>NC_092740.1:7827513-9302513 GCF_047496795.1 Chiloscyllium punctatum
TGGCTATATAGATGTCTTACCACCTCCAGCCTCCTCCAGTACTACTGTGTATATTTGACGGCTTGCCCAGGGTTTTAAATAACTGGGGTTATCTGCTGGATAAATGGCTTACTCTGAGCAGGCTGACCTGCAGTGAACTTACCTTCAGCTGACTGTCATCTCTTTCTGAAACAACGATAACTAATTACCCCAGATGTGCCCCTAGTGCAACAGAATTAGGCCAAGAGGGTTTCTGTAGGCATTTCATCACTATGTCAGAAAGTGTGGCGCTGGAAAAGCACAGCCGATCAGGCAACATCTGAGGAGCAGGAGAGTCGACGTTTTGAGCATAAGCCCTTCATCAGGCTTATCCCTCACGATTCCTCATGCACCACACGTGACATTACTTCCGCCCCTCACATCATCGCTGATGTCACACGCTCAGTGACTTCCGCCCCCACCCCACTGCCGTGTTTGCCACCACTTCCGCCCCCACCAACGCCACTCACCTGCATTCTGCTGACACGCCCCCCCCCCCCACAGATCCCACTGTCACCATCCCCAACCCCCAGAACCCTGAGGTGAACACCACCCCTGCACATGATTCCACCCCCATTCCCCCCACCACTACACCCACTCCAGTTACAGGCTCCGCCCCCACTCCCAGCTCCACACCCACACCAGATCCCAGCTCCCAGCCCTGCCGAGTTTTCACCATCCCTCCAGACCTCCCCCTCACTGAGGACGAATGATCAGTCCTCAGAAAAGGACTCACCTTCATCCCCCTCCGCCCACACATCAATGAATTTAATACACACCATGACATCGAACACTTCTTCCGTCGCCTCTGCCTCCGAGCTTACTTTTACAATCAAGACTCCTGCCCACCTTCCGAGGACCCCTTCGCCCATCTCCAACACACTCCATCCACCTGGACACCCCGTGCTGTCCTGTTCCCTGCCCTTGACCTCTTCGTTTCCAACTGCCACCGGGACATTAACCGCCTCAACCTGTCTACCCCCCTCCCAACTCTAACCTCTCACCCTCACAACGCGCAGCCCTCCAATCCCTCTGCTCCAATCCCGACCTCATCATCAAGCCAGCAGATAAAGGGGGCACAGTGGTAATCTGGCGCACTGACCTCTACACCACCGAAGCCAGACGCCAACTCGAGGACACCTCTTCCAACCACCCCCTTGACTGTGACCCCACCCCTCATCACCAAACCACTATCTCCCAGACCATACAGAACCTCATCACCTCAGGAGATCTCCCACCCACAGCTTCCAACCTCATAGTCCAGGAACCCTGCACTGCCCGGTTCTACCTCCTTCCCAAGACCCACAAGCCTGACCACTCTGGCCGACCCATTGTCTCAGCATGCTCCTGCCCCACTGAACTCATCTCTACCTACCTCGACACTGTCCTATCCCCCCTAGTCCAGGAACTCCCCACATATGTTCGAGACACCACCCATGCCCCCACCTCCTCCAAGACATCCGTTTCCCCGGCCCCCAACGCCTCATCTTCACCAGGGATATCCAATCCCTCTACACCTCCATCCGCCATGAACAGGGCCTCCAAGCCCTCCGTTTTTTCCTCTCCCGACATCCCCAAAAGTCCCCTTCCACCGACACTCTCATTCGTTTGGCCGAACTGGTCCTCAACCTTAACGATTTCTCCTTTGAATCTTCCCATTCCTCCAGACCAAAGGGGTAGCCATGGGCACCCGTATGGGCCCCAACTATGCCTGTCTCTTTATTGGCTACACAGAACTGTCTATCTTCTGTAATTACACCGGCACCACTCCCCACCTCTTCCTCCACTACATTGATGACTGCATTGGCGCCACCTCGTGCTCCCGGGAGGAGGTTGAGCAATTCATTAATTTCACCAACACATTTCACCCTGACCTTAAATTTACCAGGACCATCTCTGACACCTCCCTCCCCTTCCTGGACCTCTCTATCTCCTTTAATGATGACTGACTTGACACCAACATTTTTTACAAACCCACCGACTCCCACAGCTACCTGGATTACACCTCTTCCCACCCTACTTCCTGCAAAAATGCCATCCCGTATTCCCAATTCCTCCGCCTCCGCCGTATCTGCTCCCAGGAGGACTAGTTCCACCACAGAACACACCAATTTCCCTTCCCACATGGTTAAAGATATCCTCCAATGCATCTCGTCCACATCCCGCACCTTTGCCCTCAGACCCCACCCCTCCAACCGTAACAAGGACAGAATACACCTGGTGCTCACCTTCCACCCTACCAACCTTCGCATAAACCAAATCATCCACCGACATTTCCGCCACCTCCAAACGGACCCCACCACCAGGGATATATTTCCCTCCCCAGCCCTTTTCACCTTCTGCAAACTACCTGGTGACTACCTGGTCAAGTCCATGCCCCCTAACAACCCACCCTCCCATCCTGGCACCTTTCCCTGTCACCGCAGTAATTGTAAAACCTGCGCCCATACCTCTTCCCTCACCTCCATCCAAGGCCCGAAAGGAGCCTTCCGCATCCATCAATGTTTTACCTGCACATCCACTAATATCATTTATTGTATCCGTTGCTCCCGATGCGGTCTCCTCTACATTGGGGAGACTGAATGCCTCCTAGCAGAGCGCTTTAGAGAACATTTCTGGGACACTCGCACCAATCAACCACACCGCTCTGTGGCCCAACATTTCAACTCCTCCTCCCACTCTGCCGAGGACATGGAGATCCTGGGCCTCCTTCACCGCTGCTCCTTCACCACCCGTCGCCTGGAGGAAGAACGCCTCATCTTCCGCCTTGGAACACTTCAACCTCAGGGCATCAATGTGGACTTCAACAGTTTCCTCATTTCCCCTTCCCCTACCTCACCCCAGCTCCAAACTTCCAGCTCAGCACTGTCCCCATGACTTGTCCTACCTGCCTATCTTCTTTTCCACCTATCCACTCCACCCTCCTCTCTGACCTATCACCTTCATCCCCTCCCCCACTCACCTATTGTACTCTATGCTACTTTCTCCCCACCCCCACCCTCCTCTAATTTATCTTTCCACCCTTTGGGCACTCTGCCTGTATTCCTGATAAAGGGCTTTTGCCTGAAACGTCGATTTTACTGCTCCTTGGATGCTGCCTGAACTGCTGTGCTTTTCCAGCACCACTCTAATCTAAACTCTGGTTTCCAGCATCTGCAGTCATTGTTGTTACCTTCATCAGGCAGTGCTCACTTTCTCCTCGTTCATTTCATCACTATGATTGAGACCAAGAGATATATTCCCCAAAACTCAGGTACCCGGAAAAAAAGGGCTCCTCCAGCCTGTGCCAGTCCAACACACACTGCGCTCTCTATCACACCTGACCAGCAGAGGTACAATATTAGATTACTTACAGTATGGAAACAGGCCCTTCGGCCCAACAAGTCCACACCGACCCGCCACCCACCCAGACCCATTCTCCTACATTTACCCCTTCAACTAACACTACGGGCAATTTAGCATGGCCAATTCACCTAAACTGCACATTTGTTTTGGACTGTGGGAGGAAACCAGAGCACCCGAAGGAAACTCGAGCAGACACAGGGAGAATGTGCAAACTCGACAGAGTCAGTCGCCTGAGCTGGGAATTGAACCCGGGTCTCTGGCGCTGTGAGGCAGCAGTGCTAACCACCGTGCCACCGTACGCCCATATTGTTTGGCAACTCCAGGATTCCAAACGGCTCAGGAATGACTCCTCCGGACACTGGGGTGATAAAAACATAGTGGAAAAGTATTTTTCAAATCCTCTATTTAGACATCTTTGGCAGGGCCAGAATTTATCACCCATCGCAATTGCACTGGAACAGGTGGTAAGCTGACTTCTTGGATTGGTGCAATCTGTACAGAGTGGATGCTTTGTGGATGTGATGCCAATCAAGCAGGCTGCATTATTCTGGATGGTATCAAACTTCTTGAGTGTTGTTGGAGCTGCCCCCATCCAGGGCAAGTGGGGAGTATTCCATCACACTCCTGACTTGTGCCTTGTAGATGTGGACTGGTTTTGGGGGAGTCAGGAGGGAGTTACTCTTCACAGTATTCCTAGCCTCTGATGTACTATTAGAGCCATTGTATTTATGTTGTGAGTTTCTGGTCACTGGATCCCCCACAATGTTAATAATTGGTGGGGGTGGGGGGTGGAGGGGGGAATCCTCTTGACAGCCTTTCTTAAATAAAGGGACAATGTTAGCTACCTCCGGTGCTCAGGCACCTCACCCACAGCTGTAGATGATACAAATATCTCAGCCCCACAATTTATTTCCCTAGCTTCCCACAACATCCTGGGGTACAGTTGAACCTGCCCTGGAGATTTATCCACCTTCATGTTGTTTTACGGCAGCCAGCATTTCCTCTTCCAATAATGTGGATTGTTTTAAGCACATCTTGTTTATTTCCATGATGGTGACACTATTGAATGTCAAGGGGCAGTGGTTAGATCTTTTCTTCTGGAGATGGTCTTGGCTGTTACTTGGTTGATGTGAATGTTACTTGCCACTTGTCAGCCCAAGCCTAGATACTGTCCAGATCTTTTTACATTTGAACAAATGCTTCAGTGTCTGAAGAGTCGTGTGTGGTGCTGAACATTGTGCAATCATCTGCAAATATCCCCATTTCTAATGTTATTAGATTAGATTACTTACAATGTGGAAACAGGCCCTTCGGCCCAACAAGTTAACACCGCCCCGCCGAAGCGCAACCCACCCATACCCCTACATCTACCCCTTACCGAACACTACAGGCAATTTAGCGTGGCCAATTCACCTGACCTGCACATCTTTGGACTGTGGGAGGAAACCGGAGCACCCGGAGGAAACCCACGCAGACACAGGGAGAATGTGCAAACTCCACACAGTCAGTCGCCTGAGGCAGGAATTGAACCCAGATCTCTGGCGCTCTGAGGCAGCAGTGCTAACCACTGTGCCACCGTGCCACCCACAAAAAATCTCTTTGCTCCACATTTAGATTAGATTACTTACAGTGTGGAAACAGGCCCTTCGGCCCAACAAGTCCACACCGCACCCGCCGAAGCACAACCCACCCATACCCCTACATCTACCCCTTACCTAACACGACGGGCAATTTAGCATGGCCAATTCACCTGACCAGCACATCTTTGGACTGTGGGAGGAAACCGGAGCACACCCACGCAGACACGGGGAGAACATGCAAACTCCACACAGAGAGTCGCCTGAGGCTGGAATTGAACCCGGATCTCTGGTGCTGTGAGGCAGCAGTGCTAACCACTGTGCCACCGTGCCGCCCACGTTTATGATGGAGGGAAGGTCATTGATGAAGCAGAACACTATCCTGAGGAACTCCTGCTGAGATGTCCTGGAGCTGAGATCACTGACCTCCAACAATAACATCTATCTTCTTATGGGTCAGGTATGACTCAAACCAGTGGAGAGTTTGACCCCTGATACCCATTCATTCCAGTTTTGCTCAGGCTCCAAGATGCCATTCTTAGTTGAATGTAGCCTTGACATCACCCGCACCTCAGAAATGCTATTATTCATTTAAATCTGAAGGATTTTCCCTGACTGCCTGACGAAACCATCTTGTTGAAGTTGCCTGCAGAGTGAAGTAGACATTGTGTAGACATTGTCAGGATTAGAGTGGCACTGGAAAAGCACAACAGATCAGGTAGCATCCGTGGAGCAGGAAAATTGACGTTTCATGGGGGGAGGGGAAATGAGGAAACTGGTGAAGTCCATATTGACGCCCTGGGGTTGAAGTGTTCCGAGGCGGAAGATGAGGCGTTCTTCTTTCAGGCGTTGGGTGGTGAGGGAGCGGCGATGGACGAGGCCCAGGACTTGCATGTCCACGGCAGAGTGGGAGGGGGAGTTGAAATGTTTGGCCACGGGCCGTGAGGTTGATTGGTGCGGGTGTCCCAGAGGTGTTCCCTAAACCGCTCCGCCAGAAGGCGTTCAGTCTCCCCAGTGTAAAGGAGACTGCATCGAGAGCAACGGATACAATAAATGATATTGGTGGATGTGCAGGTAAAACTTTGATGGATGTGGAAGGCTCCTTTGGGGCTTTGGATGGAGGTGAGGGAGGAGGTGTGGGCGCAGGTTTTGCAATTCCTGCGGTGGCAGGGGAAGGTGCCAGGATGGGAGGGTGGGTTGTTGGGGGGGCATGGACCTGACCAGGTAGTCACGGAGGGAATGGTCTTTGCGGAAAGTGGATAGGGGTAGGGAGGGAAATATATCCCTGGTAGTGGGGTAGCCATTCTGTGGACATTCCAGAGGTGACTATCACAGTAAAACTGACAGCTCTTGCTGGTTGTTAATCCGTTTCATAGCCATCATGAGGTGACTTGGGTGTTGCTGGTGGTAGTGTTGGAAGCACCCCGAGGCCTTCTTGTTAAATGTCTGAGGGCTGGCTATTGAGGAGAAGGTAGAAATGCCTGCTAAGGAGACCTTTGAAGAGTTAACACAGAGAGCAGGAGAGACTGAGGGCGTGGGAGATCATTATTCAATAGGTTTTTATCCTGTTGTCAATTGGTGCATGATTTATCTGGGTTTTAAGAATGCCACAGGGAAAGTACGAAAGTAATTCTCACATTTACATGAATGAGTCACTTGGTTGACGTTTGAACAAAAGCCTCCTTGTTTCTCTCGGCCTAGGTACATAATTCAGAAGAAAGAGAGATAGAGACAGAGTGAAAGAAAGAGAGAGAGAGAGAGAGAGAGATGGAGATAGCGAGAAAGAGAAAGGGTGAGAGAGAGAGACAGAGAGATATAGAGAGAGACAGAATGAGAGATAGGCAGAGAGATAGACAGTCTGTTTGATTTGCATGTATAGCTGATTCCCATTTGTAGTTTGAAACCTCCAGTGCTCTGAGACTGCTGCACTGTCAGAGGAACCAACTATCGATGAGATACTCAATCAAGATGCCACTCTTTCACAATAAGCAAATAGAATGGAAGAGTTTTCCTTAATGCATTGTACAATATTTATCCTTCAAACAAATGCTGGGTGGGATGCTATTCGGTGGGTCGCTGTAACTTAATGAGATGAGTGGCCTTTTTCTGGACTACAGGGATTCTATGATACCTGTACGCTGACTGGTGTCTCTCAGTCCACTCATCCTTACACACAGATATCTGCATATCGACTGGTGTCACTCAGTTTCCCCTCTCTCACAGTGATATCTGTACACTGACTGGTGTCTCTCAGTCCACTCTCTTACTCTCTCTCTCTGGTAGATATCTGTACACTGACTGGTGTCACTCAGTCCCCTCTCTCTTACAGTGATATCTGTACACTGACTGGTGTCACTCAGTCCCCTCTCACAGTGATATCTGTAAATCGACTGCTGTCTCTCAGTCCACTCTCGCGATGATATCTGTACATTGAGTGGTTTATTTTTCCCCCCCCCCCTCCCACCCCCTCCACCACCACCCCCCACTCGTCTCTGTCTTTCTCTCTTTCTGGTAGATATCTAACCAACTGACGTCACTCAGTCCCCTGTCACTCACAGTGATATCTGTACACCAACTGGTGTCTCTCAGTAACCACCCCATCCCCCACCCCCTCTCTCTTTCTGGTAGATATCTGTACACCGACTGTGTCACGCAGTCCCCCTCTCTCGCAGTGATACCTGTATACCGACTGGTGTCACTCAGTTCCTCCCCCTCTCTCTGTGTCTCTCTGTCTCTCTGTGTCTCTTTGTCTCTCTCACACACTCACTGGTAAAAATCTGTACGCCAACTGGTGTCTCTCAGTCCCCTCTCTCTCACAGTGATATCTATACACAGACTGGTGTCTCTCAATACCCCCTCTTTCTCTGTCTATCTCTCTTGCTCTCTGGTAGATATCGATACAGCGACTGGTGTCCCTCAGTCCCCTTAGTCTTACACAGTGATATCTGTACACAGCCTGGTTTCTCTCAGTCTCCTCTCTCACATGATATCTGTACACTCACTAGTGTCTCTCAATCCCCTCTCTTTCACGCAGAGATATTTGTACACTGACTGTTGTCTCTCAGTCCACTCTCACAGTGATATCTGAACACAGACTGGTATCACTCAGTCCCCCTCTCTGTCTCTCTCTCTCGCTGTCTCTCTGTCTCTCTGTGATAGATATCTGACTGACTGGTGTCTCTCAGTCCCCTCTCTCGCACAGTCACATCTGTACACTGACTGGTGTCAGTCATTTCACACCAACACCACCCCCCCCTCCCCCCACCCCTTTCTCTCTCTCTTTCTCTCTTTCTCTCTTCTGATGGACATATGACCGACTGGTGTCTCTCAGTCCCTCTCTCACACAGTGGTATCTGTACACCAACTGATGTTACTCAGTTCCCTCTGTACACCGACTGGTCTCTCTCAGTCCCTCTCTCACACAGTGATATCTGTACACCGACTGGTGTCTCTCAGTCCCTCTCTCACACAGTGATATCTGTACACCAACTGGTGTCTCTTAGTTCCCTCTCTCTCTCAGTGATATTTGTATACCGACTGGTGTCTCTCAGTCCTCTTTCTCTCGCAGTGATATCTGTACACCGACTGGTGTCTCTCAGTGACCCTCCCTCTCTCTATGTCTGTCTGTCTGTCTCTCTCTCTCTTGGTAGATATCGATACACTGACTGGTTTATCTCAATCCCCTCACTGTCACACAGAGTTATCTGTACACTGACTAGTGCTTCTCAGTCCTCTCTGTCTTACAGTGATATCTGTACACTGGTTGGTGTCACTCAGTCCTCTCTCTCTCTCTCTCTCTGTCTCTCTCTGGTAGATATCTGTGCACCAAGTAGTGTTTCTCAGTCCCAGCTCTTTCACTGAGATATCTGTACACTGACTGCTGTCACTTTGTCCTCTTTCTCTCTCTCTCTATCTCTGTCTCTCTCTGATAGCTATCAATACATGGCTGGCATCACTCAGTCTCCTCTCTCTCAGGGAGATGTCCACACAATGACAGATCCATCTCAGTCTCTCCATCTCTCTCTCTCTCTCTCGCTCTCTCTCTCAGGGAGATATCTGTACAGCCTGCAGTTTCTCAGTTCCCTCTCTCTCTCTGTGATATCTGTACAATAATTGGAACATCTCAGTCCCCTATCTCTCATAGAGGTATCTGTGCAATGACTCAGTTTCTCTCTCTCTCACACACTCTCTCTCTCTCTCTCTTTGTCTCAGGGTGATAGCTGCACACTGCTATCTCCCAGTTTCCTCTCTCTCTTTGGGAGATATCTGTACATTGACTGGTGTCTCTCAAACCCCCTCCCCCTCTCTCTGGGAGACATCTGTACACTGACCGATATCTCTCAGTCCCCTGTCTCTCTCTCTCTCTCTCTCTCTCTCTGGGAGATATCTGTACACTTACTGGTGTCTCTCACTTACTCCTGCCCCACATCTCTCTCAGGGGATAACTGTGTATTACCTGATGTCTCTCAGTCCCCCGCACCCCCCACCCACCTCTCTCACCTATGCATTGACTGGCACATCTTAGTCATGTCATGCTCATGAACACATGCACATCTGTACATACATGCACGTGGAGATACAATGAAGTGGGCTTACAATCATGGTTATTTGTTAATGCACAAATATTTGCGCACTCTCAATCATACGCACGCAGATAACACATATGCAACATACACACACAGACACAGACACAGACACACATACTCACTCTCACTCCCTCACACACACACACACACACACACACACTCTCACTCCCACACACACACACATACACACCCACTCCCCCCCACACACACAGACACACATACTCACTCTCACTCCCACACACACACACTCCCTCACACACACACACTCTCACTCCCCCACACATACACACACACTCTCCCACTCCCTCACACACACACACACACACTCTCCCACTCCGTCACGCACACACGCACACACACACTTGTCACTCCCACACACACACACTCTCACTCCCTCACACATTTACACACACTCTCACTCCCTCACACACACACACTCTCACTGCCAAACACACACACACTCTCACTCCCTCACACACACACACATTCTCTCTCTCTCACACACACATTCTCTCTCTCACACACACACACACTCTCTCTCTTTCTCTCTCTCTCTCACACACACACACTCTCACTCCCTCACACATTTCACATTCTCTCACTCCCTCACACACACATACACACACACACACACTCTCTCTCTCACTCACAACACACACACACACTCACTCACTCACACACACACACACTCTCACTGCCAAACACACACACACTCTCACTCCCTCACACACACACACATTCTCTCTCTCTCTCACACACACATTCTCTCTCTCACACACACGCACTCTCTCTCTTTCTCTCTCTCTCTCTCTCTCACACACACACACACACTCACACACACACACACACTTCAAAAGTGCACATGAATGTACTCCAGCACACAGAGGAAAGTCCCTAACTGACTTTTCCCTTTTTGCTAACTCTCACTAAACTCAATAAACTGATAAATAGTGTAAATATTTCCAGCTGTGGGACTGTGGTCTGAAATTCAACAGAAATTATTTTATGCTAGCACTTGAGCAAGCAATTCTCTTGTAGTCCACTTCCTGGAACAAAGCATGAATACCTTTTTCCAAAAAGTTTGACTCATTTGTTTGATGGCACATTGCCATTTTAGATTAAATGAGTGTAAAGTTCATAATTCTTCCATGGAAAAGAGTGAGGAGAAAGTTACAAAGATGCTGTGTGCTATATGGATACATAGAAAATAGGGACAGGCGTAGGCCATTCAGCCCTTTGAGTCTGCTTCACCATTGAATGCAGTCATGGCTGATCATCCAATTCAATAGCTTGTTCCTACTTTCTCCCCACACCCAGAATTACAGAATGTATTACTGTGCAGAAGGAGGCCATTCGGTCCATCATATCTGCTCCAGCTCTGTGATCTAAACTGCTTCTATTATCTTGTGCAAGTCTCCTGCCTTTCCCCTCCTATCCTTGTACACCATTTCTACCCAAATAACCATCCAATGCCCGTCTTTAATCCTTCAATTGAACCTACCCCCACCTCGTTCCCAGGCAGTCCACACCCAAACTATTCGCAAAGAGAACAAAGGTTTTCTCACAACATCCATGTTTTCACATATCATTTTAAATCTATGCCCTATCGTTCTTGCTCCTCTTGCAACTAATAACTCTTCTTCTCTACTCTGTCCAGCCCAGTGATGACTTTGAAAGCCTTGATTAAATCACCTTTTGTCCTCCTTCTCTCCGATAAGAACTGTCTCAATTTCTTCAATCGATCCCCATCACTGAAGTTTCTCATTCCTGGAACTATTTTTTGAAAATCACTCTCTCCAATGCATTCACATCTTCCCTATAATGTGTCACCCAGAACTGTACACAACACTCCAGCTGAGGTCTAACAAGTGGCTTGTACAAGATCAACATCTGCTGCTCTTGTAATCTACGTCAAAAAATGTGGTTCTGGAAAAGCACAGCTGATCAGGGAAGCATCCAAGGAGCAGGAGAGTCAATGTTTCGAGCATAAGCTCTTCGTCACTTACTCCTTGTAATCTATGCCCCGTTAATAAAATCCAGATCCCTCTGCTCCTGCACTCCCTTTAGAATTGCACTCACTATTTTATATTGTCTATCAAGGTGGCCAAACTGTATCACCTCACATTTCTCTACTTTGAACCTCATCTGCCCACGTCTGCATCCACTCCATCATCTTGTCAATGTCCTTTGGAGTTCCATGCTGTCACAGCATTGTAGAATCCCTACAGTGCGGAAGCAGGCCATTTGACCCATCAAATCCACACTGACCATCTGAAGAGCATCCCACCTTAATCCACACCCCTATAATATTCCTGTAACCCTACAATTTCCAATGGCTAATTCACCTGGTCTGCACATCCCTGGAGACTATGGGTAAGTTACCTGTCGTCCTCACAGTTTACAGTTCTTCCAAATTTTAGGTCATCTGCAAATTTGGAAATTATCCACTGCATATCGATTTGGTTTGATTTATTGTAGTTACTTATATGTAAGTACAGTGAAAAGTTTTGTTTTGTTAGTGGTACAGGCAGATCAGAGCAAACAAGGACATACAGTTCACAGAATCTTCAGACAGAGTGAGGCTTATACCATATGGCTGCACAAGAGGTGCACAAAGCAAGGTCAACATTATTTGAAGTTAGAGAGTCCATTCAGTAGTCTAATTACAGCATGGAGGAAGCTATTCTTGAACCTGTTGGTGTGTGCGTTCAAGCTTCTTTATCTTCTGCTTGATGGAAGATGTTGGAAGAGAGGATTATCAGGGTCGGAGGGGTCTTTGGTGATGTTGGCAGCCATTTTGTGTCAACAAGAAGTGTAAATGATCAGATTCAGATCATTAATTATGCATTTGGAAAAGCAATTCTCCCTATAAGAGGGGAACTGTACCTTCATCCTTTAAACTGTAAGAACTACATCCAACTCCTTCTTGAAAACATTCAATGTTTTTTACCAAAATCGCTTTCAGTGGCAGAGAATTCCTTAATCTCGCCACTCTGGGTGAAAGCATTTCTCCTCATCTCGGTACCAAAGAGTCATTCCTGTACCCTTAGACTGTGACCTGTGTTTCTAGACTCCATGGTCATCAGGAATATCCTTCCTGCGTTCAGTCTGTCAATCCTGTAAGAGTTTTATAGGTTTTTGTCCAACTCATCCATGCCAACTAGATATCCTAAACAAATCTAGTTGCATTTGCCCATATCCTTTTAAATCTTCCTCTTCATACATCCATCAAGATGCCTTTTGTACCAGTCTCCACCACTTCCTTTGACAGCTCATTCCATACACGCACCAGCCTTTGTGTGAAAAAGTTACTTCTTAGGTGCTTTTTAAATCTTTCCCCTCTCACCTTAAACCTATGCCCTCGAGTTCTGGACTCCACCTCCCCCCCCCCCCCCCCCCACCCCAGGGAAAAAGAACATTGTTTATTCACCCTATCCATGCCCCTCGTGACTTTATAAACCTCTATAAAGTTATAGCCTAGATTGCAAGAATGATACTTAGACTTCAGGGTTTAAGCCGTGAGGAGAAATTAAACAAATTAGGCCTCTTTTCTCCAGCATTTAGAAGATTAAGTGTTAATCCAATCAAAGTCTTCAAGGTATAAACAAGAGAATACAGGGTAGATAAAGACAAATTATTTCCACTGCCTGGAGATTCTGGATCTATGTGCCAAAGTTTGAGAATTAGGGCCAAACAGTTGAGGGGAGAATTTAGGAAACATTCCTACAGACAAAAGCTGATAGATGTTTGAAACTCTCTTCAACAAATGGCAGCGGATGCTGAATCAGTTGTTCATTTTAAATAAGAGATAAATAATTTTCCGTTATGCTCGGGTATTAAGGGATATGGGCCATAGGCAGATGCGGGAAGTTAGGCCCCATATCAGCCATAATCTTATTGAATGGTGGAACAGGCTTGAGAAGCAGAATGGCCAACTCCTGTTCCCACTTTCGTTACACCTCTTCCTTCCCCAATCAATTATCATTCAAATAATAATCTGTTCTGCTACCAAAATAGGTAACCTCACACTTATCCATATAATACTGCATTTGCCAATCACTCAATTTATCCAGTCACACTGCACCATCTTTGCATCCTCCTCACAGCTCCACCCTCCCATCCAGTTTTTTGTCACCTGCAACATTGGATATATTACATTTAGTTATAGAAACATAGCATCATAGAGATGTACAGGATAGAAACAGACCCTTTTGTCCAACTCACCCATGCCGACCAGATATCCTAAACTAATCTAGTCCCATTTGCCAGCACTTGGTACATATCCCTCAAAACTCTTCCTATTCATATACCCAACCAATTGCATTTTCAACATTGTAATTGCGTCAAAATGTGTGGTGCTGGAAAATAACAGCAGGTCAGGCAGCATCCGAGCAGCAGAGAATTGATGTTTTGGGCATAAGCCCTTCATCAGGAATGTTGGGAGGTGGTGAAAGGGGACTGAGAGACAAATAGGAGGGTGGGGGTGGGAGTCCAGGGTAGCTAGGAAGGATGATAGGTAGATGCAGGCAGGGGGCGATAGTAAAATGTTGCAATTGTACCAGCCTCTACTACTTCCTTCCTCTGGCAGCTCATTCCTCTGCGTGAAAAAGTTGCCCTGTAGGTCCCTTTTAAATCCTTCCCCTCCCTCCCTAAACCTATGCCCTCTAGTTCTGGACTCCCCTATCCCAGGGAAAAGACTTTGTACATGTCCCTGATCCATGCCCCTCAGATTTTATAATCCTGAATAAGGTCATCCCTCAGCCTCCGATGCTCCAGGGAAAAAGCTCCAGCCTAATCAACACCTCTAAGTCTTTAATATATGTTGTGATTAGCTGGGGACCAAGCTCTGATCCCTGCAGATCCCCACCAACAAAACCGTGCAGTTCTGAACAAAGCTGATGATATAGTGGTTGATAATGTGGAGGTCTCAGGGTAAAGCACTATGGACTGGGTTTGAATCCCACTGCAGCAGCCAGTGGAACTCATTCTTTTTTCCCATTATGGTACGTAGACCTGCTGTGCTATTCCCAGGCACACGTATGTTGCTGGCTGGACAAGGTTTTGTTCCCCATCCCTTGCTGCCCTTGAACGGAGTGTCTCACTCAGCCATGTCAGAGGGCATTTAAGTGAGGAGAAAGTGAGGAATGCGGATGCTGGAGATCTGAGTCGAGAGTGTGGTTCTGGAAAAGCAAAGCATTATTCCTGATGAAGGACTTATACCCAAAACGTCAGTTCTCCTGCTCCTTGGATGCTGCCTGACCTGCTGTGCTTTTCCAGCACCACATTCTAGACAGAAAGCATTTAATTGCCAACGACGTTATTATGGGCCTGGAGTCATTTGTATGCCATGGGTTTTAATTTTCCAACATTAGGTAGCTTTTGAAAAGTTCTTAAGAGTCAATGTAACTCATCTATTTCAGAAAGGAAGGATACAGAAAATAGGATTCTACAGTACAATTCAGCTAATGTCCATCAAAGGGAAAATTCATGCACCTGTCATTAAAGACCTTGCATTAGACACTTAAAATATCTAAATGCAAAAAGGCAGAGTCAACATGTAAAAAGGAAACCATGTTTGACTAATTAATTTGAGTTCTTTGAGGAAGTAACGTGTAATGTGGATAAAGAGAACCCATGGATATACTGTACTTGGCTTTCCAGAAGGTGCTTGAGAAGGTGCCATGTGCTGGTGGCAAAGACATTGAGACATGGGAGACTGTGGCTACACATGCCCTGTGTATCGCCACATGAGCTGTTGGCACATGGAGGCAGGTGTGAGATTGATACAAGATGCTGCCGCACAGCAAGATCCACACCTTCCCTCCCTTGACTGAGAACTGATGACTAGTGAGGCAAGTTGTCTGGTTCTGTAACTGCGCTAATGGGCAAGGCAAAGGTGAGGCAGAGATGGCGTTAAAATGCAGGTCAGCATTAAGAGAACAAGCGAGTGGCCCTGAGATGCAGCCTGGCACATTCTGTGAGCCCCTGGGTGCCTGTCCCTGTGTACAAAGAGTCCCCACTGCAGCCTTTGAATGCTAGTTGCTGGTGTACCCTGCAATGCAGGTCTGTGCTTCCAGAGCATGCTGGATCACTGGAGCAATGCCAAGATGTTTGTAAGGCTTTGGCAGGTGGCAGATGCCAATGCCCTGGATGAAGGGTGTGTGCAGCTTCTACGGTAGGTTGTGATTTGGTCATAGTTACCATGGAAATTACTGAGGGCAAACAGTGAGGTGAATCTGCCAGGTCAAGATTAGAGTGGTTCTGGAAAAGCACAGCAGGCACCATCCGAGGATCAGGAAAATCAACGTTTTGGGGAAAAGCCCTTCATCAGGAAGCCCTGATGAGGGACTTTTGTCCGAAGCGCCAATTTACCTGTTCCTCGGATGCTGTCTGACCTGCTGTTCTTTTCCAGCACCACTCTAATCTTGACTTTAATCTCCAGCATCTGCAGTCCTCACTTTCGCTGAGTTGACTCTGCCAGGTACCTGCCCTGGTCTCTTTGTTGCTAAACCATAGGCAGCAGTGCTTGGGCCCCAGCTGTTCCAAATCTGTTTCAATGAGTTAAATGTGTGGATCAAGTCAGTTCCAGGTACTGGAGTCACTCCTGATGAAAGACTTTCATCTGAAACGTCAATTCCTGCTCCCCGAATGCTGCCTGACCTGCTTTGTTTTTCCAGCACCACACTGTCAACTCTAATCTCCAGCATCTGCTGGACAGTGAATCACTCTCACCTTATCTCTGCTGATTGTTTGCCCCTCTTCAATGGTTATGTTTGTGCCCGGGTGTTCTTGGTTTGGGAGCACATAGCGTTCATTAATGCTTTTGATGCCTTGAGAGAGAGGTGGGCATTGTGAGGGCTACACTGCTTTATTTGTGCTTATAATCTAAGAGTAAGGGATGAGCCATTCAGGACTGAGATTAGGAAGAATTTCTTCACTCAGAGAGTTGTGAACCAGTGGAATTCTCTCCCACAGAAGGCTGTTGGGGCCAGTTTGTTAGATATATTCAAGAGGGGGGCTGGATGTGGCCCTTACAGCTAAAGAGATCAAGGGGTATGGAGAGAAAGCAGAAGTAGGATACTGAGTTTGCATGATCAGCCATAATCATGTTGAATGATGGTGCAGGTTTGGAGGGTTGATGGGCCCACTCCTGCTCCTATTTTCATTACTTCTACATTTAATTCCAACTTCAACTCCAATTCCATGTGAAAGAAGTGCGGATCAATCCTAATATTTTGAATAACTTGTTAGGACTGCGAGGTCTGAGGATCCAAAGAGATTCAATGGAATTTAGACAGGCTGAGTGAATGCGTAAGAACATGGCAAATGGCAAATCATGGACAGTGTTTGTCCCCCTGCTTCAGGAAGGATTGCCCTGTCAGCAGATAAATTGATCAATTTAAATTGCTTCTTGAAGTGGTAGGACAGTCCTACTAGAAGAGATTGGAGAATCATGGTTTGTACAAGAGTTTAGAGGAATAAGTGTCAATTTCGTCGAAGCATTTTTTTACAGGACTCAGGATGTAAGGTAGTATTTTCCCTCGAGTGGGGTGGGGTCAGGTTCAATTGAGGCATTCATGAGGGCATTATCTAATTGTTTCTATTTAACAATAATGAAGAGGGCTGTGGAAAAAAGGCAGGTGAGTGGCACTAAATCATGAAGCTTATTGGAGTAACAGTGCAGATGATAGAATGGCCTCCTTCTGCACTGTCCTGGGGGTGGGGGTTCTAGACACAGGGGACAGAGACACAGAATAAAAGCAAGACCATTTAGTACTTAGAGGGTGGTGAATCTTTAGAATTCTCTGCCCCAGAGGGCTATGGAGACTCTTTCTTTGAATATGTACAATACAGACTGCTGCAATGATCATAAAGACAGAAACCCTCAGAACATTAAAGAAGCATTTAGATGTGCACTTGTGATGCCAAAACACACAAAGCTATGGGCCAAGTGCTAGAAAATGCAATTAGAATAGTTGGGTGCTTATTTTTGACTGGCACAGACTCGAGCTGAAGTTTGTTATGACTCGATAACAGAGGGCGATAGGTTTTGAGATCGTAATTTCACCAAAGGACATGGGGATAATGATGGAAAATGGCATTGAGCTGGATGATTGGTTGTGATCTAGAATGGCAGAGGAACTGAATGACTTTTTCCTACTTTATGTTCAGACCTATTAATTTTTCCAGAACTACTTCATAAAGTTTTAAGTCACAGTAGATCTTTGGTTCCTCATAAATTCTGGAATGCAGGTTTGCGTTTCCGACACAGGTGATCCATTCAATGTCTGCCATTTTCTACTCAGTGCTAAAATTCCACCTCTCTTTGTCTTTAATGGTCTCACATTTACTTTCATCAATCCTATACTGTTGGCAAATTATATAAACCTTTACAATCTGCTTTTATGGTCCTTGCATGTGTACTGACATATTATCTTTCCTCTCTCCTGACCAAGTTTTCTTGCATGAGTTTACCCCAGATTTGGCGAAAGTGAGGACTGTGGGTGCTGGACGGTCAGAGTTGAAATGTTTTGTGCTGGATAAACACAGCAGGTCAGGCAGCATCCGACGAGCAGGAAATTGACGTTTTGGGCATAAGCCTTTCATTAGGAATCAGTACCCTGCACTTGTCATATAAATGCGAGGTGCTGTATTTTGGAAAAGCAAATCAAAGCAGGACTTACACACTTAATGGTAAGATCCTGGGGAGTGTTGCTAAACAATGAGACCTTGGAGAGCAGGTTCATAGCTCCCTGAAAGTAAAGTCACAGGTCGATGGATAGCGAAGAAGGCATTTGGTATGCTTTCCTTTACTGGTCAGAGTATTGAGTATAGGAGCTGGGAGGTTATGTTGTGGCTGTACAGGACATTGGCCACTTTTGTAATATTATGTGCAATTCTGGTCTCCAAGGATGTTGTGAAACCTGAAAGGGTTCAGAAAAGATTTATAAGAATGTTGTCAGTGTTGGAGGATCTGAGCTATAGGAAAAGGCTGAACAGGCTGGGGCTGTTTTCTCTGGAGCGTTGGAGGCTGAGGGGTGACCTTATAGAGGTTTACAAAATCATGAGGGACATGGATAGGATAAATATACAAGGTCTTTTCCCTGGAATGGAGGAGTGCAGAACTAGAGGACATAGTTTAGGGAGAAAGTGGAAAGATATAAAAATGGATCTAGGTGTAACTTTTTCACGCAGAGGGTGATGCATGTATGGAATGAGCTGCCAGAGGAAGTTGGTACAATTGCGGCATTTAAAAAGCATCTGGATGGGTATATGAATAGGAAGGGTTCAGAGTGATATGAGCCAAGTGTTGGCAAATGGGACTAGATTAGGTTGGGATATCTGGTTTGTATGGACAAATTGGATCAAAGGGTCTATTTCTGTGTTGTACATCCCTACAACTCTTACAATATGAGCATTGGCAAAATTGCGAAATTAAGCAGGAATGGGTTGGTGACAGATGGTGACAGAAATCTCATATTAGTTTTTGGCATCTGCTATTCCTGTTTGACATCATGCAAAGACTATGATGCAGTCATCAGTATCTAGTATTTGTTTACAGGATTGGAATGTGTGTGGGAGGATCTGTCTTGCTGACATTTGGCAGAGCTCACTGACATTCTTAGAATTAAGTTTCAGCCTACGTTTTTCT
Organism: Chiloscyllium punctatum; assembly: GCF_047496795.1. Classification (NCBI taxonomy): domain Eukaryota; kingdom Metazoa; phylum Chordata; class Chondrichthyes; order Orectolobiformes; family Hemiscylliidae; genus Chiloscyllium; species Chiloscyllium punctatum. The sequence continues at coordinate 7,846,692 of NC_092740.1, forward strand.
CCCTGGATTTCAGCTGCTTTCTACACAATATAAGAAGCATCTCAGCACCATCAGACTCTCAGAGAAGAAGATTTCATTCACGCATCAGAGTTTCATTGATAGGCTCATTGCCTACCTGCAACACTCCCAGCACAGAGAGAGAGAGAGAGAGACACAGAGAGCGTGAATGGAACTGAAACTGGTCGTTTTGCTTCTCATTTCTATCACAGCTCTGCTACACACAGCAGCAGGTAGGTAACAGCTTCATTTTTTAACTCAATAATCCAGAAGGCACTAACAACCAGTTGGCTTACACAGCAACCCATCCTCTGTGAACAACATGTTCTTTCGTATTTTCTTTAAGTGCCCAGGAAATCGGGAAGTCTATAGTTCCCTGTTGCTTTCTTCATTGTAATACCTCAACCAATCAGAATTAACTTGACAGCCAATCAGCGTCCTCTTCTCCTGGAGTAGAAATTGTTACTCTCATTTGAAATTTGACATTCTTGCATTGGTCCTGATGTGTGCAAATTGAAACGTTTTCACCATATCTTCCCTTCTTAATTTTTGCAGGTTGTTTCTTTGTTTTATTCTTTTTTTAAAATTCCAAACACTACTCCAGATTTATGTTCAACCAGCAGTGCCCAGTCTGCTAGCTGGAGTTCAGTGTGTTATGTTCTTCTCCTCAAGACAGGAGGTTGTGGGTTCTAGTCCTGTTACTTACATTCAGAATCCAAGCTTGTGCTCCCAATGCAGTACTGAGGGGGTGTTGCTTTGTGAGAGGAGCAAGTGTTACTTTGCCTGATATTGAATGTATTGAGCTGAAAATGTGTTGTCGGAAAAGTGCAGCAGGTCAGGCAGCATCCAAGGAACAGGAAAATCGACGTTTCGGGCATCAGCCCTTCTTCAGGAAAGGAAGGGCTGAAGAAGGGCTGATGCCCGAAACGTCGATTCTCCTATTCCTTGGATGCTGCCTGACCTGCTGCACTTTTCCAGCAACACATTTTCGGCTCTGATCTCCAGCATCTGCAGTCCTCACTTTCTCCCCATTGAATGTATTGAGCACTGTGAAGGACAGAGGAGGTTGTTTGGCCCATTATTCCTCTTCTGGCTCTTTGTGAATAAAAGATTCAATTAGCCGTACTCTATTAGCCCTGAGAATATATTCCCTTATTTAAACAATCTCCTTTTGAAAGTTACTTTGGATTGGCTTCCATTTCCCTCTGCAGGGAGTAGGGTACAGTCCAAACCACAGCTTATCATGTAAAAAACTGTCCACCAATGTCATTAAATCAGCATTGTCTGGTTACCAGGCTCCTGCCTGTTGCATCCATTTCTCCTGACTTACTCCACTTAAACATTCCCCAGTAATGTTCTTCAACAACTCCATCCTGTTTAATTTCTCTGCTGTAAGGAGAACATGACCTTTTCAGTCTTCCCACATAAACTGAAATCTCTCATTGGTGGTATCTTTAGTTCACTTATAGAAGGTGAAGTCCAGGATTCATTGCCCATCCATAATAACCCTTGAACTGTATGGCTTGTAAAGGCCATTTCAGAGGGCAGTTAAGAGTCAACCACATTACTATGGGTCTGCACTTGGAGGCAGATTTCCTTCTCTGAAGGTCATTGGTGAACCAGATGGCCATTTTTTCCCCCTGTTCTTAATGCAGTCAATTCCCTCTGCTCCCTGTCTAGCAGCTTTCTGAAGTGTGCTGTTCAGAATTGAATAGCTGTAGCTGAAATCCAACTGGTGTTGAATGAAGGTTTTCTGTAACTTGCTGTGTGAAGTCTAACCCTTATCTTTCTCCCTCCAGCAATGCCATCCAACCAGGTAGTTAACTGCTGCACACGAGTATCGAACAAAGTCAACACGAAGATGTTGAAAAGGGTGAAGAGTTTCCAAATGCAACATGATAGGTTCTGTGCCATCAAAGCAGTGCTGTAAGTGTTTCCCTCAGAACATCGCAAAGAGTGTGTTATGGGACAAATGTTACTGTCCGTGCAAGGGAACAGGGCAGCAACTTCTGGGTGGTCAAGAGAAAGGATTTGATGGAGGGTTAAAGGCTACAGTGGAGAGGTGGATAGGCAGGCTTGAAAGATTTGAGCACAAGGTGAATATTTCAAGTTTGATGGACCAAGTGCCGATGTATAGGACACACAATCACACACATACAGTCTAACACACACAGATACATACACTTACAGAGTCACACTCACACACATGCACATAGAGACACATGCTCACACAGACACACAATTATACTCAGATACACACTCCTACTAAGACCCATGCTCATACTCACATAGTCACATGCTGTTACACACACACTCACTAATGCGCGTGTACACACACTCAGAAATATTCTCTTATATGCTCTCTTATTCACACAAGCCCGTGTAAAATCCCATAGATAAACACACATTTTCTCTCACTTAGTGTTTCCCACTCTTGCTCACTTCATCACATGCACTGTCTCTCAAACACTCTCTCAACCTCATTTTCTCACTCACATGCTCTCATACACACACACTCACAATCACACACTTACACTGCATGCAAGTTGACAGTTTGAGGGACATGTATGAACAGCTGTTGAAAGGGATATCTGCCTCAGGTTGGCTTAAGATTAGAAAACCACAGCAGTGAAAGGGCACCTCACTTGGCAAAGTTTAATGGTGTCAGACTTCTCATTAATGCTGTAATTGACTAGTAAGGACATTGTACAATAGCAATATGTGGAATATCAAAATAATTGTGATCTCATTCATTGGGATAGATTAGAGCGACTGAATTATCTCTTATTTTGGGGTATTAATTGGGTTGAATTGTTTCCACAGGCTCCAAATAGCTCATCATACAGTTTGTATTGATCCCAACAATGCACATTTGCAGAGATGGATGAAGAAGCATCAGAATAAGAAGCAGAACAATATTTAAGGAGTTGCGAAGTTGGACAGTGTTAGACAAAGAGGATTGATTTGAAAATAAAGAACACAGGCCACCGTCAGTGATGGGGCCTAGAGATCTCTGAGATACCCTCATACCACACCCCCACAGATAAATACCTGGAACAACCATCGCCTTCTGTGTCCCCATTCCACTGATGTCAACTTTCTGTTCCTCTGGGTCCCAATCACTATGTCTGTCAAGTCATTGGAATGGTGAATCTAACTTCAGCTGCACTGTTTCTTCAGCCCCTTGGTCACTGGGTGCTCTCCGCACCCAACTCAATGAGGCCTCATCGACACTGATTGGACGACAGCCACAGAGAGTGCAACAATATCTGTCAAAAAAGCCACTGGAGTGGAAAACGAGCAAACTGAGTCCACATCTCCCATCCACTAAACTTCTCACCATCCCTGTATCATTTACCAGCTGTTAAGGGAATAGATTGCAAACTCGTGTCATGTGATTTGTTTGTGTGTTCTGTTGCATATCACGGCAGTGCCTTAAAAAAATTGAGATGCAAAAGCTGTGAAGGATTTTAGATTGCAAACAGAAATCCAAGCCAACTGGGATCTGATCCAGTCTGATCCTAGTTGGTCAAACCAGGTCTTATGCAAGCTGTCTGATGACAGAAAAATGAATCACCTGAATTGGCCATACCAGTGATCATGTGTGTGTCTCGACTGCTGATTAATAGAAATGGAACAGTATAATCCTGGACAGTTTAATGTCAATGGGGAATAAGCTATCATTGTCCTGTTTGATCATGAATAAAATGGTGCTGGCATAATAAAATGCTATTTTTTTGAAGAAATACATCTCTTCTCAGTATTTTTCTTAGGAAGTGATCATTACCTCAACATCGAGTCTGTGAAAAGGACCCCATTAATGTGTCCAAAAGCAACACATACACCTGAAACATACAACAAACTGCATTGCTGTGACACTTCTAAGAAACACAAGATTCTGTATAGAAACACTAGCAACAGAGCTTGACATCAAAACATTTAGGAAGGTATTCGGTGAGCAATGAATGGGTCAATGAGGTAGGCTTTACGCAATAGCTTTGCTCATAGCTAGAGAAGGAGCTATTCACACCTCTCCATCTAGTCCTGCTGTTCAGAAAGAATGCGATCTAACTACACTTGCCTCAGCTCCATTTGGCTTCAAATCTTTGGTTAGCAGATGTCTAATGACCACAAATTTAAATGATAAGTTTCGCCCTTTTCGGTGGTACACAGCTGTACATTTCTCCCACCCTTTTATATGGAACATAGAACATAAAACAGTACAGCACAGTACAGGCCTTTCGGCCCTCAATGTTGTGCCGGCCTGTTATCCAAGCTGAAAAGCTATCTGCTAATTTTCCTCCTCAATAGTCCAACTCTTAAGGTGATTTCCCTTGGTCCTGGACTCCCTGCTCCAACAGAAATAGTTTCGGTCGATTTTCTTGTTATTCATTCACGAGATGTGGGCATTGTTGGCCGGGTGAGCATTTATTGTCCATTCCAACATGCCCAGAGGCTGGTTCATAGTTAGTCACATTGCTGTGGATCTGGAGTTACATGTAGGTTTGACTAGGAAAGATAACACGTTTCGTTCCCAAAAGAGTATTCATGAATCTGACAGGTTTTTATTTCAATCAACGATAATCATCACTGGTTACCATGGAACTAGGCTTTCATTTCAGATATCCAGATTTCATTCCAGATTTTTCCTGAATTTCAATTACTCCATCTGCTTTAGTTGGATTTGGACCCATGTTCCTGATACAACACAATCCCTCCATACAACTCAACATCCCTGCATACAGCTCAAAATTCCTTATATAGCTCTATACCCCTCAACCTCCCCAATATAGATCAAGAGGCTTCAATAGAGCTCAATGCACCCTGATTCAGCTCAAAATCCATCAATACAGCTCAATACCCACAGTGTAATTCAATACCTATTGATACAGCTCAATACCACTCTAGAATAACTCAAAATTCCCTGATATGGCTGATTACTCCTTGATACAGTGCAATTTCCCTTGATACAGCTCAATAGCCTGAATATAGCTTAATGCACTCTGATACAACACAAAACCCTCTGATATGGCTCCCTGTTATTGACTGCATCTCTCTACTGATGTAATTCCAGTTCCCTCACACTGTCACTCAGCAACCCTTCTCCCCCAGCACCCTGTGGTTCTGATAGCATCTTTGCTGATTAAGGTTTGATGAAACAGATGCATCATTCAGCTTACCATGTAATAGTCTCAAACTTGTTTCACTATTGTGAGTTATGATGGATGCTGTGGGTTCTAGAGTTGATTGTCTACTCAGCATGAACAATAGCTTGAACAAAGTGCCTCTGTCAAGAAGTTCTTACCCAATCCTAAGTTGGCAGTTGAGTGGATTCATAAACATTGTGTTCAAGACAAGCGGCCTTCATCCTGAAACCATTTGACCTTTTCAAAATATTCCAAATTGCAAAGACAACAGATCAAATCTCCTGTCCATTTACAGTTATGTTCTTAGTTTTGCAACTATTTGGCCTTATTCTGCTAAGTGAGAGGGTGGAGGTGGAGTTTGCTTTTCAGACTGGGGGCTTGTGACCAGTGGTGTGCCGCAAGGATCAATGCTTGTCATTTATGTATATAATTTGGATGTGAATATAGGAAGTACGGTTAGTGAGTTTGCAGATAACACCAAATTGGTTGTGTAATGGACAGTGAAGAAGGCTATTTCAGATTACAATGAGACCTTGATTAGATGGGTTAATGGACCAAGGAGTGGCAGGTAGAGTTTCAGATAAGTGTGAGGTAATGCATTTTGGAAAGGCAAATCAAGGTATGAGTTATGCACTTTATGGTAGGGTCTTAGGAGTCTTGTGAAACAAAGAGACTTTGGAGTGCAGTTTCATAGAATCTTGAAGATGGAATTCCAGGTAAGATGGGGAAGTGAAGAAGGCATTTGGTATGTTTGCCTTTATTGGTCAGCGCGTTGCATATAGGGGTTAGGAGCCATGTTGCATCTGTACAGGACATTGGAATAGTAAAGGTATTGTTAAACTCAAAAGGGAGCTGAAAATATTTACAAAAATATGCATTAAAGAGAAGTCTAGAAAAAACATTTAATGGAGATGGTTCTGATTTAGAATTAGATGAGACAACATGAAAGTTTATTTAAATTGTTCACAGATTAAGGCGTAATGGCCTAGACCATTACAGTATGATTAGGTTGATTAAAAACACCAAATAGATGAGCCTGAAGGATTTGTATCAAATACATGAATCATTTGGAATGAGATAGGTGAAGTGATGGTGCAAATTGAAGTAAATTAATATGATTTTGTTACATGGAGATCAGAACTGGGAACTTAACATTCAGAGATATTTCTTCTTTTAGGAAGACCGCACCTTTTTGTGAAGTAACACTGTTATTAAGAGATGAAATGAGGACAATTGAGAGACAATCCAGGTCTAGTTGTTGAACAATGCATTTTGGAGATAAATAACAGCAGGGAAAAGACTAAACTGGTGGTAGTAGTATGTAGAGCCCTCCCCACTCTTTCCAAACAGAATAGTCATCATTACCTTGCTGGACCAAGGGGCTGCTCTCATTAGAGCAATAACTTGAGCTTATCATGAAGGTTAAACTACAACTGGTGTGGGAATTGAACCCTTGCTGTTGGCCACATTTTGTATTGTAAACCAGCTGTCTAGCCAAATATTGCTAACTTTTTTGAAGAAGTCTGAACCAGAATGGGTTGAAGTCATTCAACAAGGTACCATAGGTTTTATCTTATGGTAACGGCACGGTGGCACAGTGGTTAGCACTGTTGCCTCACAGCGCCAGAGACCCGGGTTCAATTCTCGCCTCAGGCGAGTGACTGTGTGGAGTTTGCACATTCTCCCCGTGTCTGCGTGGGTTTCCTCCGGGTGCTCCGGTTTCCTCCCACAGTCCAAAGATGTGCAGGTCAGGTGAATTGGCCATGCTAAATTGCCCGTACTGTTAGGTAAGGAGTAGATGTAGGGGTATGGGTGGGTTGCGCTTCGGCGGGGCGGTGTGGACTTGTTGGGCCGAAGGGCCTGTTTCCACACTGTAAGTAATCTAATCTAACCTTATGTTGGAGAGAGTATATTGGCATGGATTGAGAATTGGCTATTGGTAGGTAGCAGCACATGGGATTAATGGGTTCTTTTTCAGGTCGGTAACCTCTTCCACAGGGATCAGTGCTGGGACCACAACTGTTTACAATATATGGTAATGACTTGGAGGAAGGAAGCAAATGTACTGTAACCAAATTTGCCAATGAAGCAAAAATATGTTGAGAGGGATACAAACACTTTATGGGGAGAGGTTAAGTCAGCGGGAAAATAAGTTGGTGAGAGGAGTATAATGTGGGAAAATGTATAGTTCATTTTGGAAGGGAGAATAAAAGACAAGTTAGATGGAGAAAACTGAGTCTGGGTGGGTTACTCTTCGGAGGTTTGGTGTGGACTGGTTGGGCCGAAGGGCCTGTTTCCACACTCTAGGGAATCTAATCTAATCTAATATTGTCATGATTAACCTTTAGGAAGAGCCTGAATATGCTGGAGATATTTTCATTGGAGTATCGGAGATTGATGGGTGACCTTATAGAGGTTTATAAAATCATGAGGGACATAGGTAGGGGCATGGATAGCCAAGGTCTTTTTCCCCATGGTAGGGGAATCCAAAAGTAGAGGGCATAGGTTTAGGGTGAGAGGTAAAGATTTAAAAGAGACCCATGGGGCAACCTTTTTACACAGATGGTAGTGCACAGAATGAGCTGCCAGAGGAAGTGGTGGAAGCTGGTACAATTTCAACATTTAAAAGACATATGGATGGGTACATGAATAGGAAGGGTTTAGAGGGATATGTGCCAAATGCAACTAGATTAATTCAGGATATCTAGTCATCATGGGCAACTTGGGCTGAAGGGTCTGTTTTCATGTTATTTATCGCTATGACTCAAATGATTTTGAAATTCACCTGACATTTATGGTTGAGTTTAAGTTTATTGACGCTATCTTATATTGTGAGTCAGTCTCATTCATTTCTGGCAATGCCGTCAACGTAACCTTCTGGCAATAGACAGACCTTGATGTCTCCACATCAATAAACTTGTTGCTGCCTGTACAGGTAAGATGTGTTTTGCATGAAGGAATGAGAAGCCTTAACATGCTGTCTACTTCCAGTGTCGCGGATCAAACTTCATCCAGCAGTCTGCTCACTGCAATAGTTGCACATTCCTGAAACACTTTGATTAGTTTCCAGACTATAACTCCTGGGTATCTATTATTCGGCCCCTGAACTCCTCAATTACATTCCGGTCTGTAACCCACCTCCAGCTGTTATTCTATAGAAACCACCCCACAAAAAATATCCTTTGATTTGGATTCCAGTTTGTAACTCACTCCCATGTATCTGTTATTCCATATGTAAACCACTCTGAACCCCTTGATTAGATACCAGCCTGTAACTCAGTCCTGAGTATTTGTTATATAAACCATTACGAACCCTTGATTAGATTGGAGTCTGGAACTCATTTCCAGGTATTTGTTATTCTACATATAAACCACAACAAATGCCTTGATTAGATTTGAGATTGCAAATTGTTCCCAGTAATCTGTTATTCTATATATATAAATCCCTGAACCCCATGATCAGATCTCTGAGTATGTGTAATTCTATATATAAATGACCCAAAACACACAATTGGATTCCACTCTGTAAATGGAGAAAGTGAGGACTGCAGATGCTGGAGATCAGAGCTGAAAATGTGTTGCTGCAAAAGCACAGCACGTCAGGCAGCATCCAAGGAGCAGGAGAATCGACGTTTCGGGCATAAGCCCTTCTTCAGGAATGAGGAAAGTGTGTCCAGCAGGCTAAGATAAAAGGTAGGGAGGAGGGACTTGGGGGAGGGGCGTTGGGAATGTGATAGGTGGAAGGAGGTCAAGGTGAGGGTGATACGCCGGAGTGGGGGTGGGGGCAGAGAGGTCAGGAAGAAGATTGCACGTTAGGAAGGTGGTGCTGAGTTCGAGGGATTTGAATGAGACAAGGTGGGGGGAGGGGAAATGAGGAAACTGGAGAAATCTGAGTTCATCCCTTGTGGTTGGAGGGTTCCTAGGAGGAAGATGAGGCGCTCTTTCTCCAACCGTCGTGTTACCATGGTCTGGCGATGGAGGAGCCCAAGGACCTGCATGTCCTTGGCGGAGTGGGAGGGGGAGTTGAAGTGTTCAGCCACGGGGTGGTTGGGTTGGGTGGTGCGGGTGTCCCAGAGGTGTTCTCTGAAACGTTCCGCAAGTAGGCGGCCTGTCTCCCCAATATAGAGGAGGCCACATCGGGTGCAGCAGATGCAATAAATGATGTGTGTGGAGGTGCAGGTGAATTTGTGGTGGATATGGAAGGATCCTTTGGGGCCTTGGAGGGAAGTAAGCGGGGAGGTGTGGGCGCAAGTTTTGCATTTCTTGCAGTTGCAGGGGAAGGTGCCGGGAGTGGAGGTTGGGTTGGTGGGGGGTGTGGACCTGACGAGGGAGTCACGGAGGGAGTGGTCTTTTCGGAACACTGATAGGGGAGGGGAGGGAAATATATCCCTGGTGGTGGAAATGGCGACGGATAATACGCTGTATATGGAGGTTGGCGGGGTGGTAGGTGAGGATCAGTGGGGTTCTGTCCTGGTGGCGATTGGAGGTGCGGGGCTCAAGGGCGGAGGAGCGGGAAGTGGAGGAGATGCGGTGGAGGGCATCGTCGATTACATCTGGGGGGAAAATTGTGGTCTTTGAAGAAGGAGGCCATCTGGGTTGTACGGTATTGGAACTGGTCCTCCTGGGAGCAGATGCGGCAGAGACGAAGGAATTGGGAAAAGGGGATGGTGTTTTTTACAGGGGGCAGGGTGGGAGGAGGTTTAGTAGAGGTAGTAAATAGAAAATGTACACCCCCATCCCACATCACGAAGGACTCAAAGCTCTCCGCTTCTTCCTTTCCCGCCGTACCAACCAGTACCCTTCCACTGACACCCTCCTTCGGCTGACTGAACTGGTCCTCACCCTGAACTACTTCTCCTTCCAATCCTCCCACTTCCTCCAAACCAAAGGAGTAGCCATGGGCATCCGCATGGGCCCCAGCTATGCCTGCCTCTTCGTTGGATATGTGGAACAGTCCATCTTCCACAGCTACACTGGCACCACCCCCCACCTTTTCCTCCGCTACATCGATGACTGTATCGGCGCTGCCTCGTGCTCCCATGAGGAGTTTGAACAGTTCATCCACTTTATCAACACCTTCCACCCTGACCTCCAATTCACCTGGACCATGTCAGACTCCTCCCTCTCCTTCCTAGACCTTTCCATTTCTATCTCGGGCGACCGAATCAACACGGACATTTACTATAAACCGACCAACTCCCACAGCTACCTAGACTACACCTCCTCCCACCCTGCCCCAGTAAAAACACCATCCCATATTCCCAATTCCTTCATCTCCGCCGCATCTGCTCCCAGGAGGACCAGTTCCAATACCGTACAGCCCAGATGGCCTCCTTCTTCAAAGACCGCAATTTTCCCCCCAGGCGTGATCGACGATGCCCTCCACCACATCTCCTCCACTTCCTGCTCCTCCGCCCTTGAGCCCCGCCCCTCCAATCGCCACCAGGACAGAATCCCATTGGTCCTCACCTACCACCCCACCAACCTCCATATACATCGTATCATCCGTCGCCATTTCCGCCACCTCCAAACGGACCCCACCACCAGGGATATAATTCCCTCCCCTCCCTATCAGTGTTCCGAAAAGATCACTCCCTCCATGACTCCCTCGTCAGGTCCACACCCCCCACCAACCCAACCTCCACTCCCGGCACCTTCCCCTGCAACTGCAAGAAATGCAAAACTTGCGCCACACCTCCCCGCTTACTTCCCTCCAAGGCCCCAAGGGATCCTTCCATATCCACCACAAATTCACCTGCACCTCCACACACATCATTTATTGCATCTGCTGCACCTGATGTGGCCTCCTCTATATTGGGGAGACAGGCTGCCTACTTGCGGAACGTTTCAGAGAACACCTCTAGGACACCCGCACCAACCAACCCAACCACCCCGTGGCTCAACACTTCAACTCCCCCTCCCACTCCACCAAAGACATGCAGGTCCTTGGACTCCTCCATCGCCAGACCATAGCAACGCGACGGTTGGAAGAAGAGCGCCTCATCTTCTGCCTAGGAACCCTCCAACCACAAGGGATGAACTCAGATTTCTCCAGTTTCCTCATTTCCCCTCCCCCCATCTTGTCTCAGTCAAATCCCTCAAAATCAGCACCGCCTTCCTAACCTGCAATCTTCCTCCTGACCTCTCCGCCCCCACCCCCACTCCAGCGTATCACCCTCACCTTCACCTCCTTCCACTTATCGCATTTCAAACGCCCCTCCCCTAAGTCCCTCCTCCCTACCTTTTATCTTAGCCTTCTGGACACGCTTTCCTCATTCCTGAAGAAGGGCTCATGCCCGAAACATCGATTCTCCTGCTCCTTGGATGCGGTCTGACCTGCTGCGCTTTTCCAGCAACACATTTTCAGCTTCCACTCTGTAAATCCCAGGTATCAATTATTTGCCCCCAAATCCTTGATTAGATTTGTGTCTATAACTCACCCCTGGGTATCTGAGTTACTCTAGTTATAGAGTACCCTGTTGGTCTGCAGTTATATGCAGGCCAGACCAGGAAAGATAGCAGATTTCATTCCCGAAAAGTCAGTAATGAATCAGATGGGCTTTTACTTCAATCAGTGATAATCCTCACTGGTTACATACTTACCATTAAACTAACTTTTAATTCCAGACTTTTCCTGGCTTTCAATTGCTCAATCTGCTTTAATTGGATTTGGATCCATGTTCCCGATACAACACAACCCCTGAATACAACTCAGTAACTTCCATTCTAATGCAATAGCCCCTGATACAGTTCATTACCTCTGATACAATGTAATAGCCCCTAATATAACTCATTACCCCTGATCCAAGTTAATGTCCCTGATATAGCTCTATACCTCTTGATATTGCTCAAAACCCCCAATATAGATTAATAACCTTCAATACAACTCAGTAGCCCTCGATACAAATTGAGAGAGGGTTACAAACAGTTCACCGAGAGATATCTATAGGATAAGTTGTCAAAAAGTTGGCAAATGGAGTATAATATAATAAAGTGGGATGTTATTAATTTTGGAAGTGACAACAAAAGATCAAAATATTATTAACATGCAGAAAAGTTGAATTTAACTATTTATTATCACTTATATCTAACAAATAAATAGTGAAGAGTGTGACATGATGTCATGCTCTGGTGCCACTTTGAGTTACAGAAGATATTAAGCTACAAGTAAAATACAACTAAAAACAGAGTTCTTCCTCCCTTCTCATGCTCCACTCAACAACAGAGAGGTTGTGAGGGTGGTCTCCACAAAAACCTCCATGCCCACCAATGCCCCCACACCACAGTCCATTCCAGGAGTCTCTCTCTCTCTGGGGTCACCATCACCATCTCTGCTATGCCACCAGGAGAACCACACCAGGCCTACCACACTGCTGCCGATGCCACCACTGCTCCTGCCGATCTGCCAAGAGTACTGATTTGGGCCTATCGCATTGCCACAGCTAAAGACCAATGTCCTAATTCTGATGCCAACCACCTTCTCCATCAACCGCAGGGGCTGAAATCTTGAAGGCAATGGTCACCACCAGCGTCTCCAGTCCTGCGCTGGTGGGCCCACCAACATGGACGTTGCCATGCTCCAGCACCATCACTTGCTACTGGGCTCACGTTTGCTCTCTGAAGGCTCACTCTGCCTGAGGAAACCACTCTTGATGCTGCCGCCACCCATGCTTGGTAGACTGGGCTCACTCTCGTCCTGTTTAAAGAGGGAACAAAAGAAAAAAGAAAGAGTGCAGACAAAAAGAGAAGTAAAAAAAACAATTAAAACTGACAGAAGCAGACAAGCCCCAGGCCCCTACTCCACTGCCATCTTGAAGAACTACAGAAAGCTGAAACATAAAGGGATTTGGGGGTGTACTTGTGCATGAAACACAGAAAGTGAGTACTTTGGGGCAGCAGATAACCAGGAAGGCTAATGGAATATTGGCCTTTATTTCAAGGGGTTTAGACTATGAGAGTACAGAAGTCTTACTGCAACTGTACAAGGTATGGGGGTGGGGTACAGTGAGCAGTTTTGGTTCCTCTAATTAAGGGAAGATATAATTTCCTTGGAGGCAGTTCAGAGAATGTTTACTAGGATGATCCCCCCCGGTATGGAGGGAATATACTGCTCACTCAAGTTTAGAAGAATGAGAGGTGGTGTCATTGTTACATATTGGATTCTTAAGGGGCTTGACAGAAGGTAAATGCTGAGAGGATGCTCCCCCTTTGGGGAATGTGACAGAGTATCAGAACAAAGGAGTACCAACTCAAGACTGAAATAAAGCAGAATTTCTTCTGAGGATTGAACATTTTTGGAACTCCTTGCTACAGAGAGTGGGGGGTGGGGAGAGCTCTTGAATATACTTTAGGCTGAGAGAAGTTCTTGAGCAGTAGCGGAGTCAAGGGTTATAGGGAAACTGCACCAAAGTGGGCGAAGGAGTGGTGGATTAGCCTCCTCTAGTGAATGGGAGAGCTGAGTCAAAGGGCTGAACAGCCCTCTCCCATTCCTATTTCTTACATTCTTATAATTTTATGGTCTTAACTCCCACTTTGGAGACCCGAGTACAAAGGTAGATCTGTAATTCCTATTGCAGTCAGAGGGAATGCTGCGCTATTGGAGGATGCTAAGACAATAAAGCAACACCTTGTCATTGCACAACCTGGAGAGTAGGAGAGATGGTCTAGCTAATACTGATCTCTCAACTGACATCACAATAACAGGTCATTTGAACATTCCTGTTTTGGGAGCTGGCTGTGCTCAGATTAGTTATCATCTCTTTCAGTGACTACATCTCAAATGGATTAGAATAGATTCCCTACATTGCGGAAACAGGCCCTTTGACCCAACCAGTCCACACCAACCCTCTGAAGAGTAACCCACCCTGACCCATGCCCCTCTGACTAATGCACCTAGCATTGTGGGCAACTTAGCATGGTCAATTCACCTAACCTGCACATCTTTGGACTGTGGGAGGAAACCGGAGCACCTGGAGGAAATCCAGGCAGAATGTGCAAACTCTACACAGACAGTTGCCCAAGGCTGGAATCGAACCCTGGTGCTGTGGGGCAACAGTGCTAACCACTAAGCCACTGTGCTGCTCCACATGTTGACTGTAAAATGCACATGACATCGTGAAAGGTGCTGTATCAATGGACGTCTTTCGTCCTTGCGTTTGACATTGGGGCTACTCCCCACCATTCATAGCCTTCCCTTTCTATTCAGCAGAATCACCAGTGAAGAGACTGGAAACATGAGGTAACTCTACAACAGGGATAGATTACTCGATAAAAAGCTGGCAAAGGCCCAATTGTTCAAATAGTCTACTTTTGTGCCTTATTAACTTTGTGACCCAAGTGAAATGAAGAGGTTTCAATCTGAGCTGAGCTTGCATCCGCTTGAAAACATAGCTTTGTGTCAAAGTCAGGCTGAAGCTTTGGGTTGTTATAAATTCATACCAAGTACGAAGATCCCAGAAAATGTGGCAGCTATCATTCAGTGAGCTGTCCTTAAAAAGCTCAACTGAAAATAAACTGGATGTATAGATGGTTTTCCTGGTTATGGCCATAGAGTCGTGAAGTCAGACAGTATGGAAACATACCCTTCGGTCCAACCAGTCCATGCTGACCATTTTCCCAAACTAAACTAGTCCCACCTGCCTGTTCTTGGCCCATTTCCCTTGAAAACGTTCCTCTTCATGAACATATCCAAATCACTTTTAAATGAAACTGTATCTGCAGTTCATTCCACATATGAACCACTCTCTATGTGCCCCCATGTCCTCTTTTAAATCTTTCTCCTCTCACCTCAAAAATATGTCCCCTAGTTTTGAACTCCACCACCCTAGGGAAAAGACCCTTATCATTCACCTTATCTATGCTTCTCATGATTTTATAAACCACAATGAAGTCACCCATCAATCTCCTATACTCCAGTGAAAAAAGTCCCAGCTTTTCCAGTCTGTATTTATGTCTCAGACTCTCTATTCCTGGCAACATCTTCGTAAATCGTCTCTGAACTCTGGCCAGTTTAATAATGTGCTTCTTATAACAGGGTGACCAGAACTGGAGACAATATTCTAGAACAGGTCTCAATAATGTCCTGTACAACCTCAACCTGATGTCCCAACTCTTATACTCAAAGGTCTGAGCAATGAAGGTAACCATGCTAAACACCTTCTTAACAACTGTATCTGCCTATGATGCAAGTTTCAAAGAGTTATATACTTGAATCCCTTAGTCTCTCTGTTCTACAACTATACCCAGGGCTCTACCATTAATTGTATAAGTCCTTTCCTTGTTTGTTTTACCAAAACGCAATAGCTCACATGGTGCGTTAACTTGTAAACATTCTCTGCATTGACAGCAGCTGCCAGCTCTCTTGCCCTCTCCTCTGATCTTTCAATCCTTGCTCGTTTTTCTCTTCCCTTTAAACTTGGCATAATTGGTAAACTTCTATAAAAATCACCTTGTGCTGACAGTAAGTCACTTGGGCAACAAACAAAGAAACTTCCATTTCAATTGATGGGCCAAATGGCCAATTCTGCCCCTACAACTTGTGGTCTTGTGTAGCAGCTTTAGCAAATACTGCAAGGGCTCACGACGTGAATGGGAGGAGGTCACTGAGTCCTTTAAATCCATTCTACTGCCTTTCAACTAGGTGTTGACCACTCAGTACCTTAAATCAGTCAAAGCTCCGTAACACTTGCCTTGTCCAAGAGAAATCTATTATTTTAGACTAATTTACACATCGAGGGAGATCAGGGTCCAGCCCATTGTCTACCAAGAGCTGTCATTTAATTGGAAAAGAGCAGGATACAATCAAACAAGTGACTCAATCAGGGAAAAGATAATGTCCAGCTGAAATGATGCAACTAGATGATTCAGTTGTCATGGAAAGCCCATGGAAGTGGAACGTCTTGTAACTGCCAGTTCCCAATCTCGGTTATTGCTCTGATATTTATTGTCCAAGTGTTATTTTGTTTTTTGGGGAAAGAGTAACACTTTTCCTTTGCTTTCCCCTTTTCTCCTTCGACCATGGCACAGCTCCTGGCCGGAGGGAGTTATTTGATCCCACAGGTGTTGATGTTCTTTCCATCTGTGGCATCCTCCACCAGTGAGATGTGGTAATCAGTTGAGAGGGTAAAATGGGAGATGCAGCCTACGAAGCCCCTCATGTACTGGCGGTTGGTGTGGAGGGCGATCTCTTTCATCCCTCCTGACAAAGTAGGAAAAGAAGGAAAAAGAATGTGAGGCACGAGATTCCTTCAGTCGGACAACATTCTCAGTGACCACATTGACCACACCATAATGCACATTTATACCTGGATAGGAAGCTACTTATGAAGTGAGATACTTCCTGTTTATGGGGAGCTACTTCCTGACTGAAGGGAGTTATTTCCTGTGTATAGAAGGCTAGCTCCTGTCTCTAGGGAGCTATTTGTTGTGTATAGGGATCTATTTCCTGACTGAGCGGAACTACCTCCTGTGTGTGGGAGGCCAATTCCTGTACATGAGGAGCTACTTCCTGTGTATGTGCTGCTGCTTCCTGTGCAGAGGTTAGTTTATCCCATGTATGGTTTTGCTGTGCAGTGATTAATCTTTCCTGTGTCAAGGTTGCTGCTGCCTCAGTGGAGGGAATTACTTCCTGTGTGGAATAAGCTGTTTCCTGAGTGTAAACAAAGTCTTTGTACTTGTTTACGGAATATGGGTTTCATTGGCATTTTTTGCCCATCCCAAACCGCCCTTGAATTGAGAGGCCACTTGGACCATTTCAGAGGGCAGCTAAGAGTCAACCACATTGCTGGGTCTGGAGTCATATGTAAGTCAGACTTGTAAGGATGGCAGATTTCTGTCCATCTGTGAACCAGATGGAATTTTATGACAATTAACAGTGGCTATATAGCCATCATTGTTGAGATCTGTTTTATATTCCAAATTACTTCCTGTGTGGGGACATCTCCTTCCTGTGCAGAGGAAGATCTTCCTATACAGATCAGAGCCGGTCTGCGGCTACTTTGTACATAATCACCTCAAGCATCCTCTTAACAGAGGACCCCACATTGATTCTGTCCTCAGAGGTTTCTCTCGGTTTTGGATTGTCCTAATTCTAACTGATTACTGTACTTGCTGTCTTCAGGTGTCAGCGAGTCTTTTTCTTAGGCCCATGCACAAACCTTGGTCTATCCTCCACAGTGGTCAAGGAGGCTATTCAGCCCATTAAGTCTGCAGCGCATTCAGCAAAGTCATAGTTCATCTGTAACCCAACTCCATCCCCCTGCACTTACTCCATCTCCCTCGGCAGACCAATCTAACAACAATCTGTCAAAGAAGATTCAGTTGATGACTAGCCAGGCTGATGACTTATAACTATCAGCCCAAGAAATCCCACGTACCCAACCAGAGCAGTCCCTTACTCTGCTGATTTCACATCACGAGGGGCTAGCACTTGAGGGGAAGATGGTAGTGATAATGTCACTGGACTGGTAATCCAGGAGCTCTGAACAGAAGTCATATTAAACTCAAAATGTTAACTCTGTTTCTCTCTCCACAGATGCTGCCAGACCTGCTGAGTTTCTCCAACATTCTCTCTATTTGTTCTGGAGGCCTGGGTTAATGCCCTTGGGACATAGGTTCAAATCCATAAGAGCAGATGGGAGTATTTAAATGCATTAATAAAATCTAGAAAGTTTAATTTGCCTCAGTGATGGTAACCATCACACTGATTGTTGTAAAATCCCATCTGGTTCACTATGTCCTTGAGACACAGAAGTCATCCATCTTTACCTGGTCTGGTCTACATATGAGTCCAGACCCACAACAGGCTATGAGCTGCACTCAGAAATAACCAAGCTTCTCAGTTCAAAGGCAATTAGAAATAGGCATCTAATGCCATTTTACAAAGAAAACTGGCATTGGTAACTGGGAAGTTCTGTGCTTTCAGTGATGGTGTGCCCTGTTTTCGAGCTAGGAGAGAGTCACAGCACTGTGCAGTCCAGTGACTGTCTAGTACTGATTGCCTCTTACCGACATATAGTGGTCCATTCATGTTCAACTGACGCATCTTTCCTGGGGACTTGCCAGTTTTCGCACCATAATCGTCGACCGTTAGCTTGCCTGACTGCCCATCCCTGCATTACAGAGACATCAAACACATGTAAATGATGTAGAGAGCTCTAAAAGAAGTTGACTTTACCCTGTACACACAAACACACAATGAAACACACAGGCAGGAGATTCAGATGTTTAGCTAAGCATTCCATCAATATCCCAATACTCAAACAACAAGTCATTGCAATCATATCCTTAAACAGACATGCACAGCCACAGACAACTGTACAGCTTAATACGCGCACGCGCACACACACACACACACACACACACACAAACGGACACATTGATGGACTCTTTGAGAGAAGCCTATAACACAGAAGCATGGGTTGTGGGATTTGAGGAGATTGTAGAGATAAGGAGTGAGGAAGACAGTGAGGAACAGATTAAATTAGAGTAAATTAGAATCAGTTTGAGCTAGTATTGGATTGGGAACCAATAGAGATCTGTGAGCAGAGGGCTGCTAACTGCATGGGACTTGGCAGAAGCAGTGAGAGCAGCTCAGGGTGGAACGTGTTTTGTTGATAGAGTTCTGGTTGGAATGCCATGCTTCTTGTGCATATCTTTGTTTGGCCAAACCAGAACTCTATCAACAAACACATCGAGTTAGACCCGATCTACCATCCTCTGAGAGAAAAAAAGAAAAAAAAAGAACAGAAAATGACCTCACCACAGGAAATGACATCATTAACCCAAAGAAACCCAAACATATAAATAGAAAGCAGGAATTATGAGAAGTGCTTCGCCTGAGGCCCACTGAAGATGTTAGGTAAAAACAATGACTGCAAGGGCTTTTGCCCAAAACGTCGATTTCGCTGCTCGTTGGATGCTGCCTGAACTGCTGTGCTCTTCCAGCACCACTAATCCACTGAAGATGTTACCTAGTAGGGTGACAAAATGTCTGGAAATTAACCTTCCAGCTCAGTGAGCAAACCTACATCCACAACCTCAACCTGAACTAAAATTCTTCTCAAAACTCACTTGGAGAGGATCGCTGAGCTCCAGGTCAAA
Organism: Chiloscyllium punctatum; assembly: GCF_047496795.1. Taxonomy (NCBI): domain Eukaryota; kingdom Metazoa; phylum Chordata; class Chondrichthyes; order Orectolobiformes; family Hemiscylliidae; genus Chiloscyllium; species Chiloscyllium punctatum. The sequence continues at coordinate 7,865,936 of NC_092740.1, forward strand.
TGAATCAAGCCTAATGCAAACATAGCGAGGGCAGCATTGGAACAGAGTGTTATGGGGAACAGGAAACTTTGGCCAAGATATTTCAAACAGATTCAAAGATGCCCACTAACCTATGGATGAGTTTTACTTTTGGAGATTCCCGAACATCGGCCCCCTGTTGTAATCATCTTCAGAAATCTGAGAAGCTTCTCTTCTTTCCTGCTTACTGTTAACAACCCTTTTATCTGCCTTCCTTCTTATTTCTGAATCTCTGGCTGCCATCTCCATCTATCTGCTCAGTTCTGTAACCCCCAATCCATGTCATCAGCTGAAATATCACCTTTTCCCAATTCTGAAGAAAGGTCACTGAACTCAAAAGATTAACTCTGTTTCCCTCTCCACAGATACTGCCAGACCTGTTAAGTTGCTCCAGCAATTTCTGTTTTTGTTTGTTTCAGACCTCTAGCACCCACTGTTCTTTGTTTTATTATACCAGCGCGGAAGATCTTAGTTGAAACTATGCCTCCTTTTACAGGGGTCGGTGCTTTCTGTGATTTAAGTGTTGACTTGATTGAAACATTTAAAATCCTGACAGGTTTGACTGGGTGGATGTGGAGAGATTGTTTCTTCGGGTGGGAGAGTCTAGATTTGTTTAAATATCAGGGGTCACCCATTTCAAACAGAGGTAAGGAGAATTGGTTTCTCTCCAAGGATTTGGAACTCTATTCCAGAAAAGTTGGAAGAAATGAGAGCCTTTGAATGATTCAAGGCAGAGGTGGATAGATCTTTGCTAATTTAAGTGGGGGGGGGGGATGGGGGGAATGATTTTCATAAGTAGATGGGAATGCGGATTTGGGATTACAATCAGATTAATCAGTGAACTGAATGGCCGAACAGTCCCAAGAGGTTGAATGGCCAATGCATGCTCCATGTTCAAATGTCTTTCTGTCCAGCGGAATTAAAGGATCCACAGTCCCAGAGGACCTTACGCTATTCTCTCATTGCAGAGTTATGACTGGTGATGCTTTCATGTGACAGTCACCAAGCCTCAGGCAAGGGAAAGGTTGAGAAAGAGGGTCAGATTCAGCCAGTGTGGGAATTGAACCTACGGCTGTTGGTATTTCTCTGTACCACAAACCAGCCATCCAGCCAAGGGAGCTAATTTGCCCCCAGAATCAGAACCACTTTGACAGCTCCTGAGAGTGGATAATAGATGAAGGTATGTGAGGGGTTCAGCGTGCCCGGCAGGAGAGAGGTTTCTTTAGTCTCTTCACGTGATGAGAGCATCACCAGCAAGGGCAGCATTTGTTGCCTCTCTCTAATTGTCCTTGAACCGGGTGGCATTTGTCTGTGTCTCTGGATTGCACCTCCAATGTCGTTATCATTCCACTACTGTGCCTCCTCAATACCTATCCTTGAGAACTAGATAGATGAGGGGAAAGACTGCTAGGTAGGTATGAGGCCAGGTGGGAAAATGGTATGGAAAATAAAGAGCATAGGGTAAAGCATGAAGACCACTGGTGACTTGTTGCAAGGGGTCTATGGAAGGCAGGATGGGATAAATATCGTGGAATGCTCTTACACCAATTAGCAGAGTAAGGTTGAGGCTGAAAGGTCACTATGGCGAGATGAGATAACAGTTAGGATAGGTAGTCTCCCTGTTAATTGTCATTATGACAAGATTGGGACCATCAATATTTGGGACATGACATTAAATATCTAATTAATAGTTAGCAGGGTCAGCTTGAGACAGGAGACTTTTGTAATTGATGGAATAGCTAAATATATTATCATGACAGGTTAGTCTGGAATGGAAGATCACTGTAGCAGAGGTGATAATAAATATCTAATCACGACATTAGGAAAATATTAAATAGGGTCTGGAATGAAAGACCATTGTTGCAAAAGTTAGCACGAAATATCTAACCGTGACATTAGATTAACATTAAGTAGAATGTACAACTAGAGAGATAATGGGAACTAACATCACTGGTTTATTGTGTAGCTAGAGTGAGGTTCTTTGATTAATATAGTTGGACATGCTGATAAGCCCTCTGAAACATGATAAAAAAAATATAAAAATCACTGACCCTGAGGTTCGGGGGCATTTGAGAATCTGTTTTCTCAGTGTCACGGTTTTTGTTTGCAAATAAAAGACCTACTTCTTGAAGAACTCTCTGTGTCTCCTGGTGATTCTCTAATTTTCTCCAAGAAAATGGCCAGTTGGGTAGGGAGCCAAGTGGGTCCTGGGCCATCTGGGTAAATGGTAAATTGCCAGTTGGGTGGGTGCGAGCTGAATGTCAAGGAAACCTGGAAAGTGAATGAGTGCTAAGTGAATCGGGGTCAGCCGGTATGGGGTGGGGAGTGGCAGATTGAGAGGTTGTGGCATGTTGGGTTCAGAGGGGGAGAGTCTGAAAAAGGTGTTAGGTCAGATCAGGAATTATCGAGTCAGGAGAGGGGGTGCTATCAAATCTGGGAAGGGCTATGTCGGGAGTTGTGCCAGGTGTTGAGAGGCTGTAATGGAACGGGGGTTCAGTGCCGAGTTGTGGACTTAGAGCAAGTTTTTAATCCCTTGGATAAATATTAACTTAACAGCAGCAGAATACTCTGAACTCTCTGCTTTCACTGGATTCTTTCAGAAAGTTCCAAAAGAAGGGGGAGTAGCCTGATGGAAATTTCAATTTCCAGACAATTCCCATGTAGTTAGCAGCATCTGGGATTCCATGTGATTCTGGTATGTGACTATGCTGCTCTGACACTATCTGACCATCAACCACTGGCTTAGATAGCCCCAATATTTATTTGGATTTAATTGATTATTTAATTGATCCAGGTTAGGGTACCAATTCGACAGTAAGATATCTCAGAGACAATGGAGGATGGCAGGAGAGGAATTCTTAATGTTGGTCTGTACAACACTGAGGTAAATAATTTTCTAAAAATTCATCCTGTCCCGGCTGGCCAGCATTTACCATCCATCACTAGTTGCCCTTGAGAAGGTGGTGGAACCATCCTATTCATGTACCTGATCAGGAGCCTTTTAAATGTTGTAATTGTACCCACCTTCATCACTTCCTCTGGCAACTTATTCCATATGTGCACCACCCTCTGTGTGAAAAAGCTGCACCTTTGGTCCTTTTTAAATGTTTCCCCTCTCCCCTTAAACTCTTTACCTTTAAACCCTCTTCCCTGAAACTCTCTCCCTCTAGATTTGGACTCCCCTACTCTGGGAAAAAGACCTTGGCTATTCACCCTATCCATGTACCCCCCCCCCCCCCCATCTTATGACCACCTCTGTGGTCATCCCTCAGCCTCTGATGCTCAAGGTGAAAAAGCCTCCGCCTATTCAGCCTCTCCCTACAGCACAAACACTCCAACCCTGGCAACATCCTTACCAATCTTTTCTGCACCCTTTCAAGTTTAACAACTTTACTGCAGCAGGGAGACCAGCATTGAACGTAGTATTCTAAAAGAGGCCTCACCGCTGTCCTGTATAGCCACAACATGACATCCAACCCCTATACTCAATGCACTGACCACTCTGGCCACATCTTTGGAGGGAGAAACCGAGTTAATGTTTCGATTCTGTTATGAGTCTGTTGTGACACTTTCGCAGAATGACTAAGGTCTGTCCACAAGCCGCAAGTCAGGACAGTGATGAAATAATCCCTACTCGCTTGGACGGGTTCCGCAGGGGAATCATACTTGACTCGGAAGATTAACTCAGTTTTTCTTTCTCCACAGATGTTGCCAGACCAGCTGAGTTTCTCCTTTGTTTTTATTGCAGGTTTCCAGCACCCACAGTATTTTACTTTTACTTGAATGACTCACCGAACTGCCTTCACACGGTGCCATCTATCATCATGAAATGATCCATTTACCATGATGGCAACTGTTCCACTGCCAAGGTTATAGCTGGAACAAGAGGGAGAGCATTATAAACACCCAGGTAAATACAGAAACAACAGAGAGAGAAAGCAGTATAAACACCTGGGTAAATACAGGAACAATAGATAATACTGTTGTTGTAGCAGCTTGACTAAAGTTGATGTAACGTGGCTGAAAAGGAGTTTCCAGAGGTAAATCACAGCCATGTTGGTCTCTGTATAAAGATATTGGATAACATAAGATTCTCCATATGAAGAAACATTAGGGAATTTACTGAACATTCTGTGAACAGGCAGTTCAAAACACACAAGCATTTTAATAGGGGTCATTTTTGAAAAGCCCAGTTAAGCCACAGTCCCAAGTTTGTTAATTGGTAAAAAGAGAAGGAAAAATCTGATTCTACAATATTCTAGATTTTTCCGATAAAAGTTAATTAGAAATGCAAACAACAAACTACTGTGAAAGGCTTAGTTGAATTTCTTGCGCAAATGTTTGTAGGCAATAAAAGTGGCCGACTGCATCATTAGGGACGATAAAGCAATAAATGGTCTAAAATGCCACCAGTACAGGAGGGGGGCAAAGGAATGTTGTAAAAAGAGAGACAAAAACTGGAATAGCTCAGCAGGTCTGGCAACATCAGTGGAGAGGAGTCAGAGTTAATGTTTCAGGTCCTGTGACCCTTCTTCAGATGGTAGCTCGGAACTTTTTCCCTTTCTTTTATCTTTACTTGTTACATTCTCCATCACTATGAACTCTCTTCCCTCCCCACACCCCAATGGGACTCTCTGTTCTTTCTCACCTGGCAGTTAGATGCACGGTTGTTCTGCCATTCTCACATTCCCATCACTTAATCAGTATTAACAACATCTTTTCTCCCTCAGCACATTACACCACACTACTCCCAAACCCTTCCCCCAGCTATTTCATAAATGCTGACCCCTCCACACTTCCCTTCGGCTCTGACGAAGGGTCATCTAGAACTCGAAATGTTAATTTGCTTTCTCTCCATGGATGCTGTGTGACCCGCTGTGATCTCCAGCATTTTCAGTACAGATTCCAACATAAAGAGGCATTTGGATGGGTATATGAATAGGAAGGGTTTGGAGGGATATGGGCTGGGTGCTGGCAGGTGGGACTAGATTAGGTTGGGATATCTGGTCAGCATGGACGGGTTGGACCGAAGGGTCTGTTTCCATGCTGTACATCTCTATGCTTCTATGATTCTATCTGCAATAATTTGCTCCTAGCTAGAAAAAAGTTAGTTTTTATGCAGAAGACGGGGTGAGGGGAAGGGCTAAGGAGTAAATGATGGGTGGAGATAGAGCTCAAGGAGAGAGAAGAACAGTTGAATAGACAAAAGAAGTGGATAATGATTAGCCTAGGAGAATGAATAGCTAGAAATGGCAACTATTAGTGGATAACAATGGATTGCATGCAATAACAGACCATGTGGTAACAAGGCGTGGGGTAAGAACATGGAGGAAGATATCTCAAACCCTAAAATTGTTGAAATCGATATTGAGTCCTGAAGGCTGTAGAATTCCCAAGCGGAGAATGAAGTGCTGTTCTTCCAGCTTGTGCTGAGCTTTGCTGGAGCACTGCAGTAATGCTGAGACAGGGACCTTGGTCAGGGAACACTTGCTGCAGTGCCACAATAGCATCATGCTGGTGAACGGCTTGGAAGGGATCTGGCAGGTGCTGGTGTTCCCACGTACCTGCTGTCCTTGTCCTTTTAGATGGAAGTAGTTGTGCATTTGAAAGGTGCTGTCTGAGGATCTTTGGTGAATTTCTGCAGCATCTTATAGGTTGTACACACTACTGCTACTGAGTGTTGGTGGTGGAGGAAGTGGATATTTGTGGATGTGGTGCCAATCTCCTGGATAGGGTCAGAAGCTTCTTGAATGTCATTGGAGCTGCACTCATCCAATTAAGTGAGGAGCATTTTATCACATTCCTGGCTTTGGGGAGTCAGGAGGTAAGTTATTCACTGCAGGGTTCCTGGTCTCTGACCTGCTCTTGCCACCACAATAATTAAAAACCTAGACCAGGTCAGTTTCTGGTCAATGATAACTCCATTGGTAGTGAGGGATTAAATGATGGTAATGCCTTTGAATGTCAATGGGCAATAGTTACATTGTGTCTTGTTGGGGATGGTCATTACCTGACATTTGTGTGATATGCATGTTACTTGTAACTTGTCGAAGCAAGCCTGGATATTGTCCAGATCTTGCTGTGTTTGGACATGGACTGCTTTTGTTTCTGAGGAGTCACAAATACTGTTGAATCTCTACATAGAGACCAAAGAACTCACCTGAATACCAAGGCACCATCCTGGAGACCAAGTGAGATGAAGTCACTGTTAATCCTCATGGTGCTGTCTCCTCTCCAAAGCAGCAACCCATCGTCAGCTGTCGTCTTGAACCTCATGAAGATATTGGACCTGGTTCCTGAGACTCTGCTCAGAAGATTGAAGGAAAACAACAATCTCAATTCAAAGCTAACCTGGAGTCATTAACTCAAAATGGAGCCATCACCAATCAACTTCAATAAATGGAATTCAGATTCACTCCAAGTGAACAAAATAATGAGAAAAAACATTCAACAATTTCATGAGCTTCCGAAACATTTATCCCCCCCTGTTTTTGGCCTCTGGATGACTGATCGGTCCATAAGAATAAAGACATTAATCACTGAATTGTTATGATGTAGAAAGAGTCCATTTGCCCCATAGCAGTTGCACTGTCATTACCTTGTATCAATCTCCGTTTTCCCCATGCCCTTGCACATTATATTTCTCCAAATAATCATCTATTGCCCTCGTGAGTGCCTCAATTAAATTGTGATGTTGCAGGGCAAAGTGCAAGAGGGAAGAGGTTGCATAACGTGGAGATGAAAAGACAGAAAGCTGAATTTTACTGAGTAGTTTTTGAGACTGACAAGCTAACACCATCTTTCAGAAAGAACAATATTCTACCCAAGCCATGGTGGAAGAGGAAATTGAAAAAGAAGTATTGAATTTTTTTGATCCAATCATGGGATGAGAGCATCACTGGGTGGGTCAGCAGTTTCCTTCCCTAAAGGACATTAGTGAACCAGATGGGTTTTTCCAATAATCAAAAGTGGATTCATGGTCATCATGAGACTCCTAAATTCAGATTTTGTTTTTCATTGAATTCAAATTCCACTAACTGCCATGGCAGGATTCAAACTTTGGTCCCCAAGAACATTATCTGGGTCTCTGGATTAACAGTCCAATGATAATATGATTTAGGCCACTGCCTTCCCAGTGTTCACTGCTTGCACTTAAAATTGATGAGGCACCAGATGCCATGTACCCATCAACACTGAGGGAATACACAGTACAGAGGCCCTGGTCTTCATTTTCAAGATTCTCTTAGATTTGAGTTGTCCCAGGGGACGTGAAAATTGCAAAAAAAAACTATTGTTCAAAAACAAAGGTGGAAGAATAAGACAAGCAATTGCTGACTAGTTATTTTAACTTTGGTGGTGGGGAACATTTTAGGAACACTAACTGAGACAAAATTAATAGACACATAGATAAATCTATGTGAGGAAAGTTCGAACTTATGGAATAAAAAGGTTAACAATTTGGATCCAAAATTGGCAGCCGGAAACAGTGAATAATAATTAATCAACATTTTTGGTCTGCAGGAAGATTTGTAGTGGAATCCCCCATGCATTGGTATTGGGGTCCTTTAATTTCATATATATATTAACAAGATCTATCTTGCTATGCAGGGGAGTGTTGTGGATGATACAAAACTGGTGGATGATACAAAACTTTGAACATTGGTAAACTGTGGAGGACAATGTGGAACTTGAGAAAGACATTGAAAAGTTTAGTCAAAGGGCATGGACAGGAGGGGAAGGAATGGAGAGATCTTACTGTAAGTGAATAAATGCCACAAAGTGTTGAGACAGATTGAAAAAGCAGTTAGTAAAACATATAATATCCTTGGGTCAGGGGCATAGAGTAGAGTGTTCTGTTAAATTTATAGAAGACATTAGTTTAGCCTTAGGTGGAGTATTGTGTCCAAGGCAGGATGTGAAGGTATGGGAGAGAGAGAGAGAGAGTGAGAGCTGAAGAAAATGACACTGGTGATGCTATGGTGAGGTATATTGGAGGAGTTAGGGCTGTTTTCCGTGGTGATGAGAAGGTTGAGTGAAGATTTGATTGAGGTGTTCAAAATCATGAGGGACCTGTGCAGAGTAGGTAAGGGAGAAATGATAAATCATGCGCGGGTACAGGTTTAAGGTAACTGGCAAAAGAAGCCAAAGCTGCATGAGGAAGAGCTTTTCCATGAAGCAAAAGGTTAGGTAGGATCTGAAATGTGCAGCCACAGAGTGTAACAGAGGCAGATTCAATCATGTCTGTCAAAAGGGAATTATATGAACATCAAATGAGGGAAAATGTGCAAAGTTATGCAGAAAATGTGGGAGAATGACACAAAGTGATTGCTCATTCAAAGAACTTTTGCAGGCATGAGGGGCTGATGGGCTTCCTACTGCGCTGTAATCATTCTGTTGTCGCCACTGATGATGTTACCTAGCCAGGTAATGAAACATCTGGATATCAAACCTACAGCTCAGCGAGCAAACCTACACCCTAAACCTCAACCTGAGCTACAAACCTTCACAAACCTTGCGAAAACCTATGGGCGCAACATGCTACAACTTGCCCGAAGATGGGAAAGGAATGCCATCCGAGAGAGTTCCATCCGCGAACAACTGTACTTCCTACCTGAATGTTTGAGACAACAGTGACTGCCAAAACGTCTCCAATATAAACCGCCGATAAAAACACCTCAAGCCAGAAGCTTAACAGAACGAAATGGCCGCAGAGTGCTCCGAGAACTAATCAATGACGCCCACCACCGACTCCGAAAATACAACCGGGAAATTGCGGACAAAAAACCGTTATTCAAACAAGCAACAAATCAAGAATGGACAGACGCGGTAGAATGAGCCATAAACACCAAACAATGACAAACACAGATAAAGAAAAATCGGGACCTGAAGAAAAATCTTGACAAACTCACAAAAAAAGACAAAACCGATAATTCAGGGGCATGGATAAAGAACTTATCAGACCGGACCCTATCAAACACAGAAAAAGCGGTACTAGTAAAAGGATTAAATTTCAATTACCGAGACGCTGACAAGAAGGATTTCCTAGTGGCATTAGAAACCACATTGAAGGACAACAATCACACGGAAGAAACTTAACAAATGATCAGACAGACAGTTGCACCTATTCCGAGCCGAAAGAGGGGAGGAAACAAACTGAACACACAAGAAAAAAAACCCTAGAAAACCTCAAAAAAGACAAAAACATCGTTATATTACCTGCAGACAAAGGTTGGCTCACAGTCATCCTGAACAGAAGGGATTACACAGAGAAAGCCAATACACTACTCGCAGACACCAACACCTACCAACAGGTGGTGCTAGACCCAACCCCACAACTAGGAAACAAAATTACATATCTCCTAAGAAAATTACACAATTCCGGACAATTAAACAAGACGGAATTCCAGAAAATGAAGCCCGATGGGACCAACACCCCATGATTCTATGGATTATCAAAAATCCATAAACCAGGAGCCCCCCTCAGACCTATAGTCTCACTACCTGGAAAACCAACTTACAGACTGGCCAAAGAACTACACGCAAGACTGAAATACCTAGTAAAAGAGTCACAGCATTCCATCCACTCCACCCAGGAATTCCTAAAAATCATCAAAAACACCAAAATAGAGGAAGACGAAACAATGATCTCATTTGACGTAACAGCACTGTTCACCTCCATCAACATCGACCTGGCAAAGGAAACACTTACCACACTTTTAGAAGAGACCATCACACATACACCCCAACCACCACCAATCACATTACCAATGAAAACATCATGAAGCTAGTGGACCTGTGCCTCACCACCCACTTCACTTTCAACAACATAATCTACAAACAAACCAACGGCACCCACATGGGATCTCCTCTATCAGGATTCATAGCAGAAGCGGTAATGCAAAGACTGGAACAAACAGCCCTACCAACCATCAAACCAAAAATCTGGGTCCGCTACGTAGATGACACCTTTGTCATCACAAAACGAAACAAGATAGAAGAGACATTTAACATCATCAACAACACTCTCACAGGCATAAAGGTCACCAAGGAGGAAGAAACCGACAACAAACTCGCATTCCTGGACGTCACAGTCAAAAGAAAGGACAACGGAGAACTACAAACCTGTGTATACAGAAAACCCACAAACACTGATCAAATACTTAACTACACCAGCAACCATCCCAACACACACAAACGAAGCTGTATCAGAACACTATTTCAATGAGCCACCACACACTGCAGTACAGACGAACTTTGGAAAACAGAGGATAACCACCTATATAATGTATTCAAGAAGAACGGATACTCAAAAAAATACAGTCCGCAGATTCCTCAAGAACAAACCACGACAAGCAGACCAAACACAGCCAGAAACCCTAGCCATCTTACCATACATCAAAGAAGTTTCAGAAATAACAGCCAGACTATTAAGACCCCTCAGAATCCTAGTAGCACACAAACCCACCAACACTCTCAAACAAAAACTAACAAACTTAAAAGACCCAGTACAACTCATGGACAAAGCCAACGTCATCCACAAAATTCCATGCAAGGACTGCCACAAACATTATGTAGGACAAACAGGAAGAAAGTTAGCCACCAGGATACATGAACACCAGCTAGTCACAAAAAGACACAACCCTCTCTCCCTCATAGCCCTACACACAGAGGAAAAAGAACTCACCATTTCGACTGGGATAGGCTAACCAAATTCTGGATTAGTGGTGCTGGAAGAGCACAGCAGTTCAGGCAGCATCCAAGGAGCTTTGAAATCGACGTTTCAGGCAAAAGCATTTCATCAGGAATAAAGGCAGTGAGCCTGAAGCGTGGAGAGATAAGCTAGAGGAGGGTGGGGGTGGGGAGAAAGTAGCATAGAGTACAATGGGTGAGTGGGGGAGGGGATGAAGGTGATAGGTCAGGGAGGAGAGGGTGGAGTGGTTATTTGGAAAAGGAGATAGGCAGGTAGGACAAGTCTGGACAAGTCATGGGGACAGTTACTGAGCTGGAAGTTTAGAATGAGGGTGAGGTGGGGGAAGGGGAAATGAAGAAACTGTTGAAGTCCACATTGATGCCCTGGGGTTGAAGTGTTCCGAGGCGGAAGATATGGCGTTCTTCCTCCAGGCGTCTGGTGGTGAGGGAGCGGCGGTGAAGGAGGCCCAGGACCTCCATGTCCTTGGCAGAATCGGAGGGGGAGTTAAAATGTTGGGCGACGGGGTGGTGTGGTTGATTGGTGCGGGTGTCCCGGAGATGTTCCCTAAAGCGCTCTGCTAGGAGGCGCCCAGTTTCCCCAATGTAGAGGAGACCGCATCGGGAGCAACGGATACAATAAATGATATTAGTGGATGTGCAAGTAAAACTTTGATGGATGTGGAAGGCTCCTTTAGGGCCTTGGATAGAGGTGAGGGAGGAGGTGTGGGCGCAGGTATTACAGTTCCTGCGGTGGCAGTGGAAAGTGCCAGGATTGGAGGGTGGGTTGTAGGGGGGCGTGGACCTGACCAGGTAGTCACGGAGGGAACGGTCTTTGCGGAAGGCGGAAAGGGGTGGGAAGCGAAATATATCCCTGGTGGTGGGTCTGTTTGGAGGTGGCAGAAATGTCGGCGGATGATTTGGTTTATGCGAAAGTTGGTAGGGTGGAAGGTGAGCACCAGGGCCGTTCTGTCCTTGTTACAGTTGGAGGGGTGGGGTCTGAGGGTGGAGGTGCGGGAAGTGGATGAGATGCATTGGAGGGCATCTTTAACCACATGGGAAGGGAAATTGCGGTCTCTAAAGAAGGAGGCCATCTGGTGTGTTCTGTGGTGGAACTGGTCCTCCTGGGAGCAGATCCGGTGGAGGCGGAGGAATTGGGAATACGGGATGGCATTTTTGCAAAGACATACCAGAGAATTCCTAAAGGCCTGGCACTCCAACCACAATGCCATAAACAAACACATAGATCGAGATACCATCTATCAATCCCTCAGAAAACAGACAGGAAATGACATCACCACAAACCCCAGAAACCCCATCCAGGACAAATATATGAATAGAAAGCAGGAGACAACAGCTTCACTTCACTTGGAGGTCACCACTGATGATGTTACCTAGCCAGGTAATGAAACATCTGGATATCAAACTGACAGCTCAGCGAGCAAACCTACACCCTCAATTCTGTTGTCCTGTGGGACAGTAGTGTTCCCCAGGATTCAGGATGAGGACTACTCTAGTTTTTTATTATATATATTAGTGACCAGGACATGGGTACACTGGTCATTATTTCAAAGACTGCACATGACACAAAATTCTGTTTCCTACTAAACAATAAGATTGAGCATAGAACATAGAACAATACAGTGCAGAACAGACCCTTCCGCCCTCGATGTTGCATTGACCTGTGGAGTATTCTCAGCTCATCCCCCTACACTATCCCAAAATCGTCCATGAGCTTATCTAAGGATTGTTTAAATCTCCCTAATGTGGCTAGGAGGTCAGAGATTTTAACATAGACAAAAGGAAGAAATGTGCAGACTCATGGCTGATGAAATTTAGCACAGAAGTGTCAAGTGATAAATTCTAGTAAGGAAAGGCAACACAAACTGAATTAATATTTCTAAAAGAGGTGCAGTAACAGAGACTGGGGGTAAAGGTGCAAAAATCTTTGTAGGTGACAGGACAAGTTGAGAAGGCTGTTAAACTAGCAACCAGGAACCATGATTTTACAAATAGGGATACAGAGAACATCATTGCGCTAAGACTTTGTAAACCACTGAATGGCTGGGATATAGTGTTCAGATTTTGGCACCACACTTTAGAAAGGGCATCAAGGCCTTAGAAAGGGTGCAGAGAAAACCTATTGAAATGGTACCAAAGATGAGGGACTTCAGTATCATGGAGAGTTTGGGAAGTTGGGATTGTCCTCCTTAAAGCAGAGAAGCTTAAGAGAAGATTTGATAGAGATGCTCAAAATCCTGAGGTGCTATTTTACAGCAGATTGGGAGAAAATGTTTTTTTTTGGTAGGAGGACAGGAACAAAAAAATGATCTGGAATGGGGCTGCCTGAAATTGCAATGAAAGCAGATTCAATGGAAATGGATGTGAACATAGGAGGGTATGGTTAGTAAGTTTGTCGATGGCACCAAAATTGGAGGCGTAGTGGACAACAGTGTAGTGTGGGATCTTGATCACATGAGCCAATGGGCTGACGAGTGGCAGATTGAGCTTAATTTGGATAAATGTGAGGTGCTGCATTTTGGAAAGGCAAATCAGGGCAGGACTTATACACTTAATTGAACGTGGAATTTCAGGTCGATAGGATAGTGAAGAAAGCATTTGATATGCTTGCCTTTATTGCTCAGAGCATTGAGTATAGGAGTTGGGAGGTCATGTTGCATCTGTACAGGATGTTGGTTAGGCCACTTTTGGAATACTGCATGCAATTCTGGTCTCCCTGCGAGAGTAAGGATGTTGTGAAACTTGAAAGGGTTCAGAAAAGATCTATAAGGGTGTTGCCAGGGTTGGAGTGTTTAAGCTATTGTGGGAGGCTGAATAGATTGGGGCTATTTTCTCTGGAGCGTTGGAGGTTGAGGGGTAACCTTGTAGAGATTTATAAAATCATGAGGGGCATGGATAGGGTAAATAGATAAGCTATTTTCCCTGGGGTGGGAGAATCCAAAACTAGAGACCATAGGTTGAAGGTGAGAGGGGAAAGACGTAAAAGGGACCTAAGGGGCAACTTTTTCACGCAGAGCATGGTGCGTGTATGGAATGAGCTGCCAAAGTAAGTGGTGGAGGCTGGTACAATAACAACATTTAAAAGGCATCTGAATGGGTATATGAATAGAAAGGGTTTAGAAGGATATGGGCCAAATCCTGACAATTGGGATTAGATTAATTCAGGATATCTGGTCGGCATGGGCGAGTTGGACCAAAGTGTCTGTTTCTGCGCTGTGCATCTCTATGACTCCAAATATTCAAAAGGAAATTGGACAATTGTTGGAAAAATAAATATTTACAGGACCTAGGGGAAAGAGCCGAGGATTGGAATTAAATGGATAGTCCTCTTAAAGAAGAATGATGGGCTGAATGTTCTCCTGCCATGCAGTCAGCTTTTATGATTTTATCTTGTCAACTAAATTAAATCCTGTAATTCTCACAGTGGTATTTGTTATTATCGATATCAACTTTCCAAACTCTCTCTGACATGTGTTGTAATCCCTGACCTTCTGACTTGGAGGTATTATCTCTGAACCAGGACTGACAGGCAACACAAAGGGTCACATGTTTGTGGTGAGCAGGAAGATACTTACCGCTTAAGGAAATTTGGATGGTCATAGGTGAGGTAACTGCGGCCAATGAACTGGGGGATTTCAATGGAATCTGTAATAGCTGAAATTACAGGAAGAAATTCAGTGAATCTCTGCAATTCCCAAACAGGCCGACAGAGGACAGCCTTGGTTCACATAGGGGCCTCAGCCACAGAGAATCAAACTCTCACACAGATGATGCCAGACCCATGGAATTTCTCCAGCACCTGCTGTTTTTACTACTTACTCATTTAAGTTGAGGTCTGTCTCGCTATGTCACTTGTTTTTCCCTTCTGGAGCACATCAGAGACACTCTTGCACCATGCCCAAGCTCCTAACATTAACTCACACTGAATACCAGTCAGAGTAAAGCTCCATCTACTCCCCTGTCTGCCCTTTAACCTCCTTACCTCTCTTATCCCTGTATACTTTCCATCGTCCCCTAAATCTTAAACACCCCTTCATCTCTCGCTTCTTCCTACATGCACATTCTCCCTCAGCTCCTGCATTTTACCCCACACCACACATACATTTTCCTCCTCAAAACTCTCCCTCCCAGCACTCTTTCATCCCTCTCCACACTTGGCCTTCATCCCCAGTCTTTCTCCCCTCTCATTCTGCCTCGATTCCCAGTATCCCCCCTCCTCACTCATCAGGCAATCCTACCCATTCCCTCCCTCACACCCCTCCTCCATCACCCATTAATCTTCCCCTCTGCCCTTCCTCATACTTGCTTTCTTATTCACACATGGAATATATGTGGGTAAATAAGTGTTTGTGCATCTCGGAAGGAAGAATAGATGAGATGAATATTATTTAAATAGAGAAAGACTGCAGAAAGTTATGGATCAGAGGCATTTGGGAGTACTTGTGCATAGTCCATGTTTAGTGAATAATAGTTAAGCCAAATGGAACATTAGCCCTTATTTCAGAAGGAATGGAGCAGAAAAATAGGTTGGTTTTGCTAAGACTGTAAAGGGCACTAGTCAAATTACAGCTGGAATACTGTGAACAGTTTTGAGCCTTTCATGTAAGGAAAGATATACCGGCATTGGGGGCGATCCAGAGAAAGTTAACTAAGCTGAACCTGAATATGAAGTAACTGTCTTATGAGGAGAGTTTGAGGAGATTGGGACGGTACTTGTTGGAACATAGAAGAGTGAAAGGTGATCTTATTGAAACATACAAAAGTCTTAGTGCACTTGATAGGGTAAGTGTAGAAAGATTCTCTTCCCCTTGTCGTAGATTTAAAGACCAAAAACTGCAATTTCACAATTAGAGGTCACACAATTAAGACCAAGATGAGGAGGAATGTGGAATGAGTGAGTCTGTGGATATCTTTACCATAAAGGACTGTCAAGGCTGGGCCACTAACTATATTCAAAGCTGAGCTGGACAGATTTTTAATCAGTAAGGGAATCAAAGGCTATGGCAAAAGGTGGAGATGAGGATTATAAAATTAGTCATGATCTCGCTGAACAGCAGAGTAAACTCGATGGGTTGAATGACCTACTTATATTCCTGCATCTTATGATATTTTTGTGTCCCTCACCCACCAATCTTCCCCATCCCATCCTTCAACTCTCCCCTTTCTATTGTGAAATTTCTGTTCTCCCCAACAACTTCCCTCAGCCACCCCCTCGCAATGAAGGCGAAAAGGATTAAATTGTGAGGATAGTTTGCGTAAACCTGGTTTTTTAACATTGAACTGGGGAAGTCAAGGGGTGATCTGATCGAGATACTAAATATATTAAAAACCATTGACCATTTCTCTCTGTTGACCTTATCTTCACTCTTGAGGGGAGTTCAGAACAAAGGGATGCAAGGCATCAATTGAAAGTGTTAAAACTGAGATTGTTACATTTTTGTCAAAGAAGGGAATTTAGAATTATCAAAGTTAAAAATCACACAACACCAGGTTACAGTCCAACAGATTTAATTGGAAGCACTAGCTTTCGGCGCGCCACTCCTTTGTCAGGTGGTTGTGTCAGGTTGCGGACACAACCATCTGATGAAGGAGCGTCGCTCCGAAAGCTAGTGCTTCCAATTAACCCTGTTGGACTGTAACCTGGTGTTGTGTGATTTTTAACTTTGTACGCCCCAGTCCAACACTGGCATCTCCAAATCATTAGAATTATCAAACCATGGCAGATAAATGGTGCTAAAATAGCAAACATTCCCAATATTATTGAATGGAAAAACAGGTTTGAAGACCTGATTATATGTGTATTCACACCAAAGGACTGGGATTGGTTCCACAGTTGCCCAAGTAATGGACGCTTAGCTATCTGTAATCCGTAGGAAGTGTGATCATACGCTATTACTCGCACTGAGCAGCACTTGCAGAGTAGAGCTCCCTCTAGAGGATAATCAGGACACTTTCATTTGGCACATCAATTAACAAAATGTGGTGCAAATTCAGGAGTAGACTTGAGGTGGAATATTCATAAATCATTGAAAATGGCAGGGCCTGTGGACATGATGGGTAAGAAAGCTTACGGGATCCTGGGCTTTATAAATAGGGTCCCTCATTACTGTTCTGGTGTTCTCGGCTTGATAAATTGACTGAGGATTTTCCGATCTGCAAGCTCTACTCTGATGTTCTGGCTTAGACACCAGGATAGATCCTGGAGTACTTACTGTTCAGACAGTAATTTCCACATTCTGCCGTCCGTATGATGTAAAAAGAAAGAAGACAAGACGGATTGTTAGTGATAAAGAGTTCATGTTACACACGTTAAGCTTTAAGTCGGAGGCCATTTGGACCATTCTGTTCATGCTGGCTCTCTGAGGCACCTAGTGCTAATCCTTTGCCTTTTTCTGTTGCCACATTGTTCCTTTTTAGTCAATGATACAATTTAAAGGTCTTGATTAAATCAACCACACTCACAGACAATATATTCCTGACCGTAAACAAGTTGCTATGTGATAAAGACGATCCTCACATCTCTATTGCATCCTTTGTCATTAACCTTCAATCTGTGCTCTCTCATACTTGACCCTTGCACCAATAGGAACAATCTCTACCTAGCAACTCTGTCCAGAAACACCTTGATCCAATTGCCTCTAAGGGGAACTTATCCATTAAAGGGGTTATGTTTCTCATGGGAATGAGAGTAAAATGTAGGTAATTAATTAGTCTGACTGTCAATTACTTATGTTACAAGATGGAGGCAGGATTGTTATGCTGAATGGGCTGTTTCAACAGCATCTATACACTTACACATGAACATATCCTCTTCAACTCTTTAACTGTTCATAACATCTTTAATATCTTCTGCTTTGTTTCTTTATGTCTACATTTAGAAGTTTTGATTTAAAGCTTATAAAGTTTTAGTTAGACTGCAAATAGAGAATTGCGTCGAGAGTGTGGTGCTGGAAAAGCACAGCAGGTTAGGCAGCATCTGAGGAGCAGCAAAATTGACAAAGGCTTTTGCCTGAAACATTTATTTTCCTGCTCCTCAGATGCTGCCTAACCTGCTGTGCTTTTTCAGCGTCACACTCTCGACTCTAATCTCCAGCATCTGCAGTCCTCACTTCTGCTAAATTGAGAATTGCACCTGGCATCCTTCAGGAAGGATGTGAGGATCCTTGAGACTGACTCGAGTGGCCTCAAGGATGAAGGATTTTATTTCTAGTTAAATTGAAGAATCAGGGCTTGTTGTTCCTGCAAGCAAAAGAGACTAAGGGGCGGTTTAATTGAGATGCATGGTTGATCTGCCTTATCTAAACTTCTCACAAAGTAAAACTTAATTGTCTTTTGAATAAATCACTTTGCTGTCATGTGAACATTACTGTTCCACGCTTGCTGCAATGTTCCAGTAAAGCACAACACAAGCTGGAGAAATAACATCTCATTTTCCACTTAAAGACACTTCACTGCCTTGAAGTCTCAACATTGAATTCCATAACTTCAGAAACTGACTACCTTATGCCCTCCATTTTCTCCCCATTTTGTCTCCCCCATTCAGCTCTAAAGGTGGTGTTGTATTTGTGTCTTGTTTACTTTGCTCTTAGAAGCTAGGACTTATTCTATCCTTTTCACAGCTTAATTAATACCCTTTTTATATCCTGCTAAGTTTCTCCAGTATTCTGTGTGTGTGTGAGAAAGAAAAGCTCTTCTCACTGGCTGGTGGTACGAGGGCGAGCCGGAAGCAGCTTTAGAGTTTTAAGTAAGAGTTATGGGGGTGGAGTGGAGGATGGGTGTGAAGAGGAACAGTGAGTTGTCATGATCTGGAGCTAACTGCCCCTGAGGGTGGAGAAAGTAGAAATTATGAATGATTTTAAAACGAAATTGAACACCTGAAGGAAATGAATATGTAGGATGACAGGAGCAAATAGTTTTTTTTATATAAAATGAATCATCCACGGGATGTAGGTTTGGCTAGCTGGACCAGTCCTTATTGCCTAGGGGGGACAGATGAGTTGCAGAGTGCCAGCATTAACATAATGGGCAGAATGGCCTCATTCTGTGCTGTAATGACTTTAAGTTTCCTAACTTAACTTTTCTTTTCTAGATTGTTTAATCAAGCAGTATAATAGAGTTATTATAGAGGCTAATCATGCATTGATTATATGGTGGAACAGACTTGATCAGGCTTAATGGCCTCCTCCTGTTCTTATCTGTATCCTGGTAATATTTGTCCTGACGGTTTCCTACCTTTCTGACACCGCAGTCCATCAAAGCCCAGTGGACAATCGCATTCAAAGGCACTGTGATGAGGACGGCAACTGCCTCCATTGACACAGGGGTTGTTAACACATGGGTGGTCTGCATTCTCCAAGTTCACACTGGTACTGAAGTCCTGCTGGAGGTGGATGGTCCGATCATTCAGGATTATCTGGAGAGGGACAGAGGTTTCAGCGTGGGAATGTATGGAAATGTACACTGGAAAAATTGGGAGACACTGTCCGCAGGCTGTGGGGATGTGGAGGATTGAGCTCTGCCAATGGTTTCAGCAGAAGATGAGCTGAGGCAGCGACAGAATTGGGTGAATTTATCTGGCTGGAAACAAACATCCTGAGCAAAGGGAGAAGGTATAGGGTTAGAATGGAGTCAATACACAACTGCAAGGGTGCAAACTGTCTACTTCAAGAGAATTGCCGGAGCTGGAGAAATGGAGTCAGTCACTGGGGAATGGAGGTCACAGCAGGGACCAAACACAGCCTTCCCAACATTTAACAAAATAACATTCCTGCTCACACAGTACAGACAAATCAGAAACAATGTTGGAATCTTAAGGAATGAGAGTGAGGTTGAGCTGGATGTAGTCGGCAGACACACACAAAGACGTACTCACACGGACACATATACACACAATAACACATCAATATTCACAACACTTACACGTTCCAGAAACAGGGGTCACTGTTTAAGGATACAGGGTGGGCCATTTAGGACTGAGATGAGGAGAAATTGAAGACTTTTAAGAAAGATGTAAATATAGTTCTTAGAGCGAAAGGGGAGTATGGGGAGAAAGTGGGAAGAGGGTACTGAGACACACACACACACACACACACACACACACAGAGAAAGCGAGGACTGCAAATGCTGGAGATCAGAGTCGAGAGTGTGGTGCTGGAAAAGCACAGCAGATCAGGCAGCATCTGAGGAGCAGGAGAATTGATGTTTTGGCAATAAGCCCTTCATCAGGAATTTCTGATGAAGAGCTTCTACCCAAACTGTTGATTCTCCTGCTCCTCAGATGCTGCCTGACTTGCTGTGCTTTTCCAGCACCACACTCTTGACACATGTAACACTCACATGACACAGAGTACTTACATTCTGAATGCTTCCTGTGAAAGGCAGCAAGACTTCAGAGTTTCTCCTTACATTGTCGTAGTCAGGAATTCCTCCAAAGAATAGATCAGTGTTACACTTTATCTGTGTGAAAGCCCCCTGTTGGGAGAAGAGATGCCAGTACAGACAATATAGAGTTCTCAGAGTAAGAGATACCACTGTCTCAGAATGGACTTGTTCTGAACTGTTTCTCTCTGCACAGATGCTGCCAGACCTGCTGAGTTCCTCCAGAATTTGTTTTTGTTTTAGATCTTCAGCATCTGCAATTCTTTGATTTAGTTTTGGTCAGATGTTTTGTTGGGTGAGTGTACACAAAGATAGACCATAAGACATAGGAGTGGAAGTGAGGCCATTCAGCCCATTTAATTATGACTGGTGGGCATTTCAACTCCCCTTACCCGCACTCCCCCTTAATTCCTTGCAAGATCAATAATTTATCAATCTCAGCCTTGAAGACATTTAATGTCCTGGCCTCCACAGCGCTCCATGACAATGGGTTCAACAGGCCCACCACTCTCTGGTTGAAGAAGTGCCTCATTTCCATTCTAAATTGACCCCCTTGGGTCCTAGTATCCCCACCTAATGGAAACAACTTCCCAGCATCCACCTTCTCTAAGCCATGCATTATCTTGTAAGTTTCTATTAGATCTCACCTCAACTTTCTAAACTCTAATGAATATGATCCCATGGGATCCTCAGTGGCTCATCGTATGTTAGGCCTACCATTCCAGGGATCATCTGTGTGAATCTCCGCTGGACACGCTCCAGTGCCAGTATGTCCTTCCTGAGGTGTGGGGCTCAAAATGGGGCCTAACTAGAGCTTTATAAAGTCTCAGAAGCACTTCGCTGCTTTTATATTCCAACTCTCTTGAGATAAATGACAACATTTATCTCAAGAGGTGATTCACTTTGGTAAGAGTAACAAAAAGATGGGGTACTGGGCTAATGGTCAGATACTTGGTAGTGTGGAAGAGCAGAGGGATCTTGGTGTCCATGTACACAGATCTCTGAAAGTTGCCACCCAGGTAAACAGTGCAGTGAAGAAGGCATATGGCGTACTGGCTTTTATTGGTAGAGGAATTGAGTTCCGGAGTCCTGAGGTCATGCTGCAGTTGTATAAGACTCTGGTGCGGCCGCATCTGGAATATTGTGTGCAGTTTTGGTCGCCATACTATAGGAAGGATGTGGAGGCACTGGAACGGGTGCAGAGGAAGTTTACCAGGATGTTGCCTGGTATGGTAGGAAGATCCTATGAGGAAAGGCTGAGGCACTTGGGGTTGTTTTCATTGGAGAAAAGAAGGTTTAGGGGTGACTTGATAGAGGTGTACAAGATGATTAGGGGGTTAGATAGGGTTGACAGTGAGAACCTTTTTCCACGTATGGAGTCAGCTATTACAAGGGGGCATAGCTTTAAATTAAGGGGGGGTAGATATAGGACTGATGTTAGGGGTAGGTTCTTCACTCAGTGAGTCGTAAGTTCATAGAATGCCCTGCCAGTAGCAGTGGTGGACTCTCCCTCTTTATGGGTATTTAAGCAGGCATTGGATAGGTATATGGAGGATAGTGGGTTAGTGTAGGCTAGGTGGGCTTGGATCGGCGCAACATCGAGGGCCGAAGGGCCTGTACTGCGCTGTATTCTTCTATGTTCTATGTTCTATTACATTCGCTTTCTTAATCACGGACTCAACCTGCAAGTGTACTTTTACAGAATCCTGGACTAGCGCTTCCAGATCCCTTTGTACTTTGGCTTTATGAATTTTCTCACTGTTTAGAAAATAGTCCATCCCTGGATAAGTTTTTCCAAAGTGCAAGACCTCACATTTTCTCATGTTGAATTTCATCAGCCATTTCCTGGACAACACTCCTAAACTATCTAAATCTTTCTGCAGCCTCCCCACCTCCTCAGTAGGCTGCCTGTCCACCTAACTTTGTATCATTGGTGAACTTTGCCAGAGTGTCCCCAGTCCCTTCATCCAGATCATTAATATATAAAGTGAACAGCTGCCAGCCCAACACTGAACCTCGAGGGACACCATTTGTCACTGGCTGCCATTCCAAAAAAGAACCTTTTATCCCAACTCACTGCCTTCTGTCAGACAGCCAATCGTCAATCCATGCTAATAGTTCACTTCGAACACCATGGGCCCTTACCTTACTCAGCAACCTCCTGTGAGACTTCTTATCAAAGGCCTTATGGAAGTCTAGGTAGATAACATTCACTGGATTTCCCTGATCTAATCTACTTGTTATGTCTTTAAAGAATTCTAACAGGTTTGTCAGGCACAACCGCCCCTTACTAAATTCATGCTGACTTGTTGTAATCTGACCTTGCACTTCCAAGAATTTCAAAATTTCATCCTTAAGGATGGATTCTAGGATTTTACCAACAACCGAGGTTAGGCTAATTGGCCTATGATTTTCCATCTTTTGTCTTGATCCTTTTTTGAACAAGGGGATACAATAGTGATTTTCCAATCATCTGGGACTTTCCCTGACTCCAATGATTTTTGAAAGATCACAGCCAACACCGCCGCTATTTCCTCAGCCACCTCCCTCAGAACTCTGGGTTGTAGCCCATCGGGGCCAGAAGATTTATCAATTTTTAGACCTTTTAACTTTTCTGGCACTTTCTCTTTTGGAATGGTTACATACTGCCCCCGACCCTCCTTAATTGTTGGGATATTACTCCTGTCTTCCACTGTGAATATCCTTGTGAAGATATTGAGCAATGGCAGAATTTTTTTAACGTTCCTCAACTTGATGTGGGCATCACTAGCTGGGCCAGAATTTATTGGCCATCCCTAGTTGCCCCTGAGAAGGTGGAGGTGAACTGCCTTCTTGAATCCCTTAAGTCCATGTGCTGCAGGTAGACCCACAATGTTGTTTGGGAGGGATTTCCAGGATTTTGACCTCGTGACACTGAAGGCACAACAACATATTTCCAAGTCAGGGTGATAAGTGATTTAGAGGGAAACGTGCAGGTGGTGTTCCTATGTATCTGCTGCTCTTGTCTTTCTAGATGGCAGTGGTTGTGAGTTTGGAAGTTGCTGTCTCAGGACCCTTGGTGAATTTTTGCAGTGCATCCAGTGGTACACACAGCTGCTACTGAGCATCGCTGTTGGTGGGGGGGGGGTTATATTTGTGGATGTGGTGCCAATCAAGTGGGCTGCATTTTCCTGGTTGGCATTAAGCTTCTTGAGTGTCGTTGGAGCTGCAAAAGTTGGAAGTATTCCAGCACCCTCCTAACTTGTACATTTTTCGTGGACTGGCGTTGTGGAGTCTGGAATGAGTTACTCACTGCAAGGTTCTTAACTTCAGACTTGCTCGTGTAAAAGCAGGTGATTCCAGGTCAGTTTCTGGTCAAATGAATGGAGTTAAAAGTCTATTAGACACACACTAGGTGAATGATGCTACTGGCCCCGGAAATATGCTGGAGTCTTGATTATTACTATCCATAGTGCCAGGCTACAACATACTGGTAAATGTGCACATTGCTACTGCAAATTCGATTCCCTGAGTGAACATGTTACCATCACAAGCCAAGGGTCTGAGTGGTGTCATCTGGTCCAGATGACTCTTAAAATCCAAAGACAGAGCCACATCATTGTTACTTGTTGCCTTATCTGGCCTTCCTGACATTCCTGATGAAGGGCTTATGCTTGAAATGTTGACTCTCCCGCGCCTCAGATGCTGCCTGAACAGCTGTGCTTTTCCAGCACCACATTTTTCGATTCTGATCTCCAGCATCTGCAGTCCTCACTTTTGCCTTATCTGGTCTTGTCTTCTCTCTCCAACCTCTCTTTAGCCAGGGATCTTGGATAAAACTAAACATCTAGCTGACCAAATAGTCATTACATGGTGACCAATGAATTATGCTGAGAGACCTGTCATTCAGAAGGCATGCCCAAGAAATCTGGTGACATGCTGGTAATGTCACTAGATTACTAATCTGGAACCTCATGCTAAAGCTCTGTGAGATGTTGGTTTAAACCTCACCATGACAGATGGTGAAATTTGAATTGGATAAAAATCTGGAATGAAAGTCTAATGGGGACTGTTGTGTTTTATAAAAGCTCTTGCTACTTTAACACACCACCATGTTCCCTGGCCAATATCTCTGTCTCAGGCTCGCTCTCGTACTTCAGTGAAGCTCAGCACAAGATGGAAGAACAATATCTCATTTTGCACCTGGGAACTCTGCAGTTTTCTGGACCTAATATCGAGTTCAACAATTTTCAGGCTTATGGCCATGTCCTTACCCCAATTCCACACATCACATGGGCTGCTGGGCTGCTACCACACACAATCCATTGTCATGGTGTCCAGACTGACCTTTAACCATTCCTTTATCTGCTTAGCTGTTTTTCTTTCTTTTTGGGCTCTATCTCCACCTATTGTTTACTCTCCCCCTTCCTCCCCCCCCCCCCCCCCCCACCCCATGTTCTGCATAAATATCCACCTTTCCTTGCTACCATCAGTTCTGGTCACTGGACCGGCAAGGTTAACTCTGATTTCTCTCAACAGATGCTGCCAGACCTGCTGAGTTTTTCAGCAATTTCTGTTTTTGTTTTTGCTATAAAAATTCATCTGGTTCACTCACGAATTTTAGGGACAGAAATCTTCTGGCCTTACCAGGTCGGTCCTACAGACCCACAGAAGTGTGGTTCAGTCTTAGCTGTCCTCTTGGCAATTAGGGAAGGACAATAAATCCTGGCCCAGCCAGTGACACCCACATCCCATTCCTAATATATACAATAAAAAGTAATCCCAACAGGATATAAAAATAACAATAATAAATACAGAAAGTGCTGGAGAAACTCAGCAGGTCTGGCATTTTGAACTGCAGAAATGCTAAAGAAGATTCATACCAGACTCAATGTTAATTGTTTCTCTTTTCACAAATGTTGCCAGACCTGTTGTATTTTTCCAGCATTCCCTGCATTTGCTTCAGATTTCCAGCATTTGCATTTACACAAGATTATTCCAGTGCCTTTTCATGCATTTTTGGGAATTTTGGGTATTGCTGGATTGGCCAGAAATTATTACCCACCTTCTACTTGCCTGGATGAGGATGATGGAGAAAGTGAGGACTGCAGATGCTAGAGATCAGAGTTGAAAAGTATGGCGTTGGAAAAGCTCAGCAAGTCAGGCAGCATCCGAGGAGCAGGAGAGTCGGTGCTTTGGGCATAAGCCCTTCATCAAGGCTGATGAAGGTCTTATGCCCGAAACATCGTCTCTCCTGTTTCTCGGATGCTGCCTGACTTGCTGAGCTTTTCCAACGCCATACTTTTCAACTCTGGACAGGGATTGTGATGAGGTTCCTTCCTGAATACAGTTGACTGACTTGTTATGCCATTTCAGAGGTTGAGTAAAGGTCAATACAGAATCATAAAAAGCAGAAGTAGGACAAGTGGATTAGACAGTAGATTTAGTTTACTTACAGTGTGGAAATAGGCCCTTCGGCCCAACAAGTCCACACCGACCCTCCGAAGAACAACCCCCCCCAGACCCATTCCCTACATTTATCCCTTCACCTAACAGTACAGGCAATTTAGCATGGCCAATTCACCTAACCTGCACATTTTTAGACTGTGGGAGGAAACTGGAGCACCTGGAGGAAACTCACGCAGACACGGGGAGAATGTACAAACTCCACACAGACAGTTGCCTGAGGCGGGAATTGAACCCGGGTCTCTGGTGCTGTGAGGCAGCAGTGCAAACCACTGTGCCACCTTAGAGCAATATGGTTGTTAATTTATTTAAATTCCTCTGGCTGAGACGTGAACTCCTGTTCCTGGATGATGAGCCCAGTAACATGGCCAATACGGTACAACTCAACTACAATATATTTTTACTCTTCTATGAAGAGTTATTGCAGCAACTTCCGCTGTGATTTATCAAAACTATGCCATACATAGTGGCATAGTGGTTAGCACTGCTGCCTCACAGCGCCAGAGACCCGGGTTCAATTCCCGCCTCAGGCAACTGACTGTGTGGAGTTTGCACATTCTCCCTGTGTCTGCGTGGGTTTCCTCCGGGTTCTCCGGTTTCCTCCCACAGTCCAAACGTGCAGGTTAGGTGAATTGGCCATGCTAAATTGCCCGTAGTGTTAGAGGCAGGGGTAGATGCAGGGGAATGGGTCTGTGTGGGTTGCACTTCTTTGGGTCGGTGTAGACTTGTTGGGCCGAAGGGCCTGTTTCCACACTGTAAGTAATCTAATTGACAAATCTTGACTGTCCATCAATCTAATAGTTTGGTGGGATGGAGTGGGGAGTATTTCAGCATCTTAAGTCATCTTGCACACCAACAACTTGTCTGGAACTCACCTCTGCCATCCCCTCCACAGCGTGTTGGTCATCCACCTGCAGGATTCCATTCTTGGCAGTACGAGACACCTTCACCTCATGCCATTGGTTCAGGGAAATGGGCTCCTTACTCCTGTGGAATGAATTAGATGGACCAATAAACTACACAGGAGGTACACAGGGAGAAGGCTGAAGGGCCAATGCATTAGATTTTTCAGATGTATACCATCACTAAGTCATAAACTCATACAGTGCAGAAACAGACTCTTTGTTCCAACTAGCCCGTGCTGACCATAAACCCAAACTAAACTAGTCTCACCTGCCTAGTCCTAGCCCATATCCCTCCAAACCTTTCCTATTGATGTATTCATCCAAATGTCATCAACCACTTCCTCTGGAAGTTCATTGAACTACCAGAGGAAGTACCTCTGGTACATGAACTACCTCTCTGTGTAAAACATTTGCCCCTCATCTTAAATTTCTCTTCTCTGACCTTAAAAATGTGCCACTATTAACTAACCATGCCTTCTAATTTCTCATCCAAATCATTTATATAAGTGACAAACAAAAGAGGACCCAGCACCGATCCCTGTGGAACACCGCTGCTCACAGGCCTTCAGTTCGAAGCCACATCATGTCATGGGTTGGAGGTACAACTGGTATTGAGGGCAGAAGTGGCAGGCTGAGGGTGAGTTATATGGAGAGGAGGTGATGTTGAACAAAATGGGCTTGCGGAATGTGCTGAAGTGGGTGGGTAATGAGGAGATGGTGGGATCAGGGGATATGGGACAAAGGTAGGATTGAGTTATACAAAGAAAAGGTGGATCAGGGTTACTGGCAGAAAGTGGAGTTGAGGGGTAAGGGCGAAGTGGGATAAAGGGATATAGTGCGAAACAGAAATTATTGTGAAAACCCAGCAGGTCTGGCAGCATCCGTGGAGAGAAAGCAGAGTTAACATTTCAGATTCAGTGACCTTGCTCGGAACTGATTGTAACTAGGAAAAGATTGGTTTATATGCTGAAGATTGGGTGGATGGAGGGGGAACGAGTAATCTCTAGATGGGGATGAAGCCCAGAGAGACAGAACAACAGTTAGACAGACAAAGGAATGGGTAAAGGTCAGCCTGGGAGAATGAATGTGGACTGTTAGTGGCTGACTATGTTTGTAGTAGCTGCCCATGTGATGACCTGGGTTGTGGGGTTGGGATGAGGACATGGCAGAAGGTGCTCAGACTGTAAAATTATCGCCATTGAGTCCTAAAGGCTGCAGCATCCCCAGGTGAAAAATGAGATGCCTTTCTTACAGAAAGTGTCAGACAGAGATGTTGGTCAGGGTGCAAGGTGGTCTGTTGAAGTGGCAGGAAACAGGAAGCTCAGCGACATTATTGCGGACAGAGCGGAGGTGCTTTGCAAAGCGGTTCCTCATCTGCATTTCATCTCCCCAACACAGAGGAGACCACACTGTGAGTAGCCAATACAGTAGACTAGATTGAGCAAAGTGCAGGTAAATAGTGGCTTCACCTGAAGGTATGTTTCGGGTCTTGGATAGTGATGAGAGAGGAGGCAAACGTGCTGGTATTACCCCTGCTGAGATTGCATGTGAAGCTGCCATGAGGCTGTGGAGACATAATGGGAATGGAGGAGGAGTGGATCAAGCTGTCCTGGAGGGACAGTCCCTGTGGAAGGCTGACAAAGGAGGGGAGGGGAATATTGCTTGATGGTGGCATCCCACTGGAGGCAGCAGAAATGGTGGCTAATGATTCTCAGGATGTGGGTGCTGGTAGGTTGGTAGGTGAGGACCAGGTGGACCCTATCGCTATTATGGAGGGAAGAGAGGGAGTGAGGGCCAAAGTGCGAGAGATAGGTTGGACACAGCTGAGGACCCTGTCAACCACAGTGCTGGGGAATCTGCAGTTGAGGAAGAAGCTGGATATTCCAGAGGCTCCTTTGTCAAATGTGGCATCATCAGAAAAGATGCGCAGATACCGGGAAACAGAATAGAGTCTTTACAGGAAGCAGGGTGTGAGGCTGCATAGTCAAGATAACTGAGAGAGTCAGTGGGTTTATAGTGGATATTGGTGGCCGGCCTTTCCACAGAAATGGATACAGAGATGTTGAGGAAGGGAAGGGAAGGGAGGAGTCAGGGATGGAATAAGTGAAGGTGAGAGTGGGGTGGAAATTGGAAGTGAAGTTGTTACATTTTTCCAATTCCAGATGAGAACGGGAAGCAGCACTGATGATATCATCAATACACAGGAGAAAGAGTTGTGGGTGAGGGCCAGAGTAGGACTGCAAAAGGAACGTTCCACGTATCCCAGAAAGAGACAGTCATAACTGGGATCCATGCAGGTACCCATGGGCACCCTTTGACCCGAAGGAAGTGGAAGACCTAAAGGAGAAGTTGTTTAAAGTGAGAATGATCTCAGCCAGGTGGAGGAGGGTGGTGGTGGATGGGGACAGTATTTTCTCCCAGGAGGAAGTGGAGAGCCCTGAGGCCATCCTGATGGAGGATGGACATGTAAAGGGAGGAAGCTGGAGCCCACAAACAGGAAATTCTGAAACCGATGCAAAGTATCAGAAGAGTTGTGGATTGGACAAGAGGAGAAAAAAATCGAGTCAAAGCAGGAAGGGATCAGTTTTGTTCGGACAGGTGCAGGCAGAAACAATGGGGTTGCCTGGGCAGTCCTGTTTGTGAGTTTTGGGAAGGAGGTAGATGCTGGCTGTGTGGGGCTGGGAGACTATCAGCTTGGAGGCACTGGGGGCAGATCACCAAATGAAATGAAAACAGTGACCGTTGTAGACACAATGATCTGGTGTCGAAGAGTGTGGTGCTGGAAAAGCACAGCCAGTCAGGCAGCGTCCGAGGAGCAGGACCATCGACATTTCGAGCATAAGGCCTTCATCAGGAATGAGGGGATGGCCCACGGGGGCTGAGAGATAAATGGGAGGCAGGTAGTGCTGGAGGTGGGGGGGGGGGGGGGGGGGGGAGTAGCTGAGAATGCAATAGGTTGATGAGATTGTGGGTGGAGCGGATAGGTGGGAAGGAACATGGACAGGTAAGGCAGATCAAGAGGGTGGTGCCGAGTTGGAAGGTTGGATCAGGGATAAGGTGGGGGGAGGGGAAATGAGGAAACTGGTGAAATCCACATACTTCACCCAGGTGTCAGGTGGTAAGGGTTTGGTGGTGGAGGAGGCCCAGGACCTGCATATCCTTGGAGGAGTGGGAGGGGGGCGTTAAAGTGTTTGGCTACGGGGCGGTGGGGTTGTTTCATTCATGTGTCGCAGAGATGTTCTCTGACGCATTCTGCAAGTGGGTGTTCTGTTTGCCCAGACCCTCTCCCCACCTTATCCCAGATCAGTTTCCTCATTTCCTGTCTCCTATCTTATACCCAGATCAATGTAGATTTCACCAATTTCCTCAATTCCCCTCCTCCCAGATCCAACCTTCCAACCTGGCACCTCCCTCTTGATCTGTCCTACCTGTCTATCTTCCCTCCCACCTATCTGCTTCACCCTCCTCTCTGACTTATACCCTTCACCCCCAACTTCATCCACCTATTGCATTCTCAGCTGCCTTCCCCCCAGCCCCACCCCCTCCCATTTATCTCTCAGTCCCCTTGAGCCACCCCTCAATCTTGATGATGGGGTCTTATGCTCGAGAAACGTTGATTCTCCAGCTCCTCAGATTCTGCCTGACCTGCTGTGCTTTTCAAGCAACACATTCCTCATCTGCAGTTCTGACTTTCCTGCACAATAACCTAGTGTTCCAATATGGAGTCACGGTCCAGGGCCAGATAGGAGGAGGATCTGAGAGGTGGCACACAGCCTCAGCTATGTAGAGGTCAGTGTGCCAGACAACAACAGCAGCACCCTTAAAAGCTGGCTCGGTTACAAAGTCAGGGTTGGATCTGAGATCCATGGAGTACAGTCAGTTCAGAGTGAGATAGGGTTGAATGTGTGAGGTGTTGGGGGGGTGGGGGGGGAGTGGGGTGGGGGGGTGGGTGTGGGAGACTGGCACAGAGAAATTAAGGCCACCAATGTCACATTGGCAGCTCTTGATGAACAGGTGGAGTGCAGGTAAAAGGCCAGAGGGAGAGATCCAGTTGGAAGGAGCATGTGGAGGTGGGTGAAGGAGTCCGTGGGACAGACAGAGGTCTCTTATGAAAAGAAATGGGCATGGAGGCAAAGGCAACGGAAAAAGAGTTCAACATCATGTCATGTAAAGCAATGTAGAATTCCAAACACAAACAGATCAGCCATGAACATATTGAATTGTGGAATAGATTAAAGGGGCTGAAGGGGCTTCTCCTGTTCCTATTCCCTGTGTAGCAGTAAAAATCTTTCCTGTCAATGAAATTTTCCTGAGTCAGTTTTAACAAGAAAGGGATGACAGAACTTGCATTGGAGTAGCACTCCAGAATATTTCAAAGTACTTAAAGCCAGTTTATACA
Source organism: Chiloscyllium punctatum (assembly GCF_047496795.1). Lineage (NCBI taxonomy): Eukaryota > Metazoa > Chordata > Chondrichthyes > Orectolobiformes > Hemiscylliidae > Chiloscyllium > Chiloscyllium punctatum. The sequence goes on from NC_092740.1 coordinate 7,896,788, forward strand.
CAGCAGGATCTCACCAACAGCAATGTGATGATGACCCTGTAATGCTTTTAATGTGTTAACCAAGGGCTAAATATAAACCAAGGATGTCACGTATGAAGGGGTTTCGTTCCAAACTTGTGATTTCAAATAAACCTGTTGGACTATAACCTAGTGTTGTAGGAGTTCTGACCTTGTCCTGCCCAGTCCAACACCAGCACCCCCACATCAAAGGCTAAATATTGACCAGGACACTGAGGAGAACCTTCCTGCTCTTCCACAAAACAATGTGAGGAAATCATTCATCCCAAACCTGAGAAGGCAACTATGATCATGCAAGAGGTGATTACCCTCCGTGACAGCACAGTGTTTTCTCAGTGCTGACTCAATGGCACGGGATTTTGTTAAAATTGGTTTGACTAGCTCAGCTGTGTTAACCATTTACCAGTGACTCAAGAAGGTAGCTCACCACCACTTTCTTAGGACATGTAGTGACGGGTAACAAATGCTGACCCAGCCTGCTACCCACGGGTGAATTTAAAAAAATGTAACTGCCCACCTTCAGTTTCCCCTTGAGAAGGTGGTGGTGAGCTACCTTCTTGAGTCACTGGTAAATGGTTAACACAGCTGAGCTGGTCAAACCAATTTTAACAAAATCCTGTGCCATTGAGTCAGCACTGAGAAAACATTGTGCTGTCACAGAGAGTAACCACCTCTTCCCTGATCCCAGTTGTCTTCTCAGGTTTGGGATGAATGATTTCCTAACACTGTTTTGAGGAAGAGCAGGAAGATTCTCCTCAGTGTCCCGGTCAATATTTAGCCCTTGATGTGGAGGTGCTGGTGTTGGACTGGGCAGAGCTTAAAAATGTGTTGCTGGAAAAGCGCAGCAGGTCAGGCAGCAAAGGAGAAGGAGAATCGACGTTTCGGGCATAAGCCCTTCTCCTTGTCCTTTGATGCTGCCTGACCTGCTGCGCTTTTCCAGCAACACATTTTTAAGCCCTGATCCCCAGCATCTGCAGTCCTCACTTTCTCCTCGTTGGACTGGGCAGGACAAGGTCAGAAATCCAGCAACACCAGGTTATAGTCCAACAGGTTTATTTGAAATCACAAGCTTTCAGAACAATACCCCATTCATCAGGTGATGTCCATGGTTTGTATTTAGCTACAGTCCATGTGCTGTATGGAGACCCACTGTACCTTTAGGGAGGGAATTCCAAGCACAGAGCTATAATTCCCACTAACATGAACCATCTCATGAACCCCCTTTGCTTTAAAATGCTTATCAAATGATAGGGCTGCTCTCTCATTAGCAAGAGAGCTGACTGGGGACGGTTTAACCAGAGGGTCACCATGTCTCAGGCAAGAAGAAAGTTTGAGAAGGTGAGTCATTCATGGTAACCTCAGCCGGTGTTGGAATTGAACCCGCACTGATGGTATCATTCTGCATCGTAAATGTCCTGACTGAGCAAACTGAGTCCCACCTTTGATATACATGGTGGAGGGGGTGATGAGGATTTGGTGGTCAGGACAGCCCACTGTGCGTTTTGTAATTGAACTCTGACCTGATGGTTGCGGTTCCTGAGCCACAGTCGAAGCGAAACTCCACGTATCGGGCCACCAAGTTGAGGGAGATGAAGTCTTTACTGGAGGTATCGTGGCTGTAGAGGATGACCCCATTGGCAGTCTCAGGGCGGAAGGTGATCTGGAATTCCATGAAGGAGAGGTAATACTGGGGCTCCATTGGCCAAGGCAGGCCAGCGTAGGACATTCTTGAAGCATTGAATTGTGGGACCACCAACGTGAAAGCTAGGCCACAGAGTCATTGGAAACACAAAGAGCAGAGGTTTGAGTTATAAATTGTAAAGTTCTTGCATCAGAAACAGATATATAATCTGAACAGATTTACATTCTGAATTTTGGAATGATCTTAATTCATCGATGGTTATGTGGGTGTTGCCCACATTTGTTGCCCAACCCTAATTGCTCTTGCACTAAATGGTTGCCAGAACAATTTCAGACGGCAATTTCCAAGTCAGCCACATTGCTGTGGGTCTAGAGTCACATGCAGGCTAGACCAGGGAAGGATGGCAGTTTCCTTCCCTAGATGATATTAATGAGCAGGGTGGGTTTTTACAACACTTAAACATTGCTAAAAGGAGGCACTAAGGTGAAGCTTTATACCTTGTGCTCATCAGGGCTGGTTTCAGGTCCACATTAAGCTTCAACCTCACTCCCCATAAACCTACACACAATAGACACACATACACACTCACTGATACTCTCTCACACACGCACACACACACACATATACTGACACACAAAGACACTGACCCACAGATGCACATACATGCAGACAAACTTACTGACACATGCACAGACTCATAGACACACTCACTGATATACACACATATAGACAGACACAAGCACTCACTGACACACATACCGACAGACTCACTCCCTGATACATACACATGTAGACAGACACAAGCATTCACTGACGCACATACTCACAGACACACTCACTGATACATACACATACATACAGACACATAAGCACACTCACAGACCCACTCATTGACCCCCCTCCACACACACAAACACGTGCGCAATCACTGACATACATATGCAGATAGAGTCACTGACACACACACATATTCACTGACTGACACATGGATTCACTGATACACATATTGACCCAGAGACATACTCACTGACACACATCTGCACACACTCGCTGATGCATACCCACACACTCAATGACACACTCACTGACATAGATTAACCAACACATTCTCTCACAGCCACTGACACACATTCGCTGATATTGTCACACTGACAGGCACACAATCTCACAGTGACACACACTCACTTGCACACTCAGATTCACACACAGATCCATCAACAATACCAACCAGCATGACGTATGGAGGGAGACGCTGGGTGGGGAGCACATACCTTCCTCGCAATGCTTCCCTCGGAAACCCTTGGGACACAGACACAGGTAAGAGTCAGCTCTGTGGGGGACACAGCTCCCACTGTTGATGCAGGAAACCCTATTGCACAATCCAGCGCTGCACTCCCCTAGGTAAATGCAAACACTGATTTCAGGAGATTGGAAGAGGTTCCGGTGAAGGCAGGAGGACAGAGGGGACACTGTGTGAGGTTTGGATAAGCAGTAACCTCAGGGGAGTCCTCTGCATGTAAAGTAACCATGACGACGGAGATTTACAGGATTGGCATTGTATCTGAGCTGGACCAGTAAGATCTCTGGAAAGTCCAGAAATGATCCTGGAGAATCCCACAGAACAATAAGTAAAGTAAGGCCTGACAATAGGATTACCAACTGTACTGGATTCATTCCTGGAGATTTGGTCACATGACGTACCCCAATGCCTCCTCCCCCAACACAAAGCCACCTGATGCAGATACATTGTCCCTCCGTCCAATTAGAAGACAAACAAAATTTGAACACATTGGACTGGTTCTTAATCCTTTCTCATCCTGCCATCTTGCTGACCTTACATGGAGAACTCCTCTGCTCACCTTTAGCTCTCACCTCCATCCGAGAGGGCAGCTAGGGGCTAGACTTAACATCGCATCCAGAAACCCGTTCCTCTGGCAGAGTGGCACTCATCCAGCACTAACAAGTGAAATGTCAGCCTGGATTATCTGTCCTTCAGATCTGAAGTTTGAGCAAATGATCTTCGGACCCAGTCACTACACGAGATACTACAGGACTGGACAAGACCCATTTCCCATGGAGTGGTTCCACAATCAAATGCACCTCCCCCCTTCCTCATAACATCTGCAAAGATTTGCCTGAGGAGATATTATGGGATCTACTTGTGTGCAATTATCTGGGGGGATGAGGATCACCCCTTGACTAAACTCCTGCAATTGTCTTCTGCAGTTTAATTTATTAATACTTCTTAAATTTGCTACAAAGTCAGTGGCAAAAGATGTGGCAGCTGGAGTATAATGTGGTAAAATGTGAGGGTGTCCCTTCAGCAGAAAGAATAGAAAAGCAGAATATTACTTAAGTGCAGAGACTGCAGAATTCTGTGGTGCAGAGAGATCTGGGTGACGTTGGACAAAGCATGTAAAGTTAGCATTCAGGTACAGCAAATAAGGAGGAAGGCAAAGGGCAAGTTGGACTTTATCAAAGAGAAGGTTTGAGTAGTCTTGCTGCAATTGTACAGGTCATTATTAAGACTACACTCAGGGTACTGATTTCTTTAATTTGGGAGGAATATACTTAACTGTGGACGTTGTTCAGTAGACTAATTCCCGAAAGGGGGTTATTTAATGAGATGAGTATTTTGGGTTTGTACTCATCACAGTTTAGAGGAATGAGAGCTGACCTTACTGAAATGTGTAAGGTTTGTCAGAATGTGACAGGCCAAATGCAGAAAGATTGTTTCTCCTTGTGGGAGAGTCGAGGGCCAGAGGGCATCATCTCAGATTTACACTATTGACGGAAATGAGGGGGAATTTCTTCTCTCAGAGGATAGTGAAACTTTATCACAGAAGGCTGTAGAGGTTGGGTCATTAAGTATATCCAAGACTGAGGTAGACAGATTTTTAATCGGTAAGGGAATCAAGGATTATGGGGTAAAGGCAAAAAAAGCGGAGTTGAGGATCAGATGGGCATGACAGGGCAAACTTGATGGGCTGAATAGCCTACCTCAACTCTATGTTTGATAGTCTTATGGGAGGGTGCTGTGATTATGTTTCCTCTCATGGAGGATTCGAGGAATTAGGACCCCACAGTTTCAGAAGAAGAGATGTCCCATTTAGGACTCATATGAGGAGGAATTAATTCTGTTAGATGTTCATTAATCTGATATTCTAATTTGTCTGATTGAATACATTCAAGGCTAAACTTTCTAATGATTGACAAGGAAATCTAAGGTGGTGGGAGCAGACAGGAAGTGGAGTTCAGACTACGACTGCATGAGCCTGGTCTCAGCAAATTTCTGAAGAGGCTCAAGGAATTCTCATTCTTACGCTGCGATGCCAGGACCCGATTAAAGTCTGAACCCTCCTGCAGAAAAGAAAAAGCATTCGATTCAAGATCAGGACGATGGGAGGGGCTTTTCACGTTCATGGAAGTAAAACTGATGTGCTGGCTGAGCCACCATTTATTACCCACCCCTAAGCTGCCCCTTGAGAAGGTAGTGGTGAGCTGCCTTCTTGAACCGCTGTCCATGTGCTGTAGGTAGATCCAAAATGCCCTTAGGAAGGGAATTCCAGCATTTTGACCTAGTGACACGCAGAGAATTGTGAATGCATGGAATGCGTTGCCAGCGGTGGAGGTGGAAGCAGAGTCACTGGGGACATTCAAGCGACTGCTGGACATGCACACGGACAGCAGTGAATTGAGGGGTGCGTAGGTTAAGTTATTTTATTTAACATTAGAATTAAGCCTCGGCACAACATTGTGGGCCAAAAGGCCTATTCTGTGCTGTACTTTTCTATGTTCTATGTTCTATGACACTGATGAGATTCAACACTATAGATAGTGAGAAACTATTTTCTCTGATGAGAGAACAGTGGAACTGTCCAGAGTAAGGTGGCAATCTTAAAACTGAATTAAGTCCATTCAAAGCTGGAAGGGTTGAATGGCCTGATCGTCCTCCTATGTCTGGGATTATGTAAGACCTGTGGCCTTCCAAGGACATTGCCGGTGCAAGCACATTGGACCGTATGGCTCCCTTTTGTGCCATAACACTTCTGTGATTTTGCCAAAACCTTTTCCCTTATCACTGTGGCTGATGGTGATTCCAGGAGGTTTGTTAACACAGCTCAACTGATACTGAGTCACCCAGCCCAGAGCATCCAGCCTCTCTCCCAGCACCACCCACACGTACCAACGTCAGCCCCGCTGACCGCTTGGCCTGTGGGCCAGCCTCGCATGTTGATCCGTCTGCCGTTAATGACCAGTGACTGGACGCAGCCTCGGAATCCCCGATTGGTCCCTGCCACCTTGGCCAACCAATAGGCACTTGGTGCACCTCCAAGGTACAATGGTGACCGGAACGTGATCTTAGTGTAGTGTCCCTGCGAGGAACAGCAAAGCCCAGAGTGAGGTGCTGCATCCCACTGGGCCCTATGTAACATGCAAACCTGCCAACCCCAGTAACAGCAATCTCCTCCCACCCCCTTCTTCTCTCTATCAATTCCTTTTCCTGTTCTCCATTCCAATCCTCAGTTAAAACCATTACACCCTAATGATTCTAACCACTTCCCTTTCCCCTCACTCTCTGTTCTCTCCCCCTACTCTTTTTCCCTCACCTCTTCCTTTTCTCCTCTTTCCCTCCTGTGTTACCTCTCTTACTCTACCTCGCCCCTTCCACTTCTCCCCATCCTTTATCTTCCTCACTCACTCCCTGCTCTATACTCTCCTGTACTCTCAACTGTGAGTATTTTGCCTATCCTCTCAAACTCCCACTCTCTCTGACCTTCCTCTCTATCTTTCAATCTTTCCCTCTCGCCCGTTCCCCTTCTCTTGCCTTCTACTCCTTCTATTCTCCCCTCCTGATCTCCCACCCTCCTAATTTCATCTTCTCTCCTACATTAATCCCCATGCCATCCCTCCATCTCTCCCTCCTGACTCCTTTTACACGACTCCTTCACACTCTTCAATCCCTACCCATCACCCTTCTCTCCCCACTCCCTCATAAACCTCATCCTTGTCTCTTTGCTCAATAACTCATCCCCCCCTCTCCCTCTCTGCCAATCCTCATTTATAATGACCCTCTTTCCCCCAATCCCTTTTCCTGTCCTCCATTTTCCCAAACTCTACTTTGCTGTCTCTCTTTTGCTCTCTTCCCTCCATTCCCATCCCTCCCCTCCTCTCTCCCCTCCCCCACCATCACCCTTCCAGTCCCTCCACCACCTGCCCCTACGTCTAGATGCTGGAGGTTACCTTGGATTTGCCAGTGACTGGGGTGTCATTGTCCAGGCGTAACCAGCCATTGACACCATGCCTGTAGATAGTGGCTGTGTGCCAATGCCCAGCCTGTACCCTGCTCTCACTGACCAAGGCTGCAGCCCCTGTGCCACAATTAAACCTGTTAGGAAACAAAAGAAGGATTTGCATTGACAGCATCTTTCATAATCCCAATGTGCAGCCAGCCATAAACTCAGGAGCCGTGTAAAGGGCAGATGTCCATGTAAATGCCGGGGCTGTGCAAACTCAGGGGATATATAATTGCGGGACGGCAGTGTGCAAATGCAGAGGTTTTGTGAGCCCAAGAGTTCTGTAAATGCAGAGATAGTCTACATATAGGAGTTATGAAAATGCAGGGGACTGTTAAATGCAATGGACTGTGGGGTGGAAATGGAAACAAGGGTCTGTATAAACGTAATAGTGATAGAAGTGTGTGGATCTGTATAAGTTCAGAGGCTACGTAAACACAGTGGATTGCATAAACATAGAATAATGTGTACATGCAGGGAGCTGTATAATGCAGGGAGCTGTGTAAACTCAGTGGATTGCATAAACATTGAATGCTGTGTAAATGCAGGGAGCTGTGTAAATGCGGGGATGATCTGTATAAATTCAGAAGCTACGTAAACGCAGTGGATTGCATAAACATAAGATGCTGTGTAAATACAGGGAGCTGTGAAATCGCAGGCAGCTGTGTTAATGCAGGAAGGTATTATAAATGCCATGGAGCTGTGTAAATGCAGGACAGCTTTCTCAGTAGTATTTTCAAAGGAAAAGTCTGACCTGAAGTGGAGGCGTCGACGAATGATTGCGAGAGACAGGAAGTCTCCGTGGCCATTCTCTGTCTCTCCGCAGTACAACAGCAAACCATCGTCGAGATCAGCCTGCACGAGTTCGACAAGGTAATGAATGAACATCAGGAGATAGGGTAAAGAGAATATAGATATAGTGTGAGAATTAGGACCAGACTGTTCAGGAGAGATATTAGGAAGTATTTCTGCAATAAGAGGTGGTAGAGATTTGGAACTCTCTTTCACAATTGGCAATGGATGCTGGATCAGTTGTTAATTTTAAATCTGGATAGATAAACTTTTGTTAAGTGAAAGTATTAAGGGATATGGACTAAAGTCAGGTAAACAGAGTTCCTGATGAAGGGCTTTTGCCCGAAACGTCGATTTCGAAGCTACTTGGATGCTGCCTGAACTGCTGTGCTCTTCCAGCACCACTAATCTATAATAAGGCCACAGATCCGTCATGATCTCATTGAATAGTGAAACAGTCCCGAGAAGCTGAATGGCATCCTCCTATGTGGATAATCAACTAAAAAAAAATTGAACCATTGATCTACCAAGTCAGGTTTCACTCAGAGATCTGAATTGTCAGTACTGTTTTCAAATCAGCTGGAGTCATGACATTCATTAAAAGGAAGCAAACAGAAAGTAGGAAGAAACAACAAATTCTCAAGTTGGTAGCCTGGGGTTTGTGGGGATCCAAGCTTGAGCCCCAGATATCCACAGTCTATATCAATACTTTAGATATAGGAACTAAATATAATATTTCCAAGTTTACACAACAGTAAAATACTTGAAACTGCTTCTTTATTGACACACTCATGGATCTATTGCAATTTGTTTTCTGCAGATGTTTTTTTTGCACAGTTAGACTCACCTTAAACTCAATGGTTATCTGAAATTTCTGGTAGGAGTTCCTGAGAGGTTCAAAGGTGAGGTAGGAGTAACCATAGAACTTTGGGAACTGAACAGTGATATCTGAGAGGGGTGAAAGGAGTGAAAATGTGTCAGTTACATCAACAACAGTGCACAGGGTCCAGCCAAAGGCTCTTCATCACTTCACTTCATTTCGCCTTGTTACTGTCTAGGTGAGGCAGCAAGTTGTCAAAACCTTGGACATCAGAGAAAGTGACTAGATCAGAATTGACTGGTTCAGATTGGACACAGCAGATTTTTGAAAGAAATTCATTTATGGGTTTTGGGCATCACTGGCTGGGCCAGCATTTATTGCCCGTCCCTAGGTGCCCCTTGAGAAGGTTGTGGGTGTTGCCTTCTTTAACCGCTACAGTCCATGTGCTATAGGTGGATCCACAACGCCTTGAGGGAGGCAGTTTCATGATTTTGACCAAGCAACACTTAAGCACTTTTTCCAAGTCGGGATGGTGAGTGGAGGGGAACTTGTTGGTGGTGGTGTTCTCATGTATCTGCTACCCTTGGCCTTTTAGATGAAAGTGGTTTTAGGTTTGGAAGGTGCTTTGGTGCTAAGGATGTATTTCTGCAGTGCATCTTGTAGATGCTGCTTCTGAGCATCAGTGGGGATGAGAATGGATGTGATTCCTATCAAGAGGCTACTTTGCCCTGGATAATGTCAAGTTTTTTCAGTGTGAAATGAAGAGATGACTGTGTAAATGAGGGGTTCTAGAGACGTTAAATATTTCTGATAGGAGAGTCATGTCACTGGCATTTTTTAACCATTGATACCCAAGAACACATTCACTGCAAATGAAGGAATATGTGCAGGACCCTTTCACCATTTTTTTGAATTTACAGGGACTCTGAGGAACATGTGGCTCCTCCCATTGCTTTCTGCTTAGCAATGCCTCAACCAATCAGTACTCTTTTCTCCTAGAGTATAAATTGTTGCGGTTCTTTGAAATATGACATTCTTGTGTCCTGATATGTGCAAGATGAAAAGCTTTGGAAATTTGTCTCTCTGTTCTGCAAGGTTCATGTTCTGTTTGACCAAAATCCAAGTTCACAGTTAGTACCCAATGAGTTAGAATAGGGGACACTCTGGTGGGTCTTGTGGGAAGATGAAGGAAGCACGAGGAGGAGGAGGGAGCTGGAGTTACAAAACAGAAACAAGATAAAACTCCAGGTTGAGAATCTGAGTGCAATATTGAGGGAGCGTTGTACAAACAGAAATGCCATCTTTCCAACAAGAAATTGGAACCCCTGTCCTCTCAAGTGGAAATAAAAGATCACTTTGAGGAAAAGCAGGGCAGATCTCCCCAGATTCCTGCCCAATTTCCATCCCTCAATAAATGTCGCTCAGGAGAAATAAAAGAGTATGTGCTTATTGCTTCATTCTTATTTATGGGATCTTCCTGGGCACTAAATGGCTGTCTTGCTTCCCATGTTATAATGGTGATCAATGCCAAAAGTACCTAATTGGCTGAAAGTGTTTTGGGATGTGCTGAGTTCATAGATGTTGCTATACCAATGCAGTAGCTGGTGGAGTTTAGTGTTGGGAACAGGGGAACGTTAAGGGTGTGAGGCTCTGTTCACAGGTTGGAAGATTTGGTGTGAAACCAAGAAATCCAATGCTGCTACAAAGAAAATAGGCACTGAGCTACACAACTCAATCAAACCTCCAATACTGCAGAATTCCCATACCCAAAACAACAGCTGGCCCATCAGGGGCAGAGGCTGTCCAACAGCGCCATCAGGAGCAGTGCCCACGGCCAGTATTACAATGGACAGGGATGAGTGTGGGCTCAATGGAGAGTTGTAGTTGTCGGGAATGGATCACTGGCACGTTAGGGGAGGTGGATTCCAGAGTAAAGCCCCTGCTAGTTGAATAGCAGTGGCATCAGCATGAGGCCCACACATGGCCCTCTAGTGGCTACACAGGAGCCCCTCTTTAGGAGAAGGCTACCCACAATCCTCTGTGCTCAGATATTGATTGTAGGGGAGGCTGAAAGGGGACTTGCTTATTACCCCTTACTCTCCCTCTGAATCATACGACCCTCCCTCCCAATCACATTATCCTCCCTCCCAATCACACTACCCTCTGTCATAAACACACTACCCTTCCTCTCACATTGCCCTTCTTTCAATCACACTGTCCACCTTTCTTATCACACTCAATCATGGGAGAGAGGCTATGGCCTAGAGGTATTATTGCTGGGCTGTTAATCCAGAGACCCAGGTAATGTTCTGGGGACCCAGGTTTAAATCATGTCACAGCAGATGGTGGAATTTGAATTCAACAAAAATCTGGAATTAAGAGTCTACTGATGACCATGAAACCATTGTCAATTGTTGGAAAAAAAACATCTGATTCACTAATATTCTTTGGGGAAGGAAGTTGCCATCCTTACCTGGTCTGGCCTACATGTGATTTCAGACCCACGGCAATGTGGTTGACTCTTAACTACCCTCCGGGCAATTAGGGATGGGCAATAAATGCTGGCCCAGCCAGTGATGCCCATATTCTGCGAATGAATTTTTAAAATTACTATTGTCACTTCCAAACACACCTCCAAACACCTTAATACTGTCTGTCTTTCAGAACTCAATCTGCTGCTACTGTCCGAATCATCAGCAGGTGGTGCCAGTGATCAAAAACATAAAACCCGAAATCAGAAAAATTAAAATTGGTGCAGTCCAGGACAAGTACAGCATGGGGTGAGAGACAGAGTAAAGCTCCCTCTGTACTGTCCCCAACAAACACTCTCAGAATAAGTACAGCTTGGAGTTAGACACAGAGTAAAGCTCCTTCTGCACTGCTCCATCAAGCAATTCCAGATGCTTTGGTAGAAGGAGTGTCTGGTCTTATATAGAGTCGTTTAAATCCCTGCTTTTTTTTGAATTATTCTCTTGGGAACATTTACCTCCACACAGAAGGTAAATGAGGTCTCAGGTTAATGTCTCACCTGAAAGACAGCACCTCTGAAAATGCAGAGCTGCTACATCAGCCTGAATCATGTGCAAATGGTTAGTACAGGGGATGTGAACCCAGGAACCTTTGACACAGACAAAGGCAGCCATTGGGGATATTCAAGAATACTTGAGAGCATGCTCCCAAATCCTATGTACACACATAAATTTACACATCATTACACACTGACAGATGCTGATCAGTAGAATCTAGAACAGGTGGAGCGTGGGGGTGTGGAGGGAGGAGGTGGTGCACAGTCTCTGGATGAGGGGCCAATTATTTTGATCTCAGAGGAGAAGGAATTTCTTCACTTAAAAGGGTTGTGAATTCTCACTGTCAGAGGGATGTGGAAGTTCCATCACTGAAAATATTTAAGGCTGGGTTGATCAGATGTGAAATCTCTGGGGAATTAAGGGGGAGCAGATGGTAAGTGGAGATGAAGTAAAGATCATGGATGGCAGTGTGGGTTTGATGGGCTGAATGGTCTACTCCTCTGTTTTCTTCCATTCTTGCAATTGTAGGTATTGGTTTATGGACCTGGCAGTACTTTAATAGGGGTGCATTGACTTAAATGGATTTAAAGTTTGTGAGAAGATTTGTAGCTCGGGTGCTCGTTGTTGTGGTTATGTTCACCAAGCTGGGAATTTGTGTTCCAGACATTTCGTCCCCTGTCTAGGTGACATCCTCAGTGCTTGGTAGCCTCCTGTGAAGCGCTTCTGTGATGTTTCCTCCGGCATTTATAGTGGTTTGAATCTGCCGCTTCCAGTTGTCAGTTCCAGCTATCCGTTGCAGTGGTCGGTATATTGGGTCCAGGTCTATATGGTTATTGATTGAATCTGTGGATGAGTGCCATGCCTCTAGGAATTCCCTGGCTGTTCTCTGTTTGGCTTATCCTATAATAGTAGTGGGAATTCGACTGGGACAACACTACTATTATAGGACAAGCCAAACAGAGAACAGCCAGGGAATTCCTAGAGGCATGGCACTCATCCACAGATTCAATCAATAACCACATCGACCTGGACCCAATATACCGACCACTGCAATGGACAGCTGGAACTGACAACCGGAAGCGGCAGATTCCAACCACTATAAATGCCGGAGGAAACATCACAGAAGCACTTCACAGGAGGCTCCCAAGCACTGAGGATGTCACTTAAATGGATTGCTTGGACAAAAATGTCCAGTCAAACTGACACCATCATTCCTGAATGTACAAAACCTCTCAATTCATTCAAGAAAAGGTGATGAGTTGACTGGTTTTATTTAAAAAAGAATCAAATCATAAAAGGTCAGGCTTACTCAAATTAATGATGTAAACATTCCCTGTACTGGAATCATAGAAACATACAACATCAGGTGCATGGCATCACCACCATCTGCAAGTTCCCTCGAAGCCACTCATCATCCTGACTTGGAAATATATTGCTTTTCCTTCAGTCTCGCTGGGTCAAAATCCTGGAATTCCCTCCCTAGTGCTACTATGGGTCTATCTATAGCACATGGACAGCAGTGGTTCAAGAAGGTAGCTCATCACCACCTTCTCAAGGGGCAACCAGGGATGGGCAATGAATGCTGGCCTAGCCAGTGATGTCCACATCCCATAAATGAATAAAAAGTCCTCACCTTATGTTTCATTCAGTTCGGTTTCTGGTCAATAGTAGCCCCCAAGGGCATTGGTGTTTTTTTACAAATCATAATTCCCAACCCTGAAGAAGTGTCATGGAGCTGAAACATTAATTCTGTCGTTCTCTCCACAAGGTTAGCACTACCGCCTCAAAGCGCCAGGGATCCAGGTTCGATTCCACTCTCGGACAACTGTCTGTGAAGATTTTCTACATTATTCCCTGTGTGTGTGTGGATTTCCTCCCATATTCCAAAGACGTGCAGGTAGGTGGATTGGCAACATCAAATTCCATAGCGTCAGGGATGTGCAGATGAAGTGGATTAGCCATGGGAAACACAGGGTAACAGGGATAGGTGGATCTGGGTGGGATGGTCTTCAGAGGGTTGGTGTGAGTCGATGGGCTGAATGGCCTGTTTCCACATTGTAGGGCTTCTATGTGATGCTGCCTGACCTGCTGAGTTTCATCAGCACCTTCTGGTTTTGCTTCAAATTTCCATTATCTGCAGAATTTTATTTTCATTTGCTGGAAGGTGGCATGTTTTTAAAGGAAACTCAGCAAATACATGAGGGGTGAAAGGAAGAGGAGCTATTGCTGATAGGGCAAGATAAAAGAGGGTAGGAGGAGGCTTGTTTCTATAAAAACAGGTTGATGACTCAGAAGAGCGTTTGTTGTTTGTTTCTATAGCTGGATAAAGAGGGAAATGTGGAAGTTCATGGGAGCATAAACTAACCTATTGAGTTCATTCATCTGTTTTCAGGTTATAAATTCTCTGCAAATATTACATAATTCTATAGAGCCCAGTCCATCACACAAACCAGCCTTCTATCCACTGACTTCATCTATACTTCCCACTGCCTTGGGAAATCAATCAACATAATCAAAAACCCCTCCCACACGTTTATACTCTCTTCCACCCTCTTCCAGTTGACAGAAGATATAAAATTTTGAATGCATGTATGAATAGATTCAAAAATAGCTTCTTCTCCGCTGTTATCAGACTTTTGAACGGACTTCTCAAATGTTAGCTCTGATCTCTTTCCACACCTTCTCTGCAGCTGTAACGCTATATTCTGCATTCAATTCTGCTGCCCTGACACACTTTGTATGATACGCTCTGCCTGAATAGCATGCAAAACAACACTTTGCACTGTATCTTGGAACGTGACAACAATAAATCAATATAAATAACTTTGATAAATCTTTGGTAAATCTATGTGAATATAATGCAATACAATATAGCAATTATGACATTATGAATATGCAATTTCTGAGATGTATGTAAGTTCCATGCAAATTTTCTATGTAAACTATGTAAATTCTATGTAAATGTTTATACGTTCTATGCAAGCTAAATGCAAATCTCTATATATTCAATATAAAATGTGTAAATTATATGTAAATATATGTAGACTGCATATAAACTACACATGAATAAATGAAGGCAATAGCAGTCTACGTTAGAGACCCAAACTAACGACAGGGACAGTCGCAGTCTGTGGCAAGGCCCACGTGACATAATAGGATACAAATGATGCAGAGCAGAATAGTGGGCAAAAATACATCCCTCCCTGATGTGAGCAGTGCTTTGTATGCTTGGTTCGAGCAGAGGGTCAGCAAAACAATGTCACCTGCCCCAACACCCCTGACTGCCCCGTTCCCTCAGTCACTCCTGCACTGAGGCAGATCGACTTTCTTGAGAGGGAACCCACAAAGATTGACTGGCCCAGATGGAGTCTGCCTCCGTGCATTTAGATCCTGTGTGGACCAGCTGGTGGGAATATTCGCTCAGATCTTTAACCTCTACTTGCTACAATCTGAAGTGCCCACCTGCTTCAAGAAGACCACCATCATCCCGGTGCCAAGAAAACACCTGCAGCTCACCTCAGTGACTACCTACCGGTGGCTCTGACCTACATAACTATGAAATGCTTCAACATGTTAGTCATGGCTCACATCAACTCCAGCCTCCCAGCCTGCCTCAGTCCCTTGCAATTTGCCTACCAGCACAACAGGGCCTACCAGACATCATTTCCCTCGCCCTACAAACAGCCCTGGAACATTTGGATAATAAGGATACCTATGTCAGGCTTCTACTAATTGAGTACAGCTCCACCATCAACACTATAATCTCAACCAAACTAATCTCCAAACTCTGAGACCCAGGCCTCTGCTCTGCCCTCTGCAACTGGATCCTCAGCTTCCTGCCCCACAGAATGTGATCAGTGAAGATTGGCAACAGCACCTCCTCCAATCCTCAACAGCAGGGACCCGCAAGGATGCGTACTCACACCCCTATTATACTCCCTGTATACTCACAACTCTGTGGCCAAATTTCATCTGAACTCCATCTACAGGTTTGGTGATGATACCACCACTTTTGAAGGCCAGATTTCCAACAATGACGAGACAGAATACAGGAACGAGATGGACTGCTTGGTGGCCTGGTGTAAAGATAACAGTCTCTCCCTCAATGTCGGCAAAACTGAAAAAACTGATCATCGACTTCAGTAAACAACGTGGAGGTCATGCCTCTGTCTACGTCAATGGAGCTGAGGTGCAGATGGTCGAGAGCGTCGAATTCCTCAGAGTTGCGATTAACAGCAATCTGTCCTGGCCCACCCATGTTGATGTGACGATTAAGAAGGCACAATAGTGCCTCTTCTTCCTCAGGAGGCTAAGGACATTTGGCATGTCCATAAGGACTCTCACCAACATTTACAGTTACATCATAGAAAGCATACAATTCTGAATGCATCACAGATTAGTACATAACTGCTCTGCCCAGGACCGTAAGAGACTACAGAAAGTTGTGAACACGCCCAGTCCATCACCATGCCAACCCTCCCATCCATTGTCGAGAGTGTGGTGCTGGAAAAGCACAGCAGGTCAGGCAGCATCTTCGACTCTGATCTCCAGTATCTGCGGTCCTCACTTTCTCCCATCCATTGTTCCCATCTGTATTTCTCATTGCTGTGAAAAGGCAGCTAACATCATCAAAGTCCCCTGCCACCTGGTCATATCTCTTCTAACCTCTTCCTTCAGGCAGAGATACAGAAGCTTAAACACATGTACCCACAGCATATTCCCCACTGTTATTAGACTTCTGAATAAACCACTCAAATTTCAAAATCTAATGTTGATGTTGCTTCTTTGCAATCATAACCTTGTATTCCTCACTCTGTTCATTCACCCTATGATCTTTGTGTCTTTGTATGTTATGATCTGCCTGTATTGCAAAACAAAACTTTTCACTGTACTTAGGTACATGTGACAACAATAAATTAAATCAAAGGTAGATTATATGTGAACAATATGTAAATTACATGCAAACTAAATGTAAATTGTATGAAACTCATTTCAATATTATGGAAATTGACATAAATTCTGTGCAGGTTCTGTATTTTTTCTCACCTCTGTTACATTGCTCCCCAGTTTTCCCCAAGTTGCAGTGACACCTGGACCCTCCACTCTCATAGTCACTCATACAGAAGCTGTCGCCTGGACAGTTGGCATCTTCACATGCCATGTCCAGGACACGACCAGCTGCCCCCTGTGAGTGGAGAGATACGCTGGCATCTGGAGCAGTGGGTGTGTGGATGTGAGATGGTCTCCTTGGGATGGTGGCGGAATCTGGCTGGAGCCGAGTCTCAACCTGGAAGTTCTTGCTTTTTGCCTGTAAGACAGAGAGTGACTTGAAGGTGCACAGAGAAAGAGAGAGAGAGAGAGAGAGAGGAAGGAGGTTAGAGGCTTGGTCTGTATGAGGGAGATACCAGCTAGCGACACTCAAGCCCAGTGAGTGAATTAAAATAAAAACCATTAAAGTATAATGAGATGTCCCAAAGAATTTTACAGGACATTCGTCACTGCATCACACAATTTGTAGAGATGACCAAATATTTGATCAAAGAAATACATTTTAGTGGAAACTGAAACAAAAAACAGGGGTTGATGGAAAATCTCAATAGGTCTGTCAGCATCTGTGGAGAGAAATCAGACTTAGCGTTTTGGGTCTGTTGACCCTTCTTCAGAACTGAGCTGCCAGGGAGAGAGAGAAAGAGAGACAGGGATTTAAGAATGAATTCCAGTTTTTTGGGCCCAACTAATGAGCGGCTCATTGTTTAGCACATCTGCCTCACAGCGCCAGGGGCCTGGAATCGGTTCCACCCTCGGCTGACTGTGTGGAGTTTGACACTCTCCCCTTGTCTGTGTGGGTTTCCTTTGGTTTCTGGTTTCTGGTTTAGTCTGCCCTAGTTTCTTCCCCCAGTCCAAAGGTGTACAGGTTAGGTAGATTGCCCATGCTTAAATTGCCCCATAATGTCCAGAGATGTGCAGGCTAGGTGGATTAGCCATGGGAAATACAGTATTACAGGGATAGGGGAGCGGGGGCTTGACTTGTAACTAGTGCAATTACAAGTGAATAAGAGATTTGCATGTAAAACAAAACAACATAGAATTGGGGATCGTGTATTTATATGGATAGAGAATGTTGGCAGATAGGAAACAAAGAGTAAGAAGAAATCTGATGGTCTGCATCCCAGGGTACTGAAGTAGGTGGCTCTAGAAATCGTGGATGCATTGGTGATCATTTTCCAATGTTCTGTGGATTCAGGATCAGTTCCTGAGGATTGGAGAGTGGCTAATGTTGTTCTACTTTTTAAAAAAGGAAGGAGAGAGAAAACAGAGAATTATAGACCAGTTAGTCTGACCTCAGTGGTGGGAAAAATGCTCGAGTCAATTATGAAGGATTAAATTACGACACATCTGGATAGCAGTAGCAGGATAGGTCAGAGTCAGCATGGATTTATGAAGGGGAAATCATGCTTGACTAATCTTCTGGAATTTTTTGAGGATGTAACTCTGAAGATGGACAAGGGAGATCCAGTGGATGTAGTATACCTGGACTTTCAGAAAGCCTTTGATAAAGTTCCACATAGGAGGTTAGTGAGCAAAATTAGGGCGCATGGTATTGGGGGCAAAGTACTGACGTGGATTGAAAATTGGTTGGCTGACAGGAAGCAAAGAGTAGTGATAAACGGCTCCACTTCAGAATGGCAGGCGGTGACCAGTGGTGTGCCGCAGGGATCAGTGCTGGGACCGCAGCTTTTTACAATGTACATTAATGATATAGTTGAAGGTATTAAAAGTAATATTAGCAAATTTGCTGATGACATAAAGCTTGGTGGCAGGGTGAAATGTGAGGAGGATGTTAGGAGAATACAGGGTGACCTGGACAGGTTAGGTGAGTGGACGGATGCATGGCAGATGCAGTTTAATGTGGATAAATGTGTGATTATCCACTTTGGTGGCAAGAACAGGAAGGCAGATTACTACCTAAATGGAGTCAAGTTAGGTAAAGGGGCAGTACAACGAGATCTAGGTGTTCTTGTACATCAGTCAATGAAGGCAAGCATGCAGGTACAGCAGGAAGTGAAGAAAGCTAATAGCATGCAGGCCTTCATAATAAGAAGAATTGAGGATAGAAGCAAAGAGGTCCTTCTGCAGCTGTACAGGGCCCTGGTGAGACCGCAACCGGAATATTGTGTGCAGTTTTGGTCTCCAAATTTGAGGAAAGACTTTCTGGCTATTGAGGGAGTGCAGTGTAGGTTCACAAGGTCAATTCCCAGAATGGCAGGACTATCTTACGCTGAAAGATTGGAGCGACTGGGCTTGTATATGCTTGAGTTTAGAAGACTGAGAGGGGATCTGATTGAGATGTAAAAGATTATTAAAGGATTGGACACTCTGGAGGCAGGATGCATGTTTCTGCTGATGGGTGAGTCCTGAACCAGAGGACGCAGTTTAAAAATAAGGGGTAGGTCACTTAGAACAGAGTTGAGGAGAACCTTCTTCACCCAGAGAGTGGTGGGTGTATGGAATGCTCTTCCCCAGAAGGCTGTGGAGGCCAAGTCTCTGGATACTTTCAAGAAAGAGTTTGATAGAGCTCTTAAGGATAGTGGAATCAAGGGTTATGGGGATAAGGCAGGAACAGGATACTGATTGAGGATGATCAGCCATGATCATAATGAATGGTGGTGCTGGCTCGAAGGGCAGAATGGCCTACTCCTGCATCTATTGTCTATTGTCTATTGAAACAGGCATTTCTCTGAGTGGCAGTGGGGCACAACAGAGTTCAGTGCTTGGATACCTAAGTCCTCCCAAAATATATGAATGATCTGAAGGAGGAAACTACATGTCATATCTACAGGTTTGTAGATGACACAGAGTTGGGTGGGAGGGTGAGCTGTGAGGAGGATGCAGAGATGCTTCTGTACAATTTGGACAAGCTGAGTGAGTGGGTAAATACAAGATAAATGAAGTATAATGGGGCTAAATGTGAGAATATCCACTTTGGTAGTAAAAACAGGAAGGGAGATTTTTGTCTGAGTGCTAGCAGATTGGGAAAGGGGGAAATGCGACACAGGAATGTGAAGCAGGAATGTCTTTCTTTAGTTGTACAGGTGAGACCAGACCTGGAATACTGTGTACGGTTTTGATCTCCATATCTGAGGAAGGATATGTTGGGGGTGCAACCAAGATTTACCAGGCTGATTCTTGGGATGGCAGGACTGATTTAGTAAAAGAGACTTGATCGGTTAGGATTATATTCACTGGAATTTAAAATAATGCAGGGTGATCTCATAGAAACCTGTAAAATTCTAACAGGTCTAGACAGGATCAACACAGGAAGGATGGTCCCTAAGACCAGGGAGTCCAGAACCATGGGTCATAGCCTAAATACATGGGATAGACACTTTATGACTGAGATGAGGAGAAATCTCTTCATCCAGAGAGTGGTGAGCCTGTGGAATTCAGACAGCAGTTGATGCCAAAATAGTGAGTGCTTTCAAGATGGAGATAAATATATTTCTTAGAGCTAGTGGGATCAAAGGACATGGGAGGAAGCAAGAACGGGGCACTGAGTTGGAGATCAACCTCGATTATTGTAATAACTCAGGAAGCCCACTGGAGAGGAACATTGTTTATTATTGAAAAACTACTCGTGGTGTACATATACTAGTCCCAGTCTGGGACCCCTACCTGAGTCTTCTTTATGAAAGGCTCCAGTGATGAATTCCAGCTGAATAGGCCACTGTCTGTTACCAAGGGAACTTAGGGAACACCACGGAGATTAATTAATGGTTTCCCCATTAATTGGGGTTAATCACAATCATATTGAATGGGGAAGCAGGCGGGCTGAATGGCCTACTTCTTATCCTAATTTCTATGCTTCTATGTGGCCAAGCATGGATCCTGGGGGTTCCAGAGATAACAGTGTGGGACAGGAAGGGAAACCACTGCAATTAATTTTTCAGCTACAAGTAGGCAGGAATGGACCAGGGTGAGAGTCTTACCAAGCTGGTTGGCAGTGGAGAGGTGCTGGAGGAAGATGGGATGGTCAACTCGGAAAATGGTTGCAGATTGAGGTTTGAGGAGGGAACGTTTACTTTGTCACTAGCATTTGGGATGTCATTAGCAACTTCGATAAGAGCTGTTTCTGTATTGAGTCCGGGGGATGCCCAATTGGAGGGATTCAAACATGGAGTTTGAGAAAAGGCAGAAACAGATCTGGGAGGTGACATGTTCAGAGCCCAAGAGTCGTACAATCCTGAAAGATCCACAGCACAGAAAAAAGGCTCTTTAGCCCATCGAATCTACACTGATCAAAGAGAAGCATTTTCCTATTCTAATCCCATTTTCCAGCACTTGGCCCACAGTCTCTCACTGCAAGTGCATATCGAAATACTCCTTGTATGTCATAAGAGTTTCTGTCTCTACCATCCTTATGGGCAGTGAGTGCCAGATTCCCATCCTTTAGGTGAAAACAAATTTCCTCAGATCGCCTCGAAATCGCGTGGCCATTATTTTGGAGAGGAAAAGCTGTCTGGAGATGGGACGACAGTTTGTAAGGACAAAGAGGTCAAGGTTGGTTTGTTGAGCAGAGCAGTAAAAATGGTAGGTTTGGAGGGGCAGTACCTTGTTTGATTAGATTACTTACAGTGTGGAAACAGGCCCTTCGGCCCAACAAGTCCACACCGCCCCACCGAAGTGTAACCCACCCATACCCGTACATCTACCCCTTACCTAACACTACGGGCAATTTAGCATGGCCAATTCACCTGACCTGCACATCTTTGGACTGTGGGAGGAAACCGGAGCACCCGGAAGAAACCCACGCAGACATGGGGAGAACGTGCAAACTCCACACAGTCAGTCGCCTGAGGCGGGAATTGAACCCGGGTCTCTGGCGCTGTGAGGCAGCAGTGCTAACCACCGTGCCGCCCACCTGCAGAGAGCTATTTATAATATTGGCGAATGAGGAACTTAAGACGCTTGGCAGTTTAATGGGAATAGGGCTGAGGTAACAGGAGGTGAGTCCCATAGTCAAGTTGAGCTCAGAGCGGGCATGAGGGGAGATGGAGGGTGAAACTAGATGAAGATGGTCCTTCAAAGATGCGTGTTGTTACAGAGAACATTTAACCAGTGAAGGGGACAGACAGGACGGAGGCAGTTGAACAAATGATCTTATAATAAAATGACAATAAAGATGCACAGCTGTGACATGAGTTTGTTGGAGGGCAGGGTTGAAGAAATGGGGCCACCCCAGGTGAACAGCCAAGGTGAGAGAAAGGACGGTTTTATTGGAGACTATTACCAAATGAGGGGCTGAGGGAATAGTTAAGCACATTGACAGCAGCAGAAATTTCCTGGTGCTTGGAGAGCTGGAGATGAGACAGTTGTGATTCTAAAATTGCAGTTGTAAATAATTTGGAAAACAGTAAGAAGGGGGAGGGAGGGAACATGAGAAAACACTGTAGAATGACAGAGTGAGGGAGAGTGGGAAAGACAGCGAGTGTGAGGCAGTGAGGGAGAGTGGGAAAGAGAGGGAATGTGAGGCAGTGAGGGAGAGTGAGAAAGAGAGGGAGTGTGAGACAGTGAGGGAGACTGGGAAAGAAAGGGAGTGTGAGATAGTGAGGGATGCTGGGAAAGAGAGGTAGTGTGAGATAGTGAGGGAGAGTGGGAAAGACAGCGAGTGTGAGGCAATGGGGGAGAGTAGGAGTGAGAGGTAAAGTTAGCGAGTGTGAGGAAGAGAGTGTGAGGGAGAGGGGAGTAGGAGTGTGTGACTATCATGGGGATTGGGAGTGTATGTTAGTGTGGTGGAGTGCAGCCTGAGTTGGTGGGGTAAGCAGGCCATAAATTAAGCTATTGAGTGAAGAATGGAAGTAGATAAAAGTTAGTTGAGTTCAGTTATCAGCATTTAGTTGAAAACGTATATATGACCTTAATTTCTCCCATTGCCTGTAGGGTACAGTGGACTAGTGGGGAATGCTGCACTTCATATACTAAGCAGTGGGCTGTTGCATTGTCTCAGGGAGGCCAGCTATTGTTTTCCTGCAGTGAGGAATGATTTGAATTGGAGGCTCCTTTCCCCTTACACTGGGTTATAGCCAGGGATTGATTAATCTAACAGAAAGTTCCAGAAACTGTTTGGTGGATTGTGTTTACAGAGTTACATCCTGCCAGACCTGGCCTTTTCGCTTCCAGCAGTTCTACCGAAGTCTACTCCCACACATCGAAATGTCACAAGTAATACAGCAGATGTTGCTGAGGTCAAAGTCGCAGAAAAACACTGACTTTTTTTGTTTAATGTAATCTGCTGCTCCACCAACCCCCATAAACTAACCCTTCACACCCCTCCCAAAGTTCCAGATTGTTTCTCCTCAGGCACTGATCTTCACTGAGATATACTGCTCTGTGGGAAATAAAGTGGGCAACTGCCAAACGCAGTATCTGAGCATGTGAACACAAAGGTGCTGCCCGACTGTGTGGGGCGTCACAATCCTCCCTTCAGCTTCCATCAGACAAATGTCCCTTATTGGAGGGGCGAGGGGTGAGGGTGGAGATAGGGGAAGGGAGCAGGGTCCAGCTGAGTTGTTGCTGTGGTTGAGGAACATAGATCACTTCGTTTCTGCTCCTTTCCCCCACACTGATCCTTCAGCCCCCTCCTCACCCCTGTACCACACTGACAGAAGCTGGGCTAACTCCTGGGGGGTGGTTGGAATTTAGATTATTTTAGATTAGATTCCCTACAGTGTGGAAACAGGCCCTTCGGCCCAACAAGTCCATACCGACCCTCTGAAGAGTAAACCATCCAGACCCATTTCCCTCTGACTAATGCACCTAACACAATGTGTGTCCAATTCACCTAGCCTGCACATCTTTGGATTGTGGGAGGAAACCAGAGCACCAGGAGAAACCCACGCAGACACGGGGAGAATGTGCAAACTCCACATGCAGATAGTTGCCTGACGCTGGAATTGATCCTGGGTCCCGGATGCTATGAGGCAGCAGTGCTAACCAATTAGCCACCGTGCTGCCCCTAACAAGCGTTCTTTAGTAGAGTAACTGTAGAGTTCTTTAGCAGGGTAGGAGGAGAGATGTTAGATTTTGACATCCAGTTATTTCCTAATGGAGCTCAGGTCTAGTCTGGCTGGAGAACAGAATCTTATATTTTCTTAAGCATAATGATGATGGGAATAAGGAAGTGAACTTTCCATGACCCTTGCCAGCACTCCATTTATTACTCTCGTGCAAGAGGATAAAGAATGGGTCATTTAGATGAGACACTGGAGGATTGTCAGCACCTTCAGGAGAGGAAGGATCTGCTAGTTGGAGATATAATACAGTGAAATACAAACCGCCCTGTGCCATTGTATTGAGCTTCCAGCTTATTACTGACATGAACAGATCAACAATAGTGAGGTTAGGCCTGAGTGAAACTGTCGTCCAGGATGTGAACATGTCCATCTCTTGCACTAGCAACTCGGAGTGAGTTAGAGGCAAACCAGCGCGTTTTGCAAAGATGTCACCAAGATGGTGGTGGAATCAGGCTCATCTACACCGATTGCTTTTCTTTCCCTTTGTTTCTTTTCTTTTTCGTTTTCTTTTTACTGACCTCTTGTTCTTTGCACAGATGGCATCGGTGGAGAGGAACCCCAGAGTGGTCTCGAGTGAG
This sequence comes from Chiloscyllium punctatum, assembly GCF_047496795.1. NCBI lineage: Eukaryota > Metazoa > Chordata > Chondrichthyes > Orectolobiformes > Hemiscylliidae > Chiloscyllium > Chiloscyllium punctatum. The sequence goes on from NC_092740.1 coordinate 7,921,032, forward strand.
CCACTTACTTTTCCGGAGCGAGCACAGGACCTGGCATTAAAATAGATGGCAGAGGCAACGTCGGCCCAGCGATGAAAAACAGTGCCTGAGGATCGGAGACTTTGTCGTTGGTTGGGTCTGGCACTGGTGGTGGAAGGACATCACAGCAACATCAATGAGGTGGGCCCGATGCTGAGAAATGTGACTGTTGTTGGTGAGCCCGGTATAGATTGCTGTAGGTGGTGGAGGACGGATGGCAGCGCAGGCGTTGACGATGACTGGCTCAGGACTGATGGACTCTCTTTAAGCTACATCTTTCTTTCCTTTCTTATTTTTAAAACTATTCAAAACGGTGCTGGAAAACCCTTTTCACTGTATTGTACTACTTCACTCACTGTAAAGTACACATCACAATTAAATCATTCATTCAAGTAGGTGTTTTTGTTTTCATTCATTCACAGTATACCAGCATTGCTGGCTGTACCAGCTATTATTGTTCATCTCTGGTTGCCCCTTGAGAAGGTAGTGGTGAGCTGCCTTCTTGAACGGTTGTAGTCCATGTGCTGTACATCGACCCAGAATGCCCTTAGGGTTCTAGGATTTTGACCCAGTGACACTCTAGGAATGGCATTATATTTCCAAATTGGGATGGTGAGTGACTCGGAGGGGAATTTGTATGGGATGGTGTTCCCATGTATCTGCTGCCCTTGTCCTTCAAGATGGGAGTGGTCGTGGGTCTAGAAGGTGCTGTCTAAGGAGCTTTCTGCAATACATCTTGTAGATGGGACACACTGCTGCTACTGAGCATGAGTGGTAGAGGGAATAAATGCTTGCAGATGTGATGCCAATCAAACGGACTGATTTGTCTGAGATGGTGTCGAGGTTCTTGAATCTAATTGGAGCTGCCCTCATCCAGGCAAGTGTGGAGTTTTCCATCACTTGTGCCTTGAAGATTGTGGACAGGCTTTTGGGAGTCAGGAAGTGAGTTATTCACCACAGTATTCCTAGCCTCTGTCTTGCTCTTGTTGTCATAGTATTTTTGTGGAGAATCCAGTTGAGTTTCTGGTCAAGGGTATAGCTCAGGATGTTTAATCCTGAATTGAATGTCAAAGCACTCGTGTACAGTGAATATTCTTTGGCACTTATCTGAATGAGCCTGAATATTGTCCAGACATTAATGTTGTAACTGTACTGGAAAAGCTTAACTAGGGGTGCAGCAACTTCTGGGGCACAAAGTCTTCTGTACTATTGCTGGAATTTTGTCAAGGCCCATAGACTTTGTAGTAATCAATGGGAGGGTATAAACTAGTGTGGCAGAAGCTCATCATGTGAGGACAAGGTCACGATGAATAGGATGAACAAGTTGGGCCAGTTAAATGAACAAGGCAGGATAAAGAAAAATATATTAAGAAAGGAGGGAGAAGTAATTAAAAGATGGTGAAGGAATGATAGAGTGTGCAGCTAAAATTAGAGTTCTTTATATAAATGCATGGAGTGTAAGGAGTAAATTAAATGAACTGCAGGCACAGATTCAAATTTAAAACTATGATATAGTAAACATTATGGAGACATGGCAACAGTATGGTCAAGACTGAGAACTAAGCATACCAGAGGGATAACAAGAGCGGTAGAGAAATGGCAGAGGGCTGGAGTAGCATGACTGATTAGAAACACAATCTATGATGAGGGAGGATGCAATGAGGGGAAAGCACCAATGGAAACTTTCTGGGTGGAACTGATGAACTAAAATCATAAGCTGGTGTCCAGGTCTCAAAAATGCTAGACTGTATGAATATTGAAATTGGGTAAGTATATGGCAAAGGCATAGTAGTATTAATGGGGGATTTTGATCTTAACATAGATCGGGAGAGAGAGCCAAACACCTGCCAGATAGGTTGTGAATTTTGAGACTGTATCTGGAATAGTTTCTGATGATGATATATCCTGATGTGACAAGGGGACAAGGAATACTGGATGTAGTAATGTAGTAATGAGCAATGACCCTTAGTTGATTCATTACCTAGTTGTTCATTTGTCAAATAATTCATAGCTCCTTGAACGTGGAGTCGCAGATAGATAGGATAGTGAAGAAGACGTTTGGTATGCTTTCCTTTATTGGTCAGAGTACTGAGTACAGGAGTTGGGAGGTCATGTTGCAGCTGTACAGGACATTGGTTAGGCCACTGTTGGAAAATTGCGTGCAATTCTGGTCTCCTTCCTATCAGAAAGATGTTGTGAAACTTGAAAGGTTCAGAAAAGATTTACAAGGATGTTGCCAGGTTTAGAGGATTTGAGCTATCGGGAGCCACTGAATAGGCTGGAGTTGTTTTCCCTGGAGCATCGAAGGCTGAGGGCTGATCTTATAGAGGTTTATAAAATCATGAGGGGCATGGATAGGATAAATAGACAAAGTCTTTTCCCCTGAGGTGGGGGAGTCCAGAACTAGAGGGCATAGGTTTAGAGGTAAAAACAATAACTGCAGATGCTGGAAACCAGATTCTGGATAAGTGGTGCTGGAAGAACACAGCAGTTCAGGCAGCATCCAACGAGCAGCGAATCTTTGAGAGGGGAAAGATATAAAAGAGACCTAAGGGGCAACATTTTCGTGCAGAGGGTGTTACGTGTATGGAATGAGCTGCCAGAGGAAGTGGTGGAGGCTAGTACAATTGCAACATTTTAAAGGCATCTGGATGAGTATATGAATAGGAAGGATTGGAGGGATGTGGGCCAGGTGCTGGCAGGTGGGACAATATTAGGTTGGGATAGCTGGTCGGTATGGACAAGTTGGACCAAAGGGTCTGTTTCCATGCTATACATCTCTATGACTCTATGACTCTAGTGATCATAATATGATTAAATTTTATGCAGCTTTGTAAGAGGTAAGCAAAGATGGGATACTAGTATTTTGGACTTTAAGCAGACTTTAATGGGATGAGGCTGGGACTATTCATGGTTAACTGGGAAGTTCTGCTAATAAGTAAAACAACCAAGGAACAGCAGAGTGTGTTCAAAAAAACATTTAATGCAATTCAGAAGCAGTTTGTACCAATGAGAAGAAAAAGCTCCACCTCACACATACAAAAAAAGCCACAGAATGTAGGGAGATACAGGACAGCATAACATTAAAAGAAAGAGCTTGTAAAAACACAAAAGATAATAGAAATCCCACAGAATGGGACAAATAGAAAGCCCAACAAAGGGCCACAAAATGGTTTATAAGAGCAACTAAGAAAAGATTATGAAAGGAAACTTGTCAGGGACATAAAAGCCAATAAGAGATTTATAATCTATAAGGGGAAAGCAGCTGGTTAAGAGGACTATAGGCCCACTGAAGGCTGAGAATCTGGATATTGCCAATGACCATGAGGAAATGGCAGACATAATGAATGATTATTTTGCTTCAGTGGTCACAGCAGAAAAGGAGGAGAGCTTGGCGGAAGTCCCAAGGAAATGAAGAGAGGATCAGGAATAGAATCAAAATAAAAGTAGTTGAAGTAAATCATTAATAATGAGGAAATTAATGGAACTGGAAGAGTAACAAATCCCCAGGATCTGATGGTTTCCACCCTTGGGTTTTAAAAGAAGTAGGAGAGCATAAAGCCAATGTGCTAACCATAATCTGTCAGAGTTCCCTGTCTTCAGGATCTGTACCCCTGGATTGGAAATTTGTTCATGTTGCTCCATCTTTAAGAAGGGTGACAGGGGGATTCCAGGGAGTTACAGACCAGTTAGCTTCATGTCCATGGTGGGAAAATTGTTGGAGTCGAGAATCAAGGATAGGGCATCTAATCACTTCAAAAGATTTCAACTGATAAGAGAAGATCAGCATGGATTCATGAAGGGTAGGCTATGTCTGGCAAACCCCATCAAGTTTTTTTGAACATGTGACAAAGATGATGGACAGACATAAGTTGATGGATGTTGTTTATATGCACTTCCAGAAAGCATTTGATGAAGTCCCAGACAAGAGACTGTCAGTTAAGGTGGAAGCCCGTGGAACTGAGGGCAAATTACTGCCATGGCAAGGAAATTGGGTGAGTGGCAGGGATAATGTGTGAGCACTCAAATTGGCAAGACTTGACGAGTGTGTTCCTCAGGGATCTCTGTTGGGGCCTCAATTATTCACAATATCCATTAACGGCTTGGATAATGGCATAAAAATTCAAACATTTAAATTTTCTGACAACATAATTAGGCAGCAGTATAGATAGTGTTGACAACAGCATGAAATTACAACAGGATATTGATAAATTAGGTGAATGGGTAAAGCTGTGACAGATGGATTTTCATTTAAGTAAGCAAGCGAGTTATACATTTCTGACCGGTATAGGATTGATCAGGGTATTTTCCAGAAAGCACAAAGTTAAATACAATGGATGTCCAATGAGATTTGGAGGTTCAGGTGCAAAACTCTTTAAAATCCCATGAACAGATGCAGAAAATAGTCTAATGGAATGCTGGCTTTCACATCCAAACAGCTGGAGTATATGATGCAGACATTATGCTGCAGTTATGCAGAAAGCTCTGTAAGAATATTGGGAAGGATGTTTTGGCCCAGGGTTCAATGCAGGAGCAAGTGAGGACTGCAGATACTGGAAATCAGAGCTGTCAGTGTGGTGCTGGAAAAGCACAGCAGGTCAGGCAGCATCCGAGGAGCAGGAGAATTGACATTTCGAGCAAGAACTCTTCATCAATAATGAGGCTTATGAGTCGAGGGGGTGGAGAGATAAATGGGAAGTGGGTGGGGCTGGGGGGAAGGTAGCTGAGAGTATGATAGGTCGATGGAGGTGGGAGTATTGGTGATAGGTCGGAAAGGAGGGTGGAGCAGATAGGTGGAAAGGACGATGGACAGGTAGGAAAGGTCATGAGGGCAATGCTGAGTTTGAAGATTGGAACTGGGATAAGCTAGGGAGAGGGGAAATAAGTTCAATGCAGGTTAACAAGGATGACACATGGACTTCGGAAATTATGTTGTGAGGAGAAATTATTTAGGCCAAATTAGGCCTTTATTCTTAAGAATTTAGAAGATGAATGGGTGATTTAATTGAGATCTTCAGGAATATTAACACAGGGTCGACAAAGATCAACTATTACCAGTGGTTGAAGATTCTAGAACTAAGAGCATAGTCTAAAGAATTAGGGCCAGGCCATTCATGAGAGATGTTAGAAAGTATTTCTTTATGCAAAATACAATGCAGGTTTGGAACTCTCTTTCTCAAACGGTGGTTGATGGTGATTCATTTGTTAAATGTTAACCTGAGATAGACAAACCTTTATTAAGCAAGGGTATCAAAGTATATAAGCCCAAAGCAGGAAGAAGGAGTTTGGCCATAGATTGGCCTTGATTGTATTGAATAGCAGAGCAGGCTTGAGGGGCTGAATGGCCTACTCCTGCTCCCATCTTGTTTGGTATCATGTAGAATAAAACAAATTGGTTGCAAACTGGCATCTGTGATGTTGGGAGTATCTGGAGGAGGCCGAGATAGATCATCCACTCGGCACTTCTGCCTGAAGATTATTAGGAATCTTTGGCATTGATAAGTTGGCCTTCCCCATCATTGAGGATAGAGGTGTTTATTGAATCTCCTTCCACTCATTGTTTAATTGCCCATTATTCAGTGACGAATGTGGCAGGTTTGCAGAGCTTTGATCTTATCCCGTGGTTGTAGAATTGGTTAGTTCTGTCAATGATCTGCTGCTTTCTGTGTTTATCATGCACAGAATTGTGGATCCTTGCCTGAGCATGAGCAAGAAGGGCTGGAGTAAAGGCTGGACTGCAACTCTTGCTTTTGTCTTATTCACTTATGGGATGTGGGAGTTACTGGCTGGACCAGCATATATTGCTCATTCCTAGTTGCTCTTGAGAACGTGGTGAGCTGCCTGTTTGAACCACTGCTGTGCTGTAGGTAGACGCACAACTTAGGGAGGAAGTTACAGGATTTTGACTTTGTGACAGTGAAGGAATAGCAATCAGTTTCCAAGTTAGGAGGGGAACCTGTAGCTGATTGTGTTCCCTTGTAGTTTCAGTATCTTGTAAGTCATGGATGGAGCAGAAACACACACACAACCATATATGGGAAAGTGAGGACTGCAGATGCTGGAGATCAGAGTTGAAAAGTGTGGCGCTGAAAAAGCACAGCAGGTCAGGCAGCATCCGAGGAACAGGAGAGTCGGCATTTCAGGCATATGTCCTTCATCCGAAATTCATATTCGGGCTTCTGCCTGAAATGTCAATTCTCCTGCTGTTCGGATGCTGCCTGATCTGCTGTGCTTTTCCAGTGCCACACGTTATGACACATACATGTATGTATACATAAGCACGCACAAACCATCTCCACATGCTTTCTTACCTCCTCGATGTAAATGTCAAAGTCTGAATCATCGACAGTGAATCCAACAATATCATCAGTGTCCATGGTATAACGTTGCCCAGAATGGCCACTGCCCAGCTCCTCTGCACCTACATCGTGTAAAACAGGAATGCATCAGATATCACAACTCAAACTACTACAACCCTACCCTACACAGCTCCCACCCTCATCCAGTCCCAAGGAGGGAAACACTTTCCACCTTCACCACCAGCAGGCCAGATTGTCAAGCCATGCAACATCTGCCCAGATGTTAACACAGCCCAGCTATTGAGCGAGGAGAATAAAATGAGCGGAAGCAGTCAATCCTGTTCATTGTCCCCGGATGAATACAATCATCTCAGAAGCTGTGTAAACAGAAATGCCAGGTTGCAAGAAACCCATGAGAGTGACTAATTCAGTCTGAACATTCTCTCAGTGTTGTTGTGCTGACTGGGAGGGTGGTGAGCTCAGTTGGCTGGATGGCTGGTTTGCAATGCAGAATTTAAATGGGAACAGGAAGAGGCCATTTGATCCCCTGACTGTGTGCTGCCATTAAGTTGAGTCATGATTGATCGAGAACTCAATTCCACGTAGATCACAAGAAGTGGGAGAGGAAGTAAGCCATTTAGCCCATCAAGTCTGCACCAACATCCGTTGAAATCATGTCTGATATGATTATTCTCAACTCCACTTTCTTGCCTTATCCCCAGCACCTTTGATTCTCTTACTGATGAAAAATCCATTTCAGTCATGAATATTCTTCATAACCCAGCCTCGACAGCCCTCAGGGATAAAAAGTTTCACAAATGTACGACCCCAAGAGAAAAAAATTCTTCCTCATGTCTGTCTTAAATGTGTTCATGCTGAGATTGTGCCCTCTGGTCTGAGACTATTTTCTACCTTTGTCCTGTATCCATTCATACCCTGACCCAATGAAAATCTCAGTTTTTGAATTTAAAATTAATGTCTTAGCATCCAAAGCTGTTCAGTGGGAGTAAATTTCAGATTCCCACTGAGAGATTGTTTCCTGGGATTTCTCTTGCCTGCTATGGCTCAGTTGTCACAATCTTGTCTCAGAGTTTGGATAGTCAGGCAGTGTCCTGGCTGATATTTATCTCTGAATCAACATTAAAAAAAAACAGATTCATGCTTTGCTGTTTACGGGAGCTTCTATGTGCAAATTGGCTGTCACTTTTCTTACATTATAACTGGTGACTATAGTCTTCAAAAGCACTTCATTGGGTGGCACGGTGGCTCTGTGGTTAGCTCTGCTACCTCACAGCACCAGGGACCTGGGTTCGATTCCAGCCTCGGGTGGCTGTCTGTGTGGAGTTTGCACGTTCTCCCTGTGTCTGCTTGGGTTTCCTCCCACAGTCCAAAAATGTGCAGCTCAGGTGAATTAGTCAGAGTAATAGGTTAGGGGACTGGATCTGGGTGGGATACTCTTTGGAGGGTTGGTATGGACTTGTTGGGCCAAATGGCCCGTTTCCACACTGTAGGGATTCTATGGCTGGCTGCAAGACACTTTACAATGTGTGATGGTTGTAAGGAGTGTTATGTAGATACAAGTCTTACTGACATTTACTCCAGAGTATTGCACTTCACTTAGTCAGCCTCCATCTTCCACATCACCATAAACTTGAAATCATCTAAAATTCTGTATCCTAATTCACACCCATTTACATGTCTCCTGTGCTTACTGAATCTGATCTATAGTGGCTTATGGTTGAAAAGTGTGGCATTTGAAAAGCACAGCAGGTCAGGCAGCATCCGAGGAGCAGGAGAATCGACGTTTCAGACATAAGCATTTCTGATGAAGGGCTTATGCCTGAAAAGTCAATTCTCCCTCTCCTCGGACGCTGCCTGACCTGCTGTACATTTCCAGCACCACACTCTCCAATCTGATCTCCAGCATCTGCAGTCTTCACTTTCTCCTACACTGGCTCATGGCCAACCAAGTTTTAAAATGTTAACTTTTATATTTAAATACCCCCATGTCCCTTCCCATCCCTATCTCAGTCACCTCCTCTGAGCCCTCTGTTCTCCTCTCATTCCACACTTTGTAGCACATTCCTCAGCGTTAAATGATTGACCATCATGCCTTATCTCTAAACTCTGAAATTCCCTGCTTCCCTTTATTCTATGGTGCATGATTCTAAAACTCTATCTTGCTTTCATCTGCAGCTAATTTGTAAACTCTATCTCTTTAATAAGGCTTTTGGACACCAATACTAAAATATCCAGACTGGGCTCAGTACCAAATTTTGTCTGATAACCACTCCAGTAAATCACTTTGGTCCATATTGATTTTGTTACATGAAACAAGTTGATGTTGTTTTAATTTTATGGCTCTGTCCTGCCATTCTAGATTGTCCCTCAAATCCCCCAAAACATTTTGAATTTTATAAATTATTCTAAACGCCTCAGTTAGATCTCCTTGTGATCTCCCAAACTCAAGAGGAAGCTCGTCTAGTCTACACAATGTGTCCTCATAATTGAGCCATAATTAAACACTGCTGTCATTCCATTGAGTCTAATCATTGACATCCTGTCTCTTTCGGAAACACTGGTGCTCCCTGTTGATAACCAGAAACCAGAAGATAGATCTCACAAGCACAACAGGGATCAGTGAAGAAAGAAGATAAGTAGGTAAGGTTTTATATAGTGACAAAAATCTCGAGCACCACGAGCTAAGGAACAATGACTGGATACGAATGAGAGAGGCTGAGTAAGGTTGGGTTGTTTTATTTGGGGCAGAAAAGGTAGAGGGGGGGGACCTGATAGAGGTGTATAAGAGGGACATGACAATGTGGGTATAAACTATCTATTCCTTTCAGTTAAAGGGTCAATAATAAGTGGGCTTAAAGTGAAAGGCAGGAGGGTAAGAGGGGTTTGAATTTCATTTTCTTTCACCCAGAGGGTGATGGCATCTGGAATTCATTGCCTCAGTGGGTAGTTGAGGTGGAAAACCTCACAACCTTTAAAATAAAACTTGGATGAGCACTTAAAATGTCATAACATTCAAGGCCAAATTGTGGCAAATGGGATGACTGCAAATAGGTCAGCGCAGACTCGATGGCCTGAAGGGACTCTTCTGTGCTGTCTCACTCAACGAGATGCAGATTCGAGGATGGACATGTGGGAGTAATGAAGGAATGACCAGATCAAGAACTAGCACATCGGGGGGTCAGGAAAGATTGTGGGAACACCGAAGAAAGTAGCAGAGAAGATTCTTAAATATTACACAGCCCCCTGCTGGGGAGAGAGGTGGGGAAATATGGCAAGGAGAGAGATGAGGATGGGAGAACTTGGAAGAAGCAGAAGAAGATGAACAGGACAGCCAAAGACCAGATGGAAAGATATGGAGAATACTAAACTGCAGTGGGATTGAACGAGAAATGGGTGACTGACAGGAGGAGATAGAGAAGGGTGATAACCTTGCTTGTGGGGGGGTGTGGTAATCCCCAGTCAAAATAAGAAATAGATAGAAGAGAAAGAAGACATTGATTATTCTCAAAGCAACTGGAATAAATGGGACCCAACCCAGTTGATTTCACAGGCTGGAATCTACATGAAAGCATATTTAGCGAAGTTTTAAACAACCCCCTGCATTGTGTTCCAATTGAGACGAAACAAACATCAACAATATGTTTCCGAAATAGCAACATGACCCAAGGCATCTCACAGAGTTCTCATTAAAACAGGGAGACATGCATCAAAGGAGATTTCAGGAGAGGGTGACAAAGATTCGGCCAAAGTGGTTAGGTTTTAAGAAAAGACATAAACATGAATAGAGAAATGGAGGGGGTTAGAGCGAATACCAGAGCTTAGGACTCAGACAGCTGAAGGCCTGGCCATTCATGGTGAAGGGAGTTAATGTGGGAATTTCAAAACAAAGAATCAGGCAGCATGGTGGCTCAGTGGTTAGCACTGCTGTCTCACAGCACCAGAGTCCCAGCTTCGATTCCAGCCTCGGGCGACTGTCTGTGTGGAGTTTGCACATTCTCCCTGTGTCTGCGTGGGTTTCCTCCCACAGTCCAAAGATGTGTAGGTCAGGTGAATTGGCCGTGCTAAATTGCCCATTGTGTTAGGTGCATTAGTCAGAGGGAAATGGATCTGGGTGGGTTACTCTTCGGAGGGTCGGTGTGGACTTGATGGGCTGAAGGGCCTGTTTCCACACTGTAGGAAATCTAATCTAATCAGCAATTTCGCAAATCTTTGGTTTGGAATCACAACGCCAAATGATCTGGGTACTCAACATAACTCTCAACATTACTGACTCACCTTATTCATTTCCACAGTCCTATCTCATTTCCATATCCCTCCCAAGTCAACTTCTCACCAACACCCCTCATTCCCTTGATTTCCACAAGAACAAATTGAATGATCTCTTGACCCTCATTGACCAGAATCACTTCCATGTCATTCACTGTTAACCTTCTCCACATCTGGACTGCTGCTCAATTAATAAAACCTACAGCCGGGAACACTTCCTTCTGTTGTTGTCCCTCACCTAACGAATGCAACCTGAGATTTATGACTGGATAAACGCTTCCTCAGAATATATCACCCAATCTTGACTTGCTTATGTCCTTCCACAAGAGTCATGTACAATGTTGACCACAGATGAGGCCATTCAGCCCACTGTGCCCATATTAGACTTCCCTTTGCTAGTTGTTTTGCCAGTTCACTTAAATGTCCTCCGGTTACTGTTGCCAGTGGAAACAGTCTCATATATAACCTCACATGGGCAGGAACAATGTTTGCAGTTATTGTGAGAAGGAGGTGAAATTGATCCCTGGTAGCAATTAATCAAATGCCTTTCCTCCAAAGTCAACAAAGGAGAAAGTCTGACACACGAGCAAAAAGATTGATTCTGATCGTGTCCAGACAAATGTCACCTCCTCTAAGTTTCTCAAGTGAAGTCATTGATAACTGGTTACTGTAATGAGCTAATGATGTCGATCATGAAGAATGCTCAAAGTGGAACCAAACCATAAACCACGATCAGTGAAGGGGGAAGCTGCTTAGATTTATATTGAATACCGGGAGCAGTCCCAGAGAATTAAAGAAACACTGGTGTTGTACCAGAGTCTTTGACTGTCAGAAACCAGATTGAGGGAGCTAGGAGCTTGTTTGCCTTTGATGTTTGTTGATGGATAAATAGAGGGAAAAATTGAACAGCGATTACAAATCCAAGCCAGTAAGTGTATGGAGAGACAGGTTGGGCCTGATCACTTTGACTATCAGAAGGCAAACTCTGCTCAGGAAATCTCTCTCTAAACCTCTCTGTCCCTCTACCACTTTCTGCTCCTTCCATTAAAGAGTTCCTTTTTAACTATGCCTTCCAACTGCATCCATCTGGGACACAGCATCTTTTCCACAATGATTATGCCAAAGATGAAAAATAACATTTACAGGGGCCAGAGGAAAAGAACTGTGGGACAATGGGACTTACAGAGAGTTGCTTTTGGCCAGAGCTCTAGCATGGACAGGATTGACTGAATGGTCTCCTGCTCTTCTGTAACTATCCCATGATTCTATAAAAGTACGCTATAAATGCACATTCTCGTGAGAAGGTCTAAATCAAAGGAGTTGTGTGACTGTACAAAATGTTGTTGTGAGGGTTGTAGTAAATTGGATGATAATTGGATTAGAAAGAATGAACTGTCTTTAGATGACAAGAAACAGACAAAAAGGATGATTAAGGTCAATGGTGTTAACTTGATCACGAAAAGTTAAACTGGTGGATGACTTGGTGGCTGCATTTGGTAATGTGCTCAGTGCATGTATTTTACTCACACTGTTTAGAACCATCTATTTAATTAGGAATTGGGCTGATTTCACTTACCCTGGACAAAATGATTCCGAGGCCAAGTATACAGCTTACCTGAATTGTAAACCCAACCTTCGCTGCCTCCCCATGCTGAGACCATTTAGGAGAAAGGAAGAGAAAGCGAAGTTTGCAGATGCTGGTGAGTCAGAGTCAAAGAGTGTATTGCTGGAAAAGCACAACAGGCCAGACAGCATCCAAGCTGCAGGAAAGTCAACATTTTGGGCAAAGACCCACTTTTGCTCTGTGTAAAAAGAGAATTCATATGGTGGAGCAGATTTAATGGCTGAATGTCCTACTCTGGGACACATGCACTAAACAACCACCACCCTGTGGCCGATCATTTCATCTCCCCGTTCCACTCCTCCAAGGTCAAGCAAGCCCTCGGTCTCCTCCACTGCCAAATCCACGCCACCCGACGCCTGGAGGAAGAATGCTGCATCTTCTGCCTTGGGACCGTGCAACCACACATCATCAAACAGAGAAGAATACAGCGCAGTCCAGGCCCTTCGGCCTTCAATGTTTTGCTGACCTGTCATACCAATCTGAAGCCATCCTAACCTACACTATTCCATGTACGTCCATATGTTTGTCCAATGATGACTTAAATGCACTTAAAGTTGACGAATCTACTACCATTGCAGGCAAAGCATTTCATACCCTTACTATTCTCTGAGTAAAGAAACTACCTCTGACATCTGTCCTATATCTATCACCCCTTAATTTAAAGCTATGCCCCCTTGTGCTCACCATCACCACACTTGGAAAACGGCTCTTCCTGTCCACCCTATCTAACCCTCTGATTATCTTATATGTCTCTATTAAGTTCCCTCTAAACCTTCTTCTCTCTAATGAAAACAGCCTCAAGGCCCTCAGCCTTTCCTCGTAAGACCTTCCCTCCATACCAGGCAACATCCTAATAAATCTCCTCTACACCTTTTCCAAAGCTTCCACATCCTTCTCATAATGCAGTGACCAGAACTGTACACAATACTCCAAGTGCGGCCACACCAGAGTTTTGTACAGCTGCAGCATAACCTCAAGGGTTCCGGAACTCAATCCCTCTATTAATAAAAGCTAAAGCACCGTATACATTCTTAACAACCCTGTCAACCTGGGTGGCAACTTTCAAGGATCTGTGCACATGGTCACCGAGATCTCTCTGCTCATCTACACTACAAATAATCTTACCATTAGCCCAATACTTTACATTCCGGTTACTCCGACCAAAGTGAATCACCTCACACTTGTCCGTGTTAAACTCCATTTGCCACCTCTCAGCCCAGCTCTGCAGCTTTTCTATGTTTCTCTGTAACCTATAACATCCTTCGTCACTATCCACAATTCCATAGACCTTAGTGTCGTTTGCACATTAACTAACCCACTCTTCTATGCCCTCATCCAGGTTGTTTATAAAATTGATGAACAACAGTGGACCCAACACCAACCCTTACAGTACACCACTAGTAACTGGACTCCAGGATGAACATTTCCCATCAACCACCATCCTTTGTTTCTTTCAGCAAGCCAATTACTGATCCAACCTGCGATATCTCCCACAATCCCATTCCTCCGCATTTTGTACAATAGCCTAGTGTGGGACACTTTATCAAACGCCTTGCGTTCGATATACACCACATCAACCGGTTTACTCTCAGCTACCTATTTGGTCATCTTCTCAAAGAACTCAATGAGGTTTGTGAGGCATGACCTACCCTTCACAAAATGGTGCTGACTATCCCTAATCAAATTATTATTTTCTAGATGATTATAAATCCTATCTCTTATAACCTTTTCCAACACTTTACCAACAACTGAAGTAAGGCTCACTGGTGTATAATTACCAGGGTTGTCACTACTCCCCTTCTTGAACAGGGGAACCACCAGTCTATCCTCCAGTCTTCTGGCACTATTCCTGTAGACAATGACGATTTAAAGATCAATGCCAAAGGCTTGGCAATCTCCTCCTTGGCTTCCCAGAGGATCCCAGGATAAATCCCATCTGGCTCAGGGGACTTATCTATTTTCACACTCTGCAGGATTTCTAATACCTCTTCCTTGTGAACCTCAGTCACACCTAGTCTAGTAGCCTCCAGTATTTTAGTATCTCAGTATTCTTCTCGACAACATTGTCATTTTCTAGAGTGAGTACTGTTGAAAAATATTCATTTAGTGCTTCCCCTATCTCCTCTGATTCCCCTCACAACTTCCCACTACTATCCTTGATTGGCCCTAATATTACTCTTGTCATTCTTTTCTTCCTTAAATACCTACAGAAAGTCTTAGGGTCTACCTGGGTCCTATCTGCCAACAACTTCTCATGTCTCCTCCTAGCTCTTCTGAGCTCTCTCTTTAGGTCTTTCCTGGCTACCTTGTAATCCTCAAGTGCCCTAACTGAGCCTTCACATCTCATCCTAACATAAGCCTTCTTCCTCCTCTTGACCAGAGATTCTACTTCCTTCATAAACCACGACTCCCACGCTCTACAGCTTCTTCCCTGCCTGACAGGTACATACTTATCTAGGACACACAGGAGCTTTTTCTTGAATAAGCTCCACATTTCTAATGTACCCATTCCCTGCAGTTTCCTTCCCCATCCTACGCTTCCTAAATCTTGCCTAATCGCATCGTAATTGCCTTTCCCCCAGCTGTAACTCTTGCCCAGTGGTATACACCTATCCCTTTCTATCACTAAAGTAAACATAACAGAATTGTGATCGCTATCACCAAAGTGCTCACCTACTTCCAAATCTAACACCTGGCCGGGCTCATTACCCAGTACCAAATCAAATGTGGCTTCGCCCCTTGTTGGCCTGTCTACATACTGTGTCAGGAAACCCTCCTGCACACGCTGGACAAAAACTGACCCATCTATAGTATTCATACTATAGTGTTCCCAGTCAATATTTGGAAAGTTGAAGTCCCCCATGACAACTACCCTGTCTCTCTCACTCCTATCGAGAATCATCTTTGCCATCCTTCCCTCAACATCTCTGGAGCTATTCAGAGGCCTTTAGAAAACTCCCGACAGGGTCACCTCTCCTTTCCTGTTTCTAACCTCAGCCCATACTACCTCAGTTGATGAGTCCCCAAACATCCTTTCTACAACTGTGATATTGTCCTTGACCAACAATGCCACACCTCCCCCTCTTTTACCATCTTCTCTGTTCTTACTGAAACATCTAAATCCTGGAACCTGCAACAACCATTCCTGTCCCTGCTCTATCCATGTCTCTGAAATGGTCACAACATCGAAGTCCCAGGTACCAACCCATGCTGCAAGTTCACCCACCTTATTCCAGATGCTCCTGGCGTTGAAGTAGACACACTTCAAACCAACTTCTTGCTTGCCGGTGCCATTTTGCGTCCCGGAAACTTGATTTTGGACCTCCCTATTCTCAACCTTTTCTATACTCGAATACAATTTTGGTTCCTATCCACCTGCTGGATTAGTTTAAACCCACCCCAATAGCCTTAGCGAATTTCCCCCCCAGGATATTGGTACCCCTCTGATTCAGATGAAGACCGTCCTACTTGTAGAGGTCCCACCAACCCCAAATTCGGAGATTTCAGCAGTTTCCTCATCTCCCCTCCCCCCCACCATATCTCAGATTCAATCCTCCAACTCGGCACTGCCCTCTTGAATTATCCTACCTGTTCATCTTCCTTCCCACCTATCTGCTCCACCCTTTGCTCCATCTCCATTTGTGGGTGGAACGGTGGCACAGTGGTTAGCACTGCTGCCTCACAGCGCCAGATACTTGGGTTCAATTCCCACCTCAGGCGACTGACTGTGGAGTTTGCACATTCTCCCCGTATTTGCGTGGGTTTCCTCCCACAGTCCAAAAATGTGCAGGTTAGGTGAATTGGCCATGCTAAATTGCCCGTAGTGTTAGGTGAAGGGATGAATGGATCTGGGTGGGTTGCACTTCGGCGGGTTGGTGTGGATTTGTTGGGCCGGAGGGCCTGTTTCCACACTGTAAGTAATCTAATCTACTCGGATACTGCCTGACCTGCTGTGCTTTTCCACCACCACACGTTTTGACTCTGACTGTCCAGCATCTGCTCATATGTCTTATAGTCTTTAACAACCTCAGGATATTCTAAAATCACTTTTCAGCTAACCTCTGACGTTATAGAGTCAGATTTTCAATAGGCATTAGGGATCCTGATTGAGTCAGGAAACACTGCTTTTGCTGGAGAAAGAATTGTCCTCTGCTTTCCTGGACCCGAAAGATTCTAATGCGGTTTCTGGCAGGTCAGGGAGACCCTGAGTACACAGCACACACTCTCTCAGGGTTCCACATTCCTTATTGTGAACACCACAGGAAATCTGCGTTTCCTGCAGCATGTTCGTGGCTGTGTACTGGTATGGGTTTTGAAAAATGTAATAACACATACTCCACCGTGGAAAGTTTGTGATTGGGAAAACCTTATTGAGAAGTTGGGAACATTCTGAAAAGTGAACTTAAAATGCTTTTGAGATCTTCAACTGTCCCTATGAGAGGGTTGATTGTTATGTAGATGTGATTTACTATAGACAGCCAGTCTGTAAATATTGATGAGGCGAACTTTAGATTACAGGAGGATATGGATAGACTGGTCAGATGGGCTGAGCAGTGGCAAGTAGAATTCAATGTGAGGTGAAATATGGGCAGGACAAACAAGGCAAGGCAGTACAGTACAAGTTGAACAGTAGGACCATGGGAAGCACCAAGGATCAGATGGATCTTAGTGCGCACGTTCACTGGTCCCTTAGGAAATCAACGAGGTAAAAACAATTACTGCAGATGCTGGAAACCAGATTCTGGATTAGTGGTGCTGGAAGAGCACAGCAGTTCAGGCAGCATCCAACGAGCAGCGAAATCGACGTTTCGGGCAAAAGCCCTTCATCAGGAATAAAGGCAGTGAGCCTGAAGCATGGAGAGATAAGCTAGAGGAGGGTGGGGGTGGGGAGAAAGTAGCATAGAGTACAATGGGTGAGTGGGGGAGGGGATGAAGATGATAGGTCAGGGAGGAGAGGGTGGAGTGGATAGGTGGAAAAGAAGATACGCAGGTAGGACAAGTCCGGACAAGTTATGGGGACAGTTACTGAGCTGGAAGTTTAGAACTAGGGTGAGGTGGGGGAAGGGGAAATGAGGAAACTGTTGAAGTCCACATTGATGCCCTGGGGTTGAAGTGTTCCGAGGCGGAAGATGAGGCGTTCTTCCTCCAGGCATCTGGTGGTGAGGGACCGGCGGTGAAGGAGGCCCAGGACCTCCATGTCCTCGGCAGAGTGGGAGGGGGAGTTGAAATGTTGGGCCACGGGACGGTGTGGTTGATTGGTGCGGGTGTCCCGGAGATGTTTCCTAAAGCGCTCTGCTAGGAGGCGCCCAGTCTCCCCAATGTAGAGGAGACCACATCGGGAGCAACGGATACAATAAATGATATTAATGGATGTGCAAGTAAAACTTTGATGGATGTGGAAGGCTCCTGTAGGGCCTTGGATAGAGGTGAGGGAGCAGGTGTGGGCACAGGTTTTACAGTTCCTGCGGTGGCAGGGGAAAGTGCCAGGATTGGAGGGTGGGTTGTTTGGGGGCGTGGACCTGACCAGGTAGTCACGGAGGGAACGGTCTTTGCGGAAGGCGGAAAGGGGTGGGGAGGGAAATATATCCCTGGTAGTGGGGTCTGTTTGGAGGTAGCGGAAATGTCAGCAGATGATTTGGTTTATGCGAAGGTTGGTAGGGTGGAAGGTGAGCACCAGCGGCGTTCTGTCCTTGTTACGGTTGGAGGGGTGGGGTCTGAGGGTGTAGGTGCGGGATGTAGATGAGATGCGTTGGAGGGCATCTTTAACCACGTGGGAAGGGAAATTGCGGTCTCTAAAGAAGGAGGCCATCTGGTGTGTTCTGTGGTGGAACTGGTCCTCCTGGGAGCAGATCCGGCGGAGGCAGAGGAATTGGGAATACGGGATGGCATTTTTGCAAGAGGTAGGGTGGGAAGAGGTGTAATCCAGGTAGCTGTGGGAGTTGGTGGGTTTGTAAAAAAATGTCAGTGTCAAGTCGGTCGTCATTAATGGAGATGGAGAGGTCCAGGAAGGGGAGGGAGGTGTCAGAGATGGTCCAGGTAAATTTAAGGTCGGGGGGAATGTGTTGGTGAAGTTGATGAATTGCTCAACCTCCTCACGGGAGCACGAGGTGGCGCCAATGCAGTCATCAATGTAGTAGAGGAAGAGGTGGGGAGTGGTGCCGGTGTAATTACGGAAGATCAACTGCTCTACTTAGCCAACAAAGAGACAGGCATAGCTGGGGCCCATACGTGTGCCCATGGCTACCCCTTTGGTCTGGAAGAAGTGGGAGGATTCAAAGGAGAAATTGTTAAGGGTGAGGACCAGTTTGGCCAAACGAATGAGAGTGTCGGTGGAAGGGTACTGTTGGGGACGCCTGGAGAGGAAAAAATGGAGGGCTTGGAGGCTCTGGTCATGGCGAATGGAGGTGTAGAGGGATTGGATATCCATGGTGAAGATGAGATGTTGGGGGCCAGGGAAACGGAAGTCTTGGAGGAGGTGGAGGGCGTGGGTGGTGTCTCAAACGTATGTGGGGAGTTCCTGGACTAGGGGGGATAGGACAGTGTCGAGGTAGGTAGAGATGAGTTCAGTGGGGCAGGAGCATGCTGAGACAATGGGTCGGCCAGGGTGGTCAGGCTTGTGGATCTTGGGAAGGAGGTAGAACCAGGCAGTGCGGGGTTCCCGGACTATGAGGTTGGAAGCTGTGGGGGTAACCATGGGCACATGTATGGGCCACATCAATGTGGACTTCAACAGTTTCCTCATTTCTCCTTCCCCCACCTCACCCTCGTTCTAAACTTCCAGCTCAGTAACTGTCCCCATTACTTGTCCGGACTTGTCCTACCTGCCTATCTTCTTTTCCACCTATCCACTCCACCCTCTCCTCCTTGACCTATCACCTTCATCCCCTCCCCTACTCACCCATTGTACTCTATGCTACTTTCTCCCCACCCCCACCCTCCTCTAGCTTATCTCTCCATGCTTCAGGCTCACTGCCTTTATTCCTGATGAAGGGCTTTTGCCCGAAATGTCGATTTCGAAGCTACTTGGATGCTGCCTGAACTGCTGTGCTCTACCAGCACCACTAATCCAGAATCCTTAGGAAATCAAGACAGGTGGATAAAGTGGTTAAAAAGACATGTGGTATACTTGCCTTTATTTGCTGAGGCATAGATTTTAAGAGCAGGGTGGTGATGCTGTGACTGTGTAAAATATTGGATAAAGTATTGTGTGCTGAACTGAAATTTACATCGATAGGTGGAATGTGATTTCAGTGGTGAGGATTCAGAGCAGATTTACCAGGATGTTGCCTGGGCTGGAGAGTTTTAGTTATGAAAAGAGATTGGATAGATTGGAGTCGTTTTCTTTGGAGCAGAGGTGATTGAGGGAGTACATGATTGAGATGTGTAAAATTATTGGGTACTTAGCCAGAGGAGAACATTTCCCCTTGGTGGAGGGATTGATGACCAGGGAGCATAGAATTAAGTTAAGGGTCAGGCAGCTTTGAGGTGGTATGAGGAAAATTATTTTCTCCCAGAGGGTGGTGAGAATCTGGGACTGACTGCCTCTTAGAGAGGCAGAAACCCTCATAACATCTAAAAGGTTATGGGCACACGAGGATATGGGCAAAGTGCTGGACAATGGAATTAGAAGAGGGGAGTGGTTATTTACGATCCGCACAGACTCGATGGGCTGAAGGGCCTTTTCTGTGCTGTAGACATCAAAGAGCCTATAACTGTAATTTGACCCCTATATTGATGAACATTATCTAATACTCTCATGCTTCGTGTACTTTTCTAGTTGTCAGAAGTGCTATAATATACGTGAATGAACTAAAATAAAATATCCTCTTAGCCTCTGCTGTCATAGTCAGTACTATGATTTAAATCAACTGACAAAGATTAACTTCCCTACAGTGAAGAAACAGGCCCTTTGGCCCAACAAGTCCACACCGACCCTCCAAAGAGTAACCCGCCCAGACCCATTCCGCATATTACCTCTGATCAATGTACCAAACACTATGGGCAATTTAGCATGGCCAATTCACCTGACCTGCACATCTTAGGATTGGGGGAGGAAACCCACACAGACACGGGTAAAATGTGCAAACTCCACACAGACAGTCACCCAAGGTGGGAATTGAGCCCAGGTCCCTGGCACTGTGAGGCAGCAGTGCTAACCACTGAGCCACCATGCCAGCCCTTAAAATTGAAAGTAAGACACCACTGGGCTTCCTGCCTCCAGTGACTCATAGACATTGTGCTCTGAAAATAAATGGAATTATCGTAGTGTCAGTTGCGTCAGTTTCAGACAATGTAGCTGGAAGCTATTATTATGACAGTTGTAGCCATTCTGAGTGTTTGACTGAGTTTCAATTGCTTATAGATCACTTGGCAGGGACGTTTCCAGGAATGATACAGACTTTTAAGAGGTTCAAATGGTACTTTTGGTTGGTTAATTGTTTATAGTAGGGTGATCTGAGGGGACATGGGTGCGAGTGAATAATAAGGTTTTAGGGCCTGGAAAGGAAGTTAAGAACTGGGTTGATGCAATGGAGAACAAGGCTCAACCCCATACTGTGTTTACTCACTCCTTCACAGCTTACAACACGCACAAAAATCAAAACTCCTGGGCAAACTCACACAGGAGTCAGGTGTACATTTTGGCAGGTTAAAAAAGTGCAACAGGTCTGGTTTTCCTGAGCCCACAGGAAGAAAATTGCTCAAACTCATTGGTGTAATGCAGAAAATGTGGCTGACAATTTCTACACAGCAGACTTACATAAACAGCAATGCAACAATGACCAGATGCTCTGCCTAATGATGTTGCTTGAGAGATTAAAAACTCAGCCACGATACCAGGGAGAATCCCCCGCTCTGCTTCGATACAGTGTCATGACATTTTACATCCACCTGAAAGGGCAGTCTGGGACTCAGTTTAATGTGTGATCTAAAAAGACAACATTTCTGACAATGCAGCACTCCCTCAGTACTGTAGTGAAATGTCAGCCTGGATTATATGCTCACATGCCTGGAATGGGACTTGAACCTGTGATTTTCTGGCTGTAGAAGTGTTACTTACTGAGCTACAGACCAGGGATCAAATAGTCAATATGGTAGTCTCTGAACCACAGCCAATCTCTGCTTTAAACCAGCTCATCTGGCAGAGTCTGAAATTGGAATGACTGTTTCACAGATGACAAAGCTGTTCAAAACCCTTTAGTTTTCCTTCCCTCCATTATCTGTGGCTTCCGACGGCCAAACCTTGCATCCATTTTCTTGTTTTTAATAAGCATATGGCATGTGTGCGTCTAATTGCCTCCAAATGTATATCCACATCCTAGCAATTCCATGTGCCATGCAGTACAATGTGAATTTGATTGAGTCCATCCCCTCCCAAGCTGATGACGAGCGAGAAGATGAGGGTTAGTGGCCAATGCTGGATGAGGGTGTTTGCTATGAGAATGTGTGTGTTTAAGAACATGGTTGTGTGTCTGGTTGTGAGAGTGTCTGTGGGTGTAAGTATATGTATATGTGTGAGGGCAAGAGATGCTCTGCGTGTGTGCACGTGTTTTTGAAGGTGAGCATTTGTGCCTCTGTGAGCATGTGTATGCGTGCGCGTGCATGTGTATGTGTGTGTGTGAAAGAAAGAGAGAGACACACACACAAAATGTTTCTGTTTGTATGTGTGAGACTGCGAGTGAGAGAGATTGCATGCTAATCCATCTTTGCGTGAGAGTAGATATTTGTGAAACAGTTTACTTGGGTATGTGAGAGTGAGTGTGTGTGAAAGATTGGGTGTAATTTTCTCTGTGTCTCTGACAGAGTGTGTCAGTCGATATGTGAATCTGTGTGAGTGTGTGTGTCTGTGAGACAATATATTTGTGCATGTGTGTGTGAGAGCAAGAGAAAGAGTGTGTATGTCAGAGTGACAAAGAGTGTGTGTGAGATAGAGAGAAAGAGAGAGAGTGTGTGTGTCTGTGTATGATGCTGGGTTAGTGAGCTGGAATGATGGTGCACTGATGATCTGGGATGCAGCCTATACCTGTGAACCTGTACCCAGAGTCCACTTCGTAACGGAACACCCGCTCTGTAGAAACCATCCAATCGGCTTGTCGTCGACAGGAAAGAAAGCATTCATTAGCACAAACATATCCCGCTTTCCACAATCACCAGTGCACTCCACCCCTCCCTCATCCTGAGACTTTTTAATCATCCATGGGTCGTGGGTGTCACAATGGTGAGGGAGTGTCTGTGTTGTGATAGACAATGAATCCCATCTGCATAAGGAGCAGACAAAATTATACAAAAGAGTGTACTGATACTGTTACACCCACAGAACCATAGGAACAGGACTGAACCACTTAACCTGTCAAACCTGCTCCTCAACTCAAAACCTTCCTAACCTGCAATCTCCTTCCTGACCTCTCCGCCCCCAACCACTCCGGCCTATCACCCTCACCTTAACCTCCTTCCACCTATCGCATTTCCAACGCCCCTCCCCCAAGTTCCTCCTCCCTGCCTTTTATCTTCGCCTGCTTGGCACACTCTCCTCATTCCTGAAGAAGGGCTCATGCCCGAAACGTCGATTCTCCTGCGCCTTAGATGCTGCCTGACCTGCTGCGCTTTTCCAGCAACACATTTTCAGCTCTGGTTTTACATGTAGGCCAGATCAGGTAAGCATGGCAGTTTCCTTCCCTAAAGGACATCAGATAGGTTTTTCCAACAATTGATCCATGGTCACCATTAGATTCATAATTCCAGATATTTATTGAATTCAAATTTCACCATATAACCTGGCAGGATTTGAACGCGGGCCCCCAGAGTATTACCTGGATCTCTGGGTTAACAGCCCATCGATAATACTACTTGGTCATCGCCCATCGCCTCCCTATGTTCCTTTTATACAAAAGAACAGTTTCTCCGTTTCTAGTTAATCCAACCCACTCAGGATTTTGAAAATCTCTGTCAGATCCCCACTCAGCCTTTTTCTCTTCAGGGAGAACTGTCCCTCCTTCTTCAATCTATCCTTATCACTGAAGTTTCTAGTCCTTGGAACTATTCTTGTAAATCACTTTTGTGCACTCTCCAATCCATTTCTGTTAATGTTTCAGCCACAGCTGAACATGATACTCCAGCTGAGATTGAACAATTATTTAGTATAAATTCAACATCATCTCCTTGCTCTTGTACTCTATGTTCCTACTGGTAAAGTTGAGAACACTGTATATCATTGTTCACAATTGTGGTATAACTATCTTCAACATGATTCCTAATTCTTAGTTTATTTGCTCATTGCTGGCAATGTTAAGTGTGTGTGTGTTTTTTTTTCCAAATCCTTGCTGTGGCCAGGATTGCCAATTTGCAGACTTGCAGCTAAAAGTCACGATGCTGTCTGCTCTGCAGTTGCCTCGTGTAACTGGAAGCTGCGGAGGTTTTTAGGTCTGTACTGAAATACTCATCCTGTGCATACAGGATGGAAATCCATCTTTCCCCTTTTTCCACCAACAGGTTGTGCATCCAGAATCTGTTCTACCCCTTAAATAAACACAGCAGTATTTGAACTAACCGAGGGTCTTGACAGCATTGCTGGGCTCACTGCGTAAACTTGCGCCATGAGCATTGACTGCCCGGACTGCAAACTGGTATTTCACATTTGCTTCCAGTCCCTTGATCAGTGTGGATTCCGATTGGATCTTTTCGCCTATCAGTGTCCAGGTGTCATTAAGTTCAGACCTAGGGAGAAAGTCAAGTCAATCAATAAATCTTGGCAGGGACAACACAAGTCATTGTACCTCACATGGTGAGGAAGATGAGCACCAAGGCTGAGAATGAGTTAACAATTAAACGTTACAAAATCCCACTGGGAGCAGTTTATGGACAAGCAGATGCCCAGAGAATGATCAAAATTCTGTAAGAAGTAACTCCATCAAATGACCCGCTTCACTGTTGCTGGGGCAATTCACAGAACTCCCTCCCTAATTATAGAATCCTTACAATGTAAAAAGGGGTTATTTGGCCCATCAGGACTGCACTGACCCTTGAAGAGCATCCCACTCAGACCTGGCCTCCTACCCTATTCCTGTAATCCCACATTTCCCATACCTAATCCACATAGCCTACATATTCCTGGACACAATGGAGAATTCAGCATGGCCAATGCACCTATCCCGCACATCTCTGTACTGTGAGCGGAAACCACAGTACCTGGGAGAAACTCACTCAGACACGGAGAATGTGCAAACTCCACACAGACAGGGTGGAATTGAACCCAAAGTCCCTGGTACTGTGAGGCACCAGGGCTAACGACTGAGCCACTGTGCTGCCCCTAATGGCATTGTGGGTTGACCTACAGTGGTTCAAGAAGGCAGCTCACCAGCACCTTCTCAAGGGAATGGGCAGTAAATGAGGCCACATCCCACAAGTGAATAAAAGAAAGGACAAATTTGAACTCAGTGGTGGGTTGAGTGGCCTCCTCCTGTGGATTCCCAGTCGATGGATTAAATAAATCTGTGATAAAAAGCCAGTATCAATAATAATGCAAAAAGCATGTAAAAATTCAACTGGATTTTCACAGAAGAAAATCTGCCATCCTTATCCGGCCCAGGCTTATATGTGACTCCAGACATATAGTGATATCATTGACATTTTCCAGTTTATTCTGATTATTGTTTTGAGTTGTGGTTTGGTTTAACTAGATGCTTTGCCATGCCATTTCAGTGTGAATTTCCTCAGTGTATTTCAGTGTATTTATTATTGCTTTCCATGTGGAAATTGGAGATTGCTGCTCAGCCCCTAACTGCAGGAAGGTGTGGCTTTCTGGCTGCACTTTCCCAGAACAATTAGTCATAGAGTCATAGAGTTGTACAGCATGAAAACAGTCCCTTCAGTCCAATTCATTCATGTTGACCAGCCATCCTAAATTAATCTAGTTCCATTTGTCAGCATTTGGCTCATATCGCTCTTATTCATATACCCATCCAGATGCCTTTTAAATGTTGTAATTGTATCAGTCTCCACCACTTCCTCTGGCAGCTCATCCTATACATGCATCATCCTATACCTGCACATATGTGATACTGTTGCCGCTTAAGTCCCTTTTAAATTTCTCCACTCTCATCTTAAATCAATATCCTCCAGTTTTGGACTCCTCTACCCAGGGGAAAAGACCTTGGTTGTTCATCTTATCTATGACCC
The DNA here is from genome assembly GCF_047496795.1 of Chiloscyllium punctatum. Taxonomy (NCBI): domain Eukaryota; kingdom Metazoa; phylum Chordata; class Chondrichthyes; order Orectolobiformes; family Hemiscylliidae; genus Chiloscyllium; species Chiloscyllium punctatum. The sequence goes on from NC_092740.1 coordinate 7,946,433, forward strand.
TCATGAATTTATAAACCTCTGTAAGGTCACCCCTCAGCCTCCAACTCTCCAGGGAAAGAAGCCCCAGCCTATTTAGCCTCTTTCTTTAGCTCAAAACTTCCAACCCCAGCAACATCCATGTAAAGCTGTAATTTGTCATGAAGAACATAATACAACATTCAAAATTAGACTGAGGATGTCTTTGATGTCCAGACAGGAATAAATCACATTGGTTAAGGGTCAGGGTGGGGATGCTGTTCTAGCGGGGGTACAGTCAGACAGAAAAGCATACGCCCTACCTGCTTCAACTTGGAAAAATCCCTGTTCCAACACAGTGTGAGGAAACAAATTCACAGGCTGGCTCACAATGTGACTTAGAATAGATGAATTGAGTGCCAAATCAGATAAAGGCGAAATGGTCACAGTCCCACTCTCTCATTAGAGATAGAGGCAACTGGTGGTAGTTTAACTTGAGGATAACACAGAGGGGAAAGAAGGCAACTGCAGTGGGGAAAAACCATCTTCTCAGGTCTTTCTGCCAAAGTACAATGAGTTTCCATTCAGTTGTCAGACCCTCTCCTTGGCTAATGTTAAGAGTTAATAGTGAAGTAACATATGACTTTGGCTTTTATAACTGCAGGGAATGTCACATCTAAGGTTTGTTTTTTTCTTGAAATGAAAAAAAGCTCTGCAGAACTGCTCTAGCACCTGTGCACGTACAAACAAGTTCCTTATTAACAGAGTATATTTTTGCAATTAAAAAAACTTGAGTGTGACCACACCTCAGGTGAGGGGAGAGATTGAGAAGGTGGGATCTTTACAGTAACTTAATTGAACCCTGCAAACCGGCCATGCAGCCACCTGAGCTAACCCCGCATCAGCAGCAAAAAAAGAGAAATAAACATAACAAAATGAATATGACAAAGAACTATGGATGCTGAAAATCTGATACAAAAACAGGAATTTCTGGAGAAACTCAGCAAGTCGGGAACATTGGATGAAGAGAAGGATAGAATAAAAGAGACAGAGAAGGATTTTACAAGAATGTAATTTCACATGTTTTAAAAATAAATCTCCAACAATTAAAAATGAAAGATGGATACTCCACATTTCTATATATTCCTGTTCAGTGTTAGAATGCTTGTTGTAATTTATGGTTATCAGATAATTAAGTGAGTCTCTGACAGCTAATCCAGGATTAAATAAATATGCAAGGACCTTAAATGCTCCAAAATAGGCTCATTGCGTCATGCCAAATGTTAACTTGCTGTGACAGCTTTTGTTTGCACCTACAGACAATCACTGCAGCTTCTGTGTCTGTCTCATATGCTTCACTGGTGAGGCAGACAGTGAGACAGTAACACTGTGTGTGTAACTTGTTATTTCCCTATTCTATCTCTTATCTGCCCCTGCCTAGTGGTACTTTCCAACTTGCACACAGATTGTGTGGATGGGCATTAACCTCAATCACTAGCTAAAGGGTAAATTATGGACCAAGAACAAACAAAAAAATTACCGCCAAAAAAAAACCTGGGGATTAAAAGATTGAAAGAGTGGATCAGATTTATTCTGTGTTTCTGGGGAAAAGTCCAAGAAACAGGAGGGATCGAGCTGGCCAGGCTAAGAGGTGGTGTGACTGGCCGAGAGTGACGGTTTTGAGGGGGACCATCTTTAAAATAGAATTCTTGACGTGAGGTGGCACAGTCCACCCCGGCATTCACTGCCCATGACTTGTTTCTCTGATTCGGGGGCAGTGAAAATGAGCCGAGGTATTGATTAAAAGAGCTAGAAGGGTAAACAGCACTCATGTGGAGACACACGTGCCTGTAGTTCTGGCCATTGCAGAAAGAAAGCAATTGTACCCGATTCATTTATTTTCAAATTAAATGCTCTAAAATTTCAGATTGCTAATCTCCGAAAGGAGTAGCTTTTAGGATAATAAAATCTAAAATATAACTTTTACAAGGATGTTGCCAGGGCTGGAAAATTGCAAATATGTGAAAGACGGGGTGGGCTGGGCTTGTTCCACTTGGAACAGAGGAGACTGAGGGGAGATTGGATTGAGGAATGCAAACTTGTGAGGCCCTTGGATAAAATGAATGAGAGGGGGCTAGCTTCCTTCGAACGAGGGGGCAGGGAAACATATGAACTTTTTGCTTCCTCACTCTCCACGGGAGTTGGACTGGATGATCAGAAGGAAGCGGATGTTGTTCCTCTTTTCAAGAAGGGGAATAGGGAAATCCCTGGCAATTACAGACCAGTCAGTCATACGTCTGTGGTCAGCAAGGTTTTGGAAAGAATTCCGAGGGATAGGATTTATGACTATTTGGAAAAGCACAGCGTGATTAAAAGCAATCAGTATGGCTTTGTGAGGGGAAGGTCATGCCTCACAAATCTTATTGAGTTCTTTGAGAATGTGACGAGACATGTTGATGAAGGTCGAGCAGTGGATATGGTGTACATGGACTTCAGCAAGGCATTTGATACGGTTTGCCATGGTAGCTCATTCATAAAGTCAGGGGGTATGGGATACAGGAGATTTAGCTGTCTGAATTCAGAATTGGTTAGCTGACAGAAGACAGAGAGTGGTTGCAGATGGAAAGTATTCTGCCTAGAGGTCAGTGTTGAGTGGGGTCCCACAGGGCTCTGTTCTTGGGCCTCTGTTCTTTGTAGTTTTTATAAATGAGTTGGATAAGGAGGTTGAGGGGTGGGTTAGTAAATTTGCCGATGGCACAAAGGTTGGAGGTGTCGTCGATAGTATCAAGTGCTATCACAGGCTGCAGCGTGACATAGACAGGATGCAGAGCTGGGCTGAGAAATGGCAGATGGAGTTCAAACTGGATAAATGTGAAGTGATGCATTTTGTAAGGTCAAATTTGAATGCTGAATAAAGGATTAAAGACAGGATTCTTGGCAGTGTGGAGGAACAACGGGATCTTGGTGTTAGTAGTGCATAGATCCCTCAAAGTTACCACCCATGTGTTTAGGGTTGTCAAGAAAGCATATGGTGTTTTGGCTTTCATTACCAGGGGGATCGAGTTTAAGAGCCATGAAGTTTTGCTACAGCTCTACAAGTCTCTGGTAAGACCACACTTGGAATATTGTGTCCAGTTCTGGTCACCTTATTATAGGAAAGATGCGAGGCTTTGGAGAAGGTGCAAGGAAGGTTTACCAGGATGCTGCCTGGACAAGAGGGCTTGTCTTATGAACAGAAATTGACTAAGCTCAGGCTTTTCTCTCTGGAGAGAAGGAGGAAGAGAGGTGACCTGATCAAGGTATACAAGATAATGAGAGGCATAGATAGAGTCGATAGACAGAGACCTTTCCCCAGGGCTGGGTTGACTGTTGTAAGGTGTTAGGAGGGAGGCATAGAGGAGACATCAAAGGTAGGTTCTTTACACAAGGAGTTGTGAACCCATGGAATGCGTTGCCAGCGATGGTGGTGGAAGCAGAGTCATTAGGGACATTTAACTGACTGCTGGACATGTACATGGATAGCAATGAATTGAGGGTTGTGTAGGTTACGTTATTTTATTTTAGATTAGGATTAATCCTTGGCACAACATCATGGGCCGAAGGCACTGTTCTGTGCTGTACTTTTTGATGTTCTATGTTCTAAGAGCAATAGGCCATTCACCCCCTCTGCTCTGCCATTTCATAATTTGAATGGAACCTCAAATACACAGTCTTACTGACTCCTGATATCCTTTTATCCTTAACAAGAATCTCTCTCTCCTTCTAACTTCAACATACTCAAAGTTTTGCTTCCACCAGCTTTTCAGGAAGACAGTTCCAAAGACCTGTGACCATTGGAAAGAGAGAAAAAACTAATCACTGTTGTTTGAAATGGGGATTCCTTGATTTTTAAACTAGATTTTCCCACAAGAGGAAATATCTGTTCCAGATCCACCCTGTCAGAATCCTGAGGATTTTAAATGTTTCAATAAACTCAACTCTTACTCTTCAAAATTCCAGTAGAAATAAGCCGAGCCCAACCTTTCATCATAAAATGCCTCCAAAAACAAAGATGTGCAGGTTAGGTGGATTAAGCATGAGATATGCAGGGATAAGGTCTAGGCTGATGCAGATTTGACGGACTGGTCCCTTTCCACACTATAGGGATTCTATGATTTGATGATTCATTCAATGGATCACTCCAGTAAACCTTCTCTGAATGATTTCCAACACATTAACATTTTTCCTTTAAAAACCAGGAGGAGGTGGTGTGGTAATACATTGTGTGACCATGTAACTCCTGTCGATTGATGTAAAGACCTATCTCACTTTTATGTGACTCCTGACCTACAGCAAATCTCTCTGGGCAATGAGGAAAGGGCAATAAATGCCAGTCTTGCCAGTGTCATCTACATCCCATGAATTAATTTTTTCAAATATTCATATACAGGGCTCCACATATAGTCTCACCAGTACTCTGTGTTGTGAAAATATGGGTGTACTGTACTTTTAAGAGAGTTAAAAGCTAGCAGAACTACCTGATAGCACCAAGTGTTCTGAATAAGATACAATGTAGCATGTGGTCCAGCTACTGGGGTAGCTGGTTGCCTGGAGACAAAAACAGATTTGAATTAGGCAAATCAGTTTAAATTATACTCCTAAAAATACCAAATTCCAATAAAATTTGAATTTAGTATATTGACAATCTTAAAAGCCAATGACACAACCAATACTTTGGAGGTATAAGACTGGGGAAAATTGAACAATTGGGAGGAGAACTGGCATTTCACCAGCATGTAGAGACTGCCTGAAAAATAACTCTCTTAAAGGTACCTTTATTGATCAGTAACCTGTGAAACAGAAATTCCTAAGAAGAAGAAAAGAAGACTGAGGAAAATATAAAAAGAAGATTCAGCTGCTGGTTGGTTTTGAAAGTTTGGAGTTTTGGTAAATCTTAATTGGGGGGTTTTATCTGACTGGTATTGTAGAAGCTGAAGGTAAAAGATAGGTTAGAGGAAGGAATTGTAAATAGTTGTTAATTAATTATTCTCTGTTATACTTTAAGAACTGGGTGGTACAGTGGCTCAGTGGTTAGCACTGCTGTCTCACTGTGCCAGGGACCTGCGTTCGATTCGAACCTTGAGCAACTGTCTTGTGTGGAGTTTACACAGTCTCTCTGTGTATAGATAGAGTCATAGAGATGTACAGCATGAAAACAGACCCTTCGGTCCAACCCGTCCATGCCTACCAGATATCCCAACCCAACCTGCCAGCACCTGGCCCATATCCCTCCAAACCCTTCCTATTCATATCCCCATCCAAATGCCTCTTAAATGTTGTAATTGTACCAGTCTCCACCACATCCTCTGACAGCTCATTCCATACACGTACCACCCTCGCGTGAAAATGTTGCCTCTTAGGTCTCTTTTATATCTTTCCCCTCTCACCCTACACCTATGCCCTCTAGTTCTGGACTCCCCGACCCCAGGGAAAAGACTTTGTCTATTTATCCGGTTCAATTCCCGCCTCAGGTGACTGTCTGTGTGGAGTTTGCACATTCTCCCCGTGTCTGCGTGGGTTTCCTCCGGGTGCTCCGGTTTCCTCCCACAGTCCAAAAAATGTGCAGGTTAGGTGAATTGGCCATGCTAAATTGCCTGTAGTGTTAGGTGAAGGGGTAAATGTAGGGGAATGGGTCTGGGTGGGTTGCGCTTCGGTGGGTCAGTGTGGACTTGTTGGGCTGAAGGGCCCATTTCCACACTGAAAGTAATCTAATCTGTAAGTAATCTAATCCTATGCACACCCCTCATAATTTTGTAAACCTCTATAAGGTCACCCCTCAGCCTCTGACGCTTCAGGAAAAACAGCCCCAGCCTGTTCAGCCTCTCCCTGTAGCTCAGATCCTCCAACCCTGGCAACATCCTTGTAAATCTTTTCTGAACCCTTTCAAGTTTCACAACATCTTTCCGATAGGAAGGAGACAAGAATTGCATGCAATATTCTAACAGTGGCCTTACCAATGACCTGTACAGCCGCAACATGACCTCCCAACTCCTGTACTCAGTACTCTGGCCAACAAAGGAAAGCATAACAAACGCCACCTTCATTATCCTATCTACCTGCGACTCCACTTTCAAGGAGCTATGAACCTGCACTGCAAGGTCTCTTTGTTCAGCAACACTCCCTAGGACCTTACCATTAAGTGTATAAATCCTGCTAAGATTTGCTTTCCCAAAATGCAGCACCTCATGGGTTTCCTCGGGTGCTCTGGTTTCCTCCCACAGTCCAAGATGTGCAGGTCAGGTAAATTGGTGATGCTGAATTCCCATAGTATTCTGGGATGTGTAGGTTAGGTGGATTATTCTTCAAAGGGTCGGTGTGGACTTATTGGGCCGAAGGGCCTGTTCCCACACTGTAGGAATTCTAATTCTAAAAGTAAAGTTGTTAATTTTTACTTTAAATAGTTCTTGGCCTCTCGAATTTTTACAGATAACTGCACGGGGTAAATCTTTTCTGTGCTGCTCGTTTAAATTAAGCAAGAGGTTTTACCCCCTGTCATAACACCTGTATAACTGAAGCATAACCTCGTTATACTTGCAAATAATTCCCTTTGCAATAAACCATAATATTCACTTGGCTTTCCCAACTAATTGCTGTACCTGCATCCTAACCTTCTGAGATTCATATATTAGGACACCTATATCCCTCTGCATCTCAGATTTCTGCAACTTCTAACCATTTAGATAATATGCTTCATTTTCATTCTTCCTGCCACTATGGATAATCTCATTTTCCCACATTATACTCTACTTGCCACATGTTTGCCCACATTTCAGCTGCCAAGCCCTCTGCACCATTCTTATATTCTCTTCACGCTTAGTTTCCATTGTGACATTAGAAAGTTTGGCAATCATACCTTCCATCCCTTCATCCAAGTCATTCATACAAATTGTAAAGCGTTGAGTTGCCAGTATTAATTCCTGTGGCACATCACGTATTGCTTCTTCCCAATTTGAAAAAGACCCATTTATGCCTATTCTCAGCTGCACAATCTTCTGTTAGTGCCAAACTGCTGCCTTCTACACTATATTAAAAAAAATCTACAATAACATTTGACATGAAACTTCGCCTTCTGGAAATCTAAATACCACACATCCACCAGTTCCCCTTTATCCACAGAACGTTCCTTACTCAATCAACTCCAATAGGTTAATTAATGGTGATTCCCTTTTCACAAAATCATGTTGACTGCCTGATTACCTCAAATTATCCAAGTGCCTTGTTATAACATCTTTAAGAATGGTTTTGAACATTTTGCCTATGACAATTGGTAAACTAACTGGTCTGTACTTTCCTGCTTTCTGTCTGACTTCCAAGTTGAATAAAGGAGTTACACCCACTATCTTCCAATCTCATGGAACCAGCCCTGAATCAAAGGAGTTTTGGAAAATTGAAATCAGTGCATCAACTATCTCAGTAACCACGACTTTAAAGGATGAAGTTCATCAGGACTCAAGGATTTATTATGTAGCTCTAACAATTTACTCAATTCCACTTCTCTGATGATTATGATTTTCCAGAATTCCCGCCTTCCTTCTGCCTCTCAGATGTCCTCTGTGGTAAAGAGTGATACACAATACCTATTCAATTCATCTGCCACTCCCTTATTTTCCACTATTAATTCTGCATACTCACTTTCTACAGGCCAATGCTCATTTTGTTAACTCTTTTATTGTTTAATTATTTATAAAAACTCTAGCTATCTGTTTTTATACCCCTGCAAACCTTGCTCTTGTAGCCTACATTACCCCGTAACTTGTTCATCATTGTTTTCATTCGTTTTTACATTTTTTCCAAACTTCTAACCTACTCCCGTCTTTGTGCTTTGCAATATATTTTTCTCCAAGTTTGATACTGTCTTTAATCTTTCTATTTAGCCACAGGTGGTGGGTTTGTACTTTGGATTTTTTTATTCTCACATATTGGAATGTATCAATTCTATATCTTTTAAAATATTCTCATAAAAGTCTGCCACTGCATTGCTATTGGCCTGTCATTTGACTTATCTAATTTACTTCAGCCAGCTCTGTTTTCATGCTCTTATAACTTCTCATATTTAAACTTCAGACCCACCACTCTCTCCTTCGGTCATATTGTGGTAATTGATACCTTGGGGTGCCTTCACAATGACATGATTAAATAATGTACAAAACCAAGTCCAGTTCTCATAAATAATTGCTCAAGCCTTCTATGAACCTGTCAAACAAACATTAAGAATGCTGGAGAAATTCAGCAAGTCTGGCAGCATCTGTGGTGAGTGAATGTTTTGAGTGTGCTTTGCCTCTTTTTCAGAATTGAAAGGTGTTGGAAAATCAGTTCTTTATATCCTTTTGACAAAAACAACGGGGAGCCACAGAGCAAATAGTATAGAGAAAACAACAAATGCTGGAGATCACAGCGGGTCAGGCAGTAGGGATAGCAATCTAATATTTCAAGTTGAGATGACTCTTCCCAATGCAAAAGACAAATGGGTTGTTAATAGCAGATAAAGAGAAAAAAATGATGTAAAATGAGTGTAAATGAAGGTGTGAATGAGAGAGAATTAGACCCCTCTACTAGGTATAAAGTAAATAAGACACACTGTGGTTATTGAATTCAGTGTTAAGATCTCAAGACTATAAAATGCCTAAGTGGAAAATGGGATGTTGCTCCTCAAGCAGGTGCTGTACTTCATTGGAATATTGCAGCAGGTTCAGGACCGAACTGTTAGCATTAGAGCAAGATGCTTTATTAAAGTGACAACTGGGAGGTTGGGGTCATTCTTACTGAAAGAGTGGAGGTGTCTGCATTTTGTCTTGCTAACATAAAGAAGGCTGCATTGTGAGCATCAAATACAGTAGACCAAATGGGTACCTTTGACATTGAGGAGACAAGAAGTGAATGGGCAAGTGTTACACCTTCTGCAATTGCACAGGGAGATGCCACACAGAAGTGATGAAGCATTAGGAAGCATGGAAGGAATGGTGTGTGCAGAATGCTGATGGTGGAAAGGAAGGAAGGGGAATGTGTTTAATGGTGGCATCCTGCTGGAGGTGGTGGAAATGGTGGAGGATGATTATTTGGGTGTGGAATTTGGTGGGTTGGAAAGTGAGGAGGGGAAGGGGGAAGATGGAGGGATGGAGAAAATAGAGCAAGGGAGATGGAGGTGGGGTGACAGAGGGAAGGGAATAGAAGGAGAGGGAATGGAGGCAAGGTACACACCAAAGACAAAAGGACACACCAAAGAAAGAATGAATGAGACTTGGAAAACGAGAAATGGGAGGATGGAATATGGAGGTGAGGAGATGGAGAGACAAGAAGATGAAGTGAGGGGATTGAGGACAGGAGATGGGGAGTGAGGCAATAGGGAGACTAGAGGACAGAGTGAGGAGAGTGAAGGACAGGAGAATGAGGGACAGAAGATGGAGGGCAAGGAAATGGATGGACAGGAAAATGCAGGACTTGGAAGAAGAGTTGCAAATCTGGGTGAATGGGTTGTTGTGACAAAGTTCCCAAATTAACTGAATGGGGCTCTATGTCAGGGATGGCTGGCCACTCTGAGCTGATTACTGTATTTCTATTGCGTTATACTTTAACAGAAAGACAAAGGACCAGTGTTGAGAACGTCACGGGTTGAGGTCTCTCTGATTTCCTGTACAGCGAGCATTGAGAGATTCTGAATGCCAACCACTCCCTCACAGTGAGGGGTTTTGCAGCCGGCCTGCTCTTTTGGAGGGCTGTAAACCAGCAGCCACAGAAACAGACAACTTCTTTTACCCATCACAGCCTTCAGTGTTTATGAGCAGGGCAGATTTAACTGCGGCGTGATGACTGCACAATGTTCCTCTTATATCTAACAACGCTTTAACGATAACAGGTCAAAGATTATAAAGGAAAATGCAGGCTGATGCATTCCAGCCAGTTAATTGCCATTCCAGAAAATCACAAAAAGAGGCCATTTAGCACGTCAATATGGTGCTTGCTCAGCTTAACCCTATTGTTAAAGTACCCCAGAGAATGATGCAAGTTGGTTCCAACACAGAGTTCAATATCTATGACAGTTTCTTAATGACCTTGATCCTTGCAGTTGAAACATAGAAACACAGAAAATATGAACAGGAGTAAGCCATTACGGCCCCTTGAGCTTTCTCCTACGTTCAATATGGTCATGGCTGATCATCCAACTCAATACCCTCATCCCACTCTCAACAGAAAGAGAGTGGGAGATAGGAAAAAGCAACAAGAGAGAAAATTGTGGATATGGGGAGAAGGAAATGAGGAGAGAGAAAGAGGGGAAGAGAGATAAAAAGATGGAGAAAGAGAGAAAGAGGGTGAAAGAAAGAAAGAGAAAGGGAGAGAGAAAGATAGAGGAAGAAAGAAAGAGAAAAAGAGAGAAAGAAAGAACAAACAGACGGGGTGATCATGAGAGAGCCCACTTCTGTCTTCCAGTCGATGGCCCACTCTTTAATTCCAGTCAAGTGTTGTAAAACGCATCTGGTTGTAATTATCCTGACTTTGCTCAGTTCATGTTTTATATTAAAAATTGGACAAAATAAACAATTCGAAGTGTGTGTGTGAGTGAGTGAGTGAGAGCGAGAGAGAGAGAGTGTGTGTTTGTGCGTGTGAGGGTGTGTGAGAGGGAGAAAGAATGTGTGTGTTTGCGTGAGTGTGATTGTGTGTGTCATTGTGTGAGTGTGTGAGTGTGGTGTGTGAAGGGACAGGTGAGAGGAAACAGGAAAAGGCAAACATACTGAGCAGCACTACTGACAGCTGTCTGTCATCTTTGCTTAACATCCTGACAAACTAAATTGTTTGAAAGAAACCGACACACAGATGGTAGGAAGAATTAAATGTTTAAGCAGCATGTTAATAATCTGATAGACTCCCCTCCCCCTCTCCACCTCACCTCCAGATTGTATACTCTGGAGATAAGACTGGGAGACTCCTCTGTGTGTTACAGGGAGTTATGATGCCTACAAATTGGGAACAACCCTTTCCATTCCTGTCCCTCCTCAAAACACCACTTTGCAGTTTGTGAAACCAATGGCATTTCCTACTCATGAAGGACAATACCTACATACATTTAGAAGCGAGGAGAGAGGGTCTGATAACAGAATGGACCTGATTGGACTTTGTGAGAAAGGCTGCAGATAGTGATCTTTCCCCCCTGCACCTTGGCAGTTACCCCAAGCTTTAGTGCGGCCCTCAGCATGTCGTACTCGGCCTTGGAATGTGCCAGTCTGCAACACTCAGTCAAGGTAAATTCTTTATCTGGAACACCAGCATGTTTTGGGCAAACCAGAGAGTGTCTTTCACCTCCAAGCACAGTCAATGTTTGTCTCAGAGTGTGTCCCAGGAGCACAGAGTCCTGTGTCACGAAGCTAGCTGCTCAGGATGAACCTTGACAGAAGGGTCCTTTAGCTACCAATATTAAGTGGTGAGCTGGAGCTTGCATCATGATCAGCAGAAGGTCAAAGTCGTGGAATATATTTGAGTCAGTGTTTCTGCCACAAACTCTGCCAGTCAGAAGAGGGCAGGGGTGAGGTAGGTTGGCGATGGCCCACATGGACGGTCAGCCCAGCAAATTCGTACATCTTTTGTTCTTTATTCTGTCACAGGAAGTGACAATCCTGGCACTCACTGCCCTTGTTGAACTGACTGGTTGTCTGGGTCATTTTGGAGGGTGGTTGAAAATTGAACATATTTTCTGTGGGACTGGAGTCATGTGTGGGATAGCAGATTTCCTTCCCTGAAGTTAACAAGATGGGTTTATGTGCCAATTGACAATGGATGCCAAAGCTTGAAGATAGCTTTTTCAAAGAAAAAACTTCCAAATTTCACTGAATTAGAATTTCCACCATGGTGGGACTCAGACCCATGTTCAGAAATTAGCCTGGGATTTGGGATAACTCATCTAGACACACCACAGCTGGCTCTCTATTTGTGTTAGTCCCTCACTTGTGGTGACACTGAGGAAAATGGGAGGTTAGTTCAGTATGAGGAGCTGAAAGGGATAGGATAAAGGGGAGAAAACCGTGAGAAAGAGGACTGTGGGAGAAGGGTTGTGGTATGCGAGATGACATTGTGTGGATTAGGACATGTTTCTGAACTCAGCGTTTCCCTTATGCGTGTAATCAATGTGAAGACTCCCTGGGGAAGGGGTAATGGGAGATTATCTCTCCCCATGTAGTCACAGAGGTGAGGAGCATTCTTCCAGATTTGACCTAACCTTCCCCTTACCACCCCGCCACCCCCCCCCCCACCACCATCACACCATCTTCAAACCTTCCTTTGGCATTTCACTGCTGCTCAACTTGGCACTGACAGAGAGATGTGGTAACACTCCTCCTGCTCTCTTCCTCTCCTCCTCCTACCCTCCCTTCTCTCACCTTCCAACCTACACCCCCACCTTAGTGAACAGCTTCGAGGGCGAGAGTGACACTATCTCATTGAGGCAAATATAATTGCACTGGCCTCATAATCCAGGGGCCCAGGCTAATGGTCTTGGTTCCCTAGTTGGGATTTGAACCCATGATTTAAACTAGATTTATCAAAAAAAATAATATATCTAAAATTAAAGTTGCCATGAAGCTATCATTGACTGCTGTAAGATCCCACTACCGTTGTTTAGGGAAGAAAATCTGCCATCCTTATCTGGACTTGCCCACATGTGACTCCAGACCCAAACAATGTAATAGAATCTTAACTGCCCTCTGTGGAAGGGCAAGAAACACAGACTTTGATAGTGACATCCACATCCCATGAAATAACAAAAATCAGTGTCAGTATTGAGGGAATGTCATCCTCAGTTCCTTTCTTCCAGTCCCCACTGTCTGATCATTAAATCAATAGATCCACTACCACTCCCCTCATCATCACAACCGAGGAAGTGACTGATGTCTCCATTGCGAATCTCACTAAACTGTTTATTTATTGTGTCCCCAGTGATCCCCGCTGACTGGGAGAGAGCAGACCCTGCTATGGGCATGTCATGCCCCAGAAATTCAACGATGGACAACTTCACAGCAGAGATCACCCTCAACCTTAACCAATGCCCCCCAGGTGCCAGTGGATGGGGTGAAACCTGGCTGCATTTCCCCCTGCCTCCACCAACCTAGTCCAGGAGGCTGTGGATGGTCCTGTTGAATCTGCCGGATGTGGGGACCGTGGATTGGGGTCCCACTGGCCTGTGCTGGTCCCTGTATCTGTGTTGCTGGAAAGGCACAGCAGGTCAGGAGCATCCGAGGAGCAGGAAAATCGACGTTTCAGACCGGAACCCTTCATCAGGAATGAGGCTGGGAGCCTCAAGGGCGGAGAGATAAATGGGAGGGGGGGTGGGGCTGGGGAGAAGGTAGCTGAGAGTGCAATAGGTGGATGGAGGTGGGGGTAAAGGTGATATGTCAGAGAGGAGGGTGGAGTAAATAGGTGGGAAGGAAGATTGACAGGTGGGACAGGTCATGAGGGCGGTGCTGAGCTGGAAGGTTGGAGCTGGGGTAAGGTGGGGTGAGGGGAAATGAGGAAACTGATGAAGTCCACATTGATGCCCTGGGGTTGAAGGGTCCCGAGGCGGAAGATGAGGCGTTCTTCCTCCAGGCGTTGGTCGGTGAGGGAGCGGTGGTGGAGGAGGCCCAGGATCTGCATGTCCTTGGCAGAGTAGGAGGGGGAGTTGAAATGTTGGGCCACAGGGCAGTGGGGTTGATTGCTGCAGGTGTCCCAGAGATGTTCTCCAAAGCGGTCTGCCAGAAGGCATCCAATCTTCCCAATGTAGAGGAGACAGCATAGGGAGCAACAGACACAATAAATGATATTGGTGGATGTGCAGGTAAAACTTTGATGGATGTGGAAGGCTCCTTTGGGGCCTTGGACGGAGGTGAGGAGGGAGGTGTGGGCACAGGTTTTGCAATTCCTGAGGTGGCAGGGGAAGGTGCCAGGATGGGAGGGTGTGTTGTTAGGGAGCGTGGATCTGATCAGGTTGTCGTGGAGGAAACTGTCTTTGCTGAAGGCAGAAAGGGGTGGGGAGGGAAATATATCCCTGGTGGTGGGGTCCGTTTGTAGATGTCCAGCATCTGCCAACCTTACCGACTCCTGGTCCCTGTATGTGCTCACCCTTAGGACTCTGGAGCTCAGGCCTCAGCCTTGATTCTTGCATGGACTCTATGAAAGGCTATCAACAATGACGGGCTACCAGGAATCTGGAATTTAACTGTTTTTGGAGGCTTAGGGTCCTAAGGCAAGTTAATCCAGTAAAGAAGCAGCCCACTTGCTTGGCACCACATCCACAAACATCCACTACCTCCACTAACGATACTCAGTGACAGCGGAGTGTACTATCTACAAGATACGCTGCAGCAATTCACTGAAGATCCTTAGACAGCATCTTCCAAACCCACGACCACTTCCATCCAGAAGGACAAGAGCAACATTTACATGGGAACATCACTCCACTGCAAGTTCCCCTCCAAGCCACTCACCATCGTGACTTGGAAATATATCACCATTCCTTCACTGTTGTTGAGTCAAAATCCTGGAATTCCCTCCCTAAGGACATTGTGGGTCGACCTACACAATATGGTGTGCAGCGATTCAAGAAGGCAGCTCACCCCCACCTTGTCAAGGGCCAGTTCGAGAAAGAGAATAACTGCTGGCCCAGCCAGTGACACCCACATCCCATGAGTGAATAAGGGGTAAAAAAACACTGGCTGAGGATCTGACAGGACTTGGAAAACAATGCTGGGATTTCCTGCATGTTGCAGCGACCTTTTTAAAAATAAAACACTTCCTTTGGCTCGTGAGGGATTTTCCCTGTTGGAGGGGATGTGCAGGAAGTAGTGAGATGTGGGGGGGTTGGGGAGGTGAAAGGGGACCAGTGAGCCGTGTCTGGCTGCAGGCTATGGTCTGACCAAAGGGCAGGGTCAGTTTGTGTCGGATGTCTGGAGCCTTGTAATTGAGTTATCCAGCCAGGAGCCCACAATAGCCTCTTTCAATGCAAAACTCCCCTCATCAGGGCAGATTCAATTGCAGTCAGTCAGTGCCTGAATAAACTGTCATCTGTGAGCGTGCTGTCTCATTCCAGTCACCAATTTATAACTTTCAGAGTCAGATAATGAGCTGTAGCTGACACATTCCTGGGAGATGAAGGTTGCTTTGTTTGTTAACCAACGCAGAGCTGAAGGAACCTGCTTAAAATTAGAACTGTGTTCCTTAGAGCAAATTAAGAAGCATTTCTTCACACAATGAGAGGCGGAAATCTAGATCTCCCTCAAAAGCGCTGTTATAAAGAACTAGAATTACGGAAGCAAGACAAGTGGGTGGAGTGAAGATACCGATCTGCTGCAGTCTCACTGAAAGGAGGAACACACTAGAGGGGCTGAGTGGCCTCCTCTTGTTCCTCAGTCTCCTCGGTCCAAAGGACTAGCTGGTTGGACCACTCTTCTCCTCAATCTACCTACAGCTTCTGTTCCAGCACTCACCGGATACACTCCACCGTGTAGTACTGCAGTGACGAGCTCCCTGCCCCTGGCCCGGGTTTCCATGACAATGCCACCTCCGAGTTAGACACGGCCGCAGCCTCCGGTCGGGATGGAGCCTCTGGCGGTGAGCACCGGTCTGTGAAAATACCAATGGGCATCAGTAAGGCACACAGAGGCTGGGCTACTTTTTCATGCAGAGGGTGGTGTGTGTATGGAAGGAGCTGCCAGAGGAACTGGTGGAGGCTAGTACAGTTACAACAATTAAAAGGCATCTGGATGTATATATGAATAGGAAGGAATATGGACCAAGTGCTGGCAAATGGCACTAGATTAGGTTAGGATATCTGGTTGGCATGGTCGAGTTACTGTACATCTCCATGACTCTAGAACTGCACAAGTATAGGAAAGCAACAGGGAACTAGTGCTTCAGTGACTGGACAGCATTTACTGAATAATCCTGAGCTCCTGTCAATACCCTAATAATCAATCTCAAATAATCAGCCAAGCTCACAATTTACCCTTACTAGAGAACAGGGACTCATTTCTGCAAACAAAAGGAATATGTTCCAGTCCCTTGCTTTTTTTGTTTGAATTGCTCTGTAGATTTCAGAAAGTAGAAATCTCCATTGCTTTCCCCATGGTAACACTTCTGCCAATTAGAATCAACCTGCCAATGAATCAGCACCCTTAACTCCTGTCATATAAATCCTTGTAATCGTTTAGAGTCAAAGAGTCATAGAGATGTACAGCATGTACAGCAACCTGTCCATGCTAACCTGATATCCCAACCCAATCTAGTCCCATCTGCCAGCACCCGGCCCATATCCCTCCAAACCCTTCCTATTCATATACCCATCCAAATGCCTCTTAAATGTTGCAATTGTACTAGCCTCCACCACTTCCTCTGGCAGCTCATTCCATACACATACCACCCTCTGCGTGGAAACATTGCCCCTTAGATCTCTTTTATATCTTTCCCCTCTCACCCTAAACCTATGCCCACTAGTTCTGGACTCCCCGACCCCAGGGAAAAGACTTTGCCTATTTATCCTATCCATGCCCCTCATAATTTTGTCACCCCTCAGCCTCCGATGCTCCAGGGAAAACAGCCCCAGCCTGTTCAGCCTCTCCTTATAACTCAAATCCTCCAACCCTGGCAACATCCTTATAAATCTTTTCTGAACCCTTTTGAGTTTCACAACATCTTTCCGACAGGAAGGAGACCAGAATTGCATGCAATATTCCAACATTGCCTAACCAATATCCTGTACAGCTGCAACATGACCTCCCAACTCCTGTACTCAATACATTGACCAATAAAGGAAAGCATACCAAACACCGCTTTCACTATCCTATCTACCTGGACTCCACTTTCAAGGAGTTATACCTGCACTCCAAGGTCTCTTTGTTCAGCAACACTCCCTAGGACCTTACCATTAAGTGTATAGGTCCTGCTAAGATTTGCTTTCCCAAGATGCAGCACCTCGCATTTATCTGAATTAAATTCCATCTGCCACTTCTCAGTCCATTGGCCCATCTGGTCCAGATCCTGTTGTAATCTTACATAACCGTCTTCACTGTCCACTACACCTCCAATTTTGGTGTCATCTGCAAACTTACTAACTGTACCTATTGTGCTCGCATCCAATTCATTTATGTAAATGAAAAAATGTAGAGGACCCAGCACCGATCCTTGTGGCACTCCATGGTCACAGGCCTCCAGTATGAAAAACAACCCTCCACCACCACCCTCTGTCTTCTACCTTTGAGCCAGTTCTGTATCCAAATGGCTAGTTCTCCCTGTATTCCGTGAGATCTAACCTTGCTAATCAGTCTCCCATGGGGAACCTTGTCGAACGCCTTACTGAAGTCCATATAGATCACATCTACTGCTCTGCCCTCATCAATCTTCTTTGTTACTTCTTCAAAAAACTCAATCAAGTTTGTGAGACATGATTTCCCACGCACAAAGCCATGTTGACTATCCCTAATCAGTCCTTGCATTTCCAAATACATGTACATCCTGTCCCTCAGGTTTCCTTCCAACAACTTGCCCTCCACCAACATCAGGCTCACCGGTCAATAGTTCCCTGGCTTGTCCTTACCACCCTTCTTAAATAGTGGCACCACATTTGCCAACCTCCAGTCTTCCGGCACCTCACCTGTGACTATTGATGATACAAATATCTCAGCAAGAGGCCCAGCAATCACTTCCCTAGCTTCCCACAGAGTTCTAGGGCACACCTGATCAGGTCCTGGGAATTTATCCACCTTTACCTCTTTCAAGACATCCAGCACTTCTTCCTCTGTAATATGGACATTTTGCAAGATGTCACCCTCTATTTCCCTACAGTCTATATCTTCCATATCCTTTTTCACAGTTAATACTAATGCAAAATACTCATTTAGTATCTCCCCCATTTTTTGCGGCTCCACACAAAGGCTGCGTTGCTGATCTTTGAGGGGCCCAATTCTCTCCCTAGTTACCCTTTTGTCCTTAATGTATTTGTAAAAACCCTTTGGATTCTCCTTAATTCTATTTGCCAAAGCTATCTCATGTCCCCTTTTTGCCCTCCTGATTTCCCTCTTAAGTATACTCCTACTTCCTTTATATTCTTCTAAGGATTCACTCAATCTATGCTGTCTTTACCTGACATATGCTTCCTTCTTTTTCTTAACCAAACTCTCAATTTCTTTAGTCATCCAGCATTCCCTATACCTACCAGCCTTCCCTTTCACCCTGACAGGAATATACTTTCTCTGGATTCTCGTGATCTCATTTCTGCAGGCTTCCCATTTTCCAGCCGTCCCTTTACCTGCGACCATCTGCCCCCAATCAGCTTTCGAAAGTTCTTGCCTGATACCGTTTTTTGAAATGTGCTGATTGAGGACAGCGGCTTACAGAAAACAAGCTCTGAGTACTCTGCCTGGCCCAAATTGAGGGCACAATGCCGTAGGGTTGGGAAAGGAAAAGAAAATTCTTGCATTTCTGTAACGCCCAGGACATTCCAAAAGCCTTTGCAGCCAATGAAATGCATTTGAAGAGGTGCAAGGTGGGAGTCGCCACAGTGAATGTGTGCACAGCAGGATCCCACAAAGAGCGGAATGATTGCAAAATGATAACCTGTTTTCATCATGTTGATTTAAGGGATGGATTTCAGTCAGAGCATCTGGGGGGGAAATGCCTGCTCATCTTCAAATAGTGAGTGCAGGCTCATTTACCACATGCTGAGTGGGAAGACAGGGAGTCAGCCTAACATCTCTTCTGAAAAATGGCACACTGACCGTATTGCACTGGGACCATCGACCTGCCTTGCAGGTTCTTATCTCTTGATCCCATGACCTGGCGACTCAGAGAGGACACTGATGCCAACTGAGGCCCAACTGGAGCTTACCAAATAAGGCTGGGCTGCTTTGTCCTCAGGACTATCCCACCTCCTGACCTCTGCTTTCTGAACTACAGGTCATTGCCAAACCATGGGCAGGTTGGTCTTCTCACTGCTGGGAGACCTGAGTTAGGTTCTGGATCAGCCAGCAAGCGGCTAATGAGGCCTCAGCTGCTCAAAAAAGATTAGGGAACGCTTAATGTATTTGTAAAACCCTTTGGATTCTCAGCGGAGGGTCAGCAACAACCTGAACTGGAGTGATAGAGAGAGCAAAAGATTAACAAGCTAATCTGAAATGCAGGATGCACTGATGGAGAATCTGAGAAAACATGGGAGGAAAGAAAAAGGGTTCTAATGATGGCAGAAGCTGCATAAACATTTGCAAAGTTCAATTAAGCTGATTCTGTAACATGAAAGGCAATATAGGAATATAAGTTATTGTTGTTTGGCCAGTTTCTCTAAATTCTGGGGACGGGTTCATACCTTGAGTGACAGTTGTCACATACTTTGTGGGACTTGGCCTCCCCTCCTCTGTCACGCTACGTGCTTTCACTGTCACACGGTATCTGGTCCCTGGTTTCAGATTCCCAACATCCATTTCCTGGAGACAGAGAGAGAGGGGGATAGAGAGAGAGGGGGAGAGAGAGAGAGAGAGAGAGAGAAATGCAACAAGTTTAACACAGGAGCCAAGCATCACACATGTTATCACACACTGTGACACACATGGGTACCACACACTGTGACACACATGCTATCACTCACTGAGACACACACAGATGCCACAAACAATAAGACACAAAATAGCACTCCCTGAGACACGCATGGATACCACACAATGTAACCCATCTGGGCATCATATATTATTCCCTGGCAACATCACAAAGTCTGTCATTGTATTGAACAAATATTGTATTGAATGAACAGCTGTGGAAGACAGACTGACTCCATCTTTAGCAAGTAGGTGACTAGCAGTTTAACATCACAGCATTGGATCAACTTCCATCTCTTCAGGTGCGAGGGGAAATCAGAATTTTAAACACGTCTATCTGGTCACTTCTCAGCCTCCGATGCTCTAGTGAAACAATTCAAGTTTGTCCAAGGCTCTCCTTCTTGTTAAAACATTCTTGAAAATACACTTGCTGATTCTATTACAAGTGCTGTACAAGATGACTAAATGGATAAGTCTGTGTTTGTGTTCAAAGCTGCTGCTGGATAAAGAATTATGAATCAAACACACCTCAACCTGGTTAGTGTATCAAGTCTTGGAAGATACGACTTTGCCCTATTGTAGGTGTTCTGTTACCTCAGGAATTTAATAAATGTGTGGCTGCAGACTTGAAAATTACTAGTCAGAGGTCAAAGTGTTTCCAGAGTGACTTTACTTAAATTGAAGGTTGCATTCCTGAAAATCGCAATTTAAATGAGAGAAAAAAATCTTTTAAGTGAACTATCATTCCTCTGGGAATCAAATGTTAAAAATGGAGTCGGGTTAGGGTCTACCTTGGCAGAAGAAAACTAAAATAGCATACCTGCACTCTCTAAGTAGGAGTGCTTTAAATGCCTAGATTGGGAAATGAAGTAACAAAAGAAAATGTATTTAATTTCATACACCAGTTTCAAGGTATAGCAAAATTTACCAAGGATCCTTAGACAGCACCTTCCAAACCAATGACCACTTCCAAATAAGAGAACAAGGGCAGCAGATACATGACACATCAACTCATGCAAGTTCCCCTCCAAGCCACTCACCATCCTGACTTGGAAATGCATTGCCGTTACTTCATTGTTGCTGGGTCAAAATCCTGGAACTCCCTCCCTAAGAGCATTTTGGGTCAATCTGCAGCATACGGACTGGAGGAGTTCAAGAAGACAGCTGATCACCATCTTCTCACAGGGAAACTAGGGATGGGGAATGAACGATGGCCTAGCCAGCGTTACCCAAGCCATGAATGAATTTTAAAAATTATGTCTAAAATGTAACCGATCAAATTGAAATGTGACAAACTGGAGGACATTTATAAAACTGAGCCATAAGAAGCTTTCCACCATAATTTGGATACAGAACTGGCTGGAAGGTAGAAGACAGAGGGTGGTGATGGAGGGTTGTTTTTCAGACTGGAGGCCTGACACCAATGGAGTATCACAAGGATCAGTGCTGGGTCCATTACTTTTTGTCATTTATATAAAAGATTTGGATGTGAACGTAGGAGGTATGGTTAGTAAGTTTGCAGATGACACCAAAATTGGAGGTGCAGCGAAGAAGGTCACCTCAGATTACAATGAGATCTTGATCAGATGTGCCAATGGACTGAGGAGTGGCAGATGAAGTTTAATTTAGATAAATGTGAGGTGCTGCATTTTGGGAAAGCAAGTCTTAGTAGGACTTATACACTTAATGGTGAGGTCCTTGGGGATGTTGCTGAACAAAGAGATCTTGGAGTGCAGGCTCATAGCTCCTTGAAAGTGGAGTCACCGGTAGATAGGATAGTGAGGAAGGCGTTTGGTATGTTTTCCTTTATTGGTCAGAGTATTGAGTATAGGAGTTGGGAGGTCATGTTGCGGCTGTACAGGATGTCAGTTAGTCCACTTTTAGAATATTGTGTGCAATTCTGGTCTTCCTATTGGAAGGATGCTGTGAAACTTGAAAGGGTTCAGAAAAGATTTACAAGGATGTTGCCAGGGTTAGAGAGTTTTAGCTATAGAGAGAGGCTGATTAGACTGGAACTATTTTCCCTGGAGCGTTGGAGCTGAGGAGTGACCTTATAGAGGTTTATGAAATCATGAGGGGCATGGAAAGGATAAATAGACAAAGTTTTTTCCCTTGGAGTGGGGGTGTGCAGGACTAGAGGGCATAGGTTTAGGGTGAGAGGGGAAAGATATAAAAGAGACTTAGTGGGTAACGTTTTCATATAGAGGGTGGTGCATGTATGGAATGAGCTGTCAGAAGAACTGGTGGAGGCTGGTACAACTATAATATTTAAAAGTCATCTGGATGGATAAATGAATAGGAAGGGTTTAGAGGTAAATGGGCCAGGTGCTGGCAAATGGAACTAGATTAGGTTGGGATATCTAGTCAGCATGGATGAGTTAGACCAAAGGGCTTGTTTCTGTGGTATACATCTCCACGACTCCTTAAAAGAAGGTTTAAATCGCAAGGATACACACCTGCCCTATTAATATACTTTATTGCAGTAAAATATCTCAAGACCCTGCAGAGGTGTGGAATCAGAACAAATTAAACTTTAAATAACTAAATGGAGATATCTGGGTAGATTTCCTGTGCTTTCCCAAAAGGTTAGTCATTAAGGACCATCTTAAAGATGGAGAGAGAAGCCAAGAGGTTTAAAGATGGTGGGTGGGGAGTGGCCAGGGCCCAGGCAGCAGAAGCCATGACCACCAATGGTTGAACAATCCAAAACAAAGGCTAGAATTAGAGGAACTCAGATATGTCAGTGGCTGAGCAAAATCCCAGAAATAAGGATAACGAGGATGAGAATTCGGAAATCAAGGCATTACCCATACTGGGTGCCAATGTAACCCATAAGTTGAGAAAGTGAGTGGTGAACAGAACTTGGTGAGAATTCAGATACATGCAGCAATGTTTCTGGTGAGCTCTAGTTTACAGATATTGGAAGATGGCGACTCAGCAAGAGGGCACTGCCAAGTACTGCTCCACAGCTACCTGATGAAGGAGTAGCGCTCTGAAAGCTAGATCTTCCAAATAAACCTGTTAGATTATAACCTGATATTGTGTGATTTTTAACTTTGTCCACCCCAGTCCAACACCGGCATCTCCACATCAAGTCTAGAAGAATCAAAGAATATTCCCATGGGAACTAAAATTCAATTGACAGGGTCAGAAATATTATTTGGATATCCTAGGTACTTACATACATTTGTGGACTTTTCATCTGGTCCTGCAAAACAGAAATAAAAATGAAAATTTTTGCCAATACTCAACATTGCTGTTTCCTCCAGAGCTAGCCTCTGAGAGGGGGTAATATGTGTGTGTGGGGAGATCACTCCTTTTTCATGCTGCTGTCACCATATCCATTCCAGTGTCCCACAACAAGAAACTGAACCTGCATTGTTGGGACAAGTCATTAGGGCCACTCAAGGGCACTGTTCCCTGATTTGGGTTAACATAGAAGGGAGATGGGAGATTGTGGCATCGTAGGAATGTCACTGTACTTGTCATCTAGATGCTCTAAGTGAATGCTGTAGGAGCAGTAGTTCAAATCCCACCACAGCAGCTGATGAATTTTAAATTCAATTAATGAATCAGGAATCATTAGCTTCCCTCAGTAATGGTGGCTGTGAAACTATCATTAATCATTGTTAACTAATGTCCTTTGCTGTCCTTAACCTGTCTGGCTATACATGACTCCAGACCCACATCAATGTGGTTGACTATGAACTGCTGTCAGAAACAGCCGAGCAAGAGATTCAATTCATTCGGGATTGAAGGCAAATGCCAATCTTACCATGACACCACATGCACCAAAATAGAGTTAAAAGAACAAAGGGTTAAAGGGTGCTCTTGGAAATAAAGGGTTTGGACTTGGAATACGACAGGATGGAGGTTATTCTGAAATCTCTTAAAAAACAGCAACTGAGTTCAGTCCTGGTCGTTGTACCTCAGGAGGAAGACATTGGGCCTTGAAGAGAGCACAGTGTGGATTCACCAGAACAATGACGCTAAGTTAGATGTTCCTGTAACCAGATAGTTCAGAAGCAGGCCTCACCATCTAAGGGTAGGGGTAGGTCATTTTGGACTGTGAGGAGCAGAAATTTCTTCACCTGGAGAGTAGTGAGTCTGTGGAATTCTCTGACACAAAAAGCAGTTGAGGCCGAAACATTGAATGTTTTCAAGATGGAGATATAGTTCTTCAGGCTGAAGAGGCCAAAGAGAAACTGGGAATAGGGCATTAAGTTGGATGATCAGCCCTGATCATACTGAATGGTTGAGTAATCTTGAAGGGCCTGCTTCTGCTCCTATGTTCTATGTTTCTATTTCTATGTTATGAGGACAGTTTGCATATATTAGGTTTGTATTCCGTCCATTATGGAAGATTAAAGGTTGCCTTGTTTGAGATGGGTGAGGATTTGATACTAGGAGATGGAGTGAAGTGATACTGTAACCAGCGAATCTCAGAGCTGAAAGGGGAAACCAGTTGTGGGGAAAATGCAATGAAACACCATGAGTTGGGCTTGATGCATCATCTTTGGCAGAATAGCAGGCTAGTTCAGACACACTCTGATACAAATTTAAAGTCCAATGGCAGAGGCATCAAGTGGACTGTAGACTTGACCAAGGCCTTAAACTTCATTCCCAACTAAAGGGCTTCTGCCACTGCAGTGACCTAACAAAATTCCATCAAAGGTGTTCAAAAGGAGGCAGGCCTGTTCCCACTGGAATATGGCAAGTCTGGCCTCAGTGTAAAATCCAGGTCTGGGTAGAAAGCAAATCTGATCACCCATTGTCGTACTTCCAGAATGACAATTAAATGTGTTTTTCAGATGTGGGCATCGCTGGCTGGGCCAGCATTTATTGCCTATCCTTAGTTACCCCTTGAGAAGGTGGGAGTGAGCTGCGTTCTTGAAAACTGCTCAAGGTAGACCCACAATGCCATTAGGGAGGGGATTCCAGGATTTTGACCCAACAGCACAGAAGGAATGGCGATATATTTACAAGTCAGGATGGTGAGTGGCTTGGAGGGGAACTTGTGGGCAGTGGCGTTCCCATGTATCTACTGCCCTTATCGTCCTCGATGGTAGTGATTGTAGGTTTGGAAAGTGCCAGTCACACAATCAATCTTTGACACTTGTTAATTAACTCAAAGGATAGTAATTTCATGTTTTTGCTTCCTATTGACTAATGTTTATTGATGAAATATTATTGACAAACCCCCAAGACTGTCAGATACTAACCATGCTGTGATTGTCCTGGTTGAAGAGTAGATCCTGGGCTATCTTGGGAAGGACAGGTCTGTTACCTTTCATCTCTGTGTACAACACCTGGTCAATAAAAAAAACAGAGATACAGCTTAGGTGGAGTGTAACTCACTCAAGTGGATTTCAAAACTTACAAATTTCCAGGCAGTTTACATGATGTCCTTTAATTTACTTTTCGGGTACTGGGCCAGTCAGGAAATTCCAACATTCCAGTCTTCCCTCAGCTGGGGACTGTGACCAGGAGACTCTCCTCCACTGACCAGAAGAAATGATTGATAACATCCTTATCCATCTAGAATGAGGACAGTGTCTGCAACAGAATTATATGGTGCAGAAAGAGGTTGTTCAGCCCCTTGTGCCTGCACTGGTTCTATTCCTTATTGCCAATCTCCTGTCTTTTCCCCATATCCTTGCACTCCATTTCTATCCAAATATCCATCCAATGCCCCTCTTGAATGCTCAATTGAACCTGCCTCTACCACATTGCCACACAGTGCATACCCCAACTACTCGTTGGGTGTAAAGATTTTTTTTTCACATCACCCTTGCTTCGTTTGCACAGCACTTTCAGTCTATGCCCTTTGTTCTTATTCCTTTTATGAGTGGGAACAGCTTCTCCCAATCGATTCTACCCAGCCCACTCATGATTTTGAAGACACTCCTTACCCAGCCAGGGACCATAGGCGATGCCAGCGAACCCAGTATCCATCTCAATAACAGTGGAATCCTCCTCTTCTACAGTTCAGTAATAATGGACTGTTACTAAATACTGAGGTTCCGTTTTATCCCCCGATCGCATTCCCACCTGTGATTTATTTGGATGGAGGAACCATTACCGTGTAGCCGGTGATGTTGCTGTGCCGTCGAGGTGTTCTCCATCGGACTTTGAAGGCCGTACAGTTCAGGGCTTCCAGCAGCACATTCTGTGGGGGGCTTGGCCGTTCTAGCATAAGGGAGACATTCAGTTAGAACAAAGTATCACTCTCTCAATAGTTCCTCTATCACAGTTCCTCTCTTAAGCCAGAGACCCAGGTAATGTTCTGGGGACACAGGTTTAAATTTGAATTCAGCAAAGAAAATCTGGAATTAAGACTTGAATGATGACCATGATCATTGTCGATTGTCAGGAAAACCCACCTGGATCATCAACGTCCTTCAGGGAAAGAAACTCCAAGCTCACAAGAATGTGGTTGACTCCTAACTGCCCTCTGGGCAATTAGGTATGGGAAATAATTATTAGCCTGGCCAGCCTTGCCTGTTTCCTGTGATTGAATAAAAAAAACCGCATGGTCTTGTGCAGGAACCACACAAAGACATTCATAAAGCATCGATTTACTTAAAAAGGGCCAAAATAAGACCAGTTACAATTAAAATACAAAAGTATGATAGCGAGAGTTGATTAAAATAATCTGCTAGGAACACAGACAAATTTGGAGAAACTCAGCAGGTCTGGCAGCATCTGTGGAAAATTAAACAGAGTTAGTGTTTTGAGTCCAGAGACTCTTCATCAGAATGGCTTGTGATTGCATTTCATCTGTTTTCCAATCCCAGTTCCAATTGTGTCTGTTTGTGAGAGTGTGTCGGTATATGGGGGTGTGACCAGGTGCAAAAATTTGGAAATGGTTTCAAGACATTGTTGTGGAAGACACAATGTTTTACCATCTGAAGCATGACCAAGCTGACAGTGAGTGAGAGAGCAGCCTCCCTGAACTGTCCACCCGAGGATCTCAGTGCCATTTCATCCTGTACCAGCTTCAGTCACACCGCAATGGACAGCCAGCTTCCTTCAAGCACCAAAATGAAGTATAGCACAGGTAATGCCTTTACAGTATGGAGGCACAATGCGGATTACAGATATTGTTCCATTGGAACCAAACAAACCCCAGCACCTCGTTTTCATCTCAAGAGCCTCAGAATTTTAATTCGCAAATTGGGATTGACCATTGAAGAGAAAGTAGAAAGTTAAAACTCCAGTTATAAATCAAAGAAAATAACCTTCTCCCTCGACTCTTTAACACTGAAAGTAAAGCTGCCTCTACTCTATCCCCATCAGATGCTCCCAGCACAGGGTCGGATACATAGTAACGCTCTTTCTACACTGTCCCCATCAAACACTCCCAGGACAGGGACATCGCAGGGTTAGATATAGAGTAACATTCCCTCTATACTGTCTATCAAACACTCCCAGGACAGGCACAGCACAGGGTCAGATACAGAGTAATGCTCTTTCTACACCATCCGCATCAAACACTCCCAGGACACGGATAGCATGGGATTAGATACAATGTAAAGCCCTTTACCACAGTCCCAATCAAATACTCTCAGGACAGTGACAGCACAGCGTTAGATACAGAATAAAGTTCCCTCTACACTGTCTATCAAACATTCCCAGGACAGGGACAGCACAGGGTTAATACAGTGTAAAGCCCCCTTTACACAGTTCCCATCACACACTCCTAGGACGGGACAGAAAGGGGTTAGATACAGAATAAAGCTCCCTCTACATTGTCCTCATCAAACACTCCCAGGACAGGAATAGCATGGATTTAGATACAGAGTAAAGGTCCTTCTCCCCAGATATTCACATCCCTCTGCATTGCAAGGTTCTGCAGTCTGTCTCCATTTAAATAACATTCTGTTTCTTTGATCTTCCTGCCAAAGTGTCAAGTCAGGACATTGTCACATTTTTCTTCTTAAACTTCCACTTATCACATCTTTGCCTATTCCAAACTGAGACAGAAATAGAGAGAGAGAAAATGAGGGAGACATAGGGAGTGACTGAAGGGGAGAGACACAAAAAGTGGGAAAGGAATACTGACAGAGAAAAAAAGTGAGTGAGAAAGAGAGAGAGACAAAAACAGTGACAGGGAGGGAGAAACAAAGACAGACAGAGAGAGAGGGGGGAGAGAAATAGAGGGACGGTCAGAGCTTGCAAGGGATGGGAAGGCTAAAACCAAGAGCCAAAGGGATAGTAGACATTGAATTTGATTCCAGTCGGCTGTTTAGGATTTATCAGCAGGTTTCACAAGTTAAAGTGTTCTAATTCACTACAGCAGTTAATTTGTCTTAATTCCCTTTTCCCAACCAGAAATGTTATTGCACACAACTGAGCGACCTTCCCACCAGTGAGTTTGTTTTGCTTTTATTTAAACTCATAACCACCACCAGTAAAATACTTGTACAGCCAATTGAGTATTTACAGGCAAAGCTCATTATGGGAATGGGTGGGGGAGGGGGAAACAGGAAAAGACTAAATCAAAATGGAGATGGAGGGGAAAGCTAATTTGTTTTAAATCCTATTTGTAAACTTCCTGCAGCTGTCAACATGTTTACAAACCAAAAGCACGCATTCCAGTACCCAAAGAGTATTTACAGCAACAGTTTAATTAACTTCTGCTGAATAGACCAGGATGGGACAGTGTCTGTGTAGAGATTGAGGGCATTGACACAATCTGCATCCAAGCAAGATCTCAACACAAGAATTTATAAGCTAACATTTTCCTGTAGCTTAATTTCAGTGAGCAGAGAGTACTGTTTTAACCCATTATGTCAATGGTATAACTAATATTTTGCTCTCCCTGTTTCTCGTGTTAGTGTTTCTCCCTGTTTATCAGCCTAGTTCTCCTTCTGTCTCTCTCTTCCTCTTGCTGTCTAGTTTGCTCCCACCTTTTTTTTCCTGCTCTCTCATAGAATTGTAGTGGTGCAGAAAGAGGCCATTTGGCCCATTTTATCTACACTAGCTTTCTGAATGAATTGGGTCTACCCTTCTGCCTTTCCCATATAACACTGCACATTGTTTTATCCAAATAACAATCCAGTACCCCTCTTGAATGCTTCAACCAGAATAATTTAGGATATCTGGTTGGCATGGATGGGTTGGACTGAAGGGTCCGTTTCTGTGCTGAACAACTCATTAGCTGAACTTGCCTTCATTTCTAGGTAGTGCATTCCAAACCATAAATACTCACCGTTTGATTATGTACTTTTTTCTCACATTGCAGTTACTTCTTTTGTAAATTTAAATATGTGCCCTTTCATTTTTGATCCTTTAACAAGGGGGCATCAGTTTTTCTTTATCTAGTCCCTCCAGAGTCCTCTGATTTTGAAAACTTCTCCTGATCTCCCTTTAGCTTTTTTCTCTCCCAAACTTTCCAATCTTTTCTCATGACTGAAGGTTCTCATTCCTGAAATCATTATTGTCATATTTTCTGCAATTTCTACAATGTTTTCACATCCTTCCTGTAGTATAGTGGCCAGAACTGAACACAATACTTCAGCTGAGGTCCAACAAGTGTGTCCTTATGTAAATTCAGTATTACCTCCTTGCTTTTGTACTCCATGACCCAATGTTTGAAACCTAGAATATTGCGTGCTGTACTAACATCTTTTTATAACTTTCTATTCACTTTTTTAAATGATTTATGTCCATATCCACTTATGTCTCTCTGTTCCTGCACACTCTTTCGACTAGTATGCTGATTTGATTTGATTTATGTATTGTCACATGTATCTTGTTACAAAATACACAGTACCATCTTAAAACACAAAAAAAACCCTAAAACATAGAATATAAAGACAGAAGAATAAAGAAATAAAGAAGGTATTGTCTCTCCATGTTCTTTCTAGCTAAATGTATCACCTCACACTTTTCTGCATCCCACCCACTCTATCCATCTGACCTGTACCTCAACCAGAGGTTGTAATCTCAGACTAAGAAGTCACACGTTTAAAACAGAGATTAGGAGGAATTTATTTTCTCGGAGGTAGTGTGAGACTGAAGGGTGGCGGGGGGAGGGGGGTGCATAAGGTGTTATTCTTCATTCATCCTCTATGCACAGTCACTCAAACTAAACCCATCGAGAAGCTGAGACTCTTACCTGGTCTCCGCAGTGCAGTCCTCTCCCACCTGAAGCACACCATTGGTGTGGGGAGAAACACCAGGAACAGGAGGGGGGCCAAATGACCCATTTGCCCCCAAACACCCATCTGGTGAGAGGCACAGCTTCAAGCTCGAGCAGGCTTTCTCCCCCCACTGCCCCCCTCTGCCCCACCCCCCCCCTCCACCCCTTGAAAGCCAGAGAATGGACAGGGGCACACTGCAGGAGGGCTGTGCCCAGATCTACAGGCAACAGGGGCTAGAGGCAGAGAGATTTCTGAATCCTATAAAGCTCCACAGACAGCAGCTTCTGACAGAGAGCTGCCACCTAAACCAAACTGAGACTGGCAGAGTCAGTTCTTCCTGGTACGGGAGGAAGGCTACAAAACTCCAAACGCAGATAAATGATTTAATTGGTGATCCCCATTAAACTTCTGCAATGTTTTCTTCTTCCTCTTCCCCGTCTCACTCCCTTTCTTCCTCTCTCTTTTTCTCTTTCACCCTTCCTCACTTTAAACCCTCTTTTCTCTCTTTCTTTCTCTCCCTTTGTCCCTGTCTGTTTCTCTCTCTGTCTCTTTCCCTCCGTCTCTCTTTCTCTGTCTCTCTCTCTCCCACTTTCTCTGTCTCCCTTCCTCCCTATGTTTCTTTCTGTTTGACTCTATCCTTCCCTATCTGTCTATCTGTCTCTCTTCCTCACTCTTTCATTCTCTGTCTCTCTGTCTATTTTCCTCCCCCTCTCTCTTTTTCTGTCTCTCTCCCTCCCTCTCTCTTTCTCCTTCTGCCTGTCTCCCTCTCTTTCTCCGTCTGTCTTGTCGAGTGCAAATGCTCCTTGAGGAGCAGAGGAATCCTACTGCTCAGGGGATAAGTGAAGTTTAATCCTGTGCTGTGTAAGGGAAGCCCAGATGTAGCCTTGTGAAGCTAACTTTAGCACAACAGGATGAAGATTTAAAGCAACATCGCCCATTCAATAAAATAGTTTTGAAATTTACTGAAGAAAAACACTTCAACAAGATGTAACAAGTAATCTGTTTGAAGCATGTACTCTAGTAAAGTTGTTGGCATTTATTAAATGGATGCTGTTACTTTAAACACAAAATTGGTCTTTTGGACAATTTTGGCAAAGTCAAAGGGTCAGGGAGGAAGTTGCAATTAGAATTCCCACATTAAAGTATCCGACTCTGCATTACCTTCACTATTTTTAAATGTTATTATTTTCAAATGAATTGAATTTTTACAAACAGCTTCAAGGAAGCCGCGGGAGTTTGAAGTTTGTTTAAAGAAAGGATAAATTATCCCTTTCTCGGCTGCCTGTTCATGATTCCAAGATGTCCCCAAAGTGCTTTCTAATCAAGGGATTGCCTTTGAAGTAGAGACACTGCTGTAGAAATGCTCCACACATTTAAGTTGCACAACTTTAAATGTTGTAACTGTACCAGCCTCCACCACTTCCTCTGGCAGCTCATTCTATACACACAACATCGTCTGCATGAAAAAGTTGCCCCTTAGTCTCTTTTATATCTTTCCCCTCTCACCTTAAACCTATGCCCTCTAGTTTTGGGCTCCCCTCTAGTTTGGGAAACAGACCTTGACTATTTAGGAGAAATTGAGGGCTGCAGATGCTGGAGATCAGAGTCGAGGGTGTGGTGCTGGAAAAGCACAGCAGGTCAGGCAGCATCCGAGGAGCAGGAGAATCGATGTTTCGGGCAAGAGGGGCTCTTGCCATCACCACACTCTCGACCTTGTCTATTCACCCTATCCATGCCCCTCATGATTTTATAAACCTCTATAAGATCACCCTTCAGCCTCCGACATTCCAGGGAAAAAAGCTTTGGCTGATTCAGCCTCTCCCTGTAGTGCAAGCCCTCTAACCCTGGCAACATCCCTATAGATCAATTCTGCATCCTTTCAAGTTTAGTGGGTACATGAATAGGAAGGCCTCCGAGGGATATGAGGGTAAATGGCTCTAAGTTTGTATAATATATAGGGTTTGTTTCCATGCTGTATGACTCCATAACAGGAATAACTAAATCCAGTCGGGGTCACGAAGAATGGCAGCATGAGGATGGGAGAAAGGGAAACAGACACTGTCTTCAAGTAACAAAATTATTAATAAAAATAAAAATCAGCCTCCAAGGTACACACTGCCTTTAAATGCAAATTAAAGTCAAGGGGGTGTCGCCTTGTGTGAACCACCTCCTGTGTATCACATTAAGTGCAGATTTCCTCTGTCAAGCTGCTAATGACATTTGGGACATTGGTGAGGGGGTGGGAGCGAAATAAAGAAGAGAATGACTTACATTTGTATTGCACTTTTCAGGACGTTGGGTCGTCCCAAAGCGTCTCATAGCGAATGAAGTAGTTTTGAAGTTTGGCTGTTGTTGTAGGAAATACAGCAACCAATGAATGCACAGCAAAATCCTGAGGGGGCACCTGATTGAGATGTTTAAAATTATGAGGGACATCGAGAGGATAGACAGGAAGGAATTTTACCCCTCAGTGGGAGGAATCTGTGACTGGGGGAATAGATTGAAAGTAAGGAGCAGGAGGTTTAGGGGGGGATCATAGAATCTCTATACTGTGAAAACAGGCCATTTGGGCCATCAAATCCAAGAGCATCTCACCCATATCCACCCCTTCCCTGTAACCATGGCTAACCTACCTAATCTGCACATCTGTGGACTGTGGGAGGAAAACAGAGAACCCAGAGGAAACTCCATTCAGACACTTGGAGAATGCGCAAATTCCCCACAGATAGTTGCCTGAGGGTGGGATCAAATCCAAGTTCCTGGAGCTGTGAGGCAGCATGGCTAACCACTGAGCCACCATGCCACATGTGAGGATAATGAGATGCCGGAGATGGACTAGGGTCGACAAAGTCAAAAGTCACATGTCACCAGGGTATCGTCCAACAGATTTATTTAAGATCACAAATTTTTGGTGCGCTATTCCTTCCTTCACTTGATGAAGGCGCAGCGCTCCAAAAGCTTGTGATTTTAAATAGATCTGTTGGACTATAGCCAGGTGTTGCATGAATTTTGACAAATGAGGACGTGTGGAATATTTTACACCCAGAGGGTGGTGGGAACTTGAACTCACTACCTATAAGAGTGGTAGAGGATGAAACCCTCATAACATTGAAGAAATATTTAGATATGCACATGTCATACCAAAGCATACAAGACTTTGGGACAAGTGTTGGAAAGCAGGTTTAGAATGCAGCAGACATGACGGGCTGAAGGGCCTTTTTTCTGATGTAGAGCCTCTCTACAAGCCTATGTGTGATTTTGGAATTGTCTCCCTCAGGGAGCAGTGGAGCTGGAGCCATTGAATATTTGTAAGACCGAGATGGATTAATTCTTGTTAGGCAGGGAATGAACGTCTATCAAGGGGAAATAGAACATGGACTTTGAAACACAAACTGATTTATCATGATTTTATTGAATGGCAGAGAAAGCACAATGTATAGTCCAACAATAATATCACCCTGGGAAAATGACTCTGACTAGCCATGCCTCTCATAATTTTATATACATGTATCAGGTTGCCCTTTGGTCTCTGATGCTCCAGTGAAAACAATCCATGTTTGTCTAATCTCTCCTTAAAGCTAGCATGCTCCAATCCAGAGAATGTCCTGATAAACATCTTTTGCACCCTCTCTAAAGCCTCTGGCTTACTTTTGAAAAATTCATTCATAAAATTCAATCAGGGCATCACTGCCTAGGTCAACATTTGTTGCACATCCCTGAGGGTAATTAAGAGTCAACCACATTGCCATGGGTCAGGAGTCACATATAGTCTTAGAATAGGGAAGACAGCAGTTTCCTTCCCTAAAGGATATTAATGAACCAGATGGGTTTAACAAGAAATCATCAATGATTCCTGGTCGTCATTTGATTCTCAATTTCAGATTTTGCTTTCTTTGAATTCAAATTCTATCATCTGCTGTGATGGGATTTCAATACAACTCTGCAGAACATTGTAGGGGTGTTTTGATTAATAGTCCAGTGAGAATACCATCAGGCTATCACCTCCCTAATGCTGTCATTCAAGAGTTGGCCATTACAACAGATCAACTTAAAGTAATGGCTCAAATCCTTCAGGTGCGGAAGCTACCAAATGAGCTATGATGGGCATAACAGGTTAGGGAGGGATATTGTTCCAGCTCTTACAAGCACAGAGAATACTAGAGAAACTCAGCAGATCTGGTCACATTTGTGGAGAGAGAAAAACAGAATTTCAGAACT
Organism: Chiloscyllium punctatum; assembly: GCF_047496795.1. Classification (NCBI taxonomy): domain Eukaryota; kingdom Metazoa; phylum Chordata; class Chondrichthyes; order Orectolobiformes; family Hemiscylliidae; genus Chiloscyllium; species Chiloscyllium punctatum. Next base: position 7,980,334 of record NC_092740.1, read on the forward strand.
CGTCTGAACCAGTGGTCCTGGACTCGAAATGCTAACTTTGTTTTTATCTCTTTACAGATGCTACCAGACCTCCTGAATTGCTCCAGTGCTTTCTGTTTTTACTTCAGACTTCCAGCAGTATTTTGATTTTATATATTTCCAGCCATTGTCCATGACATCCCAGAAGGGGCAAAACTGTCTGAGGTTCTCAATTTGTCATAATCCTTCCCACCCCAAACCAACCTGATCCCCCCACTCTCTCCCAACCCATCAGTATTGAATGGATTCTTTCCACCTGCTTCCAGTGGCTTCATTAAATGTCCCATGACACAATGTTGGCAGATTAAACTGGACAGCAAAATTGGACATGGAGCCACTTAAGATAGACCACCAAGATAACCAATGATAATGGGCAGACAACCAAAGGCCTGATGAAGGGATAGGTTTTAAGACACAGAGAGAGAGAGAAAGTGAGAGAGAGAGAGAGAGAGAGAGAGAAGCATAGACCTGAATTAACAGGCAGAGTGAATTACACTTGGCAGTGTTGGCAATCTGACAAGGTTAGTGTTTTGCTCCCAAGGTCAATCAGCCAAGACTATATTTGTTGAGGAAGCACAGTGTTCCTAGTGTAATAAGAAGCTGGAGTCCGGATCTATGAACTCATTAGATGGGATCCCAGTGCTTCCTTCTCCTGCCATTAGAAAGACCATTTTTCTTATTTATTCTTTCAAATAGAACATAGAACATAGAACAGAGAACATAGAATTATACAGCACAGGAATGGGTCCTTTGGCCCAAGACATTGTGCTGAACATGATGCCAAATTAAACTAATCCTTTCTGCCTACCCGTGGTCCATATCCCTCCATTTCTTGTGTATTCATGAAATTAACTAAAAGTCCCTTAAATGCCCCTTTCGTATGTCTCCAGACTCCTACCACTGTCTGTGCAAAAAAAACCTGCCCCTCACATCTTCTTTGAACTTTCCCCTTCTCACCTTAAACACATGCCCCATAGTATTAAAATTTTCAACTTTGGGAAGAAAGATTTTGACCATCAACTCTACCTACGCATCTCATAATTTTATAGACTTCTATCAAGACTCCCTCAGCCTCCTCCGCTCCAGAGAAAACAACATGAGTTTTTCTAGCTTTTCTTATCGCTCATACCCTCAAAATCAGGCAGCATCCTGGTAAACATCTTCTGTACTCTCTTCAAAGCCTCCACATCCTTTCGATATTGGGTCGACCAAAACTGAATGCAAACTGAATGAAAGTGGGCCAAACCAAAATCTTACAAAGCTGCAACATGATATCTTGTACTCAGTTCCCCAACCAATAAAAGCAAGCAGGCCATATATCTTCTTTATCCCCCTACCTACTTAATAGCCACTTTCAGGGAGCTATGGACTTGAACCTCAAGATCCCTCTGTACATCAATGCTGGTCAGGGTCCTGCCATTAGCTGTATACTTTTCCTTACATTTGATCTCCCAAAGTGCAGCTCCTGCTACACTTATTCAGATTAATCTCCATCTGCCATTTCTCTGCCCATATTTGCAACTGCTTTATATCCCGCTGTATTCTTTGAGACTATCCACAACTCCACTGATCTTTGTATTATCTGTGAACTTACTAACCCCCCATCTGCATTTTCATCTACATCATTTATATATATCACAAACAGCAGAGGACCCAGTACAGATCCCTGCGGAACACCACTGGTCACGGACCTCCAGCCAGTAAAACACCCTTCCACCACTATCTTCTGTCTTCTATAGGAAGCTAATTCTGAACCTAAGCAGTCGTCACCTTGGATCCCATGCATGAGCCTGCCATGAGGGACCTGGTGAAAGACTTACTAAAGACCATGTAGACAACATCCACTGCTCTACCTTCATTATCACTATTAATATTTCCTCGAAAAATTCAATCAAGGTAAAAGACCCTAATTAGGCCATGCTTTTCCAAGCGTGCATAAATCCCATCGCTAAGATTTCTCTCCAATATCAACCACTGCTGTGAGACTCTCCAGTCCATCCTGGAATGCCCCTATTTCCCTTCTTGAAGAGAGGGATAACATTAGCTACTTGCCAGTCTTCTTGGACCTTGCCAGTAGCTAACGAGGATACAAAGATCTTGGTCAAGGCCCCAGCAATCTCCTTTCTTGCATCTCTCAATAACCTGGGGTAGATGGATTTGTGCCCTAGAGACTTAGCCACCTTAATACTCTTCAAGGGACCCAACACCACTTATTTCTCGGTGTGAAAATGTTGTAGTATATTAGCATGCTCAACACTGATCTCACTATCCTTCATATCCTTCTCCTGGGTGAATATCTATGCAAAGTACTCATTTAAGATCTTGCCTCTCAGCACAAGTTCCCTCATTGTTGCCTTCATCTCGGTGACTTGCTCAGCCATCTCCCAAGGGCAGCTAAGAGTCAACCACATCTCTGTGGGTTCAGTCAGATACAGACCAGTCAAGGGAAGGATGGCACATTTCCTTCCTTTACTGCTGAGGTTTTACAATAATGACAGACTGGTTAATGGTCACTATGACTAGCTTTCAAATTCAGAGTTAATTAAGAAAATTTAATTTCCTCCAGCTGGGATTTGAACTCAGCGCCCCAGAACACTGAAAGTCTCTGGAAAGAAGAATGTCTAACGCGAGCAAAAACTTAGGTCCAACAGATCAGCCATGATTGGAGGATCTTCAATCACTCTGCAGTTGGTGACAATGTGATACCATCACCAAAAATAAAAATGGTGAGGAAAATATCTTATTCCACCGTTGTGGTTTGGATTCTTGATTCACAGAATGTCAATATTTGCCAATGTTCTCCATCCACCTCTATTTCTGCAGAACTGTCTATCTTATCTGTCCTTTTATGTGAATGAATCTGTGTGCTTGGGTTTAGAGTTGAAGTTTGCATCGGAGAAATTAACAACCATTTTGCTACAATTAAAGGATAAATCTGTTTCTGGTAAAGGTCTGTTTCGTTTATTGACAAAACCTGGTGTGAGTTTGTTTTATTCCAGATTGCTGTAAAAATCAGGCTAACCAACTATCTCAGTGATTCAATTGTTCACTTATACACATGTGATGGCCTCTGGACCAATGGGGTTTGATTACCAACCTGATCAGGATTACGATATTGCCACCCCAGCTCGCTGAAATAGTGCTAAAGGTTGCAATCTTGTTAAGTAACCATGAGAAATCCCATGTGTTCACAAAGCCCAGTTGTATATATAAGGTGTGTTCCTGGCAAGGCTAACTGCTTCCACTCAGCTCCACTAAGTACAATACAAACTTCTTCAGTTATTTGGCTCATTCAAATGCGTTTACAGTGAAAGAGGAGTATCCTGATGATGTCGACCAGCTTGTGATTGGTCTCAGTCTTATTTGGTCTTGGTTATTGTTTTGGAAAATGGCTACAGTATAAGGGCCAATGCTTTACTGGGTTGCAGAGAGTGAAATGCTGTCCAGGTGCCTTTTAAATATGGCGCCTAGAGGCTGGAATCCTGAAGGTTCATTGGAGTGGGGTCTGTAACTATCTCATGTTGGGGGACCATTGGGGTGTGCTCTGTAACTAAGGTTTTACAGGGATCCATCTTTTTCAAATCAAAGGTCCAGTGCTTTGAATTGTATTACTTCTGGGATAGAGTGGTGTGGTGATAAAATCACTGGATAATGAACCCAGAGGGACTAACCCCTGCCCAGGGGATCTGAGTTCAAACCCCAGCTGGTAGAAACTGAATTCTGTTAATCCAGTGGGATTTGTTTTTATTCATTCTCAAGATGTGTGCAATGCTTGCTAGGTTTTACTTTCCTTTCCTAGTTGTCTTTGAGAATGTGATGGTGAGCTGCCTTCTTAAACTTCTGCAGTCCATGTGCTGTAGGTAGACCCACAATGGAAGAGAATTCCAGGATTTTGTCACAGTGACACTGAAGTAATGGCAATATATTGTGTAGCTTGGAGGGAAACTTTCAGTTGGTGATGTTCCCATGTGTCTACTGCCATTGTTCTTCAAGATAGAAGTGATTGTGGTTTTGGACTGTACTGTCTGAGGATCTTTGGTGAATTTCTGCAGTGCAACTTGTAGATGGTACACACTGCTGCTACTTGCATCTGTAGTAGAGGGAGTTGATACTTGTATTTGTGATGCCAATGAAGTGGGCTGCTTTATCCTGGATGGTGACAGGCTTCCTGAGTGTTGTTGGAGCCATACCCTTCCAGGCAAGTGGGGAGTATTCCATCACATTCTTGACTTGTGTCTTATAGATGATGGACAGGCTTTGGAGAGTTAGGACATGAATTAATGTCTACCGGATTCCTAGCCTCTGACCTGCCATAACAGCCATTATATTTATGTGGTGGGTCCAGTTGAGTTTCTGGTCAATGGTGACCCCACGATATTGATAGTGGGGGATTCAGTGAGGGTAACACCATTGAATGTACATGTGGTTAGAGTCTCAGTTTTTGTTGGAGATGGTCATTGCCTGGCACTTGTATGGAAGAATGTTACTCGTCACTTTTCAGACCAAGGAGAAAGTGAGGACTGCAGATGCTGGAGGTGAAAGTCAATAGGTGTGGTGCTAGAAAAGCACAGCCAGTCAGGAAGCATCTGAGGAGCAGGAGAGGACGTTTTGAGCATAATATCTTTATTTCTGATGAAGAGCTTATGCTCAAAACATCGACTGTCCTGCTCCTCGGTTGCTGCCTGACTGGCTGTGCCTTTCAGAACCGCACTTTTTGACACTTTACCAAGCTTGGATTTTGGCCAGGTCTTGTTGCAACCAGACATGGATTGCTTCAGTATCTTGGTGAGGCAGCAGTGCTGAACATTGTGCAATCATTGGTGAACATCCCCACTACTGACTGTATGATGGAGGGAAGGTCACTGATGAAGTAGCTGAAAGTGGTTGAGCCCTGGACCCTAACCTGAGGAACTTCAGGCACACTCTTGGTTCACCCATCTACATTCTGCCATAGCTGAAAATGTGTTGCTGGAAAAGCGCAGCAGGTCAGGCCCGAAACATCGATTCTCCTGCTCCTTGGATGCTGCCTGACCTGCTGCGCTTTTCCAGCAACACATTTTCAGTTCTGATCTCCAGCATCTGCAGTCCTCACTTTCTCCTACATTCTGCCATATTCCCAAGGCAACAGTATGAATAAATAATAGTGATCTTAATTTGTGGGGAATACTATGAGATTCTTGGAAACCTCTGGCTGGCTGTGTCTTCTCTGAGGAAAGCTATTCTGACGTAAGAATTCCAGAGGATTTAAAAAATGTTATTTATTGCCAATGTTGTAAGATTTGTGAAGGTTTGTAGTTCAGGTTGAATTTACGGTGTAGGTTTGCTCGCTGAGCTGTAGGTTTGACATCCAGACGTTTCATTACCTGGCTAGGTAACATCATCAGTGGCGACCTCCAAGTGAGGTGAAGCTGTTGTCTCCTGCATTGTATTTATATGTTTGTCTTGGATGGGGTTCCTGGGGTTTGTGGTGATGTCATTTCCTGTTCATTTTCTGAGGGGTTGATAGATGGCATCTAGATCTATGTGTTTGTTTATGGCGTTGTGGTTGGAGTGCCAGGCCTCTAGGAATTCTCTGGCTTGTCTTTGCTTAGCCTGTCCCAGGATAGATGTGTTGTCCCAGTCGAAACGGTGGTGTTTTTCATCTGTGTATAGGGCTACGAGGGAGAGACGGTTGTATGTTTTTGTGGCTAGCTGGTGTTCGTGTATCCTGGTGGCTAACTTTCTTCCTGTTTGTCCTACGTAATGTTTGTGGCAGTCCTTGCATGGAATTTTGTCGATGACGTTGGTTTTGTCCATGAGTTGTACTGGATCTTTTAAGTTTGTTAGTTTCTGTTCGAGAGTGTTGGTGGGTTTGTGTGCTACTAGGATTCCGAGTGGTCTTAGTAGTCTGGCTGTTATTTCTGAAACTTCTTTGATGTATGGTAAGGTGGCTAGGGTTTCTGGCTGTGTTTGGTCTGCTTGTCATGGTTTGTTCTTGAGGAATCAGCGGACTGTATTTTTTTGAGTATCCGTTCTACTTGAATACGTTGTATAGATGGTTCTCCTCTGGTTTCCGAAGTTCGTCTGTACTGCAGTGTGTGGTGGCTCATTGGAATAGTGTTCTGATACAGCTTCGTTTGTGTGTGTTGGGATGGTTGCTGGTGTAGTTAAGTATTTGGTCAGTGTTTGTCGGTTTTCTGTAGACGCAGGTTTGTAGTTCTCCGTTGTCCTTTCTTTCGACTGTGACGTCCAGGAATGCGAGTTTGTTGTTGGTTTCTTCCCCCTTGGTGAGCTTTATGCCTGTGAGGGTATTGTTGATGATGTTAAATGTCTCTTCTATCTTGTTTCATTTTGTGATGACAAAGGTGTCATCCAAGTAGCGGACCCAGATTTTTGGTTTGATGGTTGGGAGGGCTGTTTGTTCTAGTCTTTGCATTGCCTCTTCTGCTATGAATCCTGATAGAGGAGATCCCATGTGGGTGCCGTTGGTTTGTTTGTAGATTATGTTATTGAGGGTGAAGTGGGTAGTGAGGCACAGGTCCACTAGCTTCATGATGTTTTCGTTAGTAATGTGATTAATGGTGGTTGGGGTGTGTGTGATGATCTTTTCTAAAAGTGTGGTAAGTGTTTCCTTTGCCAGGTCGATGTTGATGGAGGTGAACAGTGCTGTTACGTCGAATGAGATCATTGTTTCATCTTCCTCTATTTTGGTGTTTTTGATTTTTAGGAATTCCTGGGTGGAGTGGATGGAATGCTGTGACTCTTTTACTAGGTATTTCAGTCTTGCGTGTAGTTCTTTGGCCAGTCTGTAAGTTGGTGTTCCAGGTAGTGAGACTATGGGTCTGAGGGGGGTCTCCTGGTTTATGGATTTTTGGTAGTCCGTAGAATCGTGGGGTGTTGTCCTGTCTGGTTTCATTTTCTGGAATTCCGTCTTGTTTAATTGTCCGGAATTGTGTAATTTTCTTCGGAGATATGTAATTTTGTTTCCAAGTTGTGGGGTTGGGTCTAGCACCACCTGTTGGTAGGTGTTGGTGTCTGCGAGTAGTGTATTGGCTTTCTCTGTCTAATCCCTTCTGTTCAGGATGACTGTGAGCCAACCTTTGTCTGCAGGTAATATAACGATGTTTTTGTCTTTTTTGAGGTTTTCTAGGGTTTTCTTTTCTTGTGTGTTCAGTTTGTTTCCTCCCCTCTTTCGGCTCAGAGTAGGTGCAACTGTCTGTCCCATCGTTTGATGTGTTTCTTCCGTGTGATTGTTGTCCTTCAATGTGGTTTCTAATGCCACTAGGAAATCCTTCTTGTCAGCATCTTGGTAATTGAAATTTAATCCTTTGAATAGTACCGCTGTTTCTGTGTTTGATAGGGTCCGGTCTGATAAGTCCTTTATCCATGCCCCTGTGATATCGGTTTTGTCTTTTTTTGTGAGTTTGTCAAGTTTTTTCTTCAGGTCCCGATTTTTCTTTATCTGTGTTTGTCATTGTTTGGTGTTTATGGCTCATTCTACCGCGTCTGTCCATTCTTGATTTGTTGCTTGCTTGAATAACGGTTTTTGGCGCGCAATTTCCCGGTTGTATTTTCGGAGTCTGTGGTGGGCGTCATTGATTAGTTCTTGGAGCACTCTGTGGCTGTTTCGTTCTGTTAAGCTTCTGGCTTGAGGTGTTTTTATCAGCGGTTTATATTGGAGACATTTTGGCAGTCGCTGTTTTCTTAAACATTCAGGCAGGAAGTACAGTTGTTCACGGGTGGAACTCTCTGAATGGCATTCCTTTCCCATCTTCGGGCAAGTTGTAGCGTGTTGCACCCATAGGTTTTTGTAAGGTTTGTGAAGGTTTGTCACCAAGGAGGAAGAAACCGACAGCAAACTCGCATTCCTGGACGTCACAGTCGAAAGGAAGGACAACGGAAAACTACAAACCTGCGTATACAGAAAACCGACAAACACTGACCAAATACTTAACTACACCAGCAACCATCCCAACACACACAAACGAAGCTGTATCAGAACACTATTCCAACGAGCCACCACACACTGCAGCACAGACAAACTTCTGAAAACAGAGGAGAACCACCTATACAACGTATTCAAGAAGAACGGATACTCAAAAAATACAGTCCGCAGATTCCTCAAGAACAAACCATGACAAGCAGACCAAACACAGCCAGAAACCCTAGCCACCTTACCATACATCAAAGAAGTTTCAGAAATGACAGCCAGACTACTAAGACCCCTCAGAATCCTAGTAGCACACAAACCCACCAACACTCTCAAACAAAAACTAACAAACTTAAAAGATCCAGTACAACCCATTGACAAAACCAAAGTCATCTACAAAATTCCAAGCAAGGACTGCCAAAAACACTACGTAGGACAAACAGGAAGAAAGTTAGCCACCAGGATACACGAACACCAGCTAGCTACAAAAAGACACGACCCTCTCTCCCTCGTAGCCCTATACATGGATGAAAAAAAACCCACCATTTCAACTGGGACAACACATCTATCCTGGGACAGGCTAAGCAAAGACATGCCAGAGAATTCCTAGAGGCCTGGCACTCCAACCACAACGCCATAAACAAACGCATAGATCTAGATGCCAGCTATCAACCCCTCAGAAAATGAATAGGAAATGACATCACCACAAGCTCCAGGAACTCCATCCAGGACAAACATATAAATAGAAAGCAGGAGACAACAGCTTCGCTTCACTTGGAGGTCGCCACTGATGATGTTACCTAGCCAGGTAATGAAACGTCTGGATATCAAACCTACAGCTCAGCGAGCAAACCTACACCCTATTGCCAATGTTCCCACTATACTGCAGGGCTGCAGATCAGTTTTGAGTGTCTGCAAAGCCATGTCAACACGTTCATAGAATTATAGAATTTTACAGTACAAAATAAGGCTACATGTCCAATCATGTACACGTGATCTGTTTACACGTTGTTAGGTACTGTACTGGAAGCAACCAAAGGTTTTAGGAGTGCAGGTTTGGGGCAGGTAGCACTTGCTAGCTTCTGTCCAAACATATTCATCAGGATCTTGCCTAGAATGGAGCAGCTTAGCTCTGAAGAGAGACTCTGGGTTGTTTTCTTTGGAGCAGAGAGGCTGACAAGGGACCTGATACAGGTCTATAAGATTATGAGGTGTATGTCCAGGGGTGGGTATTCCCCATAGTTCAAAGGTCAATAACAAAGGGGCATAATTTTCTGGTTCTGCAAATCACTGCCATGTACATACAAAGGGGCCAGGAAAGCCCATAAAAAAATTAGTGGGAACACTGCTTGTGCTTTTGCAGATGGTGGACAGGATTTGGAGAGTCAGGAAGTGAGTTACTCACTGCAGGATTTCAGCCACTTGTTTGTATGGTTGGTCAAATTCAGTTTCTGCTCAATGGGAACCCCAGCATATTGGAAATGGAAAGTTCAGCAATGATAATGTCATTGAATCTAAAAGAATATCATTGGATTCCATGTTCCTTATTGATTTGATTTGATTTGATTTAAATTGATTCAAGCTCCTGTTGTCCATTGTAATCAAGTACATAAGAATAGTGAAAAGTGTATAATGTTGTCACACATGGTATGACGGTACCTAGATACAAATAGTAACACAGAGAAACAATATTTAAAAAAAGCATTATCATTGTTCTTAGTATAAGTATAAACATAAAAAAAATTAAAAGTAAACATTACAGTCCTTCTCAGTATTAAGTGGAAAAATAAAGGAATTAAGGTAAAAGTTCAACAGTCTTTCTTAAGTGCACTCCCTGCAAAGGCTCCGCTTTAGCCTGGTCTATAGAACATTCAAATTTTAAGGTTCCTAAATCTGGATTTCTTTATTCCTCATCTTTCTCTTTATTGGCCTCAGACATGCAACAGGTTCATCAACCAAGTTGCTTCACAGTGCAATACATTATAGAGCTACTGATTCTGGTTAGGCAAGTCTAATGTTTGACTCAAGGACTCCATCTATTGTTTATTTGTTCATATGCTGCATAAAATGATTTAGAAGATATTTTTGTGTGGATGTGCATTTCACCACAGGAATTAGGACACTATCATATGATTAATTTCTTCTGTACAATCAGTCAAGTTTGTGAGTTGAAACAACAGGAAATCTCAAGTAAATCTGTATGTTCACAGTGTTGCTACTCCTCAGCTTTGTTGTTTGATTCTTTAAATTATTTCTTCATCAGATGTGGGCATCACTTCATCGGCCATCATGTATTTTCTACCCCGAATTGCTGAGTCAACCACATTGCTATGGGTCTGGAGTCACATATAGGCCAGCTCATGTAAAAAAGGCAGATAGGACATTAACGAATCTGATGGGAGCAAAGACTCAAAATAAAGGGGAGCAGATTTAAGATTGAGTTGAGGTGGAACTTCTTCATCCAGAAGGTTGTGAATCTGTGGAATTCCCTGCTCAGCAAAGCAGTTGAGGTTACCTCATTTTATGGCAAAGAGTTTTGAATAGCAAAGGAATTATCTGTTATGGTAAGCAGTGTCGAAAAGTATGGCGCTGGAAAAACACAGCCGGCCAGGCAGCATCCAAGGAGCAGAAGTTGATGGTTCGAGCATAAGCTCTTTAATGGGAATGGGGGAGTGGCCCAAGAGGGCTGAGAGATAAATGGGAGGGGGGTGGCGCTGGGGGGAAAGTAGCTGGGAATGCTATAGATAGATGGGGGGGAGGGGTGATGGTGATAGGTTGGAAAGGAGGATGGAGCGGATAGGTGGGAAGGATGATGGACAGGTAGGACAGTTCTAGAGGGTGATGCCAAGTTAGAAGTTTGGTTCTTGGATAAGTTGGGAGGAGGGGAAATGAAGAAACTGGTGAAGTATGCATTGATCGCGTATGATTGGAGGGTCCCCAGGTGGAAGATGAGGTGTTCTTCCTCCAGGTATCCGGTGGCTAGAGTTTGGCAGTGGAGGAGACCCAGGAGTGGGAGGGGGAGTTAAAGTGTTTGGCCAAAGTGCGGTGTGAGCGTGTCCTAAAGATGTTCTCTGAAACATTCCGCAAGTTGGCATCCTGTCTCCCCAGTGTAGAAGAGACTACACTGAGAACAATGGACACAGTAGGCATGTGTGGAAGTACAGGTAAATCTCTGTCAGCTGTTGAAGATGAACAGGTGGGTAAGTGGAGCCGAGTCCATGAAAAGATCAGCCATAATCTTATTGAACGGTGAAGCAGACTTAAAGGGTCAGATGGCCTACTCCTGTTCCTATTTCTTATACACTTATGTTCTTATGGGATTTTATGAGAACTGACAGTGGTCCCCATTAGGCTGATATTTTATTCAAGATTTTTATTGAATTAAAATTTCTTCAGCTGCCATGGTAAGATTCAAACCCATGACTGTCAATGCCACTTCCTCTGCATATTAATCTAGAAAACAACATATAGTACTTTTCTCCTATATGATCTTAATCAATAACCCTACAGACATGAAGAACAGCATTACAGTCCTACCGAGAAAGGATGTCACTGATGCCTTGCAACAGGTTTGAAGGACCGAATGGCCTACTTCTGCACCTATTTGAAGGCAGGAATCTACTTGGCTGAAGCTAAGAAATAATAGTGACGTAATTATATTACTGGGTGATTCTACAGGCTATGCTGGGGGTGGCACAATGGCTCAGTGGTTAGCACTGTCATCTCATAGTGCCAGGGAGCTAGGTTTGATTCCAGCCTCGGTGACCGTCTCTGTGGAATTTGCTCATTCTTCCTGTGTCTGCATGGGTTTCCTCTCAAAGTATAAAGATGGATTGGCTGGGCTAAATTGCCCCATAGTGTCCGGAGATGTGTAGGTTAAGTGGATTGGCGTTGGGAAAAGCAGGGATGGGGGAGGTGGACGAGTCTGATTTGGATGCTCTTTCGAGAGTTGGTGTGGACTTATTGGGCTGAATGGCCTATTTCCATACTGTCGGGATTCTATGATTCATTAATGAGGAATATGTGGAGGACTTTATTTGCAAGGAAACTACAGAGAGGTGTGTGAACTATAGAGCAGATGAAATGGGGGAGATTAAATTTGCTAGGATATCCTAGGGGTAGGAATAATGGATATGTGGTGAAGGGTTGATGAGGTTTATATTTTTCTAGAACAATGCTTTTGGCCTGAGGAAGAAGGAGGCAAAGCCAGATCTGGAGAACAAGGTGGGTCAAGTGTCAGGACAGGAACATTTAAGGGAAAATGATCATGATAATCCTAACTTTCAGATTCGTTACGGAAAAGAACAAGGGCCAAATGAAAAGTAAAAAAAATGATTGGGCAGAGCCAACTTCAATGGGGCGAGGACAGACTTGGCCCAGAGAGATTGGGATTGGAGGAGTGCGCTATCTCTCTCTCTCTAGTCCCATGACTCCATATATTCTCCCAGTTACCAATCTGGTCAACATACTAAAATCAAACAAAGAATTGCGGATGCTGGAAATCCCAAACTAAAACAGAAATTGCTGAAAAACCTCAGAAGGTCAGGCAGCACCTATGGAGCATGGAACAGAGTTCATGTTTTGAGTCCAGGGACCCTTCTTCAGAACACTGACTCTGTTTCACTCTCCACAGCTGCTGTCAGACCTACGGAGTTTCTCCACAATTTTTGTTTCTGTTTTTGGTCAATTACAAACTTCCTCTACATGAGCTTCAGAATAAAATGATTCACCAGCCAGTTTTCTTTAATGACAAAAAAAGACAAAATTATTGATTTGTTATAAAACAAGACTTATTCAGCAAATTATGCGAGGAGGTGTTCTTGAACTTGTACAAGACCTTGTTAGATCTCAGCTGGAGTATTGTGTACTGTTGTGGGTGCCACATTGTAGGAAAGATGTGAATGCATTGGAGAGAGTGCAGAAGTGATTTACAAAAATGGTTCCAGGAATGAGAAACTTCAGGTTCAAGAATAGATTGAAGAAATTGGGACTATTCTCCATAGAGAGAAGAAGGCTGAGAGGAAATTTGACAGAGGCTTTCGAAATCCGGTTAGACAGTAGATCGGGAGAAGTTGTTCCTGCTCATCAAAGGAACATGAAGGAGAGGGCATGTATTTAAAGTAATTTGCAAACGAAGCAAGGGTGATGTGGAAAAAAAAACTTTTTCAGACAGTGAGTTTTTAGGATAAGGAATATATTGCCTGGAAATATGATGGAGGTAGACAAGGAAGAAACTGAAGACACAGCAAACCAGACAACTTCAGGAGGTGGAAAAGTTGATGTTTCGGGTATAACCTTTCTTCAGTATAGTTTGGATAGACCAAATTCTGTGGGTATTCTACATTCTGTTTTTTGTGTTTCATTCTGTAATTTTGTGAATAAACTTTTGGCTGTTTTAAAACCTGATAGTCATACTAACTAACTTACTCCGGGTAATTTTCACTGTACAATTACCAAAACAAATTGCAAAATTACATTCTGGGTTGCCTGCTTAAGAATATTTTGAGTTGTCTGGCCTAGTCTATAACAGGTTGAATGTCTACAAAAAGGGAGCTGTGGTCTTCTCGAAACTGAAGGGTGGTATATAGTGGGAATCTTCATGGATCAGTGATAGAACTGCTGTTTTTCTTGATAAATATATATGTGAATGACCTGGGCACTGGTGTACCAGCATAATTTTAACATTTGTGGAAGAATTGTGAACTGTGAGGAGGAGGATGATGAACTTAGATAAGACAAGGTACAGCAGCAGAATTAGACAATTTGGCCCACTGCTTCAGCTCCATTTTTTGATCATTCAGGATATGTTTCATAGAATCCCTACAGTATGGAAGTCATTTGGCCCATCAAATCCACATCAACCCTCAGAAGATCATCCCAACCATAACCCTATTCCTATTCCTGTAACCCTGCATATCTTTGCACTGTGGGAGGAAACTCATGCAAATATAAGGAGAATGTGCAAACTCCACACAGACAGTTACCTGAGGATGGAATCGAACCAAGGTCCCTGTCGCTGTGAGGCATCTGTACTAACCAGTGTGCCACCATTTTTCAACTCCATTTGCTCCATAACCCTTGGTCCCCTTACTAATCCAGAACTTGTGTCTGTCTTAAATACACTCAAAGACTTGGTCTCCACAGCCCTCTGTGGTAATGAGTTTCATAGATTCACCACCCTCTGCCTGAAGAAATTCCTCCATCTCAGTTCTAAAGTGTTGTTCCTTCAGGCTGAGGTTGTGCCCTGGATGTTAGTCTCTCCTTCTGGTGGAAAAATTTTCTCCATGCCAACTGTATCCAGGCCTTCAATATTCTATAAGCTTCAACCAGATTCCTCCTCATCCTTCTAAACTCCATCAAGTCCAGACCCAGAGTCCTCAACTGCTCCTCAGGTGACAAGCCCTTCAAGAGGACAGAAGATAGGTTGGAATAGGTGGATGATTAACAGATAAATTTAATGCAGGCAAATCTGAGGTGATTCATTTTGATAGGAAGAATAGGTAAGACAATAGACAATAAAAAAACTACAATTCTAAGAAGAGCGCAAGGGTGTATGGTATGTGCACTATTCATTCAAAGCAGTGGGGCAGGTTGAGAAATTGATTAATAAAGCTTGTGAAATCCTATGTTTTATAAATGGGTACATAGAGTACAACAGCAAGGAAATTATGATAAACCTCTATAAAACACTGAGTATTGCTTTCAGTTTTGGAATCATTCCTGAAGGAGGACATGGAGGCATTGGAGAGGGTGTAGAAAACAATTCACAAGAATGGCTCAAGTGGATGAGAAATGTCATTTACATACATCGAGTGGAAAAGTTAGGATAGTTTTTCTTGAAGAGAAGGTCAAGAGGAGATTTGGCTGAGTGGCTCAAAATCATGATGGTTCTGGGCAGAGTAGATAGAGTAGATTTGGGGGAAATTGTTCCCATTGGTGGAAAGACCACAAAGCAGAAACTAATTGAAGATGATTGGCAAGAGAAGCAATACTGACAAGAGAAAAAAATGTTATAGCACACTGTGCTGCAGGGTGATTCTGCTTGAGTGGTGTGGATTCAAAGCAGCAAATGTATACTGCCTGCAGGATGTCCTTGGGGCAGGCTATTGTGATGTGGACAGCAAATACTTTCTCTTGATGCACAAGTTTCTGGATGGAGATATTTCTTCTCATCTCAGTCCTAAATGTTTTACCCTTTATCCTTGGACAGTGCTTCTGGTTCTGGAGTCCTTCCTGTGTTTGCCCTCTCCAGAGTGCTTTTCAATGCTTTCAATCACCTCTGAGGTCACCAAATGTTTATCTGTGATCTGTTTATCTGACTGTAATGCTTATCCGTTTAACTATGTCTTATTTCTAACTTATACTATGAATCACTGTAAGGTAATGCAACCTTTTTCTTCTTTATTCCTCTTTTTTGCATCTAAGATTTGTACTTAGGTATTTTGTACCTCAGATGGTGCCATGAGAAATGACATTGTAAACTTTTCACTGTTACTCTTGTGCTTCTGTACCTGAGTGCACGTGACAAAAATTCTAATTCTAATTCTAAAAATGTCTGCACTTATTCCACATCTCAGTCTTTCTGCTCTTACGACATCTTTGCTTACTCTGAGTCCACACTAAGGTTTACTCATTTGTTACGACTGACATTGGAGGAGTGTACACTGTGTTTAGCGAGTTCTCTACTCTTCACGTGTTTGAACTGTTTTACACTGTTCCTGATATGCTTTCTCTACATTAGATTTAGAATAAAAGGATACTTCAGCCAGGTTTACTTCATAAACACAAAATGATTAATTTATTGTAAGCCAAAGATTCAAAATTGACTTGTGATATGAAAACATAAAGGCTTATCTCGCTACACAACCCAAAACGCGCACACACGTGCACAAAAGGCAAAAGAGAAAAAAAACAGATCTCACTCTGCAAACATTCAAAGATAAACAACTGGCCAATACACTTTAGTTCTTGAAAGCAATAAGGATAAAGGTTGAGATACTCAAATGGTTGGTGATCCGAAATGTATGTATATAGAGATAGATGATGAAGGGCTGCAGCAGTTCAAGAAGACAGCTCAATACTGCCTTCTCCTGGTCAGCTCAGGATGGGCAATTCACGCTGGGCTAGCGAGCTGTGAATGAATAAGAACACCGGCTGCAGTTGAACCTGGGGATCTTTGCAGACGCAGTTGTTGGGAAAATATTGATGCACTCTTACTGAGGTTACTCATGTGAAAGTAGCAAGGATTTCCCCAGAAACAGGAGGTTAAATTGGGCAACTTGTTTCTTTCAGCAAGCTGATCTCTAACTATTCAATGTCCAATAATCCAGGCAGACATTCTGTAGTAAACAATCCTGAAATTCCTTCCATAAGGGCATTGTGGGTTTACCTACAGCAGGTGGACTGCAGTGATTCAAGAAGGCAGCTCGTTACCACCTTCTCATGGCATCTAGGGACAGGCAATAAATGTTGGCCCAGCCAGTGATGCCCACATCCCATGAATGAATTAAAAAAAACACAAGCAGTTATCACAACACGTGACTATCAGTACATCTCTTGATAAATAAAATGCTCCAATGTTATTTTCTTGATCTCTTTCAAATAAAAATCAAATCCAGGAATCCATCAGCCTACAAACTCAAGTTCACAAAAGCAATTAAATATGAAGCCATATAACAATCTTGATCAGTGAACAGAGATCAGTTCCCACAAACATCAAACCAACTGAATAATCCATGTCTGGATTACAGTCCCATTCGGTTCAAATGGTGAATTACGTGAAGTAGAATACATGCAATTGATAAAATTGTGTTATGTATCAAAGAGCTGGTGACTATGCAGTTGGTGCGTAGGGGGGATGAAACTGTGGTAGGCGACTGCTATTCCACATCATAGACACAATTCACGATTATCATTGGCCAACCATGAATGGAATACTATGTTAGAAGAGAGAAAGTGAAAATATTATAACAGCATTTGAACAGACAGTGGTTCAAAATCAGATTGCAAGAGTTTGTCCTGTGGCAAGAAAAACTTAACATTGTGGAAAGGTTTATACACAGGTACTATAGAGTGAGGTCCAGGCTAGAATGTAAATCAAGATGCTTGTAAGTATCAGATAGTTAGGTGCTTTTTATATTAGTCAGTATTTATATTAATATAGTCAATATTCCTCTGAACCTTTCCTTCCCCATTTCATATAAATGTTAAAACATTTTTGCTGCTCTGTATTGTCTCCAAAACTCATTACGCTATTTTCACTTCCAGGTCATTTTATTTTATAGGGAATCATATCACAAAATCACAGAAGTCTTTACAGTTCAGACGAGGCCAATCAGCCCTCGTGCCTGCTTTTGTCCTATTCCTTAGTGTCTGCCTTTTCCCTATATCCCTGTGCACCATTTCTATCCAAATAACCATCCAAAGCCCCTCTTGAATGCCTCAGTTGAACTTGCTCCCATCATGATCCCAGGCAGTGCATTCCAGATCTAAACAATTCATGGTGTGAAGAAATCTTTTCTCACATTGCCCTTGCTTTGTTTACATGTCACTTTAAACATATTATCTCCCGAGAGTTCCTTGTTCCGCCAATACATTATAAAACAATAATTGTTTTATGTTTATCTTTTATATTTTTGTTCATCAGTTGTGTGCTTCTTTTTTCCAGCTTTGTAATGCCTTGTAGTTTGGGTTTTTCTTCAGAGACCCTCAGAGATAAACATTACTCAGTCAAACAAAGCTTGAATTTTGTCACTTAACTGATGCTACACCACCACCACAGGACTGCCTTCCTACAGTCCACCAAACCCACCTCCTTTAATTTATAATGGCAGGTAACACCTAAAGTAGAGGCACTAGTCCAGGTCCAAAAAAGATGGTATCGGGACTGAGCGGTTTTCTCAGAGGTCAGGTACCATTGCAACTTCAAGACCACTCCTCAAAGTTGTGAGGAAACTAGGTGGATTAATTTATGAGGAGTTGTATCACAGTTTGATATTTGTCGATAACAGGGTCAAACCTGAAGGATTGACTTTGAAAGTTGATGTGTCAGATTTTCTGACAAACATCATTGATGCCAGCAAAAAAGACCAAACTCATGCTGCCTTTGGGATTCAGGGAGTTCATAAAATGGGCGAAAAGGTTTACTGTCCAGAGATCTCTATATGGAATAGTGCAGAGGCATTGTTGAAAGGAGAGCACAAATCACCAAACCTTAAGAAAGTAAAATAAAACAAAGAGATGCAGATGCTGAAATGAAAACAGAAATTGCTGGAGAAACTCAACAGGTCAGGCAACATCTGTGGAGAGAGAAACAGAATTTCAGAAATGTTCTGAACCTGTTCTGATGAATCATCACTGTACTTGATCTGTTAACTCTGTTTCTTTTTTACAATCCTGCCAGACCAGGGAGTAAGTGAAAAGTGGTTGATTACAGGACGATTTTCCTAACATCTGTTGTTAGAATAATGTTGAAATCAATTATTAAGGAAATAATAGTAGAGTATTTTGAAAATCATAATCTAATTAAGCAGAGCTAGCACAGCTTCATGAGAGGGAAATTTTGTCTGACTCATTCGTTAGAGATTTTTGGGGATGTCTCAAAGAGTGGATAGAGGGGAACTAATAGATTGTTGTATTTGGACTTGCAGAAGGCATCTGAAAAGGTACCTCACAAAAGGATAAATCATAAGAGCTCGTGCTGTTGGAGATAATATATTGACATGGATAAAGAATTGACTAATGGGCAGGAACAGTGACTGGGGTTAATGGTTTTCTTTTCAGGATGGCAACCTTTGACCAGTGGGATTTCACAGGGATCAGTGCTGGGACCAGAATGGTTTACAATATATATTAATGACTTAGAGGAAGGAAGTGAATGTGCTATAGCCAAATTTGCAGATGATACAAATATAGGTGGGAAGGCAGATAGGTTGAAAGGGATACAAACAGCTTACAGAGCGATATTAATAAGTAAATAAGGTATTGATAACTGAACTGGACACATAAATATCCAGGCTTGACACGTGGCAAGTAACATTTGTGCTACACAAATGTCAGGTTATGACCATCACGAATAAGAGGCACTCTAACCATAGCCTCTTGATATTCTATGGTGTTACCATCACTGAATCCCCAGTATCAGCATCCTGGGAGTTATCATTGATCATAAAATCAGTGGGATTCACCACATAAATGCAGTGGCTACAAGAACAGGTCAGAGCCTAGGGATACTGCAGCGAGGAACTCGCCTCCTAACTCTCCAAAGCATGTCCACCATCTACAAGGCATAAGTCAGGAGTGTGAAGGAATACTCTTCACTTGACTGGATGAGTGCAGCCCCAAAAAAACTCAAGAAGCTTGACACCATACAGGACAAAGCAGCCCCTGTTTGATTGGCACTGCATCCATAAGCATCCACTCCCTCCACCATCAACACTCAGTAGCAGCAGTGTGTACTATCTACAAGATTCACTGCAGAAATTCACCAAACATTCTCAGACAGCACCTTCTAAACCCACTTCCATCTAGAAGGACAAGGGCAGCAGTTACATGGGAACACCACCCCATGCAATTTCCTCTCTAAGCCATTCACCATTCTGATTTGGAAATATTTCACTGTTCCTTCACTGTTGCTGGGTCAAAATCCTGCCTAAGGGCATATGGGTCTACCTACAACATGTGGACTGCAGTGGTGCAAGAAGGCAGCTCACCATCACCTTCTAAGAGGCAACTAGGGACAGGCATTAAGTGGTTTTGAGAGGTGTGGGGGGTGGGGGAGGGGTGTGATATGTGCCAGAGATTTTGTTTTCCACCTTTAATCCAATGCCATGAGAGCTGTTAAGGTACAGTGCTATTGTCACTAAACCAGCCAGCCAGAGTTTGAGTTATATGTGAATTCAATAAATCTTATGTGCTGTCTCCAGAATGCACGATGATTAAAAACTGTGGAATTTGTTAAAACCTGTGAGACTTATATAAAACATAAACTGGCTCACAAGTGTCCTTCAGGTGTTAAATACCCACTCCAGAAACATATAATTTAGGCTGAGACTTCAGAGCAGTTCTAATGGAATGCTGCAATGTCAGAAGTATTACCTTCTGGATGAGATGCTAAAGTTAGCTCTAGTTGCCTTCTCAGGTGAATGTGAAAAACTCCACACACGTTACTTCAAAGAAGAACAGATGAGCTCTCCATTGTGTCCTTGTCACTCATCCCTCAATCCAGATCATTGTGTCCTCACCATCACTCACCCCACAGTCTACATCTTGAAAATACACAGGCTAACTGATTGAACACAGGGCTGTTTGTGGGACATTGCTGTTCTCAAATTGATTGCTGTATTTTTATATTACAAGAATGAGTTGACCTTTGGGAACTGCATACCCCTTTACAGAAGATGAAGCACTGTATTTTTATATTTGTAGTCACTGATTTCTACACTGCAAGCTGATACAAACAACAATGTAATAACAATGCCATTATCTGGCTAATGGAATGAATAGATTGATTAGCCTGCATAGATAATACACTACAGACATTGAGCAGGACAGTAACGCTGAAACACATAGAGAAAGCATTATTTAAATGTAGAACAATGCAGAATTCTACAGTTCAGTGAGAGTTAGTTCATAAAATTAAAAGCAGCATGCCAATCAATCATCCCTGGGAAGTAAGAGTCAAAGCAACATAAACAAACTGTTCCTAGGAGACAGGAGATAGTTAACACTGTATATAGCAAGGAACAAAGAAGCTACCCCTGATAAGAAGGCAAGCGACAGACTCGATGATTTCAGAGGAATAATCAATGTTATGGATGAATGGATCTAAAGGATCAACAATACTGTCACAAGAAACTTCACAGACATGAAATCCTGTAAGAATTCAACCTAAGGATTCTTCAATAGCAGAACTCTGGGAACAACACAGCACAAGGATTGAACCATGGACATCTAGAGACAGACACCATTCATTGGAATTGTAGGTGAATTCCACCATTAAATGGGGAATAGCTAAATTGTGTTGTGAGATTTAACTTACTAATGTGAGGGGTCTTATTTTGGTTGCTATGTGCAGTTTAAGTAAGTGTTTTAATGTTTGATTGTTTCTGCGATTTCTTAATAAGTGTCTGAATTAAAGGTAGCTTGTGGTAATTTACACACAATGGGATGACTTTATTGTAATGTAAATGATCCTGAATGGTCTTGATGTGGGAAGGATGTTTCCTCTTGGAGAATGGTGGAGTGGTCAGTCCAGAACAAGGGTCACTGTTTTCCAATGCTGCATCACCCTTTCAGGACAGAGATGAGGAGAATACTTTTGTCAAAGTCATGCGGCATTAAAATTCTCTTCCTCAGGAAGCAGTGGAGGTGGGGTCATGGGATATTTTTAAGGAACAATGGACAGATGTTTTTGTGAAGCAGAGGAATCCAGGTGAGAATATGATTTCTAACACGCAAACAAATCAGCCAAGATCTTCCTGACTGTTGGAGCAGGCTTGAGGGGCTGAATGGTCTACCTCTGCCCTTTTTTCTTATGGTCATGTGTTTCATTCTTGGTAGGACCACACAGACTGTTTGAAACATTCAGGAGAGATGAGATTGGAGCAGGTGGGATTTTGGATGCTCCGGGACAGTCTATGCTAAACAAGGGTAGAGACAATGAGGTGAGGCAGGGGCAAATATTAATGAGTGGAGAGACTGAACAGAGAGTGAGAATGGCTTAGGTCTTTTTTTTATTCTTTCAAAGCATGTGGGTTTCTCTGGCAAGACAACATTTGCTGTCCGTCCCAGATTACCCTTGTTATCAGGGGTGAGCTGGCAAGATGTATACAGAACTGGCTCCGTCATAGAAGACAGAGGGTAGTGGTGACAGGATACTTTTCAGAATGGAGGGCTGTGATTATTGGGGTTCCACAAGGTTCAGTGCTGGGACCTCTGCTGTTCATGATCCATATAAATGATTTGGAGGAAAACAGAGCTGGTATAATTTGTAAGTTTGCGGAGATTGGTGAAGTTGCAGATAGTGAGGAGGATTGTCAGAGGATACAGCAGGTTATGTATCAGTTGGAGGCACAGGCAGAAATGCACCAGATGGAATTTCATTCGGAGGTGATGTGAGGTGATGCATTTTGGAAGGTCAAGCACATTTGGAAGTTATACAGTAAATGGCAGAACCCTTAGAAGGATTGATATGCAGAGGAATCTATGTGTGCACATCCACAGATCACTGAAGGTAGATAAGGTAATAAAAAAGGCTTATGGCACACTTGCTTTCATTGGAAGGGGCATTGAGTGCAGGGAACTTGGACAACTGGACACGGTGGAAATCGGTACGAGCTCATTGGGAACCCAGAGGAGGGAAACGCCTCGACCAGGATAAACCAGCTGAGTGTGAGGGACAATCACACTTACCTGTGTCTGGTGGAATATAGGTCAGAACCTGATTCTCAGTATCTGATCCAGAAGGTGACTCGGCTGCAGGTCTATGGTAAGAAACCGATCACACATTCTTCAGTCTATATAGAGCATACAGTGAGAGTGTAACAGATTCTGTGAATTTTTTATGATTTGAGTTTCTGGTGAAAAGTCATTGAACTAAAATGTTAACCCTGTTTCTCTCCACAGGTGGGGTCTGGCCTGCTGAGTTTTTACAACATTTTGATTTTTATTTCAAATTTCCAGCATCTGCAGTATTTTGCTTTTGTGTTTGAAATTTGATTTTTCAAATATTTAATGTAATTTAACATGCCGATTTTTTTGGATGCATTCTGATGTCAGTGTCGAAAGACATTGACACACTCAGAACATTCAGTTCAATCTCCAAACGATCCAAAATTATACTGACATTGAGATCATCTCCTCGAGCAGGAAGGTGGGACAGACTAACGTAACCCTCTTGGTTCCAAATTTCATCATGAATAGTTCTATCAGTGCAAGTACATTCATCCAGTGTCCATCTGACTGTGTGAGGCATCACAACAATGAGGGACCAATCCTGGGCCTGCATTCACACATGGGTTATAAAGGGAGGTGGTGATATACTGCTACCGTCACTAGGTGACTAATCCAGACACAAATCCTAACACAACAGAAGGTAAAATTTAAATGTAATTTTGAAATTGTAGAATTTAAATAAAAGTGACCATTGATGAGAGTTGGAAAAGTTCATCTGATTCAGTCATGCCCTTTAGTGAATGAAATCTGCCATTTTTACTTGACCTGGCCTACATGTAGGGCACAGGACAGGGTAGGTGGTAGATCAGTGTTCAATAACAGGGTTCACTGTATCGGGTCAGGGGCGATGAGATTGGACCCTGAAATTTGTGTCAGGATCTGCGCAAGGAACAGAACCAGGTCCACGATTTCTGTCCCTAGCCCTGCCTACATGTGACTCCCGACCCACATCAAGGTGGTGTAATATTATTTGCATTCTGTAATGGCCAAGCAAACAACTTGTGTTGAAACTTCTACAAAGTCTAAGGCTAGAAAAAGAAACGTGTCGGACCATCTGATATTGACTGATAAACCAGAAATAGCATCAGCAAAACTCGCCCTTTCATCTCTGTCTCGGGCCTATTGCAGCACCCCAGCAAAGCTCCGTGCAAACTGGATGAACAGTATCTCATTTTTCATTTGGGGACCCTGCAGCTTTCAGGCCTGAATATCGAGTTCAGTAATTTTAAAGCCTGAACACCTCCTTCCGTGTCGCGGAGTCAGAGTCACACAACATCGAAACAGACAATATTCCCAAACTAAACTGGTCCCACCTGCCTGTGTCTGGCCTATACCTCTCCAAACCTTTTCGATTCATGTACTTATCTAAATATCTTTTAAGTGTTGTAACCATACCTGCATCCACCACTTCCTCTGGTGTTGCCCCTCATGTCATTTTTAAATCTTTCTCCTCTCACCTTAAAAATATACCCTTGGTTTTGAGCTCCCCCACTCAAGAGAAAAGGCTCTTTTTATTCACCTTACCTATGGCCTACATAATTTTATAAACCTCCATAAAGTCACCACTCAACCTCCAATGCTCCACTGAAATAAATCCCAGCCTTTCCGTCCTGTTTTTATAACTTGAACGCTCCATTCCTGGCAACATCTTTTCTGAACCTTCTCCAATCTAATAATATTCTTCCTATAGCAGGCCGACAAGAACTGCACACAGTACTCCAGAAGAAGCCTCATCGATGTCCTGTACAAACTCAATATGAAGTCACAACTCCTATCCTCAAAGGTCTGAGCAATGAAGACATTAGATTAGATTAGATTAATTAATGTGGACTATGGATCAAATGTCAGAAGATGTGTTCAGTCAAAGAGCAGACACAAATGAGCATGTTGCCAGTGGAGGTCATAGAAGCAGATGCAATAGCAGCATTCAAGAAGCACCTGCATGAATATATGAATAGGAAGGGAATAGAGGGATACGGATACTGTAAGTGAAGACAGTTTTAGTATGGAAGGGCAAAATGTGTCAGCGCAGGCTTGGAGGGCCGAACGGCCTGTTCCTGTGCTGTATTGTTCTTTGATCTTTGTTGTAGAGTCATAGAGATGTTCAACTATGTCTAATTCATCCATACTGACCAGATATCTTCAATTAATCTAGTCCCATTTGCCAGCACCTAGTCCAGAATACTCAAAATCTTTCCTATTCATATACCCATCCAGATGCCTTTTGCTATTGCACCAGCCTCCACCACTTCCTCTGGCAGCTCATTCCATACACGCACCATCCTCTACATGAAAAGGTTGCTGCTTAGGCCCTTTAAAATTTTCCGTCTCACCTTAAATCTGGACTCCCCCACCCAGGAAAAAGACTTTGTCTATTTATCCTTGCCATGCCTCTCATGACTATAAATCTCTATAAGGTCACCCCTCAGCCTCTGATGCTCCAGGGAAGGAGGGTCCAGACTATTCAGCCTCTCCCTATAGCTCAAACTCTTCAACCATGGCAACATCCTTGTAAATCTTTTCTGAACTTTTTCAAGTTTCACAGCATCCTTCTGATAGGAGGGAGAACAGAATTGCACACAATATTCCAAAAGTGGCCTAACTAATGTCCTGTACAGCAGCAACATGACCTCCCAACTCTGATACTCAATGCTCTAACCAATAAAGGAAAGCATACCAATTGCCTTCTTCACTATCCTATCTACCTGTGACTCCATTATCAAGGAACTGTGAACCCGCACTGCAAGGTCTCTTTGTTCAGCAACACTCCCAAGGACCTTACTGTTAAGTGTATAGGCCCTTTCCAAAAGGCAGCACCTAAATTAAACTCCAACTGCCTCTCCTCGACCCATTGGCCCATCTGATCAAGATCCTGTTGTACTCTGAGGTAACCTTATTTGCTGTCCAGCATACCTCCACTTTTAGTGTCATCTGCAAACTTACTAACTGTACCTCCTATATTCACATCCAAATCATGTTCTATGAACTGGGAGTCTTCCTTGGCCATTTCAGAGGGTGGGTCAGAGTCAGACACATTGCATTCAATCAGTTGTAAAAGGAGACACCTACATTTGAAATGGGGATCTGAAGTCACCTCTAAGCCATATGGGGTAAAGATGGTTGATTTGTTTCCCTGAAGGACATTAGTGGGAACCAGAATATTTCACAACAACTGATAACAATTCAGAAGTTCACCATCATGGAGACAGTGTTTCAATTCCAGATTTATTAATTAAATGCAAATTCCACAAGTTGCCATGGTGAGAATGCTCTCCCCAGAGCATGAGCATAATTGTCAGGTTCCCCTTAATAGCCCAACTACTGGGAATCATTTGGGATGTGTGACACCCAACTGGACTCTTTTGCTTGACCTATACAGAAGCAGTACGCAGACTGGCCGTGAACAGCTCGAGACCAGGCCAAGTTAGTCACTCAGCCTGATGATTCAGGAAATTGGAAATGGTTCTTTTCCGAGCATCCATCCACAGTCAGTGACTGAGGAGAGGATTTTCATCTCCATTGCCCGGACCATAATCTGAAGAGCCTGGTCAGCTCCCTTAATGGAGTCTCTCAAAGTTCACACAGAATGCGTCTTCCGGAATGCTCTATCTTCTCCACTGTCTCTCCAACTTTTATTCTGCTGATTTCAAGAAAGGGATGTTTTCTCTGTAATTTCTTCTGTGTGGAATCTTAGCTAGAAGTGGTGTGTTACCTTTTATGGATAGATCATGCTTTCTTAGAGAGTTTAGTGATTTTGTGTGAGAGCTAGGTATTTATTTCTCAGATAGCAAGTTTCCTCTCCCTTCAGCTGTCATTTGACTCTCACACCGATTTTCAAAAACCCTCTGTTTATATACCATGGAAGACATAGCAACTTTCTTACAATAGCATTGGTACAAGTTTGCCAAAACCATCCAATTTAAATTCAATTGACTTTTAGCTGCTAAGGGCTTGGTTTAAATTAATTGTTTGATTCCAGGTAGTTGCCATAACATCACAACAAGCCTAAGATTTCCCATTAGACAGTCAATTGTTTCCATTTAAGAACTGTCTCTAATCTGCTGCTGCTTGTAGACACATTCTTTGTCTGGAAACAGGCCCTTCAGCTCAAAAGTCCACACCGACCTTCCGAAGTGCAACACCCAGACCCATCTCTGTCTGACTAATGCACGTAACACTATGGACAATTTAGAGTGGCCAATCTACCTGACCTGGTCATCTTTGGATTGTGGGAGGAAAACAGAGCAACTGGAGGAAACCTGCGCAGACATGGGGAGAATGTGCAAACTTCATACAGACAGTCACCCAAGGCTGGAATCAAACCCAGGTTCCTGATGCTGTGAAGCTGCAGTGCTAAACACTGAGCCACCGTGCCACCCCATATAAATCTCTAAGCTTAGAAAAGCATGTAAACTCTTGAAGGGACCACGTGCGCTTTTCCCCTATCATATTTGCAATAAATTCCAGCTTCCTGCCTTTGACATCACGAGTACTCTACACAATGTCATAACAGATGGTTTGAATGGTGTGAAAGTTGAAGAGTTCATCTATCAAGTGGGTCAGTGTGCTATCAGTGTGAATGTTAGGGTTAGGGGAAGAGTTAGTTTTTGATAATGCAGACTCCCATAGGCCAAAGGACCTTATTCTGTGCTGTAGAATTCTAACTCAATGTAACATTTTGCCCCTGAATATCTATCCTGGAATCCTTTCTGTTTCAGTGTCTGAAATAGACATTGATCAGTCAGTTAGAGTACAGAGAGTACCTGGGGCAGTCGGCTGTCGGGCCTGATCAGTCTCGGGAATGCCAGATGAACCCGTATCATTCTTGAAAAGACACACAAGGAACATGAATATTCAGAGGAAAGTAAGTGCATTCTCCCAGATCACAGTAAAGAGCATTTCATCTGCACATCAGTCTCCTGCTCTGGACATACAGGAAACAGATTCCAAAGGGCGATGAACACAGTTAATCTATTGAATCTTTTTAGAAATCACAGATGCTCAAATTTAGACGCAATCAGAAATGTCAGCTTTGAATAACCCACCATCAGAGACTGTTTTGCCTCGGCACTAGAATGCGGCTGGAACCCACGGAACGCAAGGTGTAGTCAGCAGCTGTAACATAGCTGTGCAGACACTGTCAGGAATCACCGTGACAGATCATTCCAGGCAGCTCTGGGTCAGCTTTGAGCAACTAGTCACAGGGCAGGGAGGGAGGGTGTTGGAGATGAGAGGAAAGTTCCTGCAGGGGCTTCCTATCTGCTGTCAGTTTGGAAGACGTTACAAGGCTGGGAAAACTTGGAAAGTGGAAAATGATCAGGAAATCACATTCCCACCCAATGGAAATTTGGCTGCTTGGAAAGCAAAGGAGAAAACAGTAGGTTTCACAAAGTCTTCCATTTTGTACTCAGCACTCATTGCAAGTGAGAACATTTTAATCTTTTCTTCCATAAAACACTCATTACCACTGTGATAAAAATGAGCAACAGTTTAATTTTACATGAGGGTGAATTGCAGGTTAATTTGGGGAAGGGTGGTTGCAGGTGAATCTGGAGCTAGAGATTTATGAATACCTGGAAATTGACAAATCCTGTTCAGAAATTATTCAGCTGTCATTTACCTTTTGATCTTTTGAGATCACGTTCCCACTCAGTGTTCGAGCAGCTTTTTAAAAGGACAAACTACATTCCAACTCATCAGCAGGGGGCTTGCAATCTATCCATGAGCAAGACTTTGTATCACCACGCTATCAATCGCTAATTACCCAACCTTATCGAAGGTGTTGTGTCCTTGATTTGCTTTCAACAACCTAAAGAGAAAAAATGATTTGGAAATATTTTGTTAAATTATTAACAAATTTGCTACATCATCTCCACAGTCGGCAGTGCCTCAAGCAAAGTCATCCCTTATCAACAATATATACATATGGCACAGCTAGATAGAGAAATCTCTAGAACCACATTTGATACCTAAAACCTTTGCTTAAAGGTGTCAGACATAATCCAGTCCAATATCAATAACTGACCAAGTCAGATTAGAATCTTTTAGATTAATTAATGTGGACTATGGATCAAATGTCAGAAGATGTGTTCAGTCAAAGAACAGACACAAGGTAAAATAGATAGGTATTAGTGTTGCTATGATCCCAGTTGATGTAATTACTGGAAAAGTCAGACCCCAGACTGAAACACTTTTGATAGGTCATATTTTGAGTTGTTTTGGTTTATGGTGAATTGGTTGCTCTTTGAAAGATAAGCACAGCATGCTGTAGAGTTTGCTATAATCTACTTGTATTTCTTTATTAACCATGGATGACATAACAAAAGAAATGAAGAGAAAATGGAATAAAACACCCCTGCCTATTTGTGACATAAATTTTAAAACATAGACATAAAGTATAATACCATTAATGCCAAAACATGGCTTTATAAACTAAAAAAAAGATTTTGTATCATACCCAGAACTCATCCCTGTACAGAACTCAAGAACTCACCTTGTAAAATACCCAAAAAGACTGCTTGTGCAATACTTAAAGACAGTATGACTGTTTGAACTACATTAGTAGATTTGAAGCGCTGTGACTTAAACTTATGGACTGGAAATTGCACATAGGTGTATCATATCTCCAGTAAGAAGCTGAGTTTAAATGCACACACTTTAAAGTAACATTTTCAGGGATTTTTTTCAACACTTCTTATATGGGACTAAATGGAACTCTTCACTCTCAGTAAACTAATTCAGTATATTCTTCCCTTCTCAGGAGCACAGGTCTTTATATCCACCTTATCGAAAGATTTCACAGGACTGTCTAAACCACAAGGTAAAACTAAAAAAAACAACACTCTCTCGCTTAACATTGTCTGTATCCCTTAAGCTTAAAATAAACAAATTCCAGAAACCTCTAACAAACGTTGAGTTTCTCTTATGTACCTTGCTGAGCCACAAAATAATCCAACGTAAGCAAAAAGAAAAAAAATTAGTCCTTCGAGGATTTGTAGAACTCCTGACTTTACACTTTGGGACCCTGCAACTACATGGGAAAAATGTGGCTTTCAACAGCTTCCTCATTTCCCCTTCCCCCACATTATCCCAGTCCCAAGCTTCTAACTCGGCCCCACCATCCGGACCTGTCCATTACTCCCCCCTCTGAACTGGACGGTTTGTTTTGTCAGCTGTTTTGTCACCATACTAGGTAACATCATCAGTGAGCCTCCAGTGAAGCACTGGTATTATGGCACACTTTTCTATTTATGTGTCAGGTTTCCCTGGGCTAGTGATGTTATTTCCTGTGGTGATGCCATTTCTGTGTTGGTGATGTCATTTCCAGTTCTTTTTCTCAGAGGATGGTAGATGGGGTCCAAATCAATGTATTTGTTGATGGAATGGCATGCTACTAGGAATTCTCGTGCGTGTCTCTTTCCTATCAGAAAGATGTTGTGAAACTTGAAAGGGTTCAGAAAAGATTTACAAGGATGTTGCCAGGGTTGGAGGATTTGAGCTATAGGGAGAGGCTGAACAGGCTGGGGCTGTTTTCCCTAGAGCGTGGGAGGCTGAGGGGTGACCTTATAAAGGTTTACAAAATTATGAGGGGCATGGATAGGATAAATAGACAAAGTCTTTTCCCTGGGGTCGGGGAGTTCAGAACTAGAGGGCATAGGTTAAGGGTGAGAAGAGAAAGATATAAAAGAGACCTAAGAGGCAACTTTTTCACGCAGAGGGTGGTATGTGTATGGAATAAGCTGCCAGAGGAAGTGGTGGAGGCTAGTACAATTGCAACATTTAAAAGGCATCTGGATGGGTATATGAATAGGAAGGGTTTGGAGGAATATGGACCAGGTGCTGGCAAGTTGGGCTAGATTGGGTTGGGATATCTGGTCGGTATGGATGAGTTGGACTTAATGTCTGTTTCTGTGCTTTACATCTCTATGACTCTATGACTTACATAGAGTACTGACAGACTGAAAGTAGTGAGGAAAAGGTGGTATATATGCTGTTGACAAGGGACTGGGGGGAGGGGAAGTGGATGAGTGAGAGGATAGGAGGAGACAGAGCCTAGAAGGTGAGAAAGACGGTTAGGCAGACAAAGGGATGGACAATGGCACTCCAGGGAGAGAGACAACCTGACAATGGGGACCAAAACTAGGTAAAGTTGACCATGTCATGACAGGGTCTAGGGGCTTGGAGGTTATCCAAGATTACACAGAGATTTGATCCATTGGTTTAATGGGTTTGGAGTGGCAGGTGAGGTTTAAATTGGATACAAATGAGGTATTGCATTTTGCTGAAACAAACAAGGGCAGGACTTCTACAATAACGGCAGGGCCCTGGGTAGTGTTGTAGGATAGAAAGACCTACAGGTTCAAGTACATAATTCTTTGAAATTTGTGTCACAGGTAGACAGGGTGGTTAAGAAGTCATTTATCATGCCTTTCTTCATTGCTCAGACCTTTGAGGATAGGAGTTGTGACTTCATATTGAGTTTGTACAGGACATCGATGAGGCTTCTTCTGGAGTACTGTGTGCAGTTCTTGTCGGCCTGCTATAGGAAGAATATTATTAGATTGGAGAAGGTTCAGAAAAGATGTTGCCAGGAATGGAGCGTTCAAGTTATAAAAACAGGACGGAAAGGCTGGGATTTATTTCAGTGGAGCATTGGAGGTTGAGTGGTGACTTTATGGAGGTTTATAAAATTATGTAGGCCATAGGTAAGGTGAATAAAAAGAGCCTTTTCTCTTGAGTGGGGGAGCTCAAAACCAAGGGTATATTTTTAAGGTGAGAGGAGAAAGATTTAAAAATGACATGAGGGGCAACACCAGAGGAAGTGGTGGATGCAGGTATGGTTACAACACTTAAAAGATATTTAGATAAGTACATGAATCGAAAAGGTTTGGAGAGGTATAGGCCAGACACAGGCAGGTGGGACCAGTTTAGTTTGGGAATATTGTCTGTTTCGATGTTGTGTGACTCTGACTCCGCGACACGGAAGGAGGTGTTCAGGCTTTAAAATTACTGAACTCGATATTCAGGCCTGAAAGCTGCAGGGTCCCCAAATGAAAAATGAGATACTGTTCATCCAGTTTGCACGGAGCTTTGCTGGGTGCTGCAATAGGCCCGAGACAGAGATGAAAGGGCGAGTTTTGCTGATGCTATTTCTGGTTTATCAGTCAATATCAGATGGTCCGACACGTTTCTTTTTCTAGCCTTAGACTTTGTAGAAGTTTCAACACAAGTTGTTTGCTTGGCCATTACAGAATGCAAATAATATTACACCACCTTGATGTGGGTCGGGAGTCACATGTAGGCAGGGCTAGGGACAGAAATCGTGGACCTGGTTCTGTTCCTTGCGCAGATCCTGACACAAATTTCAGGGTCCAATCTCATCGCCCCTGACCCGATACAGTGAACCCTGTTATTGAACACTGATCTACCACCTACCCTGTCCTGTGCCCTACATGTAGGCCAGGTCAAGTAAAAATGGCAGATTTCATTCACTAAAGGGCATGACTGAATCAGATGAGCTTTTCCAACTCTCATCAATGGTCACTTTTATTTAAATTCTACAATTTCAAAATTACATTTAAATTTTACCTTCTGTTGTGTTAGGATTTGTGTCTGGATTAGTCACCCAGTGATGGTAGCAGTATATCACCACCTCCCTTTATAACCCATGTGTGAATGCAGGCCCAGGATTGGTCCCTCATTGTTGTGATGCCTCACACAGTCAGATGGACACTGGATGAATGTACTTGCACTGATAGAACTATTCCTGATGAAATTTGGAACCAAGAGGGTTACGTTAGTCTGTCCCACCTTCCTGATTGAGGAGATGATCTCAATGTCAGTATAATTTTGGATCGTTTGGAGATTGAACTGAATGTTCTGAGTGTGTCAATGTCTTTCAACACTGACATCAGAATGCATCCAAAAAAAATCGGCATGTTAAATTACATTAAATATTTGAAAAATCAAATTTCAAACACAAAAGCAAAATACTGCAGATGCTGGAAATTTGAAATAAAAATAAAAATGTTGTAAATACTCAGCAGGCCAGACACTGTGGAGAGAAACAGGGTTAACATTTTAATTCAATGACTTTTCACCAGAAAGCCAAATCATAAAAAATTCACAGAATCTGTTACACTCTCACTGTACACTCTATATAGACTGAAGAATGTGTGAACGGTTTCTTACCATATACCTGCAGCCGAGTCTCTTTTTGGATCAGATACTGAGAATTGTGTCTTGACCTGTATTCCACCAGACACAGGTAAGTGTGATTGTCCCTCACTCTCAGCTGGTTTATCCTGGTTGAGGTGTTTCCCTCCTCTGGGTTTCTGATGAGCTCGTACCGATTTCCACCGTATCCAGTTGTCCAAGTTCCCTGTGATTGGGCTGTAAATGTAACGATGTGTTGGTAGGGCTCCTTCCTCATCCAGGTAACAGTGGTCAGGGTGTGGGAGTCCCAGCTCCTGAAGATACAGGGTAAAGTACCTGAATCTCCCTCTGTCCCACTCACCACTGATACATTTCCCTGAGCAGCTGAGGAAAGGACAAAAATCAGAATGGATGAGGAAATTGCACATAAATTCTTGATTATATTTGTTACATTTCTTTCAACTTCACAATGAAATAAATGAACACTCCCCTCATATCTCCAACTGGTCCATCTAGACATTCCCCTACAAAAGTTACCCTGATCAATACGTCTCCTGACCTTACAGATCGGGAATTCCATTGAAGCCTCCCAAATTCATTCATGCGGAACCCTCCTTCCATTGCTCAAAGTTAATATACTTTTAATAAGGGCAAGCCTTCCTCCATCACCCTACCCAACAATCATATTCTAAGTATTTACCACACTCTGTGTGAAGGAGAACCTCCGATATCATTCCTAATGTGACCATTCACTAGTTCCAACCTGTAAGCTTTAGTACGAGTAGCAGTATCCTGGACCTCCTCTGCCGCCAAACCGTTACTATGCGATAACTGAAGGAAGAACTCCTTACTTTACACCTTAGGACCCTGCAACTACATGGGATAAATGTGGATTTCAACAGCTTCTTCATTTCCCCTTCCCCCACATTATCCCAGTCCCAAGCCTCTAACTTGGCACCGCCATCCGGACCTGTCCATTACTCCCCCCTCTGACCTATCACCTTCTCCCTCACCTTCATCCACTTATCGCTTTCTCAGCAAACTTCCCCCCAAACCTCACCCCCCCCCCCCCCCTATAACTCTCAGCTCCAACCCACAAGCCTCATTCCTGATGAAGGGCTTATGCCCGAAACATTGATTCTCCTGCTCCTCGGTTGCTGCCTGACCAGCAGTGCTTTTCTAGCAACATACTCTCGACTGTTACGGACCAGGCCAGAATCCCTCAAAATATTTCAAGAAGGTCGCCTAGATCCTAATTTTTTCTTATTTTAGAGGCAGTTATGAAGTAGGTGTCCTAGGCATGATGCAACTGGTCAAACCACTCAGCTTTAAGCAAAACAGAATTTATTTATACACTATTGTTGAAACAGAAACAAAAGAAAGCAGAATTTAGAATAACTTAACTGTTGGAAAACCTAACCAATCTGATACTGTACTGTTACTAATTAACTGTTCCAATATAGTAACATCCCATGAACACACCCAATGGCAAAAAGGTAAATCCAAACACAAATTCTTATAGGTAGGAGGGAACAACATCCAGAGAAAGATTTCAAAGAGAGTCAGAGGAATCCTTTTCTAAAGCTTGCATCTGTTCTGGACTCGCACAGACTGATTACTAGTTATTTAAAAAAACTGGAAAAATCCTGAACTGGGAGTACTGGCCACTCCCCTTCTTTTATTAAACTGTTAAATTCCCTACATTCAGCGCCTCTGCCTTTACAACCTCTCTTCAAAAACAAAATAACCTTTTTAAGCTGACAGTATCATCACAGTACAAATACATTTAAAAGCATATTCCAGATTCATTTTAACATCAGTAGTGAATGAGTTGCTCGAGTTTTTTGAGAACAGACTAAGAAGGTAGATGAAGGTAGAGTGGTAGACATTATCTACGTTAATTTTAGTAAAGCCTTTGACAAGGTTCTGCATGGTAAACTGGTTATGAAGGTTGGATCACATAGGATCCAGGGGATTACCCAAATGGATACAAAACTGACTTAATGAAAGGAGACAGAGGGTGGCAGTGGAGGATTGTTGTTCAGACTGGAGGCCTTTGTCCAGCAGTGATCCACAAGCATCAGTGCTGAGTCCATTGTCATTCATAATTTATATGGACGATCCTGGTGAGAATATTGGTGGAATAGTTAGTGAGTTTGCGGATGGCACAAAAATTGGTGGTATAGCAGACAGTGAAGAAGGTTATCTAAGAGGACAATGGGTTTTTGATCAACTGGGCCAGAGGACAAAGGAATGGATATTGAATTGAATGCAAACAAATGTGAGATATTGCCTTTTAGTAAGACAGACTAGGGTGGGACACACACAGTTAATGCTAAGGCCCTGGTAGTGTTATTGAACAGAGACTGAGGGGTGAAGGTACATAGTTCCTAGAAAGTGTGACTCAGGAAGGCAGGGCATTGAAGAAAGAATTTTGCAAACTTGCCCATATTGGTCAGAGCATTGAGTACAGAAGTTGCAACATGTTACAGCTATACAAATTATTGATAAGGTCACGTATGGATTACTGCATACAGTTCTGGTCACCCTGTTAACAGAAAGATGTTATTAAACTATAAAAGGTGCATAAAGGATTTACAGTGATGTTGCTGAGACTGGGAGGTTTGAGTTACAAAGAGAGGGTGGACAGGCTGAGGCTTTTTTTCCCCTGGAATGTAGGTTACAATACTTTGTTGTCATATATACTCAATGAGTATAGTGAAAAGTTTATACATCACCAACTACAGCGCTGATTTAGATACAGATGTACTTAGGCACATCTTGTTTTGTGACAAGAATGGTTACTGAAATAATCTGATCAGCTTTACAGAAAAAGGTTCAGTACAGCAGACTACACTCACACTTAG
The DNA here is from genome assembly GCF_047496795.1 of Chiloscyllium punctatum. Lineage (NCBI taxonomy): Eukaryota > Metazoa > Chordata > Chondrichthyes > Orectolobiformes > Hemiscylliidae > Chiloscyllium > Chiloscyllium punctatum. The sequence continues at coordinate 8,015,737 of NC_092740.1, forward strand.
CTTCCAATCCACACTGCACCAGCAAGACATCACACCGGGAGGCCACTGGGCCAGGCCGGGAGGTTGCTACACCATACCAGAAGATCCTATAGGAGGAAGCTATTGGGCCGGGCTGGGGGGTTTGCCATGCCACACGGGAGGATCCTACAGGGGAAGTCCTCTGGGCAAGGCTGGGAATTTATGACACCAATGCTGGAACACTGCTGCCAGAGGTTTTAATGGGAGGCCATTATAGGAGGTTGCTGCACCAGACTGGGAGTCATCGTTAGAGACCAGGAATCATCACTTGCCAGAGGCCAAGGATCGTCACTCCTCGCTGGAGGTCCCAGAGGCTGGCACGTGTCATTGCAGGCCAGGAGTCAAAGGGAAGAAAAGAAAAAGAAGAAGAAAAGAACACTTGCATGAAGAAAAAGAGAAGATAAAGAAGAAAAGGATGAGTGTTGAGAAATCATAGAGTTATTAGATAAGGTGAACAGACAAAGTCTTTTCCCCGAGGTGGGGAACACTAAAACTAGTGAGCATAAGTTTATTGTGAAAGGGGAAAGATTTGAAAAGGGCCAAAGGGCAACTTTCTCACACAGAGGGTGGTGCATTTATGGAATGAGCTGCCAGAGAAAGTGGTAGAGGTGGGTACAATTACATTTAACAGCCATTTGGACAGGTACGTGAACAGGAACGTTGCAGTTTCACAACATCCTTCCGATAGGAAGGATACCAGAATTTCACGCAATATTCCAAAAGTGGCCTAACCAATGTCCTGTACAGCTGCAACATGACCTCCCAACTCCTGTACTCAATATTCTGACCATTAAAGGAAAGCATATCAAACGCCTTCTTCACTATTGTTTCTAACTCTGGCTCTACTTTCAAGGAACTATGAAACTGCACTCCAAGGTCTCTTTGTTCAGTAACGCTCTCCTGGAACTTACCGTTAAGTGTATAAATCCTGCTGTGATTTGCTTTTCCAAAATGCAGCACCTCACATTTATTTAAACTCCATCTGCCACTTCTCAGCCCATTGGCCCATCTGATCAAGATCCCATTGTACTCTGAGGTTTACCTTCTTCGCTGTCCACTACACCTCCAATTTTGGCATCATCTGCATCAGGATGGTGCTGCTGTGTTTTAACTTTAAAGATGAGCTGAAAGATTAAATGTTCCCTCATCCCCACTTTAAATGGGAAACCCCTTATTTTGAAACAGTTCCCTGTTTGAATTTTGTTCAGAAGTAAATTTCCTCTTAGAATCTGCCTTTTCAAGCCTCCTCAGAATCTTCTTTGTTTCATTTTCTTTTTCAAATTATTTTTCATTCGGTCATGGATGTCACTGGCTCAGATTATGTTAATTTATTGTCAATCATCATTGCCCAGGCGACGCTGCCATCTTGAACTGCTGCAGCCTTGAGGTGTAGGGGGCTACCCACAGTATTATACGGATGGACTTCCAGAATCTTGACCCAGCAGCACCGAAGGAATGACAATGTGGTAAGAATTGATCATGACTACTCTGCATTGACCGAGGCACCAAAACCTACGAGAGCGGACACAGCCCTGTCGACTCTGCAAAGTCCTCCTCATAAACAGCAGAAAAAGTGCAGAAAGTGGAGAGCTGTCTCGCAGGCGAGTCAACTAAAAGCCTCAGGTAGTCAAACTTACAGAATCATAACTTATAATGTCTCAGACATCACTATCATCATCCCCGAGCACACCCTGTCCAACCAGCAGGTCAGACCAAGCTAAGGTGGAGGCACTGAGGTATACAGTTAGGGAGGAGTTGCTGTGTGAAGTCACCAACTTAAAGATAACATTGTAAACCCACTGAATAACAATCTGTAACCACAGACTCCAGGTTAACCCCCAGAGCACCATTCCCATCAGGCTGGGAGATCAATGAAGAGTATGTGTGAGTATGCTGTGAGCAACAGCAGACAAACTGAAAAATGTGATCCCAACATCCTGAAACTACAACCTCCAGGACTACTTGCTTATCAAACAGCAGCAACAGCATGCAATAGAGCCATCCCATAGCCAATGGATCAGATGTCTCTGAAGCCCTTTTACATACAGTCCTGAATGGCGGTGGACAATTAAACAGCTCACTGGAGTGAAGCAGGTTACATATATATCCCCATCTTCAATGATGGAGGAGCCCAGCACATCAATGCAAAAGATAAGTCTAAAGCATTCACAACAATCTTCAGTCAGAAGGATAGATCTCGGTCTCCTCCAGAGGCTCCCAGCATCACAGATGCCAATCTTCTACCAATTCCATTCACTGCACATTATCTCAAGAAACTGCTGGAGGCACTGGACACTGTGAAGGCAGTGGGCCCTGACTAAATTCTGCCAATCATGTTGAAGGCCTGTGCTACAGAAATGGCTGCACCAAGCTTTTCCAGTTCAGCTACAATGCTGGCATCTACACAGCAATGTAGAAATTTACCCAGGTGTGCCCTAAATATAAAAAGCAAGTTGAGTCTAAGATGGCCAATTACTTCCCCATCAGTCTACTCTCGATCATTAATAAAGTCATGGAAGGTGTCATCAACAGTGTTATCAGGCAGCATCCGCTATGCAGTAATGTCCAGTTTAGGTTCCACCAGGGTCACTCGACACCTGACCTCATTACAACCTTGGTTCAAACTGACGATTAGATGTTGTTCGTCCAGTTTGCCCTGTGAATCACTGAAGCATTGCAGCATGCTGAGAACAGACACATGGGCATGTGAGCAAGATGCTGTGTTCAAGGAAGATTGGGGTCATGCTTGAATGTGGACCAGAGGGGTTCTGCAAAATGATCTCTAAGTCCATGTTTGATGTAGGTCGGGCCACATTTTGTGTAATGTATGCAAATGACTGGATTGGAGGAGGTACAGGTGAAACGCTGTTTGACCTTGAAAAACTGCTTAGGCCCTTGGATGGGGAGCTGGGAGGAGGTGAAGGGGCAGGTGTTACACCTTCTGCAGTTACATGGGAAGGTGCTGTGGGAAGTGGGTGTGGTGTTGGTGGCCGAAAAGGAATGGACGAGAGTGTTCTGGATGGAACATGATGTGGAGGAGCCAGTGTTGGACTGGGTTGGACAAAGTTAAAAATCATACACCAGGTTTTAATTCATAAAATGAGGTTTCAGTGCCTCATTTAAAAGATGAAAGAATCCAGGTTTCTTCAATTTGGTACTTTCTAACACTAATCATTTGCTGTAAATTCGGTGTCTTATGATCTTATATTCCACAACCACCTGATGAAGGAGCAATGCTCCAAAAGCTAGTGCTTCCAAATAAACCTGTTGGACTATAACCTGGTGTTGTATGATTTTTAACTGGATGGTATTAGTCCCTGTGAAATGCTGACAGAGGGACTGAGGGTGAGATGTGTTTGGGTGGTGGCATTCTGCTGGAGTTATCTGAAAGGGTGGAGGATGATCCTTCGAATGGTAGAGGCTGGTGGGATGAAAAGTGAGGATAACAGCGACCCGATCACACTGTTGTGAGTGATGGGGAGGGGCGAGGGTGGAAGCATGGATGATGGGTTGGATATGGTTGAGGGCCCTGTCAACCACAGTGGGTGGGAAACAGTTGTGGAAGAAGGAAATCAATTAAGAAATACTGCTTTGGAAGGTGGCATCATCAGAACAGATACAAATTTTTCAAAGTCCAGTGAAAGCATGAATCAATCATTCATGTACCAAAGGAAAGAATTATGGGAGGGGGTCAGTGTAGGCCTAGAAAAGGATTGTTCCATGTATCCATTAAAAGGCAGGCATAACTGGACACATGCGGATACCCATAGCCGCCCTTTTGACTTGGCAGAAGTGAAATGAATGAAAGGAGTAATTGTTTAGTGAGAGAACAAGTTCAGCCAGGCAGAGGCGGGTGGTAGTGGATGGGGATTGCTCAGCTTCTGGTTGAAGAAGAAACCAGACACTCTCAGACCATCCTGGTTGGGGATGGAAGTATTGAGGGATTGGACATCCAAGGTGAAGAGGAGGCTGTTAGGGCCAGGGAACTGGAAATTGTCAATATGGCAGAGAACTTCAGAGGAATCACAGATGAAGGTGGGCAGGGTCAGATAAATGGAGAAAGGATGAAGTCAAGGTAGGAGGAAATGAGCTCAGTAGGGCAGGAACAGACTGATATGATTCTCCTACCAGCAAAGTCTGGCTAGTGGATTTTTGGAGGGAGGTAGAAGCTGGCTATTTAAGGGTTGGAGATGATAATGGCCGCAGTGGCGGGGAAGATCTCTGGTAGCAATGAGGTCTGTGACACAGCAAGGCCTGGGGTTCAGGGTAGTAACCTTTGGAGGACAGAAAGGGATGGCATCCGAGGAAAAGAAGGAAAGGGATCAACCCTGAGTGACAGAAGGAGATTGGATCCCCAAAAAGCGGAGTTGGTTGTAGTTGCTGGAGGTGAGTCATCTCAGCTCCAGGACATCTCAGCAGGAGTTCCTTAGAGGAGTATCCCAGGCTTAACCATCTTCAGCTACTTCATCAATGACCTTCCCTCCATGGTAAGGCCAGGAGTGGGGATGGATGTTTACTGATGAACATGGGGTGCACGAGAACATTACCACTTACAAGTTTCCCTCCAAGACATTCACTGTCTGATTTGGGAATATTTCACCATTCCTTCAGTATCACTAGGGCAAAGTCCTGGAACTCCTTTACCAACTGCTTCATGAATTCCCTGCAGCTGAGGGAATGTAGCAGTTCAAGAAGGTAGCTCACCATTCCCTGCTCCAGGGCAATTAGGGATTGCCAATAAAGGCTGGCCGAGCATATGATGCTCACATCCCCTTGAACAATGAAAAGATAAAAAAGTTCCAAGTTGGTATAGTGTGTATCTGATCCCAATTTTCACTGAGGCCATAGAGGTCACTAATTTGGAAGGTGCTGGTGGAGGAAGTTCTCGTGCCTTATTGAATTGTGCTTTGTAGTTAGTTTTATTGCAATGAAAATAATAGGAAGAAGCTTCCAGGAGTGACACTGAAAGAACGACAATATATTTCCCAGTCAGGACTTTGAGTGGCTTGGAGGGGAACCTGTAGATGGTAATGTTTCCATTGGATCTGCTGCCCTTGTCCTTCCTGATGCTGTGATTGGGGGTTAGGAAAGTGCTGTCTGAGAAGATTTAGTGAGTTGCTACAGTGTATTTTACTACTGAGTGTCAATGAAAAGAGTGAATATGGATGTGGTGCCAACCAAGCAGCTGTTTTGTCCTGGAAGATTTCAAGCTTCTTGAACGATGTTGGAGCTGGGTGTAAGTTTTTTTTTCCCTGAGCTGGAAGGTTTGTTTTGAGACATTTCGTCACCATACTAGGTAACATCATCAGTGAGCGTCCAGTGAAGCACTGGTGTTATGACCCACTTTCTATTTATGTGCTTATGTTTCCTTAGTTGGTGATGTCATTTCCTGTGATGTTATTTCCTGTTCTTTTTCTCAGAGGGTGGTAAATGCAGTCCAATCGGTGTGTTTGTTGATAGAGTTCCGGTTGGAATGCCATGCTTCTAGAAGTTCTCATGTGTGTCTTTGTTTGGCTTGTCCTAGAATGGATGTGTTGTCCCAGTTGAAGTGGTGTCCTTCTCCATCTGTATGTGAAGATACTAGTGATAGTGGGCGATGTCTTTTTTGGCTAGTTGATGTTCATGTATTCTAGGAGCTAGTTTTCTGCCTGTTTGTCCAATGTAGTGTTTGTTACAGTTCTTACAAGGTATTTTGTAGATGACATTAGTTTTGCTTTGTGTGTGTTGGTTCTTTCAAGTTCAATAGCTGCTGTTTTAGTGTGTTGGTGGGTATGTGGGCTACCATGATGCCAAGAGGTCTGAGTAGTCTGGCAGTCATTTCCAAGATGTTTTTGATGTTGGGAAAAGTGGCTAGAGTTTTTGGATGTGTTTTGTCTGCTTGTTTGAGTTTGTTGCTGAGAAAGTGGACTGTGTTCATTGGGTACCCATTCATTTTGAATATGCTGTGCAGGTGATTTTCCTCTACTTCTTTGGTAGTTGCTTTGTGCTGCAGTGGGTGGTGGCCTGTTGAAATAATGTTCTAATGCAGCTTCATTTGTGGGTGTTGGGATGATTGCTTCTGTAGTTCAATATTTGATCTGTATGTGTTGTTTTCCTGTGGATGCTGGTTTGAAGATCCCCATTGGCTGTGTGCTCTACTGTGACATCTAGGAATGGCAGTTTGTTATTGTTTTCCTCCTCTTTAGTGAATTTTATACCACTAAGGATATTATTGATGGTCTGGAAGATTTCCTCTAATTTGTTTTGTTCAACGATGACAAAGGTGTCATCTACACAGCAGACTCAAAGTTTGGGTTGGATGGTTGGCAGAGCTGTTTGCTCAAGTCTCTGCATTTCTGTCTCTGCTAAAAACCCTGATATTGGATATCCATGGGTTTTTCATTGGTTTGTTTATACCTTTTGTTATTGAAAGTGAAGTGGGTGGTATGTCATAGGTCCACTAACTTGACGATACTGTCCTTGCTGATGAAGTTGGTGGTGCTTGATGTATGTATTTTTCGTTCTTCTAATAATGTAGTCAGTGTTTCTTTGACCCTGTTGATGTTGATGGATGTAAACAGGGCTGTTACATTAAAGGAGATAATTATTTCATCCCCTTCTATCTTGGTGTCTTTGATGGTCTTCAGGAATTCTTGGGTGGAGAGAATGGAGTGGTGTGAGTCTTTTACTAAGTGTTTTAGTCTTTGGTGTAGTTCCTTGGCTAATCTCTACAACGGTGTACCAGGTAACAAGACTATACGTCTGAGGGGGGCTCCTGGTTTGTGAATTTTGGGTAACCCGTAGAATATCAAAGACATCAGGATAGACGAGGATAAAATAATGGTTTCCTTTGATGTAATAAACTTACATGCACAACCTCAACCTGAGCTACAAATCTTCTCAAAACTCGTTGTTGGAGCTGCACTCTTCCAGGCAAGTGTGGATTATTCCATCATACTCCTGACTGATTTATAGGTTATGGAGTCAGGAGGTGTGTTAATTTACAGGAATCTTACCCTGTGCCCTGTTCTTGTAGCCACAGTTTCATTTGTACTCCTGGCTTCACTCCATGTCCACAACTGAATGAGCCATTCAAGTAGAGTTAAAAGTGAATCACATCACTGTGAGTTGGGAGGCATGTGTAGGTCAGGCCAGGTAAGGATGGCAGATTTCCTGCCTAATTGAAATGAGTGCCAGATGGTGTTTTTTTCTTATGGTGATGGTTCATGTTCAGTACTAGTTTTAATTTCTAGATATTTCCAAAGTTAATTTTCATAATATGTCATGGATTGGAAACCATTCCTCAGGACATTAGCCTCTGGAGAAGGCAGGTCTCCCCATTTTCTTCTTAGCCAATAGGGAGGGAGGATAGCAACAGTGAAGTTCTCAGCCAATGTGAGCTGTAGGTTCCTTCACCCTCAGACATGCTCATCCAATGAGGGCTCAGGAGGTGTCGGGTCTCCCTTGTCCTCACCCAATGCCGATAGAGCAGGGATCTAATTGGAGCTTGAATCCTCGATGATGTTGTCACTGGTCCCCCTCCCAGAACACTGAAGCCAGTTTGAACACAACAAATGAGTAAGGGTGTGAAAGACTGCGGGAGGTTTCACAGACGGCAATGGATTGGTCCATAAATCCCAGCCTCATCTCTTTCTCTCTCTCTTTCTCTCTTTCCTTCTCACTGCCTCTGACCAACTGAAAGAGCCCAGAAGAAGGACCCAACCCAAGAGCTCCCAGACCAGGTAGAGCCTGTCCCCATTGAGCTGTCAGGGCAGTGACACATCTGAAAATTGTTCCTCATCTTCAACTACCAGACATGGTGCTTCTGGAATTCCAATCTTGTCAATATTGAGCTCCACATCCTCCTGGCTCAGTCCCTCCATCATTATTGAGACATCTTTGTTGCTGAGGTTCCCCACAAATCTGAATCGATTCCCACCATCCTGCTGTATCACAATCTTACACAGCTCACCCTGGGAATGGTCTGGATCAGAATATGTACACTTAATGTCAACAAAATTTTAAAGTTTTTGCCATATTGACGGAGCCGGTGAGTGTGAGATTAGTGTCAGGGTGGGTGAAGCTGCAGGGTAAGACAGCAGAGCCTCCTTTCTCAGCCCTCACACCATCCGTGATTGTCATTGACCAACCATGAGCAGAATCCGCTGTGAGGGGAGAGAGAGAGAGATAGAGATAGAGAGAGAGAATAAGAACACAGCACAAGCACCAAACAGTGAGGTATAACACTGAATCCGTTAAAGAGTTAGAAAAGATATAACGCCATACAAGCTCAAAAGTCACATGACACCAGGTTATAGTCCAATAGGTTTATTTGAAATCAAGGCTTTTAGAGCGCTGCTGCTTTGTCAGGTGCTCCAAAAGGTTGCGATTTCAAATAAATCAGTTGGACTGTAGCCTGATTTTTGACCTTGTCCACTCCAGTCCAACACCAGCACTTCCACAACAGGGTTATAAACTGATCTGAGGCAATGTGGAATGAGCTACAGGCTGGAGCACAACACAGGTCGTCAGGTGGTTTGTAAACATCCTGAGGTGAGACTGTGGGTATCTGTTGCTGCAGAAACATTTCTATTTTCCATCACTTTCTACCCCAATATTGAGCCAACCTTCAGCAATCTGGCTCATTCATCTGTCATAGCAGAGGGATGGGGTAAGCAATGAAGGTACAGCAGGAGCCTACACAGAGAAATAAAGAAGGAGAACTAAAAGTAAGAAGTAACTAACTTAAAAAGTAAATTTGTCATAGTCCTAGAGAACTGTTGTCTCATTAGAGACAGGCAACTGTTGGGGGTTTAACCTGAGGGTCACTATGCCTCATACAAGGGACAAGGTTGAGAAGGTGGGACTTTCATGGTCAACTCAGACAGTATGGGAATTAAACCTGCATTGTTGGCATCACTCTACATTGCAAACCAACTGGCCAGCCAACTGAGCTAACTGACCATGAGAAGATGAACCAAGTAAGTCCAGAAAACAGTGTGAACTTTGTCAACTGAATGTACAAGGGAGTGTGGCATGGATGGATGGCATTCACTTGTGAGCAAGATAGATGATTAATGTGTGAGGATGTGATACTGTTGTTATCACAAAGACATGGTTGAGGGTGGAGCAGGAATGGCAGCTCAATGTTCCAGGGCATAGAACAGTGAGATGAAACATGTAGGGCACAGTGGTTAGCACTGCTGCCTCACAGCGCCAGAGACCTGTGTTCAATTCCTGCCTCAGGCGACTGACTGAGTGGAGTTTGCACATTCTCCCCGTGTCTGCGTGGGTTTCCTCCGGGTGCTCCGGTTTCCTCCCACAGTCCAAAGATGTGCAGGTCAGGTGAATTGGCCATGCTAAATTGCCCATAGTGTTAGGTAAGGGGTAGATTGTAGGGTTTTTTTAGATTAGATTAGATTAGATTACTTACAGTGTGGAAACAGGCCCTTCGGCCCAACAAGTCCACACCGCCCCGCCGAAGCGTAACCCACCCATACCCCTACATCTACATCTACATCTATGGGTGGGTTGCGCTTCGGTGGGGCGGTGTGGACTTGTTGGGCCGAAGGGCCTGTTTCCACACTGTAAGTAATCTAATCTAATCTAATCTAATCTAATGTAGGGGTGGGAGGAATGTCAACGAGGAAGTGGTGTTGAAACATTGATCAAAGAGTCAATTGCTGTAACAAGATGGATGATATCTTAGAATGTTCCTCAAAAGAGGCCACATGACACAATGTAGAAACAAAACCATCCACTGCTTTCCATCTCCTACATCAAGCCAATTTTGTATCTAATTGGCAAGCTCTGCCTTAATCCCATGTGACCTAAATTTACACATTAAACTACCATGCAGGATCTTGACAAAGGCTTTACTGAAGTCCATGTAGACAACATCTACTGCTCTGCTCTCATCAAACAGTTTGGTTACATCCTCAAACAATTCAATCAAGTTTGTCCGACATGATTTCCCATGTAGAAAGCCATGATGACTATCTCTAGTCAGCCCTTGCCTCTCCAATTCATGTCAATCCTCTCTGTCTGAATTTCTTCCAGCAACATACCCACCACTGATGTCAGACACAAAGGTTTATAGCACCCAGGCTTCTTCTTACAGCCTTTCTTAAATAAAATATTATGAAGTTGAAGGTGTGTACTGTACCTTTAACAGGGACAGAATGTTGTTCTGAACTGAGAGCTTACAAGCACGTGTGTACAGTATATGACTAGAGGGCATTCCCAGAGTATACTGGAAAATTGAAAATATGTAACACTTGGCTGTGAAATGGATACCTGAGTTTTGGTTGCTGTTTTGACAACAATTTGAATTTAACCAATCAGTTTAAATTATAACACAAGATACTAAAAAACAATTACATTTGAATTTATTGTTTTGACAACATTGAAACAATGAGACAACCTGATGCTGGGTACATAAAAATACAAACAATTTTAAAATTTAGAGAGAGAGCAACTGGCATCAAGATAGATCCAAGAAATTAGGAGACACTTTCTATCAGAGGTACCTTTTCATATGCAACCTACTCACAGTAAAAAAGAAAGAAGGTGACCCAGGGAATTCAGCAGCTAGAAGAGTGAAGTCACAGAAGATGGCAGCAGCTGTGTGCTTTTGAAATTAAGTTGATCTGATTTTACTAAGTATCTTATTGGAACAGTTTATTGTTATGGAGTTGGAGGCAAATAATAAGCAGTTAAGAGAAAGGAAGGGGGCTGAGCGTTGTGAATAGTTGTTGTTTAATGTTAACTTTTAGGGTTAAAAATATTTTTTTTTAAATACTGGAATTTGGAAGTTCTCTGTCACTCATATTTTAACAGATTGTGAGGTGAGGTGGGCTTTTATCGGTGTTTGGTGTAATTAACAGAAGGGTTCACCGCCATGTCATAACAAAAGGCTCAACATTAACCACCTACCAATCCCTGACACCTCACCCATGTCTATAGATGATACAAATATATCTGCTGGGGCCCTGAAATTTCTTCCCTACTTTCCCACAATGTCCTGGGATACACTCGATCAGGTCCCAGAGGTTTATTCACCTTTGTGTTATTTTTAAAATCCTCTAGCACTTCCTTTTCTGTAATGTGGACTGTTTTAAGATATCAATATTTATTTTTCATAGAGTTCTCTAGCCTCAATTTCTTTCTCCATAATAAAACTGATGCAAAATATTCATTTAGTATCTCCCCTGTGTCCTGTGGTTCCACACATAGACAACCCCATTGATCTTTAAGAGGTCTTTTCTCTCTCTCTCGTTGCTCTTTTGTTTAATGAAGTTGTAGAATCTGTTTGTATTATCTTTAACCTTATCTTCTAAGGGTATCTCATATCTCCTTTTCACCCTCCTAAATTCTCTCTTAAGAATGCCTCTACACCACCTGTATTCTTCAAGAGATCCACTTGATCCCAGCTGCCTACACTTAATATATGAGCCCTTCCCATTCTCGACCAGAGCCTCAAAATCTTTTTTCATCCATCATTCCCTACTTTTGTTGTCCTTACCCTTCACTGTAACAGAAACATTACGCCTTTGAACTCTCGTTATCTCGCTTTTGAAAGTCTCTCACTTGCCAGTGGTCCATTTTCCTGTGAATAATCGACTCCAATCAAATTTGAAAAGTTCCTGTCTCATACCATCAAAATTTACCTTCCTCCAAATTAAGAACTTTAATTTTTATACGAGGCCTATTCTTTTCCATAACTATTTTAACACTAATAGAATTATGGTCACTGTTCCCGAAGTACTCTTCCACTAACACTTCAGTGACTTGTCCTGCCTTACTTCCCAAGTGAAGATTATGTTTTGCTCCTTATCAAGTAGTTACATCTACATATTGGTAAAGAAAATTTTCTTGGAAACATTTAACAAATTTCTCACCTTCCAAACCCTTGACACTATGGCAGTCCCAATTCATGTTTGGGAAGTTAAAACTTTCTGATGTTACAACCCTGTTGTTCTTACATACACCAGAGGTCTCACTTCAGATTTGCTTCTCAATTCCCCTCTGACAATTGGAGGGGCCTATAGTACACTCCCATCAAGATGATCATCCACAAGATTTATAAAGTTATGAGGGACATAGATGATGTGAACAGCTAATGTCTTTTCTCTCGGGTGTGGGCATTCAAAACTGGGAGGCATATTTTTAAGGTGAGAGGAGAAAGACTTAGAGAGACCTGAGGGTCAACCTTTCACACAGAGGGTGGTTTCTATGTCTAATGAATTGCCAGAGGCAGTGGTAGATGCAGATACTGCTACAACATTGAAAAGACATTTGGATAGATACATGACCAGGAAAGGTTTGGAGGGATATGGGCCAAATGCAGGCAAGTGGGAATAGTTTAGTTTTGGAAACTTGGTCAGCCTGGACAAGTTGAATCATGGAGGTAAAAACAATGACTGCAGATGGTGGAAACCAGATTCTGGATTAGTGGTGCTGGAAGAGCACAGCAGTTCAGGCAGCATCCAAGTAGCTTCGAAATCGACGTTTCGGGCAAAAACCCTTCATCAGGAATAAAAAGCATGGAGTCTGTTTCCCTGTTGTATAACTCTATGACTATAAACAGGGGCAATCTCTTTGCTGGGGATGTATTATAGACTCTGAAATAGTTAAGGAGAGATAGAAAAAGATATATGATGGGTAATCTCATATAACTGTAAAAATAATAGGGGATCTCAACTTTCCTAATATTCAATGGGACAGACAAAGTGTGAAAGGCTTACTGGGGCTTGAATTGTTAAAATAATTCCCAGAGAGAGACATGGGTAGAGCAGGGACAAGAATGGTTATTGCAGGTTCTGGGATTTAGATGTAACAGTAAAATTAGAAGAAATAGTAAGGGGTGTGGCATTGTTAGTCAAGGACAGTATTACAGTTGCAGAAAGGACGTTTGAGGATTATTCTACTGAGGTAGTAAGGACTGAAGTTTGAAACAGGAAGGGAGAGGTCACCCTGTTGGGATGCTTTCTATAGGCTTCAGAATAGTTCCAGAGATGTAGAGGATAGGATAGTAAAAATTATCCTCAATAGGAGCAAGAGTGACAGGGTATATGTTATGGAGGACTTTAACTTCCCAAATATTGGTGGGGAATACTATAGCTCAAGTATCACCCAAGAAGGATCAGTTTTTGTCCAATGTGTGCAGGAGGGTTTCCTGACACAATATGTGGACAGGCCAACAAGGGGTGAGGCCATATTAGATTTGGTGCTGGGCAATGAACCCGGCCAGGTGTTAGATTTGGAGGTAGGTGAGCATTTTGGTGATAGTGACCACAATTTGGTTATGTTTACTTTAGTGTTGGAAAAGAACGCAGGGCAAGAGAGTTATAGCTGGAGGAAAGGCAATTACAATGTGATTAGGCAAGAATTAGGATGCATAGGGTGTGGAAGGAAACTGCAGGGAATGGGCATAATTGAAATGTGGAGCTTATTCAAAGGAACAGCGATTGCAAATCCTTGATTAATATGTGTTGAGTTGCGGGAGCTGTGGTTTACTAAGTAAGTTGAATCTCTTGACAAGAGGAAGAAGAAGGCTTATGTTAGCATGAGATGTGATGGCTCATTTAGGACCTTTGAGTGTTACAAGTTAGCCAGGAAAGATCTAAAGAGAGACTAAGAAGAGCCAGGAGGGGACAAGAGAATTTCTAGTTTGATAGGACCAAGGAAAACCCTAAGGCAAGGCCAATCAAGGATAATAGTGGGAAGTTGTGTGTGGAGTCAGAGGAGATAGGGAAAGTGCTAAATGAATACTTTTCATCAGTATTTTTACTAGAAAAAGACAATGCCGTGAAGGAGAATACTGCGATATAGGCTACTAGACTAGACAAGGTTGAGGTTCACAAGGAGGAGGTGTTAGCAATTCTGCAAAGTGTAAAAATAGAAAAGTCCTCTGGGCCAGATGAGATTTATCCCAAGATTTTCTGTGATGCCAGGGAGGAGATTGCCAAGCCTTTGGCTTTGATCTTTATGTTGTCATTGTCTACAAGAATAGTGCCAGAAGATTGGAGGATAACAAATGGTCCCTGTTCAAGAAGGAGAGTCGAGACAACCCTGATCATTATAGACCAGTGAGCCTTACTTCAGGTGTGGGTAAAGTGTTGGAAAGGGTTATAAAAAATAGGATTTATAATCATCTAGAAATAAATAATTGATTATGGATAGTCAACACAGTTTTGTGAATGGTAGGTCATGCCTCACAAACTTATTGAGTTTTTTTAAGAAAGTGACCAAACAGGTGAATGAGGGTAAAGCGGTTGATGTGGTGTATATGGATTTCAGTAAGGTGTTTCTCCAAGTCGGTTATTGCACAAGGTACAGAAGGATGAGATTGAAGATGATTTAGTGGTTTGGATAAGAAGTTAGCAAGCTGACAGAAAGTGGTGGTGGATAGGAAATATTCATCTTGGAGTTTAGTTACTAGTGGTGTACTGCAAGAGTCTGTTTTGGGTCCACTGCTGTTGATCATTTTTATAAATGACCAGGATGAGAGCTTAGGAGGATGAGTTAGTAAATTTGCAGATGACACTAAGGTTGGTAGAGTTGTGGATAGTGCTGAAGGATGTAATAGGTTAAGGAGGGACGTAGATAAGCTGCAGAGCTGGGCTGAGAGAGGGCAAATGGAGTTTAATGCAGAAAAGTGTGAGGTGATTCACTTTAGAAGGAGTAACAGGAATGCAGAGTACTGGGTTAATGGTAAGGTTCTTGGTAGTGTAGATGAGCAGAGTGATCCTTGAAAGTAGCTACCCAAGTTGATAAGGTTGTTGAGGAGGCATACGGTGTGTTAGCTTTTATTGGTAGAGGGATTGAATTTCAGAACCATGAGGTCATGCAGCAACCATACAAAACTCTGGTGCGGCCACAATTGGAGTATTGCGTACAGTTCTGGCCAACATATTATAGGAAGGATGTGGTAGCTTTGGAAAGGGTTCAGAGGAGATTTACTAGAATGTTGCCTGGTATGGAGGGAAGGCCCTTTGAGGAAGGGCTGAGGGACTTGAGGCTGTTTTCATTAGAGAGAAGAAGGTTGAGAGGTGACTTAATTAAGATACATAAGATAATCAGAAGGTTAGGATGGACAATGAGTGCCTTTTTCCTTAGATGGCGATGGCTTGCATGAGGGGAAATAGCTTTAAATTGAGGGGAATAGATGTAGGACAGATGTCAGAGCTGGTTTCTTTACTCAGAGTAGTAGGAGTGTGTAATGCACTGACTGCAACAGTAGCAGACTCGCCAAATTTAAGGGCATTTAAATGATCATTGGATAGGCATTTGGATGAAAATGGAACAAGACAAGCTTCAGATTGGTTTCACAGGTTGGTGCAACTTCAAGGGCTGAAGAGCTTGTACTGCACTGAAATTTTCTATGTTCTATGTTGCATGAGAGATTTTTAAGACAGCACATAGAGAGTCCCACAATAGATGGGGTGATGCTGGATCTAACTTGTAGGGAACCACATGTGAGTGATTGATGTGTCAGTGGGGAGCATTTCAATGACAGTGACAAGGATTTAGTACAATTTCAGGTAATTAGGAATGAGGATAAAGTTATGAATGGAGAAAAGGCTGAATTAAATAAGCCAGGATCTGACCAAAGTAGAGTGGAAGCAGTTGCCTGCAGGAAAATCTATGTCAGAGCAGAGGGAAATATTCAAAAGGTGAATCGAGGGCCAGAGGTGAAGGTGAGGAGTGAGGCCAAAACGTTAAGAGGACTCTGAATGTACAGGATTTGAAAAGGGAGAAAAGGAAGTTTATGGCAGTTCTGAGCTCTGAAAAGCCAGATGTCCTCAGAGTATGCAAAGTACAGCAGGTTACAAGGGATAGCAAAGAGAGGACAGGAGAAAAAATACTGTTTGATAATATTAAGGAATATCCGAGGGAATGTTATCAATATATTAGGGGGAAGAGAATAACCAGAGATAGAGTAAAGCCCATTAAGTACTAAAATGGCAATCTGTGTGTGAAGCCAAAGTCATAGCTGAGGCTTCATATGAGTTTTTCCTATCAGTCTTCACTAGAGAGAGAAGTACAACATAGGTATAGAATTCAGGAACAGGGACTGTGATAAATATGAACAGATTATCATCTTGAAAGTGGAGTAATTAGTGGTTTTATCCAGCTTCAAAGTAATTCCCCAGGCCCAGATCAAATATAGGATGGAAGTGGGTACTGCCAATGGTGGAGACCAGAGTCAAGATTAGAGTGGTGCTGGAGAAGGATAGGAGGTTAGGCAGCATCCGAAGAGCAGGAAAAATTGATGTTTCAGGCAAAAGCCCTTAATCAGCCTTCCTGACGAAGGGCTTTTGCCCAAAGCATTGATTTTTCCTGATCTTCGGATGCTGCCTAACTTCTGTGCTTCTCCAGCATCACTCTAATCTTGACCAAGATCAAACATATTGCAGGCTGTGTCTGGGGCAAGGGAAGAGAATACAGGGGCCCTGAAATTAATTTTCAAATCCTCACTGGCCACAGGAGTGGTGCCAGACGATTGAAGGACAGCTAATGTGGTACCATTATTCAAGATGGGTGGTATTGATAAATCAGGAAACTACAGGCCAGTGTGGCTAACATCAGTCGTGGGGAAACTATTGGAAACAATTCTAAGGGATGAAATGAATTTTTATTTGGAAAGGCAGGATTAATTGAAACTAATCAGCATAGATTTGGAAAGGAATTGGATTGAATTGAATTTTTCAACGAGGTGCCGATGGGTGTAGATGAGGATAACAGTTGATGTAATTACAAGGACTTCAGTAAGCTTCACTTAAGATGGTCTACTCATCTGACTTTCTTCACATTCACCAGATAGGATCTTCTCTATTCCTACATGAAACATGTTAACATAAGCGAACTCAGTGACTCTTTCTAACCCTCCTCCTTGGAGTACTCAAACAGCTTTAGACTTATTTTCAGCTCTGATGGCCTGGAGATTTCTTTTTAACCCTCAACTTGGAAACTTCTATAACTTTTTAAAAAATCTATATGTATGCTGTTATGACTTCTATTCATCTGAAATCAACTTACTGGTGGTACTTAACCATCTGTTTCTATAGATTGTTAAAGACAACTTTGCAAATATTCAGCATGCAACTCCCAGGGCACTTAGCTGCAGGAACATACTTTCTCAGAAAGGCTGCCTTTACTTCACTGTTCCAGTTCACATTCTGACCCTTTCTTTAAAACAAATCATTCCCTTTGTGAACAGGACTGAAAACTAAGCTCTATTTCCTTCTACTTTTGAATTCAAGTTCTGAATTAATAATACTATTTTGTAAACTTCCCTCAGACTGTGCCCTCTGGTCCTTGATACCTTCATGAGGGGATACGGCCTTTATCTATGCTATCCTGACCACTCATGATTTTGAACATCTTAATGTTCTCAGCCTTCTCTTTGACTGCTATCCATTCTTAACCCAGTGGTACAATGACCTCTCATTATTTTGATGTGCAGTTTGTAACAAAAGGAAACACTCTATCTCTATGCACTCTGTCAAACTATTGCACTATTTGAAATATTTCTGTTGGTTATCTGTTGGTGATACAATAATGTGTGTTTTTATTTGATAGGAATATTTTGATTCACTGGGAGACTATGTTTATTATAAATCTGACTGCTAATGGCTGCTTCAGACTATCTATCAACCATGGGACTAACTCATCATATCCTGATGAAGTATGTAGTGATTGACAGCAGTTTAAGGTGCATTCATGTACAGGTGGATATTATCACAACATCTTCTCAGTGATGAGATAGTAGACTCTCCACTTTCCCTTTAATTCATTTTGTGAATTAAAGTCCATTAATGGTAACAACCTTTGGTGAGGCCCTGAATAGACTGAAGGCTAAACCTGGAGTGTCTTGAACCCAGATCTTCTTTAAGCAGGGACACTCCCTCTTGGACCACAATAATGTCCTGCACATTGAACAGGACAGAATTAAAAGAAACTCACTGTCACTTAACTCACCAAGACCATAATACTGGTTCCCAGCAAATCTTTCTCCTTTACAGCCCAATCAGTAATGGTAAGAAGCCAGAGGCAGCTGTACTGAAAGGCACTGGAGAAGCTGCAAAAAAAGATTGAAATAGATTTCAGCAGATCTGAATGATTCACTAGGAAATGCCAAGAGGGAGGGTTGTTGCTTCAAAACTACCAATTGAAGCAATGAAGAAAGACAGGAACAAGGCCAGCAGTTGTGAAGAAAATTGAAGATTCTATGTGATTCTCTCAAAACAGGTGACGGCCAATAAGGCGGAAACAATGGCGTAGTGGTTTTATCAGGAGGCTATAAATCTCAAGATCCAGGTCATGTTCTGGGGAATGGGGTTCAAAACCCACCATGGTAGAGTTTAATTTACAAAAAAAATCTTGAATTAAAAGTCTTATGGGGACTGATATCTGTCAAGAAGGAAATCTGTCATGCTTTCCTGCTGGGTCCTTGTGACCCACAGCATTGTGGGTAACTCTGAAGTGCCTTCTGGGCAATTAGGGATGGACAATGAATGCTGGCCCAGGCAGTGATAACTGAATCCTATGAATGACGGATAAGGGCAGGAATGATAATAATGATTGAGGGGAGGTGAAGGCCTAGTGTTATTATCACTGGACTGTCAACTCAGAGACCCAGATAACATTCTGGGGACACAGGTTCGAACCCAATCATGACAGATGGTGGAAATTGAATTCAATAAATTACCTGGGAAGAAAAGTGTCTAAGGATGACCATAAATTGACATTGCTGATTGTTGGGAAAAAAAGCATTTGCTTCACTAATGTCCTTAGGGAAGGAAGCTACCATCCTTACCCAGTCTGGGCTACATGTGACTCCAGACCCACAGCAATTTGGTTGATTCTCAACTGTTTTCTGGGCAATTAGGGATGGGTAATAAATGCTGCCAAGCCAGTGATGCCCTCATCCTGTGAATGAAATAAAAAGAAAAAAATAACAAAGAATCCATGCAAGGTGACAAGGCCAAACCCATATTCTTCTCAGGATTCAGGAATGTCTGACGATGAGCAATCTATCAGGTTGCTCATCAGCCTCCGTCTTCCCAGTGATAACAATCCAAATTTCTCCATCCCTCCTCGTAACTTAAACCTGCCAGACCAGGCAATATCCTGGTAAACCTTCTCTGCACCCCCTCCAAAGCATCCGCATCTTCTGGTAGTGTGACGACCATAATTGCATGCAGTATTCCTAATGACTCCGAACTAAACTTTTAAATATCTGTAATGTAATTTGCCATCTTTTATGTTCAATGCCCCAGCTGATGAAGGCAAGCATGCTCTATGCCTTGTTGACCACCTTATCCACCTGTGTTGCTATTTTCAGTGATCGGTGGACAAGTAAGGCCAGATCCCTCTGTATCTAGCAGTGTTCCGCAAGGATCTGTTTTGGGACCATTGCTGTTTGTCATTTTTATAAATGACCTGGAGGAGGGGCTAGAAGGTTGGGTGAGCAAGTTTGCGGATGATACGAAAGTCAGTGGAGTTGTTGACAGTGAGGAAGGATGTGTCAGGTTACAGCGGGATATAGATAAGCTGCAGAGCTGGGCAGAAAGGTGGCAAATGGAGTTCAATGTGGGTAAGTGTGAGGTGATTCACTTTGGTATGAGTAACAAAACGATGGGGTACTGGGCTAATGGTCGGATACTTGGTAGTGTGGATGAGCAGAGGGATCGTGGTGTCCATGTACACAGATCTCTGAAAGTTGCCACCCAGGTAAATAGTGCGGTGAAGAAGGCATATGGCGTACTGGCTTTTATTGGTAGAGGAATTGAGTTCCGGAGTCCTGAGGTCATGTTGCAGTTGTAGAAGTCTCTGGTGCGGCCGCATCTGGAATATTGTGTGCAGTTTTGGTCGCCATACTATAGGAAGGATGTGGAGGCACTGGAACGGGTGCAGAAGAGGTTTACCAGGATGTTGCCTGGTATGGTAGGAAGATCATATGAGGAAAGGCTGAGGCACTTGGGGCTGTTTTCATTGGAGAAAAGAAGGTTTAGGGCTGACTTGATAGAGGTGTACAAGATGATTAGGGGTTTAGATAGGGTTGACCGTGAGAACCTTTTTCCACATATGGAGTCAGCTTTTACGAGGGGGCAGAGCTTTAAATTAAGGGGTGGTAGGTATAGGACAGATGTTAGGGGTAGATTCTTTACTCAGTGAGTCGTGAGTTCATGGAATGCCCTGCCAGGAGCAGTGGTGGACTCTCCCTCTTTATGGGCATTTAAACGGGCATTGGATAGGCATATGGAGGATAGTGGGCTAGTGTAGGTTAGGTGGGCTTGGATCAGCGCAACATCGAGGGCCAAAGGGCCTGTACTGCGCTGTATTTTTCTATGTTCTATGTTCTATCTCAACACTCTTAAGAGTTCTGCTGTTTATTGTATAACTTGCACTTAAATTTGATCTTTCAAAATACATTACCTTACATTTGTCCAGATTAAAATCCATCTAGAATTTCTCTGACCAAATCTGCAATCTAATCCATATTCCACTGTATCTCTTGACAATCCTCCCCAATTTCTGTAATTCTGCCAATTTTGGTGTCATCCGCAAATTTATTAATGGGGACCACCTACATTTTCCTGTAAGTCATTTATATATATTACAAACATCAAAGGGCCCAGCATTGATCCCTGTGGAATGCCACTAATTACTGATTTCCATTCCAAAAAACACCCTTCCACCTTACACTCTGTCTTCTATGACCAAGTCAGTTCTGTATCCATTTAGCCAGCTCACCTCAGATCCCATGAGACTCTACCTTTTGTAGGTAAAAAGAATGACTGCAGATGCTGGAAACCAGATTCTGGATTAGTGGTGCTGGAAGAGCACAGCAGTTCAGGCATCATCCAAGGAGCAGTAAAATCGATGTTTCGGGCAAAAGCCCTTCATCAGGAATACAGGCAGAGAGCCTGAAGGGTGGAGAGATAAGTGAGAGGGGGGTGGGGGTAGGGAGAAAGTAGCATAGAGTACAATAGGTGAATGGGGGTGGGGATGGAGGCGATAGGTTGGGGGGAGGGTGGAGTGGATAGGTGGAAAAGAAGATAGGCAGGTAGGACAGGTCATGGGGACAGTGCTGAGCTGGAAGTTTGGAACTGGGGTGAGGTGGCGGAAGGGGAAATGAGGAAACTGTTGAAGTCCACATTGATGCCCTGGGGTTGAAGTGTTCTGAGGCTGAAGATGAGGCGTTCTTCCTCCAGGCGTCTGGTGGTGAGGGAGCAGCGGTGAAGGAGGCCCAGGACCTCCATGTCCTTGGCAGAGTGGGAGGGAGAGTTGAAATGTTGGGCTACAGGGATGCAGGTACTGAGGAAGCAAATGTGGCTGTGGTTGCGAGTTTGTTTCAGGACATGGTTGAAGAGCTTCAGGGCAGAGGAAATGACCTGGGAGTCCACCCTCCCCCTAACTCATTCCCTCCCCCACTCACCTATTGTACTCTATGCCACTTTCTCCCCACCCCCACCTTCCTCTCACTTATCTCTCCACCCTTCAGGCTCTCTGCCTGTATTCCTGATGAAGGGCTTTTGCCCGAAACATCGATTTTACTGCTCCTCGGATGCTACCTGAACTGCTGTGCTCTTCCAGCACCACTAATCCAGAGTCTGCCTTATGTATCAGCCTGCCATCAGGTACCTTATCAAATACCTTTCCAAAGTCCATTTAGACAACATCCACTGCCCTTCCCCTGTCAATTATTCTTTTCACCTCCTCAAAAAATTCATTCAAGTTGTTGAGCCATGATCTGCCACACACAACCCGTCTGTCTGTCAATAACAAATCCATTTGCTCCCCAATGTGAATAAATCCTGTCTCTCAGTATCTTCTCCAACAGCTTCCCCACCACTGATGTCAGGCTCACTAGCCAGTAATCACCTTCCTCAAAGACAATCCCAATGATCCATGTATCTGAAGGCCTCCACCCGTGACTTCAGTTCTTTAGCTGTGTGTTTCTGTTCCTAGCGTCAGTAGCATGTGGAAAGGGGAATACTCCTGACACTACTACCTTGGAGATCCTGTTTTTTAGTGTCCGATCTAACTTCCTGAATTGTCCTTGCAGGATCTTGTCACTCATCCTACCGACATCATTTGTGCCAAGATTGACAGTTATTTCTTTCTGTTTACTTTCCTGTTCCTGGATGGTTTGTACCTGTTCAGAGACATCCATGACTCTGGCACCAGGGATGCAATGTACCATCCTGGAGTCACTCTTACAGCTGCAGAAGCACCTGTGCCCCTGACTATCGAATCTCTAATTAGTATTACTCTATGACACTTTGTTCCTCCTCTCTGTACATCACCGCCAGGCATGGAGCCACTGCACTGGCTGCTGCTGCTGCTGTTGCTGTCACCTGATGGACCATCCCCTCATCAGTTTGCAAAACAGAATACTGTTTGACAGGGTGACAGCTACAGGGAACACTTGCCTGTCCTGTCTAATGCTGTCCCATCCCTCTGACTGTAGCTTGGGTATGACCACCTTTCTGGAACTTCGATCTATGATGTTGTCCGCCATTTGTGTGCTCCTTAGTGTCTCCACCTGCTGTTCAGTGAGCAGCTGAAGCTGAGTACACTTGCTGCAGATGTAAATGTCAGGGATGCTCTCAGAGTGCATGATTGACCATATCTCACAGGCAAAACACAAAACACCACCAACTGACATGACTAACCCTCTATTGGCTATTCGGTTACAAGTTCAATTTGAATTAGCTACGTAAATATTACAGTTATTACTTTCTAATAAATAACGCCGCTCTCCCTCATTCACTCCCTACCTGACCTCTCTCTCTTCACCAGAAGAGGAACTAACTGTACTAATCCGTTAGAAACATAGAGACACACATACTGTATTGCAGTGAGATTCAATCACCTGTCACACCAAGGGAATGAACAGTTAACACAAACTGGCACTGAGCTATCTGAAAGCGTGCTTCCTTTCCCACTGTAAGATTAGCAGG
Organism: Chiloscyllium punctatum; assembly: GCF_047496795.1. NCBI lineage: Eukaryota > Metazoa > Chordata > Chondrichthyes > Orectolobiformes > Hemiscylliidae > Chiloscyllium > Chiloscyllium punctatum. The sequence continues at coordinate 8,038,710 of NC_092740.1, forward strand.
ATGCTTCCCTGGAATGGGTAGCTGGTAGCTCCGCCCGAAGAGAATGTCCCCGAACTGAAAATAGGCCCGAGAATACCCCCTCACTCAATTTAAAATCTACCCTGGTACAGGTTCCTCCATCCAGCTCCTGATGCTGGCTCCTCCTGAAGGAACGTGAGTAAACCAAAACTCATATAAACACATGTAATAAACCATTTCAATTAACAGGTAAAGTTTGCATTTTTGGTATTGGAAAAATTCCCTTACACAGAGTGATGAGATGGAATGGAGAGGCCTTTGGCTTATCTTTCAAAACAGGTGAACCAACATCAGAAATACTACTTGACAATAGAAAAGGAAGCATTGTTATCAGTTCTTCAAGTTTATGTTTGACATGGAAGCAATTAAACTGTGGTTTTTACTGATGATAATCCACTTACTCTTGCAGAAAAAAAAATAAAAATAAGACTCCAAGGTCATGCAGGTGGAGCTTAGATCTGCAGCTGGAGAGGTGCCAAAGGACGAGAGGAATGTATCATGTGGTATCATGTCACAAAATTTGAGCAAGGGACAAAACAGAGAACCACTGACCTATCAGTCTCACCTCAGTGATGGTGAAAATATTGGATGCAATTGATCTATACTTGGAGCGGCAGGGATAGATCAAAAACAGACAGCATGGTTTTGTTAAGGAGAGGGAGGCCAGAAGTTGGGAGATTATAGGCTGGTTAGCCTGACCCTGGTCGGTTGCAAGACTTTAGAGTCCATTATTAAGGATGAGATTGCAGAGTACTTGGAAGTGCATGGTAACATAGGGCTGAATCAATGTGGCTTCATCAAGGGGAGGTCATGCCTGAAATGAAACTGTTGGAATTCTTTGAGGAGGTAACAAGAGAGGTAAACAAAGGAGAGCCCGTGGACAGGATCCATATGGATTTCCAGAAAGTTTTTAACAAGGTGCTTCACAAGATGCTACTAAGTGAGGTAAGAGCCCATGGTATTAGGGGCAATGCCCAGGTACGGATGGAGGATTGGCTGACCGGCAGAAGGCAGAGAGCAGGGATAAAGGCATCTTTTTCGGGATGGTAGCCTGTGACTAATGGAGTTGCTCAGGGATCAGTGTTCGGATCACAACATCATACATTGACAATCTGGCTGAAGGAACCAAGGGCATTATTGAACCCACACATGTTTCCAGAATAACTTCAGTTACTTTCTTTCTCTGTATATATCTATGGGAGAGTTTGCTGTTAATTGTTACATTTCTTGTCAATTTACTTTCACCCCAATTTTCTCTATCTATACAAGCTTTATTTTCATTTGCCGTTGGTTTAGAATCATAGAATCATACGGTGCAGAAGAGGCTCTTCAGCCCATTAAGTCTGGAATGCTAAAAATAAAATTATTATCAACACAAGTCCCGCTTTGCCAGACTAGGCAAATAGCCTTGAATGTTATAACACTTCAAGTGCTCATCTAGGTTGTGGGGTTTCCTGCCTCAACTACCCTCTAAGGCAATGCATTCGAGAGACTCACTGCCCTGTGGGTGAAAATGTCTTTCCTCAACTCCCCTCTAAACCTCCTGCTTTCCCTTTAAATATATGCCCCTTGTTATTGACCTTTAGCTAAGGGGTTCAGCTGCTTTCTATTCACCTATCCATGCCCCTCATAATCTTAGAAAACTCAATCAGACCCTCTCAACCTTCTCTGCCCCAAAGAACATAACTCAAGCTTATTCAGCCTCTCTTCACAGATGGACTGATCCATTCCAGGAACATCTTGGTCAACCTCCTAGTGCAATCACATCCTTCTGATCGTGTGGTGACTAGAACTGCTCACCCTAATCCAGCTGTGACTCAACCAAGCCTCTGTACAGCCACGACATTACCTCACTGTTCTGAAAATCTATGCCACAACTGGTAAAGGTAAGTGCCTGTATACCTTCATAACCACTCATTGGCATCCTCAAGTGAACTGTAGACAAGCACCCCAAAGTCCCTGTGCTCCTCTGAGCTTGCTAGTTTCCTCATTCATTGAGTACTCCATTGTCTTGTTCCTTCTTTGGGAAGTTGCATCACCTCACATTTATCAGGGTAAAATTCTATCTGCTATTGATCTGTCCATTTGACCAATCTATTTGTAACCTTCACTAAGCTAACACTTTCCTGTGTAGTGTCAACCATCTGGTCATTTCCTGTGTCATCCACAAACATGCTTATTATCCATCTCTCATTCTCATCTACATCATTTATGGATATCACAAACAATGACGAACACAGCACTGACCCCTATGGCGTGCCATTGCACACTGGGCTCCAGCCACACCAACAGCCTTCTATCCACACTCCCTGTCTCCTGTCACAAAGCCAATTTTGGTTCTAACTTGCCAAGTTACCCTGGATCCAATGAGCTTTCACCTTCTTTGTCAATTTCCAATGTGGGATTTTCTCCAAGGCCTTGCTGAAATCCATATGAATTGCATCAACTCCTCTGCTGTCATCCAGACACTTGGTCACCTCCTTAAAATATTCCACCAGATTTGGTAAGGCATGAGCTCCTCCTGCCTATCTACTGACTGTCCCTGTTTAAACTTTGTTTCTCTAAATGAAGATTAATTTTCTCCTTCACTACTTTTTCCAATCATTTCCCTTCCACTGATGTTTGACTCACTGGTCTATATTTCCCTGGTTTATTTCCAGTATCTTCTTGTAAAGTGGAACTATTAGCTGTTCCTCAATCCTCTGGCACCTTCCCTGTGGTCAGAGAAGATGTAAAAGTTTGCATCAGGGCCCCTGGAACTTACTCCCTCAAATCCTTAATATCTAGGATCCAAGTCACTCAGACCTGGGGATTAGTCGACTTTAACATCTGCTAAAACCTCATTGCACATTACTACATCTGAAATAACCTGTTCCCGGGTAAATTCTGCAACGTGTTTCTCAAAGAAACAATCCCTTCTGCATATTACACATTAATTTCCCTTGTTTTCCTTGTCTATCTGATTTGTTAAGATTAGAGTGGTGCTGGAAAAACACAGCGGGTCAGGCAGCATCTGAGGACCTGGAAAATCAGCATTTTGGGCAAAAGCCTTTCATCAAGAATCCTCATTCCTGATGAAGGGCTTTTGCCCGAAACATCAATTTTCCTGCTCCTCGGATGCTGCCTGACCTGCTGTGCTTTTCCAGCATCACTCTAATTTTGACTCTAATCTCCAGCATCTGCAGTACCCACTTTCACCTATCTGATTTGTTAGTCAATATATAGATTAAAATTACTTGCTTACACACATTAACTATTTCCTGAATTATAATTTATCCTACAGTGAGATATCTTTTCTGCAGCCTATAAATAACTCCCACCAGTGATTTCTTTCCTTTGTTATTCCTTATTTCCATCCGAACCAATTCCACATCATGACCTATTATATGACAATATTATATTACTACTCACTGTTACTACTAAGATATTTATTTATTAAAAATGTGATCCCACTCCCTTTCTATTTGTGTCAATTTATTACAAAAAGATAAACAGCCCAAAGTTCTAATTTTTCAACATCATTTCTTACCCTCGTGCTAATTTCTATTGCACTCTTTTCTCTATATTTTCTACCCCTTCCCATCACTCTTGAATGGTCATTCACCTTTTTCACTACCCTGCAGTCTTTGCTCTCATGTTTCCCTTTTACTGGTTGAGAAAGAACCTGATCAAGTAAATTAGATTATGAGTGCACAAATAGAATAGGTAAGCAGACACTATTTTCATTCGTAGAGGGGTCAGTAGCCAGGGAATACAGATTTAAGGTCAGAGTTAAAGAGTAAGAGAAGAGTTAAGGAGAGTTGAAGAGCTTTTTTTTCATGCTGAGGGTGATAAGAGTCTGGCACTTACTGCCTGAAAGACCAGTTGAGTTTGGAAATGTTAGTAACAATTCAACAAGTAACACTTCAACTTCATTGGGTGGCAAGGCAGCTCAGTGGTTAGCACTGCTGCTTCACAGCGCCAGGGACCCAGGTTTGAGTCCCACCTCGAACGACTGACTGTATGGAGTTTGCGCGCTCTCCCCATGTCTGCATGGGTTTCCTCCGGGTGCTCTGGTTTCTTCCCACAATCCAAAGATGTGCAGGTTAGGTGAAATGGTCATGCTAAATTGCCCATAGTCAAGGGTAAATATGGAGATTGAGTTGGGTGAGTTACTCTTCAGAAGGTTGGTGTGGACTCCTTGGGCTGAAGGGCCTAGAACATAGAAACATAGAACAGTACAGCACAGAATAGGCCCTTCAGCCCACGATGTTGTGCCGACCATTGATCCTCATGTAAGGCAAACCTAATGTAAGAACCCTCAAATTTCTGTGACCATATGCAAGTCCAGCAGTCTCTTAAATATCCCAATGACCTCACTTCCACAACTGCTGCTGGCAATGCATTCCATGCTCTCACAACTCTCTGCGTAAAGAACCCGCCTCTGACATCCCCTCTATACTTTCCGCCAATCAACTTAAAACTATGACCGCTCGTGTTAACAATTTCTGCCCTGGGAAAAAGTCTCTGGCTATCAACTCTATTTATGCCTCACATTATCTTGTACACCTCAATTAGGTCCCTTCTCTTCCTTCTTTTTTCCAATGAAAAGAGTCCGAGTTCAGTCAACCTCTCTTCGTAAGATTCCAGGCAGTATCCTGGTAAACCTCCTCTGAACCCTCTCCAAAGCATCCACATCTTTCTTATAATAGGGCGACCAGAACTGGACACAATATTCCAAGTGCGGTCTAACCAAAGTTTTATAGAGCTACAACAAGATGTCACTCAATCCCCCTGTTAATGAAAGCCAAAACACCATATGCTTTCTTTACAACCCTGTCCACTTGGGTGGCAATTTTAAGGGATCTATGTACCTGCACACCAAGATCCCGCTGTTCCTCCACACTGCCAAGAATCCTGTCTTTAATCCTGTACTCAACTTTCAAGTTCAACCTTTCAAAATGCATCACTTCTCATTTATCCAGGTTGAATTCCATCTGCCACCTCTCAGCCCATCTCTGAATTCTGTCAATGTCCCGCTGCAGCCTACAACAGCCCTCTATACTGTCAATGACACCTCAAACCTTTGTGTCGTCTGCAAACTTGCTAACCCATCCTTCAATCTCCTCATCCAAGTCATTAATAAAAATTACAAAGAGTAGAGGCCCCAGAACAGAGCCCTGTGGAACACCACTCATCACTGACTTCCAGGTAGAATACTTTCCTTCCACTACCACTCGTTGTCTTCTGTTGACCAGCCAATTCTGTATCCAGACAGCTAAATTTCCCTGTACCCCATTCCTCCTGACCTTCTGAACGAGCCTACCATGGGGAACCTTATCAAATACCTTGCTGAAGTCCATATACACCACATCCACCGGTTGACCCTCATCAACTTGTCTAGTAACATCATCAAAGAACTCAATAAGGTTTGTGAGGCATGACCTGCCCCTCACAAAGCCATGCTGACTGCATTTAATCAAGCCATGCTCTTCCAGATGGTCATAACTCCTATCCCTCAGAATCCTTTCTTACACCTTGCAGATGACAGACGTGAGACTGACTGGTCTGTAATTGTCGGGGATTTCCCTATTTCCTTTCTTGAAGAGAGGAATTACATTTGCCTCTCTCCAGTCCTCAGGTACGACTCCAGTGGAGAGCAAGGGTGCAAAGATCTTCACAAGTGGCAAAGCAATCACATTTCTCACTTCCCAAAGCAGCCGAGGACAAATCTGGTCTGGCCCTGGCCACTTGTCAACGTTAATGTTTGTCAAAATTTTCAGCACATCAGCTTCCTCAATCTCTATCTGTTCCAGCATGCTTACCTGCTCCTCAATGGTTTCATTCACTACAAGGTCCTTTTCTTTAGTAAAGGCAGAAGCAAAAAACTCATTTAGGGCCTCCCCTATCTCCTCAGACTCTATACACAAGTTCCCTATGCTATCCCTGATTGGCCCTACTCTTTCTTTGATAATTCTCTTATTCCTCACATAAGTGTAAAATGCCTTTGGATTCTCCCTAATCCTTCCTGCCAAGCCTTTTTTGAGCCCCTCATGGCTCTCCTCAGACCATTTTTGAGCTCCTTCCTCGCCTGCCTGTAATCCTCTAGAGCTGAGCAAGACCCTTGCTTCCTCCACCTTCTTTCTTATGATGAGAAGCTCCTCCGCTCTCGTCATCCAAGGTTCCTTTATCTTACCCCTTCTTGCCTGTCTCAGAGGAACACATTTATGCATCACTCGCAACAACTGTTCCTTAAACACTCTCCACATGTCTATAATGCCCTTTCCATGGAACAATTGCTCCCAGTCCATGCTTCCCAACTCTAATCTGATAGCATCATAGTTTCCTTTTCCCCAATTAAATATCCTCCCATTGTGCCTGCTTCTCTTCTTCTCCACAGCTATGTAGAATGTGAGGCAGTTGTGGTCACTATCACCAAAATGCTTTCCCTCCGCAAGATCTGACACCTGCCCCGGCTCATTGCCGAGCACCAAATCCAAAATGGCCTGTCCCCTCATTGGCCTGTCAATGTACTGAGATAGGAAACCCTCCTGAACACACCTTACGAAAACAACAACTTCCAAACCATCTGCTCGAAGGAGGTTCCAATCAATATTGGGAAAGTTAAAGACACCATTACAACAACCCTACTACATTCACACTTTTCCAAAATCTGCTGACCTATGCTTTCTTCAATTGCCCTGCTGCTACTGGGGGGCCTGTAGTAAACCCCTAATGAGGTGACTACTCCGAATTTTCACCCATATTGACTCAGTAGGCAGACCTTCCTCGACTATGGTAACTTCTGTAGCTGTGATACCCTCTCTGATTAGCAGTGCTACACCCCCTCCTCTTTTTCACTCCTCCCTATTCTTTTTAAATGTTCTAAACCCTGGAACATCCAGCAACCATTCCTGCCCCTGAGAAACCCACGTCTCTGTTATGGCCACAACATCATAGCACCAGGTACTGATCCATGCTCTAAGGTCATCACTTTTATTCCTGATACTCCTTGCATTAAAGCAAACATACTTTAACTGATCCTTTGGTTCTTTCCCAGGAAATTCCTTCCCACTGGCTGCGCTACCTCTTGCTATTGCCTCATCTCCATCAACTCTCACCACCGGTATATAGCTCAGGTTCCCACCCCCCCTGCCATACTAGTTTAGACCCTCCTGAACCACTCGAGCAAACCTTCCACCCAGGACATTGGTCCCCCTCAAGTTCAGGTGCAACCCATCCTACATTCACAGGTCCCACCTTCCCTGTTTCCATATTGTCGGGAATCTAATCATCACATTTGCATTTCTGTTTGCTCCTTCACTAGCCTGCACCTCTGCTCTCTCATTTCTTTTTCATTTTAATCCTTCCCTCTAATTGAATCCTAACTCACATTCCAATCCCTATCCCACTAATTAGTTTAAACCCCTCAATAAATTGTTAAAAAGGCATACGGACCTTGAGTTGAAAAATGTGAGATATATAGTTAGGTCAACAGTCACTGTCACAGACATGATGCCCCAAATGGTGTCGTTCTATGCTGTAAATGTCAAAGAATTCATGAGTCCACAACGAAAATTTGAAGGAATGAACCTTCACACTAGGAATTGTTAATTACAGGGCAAAAGTGAGGACTGCAGATGCTGGAGATCAGAGTGGAGCTGGAAAAGCACAGCAGGTCAGGCAGCATCTGAGGAGCAGGAAAATCGATGTTTCAGGCAAAAGCTCTTAATCAGTTAATTACTGGTTGACTGACAGTAATTAAAACTCATCATATTGATAAAATAGTGTTGAGTCTGAAATAGACAAGATGTAACTTTCTATGCTGAGTTTAGTTTCTATCTAACGTAAACATGGAGTAATGTCACTGCACATCATTTAGTAAATCTCAATGATCAGCCAACAACAGCGTTTGGTTTATGTCCAGTAACAAATTCCACCTTTTTATGTTCTGTATTTGTAGTATTCTTTGTAAGAAATAACAGCAAATGCTTTTATCTCATCATTGTTAATTCTCAGTCAGTTTTGCTCCAGCATCTCTCTGAATCCTGGCTTTGTCTTCAGTATTCTGTATCTCTCCTCACACTCTGGAAGGTCACATGAGTTTCTGTGGGCTTTATTCCACTTGGAACTCTGATGGGAATGCTTTGGCAGCTTCAGGTAAGCAATGGTATCCTGCCTTCATTTTTTGTACAGCAACTGATTTCTCCCTGATGAAGAAACATCAGCGAAGGAAAAGGCACATCGTGCTAAACAGTAACAGGTTTGGGAATGACATGCCAGATAGCAGATGGGTCATCAAGGAGGAGACAATTGTTATGTTTTCAAATCCAATTCAAAAGGTCAGTATTAGAAAGTACTTACTGTGACCCCATACCGGGACTGACAGCAGGACTGCAGAAAGACAAACATGGAGAGACCTCATCGTTAATACTTCACCATTTCACCCATCTCACTTGCTTACTCTTATCCTTTTACAGAAAATGTTAGCTAACTTCCTGTGCGCTGCCGAGGAAATGTTGGTCAATTTTACAAGTTCCGAACAGCAAAAGGACAGTCTGTGTATTTTTAATAGCAGCTGAGAGAGTGACAAAATTGAGGCACCAACCACAACAACTGTTGAGAAAAGGAGATGTTGCATCGCCTTCCAATACTTTCCTGAAAATCCTCACTGCCAACATTTAACACTTCGAGAACTGGATAGAGTTAGAGGCAGACTGAAGCTCCCTCCATACTGTCCCCATCCAACACTCCCTGGACAGGAACAGAATGTGTTGCACAGAGTAAAGCTGACTCTGCACTGTCCTCGGCAAATACACCCAGGACAGGGACAACATCGGGTTAGGTACAGAGTAACGCTTCTTCTGCTCTTCTAAATATAATTAACCTGTGGTAAAGCACCCTCGACATTGTCCCCATGAAACACTTTCAGGGGCAGGTCCAGCACGAGGTAAGATACAGAATAAGACTCCACCTGCTTATTTACAACTGAAAGGGAACAGAAAACAAAGGTCTTTGAAAACTGTCCCCATCAAACATTCCCACGACAGGTGCAGCACCGGCTCAGATACAGAGTAAAACAGCCTCCACATCATTCCCATCAAACACTCCGAGGACAGGACCAGCACAGGATCAGATAAAGAGTTTACCTCCATCTCTCTGATCATCCAGGTCCTTTTGCACTGCTGAAGGTAGAGTCACTGGAGACACAGATTGATGCTGTTATTCTAGACCTTTTGTCCTGAACAGACGTCATGGAGGTAGGGGTTGACAGAGGACAACAGATCTCTGGCAAGTTAGTCACTAATCCATGTATTAAAAAGTTGCACACAAACTTATTTTAGCGCCTTCAAAACCAACCACAGGGTTTAACAGTACCACAAATCCTGTTGTGGCTGCTGAAACCAGTGTGTGGTTTGCATGTTACTTTTGCAGTTCTCACAATTTCCTTCTCAGAGCCGTAACACTTTCATCTGTATCTAATATTTTTTTGGGTAAGTCCAAGCTGCACTAAGGTTTTTAAAAACATTTTTATCCACCTCTGTCTCATTCCAAGAGGAAAATAGCCTGCAATAAAGCAGAAAGAGTCAAGACGGAGAGCGTGTTGCTTCCATGGAGAGCATCCTGACTCTGACTGCCTTGGGCACGGCCAGGACAGATCGGAGGCTGCACTCGGCTGAGTGTACCACGAGCTCCTGAGAAAGGCTGTCTTCCTGACTCAACTGAGGATGGCTGACAACTGTAACAAGCTTCCTATGCCTGTGCTAAATGTTAAATGTGACTGTAGGGAACTACACAGGCTGGAGGGCACCATCTCTGATCACAATGACATTTTTCATTTATTTTAAAATCCCTCTGAACCTTTTATTTTGTAGTAATCCCCAATTTATAATTTGGTTCTTTAGTTGTACTAGTCATTTAAGAACAACAACTGACATGAAATATTTCAGTGTCGACTTGCTGACCTCAGTCTGCTGGGCAATATCAGGGTGAGAGTGTGTTAACTCCACCCACAACAACAGATTTATTTCAATTCTAAAGTTACATTGAAACTTTTGACTTTATTACAGTGCTCCTTTAAGACACTGTTAACTTTAAGTTTAGTTTCATTAGTTGAACTTATGTTGATTATTTTAAAGCAAAGGATACAAATAGACATTGTAATATGCACAGCTATATGTTCAGCCAGTTTCAAATACATGGTACCGCAGGAGCTGCAGTGCATCATTGAGGGGATGACATTTTAATTACAATTAGAACATTTTCTGTGAAGATTTGACTTTAATTTTTACAATGCCTTTATAGGTTGTTACCTAAATTCATTTGATTTCATAGATTGTCAAAGAGAGACTACCAAGAGTAATTTGCTGTAAGTGTTAAGAGCTGTCCTTGGGAAAACGTAAGAATCCATTATTAAGGAGGTGGTGTCAGGTTTTAGATAATCATAATGCAATCAGGCAGAGTTAACATGGTTTGTGAAAGGGAAATAATGTTTGATTGATTTTTCAGAGTTCTTTCAGGAGGTGACAATCAACATGAAGAAAGGGGACCTGAAAGATTTCTGAGGGTTACTGGACCCGAAATGTTCAGAACATAAAAACTAGGAGCAGGAGTAGGCCAGCTGGCCCTTCAAGTCTGCTCCACCATTCAATATGTTCATGGCTGATCTTTTCATGACCTCACTTATAAGCTCCACTTATCCACTCTCTCTCCATAACCCTTAATTCCTTCACTGAACAAAAAATTTTAACTTTAAAAACATTTCCTGAGGTGGCCTCAACGACTTCACTGGGCAGGGAATTCCATAGATTCACAACCCTCTGGGTGAAGAAGTTATTTGTCATTTCAGTCCTAAATCTGTTCCCCTTAATTTTGAGGCTATGCCCTCTTGAACATAGTGAACCTCTTCTGCACTCCCTCTAGTGACAGTTTATCCTTCTTCAAGTAAGGAGATCAAAACTGCATGCAGTTCTTCAGGTGTGGCTTCACCAACACCTAATGCAGATGCAACATGACTTCCCTGTTTTAAACTCAATACCTTTATCAATGAAGGACAAAATTCCTGGATGTAAATTTATTTGCTGAGCTGGAAGGTTCGTTTTCGGATGTTTTGTCACCATTCTAGGTAACATCATCAGTGGAGCACTGGTGGTATGGTCCACCATTTATTTATGTGTTTAGGTTTCCTTGGGTTGGTGATGTCATTTCCTGTGGTGATGTAATTTCTTGAACCAACTTGCCACTCACCAGAAAACCACTGAAAGGCTGATATCCCTTGTGCCTACACCATCCCCTCATCGCATTCAGTACAGACTTACATAGAATCATAGAGTCATTGGGATGTACAGCATGGAAACAGACCCTTCGGTCCAACTCATTCACACTGACCAGATATCCAACATTAAATTGGTCCTGCTTGTCAGCAGTTGACCCGCATCTCTCTTGACCCTTGCTATTCATATACCTATCCACATGCCTTTAAAATGTTGTAGGTGTACCAGCCTCCACCACTTCCTCTGTCAGCTCATTCCATACATGCACCACCCTTTGCATAAAAAAGTTGCCTCTTGGATCACTTTTAAATCCTTCCTCTCTCACCCTAAGCCAATGCCCTTGAGTTCTGGACTCCCACAACCCAGGGAAAAGATCTTGTCTATTTACCTGATCCATGCCCACCACTTTTATAAACATCAATAGGGTTACCCCATAGCCTCTGATGCTCCAGGGAAAACAGCCCAAGCCTATTCAGCCTGTCTCTACAGCTGAAACAGTCTAACCTGGTAACATCCTTGTAAATCTTTTCTGAACCCTTTCAAGTTTCACAACATCCTTCTGATAGGAGAAAGAACAGAATTGCACATTATATTCCAAAAGTGGCCTAACCAATGTCCTGTACAGCCCCTACATGATCTTTCAAATCCAATAAAAGAAAGCATACCAAACACCTTCTTCACTACCTTATCTACCTGCGATTCCACTTTCAAGGAACTATGAACCTGAACTCCAAGTTTAGCAACACCCCCCAGGACTTTACAATTAAGTATATGGGTCCTGCCCTGATTTGTCTTTCCAAAATGCAGCACCTCACATTTATCTAAATTAAACTTCATCTGCTACTCCTTGGCCCATTGGCCCATCTGATCAAGATCCCTTGTACTCTGAGATAACCTTCTACACTGTCCGCTGCACCTCCAATTTTGGTGTCATCGACAAATTTACCAACTCTGCCTCCTATGTTCACATCCAAATCATTTATTTAAATGATGAAAAGCAGTGGACCCAACACTGATCCTTGTGGTACACCACTAAAAAGCAACCTTTGACTACCACCCTCTGTCTTCTACCTTTGAGCCAGTGCTGTATTCAAAAGGCTCGTTCTTGCTGTATTCCATGTGATCTAACCTTGCGAATCTGTCCATCATGAGGAACCTTGTCGAATGCCTTACTGAAGTTCATATAGATCACACTCCACTGCCCTGTCCTCATTGGTCCTCATTACTTTTTCAAAAAACTCCATCAAGTTAGTGAGACATGACAAATGATGACAACACTCTTGGAAGCTGCACAAATAATCGTTCACATTTGGCCAGCATTTACCTCTTTTTAAGTCCTTGGCAATAAATATCTGCATCATTGAGGAGCCAGTGTTGGCAGTTGGCAGCACCAACGGCAAAGTGCCAATTACTTTGACCAGCAGATGACCCCTCTCCATTCTTACTCTGCATGCTTTGCAAGTGGATGATGAAATGACTGCAAATTAAATGTAACTGGAGCTTGCAAGTGTCTACTTCGTGTATTTGACTCTTCAATGTCCTGGCATCCAGTAGAAGTGGATCCCAGGCTTTTACTGCCAAAGTGACATTGACTCCAACTATCCTAGGCCATTGGCCAATGAACTCTCCAGTCCTTTCGGCAGTGATTCCCTCACTGTCTCTCCTAAACATTTGATTGCTTGGTCCCCAGGACCGTATTCACTCCAGATCCCTGAGGGACTTTGATGAACAGACCTACTAGATACCTGACCATGACCTGAGATTCCCCTGACTGAGCAAGAGCAAAGAAAACAAATGGGCAGCCATGAAATACAAACAAAAAGCAAAGAACCACGGAATCTGGAAATCAGAAACAGATAAAGAAATTGCTGGAAAACCTCAACAGGTCTACCAGCATCTGTGGAGGAAGAGGAGCGTTAATGTTTTCACTACAATGACCCTTCATCAGAAATCACAGACAGACAAATACACACAAACTAAATGTAAAGGTCAGCCTCGGGGGAATGAATAGCTATTAATGGGGGCTATTAGAAGCTGACAATAGGTAACTTGAGGTCGCAGTCCATGTGATGATAAAGCCTGGTGTGTGGACCCTGAGATGTAGCCCAGACCAAACCAAGAGCTGGATGCCTGTCCCTCTGAACAAAGTATCCCTGCAGCAATCTTTCAATGTTAGTTGCCCTCAATGTGGGTCTGTGCTTTCAAAGTGACCCGTCAATGTATCGGAGAGCTGCCATGAAGGTCATGAGGGGTTGGTAAATGTTGGGATGCCAATGTCTGTGGATGATGCCTGTGGATCATTCCCTGAGACGCTGTTTTGTGCTGAGCAACATGGAGGCTCCTCACATCCAGCGGTGAGCTGAAGTCTCCAGGTACCTGCCCTGTCTACCATGTTGAGGATTCACGAGGTTGAGCTTGCTCGGCATGTTTGGTAAGATGGCAAAATGAATGTTAATCAGGAAGGTGTGGACAGTAATAAGATGTTTAAAAAGTTATAATGCCCCCTTAATTCACAATTTTCTGTTGCCCAGTGAGAGACCTACATCACTGCTCAGCAAATCCATTAAAGATGCAATGAGATGCTCCCGATACTGAGATATACCTCAGTGCACTTCTCATCTGATTCCACCACAAATTTGATTTTGGCTCATCACTCAGGCCCTTATAGGATTACACCCATAATCTCAGCAGCATTAGCTGTGACAATGGGATAGACCCAAATGAACCAGTGTCCATTATTCAAAGTTCTCCCTGATGTCCTGGCCAATGTTAATCCCTGAACCAGCTGCACTGAAACTAATGTCTGGTGGTTATCACAGCACTGTTTATCAGGAAATGAAAAAAGAAGGAGACTAAAAGAAGTAAATGCATATTCAAACATAAATCTGAAGTTTACAAATTGTCCAGTGCAATTCACAATCTGAAAAATAATACTTAGAGATTATAATTGTTTCCTTTCTGAGTCGGAGAGATCGAGAGATCAACATCATTAGCACAATGAAAACACACATTGTTTGATATCTTAATGTTTACTGAGCGATCTAGAAAACCATTATTAAATACATCTTTGATGCAGCCAGTTGTCCAACACAATGATCCCTGGGGATGAGCAATGAAATCTGTCTCACATCAAAGAAAAGACATTGATGGAGATACAGAAATTAAATATAAAATCTATTGACGCACTAAACATTTATTCAATATCATATTGAATATGGATATGGTTACATCTCACCCCAGTAGCTATTGGAAATCAAACCTTACTATTCCCTGAGTTATCACAAAAGTTAAAACTTTTATGGAAGTTCACGAAATTCTCTGATTTATCTGCGTTTTATTCACAGGTTGACAAAAAGCGCAAGAATTACTATTTATTGCAAGTAAATAGACTGTAATTCCAGAGAAATAATGACCAATCATTGACATATAACACTACTAGTTAAAATTCTATGCGCATGCATGCACACACATGCACACACACAGATTCGCACACACACAGATTCGCACACACACAGATTCACACGCACACAGATTCACACACACACAGACAGACAGAAACTAATCATTGCTCTGTAGGTGGAGGGGAAACACAGAAAACAGTTTCATTGATCCCTGTTCACAGGATCCGCTGAGATGATTCTTGTGCTGATCAGAATATTGCTTCTCCAGATGCTGTTTACAAGAGATACAGAGTGATTTACAAAAAAATCTGTCTTACTAATTAAAGGTCAGAACTTACTGCAATTGCTGAAGGAAAAGAAAATCAGCTCGTCACCCTAAAATTTAAACTGGCTTTTATTGTAGGGAATGGAGCTGGTGATGAACAGTTCCTCAGCTGGTGGAGGTCTGATGGCTTCTCCCTGTTTCGTTCACATCCACAAGTTGTTCAGTTACCTGGGACCCAATCACATAGTTGTTGGCAGCAAGAAAGTCTTTGTCATTAATCACTGATCATTAATCCAAAGACCACTCAGATACATATTGCCAGTCGAATGTCCATTTGTACACGCCCTTGTCTCCAGTTTGTCTGCAACCTCTTCTGCTACTGTTTGACCCAGCAGCTATGCAAACAGTACTTACAATGAGTGTCAGGTTACTTGTTTTAAAAAACATGCAATAATCCTTCATCAATCTTTGGGTTTCAAATAATTCTGATTCATTTCAGTCCACAATTTAAAATACAGAAGGAGAAAAAGGCACAGACTTGATTTCTTTTAGATTTCCTACAGTGTAGAAACAGGCCCTTCAGCCCAATCAGTCCACACCGACCCTCCGAAGAGATATCCACCCAGACCCATTTCCCTCTGACTAATGCACCTAACACTATGGGCAATTTAGCATGGCCAATTCACCTGACCTATACATTTTTGGACTGTGGGAGGAAACTGGAGCACACCCATGCAGACACAGGGAGAATGTGCAAACTCCACACAGACAGTCACCCAAGGCTGGAATCAAACCTGGGATCCTGGTGCTGTGAGGCTGCAGTGCTAACCACTGAGCTACTGAGCTCACTGAATTTGCCCTGGGAAACAGTGCAGCCTCAGTTACACAGCTTCAGTACTTACTGTGAATGCTCATACCTAATGTTTGATCGCAACAGCTGCATAGGTTACATTCATAGTTTTCACAGCATATTCTTCCTCAAGTAAGAAGACCAGAACTGCACACAATATTCCAGGTGTGGCCTCACCAACACTTTGTACAATTGCAGCAGAACCTCCCTGCCCTTAAATTCAATCCCTCCAGCCATGTAAGCCAATATTCCATTTGCCTTCCTGATTATCTGTGTACCTGAAAATCAACTTTTAGTGATTCACGTATGAGCACTCCTAAGTCCCTCTGCACAACAGCATGCTGCAAACTTTCACCATTTACATAATACTCTGACCTACTATATTTACTTCCAAAGTGGGTAACCTCACATTTACTATCATTGTACTCCATATAACAGACTCTTGCCTACTCACTTAACCTGTCTAAATCTCTCTGCAGACCCTCCACATCCTCTGCACAGTTTGCCTTCCCACTAAGTTTAGTGTCATCAGCAAATTTGGATACATTACACTTAGTGTCCTTTTCCGAATCATTTATATATATCATGAACAGTTGTGGGCCCAACACTGATCCCTGCAGCACCCCGCTCCCCACTGATCTCCAACCAAAGAAACACTCATTTATCCCAACTTTCTGCTTTCTGTTGGTTAACCCAGTCCTCTATCCATGCTAGTACATTCCCTGCAACTCCATGCATTCTTATCTCATGGATGAGTCTTTAATGTACCACCCTATCAAACACCTTCTGGAAATCCATTCACTATGCTTGTTACATCCTCAAAGAACTCCAGTGAGTTTGTCAAACACGACCTGCCCTTCCTGAATCCATGCTGCATCTGCCTGATGGAACCCTTTCCATCTAGATATCTCACTATTTCTTCTTTAATGATAGCCCTCAGCATTTTCCTGATGACAGATGATAAGCTAACTGACCGATAGTTACCTGCTATTTGCCTAAACCCATTTTTTAGACAGCAGCGTGACATTCACTGTTGAGTTATTCAAAGCTTTGGCCATTTCAGCATTGCCCAATATTAATTACCCTTTCTCATCCTGCAAGGGACCGACATCCATATTAGCCATCCTTTTTCATTTTATATATTTATTAAAATTTTTCCTACCTGTTTTTACATTCCATGCTAGTTTGCATTCATAATCTATCTTTCCTTTCTTTATTGCTTGCTTTGTGGTTCTTTGTTGCTTTTTAAAGTTTTCCCAATCTTCCTGTTTCCCACTGCTTTTGGCTACTTTGTAAGCCTGAGCTTTTAATTGGATGCCTTCCTTTATTTCAAAGGGGTGCCCATGGCTGACATCACCGGGTCTGCCCATCACTGCCAGTCTAAGTCTAGCCCATAGGTGACCACGATGGCACTCTGCCTCTCGATGCCCATTGGGGAAGAGATCCAACACTGGATCAGCTGAGACAGCTCAACTTTCTCGAAACTATGGCAGCGACTGTTTGACAACAAAGCTCTCCACAAGGCAGCAAAAAAGTCCTTGCTTTCATCATCAGTCCGTGTAAATGTTGATAGAACCGCAATGCTGGAGCGGGGGTGGGTGGGATTCACAGGATTGTGACCCAGTGGCAGTGAATGAACGATCATATATTTCCAAGTTGGGATGGTGAGTGTTTTGGAAGGGAACTTGCAGGTGGTGGTGATCCCGTGTAATTGTAGTAACGAACAGGAATGCAGTGACTGCATCCTCACGGTCAGGAAACTGAACAGTGTTTGGATTCATTCCCTGTCCTTCCAAAGAGACAAACTTCAAAAGCTTTTGCCTCTGTATTTTTGAAACATTTCATTGTTTGTGTGTGTTTGGGACTTCTTCAACTCAAGAACCAACTACTGCAGCTTGTGGACGTTTGGTCATCTTGCAGGATGTTTTATAATGTTTCAATTCACAATCACCTTGTTAAATACAAATGGTTCTGAGGCTTAGAGCTCATCAATAAACTGTTCCAGTCTCTGACAGGTACAAATCATGGTTAACTCTCTCATATCACACATGTCTCTTTTGGAATGTCACTGCAGTGTGGCAACAAAAGAGGTAATATATGCTTCCTGTTTGTTAGTATCACATATAATAGGAAGAGGCCACTCAACTCCCTCTGCCTGTGCTGGCCATTTGAAAAAGCTATTGAAATTAGTTAAACATCTGGTGTCCTTTCCTGAGTCCAGTGCATTTAGTCTGTCGTGTGACCTCTCGTTCTTTCATCAACACCTTTACCTGGATCCATTTACTAATTGACTGTCCTGCCATTGGAAACAGTTTCTCATGACTTACTTTAGAAAGACTCTTCTTGAACTGGCACAGCTCAATCAAATCTCTCCTGAATCTTCTCTGCTGTAAAAACAATACCAGTTCCTCCAAAGAACGGAAGTCTCTCTTCTCTGGAACCATTCGATTCATCTGCCTTGTACAAAAACATCGTTCTTCAAGGATAGTGCACAGAATTGATCATGTGTCTCTCGCTGGGCTCGACCTGATGTTTGGGAAATGTCCAACCTTGTTTTTCTACTCCATGCTCTTGTCAATAAAAAAAAAATTCCTTTTGCCTTTTTTAATCCATTTCAATGAAACCTCCAAGCTTCAAAGACTTCTCAATGTGCATTTCTACTATCTTTTTGTTCCTGTAACCATTGTAAAATTGCACTATTTATCACACCTCTCTTTGTTCTTCCTATCATGATGTGTCACTTCACTCTTCCCAGTGTTATCTTTCATTTGGCTGGCCATTTCACCAGCCTATATGTCCCAGAGCCTGTGAGCACTTTCCTCACTCTTCACTGTGTTTTTGACTTTTGTGTCATCTGAAAACATTGGAGTTTGTCCTGTATCCCTGAGTGCAGATCATTCACAAAGATCAAGAAGAGAACAATATCAACAGCTCTGCACACTTCCCTCCAGTCTGAAATAAAACCACAGACCACAGCGCTCTGCTTCCTGGCCCAAAGCCATATTTCAAACCACACAGCCAGTAAATTTGAACCTCAACAGCTTCAATTTAAAGAAGATGTGTACATTGTACTTCACAGCAGGAGCAAGCCCTATGGCCCATCGAGTTGTCTCCACAATTCATTAAGACCATAACTGATCTGGTTTTGGCTCAGTTCTGCTCTCCTATCTTTTCTCCACACTCCTTGAGAATGTCAAAGGCTGGTAGTCAGACAGTATGTGTTAGCACCGAGGCTTTCGGGATGAGAGGGATTGGTGAGAGGGGATGGGGTCATTGGTTGACACAAACAGTGAAAGAGTTTCATCCTTTATGTTTTGAATCCACCCAGGATCACACCTCACTCCATGATGCACTGCATTCCTCAGACAGCTGTTCTCACCACATCCCTAAGACCCATACTCAGTGCTATGTGCTGTCATATGCACACTCTTGATCTCTTTCTCCAACAGTACCACCTCACGCTGTCTCAAAGCTCTCCTGTACCCCCAGTTCTCCTTTATTCTCTGGTTCATTCAGTGGTCTAATGGGGAGCTTTTTCTCTTCTTTTCAGGCACTAAGGAATATAAGCTGCAACAACTCAGAGATACCCATACTCTTCTGGAGCCTTTTTCCCCTTCCCATCTCATTTGTCTCTGGCCATTATCCTAACTCCACTTCTTGTTGAACATTGATGTTCCTTCTGACCTTCCTTCTGACATTCTGTACTCAGCAGACGTCTTACTTTTAAATACTTTGCACCCCAGCCTCATTGAATTTCAGACATCTCATGACATTGAACTCTTCTTCCATCGCCTTCACCCCCATGCCCATTTCTTTGATCAAGAGTCCTCTCTTTGTCTCAACCACCTCTAACACTCTCCCTCCACCTGTGTCCTTCCCTCTGGACTTTGACCTGCTCTCCACCTGTTCATCGAAAACTGCTGACATGACATTGGTTGCTTCAATTTCTCTGCCTCCCCTCATCCATTCAATACTATCTCATGGTGAACTGACAGCTGTCAGGCTATCATGTCCACAACAGTCACTAATCTCATCTCATCTGGGATCTCCCCACCACTCCACAGCCTCCAAGCTCATATTCCCCCAATTCTGAACTGCCACCTTCTTCCCACAATCTACAACCGGACTGCCCGGACATACCCTGTGTTCCTGCTTCTTTCTGCCTGAGGGACCTTATCTCTTCTGACCTTGACTGAATTTTTCCTCCCTTTGTCCATTCCTTCCCAACTACATCTGTGAATCTTTTTCCACTTTATATCAGTGTCAGAATTACTGGTTAGTGAGCTCCAGCCACCTCCTCTTCACTGGTGTGGCCACCGATACCCACCTGGGCCCCAGTTATGCCTCTCTCATTGTGGAGCAAGTGGAACATTCCTCATTCAGGTCACTCCCACAACTTTCTCCTGTATGTCGATGACATCATCACCGCTGCTTCCCTCTCTTGTCCAGAGTTGGAAAAATTGACCAATTTTGTTTCCAATTTCCACTCTGCTCTCACCTTCACCTGATCCATCTGTGACTCCTCCCTTCCTTTTCTGATTCCATTTCTGGGGCTAGGCTGGCCGTTTGCCACAGTTACCATGATTATCCATTCTCACACTCTGCTTCCTGTAAAGACTCCATTCCATTTTCCCAGTTTGTCTGTCTCTGTTGCACCTGTTCTGATGATGCCATTTTTCATGTGGTGGGAGATGAGGAGGTTTCAGAAATATTCACCTTTTTCCTCAACCAAGCACCCTCTACCATTGTGGTTGACAACACTCTCAGCTGTGCCTGACCTATCTCCTGCAGTTCTGCCCTTATCCCTTCTCTTCCCTACAACAACAGCGATAGAGTCCCCCCTTGTCCTCACCTGCTAACCCACCCGCATCCACTCCCAGAGGATCATGAACTACCATTTCTGCCAATTCCATCAGGATGCCGCCAGCAGATACCCATTCCCCTCCCCTCCCTTCCCTTGTTAAACCTCTGCAGTGATCGTTTTCTCCCAACACCCTTCAAACCCCCACGGCCCCTTCCCATGTAATCGGAAGAGGCAACAATTGCCTGTTCAACATTCCTCTCCTCACTATCCAAGGCCCCAGGCACACTCTCCAGGTGAAGCAGTTACTTACTTGCACTTCACTTAATCTAGTCTACTGGATTTGCTGCTCACAATGTGGTCTCCTCGACACTGGGGAAACAAAGCGCAGATTGGATGAACAGTTTGCAGAACATCTACGTTCTGTTCACAAACATGTCTCCAAGCTTCCCATTGCCTGCCACTTCAACACATCACCTTGTTCCCTGGCCAATATCTCTGTCTCAGGTTTGCTGCAGTGCTCCAGTGAAGCTCAGCACAAGCTGGAAGAACTGCACCTCATTCTCCACATGGGGATCCTGCAGCCCCCTGGCGTCAGTATTGAGTTCTGAATAAACTTACAGCCTGAACCCCTCATTCCATATGCTTTATCTATCCACACAGCGAAACCCTGTCATAACATGGATTGTTTTCAGTACAGCCAAATCATTTTCACTTATGTATTGTCTGAACAATCAGCTTTTCTTTCTGCCTGACATACTATTGTCTATCCTTTTGATCATGTGATTTTCGTTCTCCATCTCGCTCTGGGCTCAATCCCAGCCTATCTGCTCACAACTCTTCCCCTCCCCCACCACTTCTCTTCAACAGATATACCACTTTTCCCCAGCTACAAACAGTTCTGAAGAAGAATCACCGGATTTGAAATGTTAACTCTGTATTCTCACCACACATATTGCCAGACCTGCTAAGTTCCTGCAGCAAATTCTATTAATTTATATTAGAAGGTTTCCAGAACAAGAGGAGGCTATTCAGCCCATTGTATATGTGCTAATTGAACAACAGCTGTCCAGATTAACTCACCTTCCATCTCTGTTCCATTTCCCTGGAGGTTCATCTTCTTCAAGTGCTTATCTAAGTGGGTTTTAAATATGAAGGTTTCTGTCTCTAACACTCTCTTAGGCAGCGAGGTCCTCAAGTCCAGAATCCTCATCAAGAAAGATTTGCTCCACAACTGAATTCCAATCCTTTCACTGCAAGCTCTCGTTGCCTATTGAGCTCTCTGAGCATGGGTACAAAACATAGAACATTACAGTGCAGGAACAGGGCCTTCAGTCCACCATGTCTGTGACGGCCATGATGCCATTCTAAACTAATCCCCTCTGCCTGCAAATGGTCTGCACCTCTCTGTATACATGCCTGTCTAAATGACTCTTAATTATTGCAAACATATGGGCTTCTATCACCTCTCGTGGCAGCACATGACCGGTGCCTATCACTATATAAAAAATTGTCCTCACAAATCACTCTTAAATTTTTCCTGTCTCATCTTAAATCTATGCTTCCTAGTATTTTATATTTCCAATCTGTGACAACAAAAGCCCAAATGTGCATCTTATCCATGCCTCTCATAATTTTATCGACTTCAATTAGTTCTGCCCTCAGTTTCCAATGCTCTTGCAAAAAAACTATCCAAGTTTGACCAACCTCTCCTTATAGCTAATGCACACCAATTCAAGTAACATCCTCGGAAATCTCTTCTGCATCCTTGTTTTGTGTAGAAGTTTTATGCTCATGTTACCCCCAAGTACCTTCATGTTGCAGCTTTCTTACAATATTTTTTTTATGGCCTGCTGATTTTCTCCAGCATTGTCTGCTTGTTTCATGAGGAGAGGGTGGACAGGCTGGGTTTGTTTCCACTGGAGTTTAGAAAAGTGAGGGACTGGGAGACTGTAAACTTCAGAACTTTAATAACTGTTCAAGGATTGAAAGAATAAACAATGACTGTCTCTGGAATAAACTAGTCCTGAGGTGAAAGAGATAAGGGGAAACTGTTATCAAGGAGTTAAAAGCAACATGTTAATTAGCCATCCCTGTGAAGAACGAGTCAAAGGAACATCAACAAGCTGCTCCTGGGAGACAGGAGGTAGTTAACACCAAATGTAACAAGGAACGAGGAAGCTACTCCTGATTTGATGACTCCAGAAGAGTAATCAATGTTGTGGTTGAATGCATCTTAACTATCATCAATAATGCCACTTCACAAACTTCACAAAATATAAAATCCTGTAAGAACTCAACTTCAGGCTTCTTTAATGGCAGAACACCAGAGGACAACACAGCACAAGAATCAACCCTTGGACATCGAAGAACAGACACTGTTGATTGGAATTGTAGGTAAATTCCACCAATACTCGGGAAATGGCTAAGTTGCATTGTGAGGCTTAACTTGCTGATGTGAGGGTTCTTATTTTAGTTACTATGTGCAATAAAGTTGAAGTGATTGTTTCAATATTTGATTGTTTCTGAGATTTCTTATTAGGTATCCATATTAAATGTAGCTTGTTATGGTCAGAGTCAGGGTTAGGGTTAGTTTTTAACTGATGCAGAAACAATGGGCCAAAGGGCCTTTCTTTGTGCTGTAGAACTCTGTTTCTCAATATAACAGTTTGCCGCTAAATATCTATCCAGGGTTCCCACTGTGCTAATGCTTCACACCCTCTGTTACAGTGTCTGAAATGGACATTGATAAGTTAGAGTACAGTCATAAACTGGAGCAGTTGGCTGCTGGGCCTGATCAGTCTCGGGAATGATGGACGAACCTGGAACCTTCCTGAAAAACACACAAGGAACATAAATATTTTGAGGAAACAAATTGCATTCTCTCAGGTCACAGGAAGGAGCATGCTGTCTGTGCATCAATCTCCTGCTCTGGTTATACAGAGAACAAATTCCAAAGGGTGATAAATACAGTTAATCCATCAAAGCTTGTTAGAAATTGAAGATGGTTGAATAAGTCATCACCAGAATCAGTCTTTGCCATTGGAATGTGGTTGGTATCAATGGAACCCAAGGTGTAGTTCGCAGCTGTAACTCAGGGAGAGCAGCAGATACTGTCAGGAATCATAGTGTGTTACCACATGGGGAAAACCCTTCTGCTAATTTAAATGAGACGTGCAGAAAATCTTACCTCACTTCATAATCTGTTAAAGCATGAGTGACAAAGAACCAAATCCCACTATTTAAAGAAATAAAACAATTTATTCTTTAACTCCAAGAAAAAAAAGAGAGTATTAAACAACAATTATCTGTACTGTAATCCTCCTTTGTCTGATCAATTTATCTACCTCTCACTCTACAACTATATATATTGATAACTATATATACTCAACTATTATACTGATCTGATAAAACCCCCTGATTAAGATTTACAAAAACTTAAATTTCAAAACCAGACAGCTGTGTTGATTCCCCTCTGAATCTTCTTTTTTTCTGGATCCTTTCTTCGGTCTTCTGCTGCACAGATTTCTTATGAACAAGTGCCTTTCAGAGGGTAATTCTGTATTTGTTGGTGCTTTTTGCTGCTCTGGCTAACTATTCAAAATGTCCGATATTTATACCCCAAAACATCAGATTGTCTCATTGATTTGATGTCATCAAAACAGTAAAATTCAAATTCGATTGGATTTTAGTATCTTGAAACGCAACTTAAACTGATTGGCCAAATTTGAATTTGTTGTGTACCATATAAACTCAGCTTCAGCTATTTGTTTTACAGCCAAATGTTAAATTTGTAAAATTTTCTGCACACTCTGTGCTTGTTAAGTCCTTGCCAGCTTTCACTCTCTCTTAAAGGTACAGTACACCCACAACTTCTTAACACAGTGACAGATGATTCAAGGCAACTCTGGTTCAGCTTTGAGCAACTAGTGACAGGGCAGGGAAGGAGGGTGTTAGAGATAAAAGGAAAATTCCTGCATGGGCTTCTCATCTGCTGTAACTTTGGAGGATGTTACAAGGCTTGGAAATCTTGGAAAGTAGAGAATGATCAGGAAACTACATCCCTACCCTTTGGAAATTCAGTTGCTTGGAGAGGAAGGAAGAAAATAGTAGGATTCATAAAAGCTTCCATTTTATACTCAGCACTCACTGCAAGCCATAACATTTAGTCTTTCCCTCTATAAAAAAAAAATTCACGATAACTCAAAGTATCTGTGGTAATAAAAATGAGCAACAATTTAGTTTTACATGGAGGTGAATTGCAGGTTAATGTGAGGAAGGTGAATAGAAGCTAGAGATTTACAAATCAATGGAAATTGACAAATTCCTCTCAGAAATTATTAATCTGTCATTTACCTCTTGGTCTATTGATGACTTTCCCACTCTGAGTGTTTGAGCAATTTCTTAAGTGCCCAACTACATTAGCAGCTCATCACCAGGGGCTTGCATTCTGTCTGTGAGCAAGAGATATCCAATTCTATTTTGAACCACAGCACTTCTACTACTACTACTTGTATCAATCACGAATCATGCTACCTTTTTGAAAATGTGGGCTATTCAATTTGCTGTGAACGCCCAAAAAAGACAAAAATGATTAGTAAATATCTTGTTAAATGAAGAATAAATTTGCCACAGTGTCTCCACAATTGAATGTGTCTCAAGCAATGTCATCCCTTATCAACAATATATACATATCACAGTTTGATTCAGAAATCCCTAGAGTATGATCTGATACCCAAACAATTACATGGGATTCAGGGTGAGCTTGCCAATTGGCTACATAGTTGGCTTAATGGCAGACAGTAACAGTAGAGGATTGCTTTTTGACCTGGAGGTCTGTAGGAGCGGTGTTCCACAGAGATCAGTTCTGGGTCATCTTTTGTTTGTCACTGATATAAATGATTTGGATGAGAATATAGAAGGCATGGTCAGTAAGTTTGCAGATGACACAAAAATTGGTGACATAGTGGGCAGTGAAGAAGGTTTTGATCAAATGGGTCAATGGCTGGAAAATTGAGTTCAATCTAGATAAATTCGACGTATTGTATTTTGACACAACAAAATATGATAGGATTTTGTAGGATTTATACAATTAATGCAAGGACCCTAGGTAGTGTTATAGAACAGAGGGACCTGGGGTGCAGGTTCATAATTCTTTAAATATTGCATCACATAAAATAGTTAAAAAGACATTTGGCACGCTTTCCTTCATTGCTCAGTCCTTTGAGTATTGGATTTGGGATGTTATACTGAAGTTGTACAGGACATTGGTGAGGTCGCTTCTGGAATACTATGTCCAGTTCTGGTCGCCTAATTATAGGAAGGATATTATCAAGCTGGAGAGGGTTCAGAAGAGATTTACCAGGATGTTGCCAGGAATGGAAGATTTAAGTTATAAAGTAAGGATGGATAGGCTGGAATTTCTTTCATTGGAGCATAGGAGGTTGAGAAGTGACCTGATAGAAGTTTATAAATTAATGAGTGGTGTTGATAGAGTTGATGGTAGTTATCTTTTCCCTAAGAAGGGAAATTTCAAGAGTCAGGGGCACATTTTTAAGGTGAGAGGAGAGAGATTTAAAAAAGACAAAGAAGTAATTTTGTTTACACTATGGTGTGGAATTAACCTGCAGAAGTGATGGATATGGGCACAGTTACAATGTTAAAAAACATTTGGATGTATGCATGAATAGGAATGGTTTGGAGGGATATGGGCCAGGAGCAGGCAGATGGGACTGATTTAGTTTGGGATTATGTTCATCATGGACTGGTTGGACCAAAATCTCTGTTTCCATGCTGTATGCCTTTATGACTCTATGGGTGGTATGGTGGCACAGTGGTTAGCACTGTTGCCTCACAGTGCTAGATACCCGGGTTCAATTCCCGCCTCAGCTGACTAACTGTGTGGAGTTTGCACGTTGTCTGTGTGGGTTTCCTCCGGGTGCTCCGTTTTCCTCCCACAGTCCAAAAATGTGTGGGTTAGGTGAATTGGCCATGCAAAATTGCCCGTAGTATTAGGTGTAGGGGAATGGGTCTAGGAGGGTTGCGCTGCGGTGGGTCGGTGTGGACTTGTTGGGCTGAAGGGCCTGTTTCCACACTGTAAGTAATCCAAAACAGTGTCCTCCAAAGCCCTGTCCAATATCAGCAATTGACCAAGTCAGATTAAAGTGTTTTAGAATAACCAGTGGAGACAGAGGATCAAACGTAGAGCAGAGAAAGGCTAACAGAGAAAGGGATTAATGTTGCTATGATCCCAGCTGAAGTTATTACTGGACAAGTCCGATTCCAAACTAAAACCTGATTTGATTGATCATTTTTTGATTTTGTTTTGTTTCATAATGCAATGGTTTGTCTTTGAAAGAGAAGCACACAATGCTGCACATTTTACTGTCACAATAAAACAGAGGTTTATTCACAAAAGAAAAGAAGATAAAATAGAATAAAGCAAACTGCGTAGCCCCGACACAGATTCAAAAAAATTTACATGTGGAAAAAAAGTATATTCCCATTCATAACAAAATACTCCTTCATCAATTAAAAATTAAAAATAGCTTTTGTATTGTACCCAGTACAGTATCTAAAAGTATCCCTTGTATAATAGCTAAAAAGATTACTTGTGCAATAGTTACTCCAAAGTTCCTATTTTAACACCCTGGTAGATTTAATGTTGATCATAAACGGTCAACTAGCTAAAGTTCATTTTTAAATTAGGTGAAGGTAATGGTTAATAGACACAGCAACAAGTATTTCAGGGAATATTTTAGAAAAATGGGGCAGATACATTCCAACAAGTTGAGCAGGACCCATGTAGTTAAATGACAGTACCAAGTTGAAAGAATAGGAGCAGGTCAGATGATTGTAAAGAATGTAAAAGGATAACCAACAATGATTTAAAAATGAAAACGGAGGGAAAAATTACTATACAGATAAAGTTAGGCAGAAATATAAGAGCTAATAATGAGTTTTCCTAGTGGTTTTGAGGATCAGTTAGATTGGTTGGCTGGCCAGTTGGCTTGTGCAGCAGAGTGATGCCAACAGTGCAAGTTCAATTCCCACACAGTCTGAGCTTACCACAAAGGTCCCACCTTCTCAACCTTTCCTGTTAAGGTGATCCTCAGGTTAAACATGCCACCAGTCATCTCTCTCTGATCAGGCCACAACCCTATGGTCCTCTGGGACAATGGCAACTCTACATTTACAACATGACTGTGGTTTGTATGGAAGGTGAGTTTGCAGAATTAATCATGGAAATGGTACATGAATTAAACAGGTAATTTACATCAGTTTTTAGGACAGTAGATACAAACAACATTCCAGAAACACTACAAATCAGGCAATGGAAAGGGAGGAGGAACTTGATTAAATTACAGTCACTAGAGAAGTGGTTCTGACAGCTTCCTGGGTCCGTGATGGACTTCATCACAGGGTCTTAAAAGAGGAGCTGCTGAGAAAGTTGAACAATTGGTTTGATGACGCAGAATTCTGTAGGTTTGGGGTAGGTCTCACTATGTTCACAAACAGCAAAGTAACTCGTAGAGTCAGAGAGATGTACTGCATAGAAACAGAACCTTCAGTCCAATTCGTCCATACCGATCAGATATCCAAAATTAATTTAGTCCCATTTGCCTGCTTTAGGCTCATATCCCTCTAAACCTTTACTATTCATGCACCCATCCCAATGTCTTTTAAATGTTGTAATTGTACCAGTCTTGACAATTTCCTCTGACAGCTCATTCCATACAAACACCACCCTCTGCATGAAAATGTTGTCCCTTAAGTCTGAATTTGGCCTGAAGACATGGCAAGTACTGCCTTGTCCTCTTTAATAGGACTTAGTAGGGGTTTGTGATTGATTATTATTACAAATTTGCATTCATATTGGTAGTGGCAGAATGCCCTAACTCCAAATATGACCCCCAATCCTACCTTTCCTATCTGGGAATATTTACGTTCTGCTTAAGCTAAAGTCCTGGATGCAGACACAATTGGGTGTTCCATTCCATTGAGCCATTTATAAGCTCACACTACCTTGATGCTGTACATGGAGGCATTGCGTGTCAATAGAAGATTTCGCTTGGGATTATAGTGTGCCAACACTTTAGAGAATGATGGCTGTTTCTTCACTTCCCTGAAGGCTACGGCTTTGCTTTGGAACCATTTCTACAGCTCACCCTTTTTTTTAGGAATTATGCAAAGATGCTAGGATGGAGACCAGGTTACGTATGAACTTTCTTTAATAGTTCGCCAGCCCAAGGAAAGACCTAAGATCCAGTACTGCTGTGGGAGCAGGGCACAGTTGACCTCCCTCACTTTATCTTCCAATACGTGTTACCTGATTGTATCGACTCTGTAGCTCAAGAAGGTCACTTGGTGTGCCTATAACACACGTTTGTCCCTTCCAAGGCATATGCCCACCTGGAAGAAAGGTCTAAAAACTGTGTCCAAGTCCTTTAAGTGCTCCTTATTGAGCTTCCCGCTTATTATCATGGCATCTAGGTATGTGGTGACCTAGGTAGACCATGTAAATTGTTCTCCAACATCCACTGAAAGATTAAACAGGCTGATGATACCCTGAATAGCAGTCTAATACATTGGTATGAACTCAGTGGGTATTAATTGTTATATACTTCTGAGAATGCTCATCTAACTGCAATTGCAAACACACTTGGTTCATGTCCAGTTTCATGAAGGACAGCATCGTGCCCCCTCACCCACTCTCTTCCCCGCCAGGTTTTGCATATAAATCCTCAATGGGTGTTCAGCCAGCTGTGAGAAATGGTTTCCCACTTGTTTAAAACCCCACAACCTGAACTGACCCTTTGACATTTGGTATGGTCGGTGCTGCCCATTCCCCAAACTGGACTGGTTTGATGAATCCTTCCAGCCTTCTGATTTCTGCCTCTATTTTTGGCAAAGGCACTGTGTGGGCCCTACAGAATGTGGAATTGCTTCCGGGTCAACATGAAAGGTAAGTTTGGCTCCTTTGATAGCCTCTAGACCTTCCTGAAAAAAAAACATTTAATTAGAATTTCACCCAGCCAACAATTTTCTATTCAAAAAACATTGATGGAATCAAGGTGAATCTTTCTCAACCAGTTTTGCCCCATCATGCTTGGGCCCAAGCCTTTTACTACAATCAGTGATAACTGAACCAATTGCTTCTCTGAAGAGACTGAAACTGAATTTGGGAACGTTTCCCGGATTAGATTCTCAGTCTAGCTGAAGTCCTGTTCAAATTTAAGGGTTGAAGTCCAGAGTAAATTTGGTTAAAGAATGGTTCAGTGA
This sequence comes from Chiloscyllium punctatum, assembly GCF_047496795.1. Classification (NCBI taxonomy): domain Eukaryota; kingdom Metazoa; phylum Chordata; class Chondrichthyes; order Orectolobiformes; family Hemiscylliidae; genus Chiloscyllium; species Chiloscyllium punctatum. Next base: position 8,068,579 of record NC_092740.1, read on the forward strand.
TCACTGAAATGGCCATTCCGGCATCGACCCCCATTAGAATGGATGACCATGTAACCAGACAGTTTTGATTGGTTCTGATTTGGATGTTGCCATGCAATTTAAATATTCCAAACCACATGTAGGTGGACTTTCCCAGGGTGTGCACTCTCCTGGACACTGGCCTATGAGTTCTCTTACTCAGTTTAGATCCAGTGAGACTCTTTTGCATGTGTCTTGAGACACATGCTAGCAGCGATTACAATGGCCTGCCAGTCCGGATCTTGAAAAAAATGTTTTAACCATTTGGCTGAGGCTTGGCTTTCTTTTGGGGTTTTGCTGTGGGCTGACTGAGAGTCCCTCTGATCAGGATCTGTCCTGAGTGAGGTTGTGCAATTGCCTTCACTCAAGTTGTGCTCCCCAAGCTCAGTCGGATTGCTGAGGGTGACCACTTCAATCGGAATGTCCTACCACTCATTTGTTCCACTTCCAGCATTTTGCAATGATAAAGTCAGTTGTACTGCATGTTTGGAAGCCCAGATAGTAGGTACTTTTGCATGGTATCATCATTAATCCCTCTCTCACTGCCTTTGAAATAACTGCACAAAGGCTGATATCTCATCAGCAAGTCACCCCTTATTAATGGGAGACTGATTAGCAAGGTTAGATCTCATGGAATACAGGGAGAACTAGCCATTTGGATACAGAACTGGCTCAAAGGTAGAAGACAGAGTGTGGTGGTTGAGGGTTTTTTTTCAGACTGGAGGCCTGTGACCAGTCGAGTGCCACAAGGATCGGTGCTGTGTCCTCTACTTTTTGTCATTTACATAAATGATTTGAATGTGAGCATAAGAGGTACAGTTAGTAAGTTTGCAGATGACACCAAAATTGGGGGTGTAGTGGACAGCAAAGAGGGTTACTTCAGATTGCAACAGGATCTGGATCAGATGGGCCAATGGGCTGAGAAGTGGCAGATGGAGTTTAATTCAGATAAATGTGAGGTGCTGCATTTTGGGAAAGCAAACCTTAGCAGGACCTAATGGTAAGGTCCTAGGGAGTATTGCTGAACAAAGAGACCTTGGAGTGCAGGTTCATAGCTCCTTGACAGTGGAGTCGTAGGTAGATAGAATAGTGAAGAAAGCGTTTGGCATGCTTTCCTTTTTTGGTCAGAGTATTGAGTACAGGAGTTGGGAGGTCATGTTGCAGCTGTCCAGGACATTGGTTAGGCCACTGTTGGAATACTGCATGCAATTCTGGTCTCCTTCCTATCAGAAAGATCTTGTGAAACTTGAAAGAGTTCAGAAAAGATTTAAAAGGATGTTGCCAGGGTTGGAGGATCTGAGCTACAGGGAGACGCTGACCCCAACGCTGTTTTCCCTGGAGCGTCGGAGGCTGAGGGGTGACCTTATAGAGGTTTACAAAATTATGAGGGGCATGGGTAGGATAAATAGACAAAGTCTTTTTCCCTGGGGTTGGGGAGTCTAGAACTAGAGGGCATAGGTTTAGGGTGAGAGGGGAAAGATATAAAAGAGACCTAAGGGGCATCTTTTTCACGCAGAGGGTGGTACGTGTATGGAATGAGCTGCCGGAGGAAGTGGTGGAGGCTGGTACAATTGCAACATTTAAGAGGCATTTGGATGGGTATATGAATAGGAAGGGTTTGGAGGGATATGGGCCGGATGCTGACAGGTGGGACTAGATTGGGTTGGGATATCTGGTCAGCATGGACGGGTTGGACCGAAGGGTCTGTTTCCATGCTGTACATCTCTATGACTCTATGACTCTTTCACATAAGGAGAGTCCTCGAACTGCATGTTCTTATGAAGAGAGATTGTGATGGAGGTGCCAAAAAGTCTATTTCAAACCATTCAAGTGAACAGCTTGTGAGGCCTTGGGATGATTTTTAAAAGTTGAAACAATAGAAGCAGTCTGAACGAGTGGGGTCAAGCTCCCACATAACCAGGATTTCAGTTGAACTTTGACAAGATGCTAGGGTTTGGAGGCTGTTATACATAACTCTCTGAATGAAATATTTACCTTCATTCTGAGATGAATGGAGTTTAAAAATAGGGAGATAATGCTGCAGACATACAGGGTGCTGGTGAGGCCATACCTGCAGTACTGTGTACTGTTTTAGTCTCCTTAATTCAGAAAGGGTGTACTGGCTCTGGAGGTGGTGCAGAGAAGTTTCACGAGGTGGATGCCAGAATTGAGAGGATTGGCTTATGAGGAGAGATTGAGTAGAGTGGAACTACACTCATTGGAATTTAGAAGAACGATGGGGGATATTATAGAAAAATATAAAATTATGAAGGAAAATGTTAATTTTAGAAGCAGGGAGGTTGTATCCATTCGTGGGTAAAACTAGAACGAGGGCATATTGTCTCAAAATAAGAGAGAGCAGAGTTAATGAGTTAATGAGGAATTTCTTCACACAACAGGTTGTGAATGTGTGAAGTCTCTACCCAGTGAAGCAGTTGAGGCTACTTCACTGAATGTTTTAAAGATCGATAGATTTTTGAAGAGTAAATGAATTAAGGGTTATGGTGAGCGGGCGGATAAGTAGAGCTGAGTCCATGAAAAGATCAGTCATCATCTTACTGAACAGCAGAGCAGGCTCAATGAGAATACAGATTTAAGGTAAGAGATAGAGAGTGAGAGAAGAGTTGAGGAGAGATACCTTTTCATGCAGAGGATGAGAAGAGTTTGGCACTCAATGCCTGAAAATGTATTTGAGTTACAAATGCGAATAACATTTAAGCAGTATTTTGGTATTTTGTGGATTTTCTGTTTGCCTCTTTATTAATCTGCATCCCTGGTCTCTTATTTCTTTTTGATATTTTAATCTTCTGTCCAATTGATTCCCACCTCCCATCTCTACCGTACCCCACTAACGAGTTTAAAACTCTCAAAAAGTTGATAAAAAGGCATATGGACCAAGAGCTACAATATAGAAGAAGGAACATCAGATCTTTGTTGACTTCCACAGATGTGATGGCCCAAATAGCCTCCTTCTATGCAGTAAATGTCTAAGAGTCCATGATTCTACAATTAGACCTTCAAGGAATGAATCTACACATGAGGAATAGTTAACTGTCACAGTAATTAATGCACATCATATTGACAAAGAACATCGAGGCTGAAATAGACAAGATGTAACCTTCTATGCTGAGTTTAGTTTCTAACTGCAATAAAAATGTTGTATGTGCACATCATTCAGGAAATTTCAATGGTCAGCCAACCATTGGGTTTGGTTACATCAAATGGAAAATTTTGTCTCTGAGTTTTGCATTTGAAGTATTATTTAAGGAAGTAAGACCAATGCTTTAGTGTCATCATTGTTACTTCTCAGTTAGTTATATCCCAGTATTTCTCTGAAACCTGGTTTGCCTGCAGCATTCTGAACTCCCCCTCACTCTCTGAAATATCCCATGAGTGTCTGTGGGCTCTGTCCCACTTGGAGATCTGATGGGAATGCTTTGGCAGCTTCAGGCTAATGATATTATCCTGCCTTCAATCTGCCTTCAAGCAAATGATTTCTCCCTGATGAAGCAACCACAGTGAAGGAAAAGGCACATTGTGCTGAACAGTAACAGGTTTGGGAACTAAATGTCAGACAGCAGAAGGGTAATCAGATTGAGGCAATTATATGATGAAAAAAATGAACTTGAAAGGTCAGTATTAGGAAGTACTCATTGCGACCCTGTACTGAGACTGACAGGAGGACTGCAGAAAGACAAACATAGAGAGACCTCATCATTGATACTTCACCATTTCATCCTTCTCACTGCTTACTCTTGTCCTTTTAATGAAAAATACAGAAATTACTTGACTTTCTGTATGCTACCGAAGAAATGATGATCAATCTTACAAGTTATGAATCAGAAATGGGAAGTCTGTATATTGTCAGGAGCAGCTGAGAGAATGACAAAACTGTTGTAAAACTGAGGCGCCAACCACAGCAAATGTTGAGAAAAGGAAATGTTACATCAGCTTCCTATACAATCCTCAAATCCTCACTGTCATCATCAAACACTCAGAGAGCTGGGGCAACAATGTTAAAGACAGAGTAATGTTCCCACGACCAACCTTCCCCCATAAAACATTCCCAGGAGAGGGATAGTTCAGAATTAGAGAGAGAGTAAACTTTTCCCCACATTATGAAACTGAAACTAATGCTTTCTCAACACCGTATACAACAAACACTCACAGGGCACGCACAGTGCAAGGTAAGACAAACAGTAAAGCCCACTCTGCACTGTCCCCATCAAGCAGTACCAAGACAGAGACAGTACAGCTTTTGATACAGAGTAAAGTTCTGTCTACACTGTCCCTATCAAATACTCCCAGGACAGTGACAACCCATGGTTGAATACAGAGTAAAGCTCTCTTTACACTGTTCCCATCAAACACTCTGAGACAGGAACAGCACAGGATCAGATAAAGAGTTTAGCTCCTTCTCTCTGGTAACCCAGATCCCCCTGTATCACTGAAGGGAGAGGGACTGGAGCCACAGATGGAGGCCTTGAACACACATCTTGAATACACATCTTGGGGATAAGGGGTGAGCCAGGATCACAGATCACTGGCTAGTTAAACACAAATCCATGTGTAGACAGGTGCAACTTCAGTTAGTCTGTTTTGAATTGACATAGCAAGCACACACAGACAAATGTTTTTCGTGCTTTTAAAACCAAACACAGGGTTTTTACAATGCAACAAATTCTGTTGCGGCTGATGAAGCCAGTGCATGGTTTGCCTATTATTTCTGCATTTTCCACAATTTCCTTCTCTGAGCTCCAAAGTCTTGGGTTGTACTTTATTTTATTTTTGGCTAATTCTCTCCCTCTGTCTCTCTCTCTCTCTCTCTCTCTCTCTCTCATATCAGGAGGAAAACAGCCCACAATAGGACAGAAACAGTCCAGATGGAGGGTGTGCTGCTGATAGTTCAGCTCCTCAGTCCTTATGTGGAGAGCATCCAGACTCTGACTGCCCGAGCAGGGCCAGGACATACTGAAGGCTTAGTGTGCCAGAAGCCTCTGAGAAACACTATCCCCTTGAATCAACTGTGGATAACAGATGATTATAACAAGCTTCAGTGCTAAGTACATAACAGGATAGCAGTAACATGAGTCTGATATCTGTGATTGAACGAGCAAAATACTAAAAGGCAATGGGGATCTTTGTGAGCATCCAGGGATATTGTTAGTGAGTGAATTCCAGGATTTTGACCCAGCAATACAAATGAATGGCAATATGTTTCCAAGCCAGAATGGTGAATGGCTTGGGGGGAAGCGGTCGTCCAATGTATCTGCTTCCCTTGTTTTTCCAAATGGTTGTGGGTTTCGAAGGGGCTGTCTAAGGGTTTCTGGTAAATTTTTGCACTGCATAGTGGTCATAATACCATAAGACATAGGAGCAGAAGTTAGGCTATTTAACCCATTGAGTCTGCACCACCATTCAATCCTAGCTGATGTGTTTTTCAACCCCATTCTCCCACTTTCTCCCTATCACCCTATAAATAATGGGCTGCTTTGTCCTGGACGGTGTCCAGTCTCTTGAGTGCTGGTGAAGTTGCACCCATCCAGGCAAGTGGGCAGTATTCCAACACACTCCTGACCTTTGCTTTGGAGAAGGTGGCCATGCTTTTGGGAGTCAGGATATGAGTTACTCGCTGCAGCTTTCCGAGAATCAAATCTGCTCTTGTAGCCATAATGTTTATGTGGCAAGTTCAGCTGAATCTTTGGTCAAAGGATGTTGATCATGGGAGATTCAGTGATGGTAACACCATTTAATGTCAAGGGGTGGTCTCTTATTGGAGATAGTCATTGCCTGGTATTTGTGTGGCACTACTGTTACTTGCCAACTGGCAGATTAAGCCTGATATTACCACAGTCTTGTTGCATTTGAACATGGACTGCTTCAGCATCTGAAGAGTTGCTGTTGGTGCGAAACATTATGTAATCATTGGTAAGCATCCTCAGTTCTGACCTTATGATGGAGGGAAGGCCATTGATGAATCAGCTGAAGATGGTTAGGCGTAGGAGACTTCACTGACAAACTCCTGTTCAGATGTCCTGAATCTCAAATGACTGAGCTCCAACAACCATAAACATCTTTTTTGTGCCAGGATGAGTCCCACCAATGGTGGGTATCCTCCATTTCCTAAAAACTCCTGTTTTGCCTGGGCTCCTTGATGACACATGCAATCAAATGTGAACTTGATGTCAAGGGCAGTCCACTTTCACCCCATCTCCTGGGAGTCAGCTCTTTTGTCCATGTTTGAATGAAACTTGTAATAAGGTCAAAGTTGCCTTGACAGATTCCAAACTGGAGTCATTGCTGAGTAGGTGCTGCCTGATAGCACTGTGGATGACACCTTTCATCACTTTACTAATGATTGAGAGTATACTGATGGGATGGTAATTGGCTGAATTAGATTTGTCCTTTTTTGTGGGTAATTTTACATGTTGTCCAGTAGATGTCACTATTGTAACTGGATGGGCTTGGCTCAGGAACCAGCAAGTGATAGAGCACAAGCCCTGAGTACTATTGCCAGAATGTTCTCAGGGCCTTAGCACTATCCAGTGCCTCCAGTCATTTCTTGCTTTCTTGTGAAATGAATCAAATTGGCTGAAGACTGGCATCAGTATTGCTGTGAATCACTGGAGGAGGCTGAGATGGATCACTCACTTTACACTTTGGAGATTGCTGCAAATACTTCATACCTATCTTTTGTACGGATGTGTTCACCTCTTCCAACATTGAACATAGAAGTGGGAGGATTACAGAGTTTAGATCTGATTGTTGGTTGTGGGATCGCTTAGTTCTGTCAACCATTGGTGATTATGCAAGTAGCTTTGCAAGATTACCACCTTATTTTTATGCATGCTTATTGCTACTCCTGGCATGCCCTCCCTCACTCTCCATTGAACCTGGAGGAATCCTTGCTTGATGGTAATGATTAAGTGAAGGAGATGCTGGGCTGTGAGATTGCAAATTGGCTAGAGTACAGTTTTGATATTGTTAATGGCTCACAATGTCTCATGTTTGTGCAGTTTTGACTTGCTAGTTCAAAATCTGTCCCACTTAGCACAGTGATAGTGCCACACAGCATGATGGAGGGGACGCATTGTCAGATCTCACATATACACATACACATACAGACATGACAAGAACTAAACATTGGTCTTTGGCTGGGGGGAAAGCACATAAAATAATTTCAGTGGTCCCTGTACATGAGATCTACTGAGAGGATACTTGTGCTGAACAGAAATCCGCTTCTTGGTCCTCCTTCTCCAGATACGTTACATCTGCAATAAAAAATACAGAGATCATTGAGTGTATTTAAGACTGAAATAGATTCGTTCTTGATTGTCAAGTGGATCAAGAGTTATGGGGAGAAAGTGGGAGAGTAGGGTTGGGAAATGGATCAACCATGATTGAATGCTGGTACACCACCCACCTCACCTCCATCCTGGGCCCAAAACAGTCCTTCTAGGTGAGACAGAGGTTCACCTGCCTCTCTTCCAACATAGTTTACTGCATCAGATTCTCCCAATGTGGTCTTCTCTACAATGGGAAGACCGAATGTTAAGTTAGGAAACGGTTCATTGATCATTACAGCTGGGCCCTTAGGGGCCAACTGGATCTCCCAGTTACCACCCATTTTAATTCTCCTTCCCACTCCCTTTCTGACATGACCATCCTTGGCCTCCTCCATTGCCACAACAAATCACACCACAAATGGGTGGGCAACACCTCACCTTCTGCCTGGGCAGCCTACAGCCCGGAGGACTCAACATTGAGTTCTCCAATTTCAAATAACCTCCCTTCCCATCCCTCAACTTCCTTCACAGCCCCTCCCCATCCCTTCCACTCCTCCCTGCCACCAACCAGTTTCATTCTTCCCATTGACCCACCACGGTATTCCCTCAACCTGTCTTCACCTCTCCTCTATCTTCAGCACACTGCCCCCACAACCCGCATTAACTGCATCGCCCCTACACCCACCTCCAGCTCTGAAGAAGGGTTACACCTAAAATGTTGATTTCTCCACCTCCTGATGCTGCCTGGTTTGCTGTGTTCTTCCAACCTCCTGCCTGTCTATTTTGGATTCCAGCATCTGTGTTTGCTTTTTTATCTCTAACCATGATTGAATGGTGGAGCAGACTCAATGGGCTGAATGGCCTAATTTCTGCTCTTATGGTCTTATGCTTACAGTCTTAAGTCAGAGCAGATTGTAATTATAATTTCAGTTTGAGGGCAATTACGTGAAAGGGAAACAATGTACATATTTGTATTCATTCATATGATGTGTGTATCATTGGCTCAGTCAGCAACTATTGGCCATCCCAAATTGCCCAGACAGCAACCAAAACTCAGCCATATTGCTGCAGGTATGGAGTCGCTATAAGCTGGGCCCAGTCAGGATGGCTGTTTCCTTTCTCTGGTCACTAGTGACTCAGATCGGTATTTCCTGACAATTGATAAAAAAAATGTTGTGGCCACCATTAGACTCTTAATTCTATTTTTTTATTGTCTTCAAATTCCACCATTCCCTGTGGTGCGATTCAAAGCCAAATCCCCAGAACATTACCTCATTCTGTGAATTAACTGTCCAGCAATTACCATGAGGCAATTACATCCCACCTTTCCCTCATTCTCTTCCTGACTGGGATAAACACATTGGGAGAAACAAACTGTTGACTGATGGTCAAGTGCCATCCAATAGTATAGTGGAGAACCTGTTTGCTTTCTGATTGGTAAAGAAAAGTAACATCCCAGTGAAGATGGACAGGTGGGCAAACCAATGGCAGATTACTGGAGTAAAGCTTGGAAGTGGTATCCCCATGATCTAATTGCCCTGCTTTGGAGATACAAGGAAATTGATCACATATGCCCAAATGGTATTGTCCAATAACATGGGAGAGTGGGCTTCTGGAGCTGGGGAGGGGTAGAGGTAGAGGTAGAGGTAGAGGTATTTAGGATTTAGGATTTAGGATTTAAAAGGAAAGGCTGACTTACTTTTTTGTGAATCAGCAACTTAGAGATGCTAGCCACTTGCACTGTTGTAGACCAGTCTGTTTTTGAGGAGGATGACTTCTAAGAGACATCACAAAATGGAGCAGTGTACAAAATATTTTGAAGAACAGTTATAGCCACTTACTTTTTCTCCTCCTGTGCCAAACATTTTCAGCTGTTCAGGGTGAGGGGTATTGCAGAAAAGGGGCACATTTACCCCAACATCTTCCCCTTCAGTGTGAGGATAATTACTGTGATGGGAGCTCTTACTTCAACATCAACCCACTTCAGAATGAGGATAATTATAGAAAGGAGGACAGTTAAATGACATCAACCGGGACAAAGTTAATTGGCGCTTTGTGCCACAGAGTCATAAAGCACAGAAACAGGCCCGTTGCCCCAACTTGTCCATTTCAATCAGGTTTCCTAAACTCAGCTAGCCCAATTTTCCTGTGTTAGATACTTATTCCCCTAACTCTTTCCAAACCTTCCCATGTACTTGGCCAAAAATCTTTTAAATATTGCAACTGTACCCGCCTCAACCACCTCCTCTGGCATCATGTCTCAGACATGCTCAATACTCTGTGTGAAAGAGTTGCCCCTCAGGTCCCTTTTCATTCTTTCCCTTCTCTTCTTTACCTGTACTGTCTAGTTTTGGACTCCCTTACCCTGAGGAAAACAGCTTGGCTATTCACCATATCCATACCCCTCATGAATTTATAGACCCCTCAGCCTCCTAAACACCAGGGAAAAAATGTCCCAGCCTATCCAGCCTCTCCTTAGACCTCAAACCATCCAGTCTCGGTAACATATTTTTCACTTTAGTTTGCATCCCTTCCAGTTTAATAATATTTCCTCCCTAGAGCAGCATGACCAGAATTGTATGCAATACTCCAAATGTGGTCTGACCAATGTCTTGTACAGTTGCAATATAAGGTCACAACTCTTGAACGTAATGCTCTGACCGATGAAGTCAAGTGTGTCAAACACCTTATTCACCACCTTGTCTAACTGTGATGCCACTTTCATAGAACTGTGTACCTGCACCCCTGATCTCTCTGTTTGAAATCCTCCCCAGGGCCTTGCCATTATCTGTGTAAATCCTGGTCTGTCTTTCCAAAATGGAAAAGCCTCGCATTCATCTGCATTAAACCCCAGCTGAACTCTTTGATAACCTTTTTTTCCCATTTGCATTGTATCACGGATTTTAGTGTCCTCTGCAAACTTCTAGCCATGTCTCCTATATTCTCATCCAAATCGTTGAGATAAATGATGAATAACAGTGGTTTCAACACCGATTCTTGCAGCACACGACTTGTCGCAAGACAGCTTTGTATTGAGTTGGCTAGTTCTCCCTGGATTCCATGTGATCTAACCTTAGGACAATATTGCCATGTGGAATTACTAACACATAACCACAGTGGCAAACAGCACAGTGAGATTGAAAATGTAATTCTAATCAGTGAACTATCAGGGCGGGCTGGTTCCTTGACAATGGAGATTGATTATATTCTATCTCGCTGGGTAGGTCATTCTGCCATTATAGACTTTTGCTGGTAATAAATAAAAATAACTCAGGTCTGGCGAAGGGTCACCGGACACTGTTCTTTCTCTCCTAATGTTCTGCTTCTTCAGCACATTCTTTATCTGTTTCAGAAGAACGATTACGCTAGTACAGACTAATTGAAAGCAATTGATTGCTCAGTTTGACGAACGGCTCCATAACTACAGACAGCTGCATCTCCCAAATTTTCTCAATCCACAGTTTCTATCCTTATGCATTTCCCGATTGTGATGCAGACAATGCAGATGTTCTCTCACATGGTGGCTGCACTACCCACAATTCCATGGTCTTTGCAAACTATGCTATCCGTAGAAGTGAATTCCTGGCTGATCAGCACATTGTCGAATGGGAACATGTGGGACCGTTTCTGTCGGTGCAGCATTGGCGACCATCAATGAATCAGTCCAACCAATGGGAGTGAAGGAAGGGTGGGGCAGAGCCTGCCGCTTTCACATTGGCTGAGAGTCTTCCATATTGGGACACTGTGTGTGTAGTAGATTCAGGTGGATAAGTTTGGGAAGGGAATTTGAGATGAAAATGTGTTGCTGGAAAAGCACAGCAGGTCAGGCAGCATCCAAGGAACAGGAGAATCGACGTTTCGGGCATGGGCCCTTCTTCAGGAATGAGGAGAGTGTGCCAAGCAGGCTAAGATAAAAGGTAGGGAGGAGGGACTTAGGGGATGGGCATTGGAAATGCGATAGGTGGAGGAGGTTAAGGTGAGGGTGATAGGCCAGAGCGGGGGTGGGGGTGGAGAGGTCAGGAAGAAGACTGCAGGTTAGGAAGGTGGTGCTGAGTTTGAGGGTTGGGACTGAGACAAGGCGGGGGGAGGGGAAATGAGGAAACTGGAGAAATCTGACCCGAACCCCAACCCCAACCTCACTATCAAACCAGCAGACAAGGGAGGTGCGGTAGTAGTTTGGCACACCGACCTTTACACCGCTGAGGCTAAACGCCAGCTCGCGGACACCTCCTCCTACTGCCCCCTTGACCATGACCCCATCTCCCACCATCAAACCATCATTCCCAGACCATCTATAACCACATCACCTCAGGGGATCTCTCATCCACCACCTCCAATCTCATAGTCCCACAACTCCGCACCGCCCGTTTCTACCTCCTGCCCAAAATCCACAAACCTGACTGCCCTGGCCGACCCATTGTCTCAGCCTGCTCCTGCCCCACTGAACTCATCTCTGCGTACCTCGACATGGTCCTGTCCCCCTTAGTCCAAGAACTCCCCACCTACGTTCAGGACATCACCCACGCCCTCCACCTCCTCCATGATTTTCGCTTCCCCGGTCCCCAATGCCTTATCCTCACCATGGACATCCAGTCCCTGTACACCTCCCTCCCCCATCACGAAGGACTCAAAGCCCTCCGCTTCTTCCTTTCCCACCGTACCAACGAGTACCCTTCCACTGACACCCTCCTTCGACTGACTGAACTGGTCCTCACTCTGAACAACCTCTCTTTCCAATCCTCCCACTTCCTCCAAACCAAAGGAGTAGCCACGGACACCCGCATGGGCCCCAGCTATGCCTGCCTCTTCGTAGGATATGTGGAGCAGTTCATCTTCCTCAGCTACACTGGCACTATCCCCCACCTTTTCCTCCGCTACATCGATGACTTTATCGGCGCTGCCTCATGCTCCCACGAGGAGGTTGAACAGTTCATCCACTTTACCAACACCTTCCACCCCGACCTCAAATTTACCTGGACCATCTCAGACTCCTCCCTCCCCTTCTGAGACCTCTCCATTACTATCTTGGGTGACCGAATCAACACGGACATTTACTATAAACCAACTGACTCCCACAGCTACCTAGACTACACCTCCTCCCACCCTGCCCCTGTAAAAATGCCATCCCATATTCCCAATTCCTTTGCTCCCAGAAGGACAAGTTCCAATACCAAACAACCCAGATGGCCTCCTTCTTCAAAGACCACAATTTCCCCCCAGACGTGATCAACGATGCTCTCCACTGCATGTCCTCCACTTCCCGCTCCTCTGCCCTTGAGCCCCGCCCCTCCAATTTCCACCAGGACAGAACCCCACTGGTCCTCACCTACCACCCCACTACCATCCATATATATCGAATTATCCGTCGTCATTTCCGCCACCTCCAAACGGACCCCACTACCAGGGATATATTTCCCTCCCCTCCCCTATCAGCATTCCGAAAAGACCACTCCCTCCGTGACTCCATTATCAGGTCCACACCCCCCACCAACCCAATCTCCACTCCTGGCACCTTCCCCTGCAACCGCAAGAAATGCAAAACTTGCGCCCACACCTCCCCCCTTACTTCCCTCCAAGGCCCCAAGTGATCCTTCCATATCCACTACAAATTCACCTGCACCTCCACACACATCATTTATTGTATCCACTGCACTCGATGTGGCCTCCTCTATATTGGGGAGACAGGCTGCCGACTTGCGGACCTTTTCAGAGAACACCTCTGGGACACCCAGACCAACCAACCCAACCACCCCGTGGCTCAACACTTCAACTCCCCCTCCCACTCCACCAAGGATGTGCAGGTCCTTGGACTCCTCCATCGCCAGACCATAGCAACACGACGGCTGGAGGAAGAGCACCTCATCTTCCGCCTAGGAACCCTCCAACCACAAGGGATGAACTCAGATTTCTCCAGTTTCCTCATTTCCCCTCCCTTCACCTTGTCTCAGTCCCAACCCTCAAACTCAGCACCACCTTCCTAACCTGCAATCTGCTTCCTGACCTCTCCGCCCCCACCCCCACTCCACCCTATCACCCTCACCTTAACCTCCTTCCACCTATCGCATTTCCAACGCCCTTTCCCCAAGTCCCTCCTCCCTACCTTTTACCTTAGCCTGCTTGGCACACTTTCCTCATTCCTGAAGAAGGGCTCATTCCCGAAATGTTGATTCTCCTGCTCCTTGGATGCTGCCTGAGCTGCTGCACTTTTCCAGCAACACATTTTCAGCTCTGATCTCCAGCATCTGCAGTCCTCACTTTCTCCTCCAAGGGAATTTGAGAGCATTACACCCAACCATGGATACCATGGTGCAGTAATTAAGATCTGGAAGTCTGAACATGCCAGAATAAGAGGAGCTCAGGTCACTCGGAAGGTGGCCTGATTGTACATGATAGAGAGAGGGATGTACAAGCGCACCAAGGGAGTTAATAACAACTGTGTTATTTTTAAATGTGAGGCACTACTTGCCCAGAAGCCAAAGTATATCAGTGTAGGCTGGAGTGACAGATGAAGGGGACTTAATGCAAGATTCAGGGAGCAGAGTTATGGTCGATCACATGAGTTCAGATGTAAGGAGTACCAGAAATGTATCAGATCAAGGTCAAAGGCAACACGGACATGAATGAGGGTTTCAGCAGCAGGTATGTTGGAGTGAGGTGGAGACATAGAACTTTTAGAGTTTGAACTTTCTAGTATTAGTAACTACGTGGATATGTGGTTGGAATCTCACCTTGGGTCAGAATTGAGAACAAGGTTGTGAAGAGTTTAGTTCAGAACTTGTTAACGGTGACTGAATGTAATGGCTTTATGGATGTGAGAGAAACAGTTTTATAATTTATTGACTTGAAGGAATGCAGAAGGAAGGTGATGAAGTAGAGCTGGGTGTTATCAGTAAACAATGCAAACCAATACGTTTTAATTGGATGGTGTCAGCTAGTGGAAGCATGTAGATGGGAAGTTGGAAGGTCTAAGGATCGAACGCTGAGGGACACCAAGTACAAGTACTTTGGAGAGGAAAGAGAGGGTGGCGATGGCACAGGACTTTGAATGAGGCTGGGTTTTCTTTCAGAATGCATGATGATGGTAGATGTTAACGAAAGGACTCACCAGGAAAGCGAGAAAACATCATTCACATTATCCGTTAATTTTGGAAACTTGGGTGGTCCACAGATGAGCAAGAATTGGTCAACATGATCTCTGATAGGACATAACGAGTAACGGGAAAGAAAATGAAGAAGGATGTGAATTCGGGATCAAGACAAATGAGGAATTTTGGGCTAGTGTACATGTGGGAGGTAGCAGAGGCACCACATCAGAAACAAACTGATGAAAAAGACTCACTCCCAAATACGATTAACAGTAAAATCCAGTCATTTTAGTTACTTGTGAACTCACCAGTGTCTCGGGTCTCGCATTAGAGTGAACAAGTTGGTGGGTATTCAGTTTTCTAGAACACTTAATGCATTTCCTACAGTCAGAACACTTAAAAGATCTCTCATTAGAAGAGTGAACTCACTGATGTGTCAACAGTTGGAATGAGTGAGTGAATCCCTTTTCACAATCTGTACAAGTTAATCGTCTCTGCCCAGTGTAAACTCACTGGTGTGCAGGGAGGTGAGATGAATGCCTGAACCCAGTCCCACTGCGAGACCACAGAGTGGTATGTTCCCAGTGTGAACATGTTGATGGATCATTAGATAGTGAGAATGTTTATTGGCATTTCCCACAATCTGAGTATTTCAAGGGTCTCTCATCAGAATGAGCAATTGATGGGACATCAGTTCTTGACAACTTGTAAAGTTTTTTCCACAATAAGGCAGACAAAAAAAAAGCAAAATGAAAAGAACCATGTCCAATAGGTGATGGCACAAAGAATTAAAATTTCACAAGATGCATTTTAAAATTTTGAGAAAATGTCGATGACCAAGTGTTTCTGTTGACTTTGTTGACTGGAAATGTGCAGAACATGCAGTTTATTAGGGTAGTACAAATGGACTTGATCAATGACTGATGAATAAAATAATATTAGAAACTGAAGGAAATAAATTTGCAGGGCTTTGGGGCTTCTTGTCATAGTAGATTTGCTGGTGTCTCAGCAGCTTTGATGATTGTGTTTATCCCTTGCCACACTCTGTTTGGGTGAATGGCCTCTCCCCAGTGTGAACCCGCTGATATACAGTCAGCTGGAATGATCGCCTGAACCCAGTTTCACAACAGAGCACTTGAATGGTCTCTCATCAGTGAACATCATTGATGGGACATCAGTATTCCAGAATGTTTTTAGCATTGCCTATGCTCTGAATATTTAAAAGGTCTCTCCCCTGTGTGAACTCTCTGGTAACTCCAGAGAGGTACAGACAAAAACTTTTGTTTTTATGAAGTCTTAATTCCTTGATGTGATTTGCATTTATTGAGCGGTTTGCATGAGTAAGAGTAAAGTCTGCAACAGATACCTTGAATTTTATTTTATTTCATCTCAGTTTGGCCCTTGACCTCTATCCATGCTGGAGTTAAGTGAGTTATTAGGGAAGAAGACCATAAGACATAGAAGTCAAAATAGGTCATTCATCATATCAGGTCTTGCAGGTGCAGTGTTGCTGTGACTGATGGGTCAGGAGCATATGAAATGGTAACCATTTTGAAACAGGAAACTCCAAACAGACATCTGACGGTCACTCCTTTAGCAGAATATGAATATCACTGTCCTTTGACTGTGGAAGCAAATGCTTTTTTTTCTTCAGTCGGAGGGAAAAAAAATTCAGATGTTGGTGTGGCTGTATGTATTTCAAGATATTCACAATCCTGATTAGACCATCCTAGAATATGTGTTCATTCTGTGTACCCCAGAAGGGCTGAGTCGGAGTACAATGCAGATTTACCAAAATTATAGTTTGTCTCCAGTGGTTAAATGATCAGAATGGGGTGAAACGGAAAAAAAATGTGGTACAGTGTTATGAAGATGTGGGTGTACTGTACCTTTAAATAAGTTAGTAGCTAGTAGTAGAATTACCTGACAGCACCAAGTGTTCTGAAAACAAAAAGGAACAGTTGGTTGACCAACTTGATTAGCTGGTTGCCTGAAGACAAAAACAAATCTGAATTTGAATTTGAATCAGTTTAAATTATACCTCAAAATACTAACCTCCAATCAAGTTTGAATTGAGTATATTGACAATCTTAAAAGTGAATAACACAATCTGATACGTTGGGGGTATAAGATTGGGGAAAATTGAACAGTTGAGAGGAGAACTGCCAAGCCACCAGCATAGCGACTGCCCTAAAAATAGCTCCTTAAAGGTTCCTTTACCAATCAGTAACCTGTGAAACAGAATCCCCAAGAAGAAAAGAAGACAGGAATACAGAGAAGAACCAAAAGCTGCCTGGTTTTGAGATAAGAAGTTTTGTTTTGCAAATCTTAATTAGACTAGTACTGTAGAAAGGAAAGTAAAGGATAGGTTAGAGGAATGATTTGTAAATAGTTGTTAGTTATTTATTCTGTTATGCTTTAAGAATAAAGATGTTATCGTTTACTTTAAATAGTTCTTGGCCTCTTGAAACTTCATAGATTACTGCACAGGATAAATCTTTTCTGTGTTCCTGGTTTAAATTAAGCAGAGGGCTTATCCCATGTCATTCCCATGTCATAACAGTTTGGTGCTCATTGGGATTTGAACTGGTTTAGATAGATTTGAATAGATTTAGGGATATGAAAGTTCCCAGCAGATTTAAACAACTGCAGGTTAATGTCCTAGATCTTTAAATAAAGCATAAGTTGAGTCAATTTGTTTACTTTTGGTGACTTGCGGTTAATTAAATTAAAAGTGAGAGAAATAGCTCTTAAAATTGCTAAAGAGGTGCTGGGATTTGAAGATGATTTTCAAATTTGCCAAAAAAGTTTAAAAGGAAAGAAAAAAGGTCATACTTTAAGAATTAGCAAATAAATTAGATTTGGTTTTAATCAAGGACAAAAGTAAAACTGAAATTGTAAGGGATTTACTCAAACACTTAGGTGTATCGGCAAAACATAGAAGGGCAGTAGAGATAGAAAAACTTAAATTACAATTGAGGAAAATGGAGTTAGAAGATAAACAAAGGGAACAAAAAATAGAAAGTGAGAGAGGAAAAAGAGAGAGAAGGTTTTTGATTGAGCAAAAAGAGAGAGAAGAAAGGGAAAAAGAAAGGTAGAGAGAAGAAAAGGAGAAAGAAAGAGAGAGAATTTGAATTTGAGAAGTTGCGACTTAGTCAGCAAAGTCAAGTTAACAGGATGGAGATTAAAAAAGAAGGTATTGATTTATACGAATATGTCAAAACTCTGCCACTTTGATGAGAAATGCATTGAAGCCTTCTTTATTACATTTGAAAAATTGGCTTGACAGTTCTCCTCCCAACTGTTCAATTTTCCCAGGTCTTATACTCCCATAGTATCAGATTGTGTCTTTGGCTTTTAAAATTGTCAATATACTCAATTCAAACTGATTGGAGGTTGGTATTTTGGGGTATAATTTAAATTGATTGGTCAAATTTGAATTTGTTTTTGTCTCCAGGTGAACAGCTAATCGAGTTGTTTGACCAAATGTTACCTTTTTTTCAGAACACTTGGTGATGTTGGGTAGTTCTACTAGCTAATAACTTTCTTAAAGATACACTGCACCCACATCTTCATAACAATAGAAAAAAAGGCCATTGAGCCTATCAAGTCCAAGCTGACTCTGTGTGTTGCACAATCCCATGTGTCTCATTCACCATTCAGTCATTGATCAAGTCCATTTGTACTACCCTAATAAGCAGCAGGTTCTGCACATTTCCAGTCAACAGTCAACTTGCTAAACACTTGCTGATCTACATTTTCTCAAAATTTTAAAAAATCGTCTTGTGAAATTTTAGTTCTTGTGCCTATTGGACCTGGTTCTTTTATTTTTGTCTGCCTTATCTCGATCTATTATCTTGTCCAGCTCCATCAAAATGATTGTCAACTTCAAGGAAATAGCTCTTTCTCCAAATCAATCCCTTGACTATATTTTCTGTGTCTTTGAACAATTCTGGTAAACCTGTGCTCCACGTTTTCAAGGGCTCTTACATCCTTCCTGACCAGAACTGTGGTGACTGGAATTGGATGCAACACTTGATTGTCTCATAACCAGAGCTTTAGCAAGGGATTGCATCTTCTCCACAAGATTAAATCACTAATAGATCAACAATATTAATAAAGCCCAAGATTCCATATATGGTTCTGT
The DNA here is from genome assembly GCF_047496795.1 of Chiloscyllium punctatum. NCBI lineage: Eukaryota > Metazoa > Chordata > Chondrichthyes > Orectolobiformes > Hemiscylliidae > Chiloscyllium > Chiloscyllium punctatum. The sequence continues at coordinate 8,087,115 of NC_092740.1, forward strand.
CTGATTATGTCCTATCACCTTTAACGATTGGTGCACATTGGCCCCCTGCTCCTTCTGTCACTGCACACTCTCTACATCTGTGTCATTCAAATATATATTCCCTCTTTGCATTGTTCCCCTTAAAGTGCATCAACTCACTTGTGTGTGTAAAGAAGACATTTATTCAACTCAAAATGCTAACTCTGGCTGCACCATTTCCTTTCCAGTCAGGTTTCTGGAGTTATTTATAGGTTAAAAAAAAACTCCAGAGACTCACCACTTTCTGGGTGACAGCATCTGTGGAGTGAATGGAGAGTTAATGTTTCCTGTCCAATGCAGCTATGCCTTCCAAAGAAGGATCACTGGAACCAAAATATTAACTCTGCTGAAGCTGCCAGACCTGCTGTGTTTCTCCAGCAATTTCAGTTTTTGTTTCTGATTTCCAGAATTCACAGTTCTTTGCATTTTTTTCTTTAGCTGAGGTGAATAGTTATATTTCAGACTGGAGGCAAGTGTGTTGTACTGTTGAAACAATTCTCTTTTTGAACTATGTGTATGACCTGGACTCAAGTCAAAAGATAGACTTTCAATACTTGCAGATGATCTGAAGATCCAAAGTGTTATGGACCAAACCAAACCACCTCAAAACGTACCAAGGATATAGCTTAACCCTAACTTCTTTCTTATTTAAATGCAAGTTCAAGACATTGCACTCTGGATGTGATTTCATTGGTCAAACTGTTAGTGTTTAAGCAAAGCACACTTTATTCTAACATCTTAATTAAAACACAAACAAAAAAAATTGGCATAACTTTACCTTTATCAATATATTTAACAAAATAATATACTATTTAACTACTACTCATCAACTGCTCCAAAGTAGCAGCATCTCATAAACACACACATGGCAAGAGCAAAATCAGCAAAGTAGATTTCCTGCTGTCTCCTCCAGTGCAGGCAGAAGGGTCTAGTACAGAGCGAGAACTTAAGCTTTTGCAGCAGCAGAGAGAGGGCTGAATATAGCACCTTCAACTTCCAACCAAAACTTTCAAAACTGAAAGCAAAAATGAAAACCCTAGATTTGTGTGAGCCTGACTCCATCCCCTCATGCTTGTTTTGTCTAATTTAAAAAAAACAGAAAACTATTTACTTGCTTTACATAGAGCAAGCACCTCAGCACCATCACTCTCTTGAAGACAAACAGCACAGAAGAAATCCCCCTCAAAGGCACATGTGGTCACAGTAGTGAAGAGTGAGGAAAGTTTCAAAAGATTCTGGAGTAGGTAGGTTGGTGAAATGGTCAGACAAATGAAAATTAACAGTAGGGAATTTGAAGTGACCTATACTGATAAGAAGTGGTTAGTCCCTGGATCAGCTCAAATCTCACTGCATGTTAGAACAGGCTCAATGCGATAAATGGCCTACTCCTGTTCCTGTGTTCCTAAGAATGAACAGAAGTGATATGACTGACACGATGCAATTTTACAACGGTTACAGGAACAGAAAGTCAGAGGAATGTGTATTGACAAGTGTTTGATGCTCAGATGAGCTGAAAGATTAAATGTTTCCTCATCCCCACTTTAAATAGGAAGCCCTTTATTTTGAAACGGTTCCCTGTTTGACTTCTGTTCACAAGAGCCTCTTAGAATCTGCCTTTTCAAGCCTCCTCAGATTCTTCTTCATTTCATTATTTTCTCCTCAACTTGTTTCTTATTCAATCATTGGTGTCACTGGCTCAGATTATGTGCATTTATCGTCAAACCTGATTGCCCAGGAGATGCTGTCTTTTTGAACTGCTGCAGCCCTGAGGTGTAAGGGTTACCTCCAGTAATTTTAGGGATAGTGCTCCAGGAGAGTGACCCAGCAACACTGAAGGAATGACAATATGGTAAGAATGGACCCAAACTACTCTGCATTGACCGAGGCACCAAAAACTATGAGAGCAGACACAGCCACGTCAAACCTGCAAAGTTCTTCTCAGAAAGTGCAGCAAGTGAAACAGCTGTTTCACAAGCTAGTCAACTAAAAGCCTTAGGCAGTCAAATTTACAGAATTGCAAATTATAATGTCCCACATACCACCATCACTATCCCTGGACACATCCTGTCCAACCAGCAGGTCAGACCCAGCAGAGGTGGAGGCACTGTGGTATACAGTCAGGAGGGAGTTGCTGTGTGAAGTCATAAACTTAAAGACAACATTGTAACCCCATTGAACCACAATCTGTAGCCACATAATCAAGGTTAACCCCCCACTCCACCATTCCCGTCAGGCTGGGAGATCAATGAAGAGTATGAGTATGTATGCTGTAAGCAACATCAAGCAAGCTGAAAAATGTGATGCCAACATGCTGAAACTACAACATCCAGAACAACTTGCTTATCAGACAGCAGAAACAGCACACAACAGAGCTATCCCATAGCCAATGGATCAGATGTCTCTGAAGCCCTGGTGCGTACAGTCCTGAATGGTGGTGACAATTAAACAACTCACTGGAGTGAAGCAGGTTACATGTATATCCCCACCCTCAATGATATGGGAACTCAACACATCGATGCAAAAGATAATGCTGAAGCTTCACAACAATCTTCAGCCTGAAGGGCTGAATGGAGAATATTCCTCGGTCTCCTCCAGAGGCTCCCAGCATCACAGATGCCAATCTTCTACCAATTCCATTCACTGCACATTATCTCAAGAAACTGCTGGAGGCACTGGACACTGTGAAGGCAGTGGGCCCTGACTCTGCCAATCATGTTGAAGGCTTGTGCTACAGAAATTGTTGCACCAAGCTTTTCCAGTTCAACTGCAACATTGGCATCAACACAGCAATGTGGAAATTTACCCAGGTGTATCCTAAACATCAAAAGCAAGCTGCACCTAAGATGGCCAATTACTTCCCCATCAGTCTACTCTCGATCATTAATAAAGTCATGGAAGGTGTCATTAACAGTGCTATCAGGCAGCATCCGCTATGCAGTAATGTCCAGTTTAGGTTCCACCAGGGTCACTCAACACCTGACCTCATTACAGCCTTGGTTACCTGAGCCAATGGGTATCTGGGGGTAAACTCTCCACAGATTTGAGTTATACCAGGCTCATAGGAAGATGGTTAGAGCAAATTACTGCAGATGCTAGAACCTGTACTGAAAACAAAAAATGCTGGAAATTACAGAGGGTCAGGCAGCACCTGTGGAGATAGAACAAGATAACATTGAGTCTAAATGACTTCATCAGAGCTGACGTGAAGTGTGGAGGGGAAAGCCTTTCTGCAATTGAGTGGGAGTGGAGTACTGGGGGAGAGACACTGTTGATACTGTAGACCAATTGATCGGAATGTATGAATTGCAGAACAATGGTATGTCTAACTGCCAAACAGGAAAGAACAGGTCATCCCACTGGAGTTGGGGGGAGGGGAGAGAGGACATGATGACACAGAATGCAACAAGTACAGCTCTTTGAAAGGGAAGGAATGGGAGTTGGTTCACAATCTGAAGGTGTTGAATTCAATAATAAGTCCAGAAGGTTGTAAAGTTACCAATCTGAAGATGAGATGTTGTTCCTGACTAATGCACCTAACACTGAAGGCAATTTAGATTAGATTACTTACAACGTGGAAACAGGCCCTTGGACCCAACAAGTCCACACTGACCCTCCGAAGAGCAACTCACCCAGATCCATTCTCTACATTTACTCCTTCACCTAACACTACGGGCAATTTAGCATGGCCAATTCACCTAACCTGCACATTTTTGGACTGTGGGAGGAAACCGGAGGACCTGGAGGAAACCCACGCAGACACGGGGAGAATGTGCAAACTCCATACAGACAGTTGACTGAGGCGGGAATTGAACCCGGTCTCTGGTGCTGTGAGGCAGCAGTGCTGGCCACTGTGCCACCATGCCACCCCTTGGTCTTGGTGGCGAACGAGGAATGGACTAGGGTGTACAGGATGGAATAGTCCCTGTGAAATGCAAATGTGGGGAGTGAGGGGAAGAGGTGTTTGGTGGTGGCGTTCTGCTGGTGTTATCTGAAATGATCGGAGGATAATCCTTTGAATGTAGAGGCTGGTGGGATGAAAAGTGAGGACAAGAGCGACCCGATCACACTGTTGTGAGTGATGGAGAGGGGAGAGGGTGGAAGCAACGATGATGGGTCGGACGTGGTCGAGGGCTCTGTCAATCACAGCCGGTGGGAAACCACAGTTATGGAAGATGGAGACTGCTTTGGAAGGTGGCATCATTGAACAGATACAATGTAGGCATAGGAACTGGTAGAATGGAATGGAATCCTTCCAGAATGTGGGGTGTGAAGACCTGTAGTGAAAATAGCTATGGGAGTCCGAAGCTTTGTAATGGGTGGCAGTGCACAGTTTATTCCCCGAACTGGAGAAGGAGAGGTTAAGGAAAGGAAAGGACATGGTGGAGATGGACCATGTGAAAAAGTTTTTGAGGGGTGGAAATCAGAGGCAAAATTTTTTCAAAGACCAGTGAAAGCATGTAGTGGCACTGAAACAGTAATCAATTTACTGTGGGAGGGGGTCAGTGTAGGTCTGGAATAAGGATTGTTCCACATACTCCACTAAAAGGCAGGTATAGCTGGACCCATGCGGATGCCCATAGTCACCCTTTTGACTTGACAGAAGTGAAATGAATGAAAGGAGTAATTGTTCAGTGAGAGAACAAGTTCAGCCAGGCAGAGGTGGGTGGTGGTGGATGGGGATTGCTCAGGCTTCTGGTTGAAGAAGAAACCAGACGCTCTCAGACCATCCTGGTTGGGATGGAAATATTGAGGGATTGGACATCCAAGGTGAAGAGGAGGCAGTTAGGGTCAGGGAACTGGAAATTGTCAATTTGGCAGAGGCAAAGGAATCGCAGATAAAGGTGGGCAGGGTCTGGACAAGGATGGAGTCAAGGTAGGAGGAAATGAGCTTAGTAGGACAGGAAAAAAACTGATATGATTGTTCCATTGGAACAGTCTGGTTAGTGGATTTTGGGAAGGAGGGAGAAGCGGGTTGTCTGGGCTTGGGAGACCATCAGGTTGGAGGCAGTGGGGGCACGAAGATCTCTGGTGGTAATGAGGTTGGTCCTGGCAACAATAACTTGATGTTTGGATGTAGGGTTAACGTCCAGGGGGAGGTAGGAAGAAGCATGCGAGAGCTGGCATTGAGCCTCTGCAAGATAAAAATCATTGTGCCGGAGAACAACAGCATCATCCTTGTTGGTGGGTTTGATGTCAATGTTAGGGTTGGACCTGAGAATGCGAAGGGTTGAAAAGTGAGGCAGTGGAAAAGCACTGCAGGTCAGGCAGCATCTGAGGAGCAGAAGAGTTGATGTCAGGCAGGGGGAGAATGTGCAAACTCCACACAGTCGCCTGAGGCTGGAATCAAACCTGGGCTCTTGAAGCTGTGAGGTAGCAGTGCTAACTACTGAGCCACCATGCATTCCCTATCCCGGCAACGACACTATCTGAATGTTGTTCCTCACCTTCCACTTCCAGAAAGGTTCCTTTTCTAGTTCCAAATTTGTTAATATTGAGCTCTACATGACACCAATGTGAACCAATATCCTCCCAGCTCAGTCCCTCCATCATTATTGGGACATCTTTGTTGCTGAGGTTCCCCACGAATCTGAATCAATTCCCGCCGTCCTGCTGTATCACATTCTCACACAGCTCACTCCGGGAATCGTCTGGACCAGAACATGTACACTTAAAGATATCATGAGTGTTATATTTTTTCCATATAACAGAGCCAGTGAGTGTGAGATTAGTGTCAGGGTGGGTGAAGCTGCAGGGTAAGACAGCGGAGCCTCCTTCCTCAGCCCTCACTCCATCCACAACTGTCATTGACCAACCATTAGCAGAATCTGCTGTGAAGGGAGAGAGAGAGAGAGAGAGAATATAAGAACACAGCACAGACATAAACAGTGAGATAAAACACTGAATCTGTTATATAGTGAGAAAAGATATAATGCCATACAATTCTGCTTTACAAACTCGAAAGTCACACAACACCAGGTTATAGTCCAACAAATTTATTTGAAATCAAAGCTTTCAGAGCACTGATGCTTCATCATGTGACTTCAGCTGATGAACCAACAGTGCTCTGAAAGTTTGCGATTTCAAACAAACCTGTTGGACTGCAACCTAGTGCCATGCAACCTTTGACCTTGTCCACCCCAGTCAAACACCAGCACTTACACATCAGGTTTATAAACTGATCTGAGACAGAGTGGAATGAGCTCCAGACTGGAGCACCACAGAGGGCTTCCGGTGGTTTGTAAACATCCTGAGGTTAGACTGTGGGTGTTTGTTGCTGGTGGTTGAAGAGAGGGTTTGGTGCCTGAGAGTTTTTTGAACTCTCCATTGTTCCAGGAGACCTGGAGTTATCTGAAGAGCAAGACTCAGGGCCCTCCTGCAGAACATTTTCTATTTCCCATCACTTTCTACCCTATTACCCAGCCAGCCTTCAGTAAACTGGCTCATTCATCAGTCATAACAGAGGGATGGGGTACACAGTGAAGGGACAGCAGGAGGCTATACAGAGAAATAAAAAAAGCAGAAATGCAGTAACAAAAAAGTAAATTAATTATAATCCCAGAGAACTGACAGTCACTATGTCTCAGATAAGGGACAAGGTTAAGAAGGTGAGACCTCCATGGGCTCCTCAGACAGTATGGGAATTAAACTTGCATTGTCGATATCACTGCAGACCAACTGTCCAGCCAACTGAGCTAACTGACCCAAGAAGATGAGCCAAGTCAGACCAAATGTCAAATTGGAGTTTAATTAGCAGGGATCTGGGAGAGCAAAAGTAATCAACAATACTCAAAAATAAATTAGTTTGAACTGACAATAGTCATCTGTTATTGAAAATACTTCGGCAATTTCGGATGAAACTTGAGGAGAGGGAGAGATCCAAGTCATTCTCTATTTCTCTTCCATGTTTCGCGCCTTTACAAAGAAAGGAGTACGTAATATACTTTAAGATATGATGAGAAATTACAGATTATCATGAAATGTACATCACCCATAGCACTGAACCTTAGCCCTAAAAACATTAACCATTTGCGTCATTCCATAACTCTTTCTCTTGTATGGATGTTTTGTTTAGGCTAAAATCTGCAGTTCGAAATATACAAGGACCCATTAAGAAGCTTACTGAAGTTTTATCAAACTTGTGGAACTTCTTTACAGTCAGCCTAGTCCTGACCTTTTGCCACAGTCCTTTGAACTTACTGAACTATAACTAGAGAGTTGACCAATTTTTTCCCTATCATGCAATGTTAAATGTTCCCCACAATACCACACAGAAGGCAGTGTGAACATTGCCAAGTTAGGGTACAAGGGATTTTGGCTTGGCTACATTGGCATTTACTTGCGAGTAAGGCTGATGAGCTGAGGATGCTGGTTAATGCATGGGGATGTGATTTTGTTAGCACAGAGACATGGTTGAAGTTGGGGCAGGATTGGCAGCACAACTGAACTATCAAATGACTCATGTGTGGACAGGGGGACATGTAAAAGAGGAGGTGGCGTTGCAACATTGATCAAGGAGTCAATTGCTGTAATAAGATGGATGAAATCTGAGAATGAGATCATGTGGTACAATGGGAAAACAAATCCCCTATGACCACCCTCTGTCTCACACCATCAAGTCAATTTTGTATCCAGTTGGCATTTTTTCCCAGAATCTCATGTGATCTAAATTTACAAGTTAGTCTATCATGTGGAACCTTGACAAAGGCTTCATTAAAGTCCATGTAGACAATGTCTGCCACTCTGCCCTCATCAATCCTTTTGGTTGGATCCTCAAAAAATTCAATCAAGTTTGAGAGACATGATTTCCAATGCATAAAACCATGCTTACTATCCCTAGTTAACCCTCGCCTCTCCAATTCATGTCAATTCTATCTCTCAGAATCCTCTCTAACAACTGATGTCTGACTCAAAGGTCTATCGTTCCCAGACTTCTCCTTACAGCCTTTCTTAAATGAAGGCACAACTTTAACTAACCTTCAGTCCTCTGGCACTTCACCCACGTCTATAGACGATACAAATATATCTGCTTAGGGCCCTGAAATTTCTTTCCTACCTTCCTCCAAAATTCTGGGATACAGTTAATTAGGTTTGAGAGATTTAACCAACTCTAACCAAAAAAATGTTCTGTGCATCAGTTGGTAAGGAGACAAGTGTTTTCTTTCGTGATTTTTTTTTAGCAGTCTATTTGGGAATTTAGAATAGTGGGAATGGAGGTTAGGGCAGTTGAATGTTCCTCCTGCAGTGTGTGGGAGGTAATGGTCACCTCTAGTGTCCCTGCTGACTTCACTCGTGAGAAGTGCACCCAACCCCAGCTCCTTGAGAAGAGTGGTAGGGTATTGGAACTGGAGCTGGATGAACTTTGGATTATTTAGGAGGCGGGGGGGAGGTGGTGGCGTTATTGAGAAGAGCTACAGGGAGGTAGTTATTCGCTGCTCGTTGGATGCTGCCTGAACTGCTGTGCTCTTCCAGCACCACTAATCCAGTATTTGGTTTTCAGCATCTGCAGTCATTGTTTTTACCTTGGTAGTTATTCCATAGCCTTGTGAAGAAGGTAGATTGGCTACCGTCAGGGATAGGAAAGGGAACCGGCAGGCAGATCTGGGATCTCCTATGGTGGTTCCCCTCAACAACAAGTATATGTTTTGGATACTGTTGTGGGGGAACAATTTACCAGGGATAAGCAATAGAACACAGGTCTCTGGCACAGAGTCTGTCCCTGTTGCTCAGAGGGGAAGGGGGAAGAGGAGCAGAGCTTTAGTCATTGGGGACTGCGTAGTAAGGGGGACAGATAGGAGGTTTTGTGGAAACAAGAAAGACTCACTATTGGTGAGTTGCCTCCCAGGTGCCAGGGTTTGTGATGTCTCTGATCATGTTTTTGGGATCCTTGAGGGGGAGGGGGAGCAGCCGCAAGTCGTGGTCCATATAGGCACTAACGACATAGGTAGGAAGAAAGGTGAGGATCTAAGGCAGAAATTCAGGGAGCTAGGATGGAAGCTTAGAGCTAGAGCAAACAGAGTTGTTTTCTCTGGTTTGCTGCCCATGACACATGCTAGTGAAATGAGGAACAGGGAGAGTGGAGTTGAACATGTAGCTGCAAGGGTGGTGCATGAGGGAAGGTTTTGGATTCTTGGATAATTGGAGTTATTCCTGGAGAAAGTGGGACCACTGCAAACAGGATGGTCTTCACCTGAACCAGAGGGGTACCAATATCCTGGGGGGACAATTTGTTAATGCTTTTCAGGGGGTTTAAACTGATGCAGCAGGGGGATGGGAACCTGAATTGTAGTTCTACTGTACAGGAGGTTGAGGGTAGTGAAGTCAGGGATAGGTTTCCAAGGTTGCAAGAGGACACCGGCAATCAGGATGTTGGTTTGAAATGTGTGTACTTCAATGCCAGCAGCATTCAGAATAAGATGGATGAACTTGCAGCATGGGATATTACTTGGGATTTTGATGTTTTGGCCATTCTAGAGACATGGCTAGAGGAGGGGCAGGAATGTTGTTACAGATTCTGGGGTTTAGATGTTTGAGTAAGAACAGAGAAGACAGTACAAAGGGTGGGTGGGGGATGGGGAGGTTGTTGGTGGTGGTGTGGCGTTGTTAATCAAGGGCAGTATTACAGCAGCTGAGATAATGTTTGAGGACTCATCCACTGAGGTAGGTTAGAAACAGGAAAGGAGAGGTCACCCTGTTGGGAAGTTTTCTACAGGTCTCCGAATTGTTCCAGGGATATAGAGAAAAGGATAGCAAAGATGATACTCAGTAGGATATTGACTTTCCCAATATTGACTGGCAATACTATAATTCAAGTAGTTTCGATGGGTAAGTTTTTGTTCAATGTGCGCAGGAGGGTTTTCTGACAGGCCAACAAGGGTGATGCTATATTGGATTTGGTATTGGGGAATGAACCTGGCCAGGTGTTAGGTTTGGAGGTAGGTGAGCACTTTGGCAATAGTGACCCCAATTTGTTTATGTTTACGATAGCAATTGCAGGGATAGGTATATACTGCAGGAAAAGAGGTATAACTGGGGGAAAGGCAATTATGATGTGATTAGGCAAGATTTAGGATGCATAGGATGGGAAATGAAACTGCAAGGGATGGACACACTCGAAATGTGGAGCTTATCCAAGGAACAGGTATGTACTTATCAAGGACTTGCAGTAGCTATCAGGCAGGGAGGCAACTGTCAAAAGAAGGAGCCATGGTTTACTGAAGAAGTTGAAGCTCTTGTCAAGAGAAAGAAGAAGGCTTTAAGGGGCTTGAGAGTTATAAGTTAGCCAGAAAAGAGCTAAAGAGCAGGCTAAGTAGAGAAAAGAGGGGACATGAGAAGTTGTTGTTGGATTTGATCAAGGAAAACCCTAAGGTCTTCTACAGGTATATCAGGAATAAAAGTATGACTACAGTAAAATTAGGGCCAATCGAAGACAGTAATGGGAATTTGTGTGTGGAATCTGAGGACATGGGAGAAATGCTTAATGAATACTTTTCATTAGTATTCACTTTGGAAAAGGGCAATGTTAGTGAGAATACAGAGATACAGGCTATTAGATTAGATGGGATTGCGGTTGATAAAAAAGAAGTTTTAGCAATTTTGGAAGATCTGAAAATAGATAAGACTCCTGGGCCAGATGGGATTTATCCTCAGATTCTCTGGGAAGCCAGGAAGGAAATTGCAGAGCCTCTGGCTTCTATCTTTATGTCATCATTGCCGACAGTAGTAGTGCCAGAAGACTGGACGATAGCAAATGTTATTCCCTTGTTTAAAAGCGGAGTCAGGGCAACCCTGGTAATTATAGGCCAGTGAGCCATTACTTTGGTTGGAGGTAAGGTGTTGGAGAAGGTTATAAGAGATAGGATTTATAACCGTCTGGAAGGGAATAATTTGATTAGTGATAGTCAACACAGTTTTGTGAAGGGTAGATCATGCCTAACTAAACTTACTGAGTTCTTCAAGAAGGTGACAAAACAGATGGATGAAGGTAAAGTGGTTGATGTAGTGTATATGGATTTCAGTAAGGCATTTGATTAGGTTGCACATGTAGTAGGCTATTGCACAAAATACAGAGTTTTGGGATTGAAGGTGATTTAGCAATTTGGATCAGAATTTGGTTAGCTAAAAGAAGACAGGTTGACGGGAAATGTTCATCCTGGAGCTTAGTTACCAGTGGTGTGTTGTAAGGATCTATTTTGGGGCCACTGCTGTTTATCATTTTTATAAATGATCTGGATGTGGGCATAGAAGGATGGATTAGTAAATTTGCAGATGACACTAAGGTAGGCAGAGTTGTGAGTTACAGAGGGACATAGATAAGATGCAGACCTTGGCTGATAAGTGGCAAATAGAGTTTAATGTGGAAAAGTGTGAGATAGTTCATTTCAGAAGTAGTAACAGGAATGCAGTGTACTGGGCTAATGGCAGTGTGGATGAATGGAGGGGCCTTTGTGGCCAGGTGTATAAATTCCTGAAAGTTGTCATCCAGGCAGAGAAGGATGTTAAGAAGGCATTTGGTGTGTTGCCGTTTATTGGTAGGGACATTGCATTTCAGAACCACGAGGTTATGCTTCAGCTATACAAGACACTGGTAAGGCAGCAATGGGGTATTGCATACAGTTCTGGTCACCGCAGAAATGAAGGATGTGGAGTCTTTGGAAAGGGCTCAGATGAGATTTACTAGGATGTTGCCTGGTACGGAAGGAAGGTCTTAAAGGAAAGGCTGAGGGAACTGAGGCTGTTTTCATTGGAGGGAAGAAGGTTGAGAGGTAATTTAATCGAGACATATAAGATAATCAGAGGGTTAGATAAGGTGCAACGAGAGAGTCTTTTTCCTTGGATGGTGAAGACTATCATGTGGGGACATAGCTTTAAATTGAAGAGTGATAGATTTACGACAGACAGATAGTTTCTTTACTCAGTAGTATAGGTGTGGAATGGCCTGTCTGCAACAGCAGTAGACTCACCAACATTAAGGGCATCTAAATGGGCATTGGACATACGTATGGATAATAATGGAACGAAGTAAGTTAGATGGGCATCAGATTAATTTCACAGGCCAGTGCAACATCGAGGGCTGAAGGGCCTGAACTGCGCTGTGTTCAATGTTCTATTCTCTTTATGCTTTTTTAAGACCTCCAGCACTTCCTTTTCTGTAATCTGGACTGCTTTAAGAGATTCATTATTTATTTTTCCTGGAGTTCCTTAACCTCGATTTCTTTGTCCAAAGTAAAAACTGATGCAAAATATTTATTTAGTATCTCTTCGAACTCCTGTGGTCCCACACAGACAATTTGTTGATCTTGAATGACCCTTTTCTCTCACTAGGTGCTCATTTGTTCTTAATGAGGTTGCAGAATCTGTTTGGATTATCTTTAACCTTATCTTCCAAGCATATCTCATATCCATTTTTGCCCTACTGATTTCTCTCTTACGAATGCCCCTACACCCCCTTTACTCTTCAATATATACACTTGATCCCAGTTGCCTACTCTTAGAGTCAGAGTCATAGAGATGTACAGCACGGAAACAGACCCTTCGGTCCCACTCGTCCATGCCGACCAGACAACCTAAACTAATCCTGTCCCATTTGTCAGCACTTGGTCCATATCCCTCCAAACCCTTCCTATTCATCTACCTATCCAGATGCCGTTTAAATGCTGCCATAGTACCAACCTCCATCACTTCCTCTAGCAGCTCATTCCATACACACACCATCCTCTGGAGTGAAAAAGTTGTTCCTTAGATCCTTTTTATATATTTCCCTTCTCACCCTAAACCTATGCCTCTAGTTCTGAACTCCCCCACACAAGGGTAAAGACATTGTCAATTCATTCTATCCATGCCTATCATGACTTTATAAACATCTATGTGGTCACCCCTCAGCCTCCGACACTCAAGGGAAAACAGCCCTAGCCTATTCATCTTCTCCTTATAGCTCAAATCCTCCAACCCTGGCAACATCCTTGTAATTCTTTTCTGAACCTTTTCACGTTTCACAACATCCTTACGATAGGAAGAAGACCAGAATTACACACAGTATTCCAATCATGGCCTAATTAATGTCCTCTACAGCTGCAACATTACCTCCCAACTCCTATACTCAATACTCTGACCAATAAAGGAAAGCATACCAATCACCTCCTTCACTATCCTATCTACCTGCGACTCTACTTTCAAGGAACTATGAACCTGCACTCCAAGATCTCTTTGTTCAGCAACACTCCCTAGGACCATACCATTAAGTGTATAAGTCCTGCTAAGATTTGCTTTTCCAAAATGCAGCATCTCGCATTTTTCTAAATTAAACTTCATCTGCCACTCCTCAGCCCATTGGCCCATCTGATCAAGGTCTCGTTGTACTCGTTGTACTTCTTCACTGTCCACTATGCCTCCAATGTTGGAGTTATCCGCAAACTTGCAAACTATTCCTTCTACGTTCACATCCAAATCATTTAGAAAAATGAAATTTAATGGACCCGGCACCGATCCTTATGGCACTCCACTGGTCACAGGTCCCCAATCTGGAAAGCAACCCTCCACCACCACCATCTGTCTTCTACCTTCGAGCCAGTTTATGTATTCAAATGGCTAGGTCTCCTTGTATTCCACGAGATCTAACCTTGCAAACCAGTTTCCCATGGGGAACCTTGTTGAATGCCTTACTGAAGTTCATATAGATCACACCCACCACTCTGTCCTCAGTCCTCTTTGTTACTTCTTCAAAAAACTCAATCAAGTTCATGAGACATGGTTTCCCACACACACAACAACATGCTGACTATCCCTAATCAGTTCTTGCCTTTCCAAATACTTGTAAAACCTGTCCCTCAGGATTCCCTCCAACAACGTGCCCACCACCAGTCCACTGTTCCTTGCCTTTTCCTTACTACCTTTCTTAAATAGTGGTACCATGTTAGCCAACCTCCAGTCTTCTGGAACCTCACCTGTGACTATAGATGATACAAATATCACAGCAATCACTTCCATAGCTTCCCACAGACTTAGAACATAGAGTCTGTACTGCATAGTACAGGCCCTTCAGCTCTCGATGTTGCGCTGACTTGTGGAACCAAGGTGAAGCCCATCTATCCTACACTATTCTTAATATATGACTCCTTTTAATTCTTAACCAGGGCCTCAGTCTTTATTCATCCATCATTCCCTACTTTTATTGTCCGTACTCTTCACTGTAACAGGAACATAACTCTCGTTATCTCACTTTTGAAAGTCTCTCACTTGCCAGTGATCCATTTCCCTGTGAATAATCTACTCCAATCAAATTTTAGCAGTTCCTGACTCATACCATCAAAATTTACCTTCCACCAAATTAAGAACGTTAATTTTTATACAAGGCCTATTCTTTTCCATAATTGTTTAAAAAGTAATAGAATTATGGTTACTGGTCCCAAAGTGCTCCCCCATTAACATTTCAGTCACTTGCCCTGCCTTATTTTCCAAGAGAAGATCATGTTTTGCTCCTTCTATAGTAGTTAGTTCTGCATATTGAGAAAGAAAATTGTCTTGGACGCACTTAACAAATTTCTCACCATCCAGACTCTTGACACTATGGCAGCCCCAGTCTATATTTGAGCAGTTAAAATTGTTTGCTATTGCAACCCTCTTGTTTCAGATTTGCTCCCCAATTCCCCTTGAATAGTGTCGGGTGGTCTATAATACACACCCACCAAAGTGATCATCTACAAGATTTATAAAGTTACGAGGGACATAGATAAGGTGAACAGCAAAGATCTTTTCCCTGGGGTGGGAGCATTCAAAGCTTAGGGATATATTTTTAAGGTGAGAGGAGAAAGATTTATAGAGACCGGAGGTGGGGGGTGGGGGAGGCAATGCTTCACACAGAGGGTGGTTTCTATTTCTAATTAATTGCCAGAGGCAGTGGTAGATGCAGGTACAGTTACAATATTGAACAGACATTTGGATAGATACATGAACAGGAAAGGTTTGGAGCAGGCAAGTGCAGGCAAGTGGGAGTAGTTTAGTTTAGGAAACTTGGTCAGCCTGGACGAGTTGGACCAAAGATTCTGTTTGCCTGCTGTATGACTCTCGGATGATAAAATAGGGAAAATCTCTTTGCTGGGGACATATTATAGATGCTGAATCAGTCAAAGGGAGATAGGAAGACAGATATGTTGGCAAATCTCAGATAACTGTAAAAATAATAGGGGATTTCAACTTTCCTAATACTCAATAGGACAGATAAAGTGTGAAAGGCTTACAGGGGCTAGAAATGTTAAAATAATTCCAGGAGAGATTTTTAAGCAAGCAGATAGAGAGTCTGACAAGAGACAGGGTGATGCTGGATCAAACTTGTCAGGAACTACATTGAGTAATTGATGTGTCAGCGGGGAGCACTGCTGCCTCACAGCACCAGGGTCCCAGGTTTGATTCCAACCTCGGGCAACTGTCTGTGTGGAGTTTGCACATTCTCTCAGTGTCGGTGTGGGTTTCCTCCGGGTGCTCCGGTTTTCTCCCACAGTCCAAAGATGTGCAGGTCAGGTGAATTGGCCATGGTAAATTGTCCATAGTGTTAGGTGTGTCGTTCAGAGGGAAATAGGTCTGGGTGGGTTACTCTTCGGAGGGTCGGTGTGGACTGGTTGGGCAGAAGGGCCTGTTTCCATACTGTAGGGAATCTAATCTAATAAATTTCAGTGACAGTGATGAGAATTTAGTACAATTTCAGGTAATTAGGGATGAGAATAAAGTTATAAATGGAGAGAAGGCTGAATTAAATAAACCAGGATCTGCCCAAAGTATATTGGAAGCAGCTGCCTGCAGGAAAATGCACATCAGAGCAGTGGGAGATATTCAAGAGGTGAATCTAGGGCCAACATATTCCTGTAAAGGTGAAGGTGAGTAGTGAGGCCAAAATGTTAAGAGGACTCTGAATGTACAGATTTAGAAAAGGGAGAAAAGGAAGCTTATGGCAGTACGAGCTCTGGAAAGACCAGATATCTTTGGAGTATGGAAAGTACAGCAGGTTACAAGGGATAGCAAAGAGGGGACAGGAGAAAAACACTGTTAGATAATATTAAGGAATATCTGAGGGAATGTTTTTAGTATATTAGGGGAAGAGAATAACCAGGGAAAGATAAGGCCCATTCAGGACCAAAATAGCAATCTGTGTGTGAAGCCAATGTCATAGGTGAGGTTTCAAATGAGTTTTTCACATTTGTATTCACTAGAGAGAGAAGTACAAGTTAGGTATAGATTTCAGGGACAGGGACTGTAATAAGTGTGAACAAAGTATTATGTTGCAAGTGGAATAAGTTGTGGTTTTATCTGGCTTGAAAGTAATTCCCCAGGCCAAGATGAAATGTATCCCAGGCAGTGTGTGGGGGAAAGGAAGAGAATACAGGGGCTCTAAAATTAATTTGCAAATCCTCGCTGGCCACAGGAGTGGTGCCAGAGGACTGAAGGACAGCTACTATGGTACCATTATTCAAGATGGGTGGTAGTCATAAACCAGGAAACTACAGGCCAGTGTGGTGAACATCATTTGAGGGAAAACCATTGGAAACAATTCTAAGGGACAGACTGAATCTCTATTTGGAATGGCAGGGTTACTTGAAAGTAATCAGCATGGTTTTGGAGGGGAATTGGATTTTTCAAGGGGAAGACATTGTGTGTATGGTAGTCATGATTTGGAGATGTCAGTGTTGGACAGGGGTATACAAAGTTAAAAATCACGTAACACCAGGTTAAAGTCCAGCAGGTTTAATTGGAAGCACAAGCTTTCGGAGCGGCGCTCCTTCATCAGGTGGTTGTCCTGATGAAGGAGCATTGCTCCAAAAGCGAGTGCTTCCAATTAAACCTGTTGGACTATAACCTGGTGTTGGGTGATTTTGAACTTTGTGTGTAGATGAGGATAACATAGTTGATGTGGTCTACATGGACTTCAGTAAGCTTCACTTAAGGATGTCTTACTCATCTGATTTTCACCAGACAGGATTCGCTCTGTCGCTCCATGAAAAGCATTAATGTAAATTAACTCAATGACTCTTTCTAGCCCTCCTCTTTGGAGTATTGAAACAGTTTCAGACTTACTTTCAGCTCTGATGATCTGTGGATTTTTCTACAGCTCTCAACCTGGAGAATTCTATTTTTTTTTATAATCTGTACATCTGCTCTTATGACATCTATTCTTCTGAACTCAGCTTACTGGAACTACTTAACCATCTGTTTTAATAGATTGTTAATGACAACTTTGTAAATATTCAGCATGGTATGCCCAGATCACTTAGCTACAGGGACATACTTTCTCAGAAAGGTTGCCTTTACTTCACTGTTCCAGATCACATTCTGACCCTTTCTTTAAAAAGAACAGTCACATTCACAGGACTGAAAACTAAACTCAATTTCCTTCCACTTTTGAATTCAACTTCTGAATTAATAATATTTTGTAAACTTCCATCAGACTGTGTCCTCTGGTCCTTGTGTTTCTTGACCCCAGAGCTTCTTGATGCAAGGACGTGCCCCATTGGACCAAAATACCATCCTACACATTGAACGGGACAGATTCAAATGAAGCTCAATGTCACTTAGCACTCTAAGACAATGATACTTGTTCCCCCATGACAACCCAGCAAACCTCCGTCCTTTACAGCCCAATAAATAACAGTGCTGAAGACAGAGGCAGCTGTACTGAAAAGCACTGGAGAAACTGCAAAACAAAAGATTGAAATGAATTTCAACAAGTTTGAATGATTTACTAGGAAATGCCAAGAGGGACGATTATTGCTACAAAACCACATTCTGAAGCAGCGAAGAAAAACAGGAACAAGGTCATTGATCAGCAGTTTTACTGAAAAGTGAAAATTATGGGTTATTCACTCAAAACAAGGGACTGTCAATAATGGGGAAGCAGTGGCATAGTGATATTATCAGGAGGCTATAAATCTTGCCGTCCAGGTCATGTTCTGGGGAATGGGGTTCAAAACCCACCATGGTAGAGTTTCACTTCTTAAAAAAATCTTGAAGTAAGAGTCTTGTGATGACTGTGACCTTTTGAGAAGGAAATCTGTCATGCTTACCTAGTTGGTCCATGTGTGACTCCAGACCCACAGCAAATTGGGTGACTCTGAAGAGTCCTTTGGGCAATTAGGATGGACAATGAATGCTGACAACTGAATTCTATGAATGAATGATAATAATGACTTAGGGGAGTTGAAAGCCTTGTGGTATTAGCACTGGACTGTTAACTCAGAGACCCAGATAATGCTCTGCGGACCCAGTTCGAACCCCATCATGACAGAGGGTGGAATTTGAATTCATTAAAATTCCTGGAAATAAAAGAGTCTAATGAAGACCACGTCATCAGTTTTACGAGATGGCCCTGGCAGGGAGTAAGTTTTATTACTTCAATAACCTTTGTTGATTGTTGGATAAAAACATCTGGCTCACTAATGTCCTTAAGGATGAAAACTGACTTCCTTACCAGGTCTGTGCCACATGAGACTCCAAACCACAGCATGTGAATGAATTAAAAACATAAAAACAAAGTGTCCATGCAGGGTGATGAGACCAAACCCATATTGTCCTCAGAATTCAGGAGTTTCTGACGATGAGCAATGATTGACTACTCTGAATGTGAAAATCTTCAGCAAGTTTGTGGAGAGGATAGCCCAGCTAACCGTCATGAGTTCCAAAGCCAGGTCATGCAGCAGAGACAAAACAAAACTATAACAAAGCAAAATGAACCATCTTTTAAAAAACAGAGCATTCATGAAAAGGAGTCAAGAATAGGAATGACTGAACAGACTCGAGCTCTTTGCTCCAGAATTGGGAAAGCTGACTGATGGAGATGTTGAAAGTTATGAGGTACTGGATAGGATAAAAAACAAACAGGAAATGTGGACGGACTAGAAACCAGGAAGCATAAATATAATAGGCAGTACCAAATTACCAACGGATTCCCGAGAAGCTTCTCCACAGGGAGTGGTTTGAATATGGAACTTGCTAATACACCAAGGGTGGACTGACTCTGGCTATTGGTACAATAGCATGAAGGTTTGAAAGCTCCCTGCCTGCCTAATCTTTGACTGTTCATTCTAAAAAAAAAGAGAGATAATAAGCTTTTTGTGCATTTGTACCTAATTTTAGGAACGCAGCCACATGCTTGACTAATTTTCTAGAAAAATAAAAAGGAGATGGAATAATCTACAGAATGATGCCAGGCAGCCTTTGAAAAGCTGAAAGTCATTTGAACAATTGAACTCGTATTAACTGGGCCGAACTTCAATGCAATGCAAAATACAATTCAGCACAGGAACAGACCATTCAGCCCACTAAGCCTGCGCAGATTCCTAATCCCTATTTGGGTCAGCTACTTATTGCCCATACGCAGTCTCTATCCCTCTGTTTGCCTCTCATTCATGTGTCGGTCAAGATACATCTCAAACGTTACTAACTTACCTGCTTCTACTACTGCCACTGGCAGCACATTCCAAGCACCCAACTAGCCTTTGGGTGAAAAGATTTCACTGCACTATTCCTCCAAACCTTTCCCCTCTCAACTTGAAACTGTGCACTCTTGTAGTTGAGTTTTCCATCCTGGGAAAAAGCCATCCTATCAATGCCTCTCAGTTTTGTAGCTGTCTATCAGGTTGCTCCTCAGCCTCTGTCTTTCCAGTGATAACAATCCAAGTTTCTCCAACCTTCCTCATAACATAAACCCTCCAGACCAGGCACCATCCTGGTAAACTTTCTCTGCACCCTCCCCAAAGCATTAACATCCTTCAGGTAGTGTGAGGACCAGAATTGCATGCAGTATTCCAAATGTGACTAAACTAAACTTTTAAATATCTGTAACATAGTTTGCCAACTTTCATATTTGATGCCTCAGCTGATGAAGACAAGCATGCTGTATGCCTGCTTGACAACCTTATCCACCTGTATTGCCACTTTCAGCGATTTTTGGACTTGTACGCCTGGATCCCTCTGTAAGGGTTCTGCCATTTATTGTATAATTTGCACCAGAATTTGATTTTTCAAAATGCATCACCTTGTATTTGTCTAGATTAAAATCCATCTATGATTTCTCAGACCACATCTGCAATCTAATCAATATCCCACTGTATCCCTTGACAATCCTCATCAATTTCTGCAACTCTGCCAATTTTGATATCTCCTGCAAACTTTCTAATGCCATCAACTACATTTTCCTCCAAATCATTTATATATATATTACAAACAACAAAGGCCCCATCACTGATCCCTGTGGAACACCACTAGTTACTGCTTTCCATTCTGAAAACACCCTTTGCCACTCCTCTCTGTCTTCTATGACCATGTCAGTTCTTTGTTCATCTAGCCAGCTCACCTCAGATCCCAAGAGACTGTACCTTTTGTACCAGCATGCTGTCAGGTACCTTATCAAATGCCTTTCTAAAGTTCATGTAGACAACATCCACTACCCTTCCCCTGTCAATCATTCTTTTTACCTCCTCAAAAAACACAGCCAAGTTGTTGAGCCATGACGTGCCACGTACAACCCATCGGCCTGTCACTAACAAATCCATTTGGTCCCAATGTGAATAAATCCTGTCGCTCAGTATCTTCTCCGACAGCTTCCCCACCACTGATGTCAGGCTCACTAGCCTGTAATTACCTTCCCTCAAAGACATCCAATGATCCATGTATCTGAAGGTCTACCCCGCTTTGGCCACGTGTCTCTGTTCCTAGCCTCAATAGCATGTGGAATAGGGAATAATCCTGAGATGACTACACGAGAGGTCCTGCTTTTTAGTTTCCTATCTAATTCCCTGAATTGTCATTGCAGAACCATTTCAGTCTTCCTACCTATGTTATTTGCACCAATATTGTCAGTGATTTCTTTCTGTTTATTCTCCTGTTTCGGGTGGTCTGTACCTGTTCAGAGACATCCAAGACTCCAGCACCAGGGATACAACATACCATTCTGGAGTCTCTCTTGGGGCTACAGAAGCACCTATCTGTGCCCCTGACTATTGAATCTCTAATTAGTATTGCTCTGCAACACTTTGTCCTTCCCCTCTGTACAGCACGGTCAGGCATGGAGCCGCTGCTCTGGCCACTGATGCTACTGTCACCTGATGGACTGTCCCCTCATCAGTATCCAAAACAGAATACTGTTTGACAGTGACTACCTGCCCTGTCTAATGCTGTCCTACCTCTCTTCCTGTAGCTTGGGTATGACCACCTTTCTGGATCTTCTCTCTATGATGTTGTCCACTAGTTTTTGTGTACTTCAGTGTCACTACCTGCTGCATTTGTTCAGTGAGCAGCTGAAGCTGAGTACACTTCCTGCAGATGTATTTATCAGGGATGTTCTCAGTGTCCATGATTGACCACATCTCACATAAAGCAACACCAACTGACATGACTAACCCACTACTGGCTGTTTTTATTACAAGTTCAATTTGAATTAGCTATGTAAAAAAGTACAGTTATTACTTTCTAATAAATAGCATGGCTCTCCCCCATTCACTCCCTATCTGAACTCCTCGCATTAACCAGAAGAGGAACTAACACACTCACACTGTGCTGCAGTGAGATTCCTTTACCTGTAGCACCAATGGAATGAACAGAGTTAACACAAACTGGCACTGACCAATCAGAAACAGTGCTCCCTTTCCCAGGATGCTTCCCTGGAATGGGTGGCTGCTGGTTCCTTCTGAAAGGAATGTCCCTGAACTAAAAGTAGGCCCGAGAACACCCTGTGATCAATTTAAAATCTTCCCAGTGCAGGCTCCTCCCTCCTGCTCCTGTTACTAGCTCCTCCTGAAGGAATGTGTGTAAATCAAAACTCAAACACATGTAATATACCATTTCAATTAGCAGGAGATGTTTGCATTTTTGGTATTGGAGTAATTCTCTTACAGGATGACTCGGCTGGAATGGAAAGGCCTATGGTTTATTTTTCAAAACAGCTGAACCAACATCAGAAAAACTACTTAATGATAGAAAAGGAAGAATTGTTATCAGTTCTTCAACACTTTGGAGTTCATGTTTGACATGAAAACAATGAATCTGAGCTTTTTCCTGATCATAATCCACTTACTCTTTCAGAAAAAAAAAACAAAAATAAGACGCCAAGGTTTTGCAGGTGGAGCTGCAGCTGGAGAAAAGCCAGTGTGGTACTGCTTACAAATAGTGAGCAAGTGATAAACCATGGAACTACAGGCCTATCCTCTGATCTGACTGGTATCCTCATTCATTGAGTGCTCCATTGTCTTGTTCCTTCTTCAAAGGTACATCACCTCACACTTAAAATTCCATCTGCTATTTATCTGCCCATCTGACAAATCCATTTGTATCCTCAAATCAGCTAACATTTTCCTCTGTAGTGTCAAACATTTGTCCAACCCTTGTGACATCCACAAACATACCCATCATCCTTCCCTCATTTGCGTCTACATTATTTATAAATATCACAAACAATGAGGAACACAGCACTGATCTCTGTGGTGTGCCACTGCACATTGGGCTATAGTTGCACCAACAGCCTTCTAACAGCACGCCCTGTCTCCTATCACAAAGCCAATTTTGGTTCTAACGTGCCAAGTTACCCTGGATCCTGTGAACTTTCATCTTTTTTGTCAGTTTCCCAGTTGGAAATTTCTCAAAAGCCTTGCTGAAATCCATATAGAATCACAGTCATAGAGTCATACAGCATGGACACAGAGCTTTCAGTCCAACCAGTCCATGCTGAACATTATCCCAAACTAAATTAGTCCCACTTGCCTGCTTCCTTGTGGCCAGAGAAGATGTAAAAGGTTTTGTGAAGGCCCCTGTAATTTCCTCTCTTGACTCCCGCTACATCAGGGATCCAAGTCACCCGTACCTGGAGATTTGTCCATTTTTACTTCAACTATTTCCTGGTTTATAATTTATCCTGCAGTGAGATGTCTTTTCCACAGCCTATAAGTAACTCCCACCAGTGATTTCTTTCCCTTATTATTCCTTATTTCCATCCAATCCAATTCTATTTCATGACATATCGTATTTATATTGTTACTCACTATCATGCTGAGACATTTCTTTATTAAAAAGTGTGATCCCACCTCCTTTCTCTTTGTGTCAAGCTTTTCTAAACAGACAAACAGACCAAAGTTACAATTTTTTTTCACATAATTTCTTACCCTGGTGCTAATTTCTATTACACTCTTCTTTATATATTTTCTACCCCTTCCCATCACACTTTGATTGTCTTTCACCTTTTTACTAACCTGTAGTCTCTGCTGTAACATTTCCTTTTCATTGGTTGAGAAGGAACCTGATCAAGTACATGAGATAATGACTGCACAGTATAAGATAGAACAAGCAGACACACTTTTCATTAATAGAGGGTTCAGTAGCCAGGAAATACAGATTTAAGGTCAGAGATACAGAATAAGAGGAGACTTAAAGCGAGTTGAGGAGATTTTTTTCCCACTAGGGTGATAAGAGTCTGGCACTTGCTGCCTGAAAAGCCGGTTGAGTTAGAAATGCTGTAACATTTAAGCAAGCAGTATTTCAATATTCATTTGTATTACTGTTTGCCTCTTCACTAGCCTGCGCCTCTGCTCTCTCATTTCTTTTTAATTTTTATCCTTTCCTCTAATTGAATCACATTCTAATCCCTATCCCATTAATTAGTTTAAAGCCCTCAATAAAATTGGTGAAAATGCACACAGACCAAGAGTTGCAAAATGGGAGAAGTATCGTTAGATCTATAGTCACTGTCCCAGACATGATGCCCCAAATGGCCTCTTTCTATGCTGTAAATGTCTAAGAATCCATGAATCTATAATGAAAATTTGAAGGAATGAATCTTTGCACTAGGAATAATTAGTTACTGGTTGACTGACAGTAATTAATATTCATCATATTGATAAAATGGTGTTGAGTCTGAAATAGGCAAGATGTAACTTTCTATGCTGAGTTTAGTTTCTACCTAACATAAAAATGGAGTAATGTCATTGCACATCATTCAGTAAATCTCAATGATCAGTCAACAACAGGGTTTGATTTATGTCCAGTAACAAAATCCTACTTTTCTATGTTCTGTATTTGCAGTATTATTTGTAAGAATGACCACAAATGCTTTTAGTGTCATCATCGTCACTTCTCAGTCAGTCCTGTCCCAGTATCTCTTTGAAACCTGGGTGTGCCTGCAGTATTTTATATCTCCCCTCACTCTCTGGCAGGTTACATGACTTTCTGTGGGCTCTGTCCCACTTGGAGCTCTAATGGGAATGTTTTGACAGCTTCGGGTAAATGATATTATCCCGCCTTCAATATTTTATAAAACAAATGATTTCTTCCTGATGAAGCAAACATGGTAAAGGAAATCATGCTGAACAGTAACTGGTTTGGGAACTAAATGCCAGACAGCAGATGAATCATCAAGCAGGAGGTCATTCCATGATTAACAAACTGGAAGGTCAGTAATAGAAAGTACTTCCTGTGACTCCAAACCGAGACTGACAGAAGAACTGCAGAAAGACAAACATAGACAGACCTCAGCATCAATACTTCACCATTTCACCCTTGTCACTTGCTTACTCTTGTCCTACAGAAAATATGTAAGTTGTTTGAGTTCCTGTACACTACTGAAGAAATGATTATCAGTCTTACAAGTTATGAACCAGAAATGGGAAGTCTGTGTAGAGAGAATGGCAAAACTGAGGCGCCAGCAACCACAGCAACTGTTGAGTAAAGATGTTGCGTCACCTTCCAATACTTTCCTCAAAATCCTCACTGTCAACATCAAACACTTCGAGAACTGGACAGGGTTAGAGACAGACTGAAGCTCTCTCCATACTGTCCCCATCCAACACTCCCTGGACAGGAACAGAACGTGGTCCACAGACTAAAGCTGACTCTGCACTGTCCTCAGCAAATACACCCAGGACAGGGACAGCATCGGGTTAGGTACAGAGTAAAGCTTTTTCTGCTCTTCTAGCCTGTAATTAACCTGTGGTAAAGCACCCTCGACATTGTCCCCATGAAACACTTTCAGGGGCAGGTCCAGCATGAGGTAAGATACAGAATAAGTCTCCGCCTACTTATTTACAACTGAAAGGGAATGGAAAATAAAGATCTTTGAAAATTATCCCCATCAAACATTCCCATGACAGGTGCAGCACGGGCTCAGATAGAGAGTTAAACACCCTCCACACTGTCCCCAAACACCCCAAGGACAGGACCAGCACAGGATCAGATAAAGAGTTTACCTCCATCTCTCTGGTCGTCCAGGGCCCTCTGCGTTGCTGGAGGTAGAGTCACTGGAGACACAGGTAGAGGCTGTTATTCTAGACCTATTGTCCTGAACAGACATCATGGAGGTAGGGGCTGACCCAGAATCACAGATCTCTGGCAAGTTAATCACTAATTCATGCGTAGAAGGTTGCACACAGACTTATTTTATTGTCTTCAAAACCAACCACAGGGTTTAAAAACACAATAAATGCCTCACTGTCTCTCCTGAACAACTGATGGATAGTCCCTAGGACTGTATTCACCCTAGACCCCTGAGCAACTTTGACGTCCAGTCCCAGAACATGACCAGTGTGTGGTTTGTATGTTACTTCTGCAGTTCCCACAATTTCCTTCTCAGAGCCTTGCCATTTTGGTCTGTATCTAGTGTTTTGTTTTGGCTAAGTCCAAGCTGAGCTAAGTTTTTTGAGCATTTTTACCAGCTCCTTTCTCACGAAAGGAAAACAGCTTGCGATAAGGAAGAAAGAGTCAAGTCGGAGAGTGTGCTGCTGATCATTCAGTTCCTCAGCCCTTACGTGGAGAGAGTCCTGACTCTGAACTGGCCCGGGCAGGGCCAGGACAGGTCGGAGGCTGTACTCGGCTGAGTGCACCAGGATCCCTTGAGAAAGACTGTCTCCCTGACTCAACTGTGGATGACAGACAACTATAACAAGCTTCCTGTGCCTGTGTTAAATGTTAAATGTGACTGGAGGGCACGACAGAGGCTGAACAGCACCATCTCTGATCACAGTGATATTTTGCATTAATTTTAAAATCCCTCTGAATCTTTTATTTTGTAATAATTCGCAATTTATAATTTGGTTCTTTAATTTTACTGGTCATTTCAGAACAACAACTCAAGAAATATTTCAGTACCTCAGACTGCTGGGCACTATCAGGGTGTGAGTGTGTCAACTCCACCCACAACAACATTTTCATTTCAATTCTAAAGTTACACTGAAACATTTGATTTTGTTACAGAGCTCCTTTAAGGCACTGTTAACTTTAAATTTAGTTTCCTTTTTTAAACTTATATTGATTATTTAAAAACAGAGTATAAAGAGACATTGCAATGCCCACAGCTACACGTCCAGCCAGCTTCGAACACTTGGCACTGTCGGAGCTGCAGGGGGATGATATTTTCATTTCAATTTCTGCACTTGATTTGGAGATTTGATTTTTATTTTTACTATACAATCTCTGGGCTGTTACTTAAATTAATTTGCTTTCATGGACTGTGAAAAAGAAAGCATAACCTGCTGAAAGTGTTAGGAGCTGATGCTGTACTTTGGAAAACGCTAGAATCCATTCTTAAGGATTTATGATTTAGTGTCAGGGTTTAGGTAATCATAATGTAATCAGGCAGAGTCAATATGGTTTTGTGAAAGATAAATAATGTTTGATTAATTTATCAGGGATCGTTTAAAAAAAAAGTGACATTCAACATGGAGAAAGGAGTCCTGAAAATGTTCTGAGGTAGGGCCACTGGACCAGAAACGTTAACTCTGATATCGCTCCACTGCCAGACCTGCTGAGGTTTTCTTGCAATGTCTGTTTTTGGTGAAGAAAGGTGTCGCCGTAGTATACTAGGATTTCAATAAACCTTTATAATGTATTGATGGGATGTAGTGTTTTGCTGGTTGAGCCATCGTTTATTGCGAACAGGTTCATGAATGTCCTTCAAGGAATGGAATCTGCTCACCATGGATATTCCAATCCCTCTACACCTCCATTCCGCCATGACCAGGGTCTCCAAGCCCTCCGTTTCTTCCTCTCCCGACGTCCCCAACAGTACCCTTCCACCGACACTCTCATTCGTTTGGCCGAGCTGGTCCTCACCCTTAACAATTTCTCCTTCGAATCCTCCCACTTCCTCCAGACCAAAGGGGTAGCCATGGGCACTCGTATGGGCCCCAGCTATGCCTGTCTCTTTGTTGGCTACATAGAGCAGTTGATCTTCCGTAATTACACCTGCACCACTCCCCACCTCTTCCTCCACTACATTGATGAATGCATTGGCGCCACCTTGTGCTCTCGCGAGGAGGTTGAGCAATTCATCAACTTCACCAACACATTCCACCCTGACCTTAAATTTACCTGGACCATCTCTGACACCTCCCTCCCCTTCCTGGACCTCTATATCTCCATTTGACACCATGACTGACTTGACACCAACATTTTTAACAAACCCACCGACTCCCACAGCTACCTGGATTACACGTCTTCCCACCCTACCTCCTGCAAAAATGCCATCCCGTATTCCCAATTCCTCTGCCTCTGCCATATCTGCTTCCAGGAGGACCAGTTCCACCACAGAACACACCAGATGGCATCCTTCTTTAGAGACTGCAATTTCCCTTCCCACGTGGTTAAAGATGCCCTCCAATGCATCTCGTCCACATCCAACACCTCTGCCCTCAGACCCCACCCCTCCAACTGTAACAAGGACAGGACGCCCATGGTGCACACCTTCCACCCTTCCAATCTTCGCATAAACCAAATCATCCGCCGACATTTCTGCCACCTCCAAACAGACCCCACCACAAGGGATATCTTTCCCTCCCCACCCCTTTCCGCCTTCCGCAAAGACCATTCCTCCATGACTACCTGGTCAGGTCCATGCCCCCCAACAACCCACCCTCCTATCTTGGCACCTTCCCCTGCCACCACAGGAATTGCAAAACCTGTGCCCACACCTCTCCCTCACCTCTATCCAAGGCCCTAAAGGAGCCTTCCACATCCATCAAAGTTTTACCTGCACATCCACCAATATCATTTATTGTATCCATTGCTCCTGATGCGGTCTCCTCTATATTGGGGAGACTGCACGCCTCCTAGCAGAGCACTTTAGGGAACATCTCTGGGACACCCTCACTAATCAACCACTCCGCCCTGTGGCCCAACATTTCAACTCCCCCTCCCACTCTGCCAAGGACATGGAGGTCCTGAGTCTCCTTCACTGCCGCTCCTTCACCACCAGACGCCTGGAGGAAGAATGCTTCATCTTCCGCCTCAGAACACATCAGCCCCAGGGCATCAATGTGGACTTCAACAGTTTCCTCATTTCCCCTTCCCCACCTCACCCCAGTTCCAATCTTCCAGCTCAGCACTGTCCCCATGACTTGTCCTACCTGCCTATCTTCTTTTCCACCTATCCACTCCACCCTCCCCCTGACCTGTCACCTTCAACCCTTCCCCCACTCACCTATTGTACTCTATGCTACTTTTTCCCCAGCCCCACCCTCCTCTTACTTATCTCTCCACCCTTCAGGCTCTCTGCCTGTATTCCTGATGAAGGGCTTTTGCCCGAAACGTCGATTTTACTGCTCCTCGGATGCTGCCTAAACTGCTATGCTTTTCTAGCGCCACTCTAATCTAGACCCAAGTCTGGCCTGTGTCTGGATTTGGTTCTACACAATGTGGTTAAATGTTTGAGCTGAATCTTACATTGTTTTGACCATGTACGAAGTTTGGAAAGATTCTCGCTGTGAGGACCAATAAGACTTCTCACTGCAGCTTACCAAATGCACGGCATTAATTATCTACCGCATCCCTGCAGCATCCCCCACATCCAATTCTATCCTGTGTTTACCAAGGGCTGTTCCTGGACCAACTCGCCAATCACCAGAAAACCACTGAAAGGCCGATTTCCCTTGCACCCGCAACATCTCCTCACCACATCTAGTACAGACTTACCTGACAGATGATGACAGCACTCTTGGAACCTGCACAAACAGTAGTTCACACTTGGCCAGCATTTACCTCTTTTTAACTCCTTGACAATAAACAGCTGCAACTTTGAGGAGCCAGTGTTCAACTGACAACACCAACGGCAACGTGACAATTATTTTGAACAGCAATTGACCCCTCTGCATGTTCACACTGAATGCTTTGCAAATGTATGATGAAATCATTGCAAATTAAATATGACTAGAATTTGCAAACACCTGTATTTGACCCTTTAATATCCTGGCATTTAGCAGAGGTGGATCCCAGGCTTTTAGCGTCAAAGTGACATTAACTCAATCTACCTTGGGCCATTGGCTAGTGAACTACTCCTTTCCTTTCGGCAGTGATTCCCTCACTGTCTCTCCTGAACAAATGATGGATTGGTCCCCGGGATCATATTCACCCCAGACCTCTGAGCAAATTTGATGAACAGCCCCAGAACATGACCAACTAGACCCCTGACCATAACACAAGATTCTCCTGACTGTTGCTGCTATAACTGTTAAACTAAAGTCTCAGTTTGTGCTGTGCAGTAATATGTTTGAATAGACCAGACAAGAATGACAAGGACTGGGTTAGTGGTGCTGGAAGAGCACAGCAGTTCAGGCAGCATCCAACGAGCAGCGAAATCGACGTTTCGGGCAAAAGCCCTTCATCAGGATGTATTTGCTTTCCAGCATCTGCAGTCATTGTTTTTACCCCAAGAATGACAAGGAGCCTGTCAGTGTACCTGTGCTGAAGAGCATGGCAGCACAGCAGTACTGAGAGCCTTCAGCTTTGATTGAAGTGGCAATGGCCTGGCACAGCACAGCATCGCTTGGCACACTGAGCATGTAGGTCAGCATTAACTGAGCAAGTGCAAAGAAAGCAAGTGAGCAAGCACAAGATACAAAAAAAACCCCCAAAGAACTGTGGATGCCAGAAATCAGAAACAGAAGCACAAACTGCTGGAAAACCTCAACAGGTCTGGCAGCATCTGTGGAGAAAAAGCAGAGTTAATGTTTTCTGTCCAATGACCCTTCATCAGAAATCACAGACAGACAAATACACACAAACTAAATATAAAGGTCAGCCTGGGAGAATGAATAGCTACTAATGACGACTATTAGTGGCTGACAATGGGTTATTTGTTGTAGTAGCCCATTTGATGATAAAGATGGATGTGTGGACTCTGAGATACAGTCTGGTCCAATCTGAGAGTTGGGTGCCTGTCCCTCTGCACAAGGTGTCCCTGCAGCAACCTTTCAATGTTAGCTACCCTCAATGTAGGTCTGTGCTTCCAAAGTGATCTGGCAATGTCATAGAGTCAAAGTCAATCTCGTCCTGTTTGTCAGCACTTGGCCCTTATCCCTCTAAACCCTTCCTATTCATATATCCATCCAGATGCCTTTTACATTCCTCTGGCAGCTCCTTCCATATATACACCACCCTCTGCATGATAACTTTGCCCCTTAGGTCCCTTTGAAATCTTTCCCCCTCACCTTAAACCTAAATATATCAAAGAGCTTCCATGAAGGTCGTGTGAGGTTGACAAGCTTTGGGATGCCCATGTCTATGGACAATGGGTCTGTGTGGATGATGCCTGTGGATCAGTTCCTGAGACGCTATTTGGTGCTGAGCAACATGGAGGTTCCTCACAGCCAGCAGTGAGCTGAATGCTCCAGGTACCTACTCTGTCCTCCATGTTGAAGATTCATCATGTCTAGTTTGCTCAGCACGTTTGGTAAGAGAGGAAACTGAATGTTAGTCAGGGAACTTTGTGCAGTAATAAGGTGTTTAAAAAATTATAATCTCTCTTAATTCCCAATTTGCTGCTGCCCAGTGAGAGACCTGCCTCACAGCTCAGAAAATCCATAAAAGATGCAGCGAGATGCTCCCAATATCTAGATAGCCCTCAGCGCACTTCTCATCTGATTCCACCACAATTTGACCTTGGCTCATCACTCAGGCCCCTGTAAGATTATACTTATCACCTCAGCAGTATCAGCTGTGACAATGGGATAGACCCAAATGAACCAGTGTCTATTATTCAAAGTTCTTCTTGATGTCCTGGCCAATGTTAATTCCTGAACCAACATCGCTAAAACTAATATCTGGTTGTTAGAACAATGCTGTTTAATGAAAAATGAAAAAAAAAGGAGCCTGAAAGGAATAAATGTATTTTCAAACATAAATCTGAAGTTGACAGCAGTTTAAGGTACATCCATGTACAGGTGGATATTATCACAGCATCTCTTCACTTTCCCTTACAGGACCATCTCATGAATTAAGATCCATTAATGACAACAACCTCTGGTGGGGCCCGGAATACACTGAAGGCTAAACCTTGTGTGTCTTGAACCCAGAGCTTCTTTAAGTAGGGACACTCACCATTGGACAACAATAATGTTCTAAACATTGAACAAGACAGAATCAAATGAAGCTCAATGTCAGTTAACACTCTAAGACCTCAATATTGGTTCTCCCATGACAACCCAGCAAACCTCCCTCCTTTACAGCCTCGTAAGTAACAGTGATGAAACTGGAGACAGCCATACTGAAACGCACTGGAGAGGGTGCAAACAAAGATTGAAATGGATTTCTTCAAGTTTGAATGATTTACTAGGAAACGCCAAGAGGGAAGATTGTTGCTACAAAACCACATATTGAAGCAGTGAGGAAAAACAGGAACAAGGTCATTGATCAGCAGTTGCATTGAAAAGTGAAGATTCTGGGTTATTCACTCAAAACAAGGGGCAATCAATAATGGGGAAGCAATGGCATGGTGATATTATCAGGAGGCTATAGATCTTGACATCCAGGTCATGTTCTGCTGAATAGGGTTCAAAACCCACCAGGGTAGAGTTTCACTTTTTTAAAAAAATCTTGAAGTAAGAGTCTTGTGATGACTGCGACCTCTTGTGAAGGCAACCTGTCAGTCATTCTTACCTAGTTGGTCCATGTGTGATTCCAGACCCACAGCAAATTGGGTGACTCTGTACTGCCCTCTGGGCAATTATGGATGAACAATGAATGCTGGCCCAGGCAGTGACAACTGCATCCTATGAATGAATGATGAGAGGAGGAATGATAATAATGATTTAGGGGAGGTGAAGGCCTGACAGTATTATCACTGGACTGTTAACTCAGAGACCCAGATAATGTTCTGGGGACACCAGTTCGAATCCCATCATGGCAGATGGTGGAATTTGAATTCAATAAAATTTCTGGAAAAAGAAGTGTCTAATGATGACCATGAATCCATTGTCGATTGATGGAAAACAAACCCATCTGGCTCACTAATGTCCTTAGGGATGGAAAGTGACATCCTTTTCAGGTCTGTGCTACACGTGACTCCAGACCCACAGCATGTGAATGCATTTTAAAAAAAAACAAAGACTCCATGCAGGGTGATGAGACCAAACCCATATTGACCTCAGGATTTAGGAATTTCTGACGATGAGCAATGAGATTGACTACTGAGTGTGACAATCTTCAGCAGGATTGCGAAGAGGATAGCCCAGCTTACAATCACCAAACCCGAAGCCAGGTCATGGAGCAGAGACAAAAGAAAACTATAGCAAAGCAAAATGAACATCTTTAAAAAAAAACAGATCATTCATTGAAAGGAGTCAAGAATAGGAATGATTGAACATGCTCAAGCTCTTTGTTGCAGAATTGGGTAATCTGACTGATAGGGATGGTGAAAGTCATGAGGTATTGGATAGAATTTAAAAAAAAAGGAAATGTGGACGGACCTGAAACCAGGAAGTGTAAATATAATTTTCAAACATAAATTTGAAGTTTACAAATTGTCCAGTGAAATTCAAAATCTGCAAAGTAATACTCAGAGATTATAACTGTTCCCTTTCTGGTTTGGAGAGATGGAGTGATCAACATCATTAGCACAATGAAAATGCACATCTTTCGATTTCTTAGCAATCCAGAAAACCAGGATTAAAAATATTCTCGAAACAGCCGGATGTCCAACACAATATTCCCAGGGAAGGAGCAATGAAAGCTGTCCAACATCAAAGAAAAGATGTTGATTGAGATACATAAAATAAATATAAAATGTATTGACATTCTATGCATGTATTCAATATCATATTACATCGAGATGTCGATTGTTATATCTCACTCCGGTAGCATGTTGGAAATAAGGCCTCACTTATTCCATGAATCATCACAAAAGTTAAAGTTTTTTATAGAAGTTAACAAAATTCTCCAATTTACCCGAGTTTTAGACCCAGGTTGACAGAAAGCACAAGGACTACTATTTATCACAAAGATGGGCGGCACGGTGGCACAGTGGTTAGCACTGCTGCCTCACAGCGCCAGAGACCTGGGTTCAATTCCTGCCTCAGGCGACTGACTGTGTGGAGTTTGCATGTTCTCCCCGTGTCTGCGTGGGTTTCCTCCGGGTGCTCCGGTTTCCTCCCGCAGTCCAAAGATGTGCAGGTCAGGTGAATTGGCCATGCTAAATTGCCTGTAGTGTTAGGTAAGGGGTAGATGTAGGGGTATGGGTGGGTTGCGCTTCGGCAGGGCGGTGTGGACTTGTTGGGCCGAAGGGTCTGTTTCCACACTGTAAGTAATCTAATCTAAATAGATTCCAATTCCAGTGAAATAACTAACTGTCAACATTAGATTACTTATAGTGTGGAAACAGGCCCTTCAGCCCAGCAAGTCCACACCGATCCTCCGAAGAGCAACCCACCCAGACCCATTCCCCTACACCTAACACTATGGGCAATTTTTAAGCATAGCCAATTCACCTAACCTGCACATTTTTAGATTGTGGGAGGAAACCCATGCAGACATGGGGAAACATGCAAACTCCAACACAGACAGTTGCCTGAGGCAGGAATTGAACCCGGGTCTCTGGCGCTGTGAAGCAGCAGTGCTAACCATTGTGCCACTATGCCACCCATATAACATTACTAATTAAAACTCTGATCCTCAAACTCCTCATTAAACTTGTGAACACACGCACACACACACACACAGATGCACAGACAGACGGGAATTAAACATTGATCTTTGGGTGGAGGGGAAGCAGTTTCAGTGGCCCCTGTTCACAGGACCCACTGAGATGATTCTTGTGCTGATCAGAATGCTGTTTCTCCAGATGCTGTCACTGGTTTACAAGAGATACAGTGTGGTTTATAAAAGGTCTGACTTTCTCATTAAAGGTCAGAGCTTACTGCAATTGCTGAAGGAAAAGAAAATCAACTGGTTATCCTCAGATTTAAAATAGCTTTTACTGCCAGGAACAGAGCTGATGATGAACAGGTCCTCAGATGGTGAAGGTCAGATGGCTTCTCCATCTTGTTCATATCCACAAACTGTTCAGTTACTTGGAAACCAATCATATAGTAGTTGGCACCAGGAAGCTCTTTGTTATTGATTACTGGTCATTAGTACAAAGACCAATCAGATACTTGTTTCTGGCTGAATCTCCATTTGTACACGAGCTTGTCTCTAGCTCGTCTGAACCTTCTTCTGCTACTGTTTGACCTAGCAGCTGTGTAAATACTATTTACAATGAGTACCAGCGTCTTTGCTTTCAAAACATGCAGTAATGCTTCAGCAATCCTTAGCTTTCAAACAATTCTGATGTGTTTCATTTCACAAAGATGAAAAGGCACAATTTCAGCACTTACTTGCTTCTAATGTGTGTTCAAAACAGCTGCATATATTGCATCTGCTAGAAAGATTCAGAAATCAGAGCTGATTATAATTGTAATTTCAGTTTGAGGCTAATTACAGAAAAAGGGGCACATTACCCAAACATCAGTCCCTTCAGTGTCAAGGTAATTACAGGAAAGGGGCATATTTATTCCATCAGTTGTATATTTTCACCTTCACTTACTTTATGACCCTTATAAACACATTGGAAGAGACAAGCTTTTTTGAATGACAGTCAAGTATCATCTAATAGGATAGTGGAGAGCCTGTTTTCTTTCTATTTGGTGCAGATCAGCAACACCCCCCATGAAGAGTAGCATTGTGGTGACAGGATATGCCTTGGAGGTCATTAGATTAAATCTCCATAATCCCGTCACCTCGAGCTGGGGACTCAAATAACGTGGAAATGAATCACATTGACCCAGCTAGCACTGTCCCACACATGGGAGAATGAGCGACAGAGGCTGGGAAAGGAGAAAGAATAAGGATTAGGATATTGAAAGGAAAAAAACTGACTCACTCTCTTCTGAATCAGCAACTGAGAGACTCTTGCCACCTTGAACTGAAAGAAAACAGCCTGTTAGTGAGGAGGATGTACTTTAAATGTTTAGAAACATCATTATGTGGAAAAATGTTTGTAGCTGGTTACCTTTTCTGTTGCTGTCAAACACAATGTTGGCATAGGTACAGGAATCAGGCTGAGCTGTAATACAAACAGTATTCACTCTGAAACTGCCGTCCCTCATCAGCTTTCTGACTCTAGAATCAAAGAATCTTACAGCAAAACAAAATCCTGTACTTACAAGGTGTACTTACATCACAGCTTTACCTTTGGAAAATATTCGATGAGCTGCATGATAATCAGACATCAAACCATATTTGGAGTTATTTAGACAGTTAGTGTTCCAACAGGCATGTATTAAGGAGCAACTTAAAAAGGGGAAAGAGAGTTGGAGAGGTTTGGAAAGGGATTCTCACAGTCTTGGAGATTGAAAGTTAAGCACCAGTGACATTGCTATTACAGTCTCATTGAACCACCACCAGTCACCTCTCTCTAATGAATGAACAGCCTTATGCCCTCTGGGATTATGGTGAGTTTACACTTATAGTAAAGGATATGGAGGAGCCAGTGTTGGAGGTAGGAATTCTCAATGGATTGTAATTGTATGAGGATTACAGACCCAATGCTGTGGAAGAATTTGAACCTGAGGAGCTTAATCTTTAATTTTATACCTTTTTCAACTTGTGAGTAGTTCTGGGCTCTGCACTTTGGGAAGGATATTCTGACCTGGTGCAGAATGATGATAACTTCACCACAAATATGGTGCAGAATGATGATAACTGGTCTCACAGAGCTAAATTACAAGGTGTGGTATTGCAAATTATGTTTGTATCCCTTTGCACAGGAAGGTTTGTGGATGCTGAAAGTGTGTTGCTGAAAAAGCGCAGCAGGTCAGGCAGCATCCAAGGAGCAGGAGAATTGATGTTTCGGGCATGAGCCCTTCTTCAGGAGCCCTTCTTCGGGCTCATGCCCGAAACGTCGATTCGCCTGCGCCTTGGATGCTGCCTGACCTGCTGCGCTTTTCCAGCAACACATTTTCAGCTCTGATCTCCAGCATCTGCAGTCCTCACTTTCTCCTAGAAGGTTTATGGATAATTTGATTGAAGTTCTCAAAGTAAGAAGAGCATAAATGATCTTTTTGTATTCACCAAGCTAGGATGACTTAGATGCATTCTCGTGGAGATTCCTGATTCCATGATTCCCAACCCTATCATGGGGTTTCCACTTTTCTCACAGTCCTGTGGTTCAGGTCAGCATTCCTGTACCAGTCCCCTCCATTTTAGAACATAGAACATAGAACAATACAGCACAGAACAGGCCCTTCGGACCACGATGTTGTGCCGAACTTCTATCCTAGATTAAGCACCCATCCATGTACCTATCCAAATGCCGCTTAAAGGTCGCCAATGATTCTGACTCTACCACTCCCACGGGCAGCGCATTCCATGCCCCCACCACTCTCTGGGTAAAGAACCCACCCCTGACATCTCCCCTATACCTTCCACCCTTCACCTAAATTTATGTCCCCTTGTAACATCTGTTGTACCCGGGGAAAAAGTTTCTGACTGTCTACTCTATCTATTCCTCTGATCATCTTATAAACCTCTATCAAGTCACCCCTCATCCTTCGCCGTTCCAACGAGAAAAGGCCGAGAACTCTCAACCTATCCTCGTACGACCTACTCTCCATTCCAGGCAACATCCTGGTAAATCTTCTCTGCACCCTCTCCAAAGCTTCCACATCTTTCCTAAAGTGAGGCGACCAGAACTGCACACAGTACTCCAACTGTGGCCTAACCAAAGTCCTGTACAGCTGCAACATCACTTCACGACTCTTGAATACAATCCCTCTGCTAATGAACGATAATACTCCATAGGCCTTCTTACAAACTCTATCCACCTGAGTGGCAACCTTCAAAGATCTATGTACATAGACCCCAAGATCCCTCTGTTCCTCCACCTGACCAAGAACCCTACCATTAACCCTGTATTCCGCATTCTTATTTGTTCTTCCAAAATGGACAACCTCACACTTGGCAGGGTTGAACTCCATCTGCCACTCCTCAGCCCAGCTCTGCATCATATCTAAGTCCCTCTGCAGCCGACAACAGTCCTCCTCACTGTCCACAACTCCACCTGTCTTTGTATCATCTGCAAATTTACTGACCCACCCTTCGACTCCCTCATTTAAGTCATTAATAAAAATTACAAACAGCAGAAGACCCAGAACTGATCCCTGCGGAACTCCACTTGTAACTGGGCTCCATGCTGAATATTTACCATCTACCACCACTCTCTGACTTCGACCGGTTAGCCAGTTTTCTATCCAATTGGCCAAATTACCCTCTATCCCATGCCTCCTGACTTTCCACATAAGCCTACCATGGGGAACCTTATCAAATGCCTTACTAAAATCCATGTACACTACATCCACTGCTCTACCCTCATCCACATGCTTGGTCACCTCCTCGAAGAATTCAATAAGACTTGTAAGGCAAGACCTACCCTTCACAAATCCGTCCTGACTGTCCCTAATCAAGCAGTGTCTTTCCAGATACTCGTAAATCCTATCCCTCAGTACTGTTTCCATTACTTTGCCTACCACAGAAGTAAGACTAACTGGCCTGTAATTCCCGGGGTTATCCCTATTCCCTTTTTTGAACAGGGGCACAACATTCGCTACTCTCCAGTCCCCTGGTACCACCCCCGTTGCCAGTGAAGTCGAGAAGATCATTGCCAACGGTACTGCAATTTCCTCTCTTGCTTCCCACATAATCCTAGGATATATCCCGTCAGGCCCGGGGGACTTGTCTATCCTCAAGTTGTTCAAAATGTCCAACACATCTTCCTTCCTAACAGGTATCTCTTCTAGCTTATCAGTCCATTTAGAGGTAAACATGTCCTGCTCCTCCACAATGTTTACTCAGTTGGTCCAGGATTTTAAAGACTGATGCTTCACAGCATCTCAGAGATATTGCGCATCACAGTTAACATGAGGGAACTTACTGAGACTTATTGTGCCCCCTGCTAAAGCACGTCTTTCGTGCCAGCCCCTTCAGAGCCCTCTTGCCACCCACCGCCTTGTGAAGATGTGGCACTTCCATGCCCGTTGTCAGGTATTTCAAGAGAGTAATGGTTTCCTGGAGATATTTTCCAATCATTATTTTTTGAGATATTATTACACATCTCTGGATCAGTTGGGACCTGACTTGGGCCCCTGACTTAGACATAGGAACATTACCACTGTACCACAAGAGTTTCTAATGGTCTTAATGGTCATAGACTCATTGAGATCTAGATTACATCAGGTCCATGCTGGTCAAAAACAACCACCTAACTATTCTAATTCCATTATCCACCATTTGCCCCATAGTATTATATGCCTCAACTTCACAAGTGCACATCTAAACACTTCTTAAACACTATGAGAGTTAAACACTGTGCCACCCTGACAAGCAGTGAATTCCAAATTCCTACCATCCTCTGAGTGAAATGGTTTCCCTCACATCTCCTATAAATCTCTAAAATTCACCAAAGATCCTCACACAGCATCTTCCAAACCCATACCACCTCCATCTAAAAGTTCAATGGCAGAAAAATGGGAACACCACCACATGCAAATTTCCCTCCAAGGCATTCACCATCCTGACTTGGAAATATATTGTCGCTCCTTCACTGTTGTTGGATCAAGAAAATCTAATCTAACCTAATCTAAGATCCTGGAATTCCCTCCTTGAAGGCATTGTGGGTCTACTTCCAGCACATGGACTGCAGCAGTTCAAGAAGTCAGCTCACCACTGTCTACTCAAAAGGTCAGCAAGGGATGGGCAATGATTGCTGGCGAGTCAGCAATACCAATGTTTCATGAACAAATAAAAACAAAGGCCATGCCCTTTACTGGAAATTAATTCCCCATGGTCACTGATCACTCCATCATGGGAAAAAGATTTGCATGTCAACCTTACCTATGATCCACCATTTTATGCATGTCTACCATGTCTCCTCTCAATCTCCTGAGGAAAACAGTCTGTCAAATCTCTCTTCATAAATGGAACACTCCAGCCCAGGCAACATCCTGGCAAATCTCGTCTGCACCCTCTCTAAATCCGTCCCATAATGTGGATTCCTGAACTGTCCACAATTCTCCAGCTGTGGCCTAATCAATTTTTCATGCGATTCCAGTATAACCTCCCTGCTCTTACTTATGCTTTAACTAATAAACATGAGTATCCCGTATGGTTTTTTAACCACATTATCCACCTGTCCAGATACATTAAGGGGACTGGTGTAAATGCACATCAATGTCCCTCTGATCCTTAGTGGTTCTATGAGCCCCAGTGTTCATTATGTCTTCCCTTGCCTTTTTCGTCCTGTCCAGTGTATTCAGATTGAATTCTATTTGCCACTGATTGCTCCACCTGACAAGCCCGTCTATATCCTCTTATAATCTAAGGTTGTCCTCCTCACCGTTTGCGACCTCAACTATTTGTTTATCATCTGGACTTCATTCAAGTCTAATTTATTTATATAAATCACAAGACCATCAGCAAGGGCACTAACAGTGACTCCTGTGGGATCCTACTGGACACACATTTGCAGTCACAAAAATACTCCTTGACCATCAACCTTAATTTTGTGCCCATCAGCCAATTGTGGATCCAAGTTGCTAAATTTCCTTGGATCCTATGGGCTCTCACTTTTGCTATAATTCTACCAGGTGGAACCTGATCAAAAGCCTTGCTGAAGTCCAAAAA
Source organism: Chiloscyllium punctatum (assembly GCF_047496795.1). Lineage (NCBI taxonomy): Eukaryota > Metazoa > Chordata > Chondrichthyes > Orectolobiformes > Hemiscylliidae > Chiloscyllium > Chiloscyllium punctatum. The sequence goes on from NC_092740.1 coordinate 8,127,078, forward strand.
GATGCAAGAACATGAGAAAGAGGAGGCCATCTGGCCCCTCGAGCCTGTTCTGCCATTCAATAAGATCATGGCTGATCGTTTTGTGGGCTTAGCTCCACTTACCCACTCTTCATGACCCTTAATTCCTTTATTGTTCAAAAATATTTTTTTACCTTTGTATTAAAATATGACATCAAATGTGTAGACCACATCTTCACAAATGGTCACCTCTTCAAAAAAATCAGTGAAGTTGTGAAGAGATGATCTCCCATGAACAAAATCAAGTTCACAGGGATTTTGGAAAATCCCTGTTTTTCCAAAGGCAGATTCATTCTGTCTCTTGGAATTGCTTCTAACAGTTTTCACATCACTGAAAACTAACTAGCCTGAAGCTTCCTGGTTTATTCCTTTCTCCCTTCTTGAACAATGGTACCACACTGGCTGTCGTCCTTTGCTCCAGCACCTCTTCTGTAGATGGAGAGGAATTGAAAATGATTGCCAGTGCCCCTGTTATTTCCTCCCTTGCCTCATTCAACAACCTGAGATACATTTCATCCTGCCCTGGAGGTTTATCTACTTTTAAGCTGGCTATACCACTCAGACGCTCCTCTCTGACTGTGCTAATTTCCTTAACTATATCAAAGGCCATCTCCAAGATTTCTGCAAGCATAAAATGAGCCCTCTTACTCGTGAACACCAACATAAAGTGCTCAGTTAGAACCTGACCTATATCCCCTGGGTACAAATTATGACCATGGTCCTCATTGTCCTTTTACCCTTAATGAACCTTTAAAACAACTTCAGATTTTTCTCTACGTTCCCTGCCTGTATAGTTTTATATCATCTTTTAGCTCTCCTAATCTACCTTTTAAGTTCCCACTTGCACACTCTATAATCCTCCAGAAACTGCCACTGACCTGAAATCTCAGTATCTGCCATAAGCCTACCTTTTCCCTTCATCCAATGTTATGTATTCCTCAGTATTCGATGTTCATTGAATTTGTTGGCCCCATCCTTTAGCCCTGTACTCTCCTTATTTCCTTCTTGAATGCATCCTGATGCATACCTGGTATGGCCTACATGTGACTCCAGTCCCACAAAAGGACACTGGTGTAAGGTACAGTAATTATTGAGGAATGAGAGAGGCTGTCAGTGAGCAGATTTATACAGGGCTGCAAGGTTCCACATGCTCAAATAGGAAGCCAATGTCATTAGGAAGTGATGGAAAGCAGCAGCCAGTCTCAAAGTCTGCATTTAGAAACATTGTACAGGATGATTTTCCTTTTATTTTGGTAAAACGACAGTACAGAAATAAATTTTATTATAAAGAAACAGAGATTTGCCACCCATCACTCCTGGAGGTGAGGAAGGAAATTGTTAGGGCCCCACATGAAATCTTTGCATTCTGTTTAGTCACAGCACAGGTCCCAGAGCACCTGAAAATAGCCAACATTATTGTTTTGTTTAAGGGCAACAGAGGCAATCCGGGAAATGACGAGCCGATAAGCCTTACATCAGTGGTAGGAAAACTATTGAAGCCGATTCTGAGACAGGATGTACTCACGTTTGGAAAAATATAGACTTAGTAACAATGGTCAACATAGCTTTGTGTGAGGGAGCTTGTGTCTCACAAACTTGATTTTGTTTTTTGAGGAAGTTTGATGGTTGATGAGGGCAGGGCGATAGATGTTGTCCACATGGACTTCTATAAAGCCTTTGACAAGGTGCCTCATGGTAGGCTGATACAGAAGCTGAAGTCGCATTGATTCATGAAGAGTTGGTATGATGGAGACAGAATTGGCTTTGTCATAGAAGACAGAGCATAGTGGTGGAAGGGTGTTTTTCCGAGTGATATGTGACCAGTGGTGCTCCACAGTGATAATTGTTAGAACCCCTATTGTTTATAATATATGTAAATATTTTGAAGGATAATATTGGTGGTCTGATTAATAGGTTTGTAGATGACACAAAGATTGGGGGAGCTGTGGATAGTGAGGAACATTGCCAGAGGATACAGTAGGAGGAGACTTGGCCACAGAAATGACAGATAAAATTTAATCCGGACAAATTTGAGGGGATGCATTTTGGAAGGTCTATCACAAGAGGGAAGTATACATTAAATGCAGATCCCTTAGAAGCATTAAGATACAAAAGGCTGACTGGATCAACACAAATGAATATTGTGCTCAAGAAGGCATATGGCTTGCTTGCCTTCAGGACACAGAGCATCAAAAGTGGCAAGTCATGTTGCAGCTGAAAAGAAAGTTAGTTCGATCACATTTGGAATATTGTGTCCAGTTCTGGTTGCGACATTACCAGAAGGATGTGGAGGCTTTGGAGAAGAGACAGCAAAGGCTTACCAGGTGTTTGCCTGGTTTGAAGGGGTTAGCTTTGAGGAGAGATTGGACAAATTTGTTTTTTTTGTTTCACTTGAATGTTGGAGGTTGAGGGGTGATCTGGTGGAAGTTTACAAATTAATGGGAGGCATGGATAGACTGGATGGTTGGAGTCTTTTTCCCACGGTAGCGATGCCAATTACTCAGGGACATACATTTCAGATAAAAAGGGGAAAATTTATATAAAAGTTGAGACAAAATTATCTTTACACAGAGAGTGTTAAATGCCTGGAATGTGTTCTCAGAGGAAGTAGTGGAGGCTGATACAATCACAATATTTAAGAGTCATCTTGACAGAGACATGAAGAGGCAGCGAATCGAGGGATTTGACAGTTTGACAGATCAAAGGTTTAGTTTAGAAAGGTATCACAGGCTTGGTGGGCTGAAAGCCTTTTCCTACGCTGTAGTGCTCGTTGTTCCTGGTCTAGCCCTCCTTTCACTCCAGATGTGGCCCTCCCTTAATTTCTGACATCTCACTGCAAGTATATTGAGTCTTGGTGAGATCTCATCTGGAATTTGGTGAGCAAATCTGATTTCCATATCAATAAAAAGATTTACTTGTTACAGAATGAGCGGAACAAAAATTCATCAAATTAATTCCTGGAATGAAGAGATTGTTCTTAATGAGAGATTGAATAGGATGATCCTTTATTCTCTGGAAATTAGAAGATCAAGAGATTATCTCATTCAAACATACCACACCCTTACAGGGATTGGCAATGTTCATACCACTGTCTTGAATCACAGAATACAGTCTCAGAATGAGCGACAGGCCCTTTAGGGCTGAGTGAGAGGAAATTTATTGTTTTGATTGAGGTGGACCTTGGGAATTCTCTAGTCAGAGAGCTGTGGAAGCTTAACCATTGAGAGTATTCACAAATGAGATAGATGGATGTCTTGACATTTAAAAAAACATTGAGGGGTAAGGGGATAATATGGGAAAGTGGTGTTGAACTACAAGCTCAGACGTGATCCTCTTAAATTGTGGACCATCTTGTCCCTAGTGGGGAGAGTCCTGATACATATTCTCCTGACTCTCCTACTTCCTGTGGCTGTGGAAATCCTCCCAAAGAGACACTACAGCTTTAAACCTTCCAATGGAACCTCCAACATGGCCTTTCTTGTCAGACAAATCCAAGTAAAATGTCAAGCACAACACCAGGAACTCTGTATTACATTTCCCAACTTGATCACAGCAGATGACTCAGTAAATCGCTTGTTGGACCATATTCTCAAGATTTGAAAAATTCAAGAAACTTCTTCTGAACTCTGCACTGTTTCTGGAACAGATGTCTTCAAGGAACAGGAGCAGAGTCAAGCAACACTGTATCATAGTTCCATATTATCTGTAATCTTCTAAACCTTGGCTCTGTTCTCCAGTGTCAGGGTTAAATGCTGCCTAGGTAGAAATCTCTTTAACCGCAGTCTCATCTGTGCTGAAAATAACAGACCCACATAAGATGCAGTATGCACTGATAACATCACTGTTGTTTTCACATTCTGCACCCGACTAGCAAGCCACCCTTGGTCTCTTCAATGCTGCAAACAAGGGACTTTGCCAATGCTTGAACATTGCCAAATCAAAACACAAATCACTGGTCAGTTAAATATTCTACATCCTGTATATGCTAAGTCTCCAGAATACATTTAGCACTCTCAATAGTTTGGGAGGCACCTCCCTTAAAAGGGTGCCCGGGGCTGACATCACTGACTCTGCCCATCATTGCCAGTCTCAGTCCAGCCCATAGGTGATCACGAAGGCACGCTGCCTCTCAATGCCCATTGGGGAAGAGATCCAACACAGGATCAGCTGAGACAGCTCAACCTTCTAGAAACTATTGCAGTGACTGTTTGACAACAAAGCTCTCCACAAGGCAGCAAAAAGTCCTTGTTTTCAAATCATCAGTCCGTGTAAATGTTGGGAGACCCACAATGCCATTAGGGAATGAATTCCAGGATTGTGACTGAGTTGACAGTGAATGAATAGTGACATATTTCAAATCAGGTTGGTGAATAGATTGGAGGGGAACTTGCAGGTGATGGTGATCCTATGTATCTGCAGTAGTGAACAGGAATGCAGTTGACTGCATTCTCCTGATCAGGACATTGTACAGTGTTTGGACACTTCCAATTCTTGCGAAGAGACAAACTCTGGAAGTTTTTCCCTCTGTATTTTTTAAACAGTTCATTGCTTGTGTGTGTTTGGAACTTCTTCAACTCAAGAAACAACATATTGCAGCTTGCATGACATTTTATAACATTTCAATTCACAAACACCTTGTTTCTGATTCTGAGACTCAGAGCTCATCAATAACTTGTTCTGGTCTCTAACGGGTACAGAACATGTTAACTTTCTCATATTACACATGTCTCTTGTGGAATATCACTCCAGTGTGGCAGCAAAATAGGAAATACCTGCTTCCAGTTTAGTCTTATCAGGAGGAGACCATTCAGCCCCTGTGCCTGTGCTGGCCCTTTGAAAAAGCTATTGAAATTAATCACACTCCCTGTGTTCTTTCCAGAGTCTGTGCATTGAGTCTGACATATGACCTCTGTTTCTTTCATCAACATCTTTGCTTGTGTTCATTTACTAACTAACCTTCCTGCCACTGGAAACAGTTTCTCATGAATTACTTTAGAAAGACTCTTGTTGATATGACACAGCTCAATCAAATCTTTTCTTAATATTTTCTGCCCTAAAAACAACACCAGTTCCTCCAAAGAACTGAAGTCTCTCTTCTGTAGAACCACTCAATCTATCTGCTTTACACAAAAAACATCCTTCTCAAATTATAGTTGCAAGAATTGGTCATATTTCTCCAGCTGGGTTCAAACTGATGTTTTAGAAGTGTCCACCCTTGCTTTTCTATTCCATGCCTTCGTCAATAAAAACAAACATTCATTTTGTCTTTTCTAACATATTTCAACTAAACGTCCAAGCATCAAAGACTTCTCAATGTGCATTTTGACTATTTTTCTGTTCCTGTGACCATTGTAAAATTGCATAATTTATCGCGCCTCTCTTTGTTCTTCCTATCATGATGTGTCACTTCACTTTTCCCAATGTTAACTTGCATTTGGCTGGCCATCTCACCAGCCTATATGCCCCAGAGCCTGTTAGCACTTCCCTCACTCTTCACTGTGTTTTTGAACTTTGTGTCATCTGCAAACACTGAAATTTGTCATGTATCCCTGACTGCAGATCATTCACATACATCAAGAATAGAATTATACCCTCCAGTCTGAAATACAACTGTGCATCACAGCTTTCTGCTTTTTGGCCCAAAGCCAATTTCAAAATCACACAGCCGCTACTTTGAATCTCATCAGCTTCAATTTAAAGAAGATATATTTTTCGTATTTAGCAGCAGGACCAAGCCATATGGCCCAGCCAATTTTCTCCTACCTTTTCCCCATAGCCATCGATAAGGGTAAATAAAGGTAGTTTCGGGCAAAAGGGATGAAGGGCTTTTGCCCGAAACGTCGATTTCGAAGCTACTTGGATTCTGCCTGAACTGCTGTGCTCTTCCAGCACCACTAATCCAGAATCTGGTTTCCAGCATCTGCAGTCATTGTTTTTACCCCTAAATAATGGTAGTCAGACAGCATGTTATGAATCCTAGAATTTGAAAAGTTTCCCAGTGCAGCAATCAGCTCTCAAAGATATGGGGGAGTGGGAGTGATCTCAAATTATATATTTTCTCAATATAAAAACAGACATTGACTCATGGTTTTCAGAAGCACCGAATGTGAATCTTTTGCCACTTTTAACAGACAAAAGTTCCGTTGGTTCGATGATAGAATCTGAACATAAGTCAGACAATTTTCAAAACCTTTAAGGTGCAGCCATTTCCCTGTTCTGTTGCTGTCAATCTTGGCATAGAAGCTGGAACTGTCCTGATCTGAAACACAAACACAGTCAGGGGTTCAATGGACTTTATGAAGCATTGACAAGGTCCCTTATAGGAGGGTAGTGATAAGATTAAGTTACATGGGATCCCTGGTGCTGTGGTAAGCTGAATGCAAAATTGGCTTGACCATAGAAGTCAGAGGGCAGTGGCAGAGGGGCATTTTTTAGAATAGACGTCCGTGACCAGTCGCGTTCTACAAGGATAAGATGGTTTGGATGGTCAGGACGGCTGTTGCCCACAGAAGCCAGCTTTCAAAGAATGGGGAGAAAGTCCCAAGTGAAGTTTAAGACATGATTGGATTATGACAATTCGCAGCATCTACAACACACAATAAAAACTGAAAGAACTGGATGCTGTAAATCAGAAACAAAAACGGAAATTATTGGAAAATCTCAACAGGTCTGGTAGCATCTGTGGAGAGAAATCAAGGTTTTCAGGTCGAATGAACATTTACCTCTCAATCCAAAATGTTAAGTCTGATTTCTCTCCACAGATGCTCTAACCTTGTTAACCAGTCTACTGTGCCGACCCTTATCGAACACCTTACTGAAGTCTATATAGACAATGTCTACTGCTCTGCCTTCATCAATCATCTTCATCACTTCTTCAAAAAATTCAATCAAGTTAGTGAAACATGATTTCCCAGATACAAAGCCATGTTGGCTATCCCTAATCAGTCCTTGCCTTTCCAAATACATGTATTCCTATCCTTTAGAATCCCCTCTAACAACTTGCCTATGACTGATGTCATGTTCACTGGGTCTATAGCTCTCTGGCTTTTCCTTACCATCTTTCTGAAATAATGATACCACATTAGCCAACCTCCAGTCTTCCAGCACTTCACCCATGCCTATTGATGACAAAAGCATCTCAGCAACCACTTCAGTTGCTTCCCACAAAGTTCTAGGATGCACCTGATCCAGTCCTGGGGATTTATCCACTTTGATGCATTTTAAGACGTCGAGCACCTTCTCCTCTGCAATTTTGACACGTTTCAAGATATCACTATTTATGTCCCCAAGTTCTCTAGCTTCCATATCCTCCTCTATAGAAAACACTGATGAAAGATACTCCTTTAGTATCTCACCCACCTCCAGTGGTTCCACACATAGGTGGACTTGCTGGTCTTTAAGGAACCCTCTTCTCTTCCTAGTTACTGTTCTGTCCTTGACTCTGTCCAAAGAGTCCCTTTGTATTCTCCTTAACCCTATTTGCCAGAGCTATTTCATATCCCCTTTTTGCCCTCCTAATTTCTCTCTTAAGTGTACTCCTATTGCCCTTACACTCCTGTAGGGATTCACTCAATTCCTACTGTCGATACCTGACATATGCTTCCTTCTTTTTCTTGCCCGGAACCACAATTTCTCTAGTCATCCAGTATTCCCTTGAAATGCGAATATACATCTGCAACTAACTTTTGAAAATTCTTGCTTAATGCCATCAAAATTGGCCTTCTTCCAATTTAAAGCAATAGCTTTTAGATCAGGACTCTTTTATTCAGTAGCTATTTTAAAATAGAATTATGATCATATGCCCGAAAGTGCTCCACCACTGACCTTTCAGTCACTTGCCCGACCTTATTTCCCAAGCATGGGTCAAGTTTTGCTCCTTCTCTAGTAAGTACATCTGCATACTGAATAAAAACATTTTCTTGTACTTGCTTCACAAATTCCTCTCCACATGATCCCTTAACAGTATGGCAGTCCCAGAAAATGGTTGGAAAGTTAAAATCCCCTACCATTACCACCCTATTATTCTTACACATAACTGTGATCTTCTTACAAATTTGCTTTTCAATTTCCTACTGATTATTGGGGTGGGTATGGGGGGTGGGAGGGTTAGAACATAGAATATAGAACAATACAGCACAAAACAGGCCCTTCAGCCCACGATGTTGTGCGAAACATTTGTCCTAGCTTAAACACCTATCCATGTAACTATCCAATTGCCGCTTAAAGGTCGCCAATGATTTTGACTCTGCCACTCCCACAGGCAGCGCATTCCATGCCCCCACCACTCTCTGGGTAAAGAACCCACTCCTGACATCCCCCCATACCTTCCACATTTCACCTTAAATTTATGTTCCCTTGTAACACTCTATTGTACCCGGGGAAAAAAAGTCTCCGACTGTCTATTCTATCTATTCCCCGATCATCTTATAAACCTCTACCAGGTCACCCCTCATCCTTCGCCATTCCAAGGAGAAAAGGCCTAGCACTCTCAACCTATCCTCGTACGACCTATTCTTCATTCCAGGCATCATCCTGATAAATCTCCTCTGCACCCTCTCCAAAGCTTCCATATCTTTCCTAAAGTGAGGCGACCAGAACTGCACACAGTACTCAAAATGTGGCCTTACCAAGGTCCTGTACAGCTGCAACATCACCTCACAACTCTTGAATTCAATCCCTCTGCTAATGAACGTTAATACACCATAGGCCTTCTTACAAGCTCTATCCACCTGAGTGTCAACTTTCAAAGAGCTATGAACATAGACCCCAAGATCCCTCTGCTCCTCCACCTTACTAAGAACCCTACCGTTAACCCTCTATTCCGCATTCTTATTTGTCCTTCCAAAATGGACAACCTCACACTTGACAGGGTTGAACTCCATCTGCCACTCCTCAGCACAGCTCTGCATCATAGCCAAGTCCCTTCGCAGCCGACAACAGCCCTCCTCACTATCCACAATTCCACCAATCTTCGTATCGTCTGCAAATTTACTGACCCACCCTTCGACTCCCTCTTCCAAGTCATTAATAAAAATTACAAACAGCAGAAGACCCAGAACTGATCCCTGCGGAACTCCACTTGTAACTGGGCTCCAGGCTGAATATTTACCATCTACCACCACTCTCTGACTTCGACCGGTTAGCCAGTTCTCTATCCAACTGGCCAAATTTCCCACTATCCCATGCCTCCTGACTTTCCGCAGAAGCCTACCATGGAGAACCTTATGAAATGCCTTACTAAAATCCATGTACACTACATCCACTGCTCTACCCTCATCCACATGCTTGGTCACCTCCTCAAAGAATTCAATAAGACTTGTAAGGCAAGACCTACCCCTCACAAATCCGTGCTGGCTGTCCCTAATCAAGCAGTATCTTTCCAGATACTCATAAATCTTATCCCTCAGTACCCTTTCCATTACTTTGCCTACCACCAAGTAAGACTAACTGGCCTGTAATTCCCAGGGTTATCCCTCTTCCCTTTTTTGAACAGGGGCACAACATTCGCCACTCTCCAGTCCCCTGGTACCACTCCCGTTGACAGTGAAGGTGAAAAGATCATTGCCAACGGCTCTGCAATTTCCTCTCTTGCTTCGCACATAATCCTAGGATATATCCCATCAGGCCCGGGGGACTTGTCTATCCTCAAGTTTTTCAAAATGCCCAACACATCTTCCTTCCTAACAAGTATCTCCTCTAGCTTACCAGACGGTTTCATACTCTCCTCTTCAACAATACAGTCCCTCTCATTTGTAAATACTGAAGAAAAGTACTCATTCAAGACCTCTCCTATCTCTTCCAACTCAATACACAGTCTCCCACTACTGTCCTTATCGGACCTACCCTCGTTCTCGTCATTCTCATGTTTCTCGCACACGCATAAAAGACCTTGGGGTTATCCTTGATCCTACCCACCAAAGATTTTTCATGCCCTCTCTTAGCTCTCCTAATCCCTTTCTTCAGCTCCTTCCTGGCTATCCTGTATCCCTCCAATGCTCTGTCTGAACCTTGTTTCCTCAACCTTATGTAAGCCTCCTTCTTCCTCTATAGTACATATAGTTGTCTATAGTACATCCCCAATAACCTAATTGACGTATTCTTATTTCTCAGTTCCAACCGAATAACATCGCTGGATGTACTCCTTGGAATACCCTACCTAAGTACAGCTGTAATGTTATCCCCAATCACAAACACCACTCTCCCTCCTCTCTTGCCTTGCTTTCCATCCTTCCTATAGCATCTATACCCTGGAACATTAAGCTGCCAATCCTGTCCATCCTGAGCCATGTCTCAGTAATCACTATGATATCCCAGTGCTATTTTCCCAGCCGTGCCCTGAGTTACATGTTATGGGGTAAACCTATTCGCATGCTAGATTTGTTAATACATTTATGTCACATGGAGTACAGGAAGAACTATTCATGTGGATGTAAAATTGGCTTGAAGATAGGCGACAGACGGTGGTGGTGAAGAGTTGCTTTTCAGACTGGAGTTTTATGACCAGTGGTGCACTGCAAGGATCAGTGCTGGGTCCACTGTTCTTTGTCATTTATATAAATAACGTGTGTGTGAATATAGGAGGTATGGTTAGTAAATTTACAGATGAAATAAATTGATAGTGAAGTGGACAGTAAAGAAGTTTATCTCAGAATGTAATGAAACATAATGAAAATTATGTTTGGTAGGTTTGCCTTTATTGGTCAGTGAATTGAGTGCAGGAGTTGTGAGGTCATGTTGTGACATTGGTTAGGGCACTTTTGGAATACTGCATTCTGTTCTAGTCTCCCTGTGATACAAATGATGTTGGTAAACTTGAAAGGGTTCAGAAAAGATTTACAAGCATGTTGCCAAGGTTGAAGGGAGAGGGGATAGGGTGAGGCTAAATAGACTGGGGCTGTTTTCCCTGGAATGTTGGAGGCCAGTAGGTGACCTTATGGAGGTAGAAAATCATGAGGTGCATGGACAGGGTGAATAGTCAAGGTCCTTTGCCCAGGTAAGGGAATCCAAAACTAGAGGGCATAGGTTTAATGTGAGAGGGGAAAAAGGGACCTAATGGGTAACTTTTTCATGCAGAGGGTGGTGTGAGCTGCCAGAGGAAATGGTGGAGTCTGGTACAATTACAACATTTTAAAGGCATCTGCATGTGTATTTGAATAAGGAGGGTTTAGAGGGATATGGGCCAAATGATAGCAAGTGGGACTAGATTAATTTAGGACATGGACAGATTGGACTGAAGGAAAGCGAACATAAGGTCTAGGCAGCTAAGAATAGAACAGGCCCTGGAGGAATATCGGAAAAGTAGGACAAGTCTTAAACAAGGAATCAAGCGGGCTATAAGGGGTCATGAAATAACTTTAGCAAGCAGTATTAATGAAAATCCCAAAGCATTTTAATCTTATATAAGAAGTAAATGGGTAACTAGAGATAGGATTGGTTCACTAAAAAATAATGAAGGAAGGCTGTGTGCCGAACCTGAGAGAATGGGTGAGATTCTGAATGATTACTTTGTATCAGTGTTCACTGAGGAGAGGAACATGATGAATCTTGAAATTAGAGATAGGTGTTTGATTAGTCTGGATCACATTGGCATAAGTAGGGAAGATGTGTTGGGTATGCTAGAGGTTATTCAGGTGGACAAATCCCCAGGACCGGATGGGATCTATCCCAGGTTGCTGAGGGAGACAAGGGAGGAAATAGCTGAGGCCCTGACAGATATCTTTGTGGCATCCTTAAATACAGGTGAGGTGCTGGAGGACTGGAGGGTAGCTTATGTTGTCCCCTTGTACAAGAAGGGTAGTAGGGATATTCTGGGTAACTACAGACAAGTGAGCCTGACGTCGGTGGTGGGGAAGTTGCTGGAGAGGGTACTAAGAGATAGGATCTATTTATATTTAGAAAAGAATGAGCTTATCAGTGATAGGCAACATAGTTTTGTGTGGGGGAGATCATGCCTTAGCAACTTAATAGAGTTCTTCGAGGAAATGACCAAATTGTTAGATGAAGGAAGGGCTGTTGCTGTCATATACATGGACGTTAGTAAGGCGTTTGATAAGATTCCCCATTGTAGACTAATGGAGATAGTGAAGTCATATGGTTTGCAGGGTGTTCCAGCTAGGTGGATAAAGAACTGGTTGAGCAACAGGAGACAGAGAGTAGTAGTTGAAGGGAGTTTCTCAAAATGGAGAAAGGTGACCAGTGGTGTTCCACAGGGGTCAGTGTTGGGTCACTGTTGTTTGTAATGTACATAAATGATCTAGAAGAGGGCACTGTTGGTATGATCAGCAAGTTTGCAGATGAACAAAGATTGGGGGAGTAGCAGAAAGCATAAGGGACTGTCAGAAAATACAGGAGGATATAGATAGACTGGAGAGTTGGTCAGAAAAGTGGCAGATGGATTTCAATCCAGACAAGTGTGAGGTGATGCATTTAGGCAAGTCTAATTCTAGACCGAATTATACAAGGAATGGAAGAGCCTTGGGAAAAGTTGATGGGCAGAGAGATCTGAGAGTGCAGGTCCATTGTACCCTGAAGGTTGCTGCACAGGTGGATAGAGTGGTCAAGAAGGCATATAGTATGCTTGCCTTCATTGGACAGGGTATTGAGTATAAGAGCTGGCAAGTCATGTTAAAATTGTACAAAATATTGGTTCAGCCGCATTTAGAATATTGTGTACATTTCTGGTCACCACATTACCAAAAAGATGTGAATGCTTTGGAGAGGGTGCAGAGAAGGTTTACAAGGATATTGTCTGGTGCTAGCTATGAAGAGAGGTTGAGTAAGTTAGGTTTATTTTCACTAGAAAAAAGGAGATTGAGGAGGACCTGATTGAGGTTTACAAAATCATGACAGGATGAATAGAGACAAGCTTTTTCCCAGGGTGAAGGATTCAATAACCAGAGGTCATGCTTTCAAGGTGAGAGGTGGAAAGTTTAACAGGATACACATGGCAAGTACTTCACACAGAAGGTGGTGGGTGTCTGGAATGTGTTGCCAGCAGAGGTGATAGAGGCAGGCACGGTAGATTCATTTAAGTTGCTTCTCAACAGATGCATGAGTAGGTGGGGAGCATAGGGATACAAATGCTTAGGAATTGACCGACAGGTTTAGACAGTACATTTGGATTGGCTCAGGCTTGAAGGGCCGACGGGCCTGTTCCTGAGCTGTAAATTTTCTTTGTTCTTTGTCTGTTTCCATGCTGTACAATTCTATGACTCTATAATAAGAAGTGATTTCATTGAAACATGTGGAATTCTGAAGGGACTTAACAGGGTAAACAGGTCAGGTGAATTGGCCATGCTAAATTGCCCGTAGTGTTAGGTAAGGGGTAAATGTAGGGGTATGGGTGGGTTGCGCTTCTGTGGGTCGGTGTGGACTTGTTGGGCCGAAGGGCCTGTTTCCACACTGTAATGTAATCTAAATCTAATCTAATCTAATCTAAATCTTAAAAGGGTAAATGCTGAGAGAATGTTTCCCCTCATGGCTAGTCTAAGGCCAGATTGTCAATCAGTTGGGGAATCAAGGGTTATGGGGAAAGGTTAGGAAAATGGATGAAAGGAATGTCATATCAGCCAAGATCCTATTGAATGGCGAACCTTATTATAGGGGCCGAACAGCCTACACCTGTTCCTGTTTCTGGATCCCTTAATATTTCAATAGGATTCAACAATATAATTGTAAGGAAGATGCTCCCTATGACCAGAGTGTACCGAACCATGGGTTATACTCTAAGTCAGATGGAGATTTAGGGTTTTCACTCAGACAGAGGTGAGTCTGTAGAATTCTCTGACACAGAAGGCAGGAGAGGCCAGAATAGTGAATGGTTTAAGAAAGAATTAGATATTGTTTTGGAGCTAAAGGTTACTGAGTTGGATGATCAGCTGTGATTGTATTGAATGGCAGAACACACTCAAAAGCCCAGACACCTACTGCTGTTCCAATTTTCTATGTTTATGGCTGATTTTCATTGTTTTGCATTTGCTATTGCTAATGTTCATTAGACACATGTTTTTTGTCTTTAATTTTCTATTATTTTTGGGTTTTTTTGCAATGTGAATTTGACCACAGTTCATAGAATTACTACAGTGTGTAAGCAGACCATTTGGCCCATCAAGGCCACACAGACCTTCTGAACAGCATCTCATTCACATCCACCCTCCTTACCCTACCCCTGTAGCCCTGCCTTTCCCATGGCTAATCCACCTATCCTAGACATCACTGAATTGATGTTTCAGGCATATGCCCTTCATCAGGAATGTCTGATATGTCGATTCTCCTGCTCCTCAGATGCTGCCTAACCTGCTGTGCTTTTCCAGTATCTCGCTTTCGACTCTGATCTCCAGCATCTGCAGTCCTCACTGTATTCAAGACATTCCTGAACCCTATGCGCAGTTTACCATGGTCGATCCACCAAACCTGCACATCATTGAACTGTGGAAGGAAACCAGAGCAGCCAATGGAAATCCATGCAGACACAGGGAGAATGTGCAAACTCAGACAGTCACCCAAGGCTGCAAATGAACCTGGGTCCCTAGCACTATGAGGCAGTAGTTCTAATGACTGAGCCACCATACTGTGCTAATACGGCCTAATATGCTGCCTTTCCTGGCACTAATATGAAATTCTCACTGAACATCCATGGAAGGTTGGTGGAAAGTGGAAGAAACATGGAGAACAGACATTATGAGGAATTTCTTAAATTATAGAATTCACTATTGAGAACTCGAGCATCTGCAGTTCTTTTTGTCACAAACTGTCAACATGGAACACACACACACACACACACACACACACACACGCAGAAAATATCATTCAAAATGGTGAAAAATCAGGGTGGAGACAAAAACACTGCAAATGCTGGAATCCAAAGTAGACAAACAGGAGGCTGGAAGAACACAGCAAGCCAGGCAGAATCAGGAGGTGGAGAAGTCAATGTTTCATGTACAACCCTTCTTCCCGACTGGAGGTGGGATAAGGGAGATCTCAAGATAAAGAAGCTGGCGGTAGTGGAGGGTGTGCGTTGGGGTTAAGGTGGGGAAAGTAGCGGAATGGCAAGGTAGTGATAGGCAGACACAGGTAGTGAGTATGTCATGGTTCGTCAATAGGAGGGATGAATCTGGCTGGGAGTTAGACTGAAGGGTCAGTGGTTGGAATGGAAGGGAGGAGGTGGGGCTGGAAAGAGAGCCAGGGGATGGGTGGGAAGGTTATTTGAAATTGGAGAACTAAATATTAAGTCCTTCAGGCAGAAGATGAAGGCAGTGAAGAAGGCTTTTGGCACATTGGCCTTCATCAGTCAGAGTACTGAGTATAGAAGTTAGCAAGTTACATTGCAGTTATATAGGACATTGGTGAGGCTGCACTTGGAGTATTGTGTTCAGTTTTGGTCACATTGTTGTAGGAAGGATGTTACTAAACTGGAAAGAGTGCAGAAGAAATTTACAAAGATGTTGCCAGGACTCAAGGGACTGAGTTATAGGGAGAGGTTGGACAAGCTAGGATTTTTTTCTTCAGAGCATAGGTGACTGAGGGGGGTTCTTAAAGAAATGTATAAGATCATGAGAGGCATGGATAGTTGAATGCATTCAGCCTTGTTCCTCGGGTTGGAGAACTGGGGGCTAGAGGGCATCAGTTTAAGGTTAGAGGGGAAAGAATAAAAGGGAACCTGAGGGGCAACTTTTTTTACAAATGGTGTGCATATGCAATGAGCTGCCATTGGAAGTGGTTGATGTGGGTACATTAACAACACTTAAAAGGCATTTGGACAAAGATATGGACAGGAAAGATTTAGAAGGATATGTGCCAAGTGCAGGAAAATAGGGTTATTGGGTGGACATTTTGGTCAGCACGGATCAGTTTAGTCCAAAGTACCTTTCTCCATGCTGTAGGACTCTATGACTCTGTGAGGTTTTGTTCTCCCAGTTTGTGGTCTGATTAACTAGCAGTGAACAAGGCCGAGGGTGGATATGTCAGAGGGGGAGTGGGGTTGAGAATTGAAATGGGTGATGTCTGGGAGGCAGGCTGGCTCCCTGCTAATGGAGATGGACTGTACTCTACCTTGCTGAAATTCTGTGTTGGCCACTCTGCCCTTACAGACTTCTGCTCAAAATATCCACTGCAACAAAACAACGTTCGTAATAAGCATAAATAACTCAGTTCTAACGAAGCGTCGCTGGACTCTGTTTTGTCTCTCCTGATGCTGTGTTTCTCCAGCAGTTTTTTTGTTCAGAAAACGATTACAGACCAATTGAAAGGGATTGACTAAGTATTTTGGCAAACAGCTCCATAAATACAGAGCGCTGCATCTCTTATAATTTTTTATTCCACAATTTCAATTTTCACCCATTATCCGATTCAGATACGGAAACTGTAGTCTACATCTCTAATGGCTCCTGAAATATCCACAATGCCACGGTCTTCAGAAACTACTCTATCTGTAGTTGCGGTTTTTCTGAATGATCAGCGCATGCTCGAACCCTCCTGCTCTTGTTGCAGCGGCATTGAAGACCATCAATCAATCAGGCCAACCAATGGGAGTAAACAGGGGGTAGGCGGGTGTGTGCCTGGTGCTTTCGCATTGGCTGAGAGTCTGCCTCATTGGGAAACTAGTGTGTTGCAGAAACAAAAACAGAAATTACAGGTTAAGCTCAGCAGGTCTAGCAGCACAGAGCTATGCTGCAACTCCATCTTCAAGGAACTATGAATCTGCTCAGCAACACTTCCCAGGACCCAACCACTAAGTGTATAAGTCCTTCCCTGATTTGTCTTACCACATTTAACATAGAACATAGAACATTACAGCGCAGTACAGGCCCTTCGGCCCTCGATGTTGCGCCGACTTGTCATACCAATCAGAAGCCCATCTAACCTACACTATTCCATGTATGTCCATATGCTTGTCCAGTGACAACTTAAATGTATTTAAAGTTGGCGAATCTACTACCGTTGCAGGCAAAGCATTTCATACCCTTACTACTCTCTGAGTAAATAATTTTAACTCCATGTGCCATTCCTCAGATCATTGGCCCAGCAGGTCAAGGTCCCATTGCAGTCGGAGGTAACTTCCTTCACTGTCCAATACATCACCAATTTTGGAGGCATCTGCAAACTGGCAAACCACTTCTTCAATATCCACATTCAAATCCTTTATCTACATGACGAAAAGCAGTGGACCCAGCACCAGGCCTTGAGATGCACCACGCCTTGAGATGCACCACTGGTTACTCCAATCTGAAAGACAAACTTGACTCCATCCTCAGTCTCCTGCCTTCAAGCCAATTTTGTATCCAAATGGCTAGCTCTCCATGGATTCCATGTGACCTAACTTTGCTAACCAGTACCCCATGCGGAACCAAGTCAAACACCTTGCTGAAGTCCTTATAGACAACGTCCACCACTCTGCCTTCAGCAATCTTCTTTGTCACTTCTTAAAGAAACTCCAAGCACGTTAGCGAGACACAGTCTCCCAGACACAAAGCCATGTTTGATTATTTCTAATCAATCATTGCTTTTCTAAATACATGCAAATGTCTGAACTCCAGACTCCAATAGAATCCCAATACATTTACCTTTGTTTTTAATAGAATCCCTCCATACTGGGATCATCCTTGTGACTATTCTCTGAACTTCATCCAATGAAATGATATCTTTTCTTATATAAGGGG
This sequence comes from Chiloscyllium punctatum, assembly GCF_047496795.1. Classification (NCBI taxonomy): domain Eukaryota; kingdom Metazoa; phylum Chordata; class Chondrichthyes; order Orectolobiformes; family Hemiscylliidae; genus Chiloscyllium; species Chiloscyllium punctatum. Next base: position 8,144,753 of record NC_092740.1, read on the forward strand.
ATCAAATCTGCTCACAATGCTCCAGATGTGATCTCACCAGTGCTTTGCAGTTACAGGAAGACTTCCCTATTTTATACACAAATGCCTTGAAGTTGTGAAGAGCATTGATAAGGTGAATAGTGAAAGGCTTTTCCTTCGGGTAGAGGGTTTCAAAACTAGGGGGTATGTTTTTAAGGTGACAGGACACATATTAAACTGGACCTGAGGATCAATGTTTCCACATAGAGTTTATTTTATTTATGCAATGAAATGCAAGAGAAGGTGGTAGATGCAGGATATAGTTACAACATTTGAAAGACATTTAGACAGGTACATGAACAGGAAAAGTTTAGAAAGATATGGAACAAATGTAGGAAAATAGGATGAGTTTAGTTTGGGAAACCTTCACGACTTGGGTCAAAGTGTCTGTTTCATGCTCTCTGGTTCTATGACTATTAAGTCTGCTCTGCTTTTTAATAAGGTCATGGCTGATCTGATGATCCTCAACTCCACTTTCATGCCTTTCCCCCACCACCCTTGAAAGGGCAAAGGATGACAGTGGGAAGGCATAAGTTTACAGAGTCTGTAAGGGATGATAGGGATTGGTGGGAGGGAATGGGGTCATTAGTTCACACGCAACTATAAGTGGCAATGGGGAAAATGCGTTGACAGCATATTGTGGCAGAGGATCTAAGGGGTCATGGAAATGGTGGGTGCAAATGAGGGTTGGTGCAGTGTGTATGATGAGCAGTTGGGGGTTGACAGAGAGCATGGGTTAGTATGATATGGTGAAGCATTTAAGAAGGACTGTAAAATCAAATTTTTAACTTTATTTCTTTATTTTTCTTTCCTATACGAAGAAAGGAATGTCATGTTTATGTTTTAACTTTATTTCTTTATGTTCCACTTTGTACCCAAGATACCTTTTGTTACAACACGGGGTAAACCCATCTGCTAATTTAAACCAGCATCACAGAAAAAATTCACCCTGTACTGTAATCTGTGAAAATTCGAGAGGCAAAGACCTATTTCGCTACTTTAAATAAAAAATAACAATTTATTTCCTTCAGTCCAAACAAGAACATGAGACAGCAACTAATTACAATTTTTTTCTCTAAATCTATCTTTTACTTCCCCCTCTACAATACGTGTCCGATAAACTCCCTGATTAAGATTTACAAAAAATTCAAATTTCACAACCAATCAGCTGTCAAGTCTTCTCTTTGTATCTCTTTTTAAGGTTAGGTTCCCTACAGTGTGGAAACAGGCCCTTCGGCCTAACTAATCCACACCGACCCTCTGAAAAGTAACCCACCCAGACCCATTCCCCATATTTACCCCAACGAATGCACCTAACTCTACAGACAATTTAGCATGACCAATTCGCCTAGCCTGCGGGAGGAAACCAGAGGACCCTGAGGAAAGCCACACAGACACGAGGAGAATGTGCAAGCTCCAAGCAGACAGTTGCCTGACACTGGAATTGAACCCAGGGCCCTGGTGCTGTGAGGCAGCAGTGCTAACCATTGAGCCACCCCAATAAAGTTGATGAAGGATAAACCATGAAGAGTCAGACACCCAAGGTGGGACTTGAACCCACAATCCCTGGCTTAGCAGGCTAGTGCTGTATCCATTGGGCCACTAGGGCCACTTACTATGTAGATTTTCTTTCCAGGTTGGTGTCAATGTTTTTCTCTGTGCAAACTTCTTCTCCAGACAGGTACCTCTCAGAGAGTTCTGACTAGCAGCTTACATCTGTTGTTCTTTTGGCAGTTCTCTTTGCTGCGCTTTGTAACTGTTCAAAATGTCTGACAATTATACCCCAAAGCATCGGATCATTTCATTGGTTTCAATTTTATGAAAATACTAAATTCAAACTTGATTGGAATTTGGTATCTTGGGGCATAATTTAGGGGCAAATTGGTATCTTGGGGCAAAATGTAAAATATAGTGACAAGGATGTTACTGAACCAAGAAGGGATGAATTATAAGAAGAGACTGGCTCGACTAGAATTTGTTTCCCCAGGTGCATAGGAGGCTGAGGGGTCTTTTTATAGAGGTTTATAAAATAATGAAAGGGAATGGATGGGGTGATTAGCTAAGGTCTTTTCCCCAGAGTAGTGGAGTCCAAACTAGAGAGCATTGGTTAAGGTGAGAGATGAAAGCTATAAAAGGGATCTGAGAAACAACTTTTTCACATAGAGGGTGCGTGTATGGAATGAGCTGCCAGAGAAAGTGGTAGAGACAGATATAACATTTGAAAGACATTTGGACATGTACATGGTGAGGAAAGGTTTTGAGAGGTAAGGGTCAATCTCAGGAAAATGGGGTTAGTTTGGTTTAGGAATCCTGGTCAGAATGGAGGAGCTGGGCCAAAGGGCTTGTTTCTGTGCTGTATGACTCTATGATACTAAATGTCAATTGACTTTGTCCCGGATCGTTGTCATTTCATATTTCTGTTTTCTATAATTACTCTCACACTGAAGGGAGTTGATATTTGGGAAAATGATCCCCTCACAGTAATTATCCTCACGCTGAAGGGAAGGATATTGGGGGTAAATATGCCCCTCTTCTGTAATTCCTCTCACATTGAACAGACTGAAAAGGTAAGCCACAAGAGCAGAAAAGATAAGTGGCTATAAATTGTTCTTCAATATATTTTATACACCTTTCCATTTTGCAATGATTTTTAACACTTAAAATTCATCCTCCTCAATAACAGACTATTCTCCTCAGTTCACATGGCAAGAAGAGAGCAAGTCAATTTTTCCTTTCAAATCAAACCCAATTTTATCTCCCCCACCATCTCGTTCTCCAGCCCCAAAGCTCATTTTCCTACGTATTCGACAGTGCTGGTTGGGGCTGGGTGATACATTTCCTTGTTTGAGGCCGAGTATGTGACATCTCCAACCCATTAATGAATTTAAAAAAATACAATTGTTGTGGATAAATGTTTCCCTTTCATGTTATTCTCAAACTGAAACTATAATTATAATGAGCTCTAATTTTTGTATCTTTCTAGCGGATGTAACCTATGCAGCTGTGATTAGCAAAGATTAGGAGTGAGCATTCATACTAAGTATTGCATCTGTGCAACTGAGTTGCACTGTTTCCTAGATCAAGTTCAAGGACAATCATGGGATTCATCAGCTCCTAAACCTGTCATAATTATTCTTCAAAAGTTTTTAAAAAATATTTTGTAAAGACTATGCCTTTTTATCTTTCTGTATTTTTAATTGTGGATCAAAAGGTTCCAGAATTGTTTGAAAGCCAGGGAATACTGAAGGATTACTACATGATTTTGACAGCAAGTAACCTGACACACCTTGTTAAGAACTATTTACAGAGCTACTGGATCAAACAGTAATGGAAGAAGGTGCAGACAAACTAGAGACAATGGCATATACAAATGGAGATTCAGTCAGCAAGAAGTAGCTAATTGGTCTGTGGACTAATGACTTGTGATCAATGATATAGAACTTTTTGCTGCCAACAACAATGTGATTGGTTCCCACATAACTGAACAGCTTGTAGATGTGGATAAGATGGGGAAAAGACATCTGAACTCCAGAGCTCAAGTTGATCATAAATGTTCTCTATTATAAAAGCTACTTCTAATCTGATGGAATTAAAACATACTTGTTTTTTGCTTTTGGAAGTTGCAGTAAGCTCTGACCTTTAATTGATAAGTCAGACCTTTTGTAGGCTGGGACCTCTGTTGTTTGGATGAAAATGCATGCTTTCATTACAAAGTTTGTAGGTGACACAAAAAAGTGCTAGAGTTGTGGAAGTCAGGAAGGTTGTCAAAGGATACAGTAGAATATAGATCATCTGGAAAGTTATAGAGAAGTTGCAGGTGGAGTTTAATAGACAAGTCTGAGGTAATTTATTTGGGAGGCCAAATGAGAGGAATATATATATAACTGGAAGGAAACGTGGGATCTCCCTGTAAGTGGAAACAATTGGATAAGGTAGTAAGGGAAAGGTATCACAAAACACAGAACATAGAATATAGAACATAGAACAATATAGCACAGAACAGACCCTTCGGCCCTCAATGTTGCGCTGACCTGTGAACTAATCAAAGCTCATACAACTACACTATCCCATCATCATCCATGTGTTTATCCAAGGATTGTTTAAATCTCCCCAATATGGTTGAGTTAACTACATTGGCAGGCAGGGCATTCCATGCCCTTACCACTCTCTGAGTAAAGAACCTGCCTCTGACATCTGTCTTAAATCTATCACCCCTCAACTTGTAGTTATGTTCCCTCGTACAAACTGACACTATCATCCTAGGAAAAAAGACTTTAACTTTTGACCTTATCTAATCCTCTGATCATCTTGTATGTCTCTATCAAATCCCCTCTTAGCCTTCTTCTTTCCAAAGAAAACAGACCCAAGTCTTTCAGCCTTTCCTCATAACAGCTTCCCTTTAGACCAGGCAACATTTTGGTACATCCCCTCAGCACCTTTTCCAATGCTTTCACATCCTTCCTGTAATGGGGTGACCAGAACTGTACACTACATCCAAGTGCTGCTGCACTAGTATTTTGTATATTTGCAGCATGACATTTTGGCTCCGGAACTCAATCACTCTACCAATTAAACCTAACACACCCTATGTCTTCTTAACAGCAGTATCAATCTGGGTCACAACTTTCAGGGATCTATGCAAATAGACTCCAAGATCCTTTTGCACATCCACACTACTAAGAATCTTTCCATTGACCCAGTATTCTGCCTTCCTGTTATTCTTCCAAAAGTGAATCACCTCACATTTAGTTGCATTGAACTCCATTTGCCACCTCTCAGCCCAATTCTTCAGTTTATCCAAGTCCCCCTGCAACCTGCAACATTCTTCCACACTGTCCACTACTTCACCGACTTTAGTGTCATCTGTGAACTTACTAATCCATCCACCTATGTCTGCATCAAGATCATTTATAAAAATGACAAACAGCAATGGTCCCAAAGCAGATCCTTGTGCCACACCATTCGTAACTGGACTCCAGGCTGAATATTTTCCATCAACCACCACTCGCTGCCTTCTTTCAGAAAGCCAGTTTCTATTCCAAACTGCTAAATCACCCTCAATCCCATTCCTCTGCATTTTGTCCAACAGCCTACCATATAGAACCTGATCAATAGCTTTACTGAAGTCCATGTATGCCATGTCAACTGCCTTACCCTCATCTACATGCTTGGTCACCTTCTCAAAAAAACTCAATGAGATTTGTGAGATACGATCTGCCCTTGACGAAACCATGTTGACTATCTCCAATCAAATTGTTGCTTCCTAGATGATTATAAATCCTATCTCTTCTAATCCTTTCCAAAACTTTTCCTACAACAGATATAAGGCTCACTGGTCTATAATTACCTGGGTCTTCTCTACTGCCCTTCTTGAACAAGGGCACAACATTTGCAATCCTCCAATCCTCTGGTACTAAACCTGTAGACAATGATGACCCAAAGATAACAAAGCCAAAGGCTCTGCTATCTCCTCCCTAGCTTCCCAGAGAATCCACAAATAAATCCCATCCAGCCCAGGGGACTTGTTTACTTTCAGTCCTTCTGGAATTGCTAACACCTCTTCCTTACTAACCTCAATCCTTTCTTGTCTAATATCTCATATCTCATTCTTCTCCTCTACAATATTATCCTTTTCCTGAGTGAAAACTGGTGAGAAATATTTGTTTAGCACCTCTCAAATCCAGAACCTATTCCTACCCTAGTCATCCTTTTATTCCTCACATATCCATCCAACGCTTTAGAGTTCTGCTTTATTTTACCTGACAAAGACTCTCATGTCCCCTCTTTGTTCTTCTTAACTCTCTCTTTAAATCCTTCCTAGCTAATCTGTACCTCTCCATCGCCTCATCTGAACCATCTTGTCTCATCAACACATAAGCCTCCTTCTTCCACTTAACAAGAGATGCAATTTCTGTAGTAAACCATGGCTCTCTTACCTTCTCACTTCCTCCTTGCCTGACAGGGGCATACCTATCAAGGACATGCAATATTTGTTCCTTAAACCAGCTCCACATTTCCACTGTCCCCATCCCCTGTATTTTGCTATCCCATTCTATGCATCCTAATTCTTGTCTAGTCGCATTATAATTGTCCGTGTTCCATCGATAACTCTTGACCTGCAGCATTTACCTTTCCCTTTCCATTGCGAAACTAAACACAACTGAATTATGGTCCCTCTCTCCAAAGTGCTCACCTACAACTAAATCAAAGACCTGGCCTGGTTCATTACCAAGCACCAGATCCAGTGTGGCCCTTCGACATCTTGTGTCAGGAAACCCTCCTGCACACATTGGACAAAAACTTATCCGTCCGACGTACTAGTGTCATAGCATTTCCAGTCAATGTTGGTGAAGTCCCCCATAATGACCACCCTGTTCCTTTCACTCCTCCCCAGAAACAATTTGCCAATCCTCTCCTCCACCTCCCGGGAACTCTGTGGAGGCCTATTAAAAAACTCCAAGCAGTGTGACCTCCTATCTCCTGTTTCTAATCTCAGCCTATACTATCTCAATAGATGGGTCCTCATCAAAAGTTCTTTCAGCCACCATTAAACTATCCTTGACTAACCAGGCTACACCTCCCAATCTTTTACCACCTTGCCTGTTCTTAATGAAAGAGCTAAATACTGGCACCTGCAACATCATTCCTCACCCTGCTCTATCCAAGTCTCTGAAATGGCCACAACATCAAAGTCCCAAATCCATGCTGCAAGCTCATCTATCTTATTATGGAGACTCCTGGCGTTGAAGTAGACACACTTCAAACCAGTTTGCTGTCTGCCAGCACACTCCTGTGACCGTGATATCCTGTCCATGTCCTCCCTACTCACATCCTCCTGTGTACGGAAACTACACCTCAGGTTCCCAACCCCCTGCTGAGCTAGTTTAAACCCATCCGAATAGCACCAGCAAATTTCCTACCCAGGATATTAGTACCCATCTGGTTCAAGTGAAGTCTGTCCTGTTTGTAGAGGTCCCAACTTCCCCAGAATGAGCCTCAATTATCCATATACCTGAAACCTCCCTCCTGCACCATCCCTGCAGCCTCGTGTTCAGCTGATATCTCTCCAGGTTCCTCGCCTCTCTATCACGTGGCACAGGTAACAAACCAGAGATAACAACTCTGTTTCTTCTAGCTCTCAGCTTCCACCCTGGCTCCCTAAAATCCTGCCTTACATCCCTATCCCTCTTTCTACTTATGTCATTGGTACCTACTTGGATCACGACTTGGGGCTGGTCACACTCTCCCTTCAGGACCCCATGCTTGCCCTCATTGGTCTGGGCATTGAGTCTCAAAGTTGGCAAGTCATGTTAGGTCATATTTGTACTATTGGTTGCAGTTTTGTTCTCCACACTATAGGAAGGATGTGGAGGCTTTAAACAAGGTGCAAAAGAGGTTTCTCAGGATGTTGCCCCCTGGATTGGAGTGGATTAGCTGAAAGGAGGGTTGGATAAACTTGGATTACTTTTGGTAGACCATCAGAGACTGAGGAGGCGACCTATTTGAAGTGCTTCAATTTATAAGAGACATGGGCAATTTGAATAGTCGGAGTCTTTTTCCAAAGGTGGTAATGTCAAATTCTGGAGGCCATAGGTTTAAGGTGAGAATGGGAAAGTTTAAAGAAGATGTGTGAGGAAAGTTTTTTATGCAAACATTGGTCAGTGCCGAGAAGGCACTGCCAGGGGAGTTGATAGAAGCAGAAATGTTCGCAACATTTCAGAGGCATTTGGACAGACACAGGAACAGATAGGAAATAGAGGGATATGGACAATGTGCAGGCCGATGGGATCATTTCAGAATAGCATCATGGTCTGCACAGGCATCGTGATGGTCAGAATAGTTTTCCCAGAGTTGAAATGAATAAATCCAGAGTGAGAACTCAAGGCTTTGCAGCAGCAGAGAGAGGGCTGTATCTCCCAGCTTCAGTTCCAAACCCCAACTTTAACAACTGAAAGGAGAACTAAAACCCGAGGCCTGTATGAGCATGTCTCCACCCACTCATGCCTCTTTTGTCTAATTTTAAAAAAAAATCTGTTTACTTTGCTTTCCATGGAGCAGACATCTTGCCACCAGGTTTACAACACATATCCTCAAGAGAAGCAGGACAGAACAGATCTCCCTTAAAGGCACATATCATCACAGCAGTGAAGAGTGAGCAAGTTATCAACAAGCTCTGGAGCAGACAGGCTGGTGAAATGGCTAGACAAATGAAAATTAACATTGGGAAAGGTGAAGTGACATATAATGATAGTAAGAAGTTATGCCACAGATCACCCCAGATCTCATTGTATGCAAGAACTGTCTTCAAAGGCTGAATGTCCTACTCCTGTTCCTATGTTCTGAAGAATGACAGAGATGATATAACTGAAATAATACAATTTTACAGGAACAAAAGGCTCCTGGAAGTGCATTCCTAGTAGACTCGCCAACCTTAAGGGCATTTATATGGTCATTGGATAAACATATGGATGGAAATGAAATAGTGTTGGATAGATGGGCTTCACATATGTTTGACGGGTTGGTGGAATATCGAAGGCAGAAGGGCCTGTACTGTGCTGTATTGTTCTATGTTCTAACGTTCAAAAATGGTCATCTTGAATGATGGAACAAGTTTGAGAAGCTTAATGGTCTACGTCTGTTCATATTTTTAATGGTCATATTTTTCATTTTCGATAGGACCACATAGGGTGTTAGAAACATTCAGGAGAGATGAGATTGGATGAAGTGGGATTTTGATTCCTGGGAGAGTTGACTGGAAACAATGGTAGAGAAAGTGAGAAGAACACAGAGCAAAATATTAGCAGGTTCAGGGAATGAGAACAGATTTAGGTAGATTCTTTTTATCCTTGCAAGGCACATGGGTCTCACAGGCAAGGCTAGCATTTGTTGCCCATCCCTGAACACCCTTGACATGAGAGGTTTGCTTGGTCATTTCAGAGGGCAGCAGATCAGAGTCAGACACATTGCATTCAATCGCTCCTAAAAGGACACACTGATATTTGAAATGGGGATCTGAAGTCACCTGTAAGCCATATTGGGTAAAGATGGTCACTTAGCTTCCCTGAAGGATATTAGTAAACCAGATGTTTTTGTTTTACAACAATTGATGACAGATGATCACCATTATGGAGACTAAGTTTCAAATGCAGATTTAATAATTAAATGTAAATTCTACAAGTTGCCACGATAAGAATTGAACCCCCTCCCCCACCCCTTTCCAGAGCATGAATCTGATCCTCACGTTCCCCACAGCAGCCCAGCTACTGGGAGTAATTTGAGATTTGTGACACCCAACTGGACTCTTTTCCTTCAATCATTCAGAAGCAGCAGACAGACTGACCGTGAACAGCTCGAGACAGCAAGGCCTACGCCTAGCCCGTTACTAAGTCAGATAATTTAGGAAATCGGAACTGGTTATTGTCCAAGAATCCTTCTGGATCAGTGAGTGAGGAGAGGGTTTTTAACTCCATTGCTCTCTCAATAATCTAAGAGCCTGATCAGCTCCCTTTTTGGAATGGTATAACACAGGAATTGCAAGCCAAACCAAATCCACCGAGCTCTGGATTCCCCACACAATGAAAAGCAAACATTCATTGATCTTCGAATTTGCTGTATTGTTGTAAATGAGACATTACAGATTTCAGATTTTGGACACCAAGTTTTTAATCGAAATTAACAATCTAATGTTGCAAACTTAACATACCAGAGCACAGATAAGCTATAAGGCAATATAATTAATATGCACCATGTGAGCCCAAACCTCTTTGATCCTAAACATCCAATCAGACATCACACACAGACACACAGACTCACCACACAATTGTAAGGGAAAAGTTAAAACATAAAATAAAAAGAATTGTAATTTTGTAGTTTAATGACCATTTTAACAATAAATGCCTTCTTGAAAATTTTGAATGATTGGTTATTTTACAGGCACATGGATCTGTACATATTGCTTGAATTCCACAGTCACTGGTCAATGCAAACAGCTTCTGTAGACCTTTGGAGACTTTTTACATTTCAGACTAGGAGTCTTATCTCAGATCTTTCAGCAAGTCGATGATTGGAGAATATCTAGAGAGAGAGAAACCAAAGGAAAGCCCTGGTTGAGAAGCTTCCAAAACAAAGTTGCACTCTCCCCCATTCTGTGAACCACTAAGCCCACCTCTCTTCCCATGTCCGCCACGTACCAAGTCAGAACCACTTCACTGTTATTTACTTTTATTCTCAACATTCTCTGGGCCTGGCTGGCCTGCACCGATTCTGCCGTGACTAACCAAATCAATATCCAACGAGTGGCCAGTACCTAAGCTTAGCAACATCTCGGTTCATCTACAGTGTCCTTGAGCAGTAATTAAGCTGCTATTAGGTGCTCCAAGGCAATGATGCCTCTGCTCCTGGCTGATGTGGAGAGTCCGTCTCAGTGCTGATAGTACTTATCAAGGATCAAAGGACACTTGGGAAGGGGCAAAACTTGACCTATCCTTGGGAAATAGTATCAAAACCGGTTCACATCACAGGTTTAAGTTATAAATTGGGGCAGGCCAATTTTCATGGAATTACTTGGAGCTTGCGGGGGATGATTGGAGTAGTTTGTTTGCAGGCAAAGGAACCTCTGGCAAGTGGGAGGCCTTTAAAAGTGAGACAGCTACAGTTCAAGATCAATGTGTTCCTGTGAGGGTGAAGGCCATGGCTAGCAGGGATAGGGAGCCCTGGATGACAAGAGATATTGAGGCTTTGACCAGAAAAAAGGAGGCGTGGCTCAGGTACAGGCAGCTGAATTCAAGGGAATCCATGGAGGTATACAGGAGTACAGGATTTTACTGAAGAAGGAAATCAGGAAGGTGAAAAGGGGGCATGAGAAAGCATTCACTGAGAAGATTAAGATGAATTCAAAAAATTACTGTTAGTATATTAAATGAAAAAAGAATAATTAGAGAGATGATAGGGCTCCTCAAGGACCAAAGTGGACATGTATGTATAGAACCACAAGAAATGGGTGAGGTTCTCATTGAATATTTCCCCTGTGTTTACCTTGGAGAAAGACATGAAAACTTGGGAACTTGGGGAAGTTAGTGGTGGTATCTTGCCAAAATTCCATAACACTATAATAGAGGTGTTTGACATATTGGAATGTATGAAGGTGGATACATCTCCTGGACCTGACCAGATATGCCCAAGAATACAGCAAAAGGCTAGAGAAGAAATTGCAGGGGTTCTGACTGGTGGTTTTGCATCATGGGTGAGGTCCCAGAGACTAGAGAGTAGTGAAAATTGAGCCCTTATTGAAGAAGTGCTGCAAAGGAAAACCTGGGAATGATGTGCCAGGAAGCCTAACGTCTGTGGTGGGTAGGTTTCTTGAGAAGATTATGAGGGATAAGATATACATGCATTTGGAAAGACAGGGTTTGATTATGAGTTGTCAGCATGGCTTTGTGAATGGGAGATCATGCCTCACAAATTCGTTCAAGTTCTTTGATGAAGTGACCAGGAAGGTTGACAGGGCAGGGTGGTAGATGCAGTCTATGTGGACTTCAGTAAGCCCTTTGATAAGGTTCCACATGGTAGGCTGCTCTGGAAGGTTAGATTGCATGGAATGTAAGGCGAGCTGGCAAATTGGATACAAAATTGGCTTGAAGGTAGGAAGCAGAGGGTAATAGTGGAAGGATGTTTGTCAGATTGGAGGCCTATGACTAGTGGAGTGCCTCAGGAGTCAATGCTGGTGAAAAAGCTATTTGTTATCTATATCAATTATTTGGATGAGAATGTACAAGGTCTGATTAGTAAATTTGCTGATGACTCCAAAACAGGAGGTGACTTGGACAGTCATCAGAAAGTGCAGCAGGGCCTCGATCAGCTGGGGACATGGGCCGAGAAATGGCAAATGGAGTTTAATATAGATGAGTGTGAGGTCTTGCATTTTAGAAAGTCAAATCAAGGCAGGAGTTTCACAGTGAATGGTAGGGCCTTAAGGAGTGAAGTGGAACAGAAAGATCTAGGAGTTCATGTTCACAGTTCTCTAAAATTGGAGTCACAGGTAGACAGGGCAGTGAAGGCGGCTTTTGGAACACCGGAAGGATTAGGGAAGGATTAGAAGGATATGGGCCAAGTGCAGGGAAATGGGGTTAGCGTGAATGGACATTTTGGTCGCAATGGATCAGTTTGGGCCTAAGGGCCTGTTTCCATGCTGTAGAACTCTATGATTCCACGACAAAGGAAGCATCTCAAAGACTCCGGAAAGATTTCCCTCAAGTAATATATGTCAATGCATGGGAAATTCTTATTCAAAAGAAACTGACTTGGAGGAAACTCCCCTATGAAGGGACATGATTTGTTGGGAATAGCCATCAGCAGAAGAAGTATGGAAAAGGAACTGGAGAAATGAATGTCAATGGTATCAAGGCGATGGACCTCCTGAAAACACCTGTCAAATATGTGGTTGGAGAAGTGGCTCATGGATTGGGCTCATCAGTGATGTAATGACTCACAGAACCAATAATCAGTGACATGGGATTTCCTTAGTAGATGACCTTACTCATTAGATGGTCATTACTGATGATCTGCATTATCTTTCCAAGCCAGATTCTAACAGCAAACATTTCCCATTTGTTCTCTCCTCTCTTGTGAAACAAGCTGTTGTTCAAAATTAAAATTCAATTCTCAACTTTAAATCAGTTCCATAACTGAGGAACAATTAGGAAAATCCAAGAAAAATAGCGATAGTGTCAACAGTAATCACATTGCTTTTCATTCGGTTACATTGATGGTAGGAAAGTTAGAAAGTTCATCAATCAAGGGAGGCAACCCTTTCAGTCAGTATATAACCTGAACAGTGAGAGTGGAAGTCTGTCACGACATGTCTATTCAAGATTCCCATTGTATTGATGCTTCACATTCTCTCTGTAACAATGTCTGGAATAGACATTGATTGGTCAGTTAGAGTACAGCCAGTACCTGGACTAGACGACTGTTAGGTCTGAGTAGTCTCAAGAATGCTGGACAAATCTGGGTCATTCCTGAAAAACATACAAGGAACATGAATATATCAAAGAAGCAAATGGCAAAACCCAGCTCGCAGTAAAAAGCATCATGTGTTTTTTTGATAATTCAGGTCATGGGTGTCGCTGACTGATCGTGGTTGACCTTGAGAAGGTGCTGGTAAAATGTCGCTGGGTCTAGGTTCTGGAAATCCCCCCCTAAGGGCATTGTGGCTATACCTACAGCACACAGACTGCAACAGTTCAAGAAGTTAACTTACCATCATCTTCTCAAGGGCAACAAGGGATGGGCAATAAATGCTGGCCCAGCTAGAGATGCCCAAGTTCCTCAGTGAATAAAAACGATGTTGAGATTTAGACACAAATCACCCATCTCACCCTTGACTGATCCATTACTGGAAACAGTCTTAATTTGCCACCCATATAATTCATAGTTTAGTCAGCAGCTGTAACACAGGGAGGGCTGCAGAAACTGTCAGGAATCAGTGACAAACAAATGATTCCCAGGCAACTCTCGGTCAGCTTTGTTCAGTTAGTCACAGGGCAGGGCTGGAGAATGTTGGAGGTGAGAGGAAAATTCCTGCAGGGGCTTCTCATCTGCTGTAACTTTGGAGGATGTTACAGGGCATGGAAATCTTGGAAAGCTGAGAATGATCAGGAAAAGACATCCCCGCCCAGTGGAAATTCAGCTGCTTGAAGAACAAGGGAGAAAATGCTAAGTTTCACAAAAACTTCAATTTTGCACTCTGCACTCACTGCAAGTGATAACATATTAATCTTTCCCTCCATAAAACATTCATTAGAAGTCAAAGGATCTACTGTGATGAAGATGAGTAACATTTTAATTTTACATGAGGGTGAATTACAGGTTAATTTGGGAAAGGACAATCACAGGTGAATCTGGAGGTGGAGATTTTCAAACAACTGGAAATTGACAAATTCTGCCCAGTAACAATGTACTCTCATCTACCTCTCAGTCTGTTGAAATCAGTTTCCCACTCTGCATGTTTGAGCAGTTTCCCAAAAGGCTAAACCACGTTAGTAACTCATCAGCAATGGGCTGCATTCTGTCTGTGAGCAAGAGCGTTCAATTCAACCCTGAACCAGAACATTTTTGCCACCATGCTTGTATGAATGATTAATTACCCTACCTTCTCGAAAATGTGGTCAGCTCAATTTGTCGTGAAAATCCTAAAGAGACAAAAGGGATTGTTAAATGTTTTGTTGTGTTATGAACAAATTTGCTACATTGTCTCCACAATTGAAAGTGTTTCAAGCAAAACCATGACTTCTTGACAGCATGGTTTTGTGAAGGGCAGGTAGTGCCTCACAAACCTTATTGAATTCTTTGAGAAGGTGACTAAGGAGGTAGATGAGGGGAAAGCGGTAGATGTGGTATATATGGATTTTAGTAAGGCGTTTGATAAGGTCCCCCATGGTAGGCTACTGCAGAAAATACAGAGATATGGCATTGAGGGTGAGTTGGAGGTTTGGATTAGGAATTGGCTGGCTGGAAGAAGACAGAGGGTAGTAGTTGATGGCAAAGGTTCATCTTGGAGTGCCGTCACTAGCGGTGTTCCGCAAGGATCTGTTTTGGGACCATTGCTGTTTGTCATTTTTATAAATGACCTGGAGGAAGGGTTAGAAGGTTGGGTGAGCAAGTTTGCGGATGATACGAAAGTCGGAGGAGTTGTAGACAGTGAGGAAGGATGTGGCAGGTTACAGCGGGATATAGAGAAGCTGCAGAGCTGGGCAGAAAGGTGGCAAATGGAGTTCAATGTAGCTAAGTGTGAGGTGATTCACTTTGGTAAGAGTAACAAAAAGATGGGGTACTGGGCTAATGGTCGGATACTTAGTAGTGTGGAAGAGCAGAGGGATCTTGGTGTCCATGTACACAGATCTCTGAAAGTTGCCACCCAGGTAAATAGTGCAGTGAAGAAGGCATATGGCGTACTGGCTTTTATTGGTAGAGGAATTGAGTTCCGGTGTCCTGAGGTCATGCTGCAGTTGTATAAGACTCTGGTGCGGCCGCATCTGGAATATTGTGTGCAGTTTTGGTGGCCATACTATAGGAAGGATGTGGAGGCACTGGAACGGGTGCAGAGGAAGTTTACAAGGATGTTGCTTGGTATGGTAGGAAGATCCTATGAGGAAAGGCTGAGGCACTTGGGGTTGTTTTCATTGGAGAAACGAAGGTTTTGGGGTGACTTGATAGAGGTGTACAAGATGATTAGGGGGTTAGATAGGGTTGACAGTGAGAACCTTTTTCCACGTATGGAGTCAGCTATTACAAGGGGGCACAGCTTTAAATTAAGGGGGGGTAGATATAGGACTGATGTTAGGGGTAGGTTCTTCACTCAGCGACTCGTAAGTTCATGGAATGCCCTGCCAGTAGCAGTGGTGGACTCTCCCTCTTTATGGGTATTTAAGCGGGCGTTGGATAGGTATATGGAGGATAGTGGGTTAGTGTAGGTTAGGTGGGCTTTGATCGGCGCAACATCGAGGGCCGAAGGGCCTGTACTGCGCTGTATTCTTCTATGTTCTATGTTTGACCATCTACACAAGTTGCACCATTTGCACAGATCTCTCGAATGTTTTGTGATACCTACACTCTTTATTCAAGTGTGTCTGACATAGCTCAGTCCAAGAGCTGCAATTGACCAAGTCAGATTAGAGTGTTTTAAGATGATCTGTGGGGACAAAGGATCAAATGTAGGAAGGTGTGTTGCCTCAAAGAGCAGAGACAAGGGTATCCTAGGCCTGATGGCATTTATCCTAGGATTCTCTGGGAAGCAAGGGAGGAGATTGCAGATCCATTGGCCTTGATTTTTATGTCCTCGTTGTTTACAGGAATAGTGCCAGAAGACTAGAAGATAGCAAATGTGGTTCCCTTGTTCAAGAAGGGGAGTAGGGATAACCCTAGTAACTATAGGCCGGTGAGCCTCACTTCTGTTGTGTGCAAGGTCTTAGTGAGAATTGTAAGGGATAGGATTTATGAACATCTGGATAGGAATAATGTGATCAAGGATAGTCAGCATGGTTTTGTGAAGGGCAGATCGTGCCTCACAAACCTCATTGAATTCTTTGAGAAGGTGACTAAGGAGGTGGATGAGGGTAAAGTGATAGATGTGTTGTATATGGATTTTAGTAAGGCGTTTGATAAGGTTCCCCATGATAGGCTACTGTAAAAAATATGGGGGTATGGCATTGAGTGTGAGTTGGAGGTTTGGATTAGGAATTGGCTGGCTGGAAGAAGACAGAGGGTAGTAGTTGATGGTAAGATTCATCTTGGAGTGCAGTTACGAGCGGTGTTCCACAAGGATCTGTTTTGGGACCATTGCTGTTTGTCATTTTTATAAATGACCTGGAGGAGGGGCTAGAAGGTTGGGTGAGCAAGTTTGCGGATGATACGAAAGTCGGTGGAGTTGTTGACAGTGAGGAAGGATGTGTCAGGTTACAGCGGGATATAGATAAGCTGCAGAGCTGGGCAGAAAGGTGGCAAATGGAGTTCAATGTGGGTAAGTGTGAGGAGATTCACTTTGGTACGAGTAACAAAAAGATGGGGTACTGGGCTAATGGTCAGATACTTGGCAGTGTGGATGAGCAGAGGGATCTTGGTGTCCATGTACACAGATCTCTGAAAGTTGCCACCCAGGTAAATAGTGCGATGAAGAAGCCATATGGCGTACTGGCTTTTATTGGTAGAGGAATTGAGTTCTGGAGTCCTGAGGTCATGTTGCAGTTGTATAAGACTCTGGTGCGGCCGCATCTGGAGTATTGTGTGCAGTTTTGGTCACCATACTATAGGAAGGATGTGGAGGCACTGGAACGGGTGCAGAAGAGGTTTACCAGGATGTTGCCTGGTATGGTAGGAAGATCGTATGAGGAAAGGCTGAGGCACTTGTTTTCATTGAAGAAAAGAAGGTTTTGGGGTGACTTGATAGAGGTGTACAAGATGATTAGGGGTTTAGATAGGGTTGACCATGAAAACCTTTTTCCACGTATGAAGTCAGCTATTACGAGGGGGCATAGCTTTAAATTAAGGGATGGTAGGTATAGGACAGATGTTAGGGGTAGATTCTTTACTCAGCGAGTTGTGAGTTCATGGAATGCCCTGCCAGTAGCAGTGGTGGACTCTCCCTCTTTATGGGCATTTAAATGGGCATTGGATAGGCATATGGAGGATAGTGGGCGAGTGTAGGTTAGGTGGGCTTTGATCGGCGCAACATCGAGGGCCAAAGGGCCTGTACCGCGCTGTATTTTTCTATGTTCTATGTTTTAATAAGAGAGAATATTATTATAATCCCAGTTATTACTGGACAAGTCACACCCAGACAGAACCTGACTTGCTAGATAATATTTAGATTTTTGTTGGTTTATAATGAAATTGTCTCTGTGTGAAAGATAAGCACAATACTGCTCATGTTGCTTTAATGTAAAGCAGAAGTTTATTCAGAAAAAAATGACAATAAAAATGGGGAAGCATGGTGGCACCGTGGTTAGCACTGCTGCCTCACAGCGCCAGAGACCCAGGTTCAATATCCACATCGGGCAACTGTCTGTGTGAAGTTTGCACATTCTCCCCATGTCTGCGTGGGTTTCCTCCCACAGTCCAAAGATGTGCAGGCCAGGTGAATTGGCCATTGTAAATTGTCTGTAGTGTTAGGTGAAGGGGTAAATGTTAGGGAATGGGTTGGTCTTCTTAGAGTTGGTGTGGACTTGTTGGGCCAAAGGGCCTGCTTCTGCACTGTAAGTAATCTAATAAACCAAGCTATCTACTTCTGATGTAAATTCAAAGATTTTTAAAGATGAAAGCATCATCTGATTAATGCCAAAACACTGTTCTGTAATTTATAAAACAATTAAAAGCATTTTCATTATCCCCAAAACTCTTCATTGGTACAGTACCCAAAAACACACATTGCATAGTACCGAAAAACACCACTTGTGCGATACTCACACCACAATTCCTGTTTCTATCACTTCAGTAGATTTAAGCCATTGTAATTTCAATTTATAGACTGTCGATGGACATAGTTCTTCCTGGAACTAGATACAGCTGAGCTTAAATGCACTCAGTTTTAAGTAAACACTTTGGTGTTTCATCCCAACGAAACTGTGGTCTGTTACTAACATTATCTCTTCACGTTAAGGTAAAGTAGTTCAGTATATCCTTCCCTTCTCAGGAACAGGCCTGCTCAAACACAGAGGTAGAAAGTTAGGACTGCAGATGCTGGAGATCAGAGTCGAGAGCGTGGTGCTGGAAAAATACAGCAGGTCAGGCAGCATCTGAGGAGCAGGAGAATCGACGTTTCGGGCATATGCCCTTCCTGATGTAGGGCTTATGCCTGAAACATCGATTCTCCTGCTCCTCAGATGCTGCCTGACCTGCTGTACTTTTCCAGCACCACACTGCTCAAACACAGAATAAAACTAAAAAAAACCTCTTCCTCCAAACTATCTTTGACGCTTGAACAAAAACAAGTTCCAGAAATCTCTAACAAACCTTGAGGACCGATTATTTATCTTGCTGAACCATAATACAGTCTAAGATAAACAACAATCCATCAATTCTAAAGCTAGGCCTCAAAATAAGCTGTTCTTAGAAGAAATCACCATGTCTACAGCAATACTAACAGGCCAGTTATTAACCTTAGACTTGCAGAAAATCCACATTACTAACTTAAAAAAAACCTCAAACTTAGAACAAATAATAATAAATACTGAAAGCTGGTTGGGAGGGTGAACTGTGAAGAGGATACAGAGATACTTCAGTACAATTTGGACAAGTTCAGTGCAAATGCGTTACAGTTGAAGTATAACATGTTAAGTATGAGGTTATTCACTTTGGTAGCAAAATCAGGAACGAGACAATTTGCCAGAATTCCCTAGGTCCAGGGGAGGTCCCATTCCATTCAAAAATTATGAATGTACCTCCTTCATTCAAAAAGAGGAGGAGGCAGAGAGCAGGAAATGACAGGACAGTCTGCTTATCCTACAGAGTGAAAACGTTAGAAGCTAATATTGAACATATTATAGCAGGTTACATCACTGAAATAAAATAAAAGAGAAAAGAAAACATTAGGATACACTGTGCATATATTTTTTGAAGGCCTTGGATAACATAGAAAATAGGAACAGGAGTAGGCCATTCAGCCCCCTGTGTATGCTTTAATATTCAATATGATCATGATTCATCATCCATTTCATGACCTTGTTTCTGCTTTCTCCTCATACCATTTGATTAATTTAGCCTGAAGAACTACACCTAACTCCTTCTTAAAAACACTCAATGTTTTGGCCTCATCTGCTTTCTGTGGCAGAGAATTCCATAGGCTCACCACGTTTTGGGTGAAGGAATTTCTCCTCATCTCAATCCTGAATGACATACCCCATATT
Organism: Chiloscyllium punctatum; assembly: GCF_047496795.1. Classification (NCBI taxonomy): domain Eukaryota; kingdom Metazoa; phylum Chordata; class Chondrichthyes; order Orectolobiformes; family Hemiscylliidae; genus Chiloscyllium; species Chiloscyllium punctatum. The sequence goes on from NC_092740.1 coordinate 8,164,168, forward strand.
GTTAGACAGTGACCTTCGGTTCATGACTGCCCAGTTATTGGTAACATCTTTCCAGCATTTACCGTGTCTAGACTTGTTATAATTTCATACATTTCCCTGAGATTACCCACCTTGTTCTTCTTAGCCCCAGTGAATATCATACGTCAATCCTGCAATCCCAGGAATCAGTTCAACAAACCTTCATTGCACATCCCCCGCGAGCCATAAAATCCTTCCTCAAATAAAAAGACCAAAACCTCACACAATACTTCAGGTGTGGCCTCACCAAGGCCCTATACAATTGCAGTAAAGCATTCCTGCTGCTGTACTCAAATCCTGTCAGTCTGAAGCCAAAATGCAACTGACAGAGATAGGGAGGGAGAGGACGTGAAGATAAAGATAGCAATTTGAACTTCGCAAGGTGACATCATAGAACTCAGGAGTCTGAGGTCTACAACATGGCTGAGATGTCCTGGATGTTCAGTTTGATCAGCCAGTGCAAAGATAGATCAGGAGTGCAGCCCCAAAACATATCAGTGCCTGAACATTGCACCCACTACATAGGCCCGAAGAGGAGCCCATGTTACCTTCCACCCCAAGATATAGCTCTGTTACTCAGACTATCTACTTTTGTGCAGCAAACTCTCCAAATCTATTTTAACAATAAAAACACATAAGGTACATAGAACATAGAACATAGAACAGTACAGCACAGAACAGGCCCTTCAGCCCACGATGTTGTGCCGACCACTGATCCTCATGTACGCACCCTCAAATTTCTGTGACAAATTATTTTGAATTGAAGCTTCCTTTCTGTTTAATTGAGATTCTGTGCTGAGTGGGAATGAATGGAAAAGGTGTGGTCTGTTGGGATTTTGTCAAATGGGATTGAATGAAAAGGCATTTTGGTGCATTGAGATTTTGACAGTAATAGGGAGTAGAATGGGGATTGATTCAGAGCTCAATAGAATGGGTTTGAATGGCTTTGCTGGTGAAACAGCCTCAGTGTTCAATCACTCATGAGAAAGCTCAAACAGGAGACAGATACTAGAGAGTGGCTGATGCTATCAACCAGGCCAACTTCACCCACCCTCCACCACACACTATAATCAAAGCCAGTTTTTAGTGAATGTATTGAAGAGGATAGTGAGGGAAATTTTATGTAGAGTCATCATTTGTTGCTGTTTCAAAAACAGAACCACATTGTTTTATTTAACCTCGTTCTCTACAGAACCCACCTCCTTTCTTCCTGAAGGTGATGAAGATGATGACAATGATGATGATAAGGAGGATGATTAGCAATGGAATTACCAGCGGATTTACAATGGTGGGCTCAGTCTTCTTCACTGTAAAACAGCAAGAATAACATTGGTCACTAATATTTCAGTGTTGCTGAAGTGAAACCTGTAGCAGGGTTACAGACCATGAGATTAACTGTACAATATGGACATTCTCTGATGGAGCAATCCAGTTAGTCTGTCCTTCCCCATAATTCTCTAACTTGCTCCTTTCCAAATACTTACCCATTGACTTCTGAAAGCTCCGCTAATTGAATCTGTTTTCATTGCCCTTTCAGATCAGAACATTTCCTGAAGGAGGCAGCTGCTTAATTCTGTGACACAGAATATAAGTTTAGTCGATTTTCATCGATTCCTCTTTCATGCCCCTGTAATTACCTTTACTTAACTTCATACCGTCCAATTTTGCCTTCTCTCTTTCAAACTGCAGACTGAACTCTACCATCATATGATTGCTGCCTCCTAAGTGTTACCTTACTTTAAGATCTTTTTATAAGGTTCTGGCCTATTTCATAGCACTAAGTCCAGAATAGCCTGCTCCTTTGTGGGCTCCATCACAAGCTGTTCCAAAAAAGTCATCCATGAATTCCCTTTCTTTGGATTCCATGAATTCCCTTTCTTTGGATCCATCAGCAACATGAGAAACCATACGTTATTGTACATATTGATAGGAATTGCATAGTTAGGAAAAAGATTAATATTTCACAGAGTGAATATAAGAGGTTAAGTAGAAGATTAAAAAAAACAGATCCTCAAAAGTAGTAATCTCTGGTTTATTCCCAATGCCAAGCTCAAATGAAGGGAAAGAAAAGGATAAAGGAGATAAATCAATGGCTAAAGGGGTGGTGTAATGTTTGGGAATTCAGGTTCTTGGATCACTGCGATCTCTTCTAGGTGGAGGGATCCTAAGTAGCAGAGTAAATACAAAAATAGATGAGGATGCTTTTGAATCTGAAAAGAATAAGTTAATTAAAAAAGACAGATTAGAGCAAAGTTGAAAATCTCACAACACCAGGTTATAATCCAACAGGTTTATTTGGAAGTACAAGCTTTCTGAGCACTGCTCCTTCATCAGGTAGCTAGTTAGGCAGGATCATAGGACACAGAATTTATAAGTATTATAAATGTGTAGAGCAATCTCAGAAATATGTAACAATAATAAGGTTGCAATAGTAGGTGATTTAAATTTTCGAAACATTGACTGGGAAAAAAGTTTGGATGGTGAAGAATTTGTTAGTAGTGGTTCAAGAAAATTCACTTTATCAATATATAGAGATTCCTACTCGAGAAAGAGCAAAACTTGTCCTTCTCTCAGGTAATAAGACAGGGCAAGTAACAGAAATGACAGTAGGGGAACATTTGGGCTAAAGTGGTCATAATTCTATTGTTTTCAAATAGTTATGGAAAAGGATAAGCCTTCAATAAAAAATAAAGTTTTTAATTGGAGTAAGGAACATTTTAGTGTATGAGGCAAATACTTTATAAGTTTGATTGAGTAGAATGTTCGGGTAAAGGGATGTCTGATAAGTGGGAGGCTTTCAAATGTGCGATGAGAGTTTAGAATTATTATGTTCCTGTTAGATTAAACGGTAAAGATGGCAGGATTAGAGAACAATAGATGAATAAAGATACTGAGGTTCTAGTCAAGCACAAAAAAGAATCATACCTTAGATACAAACAACTGGGTTCAAATGAATCCCTTGCTCCATATAAAGAGTGTAGGGGCATTCTTAAGATGGATATCGGCAAGTCAAAGATAATATATGAGATAGCCTTGACAAATAGGGTTAAGGATAATTCAGAGTTCTATAAGTACATTAAAAGCAAGCAAGCAACTAGAGAGAGAGAGAAAGTAGTGCCGCTTAAAGATCAAAGAGGTGTCTTTGTATTGAAACTCAGGAGATCAGAAAGATACTAAATGAATATTTTACATCAGGCTTTACTGTGGGGAAAGAAATGGAGGCTTGGGAACTCAAAGAAATAAATATTGATATTTTGAACACATTTCACATTACAGAAGAGGAAGTGCTGGAGACCTTAGAAAACATAAAGGTAAATAAATGTGCAGGACCTGATCTATTGTATCCCAGGGCTTTGTGCGAAGAAAAGGAAGAAATTGCATGTCCCCTTGCAGAAATATTTCTGTCACCCACAAATACGGATGAGGTGCCAAATGACTGGAGAGTAGCTAATGTTGTGTCTTTATTTAAGAAGGGATGAAAGGAGAAGTTATAGAGTTACAGGTCTATGAGTCTGAATTCGGTGGTGGGTAGGATGTTGGAAGTGATTCTGAAAGATTGGATTTATATACATTTGGAGAGGCAAAGAATGATTAGGGATAGTCAGCATCATTTTGCCTGAGGGAAATTCTGTCTCACAAACTTGGATTGAGCTTTTTGAAGAAGTAACTAAGAAGATTAATGAGGACAGAGCAATAGAAATTGTTTACTTAGACTTTATTAAAGCTGTTGGCAAGTTTCCACTTGGTAGACTAATTAGTAAAGTTAGATCATGTGAGATTCAGGATGAGCTTGGCAAGTGGATAAAAAGTTGGCTCAATGGCACAAGACAGAGAGTGATGGTGAAGGATTGTTTTTCAGGCTGGGTGTCTGTGACTGGCAGTGTTACACAGGGATTGATACTGGGTTCATTTTTGTTTGACATTCATGTAAATGACATGGATGAGAGTAGAGAAGTCATGGTGAGGAAATTTTGGATGACACCAATATAGGTTGAATAAGAAATGTTTGGAGTAGCATGTCCAATTGCAGGTAGATGGGATTAGTTTGATTTGTGATATATGGTTGGCATGGCTTTTTGTTTGGCAGTAGAACAACCTTTATTGACATGTGCACTTGAATGAGTGCAGTGAAAAGTATGAAATGTTGCCTCTTGGTACAACTTAAGTACAGGGTACCTAAGTACAGATAAGTACTGTTTAAGTGTTGTTACATAATTGAAAAAGTCGGGAAAAAAGGACGAGCATGAGAATACAGAGTTTAAAAAGTCCAGAATGAGAATAAAAAGTATCTTTAATGACTCAAGTTATAGTCCTTTTTCACTGAGTCTGTGCCACTGGGCAGCAGAACATGAGGCTACACTGCCTCCACATGCCAGGCTCCGGCCCAGGACTCGTCTTCCTGGCCAGACCGGGATCACTTTGCTCCTTCTCTCGCTCCAGTTGTGAATCAACTCCTGCCTTGATCCACGCTTGCTCTACTCCCACACTGGGCTCCGCCCATGATTTGCTTCCAGGACTAGGCCCGCGGTTACTCTGCTCCCTACTCTGGGCTCTGGCTGCAACTCGTATCCCCCACTGGGCTGGTCTTGGACTCTGTTCTTCATTCATTCCAAAGAGGGCAGTTTAAGAAGTTAAATGTTGGAGGGTAAAGAAAAACATCAGCAAAAGGAAAAAAAAAAAGAAAAGAAAGAAAAAGGAAAAGGAGCCGGTGAACAGATGAGCTGTAGCTGGAGCATCTTACTCTGCTGCCATCTTAACCAGAAGTAGTATTTACTGAGCATCCTCTATGACTGGTTGGACCGAAGTGTCTGTTTCCATGTGGTATGACTCAATGACTCAATAACTGATTGTAGCTGGGAAAAGGTTGGTATAAATGATGAAAATTGGGTGGAGGGAGGGCAGAGGAATAAATATTTGTTGGACATGGAGCTCAGATAGAGAGAAACACATAGAGAATTAGATAGATAGAGTTGGACAGACAAATTAAAGAGTAAAGTTCAGCCTGGAAGAATGAACAGCTGTTCATGAGCACCATTAGTAGCTGAGAATGGATTGTTTCTGGTAGCAGTCCATGTGATGACAAGGCCTGGTGTGTGATGGTTGAGTGAAGGAAATAGGAGAAGTTGGTTAGGCCCTAAAATTATTGAACTCCATATTGGGTGCAGGGAACTGCAGAGTCCCCAAGTGAAAAATTAGATGCTTTTCTTCCAGCTTGCACTGAGCTTCACTGGAGCACAGTAAGAAGCCTGAGACAGAGGGGGTGGCCAGGGAACATGGTGGTGTTGAAGGGGCAGGCAATAGGAAGCTCAGGGTCATTTTTGTGCACAGAATATAGGTGTTTTGGAAAGTGGTCATCCAGTCTGTGTTTTGCCTTCCCAATGTAGAGAGGTAGAAGTGAACTGTGCCGGGTTGATGGATGGTGAGCAGCTATGAGGTGGTGCTGATGGATGGAGAGAGGGGTCAGGATAGTGCCATGCATTGCCATATGCATGGAGTGTGAATGGCAGATTTCATTCTCTAAGTCAAGTCGCCATATTCTTAGCAAACCATGGGGCTGCTCTATCATAAAGAGAGATATAACCTGTGGTCACCACACCTCAGGTGAGGGAAGAGTTGAGAAGGAGAGTGCTCCATGGTAACCTGAGCCAGTGTGGGGTTTGATCCACATTGTAGGCTACATATTGTTTCTCAAGCCAACTGTCCAGTCAACTGAACTAAACGGATTCCCAGATTACCTAAAAGGCATGTTTGAATCAAATGGGCTTTTCCATATCTGAACAATGTGGCCATGAGATTAGCTTTTTATTTAAATTCCAGATATTTACACATTATGTTCACATTTCACAAATTTCTGCTGTGGTGGGATTTTAACCCAGAGCCCCTGACTTGTGTGTTTGGATTGGTCTCCCAGTGACAGTAACAGTACATCACCACCTTCCTTTATAATCCATGTGTGAATGCTGGGCTAGGATAGGTTCCACATGACTGCGATGCTGCAATCATTAAAATGGATGCTGTGGGAATGTACTTGCACTATTTCTGATGAAGGTGTGAACACTTTCATTGTGACCAACAGAGACACATTAGACTGTTGCACCTTCCTGTTCGAGGAGATGATCTCAATGTCAGTATAACTTTGGGTCATTTGGAGATTGAACTGAATGTTCTGAGGGTGTCAATGTCTTTCAATACTGACATCAGACTGTACCTAAAAGAATCAACACATCAAATTAAGTTAAATACTTTTAAAAATCAAATTTCAAATACAAAAGCAAAATACTGTAGAAGCTGGAAATTTGGAACAAAAATCAAAATGCTGCAAATATTTCGTTGGCCAAACAACACCTGAAGAGAGAAACATGGTTAATGTTTTAGTTCAATGATGTTTCACCTGAAAATCCAATTTTAAAAAGTTCACAGAATCTGTTCCATTCTCTCCGTACAACATCTACAGACAGAAGAACGTGTGAATGGCCTCTTACCAGTTATGACCTGCACCTGACTCTCTTTCTGGATCAGATACTGAATGTCCAGTGGTAGTGATGTGTATTCCACCAGACACAGGTAAGTGTGACTGTCCCTCACACTCAGCTGGTTTATCCTGGTCGAGGCGTTTCCCTCCTCTGGGTTCCCGATGAGCTCGTACCGATTTCCACCGTGTCCAGTTGTCCAATTTCCCTGTGATTGAGCTGTAAATGTAGCAATGTGTTGATAGGGCTTCTTCCTCATCCAGGTAACAGTGGTCAGGTTAAGGACCTCCATGGTCTCAAAGATACAGGGTAAAGTAACTGAATCTCCCTCTGTCCCACTCACCACTGAGACATTTCCCTGAGCAGCTGAGGAAAGGAGAAACATCAGAATGGATGAGGTCAGAAGCTCGAGATTCAATTTGTTACATTTCTTTCAATTTCACAATAAAATGAACAATTAAAACCTCCACCCATATCACTCATAGGTCTATTCCAGATACTCCCCTGCTGTCACCCTGATCAAAATCTCTCATTTCTCAATTTTAGAAACTTGATCACAAGATTGTTACAAATTAGGAAATCCATTCAACCCTCCTGAATGCATTCATGCAGAACCCTCCACCCATTGCTCAAAGTTAATATTCTTTAAACAAGGTCAAGGATGTTACAGCCTTCCCCCTCACTCTGTCCAGCAAACACATTCAAAATATTGATCACACACTGTGTGAAGGAGAACCCCCTGGTATCATTCCTAATGTAACCATTCGCCAGTTCAAACTTGAGTTTTGAAAATAAGCACAGGTTAATTCAAACTTGTAGTCTGTATTAAATTTTGAATAAAATATTTTGGGTGCAAGAGGAGTGATAGTTCAGCCATGTGGCTTTTCACTGCGTAAGTTTAAAGATGAGCTGAAAGGTGATCTGATTCCTTATTCCCTACTTCAAACAGGAAACGTCATTTACAAATCAGTTCATCTTTTGTTCACAAGAGAAAGTATCCTCTCAGAATCTGTCCTGTCAAATCTCTTCAGAATTTTGTTTGTTTCAGTAATTTCTCCTCTAATATTTTTTATTCATTCATGGGTGTCTCTGGAAAAGATTACGTGCATTTATTGTCCAACTTGATTGCCAAGGAGCCGCTGCCTTCTTGAACTGCTGCAGCCCTGAGGTGAAGGGGTTACCCACAGGAATTCTATGGGTGGACTTCCAGAATTTTGACCCAGCAACACTGAAGGACTAGCAATATGGTAAGAATGGAACCAGACTACTCTGCATTGATTGAGGCAGCAAAAACATTGAGAGCAGACACAGACCTGTCAATCCTGTAAAACCCTTCTCATTAACATCTTCCTCATTAACATCTGGAAGCTAGTGCAAGGAATGGAAGAGCTGTCTCATAGACTGGTCAACTAACAGTCTCACATAGGCAAACTCCTGGAATCATAACTTAATTTTTCAGACGCCACTGTCACCATTCCTGGATATATCCTGTCCCACTGGCAGGAACAGAACCAGCAGAGATTGAGGCACGGGTGATATACATTTGGGAGGAGGTTGCCCTGGCAGTACCCAACATGAAGTTCCCAACTTAAAGTGAACATTGTTAGCCCATGGAATCACAATCTGTAACATCACGATCTAGGTTAACTACCAATCCACCATTCCCATCAGGCTGGGAGATCAATGAAATGTATTTGTGAGTATGCAGTGAGCAACATCAGGCAAACTGAAAAATATGATGTCAACATTCTGAAACTACAACACACAATAGAGCCATTCCATAACCAATGGATCAGGTGGCTCTACAGTCCTGGTTCATATATTCTTGAATGATAGAGGACAATTGCTGCACCGGTTGGTTCAGAACAGTTTTACAACACTGGAATCTCCCCAACAATGGGGAACATTACCCGGGTATGTCCTGTGGACAAAAAGCAAAGTGATTCTGACCAGGCCATTTACTGTTCCGTCAATCTACTCTCAACCATCAGGGAAGTGATGGAAAGTGTGAGTGACTGCCTTAATATCAAGGCTATATTTGAGTAGGTGGAGCAAATGGGAGCTTGAGGAAAACTGAAGTTAATGGGAATTGGGGGAGGATCCTCTTTCGGTTTGAGTCATACCTGGGACATAGGAAGATTGTTGCAGTTTTTTGGGGTCAGCTCCAGGACACCACTGCAGGAGTTCCTCAGGGTAGTGTCCTTGGCCCAACCATCTCCTGCTGCTTCATTAATGACCTTCCCTTCACCACAAGGTCAGAAGTGGGAATGGATGCTGCCCTCCAAGACACTCACCATACTGATTAGGGAATATTTCACCATTCCTTCAGTGTCACTGGGGTAAAGTCCTGAAAATCCTTAACCAACCGTATCATGAATGTCCCTGCACCTGAGGGAATGCAGCAGTTCAAGAAGGCAGCTCACCATTCCCTTCTCCAGGGCAATTAGGAATGGCCAATAAGGGCTGACTGTGCATGTGACACCAACATCCCCTCGAACAATTACAAGATAAATATAGTTCCAAGTCAGGATGATGTGCATCTGCTGCTGTTTTTCATGGTGGTTGTAGAGGTCACTAGTTTGGAAGGTGCTTGAGATGGAAGTGTCGATGCTTAACTGCAGTGTATTTTGTAGTTATTTTCCTTCCCACAATGGTGCTTGGGTGGAAGTTCCAGGATTTTCAGCCAGCAACTGTGACAGAGCAGTGATATATTTTCAGATCAGGAAATCCACTCAAATATAAGGATTCCAAGTATGACCTTTACAGAGCCATTAAGATAACCAAGGACCAATACCGATCCAAACGAGAGATCCAGACAAACAACCGGCGACTATGGCAAGGATTGAATGACATCACAGGGTCTAAAAGGAGACAGTGCAAGATAGCAAATGACGACATATCCCTGCCGAAAATGTGTTGCTGGAAAAGCGCAGCTGGTCAGGCAGCATCCAAGGAGCAGGAGAATCGACGTTTCGGGGCTCATGCCCGAAACTTTGATTCTCCTGCTGCTTGGATACTACCTGACCTGCTGCGCTTTTCCAGCAACACATTTTCAGCTCTGATCTCTAGCATCTGCAGTCCTCACTTTCTCCTAGATGACATATCCCTCCCAGATCGTCTCAACGCCTTCTACGCTCGCTTTGAGCAGAAATGTGGGAATGGTAACACCTCTTCCGACAAGTTCTGATGAACCTATCCTAACAGTCACTGCATCAGAGGTTAGATCAGTTTTCCTTCATGTGCGAGTCCAAGGAACGCAATGGGATCAGACGGAGTACCAGGTCGTGCACTCAGAGTATGCACAGATCAACTGGCAGAGGTCTTCTTGGACATCTTCAACCTTTCCCTGCAGCAGGCCACTGTCCCTGCCTGTTTCAAGAGGGCCAACATCATCTCTGTGCCTAAGAAGACTCATGCAGCATGTTTCAATGACTACCACCCGGTGGCCCTAACTTCGGTGGTCATAAAGTGCTTTGAAAAGCTGGTCATGGCATTAATCAACTCCAGCCTCCCTACTATTCTTGACCCAGTCCAATTTGCCTATTGGACCAACAGATCCACATCAGATGCCATACTATTTGCTCTTCACTTCTCTATAGAACATCTTGACACCAAAAACAGCTACGTAAGAATCCTACTCATTGACTACAGTTCAGCCTTCAATATTATTATTCCCTTGAGACTGATTACTAAACTTCGTGATCTTGGACTAAGCCACACTCTCTTTTCCTGAGTTTCCTGACCTACAGACCACAATCAGTGAAGATTGGGGACAATATTTCATTCTCACTAACACGCAACACTGGAGCCCCCCAGGTGTGCGGACTCAGCCCCCTACTGTACTTACTGTATAACCATCACTGCATCGCCAAATACCAGACTAATGGCATTTACAAGTTTGCTGATGACACCACCAAATCTCAGATGGTGACAAAACAGACTACAGATGGGAGGTGGAAGACCTGGAAAAATGGTGCACTGAGAACAATCTAGCTCTCAATGCCAGCAAAACCAAGGAACTCATTATTGACTTTTGGCAGGATGTTACTCATGCCCTCCTACACATTAACTGCGCAGAGGTGGAATGAGTGGAGGGTGTCAAGCTCCCGGGAGTGGTCATCCACAACAAGCTTTCTTGGACTCTTCATGTGGATGCACTGGTTACAAAGGCCCAACAACATCTCTTCTTCCTCAGGTAGCTGAGGAAATTTGGCATGACAGCAAATACCCTTGCCAACTTTTATAAGTGTGCCATCGAGAGCATTCTGCCTGGATGTATCACTACCTGGTATGGCAACTGTACCATTCAAGATCGAAGACGGTTACAGAGCATGGTGAACTCAGCCCAGACAAGCACAAAGGCCAACCTCCCAATTATAGAATCCATCTACCAGGCCTGCTGTCAAGGAAAGGCCACCAACATTCTCAAAGATCCATCCACCCTGGCAATGCCTTTGGGGGGAAGGTACAGAAGCCTGAACACATGCACCAATCGGTTTCATAATAGTTTCTACCCTACTGTTGTTAGAATATGACTGGACTCACAAACTCTTAACATTTGCCTGCAACTGTGTTTTTGTTTTTGCAGCTGTTTACCTATTATTTACTTATTTATGCTACTTTACTATGTGATCTGCCCATATTGCTCACAAGAGAAAGCTTTTCACTGTATTTTGGTACACGCGACAATAAATTCAATTCAATTCCAGCACTCTTCCTGACAAGTGGGGAGTATTCCAACACACCCCTGATTGAAGAATAGGCACTTGTATCAGAAGGTGTGTTAATTTAAAGGATTCCTAGCTCACGACCTACTCTTAGAGCCAGTTTTATTTGCACGCCTGGGTTCACAAATGAATGAGCCATTCAGAGACAGTTAAAAGTGAATCACATGATGGTGGGTATAGAGTCACATGTAGGTCAGACTAGGTAAGAACATGAGTGACCCAGATGGGTTTACGTTAATGGTGATGGATACATGGTCATTATGAGACTACTTTTAGTCCACGATTTTTTCAATTCAAATTTTACAATCCAGCTGGGATTGGAATCATTTGCATGGACATTAACCATTGGAGAAGGCAGCTCCACTAATGTTCTCCTCAGCCAATAGAGAGGGAGACAGCCAATGTGAGCTGAGGTTCCTCTCCCCTGAGGCATGCTCATCCAATGAGGGCTCAGGAGGTCCGAGTTTCTCTTTACTTCAGTCAATGTTGAGGGAGAAGGGCTCTTACTGGTAGGAATTTAGGACATTGGATCTCGGTGATATTTAGTCTGTTCCCTATCCCAGAATGATGAAGTTAGTTTAAACATCGTAAATGAATGATTGTGTGAGAGACTGTGGGAAGTTTCAGATGGAATGTTCTAAAAATTCCAGCCGATATCACTGCCTCCTGCCTCAGTCCAACTGAAAGAGTGCAAACACAAGAGCTTCCAGGAGAGGTGGAGCCTGTCCCCATTGTGTTATCAGGGCAACAACACCAACCGAACATTGTTCCTTACCTATCACTTCCAGATCTGTCCCCAACAGCGTTTCGAAACTGCCAATATTGAATTCCACACAACACCGATAGAAACCATCATCCTCCAGGCTCAGTCCCTCCATCATTAATGAGACATCATTGTTGCTGAGGTTCCCCACAAATCTGAATCGATTCCCACCATCCCGCTGTATCACATTCTCACACAGCTCACCCTGGGAATGGTCTGGACCAGGATATGTACAGTTAAAGATGACACCTGTGTCAGATTTAATCCATATGATGGAGCCAGTGAGTGGGAGATGAGTATCAGGGTGGGTGAAGCTGCAGGGTAAGACAGCGGAGCCTCCTTCCTCAGCCCTCACGTCGTTCGCAACTGACATTGACCAATCAATAGCAGAAACCTCTGTAACGGGGAGAAAGAGGATATGAACACCAAAGAGTGAGGGCAAGTACTGAATCTGTTGTACAGTGCAAAAAGATATAGCATCCTATATTCATGATTTATAAACTGACCTTAGACAGTGTGGAATGAACTACAGCGTGGAGCACCACAGAGGACGTCAGGTGCTTTGTAAGCATCCTGAGATGAGACTGTGAGTGTTTGTTGCTGTTGGTTAAAGAGAGTGTTTAGTGCCTGAGAGTTTTCTGAACTCTCCATTATTCCAGGAGATCCAGAGTTATCTCAAGACGAGGACTCTGGACCCTCCCTACAGAATCTTTTCTATTTCCCATCACTTTCTACTCTATTACCGTGCCAGCCTTCAGCAACCTGGCTCATGCATCAGTTGTAGAAGAGGGGTGGGGGATGCAGTGAATGTACTGCAGAGGGAAATACAAAAAGAAATAAAGAAGAGCTGAAGTAAATTTGTCATAGTCCCAGAGAACTACTGTTTCATTAGAGAGAGAGATGACTAGTGATGAGTTTAACCTGGGGTCCCTATGCCTCAGACAAGGGGCAAGGTTGAGAAGATGGGATCTTCATGGTCACCTCAGACAGTATGGGAATTAAACCTGCATTGTTGTCATCACTCCACATCACAAACTAACTGTCCAGCCAACTGAGCTAACAGGCCCAAAAATCAAGTAGTTCTAGAAGGCAGTGTGAATATCATCAAGTGAGGCCATAAGGGAGTGTGGCATGGCTCGATGTAATTTACTTGTGAATAAGACAGATGAGCTGAGGGTGTAGATTGATGAGTGGGAATGTGACATTGTTGTTATCACAGAGGCATGGTTGAGGGTAGGACAAGATGGGCTCCACAGTGTTCAGGCTTATAGAACCATCAGATGAGACATGTAAGGATAGTGGTGAATGTAAAAGGGGAGGGGGTGTTGCAACATTGATCAAGGAGTCTATTGCTGTAATAAAATGGATGATATCTTATAATGCTCCTCAAATAATGCCATATGGTACAATGTAAAACAAATAACCCATCACCACACTCTATCTTATACCATCAGGGCAATTTTGTATCCAATTGGCATTCTCTCCCTGAATCCCATGTAATTTAACTTCACCAATTAGTCCACCATGTGGAACCTTGGCAGTGGCTTTACTAAATATCATGTGAACAATAATTTTAATGCGTAAACCAGGGATTTGAAGAGACCATTCTTTCACTGAGAAGGTGGTAGAAATTTGGAATGCACTGCCTAGGAGAGTTGTAGACGTAGGAAATCGGACAACATTTTAAAAAGTACTTGGATCAGCAGTTGAAAATTTATAACAAGTCATGGCCCGAATGCTGGAAAGTAGGATACATGTAGATTTAGATTTTTTTTTGGTGTACACTCAATGGGCTCAAGGGCCTCTCCTGTTCTGTTTGATTCTATGACTCTTTGATTGAGTGGAGATAAGAAACAAAAAGGGCAAGAAGATGCTGGTGGGAGTGGTCCAAAAGCTCCATAACATGAACTATATGGTGGGACAGGGAATAATTCAGGAGACAGTAAGAGCATGTAAGAAAGGTAGTACATTAATCATATACATTGGGATAATCAGATTAGCAAAGGAAGCCATAAGGAACAATTCACAGAACATATTCAAGACAGTTTCCGAGAACAATATGTTGTGAATCCAACAAGGGATCAGGCTATTTCAGACCTGGTGATGTATCATGATTCAGGTTTAATCAACGATGCCAGAGTGAACGATACCCTGGAACCAGTGAACATAATATGTTAGAATTTAGTGTTCTGTTTGAGAGGGAGAAACATGGGTTGGAAGTAACTGTATTTAGCTTATAGAAGGGTAATTACAAAGGGATGAGGGCAGAACTGGCTGGAGTGAATTGTAGAAGCAGTTTAGCAGTAAAGACAGATAAGGAAAAAAGACAGACTTTTAAGGTAATAGATCAAGGCTAACACCAAAGTTGCAGTCCAGTGAGGAGAAGCATTTTCCGAAATGGATAAATCAATCAGGTTTAACAAGGGAAGTTAAGTATATCATCAGGTTGAAAGAAGAAACATACAATATAAGAAATATTCATGATAAACAAGAGGATTGGGAAAGTTTTAACAACCAACAGCAGATGACTGAAAAATTTACTTGAATTATTTTGCATTTAATACAAGTTAAAGAGATAGAACATAGAAAATAGAACATACAACATAGAAAAGTACAGCACAGTACAGGCCCTTCAGCCCTTGATGTTGTGCCGAACGTTTATCCTATTCTAAGGTCAAAGTAAGTTACATGCCCTTCAGTTTACTATCATCCATGTGCCTGTCCAAGACTTGCTTTAAATGTCTCTAATGTATCCGATGCTACTACACTGCTGGCAGTACATTCTGCACACCCACCACTTTCTGTGTAAAGAACCGACCTCTGACATCTCTCCTAAACCTTCCTCCAATCACCTTAAAATTATGCCCCCTTGTGATAGCAATTTCTACCCTGGGAAAATGTCTCTGACTCTTCACTATATCTATGCCTCTTATCAGCTTGTACACTTTTATTAAGTTACTTTTCACCCTTCTTCATTCCAATGAGAAAAGCCTGAGCTCCTTCAACTTTTCTTCAGAAGACATGCCATCCAGTCCAGGCAGCATTCTGGTAAATTTTCTCTGCACCCTGTCTAAAGTTTCTACATCCTTCCTATAGTGAGGCGATCAGAACTAAACACAATATTCCAAGTGTGGTCTAACCAGGGCTTAATTGAACTGTAGCATCTCGCAAATCTTAAACTCAATCCTCCTGCTAATGAAAGTCAACACACAACCACACCTTCTTAACAACCCTATCAACTTGGGTGGCAACTTTGAGGCATCTATAGACATGGACCCCAAGATCTCTTAATTCCTCAACACTGCCAAGAATCCCACCTTTAACCCTGTCTTCTGCATTCAAATTCGACCTTCCAAAATGAATCACTTTACACTTTTCCAAGTTGTGCTCTGTCACTTATCAGCCCAGTTCTGCATCCTATCAATATCACTTTGCAACATACAACAGCGCTCCATGCTATCCACAACTCTAACAACCTTCATGTCATCGGCAAATTTACTAACCCGCCCTTACATTTCCCCCTCCAAGTAATTTATCAAAATCACAAAGAGCAGCGATCCCAGAACCGATCCCTACAGAACACTACTGCTCACCAAGCTCTAGGCTGAATCCCCTCCATCTACTACCACCCTCTGTCTTCTATAGGCCAGCTAACTCTGGATTTAGACAGCGAGATTTCCCTGTATCCCATTCCTATTTACTTCCTGAATGAGACTAACAAAGGGAACATTATCAATTGCCTTGCTAAAATACATGTACACCACATTCTCAAAGAATTCAATAAGGCTTGTGAGGCATGACTTGCCCCTCACAAAGTTATGCTGACTATCTCTAATCAAATTATGGTTTTCCAAATCATCATAAATCCTATCTCTCAGCATCCTTTCCAATAATTTGCCTACCACAGAAGTAAGACTGCCTGGTCCATAATTCCCAAGACTTTCCCTATTCACTTACTTGAACAAGGGAATAATATTTGCCACCCTCCAATCATCTGGCACTACTCCAGTGGACAGTGAGTTCACAAAGATCAGAGCCAAAAGTGCAGCAATCTCTTCCCCCACTTCCTGTATTATTAACTTTGGGTATATCCCATCTGGCCCAGGAGACTTACCGATCCTTATGTTTTTCAAAATTTTCAGTACATCCTTCTTCTTAACATCAACCTGTTTGAGCATATCAGCCTGTCTTATGTTGTCCTCACAAATGTCAAAGACCCTGCTATTAGTGAATACTGAAGCAAAGTATTTATTAAGGGCCTCCCCTACCTCCTGCGCCTCCAGGTACAATTTCTCTCCATTACCCCTGATCGGCCCCGTCCTCACTTTGACCATCCTCTAGTTCCCCACATATGCATTGAATTCCTTCAGGTTTTCATTAATCCTAACTGCTAAAGCTTTTTCATGTCCCTTTCTGGCTCTCCTAAGTCAATTCTTCAATTCCTTCCTGGCTACCTGGTAACCCTCTAGAGCCCTGTCTGATCCTTGCATTCTCAAACATAAGTAAGCTTCCTTTTACCCCTTGATTAGATGTTCTACACCCCTATTCACCGAAACTTCCTTCAACCTACCATCCCTTCCTTGCTTCAGCTGACAATCTTATCCAGCACTATGAGCAAATGCTCCCTAAACATCCTCCACATTTCTGTCATGCATTTTCCTGAGAACAGATTGTGGTCAATTTAGGCATCTCAGTTCCTCGCAGTAGCATTGTAATTCCTCCTCCCCCAATTAAATACTTTCCCGTACCGTCTGTTCCTAACCTTCTCCACGACTATAGTAAAGGTCATGGAGTTGTGATCACTATCACCGAAATGCTCTCATACCGAGAGATCTGACACCTCAACTGATTCGTTGCCAAGCACCAAACCCAATATGGCCTCCCCTTTAGTCGGCTGATCTACATATTGAGTCACGATTCTTTCCTGGACATACCTGACAAAAACTGCTCCATCCAAACTATTTGAACTAAGGAGGTTCCACTGAATATTGGGGAAGTTAAAGTCACCCATGACAACAAGCCTGTTATTTCTGCACCTTTCCAAATTCTGCCTCCCAATCTGTTCTTGCGTGTTCCTGTTGCTACTGGAGTGTCTGCAGAAAACTCTCAATAAAGTGACTGCTCCTTTTCTGTTTCTGACTTCCATCCATACTGACTCTGTAGACAGATAAAAGGGAATCAGTGGATGTTATATATTTGGATTTTCAGAAGACATTTCACAAGTACAACACATTAAACACCTTAATAAGATTGGATTCAATAGTGCTGGTGATAATATATGAGCATGGACAGAGGATTTGCCAACTAATAGAAAGCAGAGATTTGGGACAATGGGGGTGGGGTGGAATTTCAGGCCGGCAACCTGTAATTAGTGGTGTCCCACAGGGAGCTACATTGTGGCGACATTTACAATAGAATATAGAACAGTACAGCACAGTACAGGCCCCGTGGTCCTTAATGTTGTGCCAGCCTTCTATCCTACTCTAATATCAGACTAACCTGCATGTCTCTAATGTAGTTGACTCTACTACCACTTCTGGGAGTGTATTCCATGTGCCACCAGTCTCTGAGTAAAGAACCTACTTCTGACATCTCCTCTAAACTTCCTTCAATTACCTTAAAATCATACCCAAGATTAGAGTGGTGCTAGAGAAGCATAGCAGGTCAGGCAGCATCTGAGGAGCAAGAAAATTGACGTTTCAGGCAAAAGCCCTTCATCAGGAATAAAATCATGTCCCCTCATGACAAAAGCCTAAGCTCCCTCAACGTTTTTTAATAAGACATACCATCTAGTCCAGGCAGCATCCTGGTGAATCTCCTCTGCACCCTTTCTAAAGCTTCCACATCTTTCCAATAATGAGGCGACAGAACTGGACATAATATTCCAAGTGTGGTCTAACCAGGGCTCTACAGAGCTGCACCATTAACCTCGCGTCTCTTAAACTTAATCCTCCTGCTAATGAAAGCCAACAAACAACAACATCTTCTTAACAACCCTATCAACTTGGGTGGAAACTTTAAGGGATCTATGGACATGGAACCTAAGATCCCACTGTTCCTCCACACTGACAAGCATCCTGCCTTTATCTCTGTATTCTGCTTTCAAATTTGACCTTCCAAAGTGAATCATTTCACACTTTTCCAGGTTGAACTCCATCTGTCACTTATCAGCCCAGTTCTGCATCCTGTCAATGTCTTGTTGAAACCTACAACAGAGCTTCATACTATTCATAACTCTACCAACCTTCATGTCATCAGTCAACTTGATAACCCACCCTTCCACTTCCTCATCCAAGTCATTTATAAAAATCACAAAGTGCAGAGGGCCCAGAACCAATCCCTGTGGAACACCACTGACAACCAAGCTCCAGGCTGAATACTTTCCAACTTCCACCAACCTGTCTTTTAATGGACAGCCAATTCTGTATCCAGACAGACAGATTTTCCCATATCCCATGCCTACTTACTTTCTGAATGAGCCTACCATGAGGAATTGTATCAAATACCTTGCTAAAATCCATGAGCACCATATCGACTGCTCTACCTTCATCAATGTGCTTTGTTACATCTTCAAATAATTTAATATGGCTTATGAGGCATGACCTGCCCCTCCGAAAACCATGCTGGCTGTCTTTAATCAAACCTTGGTTTTCCAAATAATCATAAATCCTGTGTCTAAGAATCCTCTCTGATAATTTGCCCACAACAGATGTAAGACTGACTGATCTGTATTTCCCAGGATTATCCCGATTCCCTTTCTTGAACAAGGGAATAATATTTGCAACCCTCCAATCATCTGGCACTACTCTGGTGGACAGTGAGGAAATTAAGATCATCACCAAAGGCACAACAATTTCTTCCCTCGCTTCCTGTAGACACCTAGGGTATATCCTGTTTGGCCTGGGGAATACATTTATCCTTATATATGTTAATGACTTGAATGAAGTAAGTGAATGTACTGTAGCCACGTTTGCTGATGACAAAAAATGTAAGTGAGAAAGCAAGTAATGAGGATGAAACAAAGAAGCTGCAGAGATATATAGACAGGTTAAGTGAGTGCCAAAATCATTGCGTGTAGAATACAATGGGGGAAATGTGAAGTTATGCATTTTGGTTGGAAGAATAGAAGAGCTAAATATTATTGAAATCAGCAAAGCCTGCAGAACAGAAGGATTTTTGACTTTCATGAATCACAAAATCATCCAAGCTCAGCAAGTAGCAGGGAAGGTAAACAGAATGGTGAGTTTTATTTCAATTGGAGCGGAATTTACATGTCAGGAAGATTTGCCAGGCACTAGTTAATTTACAGCTGGAATATTGTGAATAGTTTTGGTCCCTTTTCAAAGGAATGTTAAACTGGTGTTTGAGGTAGACCAGAGAAGGTTCACGAATTTGATGCCAGGTATGGGCAGGTTTGGGGAGATTGGGCCTGTACTTATTGGAAATAGAAGAATGAGCGGTGACTTTATTGAACCATAAAAGATTCTTCGGGTGCTTGACAAAGTGGATGCAGAACGGTTGCACATTTAAGATGCGAGGTATGTTTACTCGAAGAAAGTAGTGAAGCTCTGGACTTCTTTCCTACCAGAACAGTTAATGTTGAGTCCCTAAATACAGTCAATACAGAGATAGACTAATTTTTATTCTTTATGGGAATCAGGGGTTGTGAAAGAAAGTCAGGAAAGTGGAATTGAGGTTTATCATCTCAGTCATGATCTCATTGAAGTGTAGAACAGACTCAGTGGGCTGAATGGCCTTCGAGAATGCTCTAGCTGCCTCAGTTCTCAACACCTCTATTTCTGAAGCCTGTGAATCCCATTTGCTTTTTCAGACACTCTTTCAATATGTCCTGATACCTTCAAAAACTGATACATGCAGACCGCCTCATGCCTTTATCATGATACATCCTTTAAAACTGTCTGAATGATTTTATATTGCCAACAGGCAGCATGGAGCCAGTGAGGATCTTGGTGATGGCTTCTCTGTTTCTTATCGCAGCACACTGAAGCCAGTCTGAATATCGGAATTGAGTGTGTGAGAGGCTGTGTTTATATATAGTGATGGATTGGTCTATAAATCCCAGCCTCATTGCTTTCTCTCTCCCCCTCTCTGTCTCTCTCTCTCTCTCTCTCTCTCTCTCTCTCTTTGTCTCTCTCCTTCTCACTGCCTCCTCTCAGACCAACTGAAAGAGCCCAGGACAAGGAGCCAACCCAAGACCTTCTGGACCAGTGGAGTCTCTCACCATTGAGCTGTGAGGGCAGACACAGCATCCAAACAATGTTCCTCACCTTCAATCTCCAGCTTTGTTGGAGACTGCATTTGAAAACTGCCAATATTGAGCTCCACACGACACAGATAGGAACCAGCATCCTCCTGGTTCAGTCCCTCCATCATTATTGAGGCATCATTGTTGCTGAGGTTCCCCATGAATCTGAATTGATTCCCACCGTCCTGCTGTCTCACATTCTCACATAACTCACCCTGGGAATGGTCTGGACCAGAATATGTACATTTAAAGATAACACCTGTGTCAGATTTAATCCATACAATGGAGCCAGTGAGTGTGAGATTAGTGTCAGGGTGGGTGAAGCTGCAGGGTAAGACAGCGGAGCCTCCTTCCTCAGCCCTCACTTCATCCGCGACTGTCATTGACCAACCATCATCAGAATCCGCTGTAAAGGGGGGAGAGAGAGAGAGAGAGAGAGACATAAACAATATTAGCAGGATAAATATCAGTGTGTGGAACTGAAACTTTGAGAATCTGATCTGAATCTGTTATTTCATGGAAATAGGATAACAGTCATAATGAGAGGCAGTGACCTAATGGTAATGTCAATTTATGAGCAATCCAATACTGAGGTCAGAGTTTCAGTTTCCGACATGGCAGCTGCTGGAATTTCAATTCAGTTATTAAACATCAGGAATTAAACAGTAGTCTAATGGTAACCATTAAATTATTATCAATTGTTGGAAAAAATCTATCTGGTTCACTGATGTTCTTCAGAGAAAGGAAATACCGTCCTTACCTGGTCTGGCCCGCGTGTAACTCCAGTTCCGCAGCAATAGATTTGACTTTAAATTGCCCTTAGAAATGGCCACAGGAGACCCTCAGTTGGAACAAACCAGGATTAAAAGTAAAATGAATGTCATGACTGAACAGAGTTAAAAATCATACAACACCACATTATAGTCCAAAAGGTTTGTTTGGAAGTACGAATAAACCTGTTTGACTATAACCTGATTTTGAGTGATTCTTAACTTTGTCCACCCCAGTCCAACACCGGCAGCTCCACATCATGACTGAACAGGGAATACTGTGTCAATAGCCATGTCCTACTGTTCCACACATCGGCAGGAACTGTACAAATGTACTAGAATCCCAACGAGATCACTGAAATCTGAATTGCCTGACAGACCACTACTTGGGACAGAAGGGAACCACACCAGCAGTCTTCAGGTCAAATAATTCCATCAATCAATTTATAGTAATATCTGCACATACCCCTCCCCACACGCACACAGAGAATCAATCACAATTATGACAAAGATAAACAGTTTATAATTCTACTATAGTGAGAAAAAAGAATATAGATAGGGTAAAAAAAATTCTAAAAATCAAATTCTCGAACACAAGATGGAAAGATCTTTCTATCTCACATTCCCTGTCATTTTTTGCAGTGATGAGATGCTGTTCTCTGTACAATGATGGTCTTCCTTCAAACTTTATTATGTGAACTTAGACCTTTACTCATCATTCTCAGCAGTCTACCTGTCCATGATAGGACTGGGAGGACTGGCCACTATACAGTCCTTCTGGAGACAAAGTCCCTTCTTTGAAGAACATTGAGGTACATCCTCATCATGTGTGTGGCACTAGCCCAGTGTTAAATGGGACAGGCTTTGAATTGATCTAGCAACTCAGAACTAGGATCCCAGTGACACTGTAGGCCAGAAATACAGCTGAATTGAATTGCAACCCAATCTGTAAACTCCAGGCCTGGGATGTTCCCTGACTCAAGCATTATCATCAAGTCAGGTCATCAACCCTGGTTCAATGAACAATGGAGGCGTGGATGACAGGAACATTGCCAGCAAAACTGAAAATGAAATGTCAGCGAGAAAATAGTGCTACTTCCATGCCAGACTGCATAAACAGCAACTGATAACCTGGGTTAAGTGACCCCACTGTCAGTGGATAAAATATAAGCTCAGCAGACCTGCAGTTGTGAATGGTTGAGGACAATTAATCAACTTAACAGGAGTATGAGTCTCCACAAATATCCCCATCCTTGTTGAGAGGGATCCTAGCTCATTAGTGGAAATGAAGCATTCACACCTAACTTGAACCAGAGTGCTGAGTGATGATCCATCTCACTCTCCTCTAGAGGTCCTCAGCATCACAGATAGTTCCTTACCAAGATGGCAAATATGATTCTGTGGATCTGGAGATATGTGTTGCTAGGGTGTGGACAGAAATCATTGACCTGGAGCTATTCTTCACCCAGCCCCTGACCCATACTTAAGGGCTACACTCATTGCCCATGCCCTAACAGAGTGAACCCTGCTATTGAAGACTGATATACTACCTACTCCGGTCCTGTGCTCTACATGTGGGGCAGGCCAAGTGAGGATGGCAGAAATAAAAACAGAAATTACTGGAAAGACTCAGCAGGTCTGACAGCATCTGTGTTTTGGGTCCAGTGACCCTTCTTCAGAATAAAATGACTCAAAATGGTAGACTGAATAGCATGGATATTGCTGCTGCTCTAGAGATTCCGGCTTAATTGGAGATTTACTTGGAGATTTCTGACAGTTATCGCATTTCCATTGTACAAGATTTTTATTTTGATTCAGTTTTAGTTCTTTTATGATCAAAAATGCAAAGAAAAACAAAAGCAAAAACAAAAAAAAGCACTTTTTTTTAATCAAACTGAGTTCTGCAATCACGGATGGTTCGGATTTTTTATATCTCTATAAAATTATATGCGTTAACATCACAGAAGTGATTTTTTTTTAAAATTGCAGAGGAGAGTTCGTTTTTAAGACAGAGTTGTGTTTATAGAGATTTTGGAGAGGCTTACACAAAGGATGACTCCGGCGTAGGATTTTTTTCATGAGAACATTGAAAGCTGTCTGCTGGAACAGCTGAGCAGGAGTCACTTCTGTATTTACTAAATTCGACTGTTCAACTCAGTGGTTGATTTTATGAAGACTTCTATGTTTGATTTTTCTTAAGATGTATATGTTTATTTCTTTTTATTTCTTACTTTTGAGCATGCTCTGGCCGTGACTCGTATCCACCACTGGGCTGGTCTTCATTCCTTCCAGGCAGGACAGTTTTAAGGAGTTAAAAGTTGGAGGGTAGTAAAGAAAAACATCAGCAAAAGGGAAAAAAAAGAAAAGGAAGAAAAAGGAAAAGGAGCCGGTGAGCAGATGAGCTGTAGCTGGAGCATCTTACTATGCTGTCATCTTAACCAGTAGTATTTACTGAGCATCCTCTATGATTGGTTGGATCGAAGGGTCTGTTTCCATGCGGTAAGACTCAATGACTCTCTATGACTCAATAACCAATTGTAGCTGGGAAAAAGGTTGGTATAAATGATGAAAATGGGGTGGAGGAAGGGTCGAGGAGAATGCGGTCAGATAGAGAGGAACACACAGAGAGATGGATAGATAGGCTTGGACAGACAACTTAAAGGGTAAAGTTCAGCCTCGAAGAAGGAACAGCTGTTCATGAGCACCATTAGTAGCTGAGAATGGATTGTTTCTGGTAGCAGTCCATGTGATGACAAGGCCTGGTGTGTGATGGTTGAGTGAAGAGATAGGAGAAGTTGGTTAGGACCTAAAATTATTGAACACCATATTGGGTGCAGGAAACTGCAGAGTCCCTAAGTAAAAAATTAGATGCTTTTCTTCCAGCTTGCACTAAGCTTCATCGGAGCACAGTAACAGAGAGGGTGGCCAGGGAACATGGTGGTGTTGAAGGGGCAAGCAGTAGGAAGCTTAGGGTCATTTTTGTGCACAGAATATCGGTGTTTTGGAAAGTGGTCATCCAGTCTACATTTTGCCTTCCCAATGTAGAGAGGTAGAAGTGAACTGTGCCGGGTTGATGGATGGTGAGCAGCTATGAGGTGCTGCTGATGGATGGAGAGAGGGGTCAGGATAATGCCATGCATTGCCATATGCAGAGAGGGTCATTTTTGTGTACAGAATATAGGTGTTTTGGAATGTGGTCATCCAGTCTGTGTTTAGTCTTCCCAGTGTAGAGGTAGAAGTGAACTGTGCAGTGTTGATGGATTATGAGCAGCCATGAGGCTATATGAGGTGGTACAGATGGGGAGAGAAGGATCAAGATGGTGCCATGCATTGCCATATGCATCGAGTGTGAATGAAAAGTGTGGTGCTGGAAAAGCGCAGCAGGCCAGGCAGCATCTGAGGAGCAGGAGAATTGACGTTTCGGGCATAAGCCCTTCTTCAGGAATGAGGCTGGTGTGCCAAGCGGGTCTCCTCAGATGCTGCCTGGCCTGCTGTGCTTTTCCAGCACCACACATTTCAACTCTGGTCTCCAGCATCTGCAGTCCTCACTTTCTCATAGAGTGTGAATGGCAGATTTCATTCTCTAAGTCAAGTCACCATAATCTTAGTAGACTGTGAGGATACTCTCTCATGAAAGAGAGATTTAACCTGAGGGCCACCACACCTCAGGTGAGGGAAGAGTTGAGATGGAGAGTGCTTCATGGTAACCTGAGCAGGGTGGGGTTTGATGCAGATGGTAAGCTACACATCGGTTCTCAAACCAACTGTCCAGCCAACTGAGCTAAACTGATTCCCAGAATCCCTAAAAGGCATGACTGAATCAAAAGGGCTTTTTTATATATCAGCAATGTGGCCAATAGATTAGCTTTTTATTTAAGCATTACATTCAAATTTCACAAACTTCTGCTGTGATGGGATTTGAACCCATGGCCCCAGACTTGGGTGTCTGAATTAGTTTCCCCAGTGACAGTGCAGTATACCACCACCTCTCTTCATAACCCATGTGTGAATGAGGGCTGGGATAGGTCCCACTTGGCTGTCATGCCTCATACATTAAAATGGATTGTGGGAACATACTTGCACTGATGGAACTATTCCTAATGAAGGTGTGAACACTTCCATTGTGACCAAGAGGGACACATTAGACTGTTGCAACTTCTTGTTTGACGAGATGAACTCAAAGTCTACACAACTTTGGGTCATTTGGAGATTGAACTGAACATTCTGAGTGTGTCAATGTCTTTCAATACTCAAAGTTTGGGGGAAGATTTGTAGCTCGGGTGCTCGTTGTTGTGGTTCTGTTCGCTGAGCTGGGAATTTGTGTCGCAAACGTTTCGTCCCCTGTCTAGGTGACATCCTCAGTGCTTGGGAGCCTCCTGTGAAGCGCTTCTGTGATGTTTCCTCCAGCATTTATAGTGGCTTGTCTCTGCCGCTTCCGGTTGTCAGTTCCAGCTGTGTTTGTTGATAGAAACTCATCCGCAGATTCTATCAACAAACACATCGACCTGGACCCAATATACCAGCCACTGCAGCGGACAGCTGGAACGGACAACCGGAAGCGGCAGAGACAAGCCACTACAAATGCCTGAGGAAACATCACAGAAGCGCTTCACAGGAGGCTCCCAAGCACTGAGGATGTCTTTCAATACTGACATCAGAATTCACCAAAAAGAATCAGCACATCAAATTAAGTTAAATATATAAAAAGTCAAATCTCAAATACAAAAGTGAAATACTGCAGATGCTGGAAATTTGGAAAAAAAATCAAAATGCTGCAAATATTCAGTCGGCCAAAAAACACCTGTAGAGAAAAACACGGTTAATGTTTTGGTTCAATAATGATTCACCTAAAAATCCAATTCTAAAAAGTTCACAGAATCTGTTCCATTCTCTCCGTCAACATCTACAGACAGAAGAATGTGTGAATGGCATCTTACCAGTTATGACCTGCACCCGACTCTCTTTCTGGATCAGATACTGAATATCCAGTGGTAGTGATGTGTATTCCACCAGACACAGGTAAGTGTGATTGTCCCTCACACTCAGCTGGTTTATCCTGGTTGAGGCGTTTCCCTCCTCTGGGTTCCCGATGAGCTCGTACCGATTTCCACCGTGTCCAGTTGTCCAAGTTCCCTGTGATTGGGCTGTAAATGTAATGATGTGTTGGTAGGGCTTCTTCCTCATCCAGGTAACAGTGGTCAGGTTAAGGACCTCCATGGTCTCAAAGATGCAGGGTAAGGTAACTGAATCTCCCTCTGTCCCACTCACCACTGGGACATTTCCCTGAGCAGCTGAGGAAAGGACAAGCATCAGAATGGATGAGGTCAGAAGCTCGAGATTCAATTTGTTACATTTCTTTCAACTTCATAATAAAATGAACAATTAAACACTCCACCCACACTGCTCACGGATCTGTTCTAGACATTCCCCTGCAGTCACCCTGATCAAAACCTCTCCCTATCTCTCAATGTTAGAACCTGGATCACAAGATGCTTACAGATCAGGAAATCCATTCAACCCTCTCGAATTCATTCATGCAGAACCCTCCACCCATTGCTCAAAGTTAATTTTCTTTAACCAAGGTCAAGGATTTTACAGCCTTCCCCCTCACTCTGTCCAGCAAACACATTCAAAATATTGATCACACACTGTGTGAAGGAGAACCCCCTGGTATCATTCCTAATGGAACCATTCGCCAGTTCAAACTTGAGTTTTGAAAATAAACACAGGTTAATTCAAACTTGTAGTCTATATTAAATTTTGAATAAAATATTTTGGGTGCAAGAGGAGTGATTGTTCAGCCATGTGGCTTTCCACTGCGTAAGTTTAAAGATGAGCTGAAAGGTGATCTGATTCCTTATTCCCTACTTCAAACAGGAAACCTCATTTACAAATCAGTTCATCTTTTGTTCACAAGAGAAAGTATCCTCTCAGAATCTGTCCTGTCAAATCTCTTCAGAATTTTCTTTGTTTCAGTAATTTCTCCTCTAATATTTTTTATTGATTCATGGGTGTCTCTGGAAAAGATTACGTGCATTTATTGTCCAACTTGATTGCCAAGGAGCCGCTGCCTTCTTGAACTGCTGCAGCCCTGAGGTGAAGGGGTTACCCACAGTAATTCTATGGATGGAGTTCCAGGATTTTGACCCAGCAACACTGAAGGAATGGCAATATGGTAAGAATGGAACCAGACTACTTTGTATTGAGTGAGGCTGCAAAAACAATGAGAGCAGACACAGCCCTGTCCATCCTGTAAAATCCTTCCCATTAACATCTGGAAGCTAGTGCAAGAAGTGGAAGAGCTGTCTCACAGACTGGTCAACTAACAGCCTCACATAGACAAATGCATGGAATCATAACTCACAATATCTCAGGTACCACCATTGCCATTGCTGGATATGTCCTGTCCCACTGGCAGGGACAGACCCAGCAGAGATTGAGGTGCTGTGATATACAGTGGGAGGAGGTTGCCCTTGGGAGTACCTAACATGAAGTCTCCAACTTAAAGTGAACATTGTTAGCCCATGGAACTACAATCTGTAACCTCATGATTCAGGTTAACTACCAATCCACCATTCTCATCAGGCTGGGAGATCAATGAAATGTATGTGTGAGGATGCTGTGAGCAACACCAGGCAAACTGAAAAATATGATGCCAACGTTCTGAAACTACAACATCCAGGACAGCACACAGTAGAGCCATCCCATAACCAATGGATCAGATGGCTCTGCAGTACTGGTTCATACACTCCTGAATGATAGAGGACAATTGCTGCACCAGTTGGTTCAGTCGAGTTTTACAACACTGGGATCTCCCCAACAATGGGGAAAATTGCCCAGGTATGTCCTGTATACAAAAAAACAAGGTGATTCTGACCAGGCAATTTACCACTCCGTCAATCCACTCTCGGTCATCAGGGAAGTGGTGGAAAGTGAGTGACTGCCCTTAACATCAAGGCTACATTTGAATAGGTGGAGCAAATGGGAGCTTGAGGAAAACTGAAGCCAATGGGAATTGGAGGAGAATCCTCTTTTGGTTTAAGTAATACCTGGCACATAGGAAGATTGTTGCAGTTGTTGGAGGACAGCTCCAGGACACCGCTGCAAGAGTTCCTCAGGATAGTGTCCTAGGCCCAACCATCTCCTGCTGTATCATCAGTCCTCCCTCCACCAAAGTCAGACGTGGGGATGGATGTTTACTGATGAACATGGGATACAGAAGAACATCACCACATACAAGCTTCCCTCCAAGACACTCACCATCCTGATTTGGAAATATTTCACTATTCCTTCAGTTTTGCTGGGACAAAGTCTTGGAATTCATTTACCAACTACATCATGACTATCCCTGCAGTTGAGGGAATGCAGAAGTTCAAGAAGGCAGCTCACCATTCCCTTCTCCAGGGCAATTAGGGGTGGCCAATAAACACTGACTGTGCTTGTAACACCCACATCCCCTTGAACAATTCCAAGATAAATAGTCCAAGTCAGGATGATGTGCATCTGCTGCTGTTTATCATGGTGGTCGTAAAGGTCACTAGTTTGGGAGGTGCTCGAGATGGAAGTGTTGGCGCTTAACTGCAGTGTATTTTGTAGTTACCTTTCTTCCCAGAATGGTGTTTGGGTGGAAGTTCCTGGATTTTCAGCCAGCAACCGTGACAGGATGGCGATATATATTCCTGCACTCTTCCAGAAACAATAGGAGTATTCCACCACGCTCCTGACTGATCAATCGGCTTTAATGTCAGAAGGTGTGTTAATTTACAGGATTCCTAGCTTGCGACCTGCTCTTGGAGCCACAGTTTCATTTGTACTCCTGGGTTCACTTCTTGTCCACAACTGAGTGAGCCATTCAGAGGTAGTTATGAATGAATCACATGACGATGGGTACAGAGATGTGTGTATGTCAGACAAGGTAAGGATAGCAGAATTTCCTCCCTAAAGGACATGAGTGACCCAAATGGTTTTACTTTTACAGTGATGGATACATGGTCATTATGAGACTACTTTTTAGTCTGAGATTTTTTCAATTCAAATTTTACAATCCAGCTGGGATTAGAATCATTCACAAGGACATTAACCTCTGGAGAAGGCAGTTTCCCGAATTTTCTCTTCAGCTAATAGAGAGGGAGATAGCAACTGTGAGGTTCTCAGTCAATGTGAGCTGAAGGTTCCTTCACTCTGAGGCATGCTCATCCAATGAGGGTTCAGGAGGTCCGAGTTTCTCTGTACTTCACCCAATGCTGAGGGGGCAGGGCTTTCACTGGTCGGAATCTAGGAGCTTGGATCTTGAGGATATTTAGTCTGTTCCCTATCCCAGAATGCTGAAGTTAGTTTAAACATAATGAATGATTGTGTGAGAGACTGTGGGAAGTTTCAGATGGAATATCCTATAAATTCCAGTCAATATCACTGCCTCCTGCCTCAGTCCAACTGAAAGAGCCCAGGACAAGGAGCAAACCCAAGAGCTCCCAGAAGAGGTGAAGCCTGTCCCCATTGTGCTAGAAGGGCAACAACACCATCCGAACAGATCCTTTATGCACACCTGGACTCTCAGCCGCACTGCATGCTGCCCTCGAAGCGGTTGCGGGGGGGACGAGACTGTCACACACCTCCTTCTGGAATGTGCCTACACAGAGGAAATCTGGAGAGGAATGCAGTGGTGTTTGTCGAGGTTCATCCCAAGCAGTGCCGTGACGCGGGACTCCGTGCTCTACGGCCTGTTCCCCGGGACGCACACCGAGACGAACATCAACTGTGCCTGGAGGATCATCAACTCGGTGAAGGACGCTCTCTGGGTCGTCCGAAACCTGTTGATCTCCCAGCTGAAGGAGTTGACCCTGACTGAGTGTTGCAGACTGGCATGTTCCAAGGTCTAGGACTACGTGCTGAGGGACGCGCTGAAGCTTGGGGCAGCTGTCGCCAAGGCGTGGTGGGGAAAGACCACCATGTGACGTCTGCCTGCCTAAAGAAGAACAGGGGGTCCGCGCAGTCATTTGGGCTCTGCTGACGCCTCAGCTAAAAATGTAATTGGACTGACCTATAAATAGGAATGATTACTCTGTTTCAGTATGCAAACAAATGCAATGTTTACATATGTATGGCATGTCCAATTGTACAGACCATTAAAGTATTTAATGAATAAAGTATATTTTTGAAATTAAAAAAAAATCCGAATATTGTTCCTCACCTATCACTTCCAGATCTGTCCCCAACAGCGTTTCGAAACTGCCAATATTGAATTCCACACAACACCGATAGAAACCATCATCCTCCAGGCTCAGTCCCTCCATCATTAATGAGACATCGTTGTTGCTGAGGTTCCCCACGAATCTGAATCGATTCCCACCGTCCCGCTGTATCACGTTCTCACACAGCTCACCCTGGGAATGGTCTGGACCAGGATATGTACAGGTAAAGATAACACCTGTGTCAGATTTAATCCATATGATGGAGCCGGTGAGTGTGAGGTGAGTGTCAGGGTGGGTGAAGCTGCAGGGTAAGACAGCGGAGCCTCCTTCCTCAGCCCTCACGTCGTTCGCGACTGTCATTGACCAACCATTACCAGAATCTGCTGTGAGGGGAGAGAGAGAGAGAGAGAGAGAGAGAGAGGATATGAAAGCACAGACACCAAACAGTGAGGTAAAACACTGAATCTGTTATATAGTGTGCAAACATAACATTTCTGACTTATAAACTGACCTGAGACAGTGTGGAATGATCTACAGCGTGGAGCACACAGAGGACGTCAGTACTTTGTAAACATCCTGAGGTTAGACTGTGGGTGTTTGTTGCTGTTGGTTGAAGAGAGGGTTTGGTGCCTGAGAGTTGTCTGAACTCTCCATTGTTCCAGGAGATCCAGAGTTATCTGAAGACCAGGACTCAGGGCCCTCCCTGCAGAACCTTTTCTATTTCCCATCACTTTCTACTCTATTACCGAGCCAGCCTTCAGCAACCTGACTCATTCATCAGTCATAGCAGAGGGATGGGGGATGCAGTGAATGTACCGCAGAGGGAAATACACAAAGAAATAAAGTTGAAGAGCTGAAGTAAATTTGTCATAGTCCCAGAAAACTACAGTCTTATTAGAAAGGTATGATCGATGGTGATTTAAACTGTGGGTACCTTTGCCTCAGATAAGGGGCAAGGTTGAGAAGATGGGATCTTCATGGTCACCTCAGACAGTATGGGAATTAAACCTGCATTGTTGGCATCACTCCATATCACAAACTAACTGTCCAGCCAACTGAGCTAACTGGCACAAAAAGGCAAACCAAGTAGTTCTAGAAGGCAGTGTGAATATCAAGTGAGGCCATAGGGAGTGTGGCATGGCTACATGTAATTTACTTGTGAATAAGGCAGATGAGCTGAGGGTGTAGATTGATGAGTGGGGATGTGACACTGTTATTATCACAGAGGCATGGTTGAGGGTGGGGCAAGTTGAGCCCTACAGTGTTCAGCCTTATAGAACCATCATATGAGACATGTAAGGATAGTGGGGAATGTAAAAGAGGAGGGGGTGTTGCAACATTGATCAAGGAGTCAATCGCTGGAATAAAACGGATGATATCTCAGAATGTTCCTCAAATGATGCCACATGACACAATTTAAAAACAAATCCCCCATCACCACCTTCTTCATCATATGATCAAGTTAATTTTGTATCCAATTGGCATTCTCTCCCTGAGTCCCGTGTAATCTCAGACGTGATGTGGAGGAGCCAGTGTTGCACTGGGGTGGACTAAGTTAAAATTCACACAACACCAGGTTATAGTCCAACATGTGGAGCCTAGGAGAGTCGTAGAGGTGGGAAATCTGACAGCACTTTAAAATGTACTTGGATCAGCAATTGAAACGAGTGTAGATTTAGAGTGTTTTTTTTTGGTGTACATTCAATGGGTTCAAGGGCCTCTCCTGTTCTGTTTGGTTCTATGATTCTTTGATTGAGTGGAGATAAGAAACAAAAAGGGCAAGAAAATGTTGGTGGGAGTGGTCCAAAAGCTCCATAACACGAACTATATGGTGGGACAGGGAATAATTCAGGAGATAGTAAGAGCATGTAACAAAAATAGTACATTAATCATATACATTGGGATAATCAGATTAGCAAAGGAAGCCATAAGGAAGAATTCATAGAACATATTCAAGGCAGTTTCTGAGAACAATATACTGTGAATCCAAAAAGGGATCAGGCTATTTCAGACCTGGTGATATATCGTGATTCAGGTTTAATCAACGATGCCGGAGTGAAAGATACCCTGGAAAAAGTGAACATAATATGTGAGAATTTAGTGTCCAGTTTGAGAGGGATAAATTTGGGTTGGAAGTAACTGTATTTAGCTTATAGAAGGATCATTACAAAGGGATGAGGGCAGAACTGGCTGGAGTGGATTGTGGAAGCAGTTTAGCAGTAGGAGAAGCATTCTCACAAGTGGATAAACCAATTAGGTTTAACGAGGGAACTTATGTATATCATCAGGTCGAAACAAGAAACTTACAATATAACAAATATTCATGATAAACAAGAGAATTGGGAAAATTTTAACAACCAACAGCAGATGACTGAAACATAATAAAGAAAGAGAAAAGTCACTTTGAGGGTAAATTTGCAAGTAATATCAAAATGGAGAGCAACAGCTTCTTTAAATCAATAAAAAAAGAAGAAAGTATCTAAAGTGAATGTAGGTGTCTCAGAGGATACGGTTGTGAAATAATAATAGGGAACAAAGAAATAGCAGAGCAGTTTTCGTAGTGGAAGATACTGAGAGCATCCCAACATTCATAAATATTGAAAAGGTCACAAAATAAATACAATAACTATCATCAGAGAAAAATGCTAGGGAAACTATTGGAGGGAAAGAGAACAAGTCGGCTCCTGGACCTGGTGTGATGCATTCTGGGATATTAAAGGAAATGATGATAGAAATAATAGATAGATGAATGGGAACTTCAGATTCTGGAAAGTCCTGGAGAATTGGAAATTTGCCAACGTAACACCTGTGTTTTTAAAATAAATGAGGTAAAAGAAAAACAAGTAACCACAGACCAGGAAGTTAATGTCTAGTATTGTGAAAATATTAGAGTCTATCATTAATGATATAATCATTCAGAATGCAGAAATGGATAATATGATCATGCAGAGTCAGCATGTCTTCATGAAAGGGAAATTATGCCTGACAAATTTATTTGCATTCTTTTGCGTTTGTTACAAGCTAAAGAGATAGAACATAGAATATATAACATTGAACAGTACAGGCCCTTCAGCCCTTGATATTGTGCCAAACCTTTATCCTACTCTAAGGTCAAAGTAAGCTACATACCCTTCATCCAAGACTCATTTAAATGTCTCTTATGTATCTGACTCTACTACCACTGCTGGCAGTGCAATCTACGCACCCACTACTCACTTGTAAAGAACCTATCTCTGATATCTTCCCTAAACCTTCATCCAATTACCTGAAAATTATGTTCCTTTGTGATAGCCATTTCTACCCTGAGAAAATGTCTCTGACTAGTCACCCTATCTATGCCTCTTTTCAGCTTGTACACTTTTATCAAGTTGCTTCTCACCCTTCTTTGTTCCAATGAGAAAAGCCCGAGCTCCTTCAACCTTTCTTCTTAAGATGTGTCATCCAGTCCAGGCGGCATTCTGGTAAGTTTCCTCTGCAACCTGTCTAAAGTTTCAACATCCTTCCTACAGTGAGGTGACCAGAACTGAACACAATATTCCAAGTGTGGTCTAACCAAGGCTTGATCGAGCTGTAGCATAACCTCATGGCTCTTAAACTCACATAGTCCCCAAGATCCCTCAATTCCTCCACACTGCCAAGAATCCCACCTTTAACCCTGTATTCTGCATTTAACTTCGACCTTCCAAAATGAATCACTTCACACTTTTCCAGGTTGAGCTCTACCTGTCACCTACCAGCTAAGATCTGCATCTTGTCAATGTCCCGTTGATACCTACAACAGCGCTTCACACTATCCACAACTCCACCAACCTTTGTGTCATTGGCAAACTTACTAACCCACCCTTCCACTTCCCCATCCAGGTCTTTTATAAAAATCACCAAAAGCAGAGGTCCCAGAACAGATCTCTGCAAAACACCACTGGTCACCAAGCTCCAGGCTGAATACCTTCCATCTACTACCACCCTCTGTCTTTTAATTTGCAGCCAACTCTGGATCTAGACAGTCAGATTTCCCTGTATCCCATTATTCCTTACTTACTGAATGAACCTACATTATCAAGCGCCTTGCTAAAATCCATGTACACCACATCCACACACATCCTTCATCAATATATTTTGGCACATTTTCAAAGAATTCAACAAGGCTTGTGAGGCATGACCTGCCCCTCACAATGTTATGCTGACTATCTCCAATCAAACGATGGTTTTCCAAATCATCATAAATCCTATCTCTCAGAATCCTTTCCAATAATTTTCACACCACAGAAGTAAGACTGCCTGGTCCATAATTCCCAGGATTATCCCTATTCCCTTTCTTGAACATTTGCCGCCCTCCAAACATCTGGCACTACTCCAGTGGACAGTGAGTTCACAAAGATCATGACCAAAGGTGCAGCAATCTCTTCCTCCACTTCCTGTATTATTAACCTTGGGTATATCCCATCTGGCCCAGGAGACTTACCTATCCTTATGTTTTTCAAATTTTTCAGCACATCCTCCTTCTTAACATCAACCTGTCTGAACATATCAGCCTGTTTTATGCTGTTCTCATAAATAACAAGGACCCTCCTACCAGTGAAGCAAAGTTTTCATTAAGGACATCCCCTATCTCCTGAGTGGTGACTTTTTGAAGCATAAAAGAT
Organism: Chiloscyllium punctatum; assembly: GCF_047496795.1. NCBI lineage: Eukaryota > Metazoa > Chordata > Chondrichthyes > Orectolobiformes > Hemiscylliidae > Chiloscyllium > Chiloscyllium punctatum. The sequence goes on from NC_092740.1 coordinate 8,199,016, forward strand.
TCTTTGGGTGCTTGACAGGGTGGATGCAGAACGGTTGCAGATTTAAAATGAGAGGTATGTCTACTTCTGGGCCGTGTATACCACTGGGCAAGAGTTACAGCTGGGGGAAAGACAATTACAGTGCGATTAGGCAAGATTTAGGAAGCATAGGATAGGGAAGGAAATGTGGGCTTATTCAAGGAAAAGCTCCTGAGTGTCCTGAGTGTCCTAGATAAGTATGTATGGCAGGGAGGAAGCTGTAGAGCACGGGAGCCGTGGTTTATGAAGGAAGTGGAATCTCTCGTCAAGAGGAAGAAGAAGGCTTATGTTAAGATGAGATGTGAAGGCTCAGTTAGGTTGAGGGTTACAAGGTAGCCAGGAAAGACCTAAAGAGAGAGCTCAGAAGAGCAAGGAGGAGACATGAGAAGTTGTTGGCGGATAGGTTCAGGGTAAACCCTAAGGCTTTCTATAGGTATTTAAGGAAGAAAAGAATGATGAGAGTAAGATTAGGGCCAATCAAGGATAGTAGTGGGAAGTTGTAAAGGGAGTCAGAGGAGATAGGGGAAGCACTAAATGAATATTTTTTGACAGTATTCACTCTAGAAAATGACAATGTTATCAAGGAGAATACCAAGATACAGGCTACTAGACCAGGTGGGATTGAGGTTCATAAGGAAGAGGTATTAGAATTCCTGCAGAGTGTGAAAATAAATAAGTCCCCTGGGCCGGATGGGATTTATCCTAGGATCCTCTGGGAAGCCAGGGAGGAGATAGCTGAGCCTTTGGCATTGATCTTTAAATCATCATTGTCTAGAGGAATAGTGCCAGAAGACTGGAGGATAGCAAATGTGGTTCCCCTGTTCAAGAAGGGAAGTAGTGACAACCCTGGTAATTATAGACCAGTGACCCTTACTTCAGTTGTTGTTAAGTGTTGGAAAAGGTTATAAGAGACAGGATTTGCAATCATCTAGAAAATAATAATTAGATTAGGGATAGTCAGCACAGTTTTGTGAAGGGTAGATCGTGCCTCACAAACCTTATTGAGTTCTTTGAGAAGGTGACCAAACAGGTAGATGAGAGTAAACCAGTTAATGTGGTGTATATGGATTTCAGCAAGGCATTCGATATGGTTCCCCACAGTAGGCTATTGTACAAAATACGGAGGAATGGGATTGTGGGAGATATAGCAGTTTGGATCAGTAATTGGGCTTGCTGAAAGAAGACAGAGGGTGGTGGTTGATGGGAAATGTTCATCCTGGAGTCCAGTTAGCAGTGGTGTACCGCAAGGGTCAGTGTTGGGTTCACTGCTGTTTGTCATTTTTATAAATGACCTGGATGAGGGTGCAGAAAGGTGGGTTAGTAAATTTGCAGACGACACTAAGGTCGGTGGAATTGTGGATAGTGACGAAGGATGTTGTATGTTACAGAGAGACATAGATAAGCTGCAGAGCCGGGCTGAGAGGTGGCTGAATGGCCTTCTAGAATGGTCTCGCTGCCTCAGTTCTCAACACCACCGTTTCTGAAGCCTGTGAAGCCCATTTGCTTTTTCAATCACACTCTCAACATGTCACACCGCCAAATTCCTTTTTCAAGATACATCCTTTAAACTGTCTGAATGATTCTACATTGCCTACCGGCAGCATGGATCTTGGTGCATGAATCCATGGTGATGGCTTCTCTGTTTCTTATCCCAAAACACTGAAGCCAGTCTGAATATGGGAAATGACTGAGTCTGTGAGAGGCTGTGAGAGGTTTCATACATGGTGATGGATTGGTCTGTAAATCACAGCCTCATCTCCTTCTATCTCACCCTCTCTGCTTCTCTCTTTGTCTCTCTCCTTCTCACTGCCTCCTCTCAGACCAACTGAAAGAGCCCAGGACAGGGAGCCGAACCAAGTTCTTCTGGACCAGTGGAGTCTCTCACCGTTGAGCTGTGAGGGCATAGACAACATCCAAACAGTGTTCCTCACCTTCAATTTCCAGCTTTGTTGGAGACTGTGTTTGAAAACTGCCAATATTGAGCTCCACACGACACCGATAGGAACCAGCATCCTCCTGGCTTAGTCCCTCCATCATTATTGAGGCATCTTTGCTGGTGAGGTTCCCCACAAATCTGAATCGGTTCCCACCGTCCCGCTGTATCACATTCTCACACAGCTCACCCTGGGAATGGTCTGGACCAGAATATGTGCAGTTAAAGATAACACCTGTGTCAGATTTAATCCATATCACTGAGCCGGTGAGTGTGAGGTGAGTGTCAGGGTGGGTGAAGCTGCAGGGTAAGACAGCGGAGCCTCCTTCCTCAGCCCTCACTCCATCCATGACTGTCATTGACCAACCATCATCAGAATCCTCTGTAAAAGTTGGGTGGGGGGGGGGGGGGGGGGAGAGAGAGAGAGAGAGACAAAGGATGTTAACACATCACCAGCACAGTTATCAGTGTGTGGAACTGAAACTTTGAGACTCTGATCTTTGAAGAAGGGCTCCTGAAGAAGGGCTCATGCCCGAAACGTCGATTCTCCTGCTCCTTGGATGCTGCCTGACCTGCTGCGCTTTTCCAGCAACACATTTTCAGACTCTGATTTGAGTCTGTTATTTCATGGAAACAGGGATAGCAGTTATAATGAGAGGCAGTGACCTAATGGTAATGTCAATTCATGAGCAATCCAATACTGGGGTCAGAGTTTCAGTTTCTAACATGGCTGCTGCTGGAATTTCAATTCAGCTATTAAACAGTTATTAAACATCAGAAATTAAACAGGAGCATAATGGTATCCATGAAATTATTATCAATTGTTGGAAAAAAATCTATCTAGTGCACTGAAGTTCTTCAGAGAAGGGAAATGCTGTCCTTATGTGTCTCACCCACAGCAACAGATTTAACTCTAAAATGACCTCAGAAATGGCCACGGGAGACACTCAGTTGCACCAAACCAGGACAAAACATAAAATGAATGTCATGACTGAACTGAGTTACAAATCATACAACACCAGGTTATAAACAAAGAGGCTTGTTTGGAAGTACTACCAACAAACCTGTTTGACTATAACCCGTTGTTGTGTAATTTTTAGCTTCGTTCACCCTAGTCCAACACTGGCACCTCCACATCATGACTGAACAGGGAATACTGTGTCAATAGCCATGTTCTGTTGCTTCACATATCAGCAGGAATTGTATAAATGTACAAGAATTCCAACAAGATCACCAAAACCTGAAATGCCTGAGAGTTCCTGCTTGGGACAGAAGGGAACCACACCAGCAATCTTCAGTAAAAATAATTCCATCAATTAATTTATAATAATATCTGCACCACTCCCTCCCCCCACACAGACACACAGAATCAATCACAATTAAGACAGAGAAAAGATAAACAGTTTATATTTCTACCATGAGTGAAAAAAAGAATATAGACAGGCTAAACAAAATTCTAAAAATCAAATTCCGAACACAAGATGGAAAGATTTTTCTCTTTCACAGTCCCTGTTGTTTTTTACAGTGGTGAGATGCTGTTCTCTATACAATGATGGTCATCCTTCCAATTAAATGTCTATTATGTGAACTTAGACCTTTGCTCATTGTTCTTTTCAGCTTTCTTGGTTTTTTCATCTTTATCTCCATGGTGACAGGGGAGAGGGAGAAATGGCTGCTTTTTGTCTGTAGGCTCCAGATGATTTCCACTTTCAGGGGCTCCAGGAACTTATAGCTTTGTAACAGTAGTAGTTCAATCAGAGGGCAGTGCCAGGAGGAATTTTGAACATTATGGTGTAAGCGAGAACTCTGTGGGAAGCCAGAGAAGTGATTGCTGGGCCTCTGGCTGAGATGTTTGTATCATTGAGAGTCACAGGTGAGGAGCTGGAAGACTGAAGGTTGGCAAACGTGGTGTCCCTGTTGAAGAAAGGCGGTAAAGACAAGCCAGGGAACTATAGACCAGTGAGCCTGACCTCTGTAGTGGGCAAGTTGTTGGAGGGAATCCTGATGGACAGAATGCACATATATTTGGAAAGGCAAGGACTGATTAGGGATAGTCAACATAGCTTTGTGTGTGGGAAATCATGTCTCACAAAGTTGATTGAGTTTTTTGAAGAAGTAACAAAGAGGATTGATGAGGGCAGAGCAGTCGATGTGATCTACTTGGACTTCAGTAAGGCATTCAACAAGGTTCCCCATGGGAGACTGATCAGCAAGGTTAGATCTCACGGAATACAGGGAGAACCATTTGGATACAGAACTGGTTCAAAGGTAGAAGACCGAGGGTGGTGGTGGAGGGTTGTTTTTCAGACTGGAGGCCTGTGACCAGTGGAGTGTCACAAGGATCGGTGCTGGGTCCTCTACTTTTTGTCATTTATATAAATGATTTGGATGCGAGCATAAGAGGTACAGTTCGTAAGTTTGCAGATGACACCAAAGTTGGAGGTGTAGTGGACAACGAAGAGGGTTATCTGGACCAGATGGGCCAATGGGCTGAGAAGTGGCATTTGGAGTTTAATTCAGATAAATGTGAGGTGCTGTATTTTGGGAACGCAAATCTTAGCAGAACTTATACACTTAATGGTCAGGTCCTAGGGAGTATCGCTGAACAAAGACACCTCGGAGTGCAGGTTCATAGCTCCTTGAAACTAGAGTCACAGGTAGATAGGATCGTGAAGAAGCCGTTTGGTATGTTTTCCTTTATTGGTCAGAGTATTGAGTACAGGAGTTGGGAGGTCATGTCGCAGCTGTACAGGACATTGGTTAGGCCACTGTTGGAATATTGCGTGCAATTCTGGTCTCCTTCCTATCGGAAAGATTTTGTGAAACTTGAAAGGTTCAGAAAAGATTTACAAGGATGTTGCCAGGATTGGAGGATTTGAGCTATAGGGAGAAGCTGAACAGGCTGGGGCTGTTTTCCCTGGAGCATCGAGGGCTAAGGGGTGACCTTATAGAGGTTTACAAAATTATGAGGGGCATGGATAGGGTAAATAGGCAAAGTCTTTTCCCTGGGGTCGGGGAGTCCAGAACTAGAGGACACAGGTTTAGGGTGAGAAGGGAAAGATATAAAAGAGACAACATTTTCACACAGAGGGTTGTATGAGCTGCCAGAGGAAGTGGTGGAGGCTGGTACAATTGCAACATTTAAGAGGCATTTGGATGGGTATATGAATAGGAAGGGTTTGGAGGGATATGGGCCAGGTGCTGACAGGTGTGACTAGATTGGTTTGGGATACCTGGTCGGCATGGACGGGTTGGACTGAAGGGTCTGTTTCCATGCTGTACACCTCTATGACTCTATGACTCTAACTCTTCTGGCATCAGTACAAAGATGACCAAAGAAATCTTATGATTACTACCTCCTGCCATAATGCTCCCACTCCCACCCTTACAATCAAGTTGGCTACCACTTGGAGGTCAACACGGACACAGAATGTACTGTGCATGGGGGATTTTAATATCCAACAGCATGAGTGAAATGGCAGCATCATTACTGACTGAGCTAGTGGAGGCCGAAAAGGCATAGTTCTTGAATTTGGTCTGTGGCAGGTGGTGACGGAACTAATAACAGAGAAAACTTTGGCCTTGTCCTCAGCAGTCTATCTGTTCATGATAGGACTGGGAGGACTGACTACAATACAGTCCTTTTGGAGACAAAGTCCCTTCTTTGAAGGACATTGAGGTACATCCCCACCATGTATGTGGCACTAGCCCTGTGCTAAATGGGACAGGCTCTGAATAGATCTAGCAACTCAGAACTCATTCCCAGCAACACTGTAGGTCAGCAATACAGCCGAATTGAACTCCAACCCAATCTGTAAACTCCAGGCCTGAGATGTTCCCTGACTTAAGCATTCCCATCAAGTCAGGTCATCAACCCTGGTACAATGAACAATGCAGGAGCGGATGACGGGAACACCACCAGCTAAAAGTAAAATAAGATGTCAGCTATAAAACAGGGCTACCTCAATGCCAGACTGCATAAACAGCAAGTGATAGCCTGGGATAAGTGACCCCACTGTCAGTGGATCAGATATAAGCTCAGCAGACCTGCAACACGCAGTTGTGAATGGTTGAGGACAATTAATCAACTTAACAGGGGTGTAAGTCTCCACAAACATTCCCATCCTCAGTGAGGGGGATCATAGCTCATTGGTGCAAATGACAGGGCTGAAGCATTCACACCTAATTTGAACCAGAGTGTTGAGTGATGATCCATCTCGCTCTCTTCCAGCGATCCTCAGCATCACAGACAATTCCTTACCAAGATGGCAAATATGATTCTGTGGATCTGGAGACATGTGTTGCTAGGGTGTGGGACTGAAATCACTGACTTGGAGCTATTCCTCACCCAGCTCCTGACCCAAACTTGAGGGCTACACTCATTGCCCCTGATGTGACACAGCGAATCCTGTTATTGAAGGCTGGTATACCACCTATGCCTGTCCTGTGCTCTACAAGTAGGGTCGGCCAAGGAAGGTAGGAACAAAAGCAGAAATTGCTGGAACAGCAGGTCTGGCAACATCTGTGTTTTGGGTCCAGTGACCCTTCTTCAGAAGAAAAATGACTCAAAATGGTAGACTGTAAATAACATGGATATTGCAGCTGCTCCTTAGACTCAATTGGAGATTTACTTGGAGATTTCTTACAGTATTTCATTTCCATTGTACACGATTTTTACTTTGATTCAGTTTTAGTTCTTTTATGGTCAAAAATGCAAAGAAAAGCAAAAACAAAAGAAAAGCACTCAATTTTTTTATAAAACGGAATTCTGCAATCATGGATGGTTCGGAGTTTTTATATCTCTATGAAATTATATGCATAGCAGAGACTTTGTTATCATTGCTGAAGTGATTCTTTTTTAAATCGCAAAGGAGAGTTTTTTTAAAAGACAGAGTTGTGTTAATAGAGATTTTGGAGAGGCTTATACGTCGATGATTCTGGCGTGGGAATTTTTCATGAGAACATTGAAAGCTGCCTGCTGGACCAGTTGAGCAAGAGTCACTTTTGTTATTATTTAAATTCGATTGTTCAGCTCAGTGGTTGATTTTATTGAAGATTTCTACATTTAATTTTTCTTTAGATTTATATGTTTTATTCATTTTATTTCTTTTTTTTTGCATGCTTAATATTAACTCTTTGGCAAAAGAAAGGTAGTCTAATTTATATATTAGGAGCTATTATAACCTGCCTCTTTTTTCGATTAATAACATTGAAGGCATACACGCGATAGAGTTAAACAGCTAGTTAGATTTAGAGAAGCGAATACACAGCATGATCAGTCAGATAGATGGGTGACTATCAGAAAAGGTAAGAAGGTAATTCAGAGGTCTCCTGCTGCAATTCCTCTCTCAAACAGATACTCAATTTTGGATACTGTTGAAAGGATAGTCTCTCAGAGGAAAAAAAGATGAGACAGTCAGATCTTGTACACTAAGAATGAATCTTATGTTAGACAGGTTTGACAAAATTTCGAAGAATGATTATTATGGGGGACTGTCCTGTCAAGGGCACAGACAGATGTGGGATGGACAGGATTTGCAGTTCAATGTTCCAGGTTTCTGATGCTACAGGAAGGATAGAAAAAGAGGAGGGGGCATGGCATTTTTAATTAAGGAAAACATTACTCCTGTTATGAGAGAAGATATTGCTGAAAACTGTCCTGTGAAAATGCAAGGGTTGAAATTAGAAACAAAAATGCAATGATAACTTTGATGGGATTGTATTGCAGATCCACCCACCCAGAAAGGTCAGAAGGAAATTGAAGAACAAATATGTTGAGAGATCTCAGGTATTTGTAAGAATAATAGGGTTGGATTGGTAGGTGATTTTAATTTTCCAGACATTGACTGGGAAAGTTTTGAATGGTGAAGAACTTGTTAAAGAAAATTCCCTTTATCAATATGTAAATATTCCGATAAGAGAAAGAGCAAAACTTGACCTTCTCTTGATTAGATTAGATTACTTACAGTGTGGAAACAGGCCCTTCGGCCCAACAAGTCCACACCGACCCGCCAAAGCACAACCCACCCATACCCCTAACTTAACACTCGGGCAATTTAGCATGGCCAATTCACCTGACCTGCACATCTTTGGACTGTGGGAGGAAACCAGAGCACCTGGAGGAAACCCACACAGACATGGGGAGAACTTGCAAACTCCACACAGTCAGTTGCCTGAGACAGGAATTGAACCCAGGTCTCTGGTGGCTGAGGCAGCAGTGCTAACCACTGTGCCACCGTGCCACCCATGTCTTGAGTATAAAGACAGAGCAAGTGACTGAAGTGAGAGTAGGGAAACACTTGGGCCAAAGTGATCATAATTCAATTTGTTTTAATATGGCTATGGAAAAGGGTAAAACTTCTCTAGAAAATAAAGTTTTTAATTGGAGTAAGGAACATTTTAATGATGTGAGACAAGATCTTTCAAACCTTGATTGGAGTAGACTGTTCACAGGTAAAGGGACATCTGGCAAGTGGGAGGCTTTCAAATGTGTGATAATGAGAGTTCAGAATCATTATGTTCTTGTTCAGCTAAAAGGTGAGATTGGTAGGATTAGAGAACAAGGGATAAATTATGATATTGAAGTTCTAGTCAAGAATAAAAAAGAATAATATATTCGATATAAACAACTGGATTCAACTGAATCTCTTGAACAATATAAAGAGTTTAGGAGCATTCTTAAAGATAACAAAGAGAGGATATGAGATAGCCTTGGCAAATACGGTTAAGGATAATCCAAAGAGTTTCTATAATTACATTAAGAGTAAAACAGCAACTAGAGAGAGAGTAGGACCCCTTATAGATCAAAGAGGTCACCTTTGTGTTGAACCTGAGGAGATGGGAAAGATATTAAATGAATATTTAATGTCAATTTTTACTGTTGAGAAAGGAATGGAGGCTAGGAAACTCAGGCAAATAAATATTGATGTTTTCAAAACAATTCACATTACAGAAGAGGAAGTACTGGAGGTTGGAGAAAATGTAAAGATAGATAAACCTCCAGTACCTGACTTAGAATATCCCAGGACTTTGAGGGAAGTAAGGGAGGAAATTGAAGGGCCTCTTGCAGAATTATTTGTCTCCTATACAAATGCTGCTGAAGTGTCCAATAGCTGTAGATGGGCTATTATAGAGTCATAGAGTCATAGAGATGCATGGAAACAGACCCTTCAGTCCAACCCGTCCATGCCGACCAGATATCCCAACCCAATCTAGTCCCACCTGTCAGTACCTGGCCCATATCCCTCCAAACCCTTCCTATTCATATACCCATCCAAATGCCTCTTAAATGTTGCAATTGTACCAGCCTCCACCACATCCTCTGGCAGCTCATTCCATGCACATACCACCCTCTGTGTGAAAAAGTTGCCCCTTAGGTCTCTTTTATATCTTTCCCTTCTCACCCTAAAACTTTGTCCTCTAGTTCTGGACTTCACAACCCCAGGGAAAAGACTTTGCCTATTTACCCTATCCATGCCCCTCATAATTTTGTAAACCTCTATAAGGTTACCCCTCAGCCTCTGACGCTCCAGGGAAAAAAGCCCCAGCCTGTTCAGCCTCTCCCTATAGCTCAAATCTGGCAACCTTGTAAATCCTTTCTGAACCCTTTCATGTTTCACATCTTTCCCAAATTGCATGCAATATTCCAACAGTGGCCTAACCAATATCCTGTACAGCCACAACATGACCTCCCAACTCCTGTACTCAATACTCTGACCAATAAAGGAAAGCATACCAACACCACCTTCACTATCCTATCTACCTGTGACTCTACTTTCAAGGAGCAATGAACCTCCACTCCAAGGTCTCTTTGTTCAGAAAAACTCTCTTGGACCTTACCATTCAGTGTATAAGCCCTGTTAAGATTTGCTTTCCCAAAATGCAGCACCTCGCATTTATCTGAATTAAACTCCATCTGCCACTTCTCAGCCCATTGGCCTATCTGGTCCAGATCCTGTTGTAATCTGAGGTAACCCTTATCGCTGTCCACTACACCTCCAACTTTGGTGTCATCTGCAAACTTACTAACTGTACCTCTTATGCTCGCATCCAAATCATTTATGTAAATGACAAAAAGTAGAGGACCCAGCACCGATCTTTGTGGCACTCCACTGGTCACAGGCCTCCAAACTGAAAAACAGCCTTCCACCACCACTGTCTGTCTGCTACTTTTGAGCCAGTTCTGTATCCAAATGTCTGATTCTCCCTGTATTCCGTGAGATCTAACCTTGCTCATCATTCTCCCATGAGGAACCTTGTCAACTTTGTGCCTTTATTTAAGAAGGGATGTAAGGAAAAGCCCGGGAATTACAGACCTGTGAGTCTGAATTCAATGGTGGGTAGCTAGGGATTTATATGTAAGGAATGATTAGGAATACTTAGCATTGTTTTGTCTGAGGGAAATTGTGTCTCACAGACTTGATTGAGTTTTTAGGTAGGGCAGCACGGTGGCGCAGTGGTTAGCCCTGCTACCTCACAGCGCCAGGAATCTGGGTTCAATTCCAACCTTGGGTGACCGTCTGTGTCGAGTTTGCATATTCTCCCTGTGTCTGTATGGTTTTCCTCCCACAATCCAAAGAACTTGCCAAGCTAAATTGTTAAGGGATATGTAGATTAGGTGCATACGTCCGGGGTAAATATAGGGGAATGGGTCACTTTTCAGAGGGTCGATGTGGACTTGTTGGGCCAAACGGCCTGTTTCCATACTGTAGGGATTTTAAGTTCAGAAACAACATAATTGGTGAAGGCAGAGTTGGAAATGTTCTTTATTTGACTTTAGTAAAGTCTTTGACAAGCTTCCAAATGGTAGACTAATTAGTAATGTTAGATTATGTGGGATTCAGCGTGAGCTTGGCAATTGGATACAATATTGGCATAACAGCAGAAGACAGAGAGTGACTGTGGAGTGTTGTTCTTTTGGACTGGAAACCCGTGACTGGCAGTGTTCCACAGGGATTGGTGCTGGCTCCACTTTTGTTTGTCATTTATATGAGTGATTTAGATGAAAATATAGAAAGCATAGTTAGTAATTTGTGGATGACACCAAAATTGCTGGTAAATTGGAAAGTGAAGAAGGTTATCTGAGATTACCAAGAGATCTCGATTAATCAGGTCAATGGTTTGAAGAGTGTCAGGTGGAGATTAATTTGGATAAATGCAAGGTATTGCATTTTGGTAAAACAAATGAAGGCAAGACTTATAAATTTAAAAGAACAGAGAAAGACCTAAGCTTTCAGATTCATAATTCTTTGACTTTACATCACTTATAGATAGGGTGATTAAGGCGCTGTTCAGCATGCTTGCCTTCATTACTCAGATCGCACCATGTTGACGTTGTACTGAACATTGGTGAGGCATCTTCAGGAGTACTGTCCACTTCTGGTTACCCTGTTATTGGAAGGATATTATTAAGGTGGAGAAGGTTCAGAAGAGATTTATCAGGATTTTGCTGGGAATTGAGTGTTACAGCAAAATGGAGAGACTGGATAGGCTGGAACATTTTTCACTGGGGGCATAAAAGGTTCAGAGGTGATCTTATAGAGTTTTATAAATTTATGAGTAGTATAGATAAGATGAGTGGTCGATGCCCTTTCTGTAGGGTGGGGCATTTCAAGACTGGTGGCATATTTTAAGGTGAGAGGAGTAAGATTTAAAAAAGACATGAGGAACAATTTTTTTATACAGACAGTGGCTTGTGTGTGGAATGAAGGTCAGGATCAAGTGGTGGATGTGGGTACAGTTACAATGTTTAAAAGACTTTTGGATAAGTACATGAATAAGAAATGCTTGGAGGGATATGGACCAAGTGCAGCCAGATGGGATTAGTTTAGATTGTGATTATGGTTGGCATGGACTGTTTGGACCAAAGGGTTTGTTTCAATGCAGTGTGCCTTTATGACTGGCTGACCCCACAAATGATTGTTGTTGGGAAAAAGTTGGAATAAGTTATGAAGATGGGATGGACAGAGGGGAGAGGAGCAAACACTCGGTGGAGATGGAGTTCAGGGAGGGAGAAAAACTGTTGGGTAGACAAAAGAATGGTAAAGGTCAGCCTGGGAGAATGAACAGCTTCTGATGGGCACCATTAGTCGCTGAAAATGGATTGTTTGTGATAACAGCCCATGTCTGATGGGCTGGTGTATGTGGGTTGGGGGAAGGAGATAGGAGAAGGTGCTTTAGCCTTAAAATTATTGACCTCAATAATGAGCCCAGGAGGCAGATTTCATTCTCAAAGTCAAGTCACCATATTCTTAGCAGACCATGGGGCTGCTCTCTCACTAGACAGAGGTAATTGATGGCGATTTAACCTGAGGTCCACCATACTTCAGGTGAGGGGAGAAGTTGAGAAGGCAAATCGGTCATGGTAACCTGAATAGTGTGGGAATTGAGCCCATAATTTGGGTCTCACACACAAATTGTCCAACCAACTGAGCCAAATTGACCCCTAGTTTTCCTAAAAGGCACGACTGAATCAGATGGGCCTTTTACATATATTAACAATGTGGCCATGAAATTAGCTTATTTAAATTCCAGATTTTTAAACATTACATTCAAATTTCACAAACTTCTGCTGTGGTGGAATTTGAACCCATGGCCCTAGACTTGGGTGTCTGGAGTAGTCACCCAGTGACAGTAATAGTATACCACCAAGTCATGTGTGAATGCAGGACTCCGATATGTCCCACATGGCTGTGATGACTCACATACTGGATTAGTGGTGCTGGAAGAGCACAGCAGTTCAGGCAGCATTCAAGTAGCTTCGAAATCGGCGTTTCGGGCAAAAGCCCTTTATCAGGAATAAAGGCAGTGAGCCTGAAGCGTGGAGAGGTAAGCTAGAGGAGGGCTAGTCAAATGGAGACTGAGAGAATGTCCTTGCATTGATGGAACTATTCCTGATGAAAACTTTCATTGTAACCAAGAGGAACACATTCGACTGCTACACCTTCCTAATTGAGGAGATGATCTCAATATCAACACAAATTTGGGTGCTTTGGAGACTGAACTGAATGCTCTGCATGTGGTAAAAGTCTTTCAACACTCATATCAGAATGTATCTAAACGGATTAGCACATCAAATTACTTAAAATATTTTAAAAATCAAATTCAAAACTCAAAAGCAAAATATTGTTGATGCTGGAGATTTGGGGAAAAAAACCAATCAAAATGCTGCCAATACTCAGCACACCAGACAACACCTTGGAGAGAAACAGTGTTAATGCTTAGTTCAATGACCTTTCACCAGAGAATCAAGTCACAAAAATTCACAAAATCTGTTCCATTCTCAGGTGAAAGAATGTGTGAATGGCCTCTTACCGGGTATGACCTGCACCCGACTCTCTTTCTGGATCAGACACTGAATATCCTCTTGCAATAACGTGTAATCCACCACACACAGGTAAGTATGATTGTCCTTCACAGTCAACTGGTTTATCTGGATTAAGGTGATTCCCTCCTCTGGGTTCCCGATGAGCTCGTACCGATTTCCACCATTTACAGTTGCCCAAGTTCCCTGTGATTGGGCTTTAAAAGTAACAATGTGTTGATAGGGCTCCTTCCTCATCCAGGTAACAGTGGTCAGGTTGAGGAAGTCCATGGTTTCGAAGATACAGGGTAAAGTAACTGAAGCTCCCTCTGTCCCACTCACCACTGGGACACTTGCCTGAGCAGCTGAGGAAAGAACAATCATCAGAATTAATGAGATCAGAAGTCCTTGATTCAATTTGTTCCATTCCTTTCAACCTCACAATAAAATGAAGAATTAAAAACTCCACTCATGTCTCTAACAGGTCTCTCCCAGACATTCCCCTACAAGAGTCACCCTGATCAAAATGTCTCTCTACCTCTCAATTTAAGAATCCTAATCATAAGATACTTAGAGATCAGGAAATTCATTGTACCCTCCCGAATTCATTCATGCAGAACCCTCCATCCATATTCTTTACATAAGATCAAGGATTTTACAGCCTTCCCCCTCACTCTGTTGCTCAAACACATTGAAAGTATTGACCACACTCTGTGTGAAGGAGAACCCCCTGGTGTCATTCCTAATGTAACCATTCACCAGCTCCAACCTGTGACCTTTGAAATGAGCACAGGTTAATTTAAACTCAGGGTCCAGATTACATTTTTCTACACTGAGTAAAATACTTTTTGATGCAGGTGGAGTGGTAATTCATGAGGCTCTTCACTGCATGAACTTTAAAGATGAGCTGAGAGACAAACTGATTCTTCATTCCCCCCTTTAAACAGGAAGCCCCCACTTTCAAAACAGTTTGTCTTTTGCTGACAAGAGCAAATACCCTCTCAGAATCTGTCTTATCAAGTCTCTTCAGAACCTTCTTTGTTTCAGTAATTTCTCCTCTAAATTTTTTTCATTCAGTCATAGCTGTCACTGACTCAGATGATGGGCATTTATTGTGCATCTTCATTGCCCAGGAGAAGCTGCTTTCTTGAACTGCTGCAGCCCTGAGGTGTAGGGGTTACCCACAGTAATTCTAGGGATGGAGCTCCAGGATTTTGACCCAGCAACACTGAAGGAATGACAATATGGTAAGAATGGGACCTGCCTACTCTGCATTGAGTGAGGCAGCAAAAACAATGAGAGCAGACACAGCTGTGTCAATCTTGTAAAATCCTTCCCATTAACATCTGGAAGCTAGTGCAAAAAGTGGAAGAGCTGTCTCACAGACTGGTCAACTAACAGCCTCACATAGACAAACTCATGGAATCACAACTCACAATGTCTCAGGCACCACCGTCGCCACTGTTGGATATTTCCTGTTCCACTGGCAGGACAGACCCAGCAGAGATTGAGGGGCTGTGATATATAGTTGGGAGAAAGATGTCCTGGGAGTCTCCAACTTGAAATCCCCAACTGAAAGACAACATTGTAATCCCAATGAACCACAATCTATGTAAACCCACCACTCCACCATTCCCATCAGGCTGGGAAATTAATGAAGGGTCCATGCGAGTATGCTGTGAGCAACACCAGGCAAACCTAAAAATATGAAGTCAACACGCTGAAACTACAAACCCTAGGGCTACTTGGTTGTCTAACAGCAGAAACAGCACACAATAGAGCCATCCCATAAAGAATGGATCAGATGGCTCTGCAGGCCTGCTGCATACTTTCCCGAATGGTGGTGGACAGTTGCAGTACCAGCTGGTTCAGTACTGTTACAACACTGGGATCCCCCCAACAATGGGGAAAATTACCCGGGTATGTCCTGTACACACAAAGCAAGGTGAGTCTGACCAGGCCAATTACCACCCCATCAGTCCACTCTTGATCATAAAGAAAGTCATGGAAAGTGAGTGACTGCCCTTAACATTAAGGCCACATTTGAGCAGGTGTAGTGTCAATGAGTCTGAGTAAAACTGAAGCTAGCAGGAACCTGGGGAGAAACCTCCATTGGTTTGAGTCCTACCTGACACATGGGAAGGTGGTTGTGATTGGTCACTTCAGCTCCAGGACATCTCAGCAGAAGTTCCTCAGGGTAGTGCCCTAGGCCCAACCCTCTTCAGCTGCTTCATCAATGACCTCTCCTTCACCATGAGGTCAGAAGTGGGAATGAACGTTCACTAATCAACGTGGGATACAGGAGAACATCACCACCTACAAGCTTTCTTCTAAGACACTCACCATCCTGATTTGGAAATATTTCATCATTCCTTAAGTGTCACTGAGACAAAGTCCTGGAACTCCTTTGCCAAGCACATCATGAATATCCCTGCAGCTGAGGGAATGCAGCAGTTCAAGAAGGCAGCTCAACCTTCCATTGTCTAGGGCAATTAGGGATGGCCAAAAAGGCTGACCAGGCATGTGTCACCCACATCTGCTTAAAACATTACAAGATAAATATAGTTCCAAGTCAAGATGATGTGCATCTGCTGCTGTTTTTCATGGTGGTCATAGACGTCACAGTTTGGTAGGTACTGGTGGAGGAAATGTTGGTGTCTTCCTGCAGTGTATTTTGTAATTATTTTTATTCCCAAAATGGTGTTAGGGTGGGATTTCCAGGATTTGAGCCAGTGACAGTGAGAGCAGTGATATATTTTTTCTGCTCTCTTCCAGATGTGATGATGTTGCTCCTTTAACAAGGTATGTTGTCCTGGGCTTTTTTTTTCCCCCAGAGGTCATAAAAGGCACAGACTCCAAAAAGGCTAAGTTTGAAGGATTTTATGGCCAGTTTGATTATAGCTAACAGATACTCCCTCAGGGAAAACGTTTTCACATTTAAAAAAAAAACACTTGTACAATGAAAAGCGGGTGGTCAGTTCTCCCAGCTCAGCTTCTTTCTGGTTTGATTTTTTTTGGGGGGGGGGAGGTGCGGGAGAGTCTTGCGAATCATTTAAAGCAGTTAGGCAGTTTTGAAGCTGATCCTAGAAATAGTTACATGGTAGAGAGTGTTCCATGTTACCGTTTCTCTCCCCGACAACTCTCCTAAATGACTCTCCTGTTAGACTGGCACAGTGGCTTGGTGGTTAGCATTGCTGCCTCACAGTACTAGGACTCAGGTTTGATTCCACACTTGAGCAACTGTGTGGAGTTTACACATTCTCCCCGTATTTGTGTGGGTTTCCTCCCACAATCCAAAGATGTTCAGGTTATGGTGAACTGGCCATGCTAAATTACCATATACTGGATTAGTGGTGCTGGAAGAGCACAGCAGTTCAGGCAGCATCCAACGAGCAGCGAAATCAACGATTCGGGCAAAGGCCCTTCATCAGGAATTCCTGATGAAGGGCTTTTGCCCGAAATGTTGATTTCGCTGCTCGTTGGATGCTGCCTGAACTGCTGTGCTCTTCCAGCACCACTAATTCAGTATTTGATTTTCAGCATCTGCAGTCATTGTTTTTACCATGCTAAATTACCAGTAGTGTACAGGGATATGTGCATTAGTCAGGGGTAAATGTAGAGTAATAGGATAGGGGTTTGGGTGGGTTACTCTTTGGAGGGTAAGTGTGGATTTGCTTGACTGAATGGCCTGTTTCCACACTGTAGGGATTCTATGATGATCACCCTGTTTTTGACCATACCTTTTGTGCCAAGAGGTGTTTATGGAGATTGTTACAAGTTTTTGAAACAGCATCATTAAGTTGGGATAATCTGTTGGGTTTTCAGATACGTTAAGTTATTTGGTATTCTGTTCTCTTTTGCTGGTGTTTCATTTGGTAATTTGTAGATATATTCTGTTTTGTTTAAAACTAAGTGGTTTGGCAATCTGCATCTCTCCTGGAATATCCAGTCTACACCTGCTTAAAACAACTAGCAAAGTTAGTGTCTGAGGTACTTTCTTGAAATGTTCTGAGGGAGTCTGGCCTGGTCCTTAACACAGACAGGTGGGGAGTATTGTGTCATTCTCCTGACTTGTCAATAGGCTTTGGAGTCAGGAGGTCTGTTAATTCACAGGATTCCTAGCTTGTTTCCTGCTCTTGTAGCCATAGTTTCATTTGCACTCCTGGGTTCACTTCTTGTCTACAACTGCTTGAGACATTGAGGGGACATATAAGAGTCAACCATATCACTGTAGGTATGAAGTCACATGTCGGTCAGACAAGGTAATGATAGCAGATTTCCCTCCCTAAAGGACATGAATGCCCGAGGTGGTTTTTATTTTATGGTGATGGATACATGGTCATTATGAAACTAGTTTTTTGTGCTTGATTTTTTTCAATTCAAATTTCAAAATCTGCTGGAATTGGAATCATTTGCAAGGGCATTAACCTCTGGAGAAGATGTCTCCCCTAATTTTCTCCTCAGACCAATAGAGAGGGGGATAGCAACAGTGAGGCTCTCAGCCAATGTGAGCTGAAGATTCCTTCACCCTCAGACATGTTCATCCAATGAGGGCTCAGGAGATACAAGTTTCTCTTTTCCTCACTTAATGCTGGTAGAGCAGGGCTGTCACTGGTGGGAGTCTTGGAGCTTGCGTCTCAATGATATTTTCTCTGTTCTATATCCCAGAATGTCAAAGCTAGGTTAAATAGAGCAAATGAGTGAGTGTGTGAGAGACTGCAGGAAGTTTTAGAAATGGTGATGGAATGGTCTATACATTCCAGCCTATCTGACTAACTCCTGCCTCAGACCAACTGAAGAACCCAGGACAAGGAACCAACCCGGAACTCCCAGAACAAGTGGAGTCTGTCCCTATTCAGTTATCTGGCAGCAACACCATCTGAACATTGTTCCTCACCTGTCACTTCCAAATATGTTCCCATCGATGTTTGGAAACTGCCAATAATGAGTTCCACATGACACTGAAATAAACCAGTATCCTTCTGGCTCAGTCCCTCCACCATTATTGAGGCATCTTTGTTGCTGAGGTTCCCCACGAATCTGAATCGATTCCCACCATGCCGCTGTATCACATTCTCACATAGCTCACCCTGGGAATGGTCTGGACCAGGATATGTACAGTTAAAGATAACACCTGTGCCAGATTTAATCCATATGATGGAGCCAGTGAGTGGGAGATTAGTGTCAGGGTGGGTGAACCTGCAGGGTAAGACAGCGGAGCCTCCTTCCTCAGCCCTCACATCGTTTGCGACAGTCATTGACCAACCATGAGCAGAATCCGCTGTGAGGGGAGAGAGACAGCGAAAGAGGATATGAACACAACACAGACACCAAACAGTGAGAGACAACAGTGAATGTATTATACAGTGAGAAAAGGTATCGTATCATACAATCATTGTTTATAAACTGATCTGAGACAATGTAGAATGAGTTACAGACTGCAGCACAACAGAGGGCATCAGGTGCTTAATAGAACATAGAATATTACAGCGCAGTACAAGCCCTTCAGCCCTCAATGTTGCGCCGACCTGTGGAACCAATCTGAAGCCCATCTAACCTACACTATTCGATTCCTGTCGATATGCCTATCCAATGACCATTTAAATGCCTTTAAAATTGGTGAGTCTACTACTGTTGCATTTTGTAAACATCCTGAGGTGAGACTGTGGGTGTTTGTTGCTGTTGGTTGAAGAGAGGGTTTGGTGCCTGAGAGTTGTCTGAACTCTCCATTGTTCCAGGAGACCCAGAGTGATCTGAAGAGCAGGACTCAGGGCCCTCCCTGCAGAACCTTTTCTATTTCCCATCACTTTCTACTCTATTACCCAGCCAGCCTTCAGCAACCTGGCTCATTTATTACTCATAGCAGAGAGATGGAATATGTGGTGGAGGTACAGCAGAGGAAAATGCACAGAGAAATAAATAGAGGGAATTGGAGTAAAAAAGTAAATTCATCATAGTCCCAGAGAAATGCTGTCTCTTAGAGAGAGATGACTGGTGGTGATTTAACCTGAGGGTCATTATGCCTCAGACAAGGGGCACAGTTGAGAAGGTGGGACCTTCATGGTCCTCTCAGACAGTATGGGAATTAACCCTGCATTGTTGGCATCACTCTACACTGCAGACCAACTGTCCAGCCAACTGAGCTTACTGAACCCAGGAAGACAAACCAAGTAAATCCAGAAGGCAATGTGAATATTGTCAAGCGAGGGCATAAGGCAGTGTGGCATAGTTGGATGGCTTTTACTTGTGAAGGCAGATGAGCAGAAGCTGTTGATTAATGTATGGGGATGTGATATTTTTGCTATCACAGAAATATAGTTGAGGGTGAGGCAGGATTGACAGCACAATGTTCCAGGGTATACAACCATGAGATGAGACCTGTAGGGGTAGGGGGAATGTAGAATAGGTAGTGGTGTTGCAACATTTTTCAAATAGTCAATTGCTGTAATAAGATGGATGATATCTTAGAATGTTCCTCAAGTGAGGCCACATGGTACAATGTAAAAACAAACCCCCATCACCACCCTCTGTCTCCTCTCATCAAGTCAATTTTGTACCCAATTGGCATTCTCTCCCTGACTCCCATGTGATCTAACTTTAATAATTAGTCCACCTTTGTAATCTTGACAATGGCTTTACTGAAATCCACATAAACATTGTCTCCCCCTCTGCACTCATTGGTTTTTGGTTACTTCTTCAAAAACCTCTATTTAGCTTGTGGGACACGATTTCCCATCCATAAAGTCATGCTAATCAGTCCTTGCTTGTCCAAATATCTCTCAGAATTCCCTCTAACAACTTTTCCAATACTGATGTCAGACTCAAAGGTTTGTAGTTCCCAGGCATCTCCTCGTAGTCTTTCTTAAATAAAGACACAACATTCGCCACCCTCCATTCCTCTGGCACTTCACCGCTGTTTATGGATGATACAAATATCTCTGTTAGGTGCCACACAATTTCTTCCCCAACTTCCCACAATATATTTGGGATACATTTGATCAAGTTCCAGGGATTTATCCACTATTATGTTTTAAGACCTTGACCATTTCCTCTTCTGTAACGTGTTCTGCTTTCAAGACATCAATATTTATTTCCCTGAGTCTCCTGGCCTTCACTTCTTTCTCCATCGTGAAAATTGGTGCAAAGTATTTGTTTACTACATCTGTCCCATCTCCTGTTGTTCTACATATAGCCAACCTTGTTGATCTTGAAGAGACCCTATTCTCTCCCTAGTTGCTCTCTGGCTCTTAATGACCTTGTAGACTCTCTTTGGATTAACCTTAATCTTACCTGCCAAGGTTGCCTCATATCCCCTTTTCTCCTCTCCTGATTTCCATCTTAAAAATGCTGCTCTATCCCTTATACTCTTCAAGAGATTTACTTAATGGCACTTGTCAATACCTAATATATGACTCCTTATTCTTGACAAAAGGCTCAACTTCTTTATTCATCAATTGTTTTCTACTTTGTCCTATAATAGTAGTGTTGTCCCAGTCGAATTCATGCTGCTTGTCATCCACGAAACGACATGTCCAGCTATCCTTAGTAGCCACACACGCAGATGACAAGCAACATGAATTCGACTGGGACAACACTACTATTATAGGACAAGCCAAACAGAGAACAGCCAGGGAATTCCTAGAGACATGGCACTCAGCCACAGATTCAATCAATAAGCACATCGACCTGGACCCAATATACCGGCCACTGCAACGGACAGCTGGAACTGACAACTGGAAGCGGCAGATTCAAACCACTACAAATGTCGGAGGAAAGATCACAGAAGCACTTCACAGGAGGATCCCAAGCACTGAGGATGTCACCTAGACAGGGGGCGAAACGTCTGCAACACAAATTCCCAGCTCAGTGAACCGAACCACAATAACGAGCACCCAAACTACAAATCTTCTCACAAACTTTATCCTTCACTCTAACAGGAACATAGTGCCTCTGAACTCCTATTATCTCAATTTTGAAAAGCTTCTACTTGCCAGTCATCCCTTTACCTGTGAACAGTTCTACTCCAATCAACTTTTGAAAGTTCCTGTCTCACATCAAAATTTGCCTTTAAGAATTTAAATTTGCCAGTGAACAATTTTAATTTTTATATAAGGCCCAAACTTTTCTATAATGTTTAAAAATGGATAGAATTATGGTCAATGGTCCCAAAGTGCTCCTCCACTTCAGTCACTTACCTTGCCATATTTCCCAAGAGAAAGTCAAACATTGTTCCTTCTCCAGCATTTGCATCGATGTATTGAAAATAATTTTTTCTTAAGCACATTTGAATTTCTTACTATCCAAATCCTAAATACTATGACCATCCCAGTCTATGTTTGTAAAGTTAAAACCCCCTGCTATCAGAATTCTATCATTCTAATATATTTATCTGGAAATGCAATCTCTCAGCATATTTGCACCTCAATTTCCATCTGATTTTTGGGTGGTGGGGGATGGTGGTGGTGGTTGGGGGGGTGTGGGGCGAAGGGTGGTGCAGGTGCATATAGTACAATCCCATAAAGGTGATCATTCCTGAGGTTTCTCAGATCATAAGGGGCATAGATAAAGTGAATAGCAAAGGTCTTTTCCCCTGGGTGGGAAAGTTCAAAACTGGGGAGTATATTTTAAAGCAAGCGGAAAAAGATTTCAAAGGGACGTGAAGAGCAACATTTTCACACAGAGAGTGGTTCGTATGTGAAATCAACTGTCCAATGAAGTGTTGCATGCAGGTACAGTTACAAGATTTAAAAGACCATAAGATCATAAGACACAGGAGCAGAAATCAGGCCATTCAGACCATCATGTCTGCTGTACCATTCAATCATGGATATGCACATCAATAGGAAAGGTTGAGAGGGATATAGATCAAATGCAGGTAAATGGGAATAGTTCTATTTGGGAATCTTGGTAAGCATGGATAAGTTGGACCAAAACCTGTTTTCATGCTGTATGACTCAATGACTCGATAACTATAAAACAGGTACAATCCTTATCAACCCCCAAACCAAAAAGGAGAGATAGAAAGACAGAAATGTAAGCAAATCTCAGAGAACTGGAAAAATAATAAGATAATAACACAAGGTGATACCATCTTTTCCAATATTCAATTGGATAGACAACTAAAAAATGAAAGCTTAGAGGGGCTAGAATTCTTAAAATATGTCCAGGAGAGATTTTTAAACCAGCACACGGAGATTCAGATAAGAGACGGGGTGATGCTAGATCGAATTTTAGGGCACCACAGGAGAATGGTTGATGTGTCAGTAAGGAGCATTTCAATGATAGTGACTACGATTTTGGTAGATTTCAGATAATTAGACATGAGGACAAAGTTCTGTTTGGGCAGAAAGCTGATTTTAATAAGATGGGATCTGGTCAAAGTTGGAAGCACCTACATGAAGGATTGGAAAAAGGAAGAAAGGAAGTTTATGGGAGGTACTGAGTTGTGAAAACACCAGATATCCTCAGAGTATAGAAAGTACAGAGGGTCAGTCAAGAAGAAACTAGGAGAGCAAAGAGGGGATGAAATAAGATACTATTAGGTAATATTAAGGTAAACCTGAGGGAATGTCATGTGTATTTAGGGGCAAGAGAATAACCAGGGATATTAGGGACCAAAATGGCAATCTATGCATTGGGCCAAAGTAATAGGTGATGTTTCAAAATAAGATTTCACATCTGTATTCAGTACAGAGATAAGTAGAAAGTAGGTGCAGAAATCAAGGACGGGAATTGTGATAAGTGTGAACAAGGTTGCAGACAGAAGTTGGAAAAATTAATGGTTTTATCAGGCTTGAAAATGGCTAAATTCCCAGGCTCAGTTGAGATATAACCCAGGCTGTATGTGGGACAAGGGAAGAGAATACAGTGGTCTGATATTAATTTCCAAATCCTCTCCGGCCACAGGAGGGATGCCAGAGCGCTGAAGGACAGCTAATGTGGTACTATTGTTCAATAAAGGTGGTAATGATAAACCAAGAAACTACAGGCTAGTGAGGTGAACATCAATGGGGGGAAAACTATTGGAAACAATTTGGAGGAACAGAATGAACCTTAAGCAATAAGGGTTAATCAAGGATAACTAGCATGGCTTTGTAAAGGAATTGGGATTTGATTGAATTTTCAAAATGTATCTAAATATGTGGATGACGGTAACACAATTGATATGGTCCACATGGACTTCAGTAAACTTCACTTAAGGATGTCTTGCACACTTGACTTTCTGCACATTCATCAGATAGGATTCTGTCTGTTCCTCCATGAAATACGTTAACATAAACAAATTCAGTGATTCTTTCTAGCCTTCCTTCTTGGAGTAGTGAAACAGTTTCAGACTTATTTTCAGCTCGAGTGGTCTGGAAAAATCTTTCCAAATCTCAACTTGGAGACTTCTATAAATTCTTTTTTAAAAAAAATGTATTTCTGCTGGTTTGACTTCTGTTCTTCTGAACTCAATCTACTCGTGGTAATTAACCATCTGTTCTGATAGGCCGTAAAACTCAAATTTATAAATGCTCATCAATTATCTTCCAGGTCACTTAGCTATAGGGACATACTTTGTCAGAAAGACTGTCTTAATTTCACTGTTCCAGATCACATTCTGACCCCTTCTTTAAAAAAAAATCACTTTCACAGAACTGAAAACTAAAATCTATTTCCCTCTACTTTTGAATCCAAGTCCTGAATTAATAATAAATATTTTTTAAACTTCCATCACGCAGTGCCCTCTGGCTCTTCATCTCTTCATGAGTGGATTTGATCTCTCTCCATCTACACCATCCTGACCACTCATAATTTTAAACATATCAGTGAAATCTTCTCCCAGCCTTTCCTTCAGCCCAGATCCATTCTTAACCCAGTTATATAATGACGTCTCATTTTGATGTCACTAATTGTGCAATTCGCCAAAAGAAGAGACATACTGTCTGTATCCACTTTATCAAGAGGTTGCATCATTTGAAATATCTCTGTCAGATTATCCCTTCATTGTGCTCTTCTCTTCAATGCAAAAGTTATAGACATGCACAGGATCGGTGAAACAATAATGTGTGTTTTTGTTTGAGGGGAGTATTTTGATTTACTGGAAGGGATTCCAGCATCACACCTTTTGACTTTGATCTCCAGCATTTGCAGTCCTCACTTTCTCCTCAGCAACATTTATTGTCAATCTGACTTCTGTTCTGCTACTTCAGACTGTCTAATAAGTCATGGAACCAGTCCATTATATCCTGACAGTTGTATGTAATGATTGGCAACAATTTAAGGTGCATCCACTTAAGGATTATGTTGTCACAACATTTTCTATGCAATGAATGTGAAAATTGACTCCCCACCTCCCCTTAAAGGGTCATCTAGTGAATTAGGTTCCATTAATGATGACAACCACTGGTGGGGCCCTGAATAGACTGAAGTTGCTGAATAGACTGATGTGACTTGAACCCAGAGCTCTGCATAGCATGGACACTCTCCACTTGCCCACAAATATGTCCTTCGAATTGAACGGGACAGAATCAAATGAAGCTCAATATCAATGTCACTGAGCTCACCAAGACCATAATACAGGTTTCCCATGACAACCTCGCAAACCTCCCTCTTTTACAGTGCAATAAGTAACAATGCTGAAGCTAGAAGCAGCGAAACCTAAAGCCACTGGAGAAGCTGCAAAAAAAAAGATTGAATTGGGGAATACCAGATTGGAATGGTTCACGAGGAAATGCCAAGAGGGAAGATTGTTGGTTCTGGATTAGTGGTGCTGGCAAAGCACAGCAGTTCAGGCAGCATCCGAGGAGCAGTAAAATCGATGTTTCGGGCAAAAGCCTTTCATCAGGAATACAGGCAGAGTGCCTGAAGGGTGGAGAGATAAATGAGAGGAGGGTGGGGTGAGGAGAAAGTAGCATAGAGTAGAATAGGTGAGTGGGGGTGGGGATGAAGGTGATAGGTCAGAGAGGAGGGTGGAGTGGATAGGTGGAAAAGAAGATAGGCAGGGGTCAGTGCTGAGCTGGAAGTTTGGAACTGGGGTGAGGTGGGGGAAGGGGAAATGAGGAAACCGTTGAAGTCCACATTGATGCCCTGGGGTTGAAGTGTTCCGAGGCGGAAGATGAGGCGTTCTTCCTCCAGGCGTCTGGTGGTGAGGGAGGCCCAGGACCTCCATGTCCTCGGCAGAGTGGGAGGGGGATTTGAAATGTTGGGCCACAGGGCGGTGTGGTTGATTGGTGCAGGTGTCCCAGAGATGTTCCCTAAAGCGCTCTGCTCTCTGGGACTCCCGCACCAATCAACCATATCGCCCTGTGGCCCAACATTTCAACTCCCCCTCCCACTCTGCCGAGGACATGGAGGTCCTGGGCCTCCCTCACCACCAGACGCCTGGAGTAAGAACGCCTCATCTTCCGCCTCGGAACACTTCAACCCCAGGGGATCAATGTGGACTTCAACAGTTTCCTCCTTTCCCCTTCCCCACCTCACCCTAGTTCCGAACTTCCAGCTCAGCACCGTCCCCATGACCTGTCCTACCGGCCTATCTTCTTTTCCATCTATCCACTCCACCCTCCTCTCTGACCTATCACCTTCATCCCACCCCCATCCACCCATTGTACTCTTTGCTACCTTCCCCCACCCTCCTCCCTGACCTATCACCTTCATCCCCACCCCTACTCACCTATTGTACTCTATGCTACTTTCTCCCCACACCCACCCTCCTCTCATTTATCTCTCCAACCTTCAGGCTCTCTGCCTGTATTCCTGATGAAGGGCTTTTGCCTGAAACATCGATTTTACTGCTCCTTGGGTGCTGCCTGAACTGCTGTGCTTTGCCAGCACCACTAATCCAGAATCTGGTTTCCAGCATCTGCAGTCATTGTTTTTACCTGGAAGATTGTTGGGACAAAGCCACCTATTGAAGCAGTGAAGAAAGACAGAAACTTGTTCATTGGTCAGCAATTGCACTGAAAAGTTAAGATTCTGCATGATTCAAACAACACAAACAATTTTCAACAATAGGGAAGCCATGGCGTAGCCGTATTGTCAAGTGGTGAGACATCTAAAAATTCTGGTCATGCTCTAGGGAATGGGGTTCAAAGCCCACCATGGACTTTTTTTTGTGAAATTCTGGAATTAACAGTCCCATGGTGACTGTAATCTCAAGGAAAGGAAATCTGTTATTCTTACCTAATGGTTCCACATGTGACTCCAGATCCATAGTAATGCAGGTGACTCTGAACTGCCCTATGGGCAGTTAGGAAGGAACAATGAATGTTCCAGCCAGTGACAACTGCATCGCATGAATGAATGATAAAAACAATGAG
Organism: Chiloscyllium punctatum; assembly: GCF_047496795.1. Classification (NCBI taxonomy): domain Eukaryota; kingdom Metazoa; phylum Chordata; class Chondrichthyes; order Orectolobiformes; family Hemiscylliidae; genus Chiloscyllium; species Chiloscyllium punctatum. The sequence continues at coordinate 8,225,570 of NC_092740.1, forward strand.
TCCATGGGAGGTGACAAGACCAAACCCATCTTGTCCTCAGGATTCAGGGAATTCCTGACAATGAGCTCCAAAGGTGAGAAAATTTTCTGGAAGATTGTGGAGAGGACAGGCCAATTTACATTCAAAAGTCACAAATCCAGGAGGCACCTTTTTAATCAATGGAGCAGTCAGTAACCAGGGGATACAGACTTAAGGTCAGAGATAGAAAGTAGGAGGAGAGTTGAGGAGATACTTTTTCACACGGAGAGTGATAAGAGTCTGGCACTGACTGCTGGAAAGGCTACTTTTTTTTAGAAACATGAGGAACATTTAAGCAGTATTTCGGTATTCAGTTGAGTTTCCATTTGCTTCTTCAGTAGCTTTCACCTCTCATTTCTTTTTGATTTTTTAAACTTCTGTCCAATTGAATCCCACCTCCCACCCCAACCCTACCCGAATAATTAATTTAAAGCCTTCAATAAGTTGGTAAGAAGGCAATTGGATCAAGAGCTGCACTATGGAAGAACTATAGTCAGATATTTGTTGTTTGACACAGACATGATGGTCCAAACAGCCTCTTTCTAGGCTGTAAGTGTCCAAAGATCCATGAATTTACAATGAAACCTTGAAGGAATGAACCTTCATACTAGGAATAGTTAATTCCTGGTTGGTTAACAGTAATTAATACTCATCATACTGATAAAAGAGCATTGAAAATGAAATAGATAAGATTTAGCATTCTACGCTGCATTTAACTTATATCTTCCAGAGAAATGTTGCAACTTCACATCATTCAGTAAATCTCAATGATCAGCCAACGATAGGGTTTGGCGACATCAAGTAGCAAATTTTGCCTCTTTGTTTTCTATATTTGCAGTATTATTTATAAGAAATAGAGACAAATGTCTTTCGATTCATTATTGTTACTTCTCAGTCAGTTTTGCCCCAGCATATCTTTGAACCTTGGTTGTGTCTGCAGTATTCTGCATCTCCCCTCACTCTGTGGAAAGTCACATGAGTTTCTGTGGGCTCTGTCCCATTTGAGCTCTGATGGGAATGTTTTGGCAGATTCAGGTAAGTGATGTTATCCTGCTTTATTATTTTGTAAAGCAAATGATTTCTCCCTGACAAAGAAACCACGGTGAAGGAAAAGGCACATCATGCTAAGCAGTAACAGGTTTGGGAACTAAATACCAGATAACAGATGAAATATCCAGGAGGAGGCAATACATGATGGAAAAAATGGATTTGAAAGGTTTGTATTAGAAAGCACTTACTGTGACCCCACACGGAGACTGAGAGGAGCACTGCAGAAAGACAAACATAGAGAGACTTCATCATCAACACTTCAGTGTTTCATCCTCTTCACTTACTTACTCTTGTCCTTTTACAGAAAAATACAGAAGTTACTTGGGTTCCTGTACACTCCTGAAAAAATGTTGATCAGAACCAGAAATGGGAAGTCTCTTTATGGTCAGTAGCAGCTGAGAGAATGACATAACTTTGTGAAACTGAGGCAGCAACCACAACAACATTTGAGAACAGGAGATGTTGTATAAGCTTCCAATACCATCTTCAAAATCCTCAATGTCAACTTCAAACACTCCAAGAGCTGAGGCAGAACAGGGTTAGACACAGAGAAAAAGCTCTCTCGACACTGTTCCCCCATCAAACACTCTGAGGACTGGGACAGCATGGGATGGAGCAAAGCAAAGCTGCACTGAGAATCATAGGATTCCTGCACTGAGAATCATAGGAGTCCATTGAATCCCATCACCCCTCCAGAGAGCATACCGTCCAGACCCATTCCATCTATCCAATCCCAGAAGCTTTGCATTTCCCATGGCTAATCCACCTAACCTGCACATCTTTGAACTGTAGGAGGAAACTGGAACACGCAATGGAAACCAATGCATGCACTTGGATAATGTGCAAACTTCACACAGTCATCCAAGGCAGGAATCAACCCAGGTCCCCAGAGCTATGAGGCAATAATGCTAATCAATGTACCACCGTGCCTCCCTTATACACATATTTTATATTTTTTATATTTTCTTTTCTCTTCCAGATCTTCTTTACTGTGTGAATGTACTGCCAGGTGTTTCATTCATGCTGTTTAGTGGGTAAAATCACTTCTGTCACAGTTATGAATGTAGGTGTGTACGTGATGATAAAAAGCCCAGACTGAAAGAGGTTGAAATTACTCCCACATTTTTGACTTTAATTTGAATATAGATAACACATTCCTCAGTCAGTGGCAACGCATATCCCTGAAGATATCTTATGAACTCCAAAAACATTGTGCAGGTAGGCACTGGTTTGCTTTGTAAGCTTTGTCCCAAATTGTCCTGTTTGACAGGGGAAGCAGTCTAATGAAGAGTGCAATTATGTCAGATCTTCATCTTCAGATCGTCCTAAGTTGCTTCACGGTGTGTTGAGACTGAATTGAATTTCAAGTGCAAATAACACTTAATTTTCCTGTAACCTGAGTTGAATAATTATGTCCAGGTTCAAACTCACATCTTGGAATGACACCACTGGTAGAAGAGCAAAAATATTAATAGGGAGGTTTAAAACAATGAGCATAATTAAAGAGATGTGATTCAAGGAGGGAATCAAAACGTAAAACATAGAAATTAAGAGCACTTGTAGGCAATTCACCCCTTGCAGCCATTTGATATGATCATGGCTAATCGTTCTGTTCAGCATCCTGTTTCTGCTTTTGTCCCATTACCTTTGATCCCTTTAAAGCTAAGAACTATATCTAATTTCTTCTTCAAAACGTTCAAAGTTTTGGTCTCAACTCTTTTCTGTAGCACAGAATTCCACAGGCTCACCACTCACTGGATGAAAACATTCCTCCTCATTCCATTCCTAAACAGCTTAGTATCCTTATGACTACTGGTTCTAGACTCCACATTAGGAACATCCTTCCTGCATTTACCATGTCAAGGCATTTTAGAATTTTATAGCTTTCTATGAGATTCCCCTTCATTGTTCCCAAATTCAGTGAATATAGGAGCATCTGGAAAGTGCCAAAGAGTGTGCAACACTTCAGCAAGGGTGAAAATACAAGGAATGAAGAACAGGCAAGCAATGCTCTCTAAACTTTCCTCATCAAGCACTCCCAGGACAGGGAGAACACATGGTTAGATTCTGGATTAGTGGTGCTGGAAGAGCACAGCAGTTCAGGCAGCATCCGAGGAGCAGTAAAATTGACGTTTCAGGCAAAAGCCCTTCATCAGGAATACAGGCAGAGAGCCTAAAGGGTGGAGAGATAAGTGAGAGGAGGGTGGGGGTGGGGAGAGAGTAGCATAGAGTATAATAGGTGAGTGGAGGATGGGATGAAGGTCGGGGTGGGGGGAGGGCGGAGTGGATAGGTGGAAAAGAAGATCGGCAGGTAAGACAAGTCATGGGGACAATGCTGAGCTGGAAGTTTGGAACTGGGGTGGGGTGGGGGAAGGGGAAATGAGGAAACTGTTGAAGTCAGATACAGAGTAAAGCTGTCTTTACACTTTTCTCATCAAACACCCCAAAGACAGGAGCAGCACAGGATCATGTAAAGAGTTTAGTTCCTTCTTTCTGGTAGCCCACATCCATTTGTGTTGCTGAAGGGAGGGTGACTGGAGACAGATGGAGGCTGCTATCCTGGATCTTCTGTCCTGAACACACTTCACGTGGATAACAGCTGACCGAGGGTTACAGATCTCTTATGGGTTAATCTCAGATCTGTTTGTAGACAGATGCAAATTCACTGAGTCTGGTTTGAATTGACATTGTGCACATGCACACATACACACACATACAAACTTCTTTTCAGTGCCATTAAAACCAATCATTGGACTTAACAGAATAGGAAATTCTGTTGTAGCTACTGAAGCCTCTGTGTGGTTTGCATGTTATCTTTGCAGTTCCCACAACTTCCTTCTCAAAGTCCCGACGTTTTGGGCTGTATGTTGTGTTTCTTTGGCTAAGTCTGAGCTGCACAATATTTTTGGGAACATTTTTGCCTGCCTCTGTCTCATTCCAGGAGGAAAGCAACCCACAATAGGTCAGAAAGAGTCTAGATAAGGGGTGTGCTGTTGATCATTTAGTTCTTCAGTCCTGATGTGGAGACCATCCTGACTCTGACTGCCCCGAGCTGAGTCAGGACAGATCGGAGGTTGCACTCGGCTGGGTGTTCCAGGAGCCCCTGAGAAAGGCTGTCTCTCTGACTCAACTGAGAATGACCGACAATTACCCTCTTCGATATAGAGGAGACCAAAACGTCGACTGTGTGATCACTTTGCTGAGCACCTTCGGTCTGTACGCAATCAGGTCCCGGACTGTCTCGTGGCTTGCCACTTCAACACACAATCCTGCTCCCATGCCCACATGTCTGTCCTTGGCCTGCTGCAATGTTCCAGTGAAGCTCAATGCAAACTGGAGGAACAGCATCTCATCTTCCGACTAGGCACATTACAGCCTGCCGGTCTCAACATTGAATTCAACAACTTCAGATGATTATCCCATCTCGACCCCTCTGTTTTCATTTTGCTCTGTAATTTTATTTCATTTATTTTATTTATCGTTTTAAAAAAAAATTTCACTGTTCTGTACCTCTCTCTTTCTCTCGCTCCCCACTCTCTCATCACCTTTTTCCTCTCCTCTTCCCCCTTTGCTATCCTTCTCCCCTGTTTTCCATTTTGCCTCTGCTTTACCCATCCCAACACACCCCCCCCCAACCCCATCATCCCCCACATATTTTGTCACATCGCAGTGGCTTCAGCCTTGGTCATTCACAGCTCCTAATCTCCTTATAATCTCTCTATGCACTGTCACTATCACCTCTTTATTGCTACCTTTGCTTCTGGAGCCATGACTCACCTTCTCTCAGCCTAGTATAAATACCTCCCTATTTCTCCCTTTTTTAAGCTTTGATAAAGGGTTAGTTAGACTCGAAATGTCAGCTCTTTTCTCTCCTTACAGATGCTGCAAGACCTGCTGAGATTTTCCAGCATTTTCCCTTTTGGTTTCAGATTCCAGAATCGGCAGTAATTTGCTTTTATCCAGTGTCTCCCTGCTCAACTGAGAATGACCGACAATTATAACAAGCTTCCTGTGTCTCTGCTAAATGCATAACATAACAGCTGTGATATGAGCCTGGTAAATGGCTGAGAGAGAAAAGTGTTAAAAGGCAAGGCAAGGGTATTGTGAGCATCCAAGGATATTGTTAGTGAAAGATTCCCAGAATCTTAATCCAGCGACACTGAAGTAACAGCAATATATTTCCAAGCCAGAATGGTGAGTGACTTAGAGGGGAACTTGCAGTTGGTGATGCTCCCATGCATCTGCTATCAACTAGGGTGACACGGCGGCTCAGTGGTTAGCACTGCTGCCTCACAGCATCAGGATCCCAGGTTTGATTCCAGCCTTTGCACATTTTTCCCTTGTCTGCGTGGATTTCCTCCAGGTGCTCCGGTTTTGTCCCACAAGTCCAAAGATGTGTAGGTCAGGTGAATTGGCCATGCTAAATTGCCCATTGTGTTAGATGCATTAGCCAGAGGGAAATGGATCTGGGCAGGTTACTCTTCAGAGGGTCGGTGTGGACTTGTTGGGCCAAATGGCCTGTTTCCACACTGTAGGGAACCTAATCAACCACCTTCCAGATGGAAGTGGTTGTGTGTTTGGAAGATGCTATCTGACAACTTTTGATGAATTTCTGATGGGCATCTTGTAGATTCTATAGACTGGTTTTACTGTGTGTTGGTGGTGGAGGGAATGGAGTTTTCTGGATGTTATGCCAGTCAAGTGGGCTATTTTGTCCTGAATGGTGTTGTGAGAAATTAAGCTCACACACTTCAATAATTTCAGTCCGAGACAAAATCTGAATCAGTCGAGTCCTTTATTTTACTCTTGCAAGAGGGTGTGATGTTCACTGTCTACAAGGCAAGGGACACACACACCGAATTCAACGAATACTCGATATTTATATAATTTGGTTTCTATATATTTTGTATTTTATTGCTCTTCCCCTGTTTACATCTTCCACTTCCCTAAGACCGGCACCCATTACTCCTGTTTATCTCTTGCCTTATCCAGCCTTGTCTGTGACAAAATGCTTATTTCTGGCCTCACAAGGCCATTTGACCTCATCCTGCTGTGGGTCATTTTTTGGCATATCCTTTCCTTTCCATTATCTACTCCATCCCGTCTCAGCATCTTATTGTTAAGACCCTTTTAATTGGGGTTTGTTCCTGTGTTTCTGTAAAAGTGGGAAACAGATGTTTATACCTACTGTTTGTACAGGCGTATCTAGCTTAACTTCCTCCCTCACAGCATCTTATCTATTCACCTGTAATATCTACCATTGTTTTGCAGTTCTGTTTCATTCTTGCATACAATTTTAGCTAATACAAAAAACAATTATGCATTTCCTCCACATAGTTTCCATTCTTGTTGACTCAGCTCTTGGCTGAAACTATTACACACTGGTGTGAGTTCATTTACTTTGTATAAGTAATTATAATTGCAGAAGTAACACTACTTTACCCAAATCCCACAATTTCCCCTTTTTCTTTAATTACCATTTGTTATCTTCTGCATTTTTCTTTTAAGCATCGCCCCCGAAATTCGCAAGCATCATACCGGAGATTTCACCCATCTTGGTCTCACTCATCCCCTCATTCTTTAGTCAATAAAGTTCCTCTGCCTGATTCCCGTTTAGGGGCATCTGTTTCATTAAGGCTGTCTCAATCAGTCTTTGGGTGACCCCTCGTATACAGGGTATGATACAACAGCCAATGGCCACCAATACTCTGACTACTACTATCAGGGAAGTAAGGATGGAAACCACCACCCCCTTCCATCTTCCAAACCATGATTCAAGCCATCCTGTGAGAGATGTGTCTACTCCTGAATTCTCAGCCAGTTCCTCTGCTAAGGTAGTCAATCGCCTTAAGGCCCGAGTAATTGAACCATCAGGTGCAGTGTTATTAGGAATAAAGGTACAACAGCTTCCTCCTAACATCACACACACACACACCCTTTTTCTGCTAAAATCATATCAAGGGCCATTCTGTTCTCCCATGCCATCCTAATTGTCGCATCAAGCTGGTCTGATATTCCTTTAACCGCATCTCTTGTATAATTTATAAATCGCTGTTGATTATAGAAAATGTAATTTATCCAATCTACATTTTTATTAATTGTTACCCACCAAAAGAGAGCTGACTCAAAGCCTGCTGCAATCTGGTTACGAGCCTTGAATTCACCAGGTACCCCCCTCAGGACTCCTACCGAATTGAGATAAATCCTGTCATCGAAAGAAGTATCTAACAGTGATCTCTTACCCCTTCCCTTTTTCCCTACTATCCTTTCCTTCTCAAATGGAACTGCCAATTGTACAATTGCACATACCCCTCTCCAATCTGGAGGTAGGGTGGGTCTCAATATTTTGCCTCCACAGTACCACCACAGATCCGCTCGGGGAACCTTTAGTGCTGAGTAGTTGCCTCCCTTCTCCGTTTCGGTATCATTTTAATTCTCTGTACATAATTTCAGCTCCCCCATATCTCTAGACCGACTTGTACCTCATCTACGCACACACAACATGTGATTTCCAACTGTGGCAGAAAATGTGGGGGGAACTTTTGCATCTTTCTTCTCCAAGGGAGGGAACATCAGAGATATGGAGGGACAATTCCTATCATTCCATGCAGTCTCATCCTGATACAGGGATATCATACATTTCATGCCCTTCCTGTCTCGCTTCCAACCGAGCGGAAAGGGAACCACCTGGGCCACTGGCCTACTGGAGGCACATGCATAGCAATTGCTTTTGTTCAGACTTTTTACAGTATACTTTACCCATTCAACCCAGGCATTTGCATCCCTGTACCCAGTTTCTATTTCGATAGTCTGTTTCAAGTCCAGTACAATGAGAACCTTTATCCACGTATGGAGTCAGCTATTACAAGGGGGCATAGCTTTAAATTAAGAGGAGGTAGATATAGGACAGATGTTAGGGGTAAATTCTTTACTCAGTGAGTCGTGAGTTCATGGAATGCCCTGCCAGTAGCAGTGGTGGACTCTCCCTCTTTATGGGCATTTAAACGGGCATTGGATAGGCATATGGAGGAGAGTGGGCTAGTGTAGGTTAGGTTGGCTTGGGTCGGTGCAACATCGAGGGCCAAAGGGCCTGTACTGTGCTGTATTTTTCTATGTACTATGTTCTATGTTCTTTACCTCTATAAATTTTACTACTTTATTGGGAGGGGTGAAAGGTTGTATCTCATTATCAAGTAGTTCCGCCCGTTTTCCCTGTCCTATGCTAATTCAAAAACAACTGCCCGAGAAATCCTTCCCGTTTGCTTTCATTTCTATCCCAAATGTTTCATTTAATTGTATCTCATAGGTGCCTCCCCCCCAGAATTGCTTTATGCCATATGATTTTCTTTATTGTTAGGCATATTGGGTTACACTTTTTATTGGGACAATCGCGAGCTGGTCGGAAGGGGGTCCAGTGTACTGTGACGAGACCATTATACCAAGTACCATCCCCAAGGCCATTCCCATAGGACTTAAGATATATCGCAGAGCTGCGGTACTGTCTCTGATTATCTACATCCCCACAATTTACTAAACTGCATGCATCAGCGTCTATTACTTGTGGATTATCAGACTCAGGAACTGTTAATATTACATGTAAAAATGATATTTGACAAAATCCCGATACTAAGAGGGCTAGCATCATAACTCTAAGCATTCCCAGTACTCTAAACATCATGCTGAAGCACAAAAAGAATTAATATACAATCCTACAGAAATAATCCTGCGCTCGCGTCGCCACTGTGTAATCAGTTACTCAAAGTCTCTTTAGTCTGAGTTTCAGCGGGTCTTGCGTTGATTCGGCTGTTCAGACTTCTTCCTCAACTGGAGATTCCACTGACCCTTTGATCCGAGTGTAGTGAATCCAGCCTTTCTCCACCGTCCTTATTGCCGTTTCGGTAGTCAAAAGAGCCTGGTACAGCCCTTCCCAGTCCGGCTGCAATTTAGTCTATGTCCATGATTTTACTAAGACCCAATCACCCGGCCGGATGGGATGAACGGTGAATTCAAGGGGTGGAGTCTGTGCCAATAAACCCTGTTTCCTGAGGAAAGACAAAGAGGAGGACAAGCCCAGTATACACTTCTTTAAGAACAAATCTTTAGTTTCGGGAATTGGCAATTCTCCATTCATTCCCAGATAAGGTCATCCAAATAAGATTTCATAGGGAAGTAGTCCCAAATCTTTCCTTGGAGCTGTTCGTACTCGCAAGAGAGCTATAGGTAAACATTTGGTCCAAGGGAGTCTGGTTTCTATTATCAATTTAGAGAGCTGTCAATTGAGTGTTTGGTTCATTCTCTCAAACCTTCCCGATGATGGCGGGTGCTATGGAGTATGGAACTCCCAGGAAATTCCCAACCCTTTCATTACCCCCTGTAACACTTTAGAGCTAAAATGAGTTCCTTGGTTGGAATCTATACAGTTTACTAGCCCATATTGGGGAATTATGTGCTCCAATATTGTTTTAGACACCCCACTTGCAGTGGCAGTAGCTAGGGGGTATGCCTCAACCCAACCGGATAAATTATCTACTATGACCAACATATATTTTAGTCTCCCTACTCTGGGTAGTTCAGTATAATCTACTTGTATACTCTGGAAGGGTCTCTTCCTCCCGACGTCTGTTTTCTCAAGACTTTTTTATTTACCTTTCTGCATATTATACATCCCTCACATATTTATTTAGCAATTGTATATATTCCTTTACATCCATATTCCCTAAGAACTAAATTACACATTGCTTGTACTCCCCAATGACTGCCTTGATGTAGGACAGCCATAATCCCTCGCATCATCATTTTGTTCAACATTTCCCTTCCATCAGGTAACATCCAATGCCCATCTGCTGTTTTTGCAGCCCCTAAATCTTTCAATTCTTTTTCTTCTCTTTCAGTAATTATAGGAGCTTCCCGAGGACCTGGGACAGTAGGTATTAGGAAATGAATCACCACTTCTTGTGGGTTCAGGGCGGCTTCCCCAGCTACTTCATCGGCTAATCTATTTCCCCTAACTTCTGGTACATTTCCTTTCTGATGACCATTTACATGCACTACTGCTAATTCTAGGGGGAGTAATAGGGATTCCAAGACCCGTTTAATCAATTCTTCATGTACTAATTCCTTCCCCCGCCTATTAATCAGTCCTCTTTCCTGCCATATCTTTCTGAAAGTGTGCACAACACCAAATGCATATTTGGAGTCAGTGTATACTGTTCCCTCTTTATTGTCTAATGCCCTAACGGCTCTATCCAATGCATAGAGTTCGCAGTTCTGAGCTGACCACCCATTTGGCAACTTTCCTGCCTCCACCACACTACCGTTTGTCCCATCTACGACTGCATATCCATTATGTCTTTTCCCTTCAGTCACCCGGGATGATCTGTCTATAAAAGGTCTAGCCCCTGCGTGAAGTGGAACATCTCTCAGGTCCATGTGGACCTTAGTTTGGTATTCTATAATGTCAAGGCAGTCATGCCCTGGATTCTGAGGAGAGTCTCCTTCCCCTTTCCAAAGAAAGGCAGCTGGATTTAAACAATTGTCCGTGACCAACACTAGATCATCCTTTTCTATTAATATTGCCTCATATTTCAAAAATCCGTGAGTCTGTCAACCATCCCCCAGCCTTTTGGTTTAGGATAGTTCTCACTTGGTGTGGGGTGCTGTTACTCTTAGGGCTCCCCCAAATATAAGCTTTCTGCTTTCCTCCACCAACAGTGTAGTGGCAACCACGGCCTGCACACATTCAGGCCATCCCTGGGATACTGGATCCAATAGCTTTGAAAGATATGCTACTGGCTGTTTCATTCCTCCCCACCTCTAGGTTAATACTCCCAAAGCCGCTCCCTTATCCACAGTAGCAAAGAGGTGGAAAGGTTTATCTAGGGAAGGTAAGGCTAACACAGGGGCATGGATCAGATCTCTTTTGAGTTCCTCAACTAGTTCTTTTTCCTCATCATCCCAACTTAGATGTTTTGATTCCTCCTCTAATAGTTTGAGATATAATTTCTAGGTCTTTTGAGCATAGGAATCAATCCACAATCTGCAATATCCCGTTAGACCCATAAATTTACATAACTCCCGTTTAGTCCTGGACAGCGTCATCCCCACTATTCCCTCTATCTGTTCCGGGCTTATCTTTCACTTTCCCTCACTAACGAAATGTCCCAAGTATTTCACTTCTTGCTCCACATATTGTAGTTTGTTTTTAGATACCCACAGTCTCTGCTGGCCCAGGAAATTCAATAATTTGTTCGTGGCTTCTACTACTCTTTCTCTTCTTTTTCCTGTTACTAAGAGGCCGTCTACATACTGCAACAGGGTAGTCCCCTTGGGGCTGCTAAACTTCTCCAATATTTGTTTTAACATCTGTCCAAATAAATTCGGGGATCCCGTAAACCCCTGGGGGAGCACAATCCACCAGTGTTGCTGTTTCCATCCTGTCTTGGAGTCTTCTCATTCAAAGGCAAACAAATTCCTACTTTCCTCCACCAAGGGACAAGCCCAAAAGGCATCCTTTAAATCTATCGCACTAAACCATTTGTGGTCATGAGGGATCTTACTTAATAACGTATAGGGGTTTGGCACCACTGGGTGTCTGATCTGTACTATTCAATTTAATGTTCTCAAATCCTGCACCAATCGATAAGTTACATCAGATTTCCACACTGGTAGAATTGGGGTATTATAAGGAGACATACATGGCTCCAACGGTCCCTCTAATCAGTTCCTCAATTACTGGCTGCAGTCCTCGTTTACCTTCTATGGAAATGGGATATTGTCTCTCACAGACAACGTCCCCTTTCCTTTTTAAATTTATTTCAAGGGGAGGGATCTGTAGTCTTTCACGATTCCCTTCCATAGCCCATACAATAGGGTCTATCTCTCTCCACATCCACTGTCAACATCGCCATTTGTACAATTAATTCTTTTTCCTGAATTCCAATCTCCAGTCCTAAGAGGATAATTAAATCTCTCCCTAGTAAGTTACTTCCTATATCAGGGATATACAACAGTTCCTCTGTGACCCTATCCTTAGTACCTTCTGTCAACATAGGTTCAAATGCTGGAACAGTAAATCCTCCCCTTTTACCCCGGAAACAGTAATTGACCATGTCAACATTTCTACTTTCTTTGATTTAAAATTCAGCGATGACCGTGCTGCTCCCGTATCTACTAGGAAGACTACCTCTTCCTTATAGGGTCCCACCTTCAAGTTTATCAAGGGTTCCTGGTGGGCCCCCGAGGGCAGGAACCCCTGACATCCCTATTCTTCATCAAAATTCAAAAGCAGAATTGCCCTTTCTTCCCTTTGTAGATCAGGACACTTCTGCTTAAAATGCTCTATCTTTCCACAATAATAGCATCCTGCCTGTGGAGACCTCCATCTCTGCCCCTGTCACTCGAACTCTCTATCAAACGCTCCCCCTTGTCCTCTCTGTCCGACCTGCTGCCACCCGCCGCTCCGATTGCTCACTATTGGTTCCATTCTTTTCTTAACTACCTCATCAACCGCAGCTACCATCATTTTCACCTTCTGTTTTTGTCTCTCATCCTCTCTCTCTACAAACACTTTCTGTGCCTCTCTTAACAATTCATCTAATGGTTTTTCACTCCACCCTTCTATCTTCTGTATCTTTCTCTGTATGTCTGGCCATGCCTTTGTCACAAAATGTACTTTCAAAAGACCACTGGGTCCTCAGGGTTCATTCCAGAATATTTCCTCATTGAGTCTCTTAATCTTTGCAAGAAAGCTGAGGGAGTCTCATCTTTCTCCTGTCTAACTTCAAAGGCTTGAGGCAAATTCTGCGACTTCGGAACTGCCTCTCTTATTCGTTTCAGAATCAGGTCTTTCAATTCCATCATTTCTTCTCTATGCTCCGGGTTTTGATTTTCCCACTGGGGGTCTCTGAGGGGAAACTTCATCTCTCCCTGTCCAGCATCCCCATCTCCAATCGGGTGTTCCCTGTCCCATATTTTAATGGCTGCTTCTCGTATAAGTCCCCTTTCTTCCCCAGTAAATAGTATATTCAAAATAGACATTAACTCAGCCCACGTATACAGACTGGGCCCCTAGTATCAATTTGTTCAGACAACCCAACCGGATCCTCATCCAGGACCTTCATTTCCTTTTTAAATGTTCTGACCTCCCCACTGGCGAGGGGGGCACTTACAAACCCAATCTCTTTGTCCCCTATTGGTACCTCCCGAAGGGATAAGTCATTACATTCTTCCATTTTTTTTTGCTTTTCCTCCTTAGGCTTTGATTTAGATCCTCTGGAGGCCTCCTCTACGTCTACTTTAGCTTCCCTTTCTTTTGCTGAGGATTGAGGGTCAGGAACAACAACATCCACCGCCCCTTCATCCTCCTTGTGAGTCATCTGTTCCCTGTCCCTGTCTGTCTGTCTCTCCTCCTCCCCCACTTTCACCTAATCTGATTTTATGGTATGGGGGGGGGGGGGGTGCAAACAGCCAAGAGGATCCCAGGGACGGGGTGGGGCAGAGGGGGAATCCCTTGTCTTTACTGCCAACATTCCCAAACTGCCTTCCAACAGGATGCATAGTCCATCTCCTCTTGACTAAAAGGTTGTTTTTTATTCACATACAAATCTAAATACTGACATACCCAATCCTCGTCCGAACCATACTTTGGCCAGAAGACAAACGGATGAAGGATTGGTTCTTTGGCCCATACTAAACAACAATATTTAATCATTTTCTTTTTATCTTTTGCCCTTGTATAAGTATTGCTTGTCCATTCCTGCAACATCCTCCCCAACGGTTTTTCAGGAGGAATGTTACCAGGGACATTTTCTTCTTCCTGTACCCCGTGACAGGTACTCTGCCTACCCCCCCATTTCCCAGGGCCCTCGCCAGTCCCTCAGCGATTAAATACCCCTTTTCATGGCCACCAAGGCAATACTTAAAAGTCAGTTTTCTTCCCTTGGTCTGTGCACAGACTTTCCTGGCCCCTTGTCGCCGTATTTTCTATCGACCTCCTGTCACTGTCTGATTCAGATGTCTCTCTTGTGGGATGCGTACCAGTCACCCAAGGGAGCGGACCAAACTGGGACATGAGACCGCTCCTCAATTGGGAACGGGACGCGGCCAGTGTCCAAGGCCAGCCACTCCCCCCGGCGATGGAAGAAGCCCCCAATTGTGAGAAACTAAGCTCACACACTTCAATAATTTCAGTCCAAGACAAAATCTGAATCAGTAGTGTACTTTATTTTACTCTTGCAAGAGGGTGTGATGTCCACTCTCTACAAAACAAGGGACACACACACCAAATTCAATGAATACTCGATATTTATATAATTTGTTTTCTATATTTTCTGTATTTCATTGCTCCTCCCCTGTTTACATCTTCCACTTCCCTAAGACCGGCACCCATTACTCCTGTTTATCTCTTGCCTTATCCGGCCTTATCTGTGACAAAATGCTTACTTCTGGCCTCACAAGGCTGTTTGAACTCATCCTGCTGTGGGTCATTTTTCGGCATATCCTTTCCTTACCATTATCTACTCCCTCCATCTGTGCCTCCCGTCTCAGCATCTTATTGTTAAGATCCTTTTAATTGGGGTTTGTTCCTGTGTTTCTGTAAAAGTGGGAAACAGATGTTTATACCTACTGTTTGTACAGGCGTATCGAGCTTAACTGCCTCCCCTCACAGCATCTTATCTATTCGCCTGTAATATCTACCATTGTTTTGCAGTCCTGTTTCATTCTTGCATACAATTTTAGCTAATACAAAAAACAATTATGCATTTCCTCCACATAGTTTCCATTCTTGTTGACTCAGCTCTTGGCTGAAACAATTACACACTGGTGTGAGTTCATTTACTTTGTATAAGTAATGATAATTGCAGAAGTAACACTACTTTACCTATATCCCACAGTGTTAAGCTTCTTGAGGGTTGTTGGAGATCTACCCAGGCTAGTGAGGAGTATTTCATCACACTCCTAACTTGTGACTTGTAGATGGTGGACAGGCTTTTGGGAGTCAGATGAGTTACTTGCTGCAGTTTTTCTAGACTCTGACCTGCCCTTGTAGCCAGTGTGTTGATACGGCAAGTTCAGTTGAGTTTCTGATCAATGTGCTCAATAAAATGTTGACTTGATGTCAGGTGCAGTACCTCTGGTCCATTTTTCAACCAAGGCTATAATAAGGTCAGGAGCTGAATGCCCCTGGAAGAACTCAAACTGGGCATCACTGATCAGGTTATTGCTGAGTATTGAGAGTATTGCAGATGATTGAGAGTAGATTGATGGGATGGTAACTAGCTGAGTCAGATTTGTCCTGCTTGTTTATGTTCAGGTCATACCTGAATAATTTTGCACATTGTCTCATAGATGGCAGTGTTGTAATTGTACTGGAACATCTTGGCTTGGTGAGCAGCAAGTTCTGAAGCTCAAACTTTTAGTAATGGAAGTGCCTCCAACCATTTCTTATTTTCACGTGGGTTGAATCAAATTGGCTTCAGAGTAATGCTGTGAACAACTGGAACAGACCCAGTTGGATTACCCAACTGGCATTTCTGGCTGAAGATTGTTGCAAATGCTTCAGCTTTATCTTTTTGCACTGATATGCTGGGTTTTTCCATCATTGAAGATGGGGATACTTGTAGATCCATCTTGTCCACTGATTTCGTTAATTATCCACCACTATTCATGACTGGATATGGCAGGACTCTGGAGCTTAGATCTGATCACTGATCATTGGATCACCTGTTTATGCTATTTATGCATGCAAGTAGTCCTATTTGGTAGCTTCAACAGGTTGACACCTCATTTTTAGGTGCGATCCTGGCATCCCCCCCTCCCCCCACCCCAGCATTCTGTATCAAACCAGGGTTGATCCTCTGGTTTGATGATAATGGTAGATATGTCACACTGTGAGTTTGCAGATTGTGCTCCAGTACAATTCTCTCAGTATTGATGGCCCACAGTGCCCACTACCTACTGCAGGAGTTTACTTTTGCTTTCCTGATAGCAATTTATATTCCACCCCATGCAGACCTAAGGAGTGCACTTGACGAAATGTACACCACCTCAAATAGGCTTGAGATGCAATACATGGAGACCTTGTTCATTGTAGTCAGCAACTTCAACCTGACCAAGCTCAAGAGTGTGCTCCCAAAGTACCATCACCATATCTCCTGCCCATTAGAGACCCAAACACCCTTGACTATTTCTACACAACCATCAGAGACTGCTCCATTCCCCAACTGCATTTTGGTAACTCAGACCAAAACACTATGCCCCTTCTCCCAGCTTACAAGCAGATCCAGTACAGAAAGTCATACTTGCTGATCTGGGGTAATGGATAAGCTCCTGTGTGACTTCTTTGAGTCAATTGATTGGTCCATATTCAAGAACTCAGCGTCCAATCTAAATGGGTACGCCACTCCCATCACAGTGTTCATCAGTATATGTGTAAAGGACTGTGTGTTAAACCCAACTGGAAACCATAGATCCACTCCCTGCTGAAATCCAGATCTGAGGTGTTTTAATTGGGTGACCTTGACCTCTACAGGAAATCCAGGTCTGACCTTTGCAAAGCAATTAAGGATGCCAAAAGACAATACCAGACTGAACTAGAATCCCTGACTGACCACATAAACACATGTTGATTATGGCAAGGCTTAACAATATAATGAGCCACAAAGCAAAGTTGAGTTGAATCAGTGACAATAATGCATTCCCTCCTTGATGAGCAGAATGCAGCCTATGCTCATTTGAACAGAAGGTCAGTGAAATGATGTCACCTGCTCCAACAATCACAGGTGCATGTGTACCTACAGTCACTGCCATACACATCAGGTTGGCCTTCTTGAAAATGAAACCACAGAAAGCAACTGGCCTGATGGTGTCCTCAACCATGCACTCGGACCTGTGTGGACCAGCTGTCATGAGTATTTGCAGACAGCTTGAAACATCTCCCTACTCCAATCTGAAGTTCCCACCCGCTTCAAGAAGACCACTATCATCCCTGTGCCAAAGAAAAATCAGGCAACATGTGTTACTAATTACTGCGCAGTGGTTTTGACATCCATCATTATGAAGTGTTTTGATAGGTTAGTCATGGCACAAATCAACTCTAGCCTTCTAGATTGCATTGACCAACTACAATTCACTTACTGTCATAATAGTTCAATAGCAAATGCCATCTCCCTTACTCAAAACTCATCTCTGGAACATCTGGATGACAAGGAAATCTACATCGGACTTCTATTTATTGACTTCTCCTATGCCTTCAACACCATAATTCCAACAAAACTCATCTCCAAATTCTGAGACCACCCTCCCCCCCCGACAAGACTCTGCTCCCCCTCTGCAACTGGATCCTCAACTTCTTACCCTACAGATTGCAATCAGTAAGGATAGGTGACAGCACCTCGTCCAGGATAATCCCCAACAACAGTGCCACGTAAGGCTACATAGTCAGCTCCCTCGTATACTCCTTGTACACTCACAACTATGTGACCAAGTTCTGCCCTAACTCTTGATGATACCATCATAGTGGGTTGAACCTTTAACAACAATGAGACAGAGTGCAGAAGAATGATAAAGAGCTTAGTAGCGTGGCATAAAGACAACAATCTCTCCCTCAAAGTCAACAAACTGAAGGGGCTTGCAATTAACTTTAGGAACTGAGCATACATCCTGGCTGTATCAATGGTGCTGAGGTGGAAACGGTCGACAGCTTCAAGATTCTAGTCTTAAATATCAGCAAAAATCTATCCTGAACCAACTATGCTGACACTACACTGAGAAAAGCGTACCAGTGCTTTTACTTTCTCAAAAGGCTAAGGAAATTTGGCCTGTCCACAATGGCTCTTCTTACTAATTTTTTGTTGATGCACTATAGAAAGCATCTATCCAGATGCATCACAATTTGCTATGGAAATTGCTATGCCCAAATCCATAAGCAGAGAGTTGTGAATGCAGGCCAGTCCATCACAAAAGTCAGCCTTTCATCAATTGCCTTCATAATTGCCGCTGCCTTGGGAAAGCAGCCAATATTATCAAAGGCTCCTCCCACCCTAGTTCTACTCTATTCCATTGGGAAAAACATACAAAAGTTTGAAAACATGTACCAACAAATTCAAGAACAGCTTCTTCCCTGCTGTGTTCAGATCTTTGAAGGGACTTCACGTATATTAAAGATGATCTTTTTCTGCATTTTCTCTGTTGCTGTAAATACTATATTCTGCATTATGTTCTATTACCCCGATGTACTTATGTAAGGTATAATTTGCCTGAATAGCATGCATCTCACTGTATCTTGGTCTATGTGATGTAATAAATCAAATCAAATAAAATCATGGATGTCCAGTCTTGGGTTGTGAGGTCAGTTCGACATCTGTCCCATTTAGCACAGTGATAATGCTACACAACATGATGGAGGAGATTCTCAATGTGAAGCAGAACTTTACTACTCTGATATACATACAGGCACACACAGACACCTCACTACCACCGTACATACACAGACACACCATCATCCTCCCATACACATACAAAAAAAACCCAAAAGAAATGAAATGCTGACAATCTGAAATAACACCAGGAATTGCTGGAAAAACATGGTCAGTCTTCCAGCATCTGTGGAAAGAAAGTAGAGTTAATGCTTCTGGTCCAGTGACCCTTCGTCAAAACTCAAGACACACATACACGCACACAGACAGACAGGAAGCAAACATTGGTCTCTGGGTGGAGGGAAAACATGAAAAGCAGTTTCCATGGTCCCTGTTCACAGGATCTGCTGAGATGATTATTGTGCTGATGAGATTGTTGCTTCTCAGTCTTCCTTCTTCAGATGCTGTCACTGGTTTACAAAAGATGCAGAGTGGTTTATTGAAGGTCTGACTTCTTAATTAAAAGTCAGAGCTTACTACAGCTGCTGAAGGGAAAAAAAGCTAATTTTCCTCAGATTTAAAGGAGTTTTTACTTCAGGGAACAATTTGATCAATTTGAGCTCCTGAGGTGGTGGAGGTCTGATTCCTTCTCCCTTTCTTGTTCACATCTTGTTATCTGGAACTAATCACATAGATGTTGTCAGCAAAATGTTCTTGTCATTGATTACTGGTCATTGGTTCACAGATCAATCAGCGACTTGTAGCCAGCTGAATCTGCATTTGTACGTGCCATTGCCTCCAGCTTGCCTGCACCTTCTATCACTACTATTTGACCCAACAGTTGTGTAAACAGTATTTTCAATGAGTGACAGTTTACTCACTTTCAAAAACATGCAGTAATTCTCCAGCAATCCTTAGCTTTCAAACAATTCTGATCCATTTCAGTCCACAAATTAATACAGAGAAAGGTAAAAATAACTTCACAAAATATTTTTAAATCTTTTGAAGAATAAATCTGTCAACTTTAGGAATTGGTGAATCCCATAATGTTCCTTGAATTTGATGTGGGAAATTGTGCAACAACAGTGAGACAGGTTGAGTACTGACTGTGAATTTTAACTCTTAATATGTGTTCACAACAGCTGCATCGATTACATTTGCTAGAAAGATACAGAAATCAGAGCTGATTGTAATTTCAATTTGATGGTAATTACATGAAAGGGAATTACTTACCCCTCCTATTGTAAATATTCTTTCATTCATTGATGGGGTGTGGGTGTCACTGGCTAGGCCACTATTTATTGTCCATCCCTAAAGTTGCCAAGACTCAAACGCATAGCTATGTGTCCGGCATCACATGTAGGCCAGATCCTGTAAAGGTGGCAGTTTCCTTCTCTAAAGCACATTGGTGACTCAATTTGGTATTTCCCATCAATTGAGAACAGATTTGTGGTCAGCATTAAACTTTTAAGTTCAGACTTGTTAAAATTCAAATGCCACCATCCCCTGTGCATCATTCAAATTCGTGTCCCGAGAACGTAGCCTGTCCAGCAATTTACCACAAAGACATTGTGTCTCACTTTTTGTTCATTTTCTTTCTGACCTTTATAAATAATTTGGGAGAGACAAGCTGTTTGACTGACAGTTAAGTATTATCTAATGGGATAGTGGAGAGTATATTTTCTTTCTGATTGGTGCAGAAAAGGAATGCCCTCAATGAAGAAAGGCAGGTGAGCTGACCAATGATAGCAGCATTAGGGTGAAAAGGTGATCAAACCCCCCTGACGTAACTGCCCAGTATTGGGGAAACCAGGAACAAGGAAATGGATCACACAGCCCCAACTGGTACTTCCAGTACGTGGGTCAATGGGCTTCTGGGACTGAGGGGAGTTAGAGGGTGAGGGGGAAAGGTTGACAAAATTGGGATTGGATTTTAATCAGAAAAACTGACTCACTCTCTTCTGTATCAGCACCTCTGTAGCAATTGAACAGAAGAAGAATAGTCTGTTATTGAGGAGAATGAATTTTAAACATTAAGAAACATCACAAAATGGAAATATATGGAAAATATGTTGAAGAACAATTCATAGCCACTGACTGTTTCAGCCTGTTCAGGATTAGGATAATTAAAAGAAAGGGACACAGTTAACCCAATATCATTCTCTTCAGTGTGAGGACAATTACTATGAGGGTAGAATTTATCCCAATATCAGTGCTCTTCAGTTTGAGGGCAATTATAGAAAAGAGCAATATTAATTTACCATGATCTGGGACAAAGCTAGTTTCACAGTCATACAGTACAGAAGCAGGCCCTTTGGTCCATTCTGACCAGGTTTCCTGAACTGAACTAACCCCATTTTCCTTTTTTTGACACATATTCCTCTCAATCTTTCCTAACTATGTACCTGTTCAAATGCCTTTTAAATGGTGTAATTGTACCTGCCTCAACCACTTCCTCTGGCAGCTCATTCATATATGCACCATACTCTGTGTGAAAAAGTTGCCCCTCAGGTCCCTTTTAATGCTTTCCCTTTTCACGTTCACCTATACTCTCTAGTTTTGGAGTCCCCTACCCTGGGGGAATGACCTTGGCTATTTGCCATATCCATGTCTCTCATATTTCTATGAACCTCTATAAAGTCAACCCTCAGCCTCCCACACTCCAGGGAAAAAAGTCCCAGCAGATCCAGCTTCTCCTAATATCCCAAACCTTTCAGTCTCAGTGACATACTTTTCACTTTATTTTGCACCCCTTCCAGTTTAATAGTATCCTTCCTATAGCAGCACAACCAGAATTGTATGCAGTACTCTAAATGTGGCCTGACCAATGTCTTGTACAGTCATAATATAACATCCAAACTCCAGTACTCAATGTTCTGACTAATGAAGGCAAGTGCGGAAACCCTTTATTCACTATCCTGTCTAACTGTAAGGCCATTTTCAAGGAAGAATCTAGTTGCACCCTTGGGTCTCTCTGTGCCCTGGACCCTACCATTAACTGTGTAAATCCCTGCCCTGGTTTGTCTTGCCAAAATACAGAACTCCTCATTTGTCTGCATTAAACCCTAGGTACCATTCCTTGTTCCATTGGCTGAGTTGATCAAGATGCCATTGCACTCAGATAACTTTTTCCTATTTGCACTGCACCACGAATTTTGGTGTCATCCGCAAATTTACTAACTATGTCTCCTGCATTCTCATCCAAATCGTTGAGATAAAGGATGTACAACACTTGGACCAGCACTGATTTTTGCAGCACACTGCTGTTCACAGGCTTCCAGTCTGAACGACAATCCTCGACCACCACCCTCTGTCACTTACCTTCAAAACAATTCTGTGTCCAATTGGCTAGGTCTCCCTGGATCCTTTATGATCTAAACTTAGGACCAGACCACCATGCGGGATTACTGCCACATAACCACACTGAGAGGCAACGCAGTGAGATGGAAAATGTCTTTCTAATTCTGATGTAGATATAGTCTGCCTCACTGGGTAAGGCCATTCCGCCATTACAGACCTTTGTTCAATTTACGAACGAGAGCAGAACAACGATTGCAATAAATAGAAATAATTCAGTTCTGACGAAGGGTCACTGAATTCTGTTTTCTCTCTCCTGATGTTATGTTTCTTAGGCGCATCCTTTTTGTTTCAGAACAACGATTACGCTGGCACAGGCTAATTGAAAGAAATTGGTTGCCTAGTTTTGCGAACAGTTGCATTTCGCATCTTTTCTCATTCAGTAGTTTCTGTTTCCACTATTTCCCAATGATATGCAGACAGCTGAGACTAGTTCTCGCATGGCGGTTGGAACACCCACAATTCCATGTTGTTGGGAAACCGCTCTATCTGAAGTAGCGGATTTTCCGCTGGCTCGAAGCCAGCTGGGACCATTGCTGTTGGTGGAGTATTGAAGGCCAATCAATCAGTTCACCCAATGGGAGTGAAGGAGGTACGAAATTGACCCTGGAGCTTTCTCACTGGCCGAGATTCTGCTTCATTGTGATCCAGTGCGTTGCAGATTCAGATGGAGAGGTTTGGGAAAGGAATTTGAGAGCAATACACCCAGCTATGGACACCATGGTGCAGTAATAAAAATCCGGGAGCTGAAAAGGCCAGAATAAGAGGAGCTCAAGTCATTCAGAAGGTGGTATGATTGTAGGTGAGAGAGAGATGTACAAGGGCACCAAGTTAGTTAATAACAAGGATGTTACTTTTAAACCTCTAAGGCCTTTCTTCCCAAAAAGCCAACGTCTGTCAGTGAAAACCAGAATGATGAAAGAAGGGGACTTACTGCGAGATACAGGGAGCAGAGTTGTGGATGATCATATGATTTCAGATGTAAGCAGGACCAGAAATGTATTGGATCAAGGTCGAAGGCAAAATGGAGACGGGTGAGGGTTTCAGCCGCAGGTGAGTTGGAGTGAGGTGGAAACATAGAACTTTTTTTTAGATTAGATTACTTACAGTGTGGAAACAGGCCCTTCGGCCCAACAGGTCCACACCGCCCCGCCGAAGCGCAACCCACCCATACCCCTACCTTTACCCCTTACCTAACACTACGGGCAATTTAGCACGGCCAATTCACCTGACCTGCACATCTTTGGACTGTGGGTGGAAACCAGAGCACCCGGAGGAAACCCACGCAGACACAGGGAGAATGTGCAAACTCCACACAGTCAGTCACCTGAGGCGGGAATTGAACCCGGATCTCTGGCGCTGTGAGGCAGCAGTGCTAACCACTGTGCCACCGTTTGAAGTTTGAAATTTCTGATCTTAGTGACTGCAAGGATATGTGGTCAGAAGCTCATCTTGAGTCAGAAATGAGAGCGAAGTTTTGATGAGTTTAGTTCAACCTCAAACAGCTCCCAGGGAGAGGGATGGAGTTGGTATTTGTTAATGATGACCAAATAAAATGGCCTTCTGGATGTGAAATAAGCAGTTTGATAATTTGTTGACTGTGGAGGAATGCAGATGGATGATGATGAGGTAGAGCTGGGTGTTATAAGACCATAAGACCATAAGACATAGGAGTGGAAGTAAGGCCATTCAGCCCATCGAGTCCACTCCGCCATTCAATCATGGCTGATGCGCATTTCAGCTCCACTTGCCAGCGTTCTCCCCGTAGCCCTTAATTCCTCTAGACAACAAGAACCTATCAATCTCGGCCTTGAAGACATTTAGTGTCCCGGCTTCCACTGCACTCCGTGGCAATGAATTCCACAGGCCCACCACTCTCTGGCTGAAGAAATGTCTCCGCATTTCCGTTCTGAAATGACCCCCTCTAATTCTAAGGCTGTGTCCACGGGTCCTAGTCTCCTCGCCTAACAGAAACAATTTTCTAGCATCCACCTTTTCAAAGCCATGTATTATTTTGTACGTCTCTATTAGATCTCCCCTTAATCTTCTCAACTCCAACGAATACAATCCCAGTATCCTCAGCCATTCCTCATATGCTAGACCTGTCATTCCAGGGATCATCTGTGTGAATCTCCGCTGGACACGTTCCAGTGCCAGTATGTCCTTCCTGAGGTGTGGGGACCAAAACTGGACACAGTACTCCAAATGGGGCCTAACCAGAGCTTTATAAAGTCTTAGTAGTACATCTCTGCTTTTATATTCCAACCCTCTTGAACTTGTGAAAACCAATGAGGTTCATTTGAATGGTGTCACCCCATGGCAGTGTGTAGCTGAGAATTCCAAAGGACTACAGGTAGAATGCTGAGGGACACCAAGTACAAGGACTCTGGAGAGGAAAGAGAGGGTGGAGATGGCACAGGACATTGAAAATTGCTTGGATCAAAGATGGTTTTCTCTCTCAGGATGCATGATTGTTATGCAGTTGAAGGTGTGTACTGTACCTTTAAGAGAGAGTGAAAGGTGTTTTGCACTGAAAGCTTGCAGGCAAGTGTCATGTGACTGACTAACAGTCTCAGAGTGTACTGAAAAACTGGGACCTAAAGCTGAGCACAATACTCTAGATGTTGTCTGACCAGAGCTTTATGGAGCCTCAAAAGTACATCCCTGCTTTTACATTCAAGTCCTCTCAAAATAAATGTCATCATTGCATTTGCCTTCCTAAACAATGGCTCAACCTGTAAGTTTACCTTTAGAGAATTGTGGACTAGAACTCCCAAGTTTATTTGCACTTCAGATTTTAGTCCAGGCCTCTATTCTTCCCACCAAAGTGCATGACCTCACACTTTCCCATGTTGTACTCCATCTGCCACTTCTTTGCCCACTCTCCTAACCTGTCCAAATCCTTCTGCAGTCTCTCCGCCTCCTCAATGCTACCTGTCCCTCCTTCCATCTTTGTAATCTGCAGACTGAGCTAGAATGTCCTCAGTTCTTTCATCTAAATTGTTAATTTCTGAAGTGAAAAGTTGTGATCCCAACACTGAGCCTAGCGGAACATCACTTGTCACCGGCTGCCTATCCTCCCTGCAGACTCCATTCCCATCAAGATAGGGAGCAAAACTCTTGAAACTATTTGACATGGACAGGAGCTGAGGCTCCTGCCACTCTATCTCCTGGATCCCTCTACTCACCTCACTGGCAGTCACAACCTCTGGAGACTGAACACTGGCAAAATTTGAGTTAGTTTGTCTAAGGGGTGTGACTGTCTCATGAAACACAGCATCCAGGTAACTCTCCCCCTCCCCGATGTGTTTGAAGCTCAGACTTCAGCTCACTGATGATATAGAAGATGGTATTAATGATATAGAAGATGGTACTAATCGTAACATTAGCAAATTTGTTGATGATACAAAGCTGGGTGGCAGGGTGAAATGTGAGGAGGATGTTAGGAGATTACAGGGTGACCTGGACAGGTTAGGTGAGTGGACAGATGCAGTTTAATGTGGATAAATGTATGGTTATCCACTTTGATGGCAAGAACAGGAAGGCAGATTACTACCTAAATGGAGTCAAGTTAGGTAAAGGGGAAGTACGAAGAGATCTGGGTGTTCTTGTGCACCAGTCAATGAAGGCAAGCATGCAGGTACAGCAGGTAGTGAAGAAAGCTAATAGCATGCTGGTCTTCATAACAAGAAGAATTGAATATAGAAGCAAAGAGGTTCTTCTGCAGCTGTACAGGGCCCTGGTGAGACCACACCTGGAATATTGTGTGCAGTTCTGGGCTCCAAATTTGAGGAAAGACATTCTGGCTATTGAGGGAGTGCAGCATAGGTTCATGAGGTCAATTCCTGGAATGGTGGGACTATCTTATGTTGAAAGATTGGAGTGACTGGGCTTGTATACCCTTGAGTTTAGAAGACTGAGAGGGGATCTGATTGAGACGTATAAGATTATTAAAGGATTGGACACTCTGGAGGGAGGAAGCATGTTTCCGCTGATGGGTGAGTCCAGAACCAGAGGATACAGCTTAAAAATAAGGGGTAGGCCATTTAGGATAGAGATGAGGAGAAACTTCTTCACCCAGAGAGTGGTGGGTGTGTGGAATGCTCTGCCCCAGAAGGCAGTGGAGGCCCAGTCTCTGGATTCGTTTCAGAAAGAGTTGGATAGAGCTCTCAATGATACTGGAATCAAGAGTTATGGAGGTAAGGCAGGAACAGGATACTGATTGAGGATGATCAGCCATGATCATAATGAATGGTGGTGCAGGCTCAAAGGGCAGAATGGCCTACTCCTGCACCTATTGTCTATTGTCACTGAATTTGAGCTGGAGTTCTTCCAGCAACCAACATTTACTACACACATGGTCACTGCGAGCCACAATGGGGTCCACAGCTCCCAAATCATGCAGAAACAGCACATCACCTGACTCTCCATCCTTATTTCATTTAATTCGTTTTGAATTTTTTTTAAACTGTTTTTGGATCTAGATGATTAGATTAGATCACTTAACAACTCTAGATGATTAGATTACTTACTTACTTACTTACTTACAGTGTGGAAACAGGCCCTTCGGCCTAACAAGTCTACACCGACCTTCCAAAGAGCAACCCACCCAGACCCATTCCCTACACCTGACACTAAAGGCAATTTAGCATGGCCAATTCACCTAACCGGCATATCTTTGGACTGTGGGAGGAAACTGGAGCACTCAGAGGAAACCAATGGGGAGAATGTGCAAACTCCACACAGACAGTTTCCCAAGGCAGGTCTCTGGCGCTGTGAGGCAGCAATGCTAACCACTGTACCACCGTGCCTCTGCTTATGCAAGCTGTAACTAATAAATGGATCACAAGCAATAAATTAACAAGATTCAATTTAACATAGGTTCAAATTTAGCAGACCCCTCATTAGTCAACCAAATCACAGCCCACCTGTAACATCACGTTTCAGTTTCCCCCCCCTCAGAATCAGAAACCCTTAACTTCCCAAAGTGCTCTCCGCTCACTTTCGTTCAGCTCTGGTCCTGAAGTGAAGGCCCCAAATCCACGAGGTAAGTTTTTATACTCTCTTACCTTCCCAGGCTGCTCTCCATTGACTCTGTTCAGCTCGGTCCCAAAATGAAGGCCCCAAATCCACACGGTAAGGTTTTATAATCTCAGAGCGAACAAGTTAAGAGGAAATTTGTTCTCTGGAGCATTTAATCGATTTTCCCACAGTCTGAACATTTAAAAGATCTCTCATCAGCGTGACCTTACTGTTGTGTCATCAAGTGGGATGAGAGAGTGAATCGCTTCCCACACTCTGGCAAGTAAATGATGTACCCCAGCGTGAACATATTTGTGTGCAGTGAGATGAGATAATTGCTTGAACTCAGACCCACAGTGGGAACACTGGAGTCATCTCTACCCAGTGTGAACATGTTGATAGATCATCACATGTTGAGAACATTTATCACATTTCCCACAATGTGAGGATTTCGAGTTTCTTATTAGAGGGAACAGTTGATGGGACATCAGCCTTTGGTAACTTTTAAAGCATTTCCCGCGGTCTGAACTTTTAAAAGTTTCTTATCATAGTGAATATGCTGGTGTCTCAGCAGCTGGAATGACTGAGTGTATCCCTGGCCATACTCTGTGTGGATGAATGACCTCTCCCCACTGATGTACAGTTTGCTGGGATGAGTCCTTACTTTCTCCTCCCTGCTGGGATGATTGTCTGAACCCAGTTCCACAGTGAGAACACGTGCATAGTCTCTCAAGAGTGAACACATGTTAATGGGACATCAGTTGTCCAGAATTTTTATCACATTGCCTACATTTGGAACATTTAAAAGGGCTCTTCCCCATGTGAGCTGAGTGGTGTCTCATAAAAAGATGTTTTTATAAAGTCTTAAGTGTTTGATGTGATTTACATTTATTGAGTGGTTTTCATGAATGAGTGTTTTTATATGGCAAAGTAAGCAACAAATACATTGAATTTTATTTTATTTTATCTCAGCATGACTCCTGAAGTTCATCCATGATGGCGTTAAGTGGATTTTTAAAGAAGTAGGTTATAAGACATAAGAGCTGGGGTGGGCCATTCGTCCCAACAAATCTTGCAGGCCCAGTGCTGCTGTGACTGAAGTGTTGGGAGCATATGAGATGGTAACCATTTTCTGTTGGAAAACCCCATACAGACATGTGACGGTCACTCCTTTTATGAGAATATGAATATCATTTTCCTTTGACTGTGGGAGCAAGTGCTTCTATTTTTTTCAGTTTGTGGGAAAACATTTCAGATATTGGGCAGCATGGTGGCACAGTGGTTAGCACTGCTGCCTCACAGCGCCAGAGACCCGGGTTCAATTCTCACCTCAGGCGACTGACTGTGTGGAGTTTGCACATTCTCCCCGTGTCTGCGTGGGTTTCCTCCGGGTGCTCTGGTTTCCTCCCACAGTCCAAAGATGTGCAGGTCAGGTGAATTGGCCATGCTAAATTGCCCGTAGTGTTAGGTAAGGGGTAGATGTAGGGGTATGGGTGGGTTGCGCTTCGGCGGGGCGATGTGGACTTGTTGGGCCGAAGGGCCTGTTTCCACACTGTAAGTAATCTAATCTAATCTAATATTGGTATGGCTGGATGTGTTCCAAAATATTCACAGTCCACATTAGACCATCATGGTGTATGGTGTTCATTCTATCTGTTGCTGACTAGGCCAAACCCCACAAAACATTTCAAGAAGGTAGCCCAGACCCTAACTTTATTATTTGATTTAAGCAAGTGTAGGAGAGATCAGCTGGTCAAGCAACATAGTTTTAAACAAAAGAGAATTTATTTATAAGATTATTGAATGAAGCACAAAGAACAGAAAACAGAATACTGAATAACTTATCCTATCTGAAAACCCAACACACAATCGCAACTTAATGATGCTGTTCCAAAAATAATTCTAACAATCCCCATAAACATCCCTGGGCACAAAAGGTAAAACGAAACATACGTTTTTTCAGGAATGAAGTCAAAGAGCGAGAGGGACCAGTAATCTTTCTTTATACACACACTGCTGCATTAAAACCAAATTAGAGAAAAGCTGAGCTGCATGAAGTGCCATTCCCCTTTCATTATACAAGTGATTTTTTAAAACTTGAAAGCCTTCTGCCTGTAGCAATATCTGTTAGCTTTAAACAAATTTGCCATAAAATTCATCCAAACACAGACTTTTCAGAACTTGCGTCACTTACAACCCCTCTGAAAACAAAACAAGGATAGCCATAACATTGTTTAAGGAACAGCTTCATCACATATGTACCCCACCTGTGGAAAAGCAACCTGTCTTAGGCTGAGTAGGAGTACAGAGCAGATTTACCAAAATGATCATCTGCCTCCACATGTTAAATTATCAAAACAGGTTTTCCAAGTACAAAACAGATTCATTGTGGGACACATCAAGGCCATTTAGCCAATCTGTTGCGCAATCACATGTATTTCATTCACTACTCTATCGTCAAAACCCTGCAAATTAATTTTTTTCAGTTCCTAGTATCATTTTGTTCATCAGTTATTGATCATCTTCACTTGGACCACACTAATAGGCAGCCTGTTGTGCACATTTCCAGTCAACACTGTCAACAGAAACACTTGACCATCTACTATTTTCTCAAAACCTTCAATCTAATCTTAACTCTTGTGCCATCACCTTTGGTCATAGTTTTTTTTGTCTGCCCTATCTAGTTCTGTTATGATATTCTGCAGCTCTATCGAAATCACTCTCCACTTGTTTTCTTCAGTGAAAACAGCCATTTCTCCAAATCAATCCTTCAACTATCTTTTCTGTGTCTATGAGCCATTCTGATAAATCTGTGCTCCCTGCTCATATCTTCCCTGACCAGAACTGTGGTGACCAGAATTGGACGCAATGCTTGATGATGTCCTAATCAGAACTTTATCAAAAGTCAGCATTTTCTCCACTACATTGTTCCCATTAATTCTATTAATGAAACCCAAGATCCTATATATTCTTCTAACTGCTCTTTGACTATATCCTCTCACCTTTTAAGATTGCTGCACATTGACCCCTGCTCCCACTGTCCCTGCGCACTCTCAACATCTATGTCACTCAAATATACATTCCCTCTCCACATTGCTTCATCACAAAATGCATCAGGTCACTGTGTGCTCCAAAGAAGACATTTATTCAACTCAAAATGCTAACTCTCTCTGCACAATTTCCTTTCCAGTCAGTTTTAAAAAGTCTTCACAGGTTCATCTTCACTCTCTGGGTGAAGAAATCTCTGAAAGCATTTGCAGAGTGAAAGCAGAGTTAATGATTCATATCCAATTCAGTTATATCTTGTGAAGAAGGGTCACTGGACCCAAGACATTAACTCTGCTTTCTCTCCACTGATGCTGTCAGACCCACTGAGTTTCTCCCGCAATATTTGTTTTTGTTTCTGATTTTCAAAATTCACAGATTTTCATTTTTTTTTAGCTGGAGTGAGTAGTTATATTTCAGGCTGGAGGGAAGTGTGTTGTACTGTTGAAACAATTCTCTTTTTGGATTATGTTGTGGACGTGCTACTGTTGGACTGGGTGGACAAGGTCAGAAGTGACACAACACCATGTTTTATAGTTAAAAAGGTTTATTTGAAATCACAAACTTTTGGAGTTCTGCTCCTTCATCAAGTGAATGTTTTGAATTATGGAATGACTTGGACTCAAGTGTACAGGACATAATTTCAATGCTTGCAGATAATATGAAGATCCAAAGTGTAGTGTCTTGGACCAGATCAAACCACCTCAAAACATAACAAGGAGTTAGTTTGGACCTTGACTCTTATTGTTTTGAAGTGCAAGTTCAAGTCATTGCATTCTAAATGTGATTCAATTGATCAAACTACTGGGCTTTAAACAAAACACATTTAATTCTTACAGAACAATTAAAATACAAATTAAGAAAAGAATTGGTATATATTTAACTTGATCAAAATATTTAACAAAATAATATATTATTTAACTACTACTCATCAACTGGTCCAACACAGCAGCATCTCATAAACACACACTTGGAAAAGACAAAATCAGCAAAACATATTTCCTGCACTTGCTATCTTCTCCGGCTATCTCCTCCAATCCAGAAGAAGGAACACTAACAGAAGGAATACACCAGCAGAGGGGGAACTCAAGATTTTGCTGCAGCAGAGAGAGAGCTGTATCTTGCAGGTTCAGCTCCAAATCCCAACTTCAGCAATTGAAAGTAAAATGAAAATCCTGGGTCTGTGTGAGCCTGAGTCCACACTCTCATGCTGCTTTTGTCTAATTAAAAAAAGACGCAAAGTCATTCATTCTGCTCTCCATGGAATATACACTTCAGCACCAGGTTTACAACACCCCTCTTCAAGACTAGCAGGGCAGAACAAATCCCTCTTAAAGGCATTTATCATCACAATAGTGAAGAGTGAGGAAAAGTTCAATAGGCTTTGGAGTGTATAGGCTGGCGAAATGCCCAGACAAATGAAAATTGACATCGGGAAGAGTGAAATGACCTATAGCGATAGGAAGAGGTTAGGCCACGGATGAGCCCAGATTTCACTGAATGTTAGAACAGGCTCAAAGGGCTGAATGGCCTACTCCTGTTCAAATGTTCCTAAGAATTAACAGATATGATATAACTGAAATTATACAATTTTACAATGTT
Organism: Chiloscyllium punctatum; assembly: GCF_047496795.1. Taxonomy (NCBI): domain Eukaryota; kingdom Metazoa; phylum Chordata; class Chondrichthyes; order Orectolobiformes; family Hemiscylliidae; genus Chiloscyllium; species Chiloscyllium punctatum. The sequence continues at coordinate 8,257,018 of NC_092740.1, forward strand.
TACAGGAGCAGAAAGATAGTGGGAATGTACATTAACAAGTCTTAGTTGAAAAGAGTTACAGAAAGGCAAAGGAATGTTTGATTTTATTGACCAGGCCACAGAGTCAAAAAGTAAGAATGAACATTTCTATAACATCTTTTTAATCCCAGCTGGAGAAACATGTCCAATCTGTGTGTTATACTTCAGGGAAGATGTTTCTGTGCAAAAAAGATTAACTTGAATGGTTCCAAAGAAGACAGACTTCAGTTCTTTGGAGGAACTGGTGTTTTCTTAGAGCAGAGAAGATTAAGGTGACAAAAACAGAAATTGCTGGAAAAGCTGACAAGGTCTGGCAACATCAGTGGAGAGAAGTCGGAATTAATGTTTTGGCTCTAGTGATCCTTCCTTGGAACCGATGTTAAGTAGGAAAATGTCAGTTTATATGTAGAAGGTGGGGTGAGAGGAGAGGGTAAGGTGTAAATGATAGAGCCCAAAGAGAGGGGAGAATAGAACATAGAACATAGAAAAATACAGCGCAGTACAGGCCCTTCGGCCCTCGATGTTGCGCTGATCCAAGCCCACCTAACCTACACTAGCCCACTATCCTCCATATGCCTATCCAATGCCCATTTAAATGCCCATAAAGAGGGAGAGTCCACCACTGCTACTGGCAGGGCATTCCATGAACTCACGACTCGCTGAGTAAAGAATCTACCCCTAACATCTGTCCTATACCTACCACCCCTTAATTTAAAGCTATGCCCCCTCGTAATAGCTGACTCCATACGTGGAAAAAGGTTCTCATGGTCAACCCTATCTAAACCCCTAATCATCTTGTACACCTCTATCAAGTCACCCCTAAACCTTCTTTTCTCCAATGAAAACAGCCCCAAGTGCCTCAGCCTTTCCTCATGCGATCTTCCTACCATACCAGGCAACATCCTGGTAAACCTCCTCTGCACCCGTTCCAGTGCCCCCACATCCTTCCTATAGTATGGTGACCAAAACTACACACAATACTCCAGATGCGGCCGCACCAGAGTCTTATACAACTGCAACATGACCTCAGGACTCCGGAACTCAATTCCTCTACCAATGAAAGCCAGTATGCCATATGCCTTCTTCACCGCACTATTTACCTGGGTGGCAACTTTCAGAGATCTATGTACAGAGTGACAATGGAGTGGGTAACAATCTGATTAGGAGAGTAAATAGCTGTTAATGGAAACTGTGAGTGGCTAACAATGGGTTGTGTGTAATAGCAGTCCTTGTGATTCCAAGGCCTGGTGAGTGGGGATTGGGGTAAGGACATGGGACAACTCAAGCCCTAACATTTATGAACTTGATCTTGAGTCCAGAAGGCTGCAAGGTTCCCAATTGGAAAATAAGGTACTGTTTTCCAGCTGCATGGAAGGTTGCTAGAGCACTGCAGCAAGTCTGAGACAGAGGTGTTGGCCAGGGAACTGGATGGTTGTTGAAGTGGCGGGCAATCGGAAGCTCAGGGTCATTTTTTTGCAGGCAGAATGTAGTCTATGCTTTGTTTACTCGATGTAGAGGAGACTATAATGTGAGCAGCAAATGCAATAAACTAGATTGTGGGAAGCGCATTGCTTTACCTGGAAGGTGTGTTTGAGCTCTTGGATACTGAGGACAGAGAAAAGAAATCAGACAGGTATTGCACATTATATGGTTGCGGGGAAGGTGCGTGGGGCTGTAGGCGATATTGGGAGTGAAGAAAGTGTGGACCAGGTGTCCTGGAGGGAACAGTCAGTGGAAGGCTGACCAGGGAGGGGAGAGAGTATGTGTCTGTGGTGCCATCTCACCGGAGGTGGTGGGAATGGTGGCTAAAGATCCTCTGGACGTCAATGATGGTTGGATCTTAGGAAGACCAAGAGGAATCCTATTGCTGTTGCATGAGGGAAGAGAGGGTAAAGGGCTGAAGTATGGGAGATGTGTCAGACATGGCTGAGGGCTCTGTCAACAATGGTGCTAGGGAATCCTCAGTTGAGGAAGAAGGTGAACATTCTGGAGGCTTCTTTATCAAAGTTGGCCTCATCAGAACTGATGCAATGGAGATGGGAGAACTAGGAGAATGGAATAGAGTCTTTACAGGAAGCAGGGTTTTGAGGATGTATCATCAAGGCAACTATGGAGTCGGTGGGTTCACAGTGGATATTGGTTGCCAGGCTATCCCAGAAATAGAAATGGAGATTTCAAGGAAGAGAAGGAAAGAGTCAGAGATGGATGAGGTGAAAGTGAGGGCAGGGTTGAAATTGGAGGCAAAATTGAAGAACATTTCCAATTCCAGACGAGATAGGGAAGCAGCACCAATGATAGCATCTATATACTAGAGAAAGAGTTGTGGGGGTGGGACAAATAGGACTGAAACAGGGAATGTTCCATGTACATCACAAAGTGTCAGGCATAACTGTGTCACACTGGAACAGCACAACAGGTCAGATAGCATCCGAGGAGCAGGAGAGTCGACACTTGGGGCATGAGCCCTTCATCAGGAATGTGGGGGAGGCTGAAGGGGGCTGACAGATAAATAGGAGGGGTGTGGCGTTGGGGGCATTGGGGGTATTCACCATCACCCTCACTTTCATCTACCTGTCGCCTTCCAAGCTACCTTCCCAGCAGCTCCCCCCCCCGCCCCCCGCCCCCCCCAAAGCCCCATGTGTCTTTCAGCTCCCTTGGGCACCCCCACTTTCCTGATGAGGAGATAATGTCAAAAACGTCAACTCTTCTGCTCCTTGGCTGCTGTCTGAGCTGCTGTGCTTTTCCAGTGCTACACTTTTTGACTCTGATCTCCAGCATCTGCAGTCCTCACTTTCTTCTGAGAATAACATGGGGCCATGCGGTTACACATGGCCACCCATCTGGCTTGAAAAACATAAGAATTAAAAGAAAAGTTGTTTAGGGTGAGGACAACCTCAGCCAGATAGGAGAGTGGTGGTGAATAGGCATGGTTCAGATCTCTGTTCGAGGAAGAAGAGGAGAGCCCTGAGACCACCCTAATGGGGGATGGACATGTGAAGGGATTTGCATGTCTACAGCAGAGAGGGGGTGGCTGGAGCCTGCAAATTAGAAATTCTGAAACTGGCATAAAGCGTGAGATGAACTGTGGATTTAAGTGGGAAGAGACTGGACCAGGGGAGAAAAGACTGAGGCAAGTTTGGAAGAGAAGAGTTCTGTGTGGCAGGAGCTGACAGAAACAGTGGGTCTGCACATCCAGTCCTTTTCATGGATTTTGGGAAGGAGGTAGAAATGAGCTGTTCAGGGTTGGGAGACAATCAGCTGGGAGACAGTTTGGAGGAGATTACCAGATGAAGTAAAGTTCGTGACTGTGCTTGACACAATGGGCTGTTGATCCAATGTGAGGTCATGGTCCAGAGGGAGATCGGAGCAGGCATGGAGCCTTTGCAATGTGGAGGTCAGTCTGCCAGACAACAACAGCACCATCCTTAGCACATTTAATTACAAAGTCAAGTTGGATCTGACAGCACAGAGTGCAGTTCAGCTCCCAGGAAGATAGGTTGGAATGGGCAAGGAGGACTGAGAAACTGAGGCAATAAGTATCACATTGTCAGTTTTCGATGAATAGGTTAAGTGCAAGTAGAAGGCCAGAGGGAGGGTTCCAGGTGGAGGGAGATTGCTGGAGGTGTGTGAAAGCGTCTGTAGGATGGGGAGAGGACTATTATTGAAAGAAATGGACACAGAGGCAAAGGCAAAGGAAGAAGAGTTCAACATCACGAGATGTCTGGAATTGATTAAGATGGGGACACAGAGGGATGAATCTGAGACCTTTGCTGAGTGTAGAACATTTAGTGTTGAGAGCGGAAGTTTAGGAGGGATGGTGAATACACAATACGGGATGGGATTGAGGAAGGGGATGGAGGCAGTGGCAAGGTGACAGAAGGAGCTTTCCAGAAGGCTGTGGGTTTCTCTAAATTGTTGCATCCTGTGTGCCTTGAATCTTGAAGGAAAATAAAAAAGTTTCTTGTTAACACTTCGAATAAACCGAACGATGAAGTGGAACTGAGGAGTGGTGCAGCCCGGAGCCAGCATGACGTGGTGCTGATGGAGGTAGAGGTCAAGAATGTGCACTTGGTATAGATCTCCGGATATGCTGAAAACAGGTTTCTGTGGAATGTTGGACAGTGTAATGGGGAAACGTATGATCCTGGGTAGATTCGGAGCATGAGGGCTGAAACTTGAGTTGGAATCATGTGGGGTGATTCTGAGCTGGAGATTCAGGTGAGTTTTCATTAAGTTGTGCCATATCAAGAAGAATAAGTATGCCCTGAAGTAAATCCAGCGGCAGGACAGTCAGTTAGTAAGTGGACACAGATAAAGGTGATTGACAAAAGAATCAGAGGTCACATGACAAAGTTATGCACCAGACTCTGGGGGAAAGAACACGGGAAGTGTGACTGATTTAAATAGCTTTTTCAAAAGGCTAGCAAAAACACAGTGGGCTGAGTGGAAACAAATATTGCCTGTTTTGCCGCCACACTGGAGAGACATTCCACAAGAGATGTGTGTGATACAAGAGAGTTAACTGTGATCTGTAGCCATCAGAGACTGGAACAGAGTATTGATGAGCTCTGAACCTCTGAATCATTTGTATTTAACAAAGTGTTTGCAAATTGAAACTTTATAAAATGTCCTGCAAGATGACCTAAGGACCACAAGCTAACACTGTTCAACAATGATCTTTCTGACTATTGGCTAGAGGGGCTGAATTGTCTCTGCTACTCCTATTTAGTGTTTGTATGTTTTATTCTGGATAAGACCATACAGGCTGTTAGAAATACTTAGGAGAGATGGGATTAGAGTGGGTGGGATATTGGACACTGGGATAGAGTTAAAGGAGACACAAGGATAGAGAGAGTGAGGTGAGGCAGAGCCAAGTATAAGATGGGAGTTGTTGGGGGGAGAAGGGAGTGCATGGAGTGAGTAGAGAGTGAAAAAGATTAGGTAGATTTTTTAATTCTTTAAAGTGTATGGATGTCACTCCAAGGCCAGCATTTGCTGCCCACCCCTAAATACCCTTGAACTGAGAGGCTTGCTTGGCAATTTCAGAGGGCAGGTCAGAGTCAGATACATTGAATTCAAGCTGTCCTAAAAGGACACATGAAAGTTAGAAATGAGGATCTGAAGTTACTTGTAGGTCAGACTGGGTGAAGATGGTGGACTTGCTTCCCCGAAGAACATTAGTGAACCAGTTTTTTGTTTGAACAATTGTTGATAATTCAGATGGAGACCATCGTGGAGATGAGGTTTCAATTCCAGATTTATTCATTAAATGCAAATTCCATAAGTTGCTGTGGTGAGAATTAAACTCCTCTCCCCAGAGCATAAGTATGAACCTCACATTCCCCTCAACATCCCAGCTACTGGGAGCCATTCGGGTCACCTTTCCTTGACCAATACCAAAGCAGCAGACAGACCGGCCGTGAACAGCTCGAGGCAGCAAGGACCGGGCCAAGCCAGTTACTCAGCCAGATGATTCAGGAAATCGGAAATGGTTATTGTCCAAGAATCCACCCAGAATCAGTGACTGAGGAGAAGATTTTCATCTGCATTACTCAGACAATAATCTAAAGAGTCTGATAGGCTCCCTTAGTAAAGTGTTAAACATGGGGATAGCAAGTCAAACCAAATCCACCTATCACTGGATTCACAACACTGTACAAAACAAACTTTGAATTGTTCCAAATGTATTACAAGTAATACGTTTTGGACACCAAGTTTTTAATTGAAAAAATATTCACACTTTAATAATGAGAATGTAACTTATCAGATCACAGATAAACTATACGGCAATCTAATTAATGTGCTTCATGACCTAAACACCTTTGATCATAATCATTCAATAAGCCACCACATACATACAGACACACACAAACATAAGGGAAAAATTGAAACCTAAAATAAAGAATTGTAATTTTCCAACTCAATGACCATTTTAACTAGAAATGATTTGACTTGATTTGATTTATTGTCATATGTACCTGAGTACAGTGAAAAGCTTTGTTTATGAGCAATACAGGCAGATCATTGTAAGCAATGACAGACAAATCATAAGGTGCTTAAACAGAGTGAGGCATACAGGTGACACTGCATAGGAGGTGCACAAAGCAACATAAACATTAACAAGATCAACATTATTTGAAGTTAGAGAGTCCATTCATTAGTCTAATTATGGCAGGGAGGAAGCTGTTCATCAACCTATTGGAGCATGTGTTCAAGCTTCTGTATCTTCTGTCAGTTGGAAGAGGTTGTAGGAGACCAGGTGGGGAGGGATCTTTGAAGATGTTGGCAGCCTTTCCGTGACAACAAGAAGTGGAAATGGAGTCCATGGATGGAAGGTTGGCTTAGGTGATGCTCTGGGCTGTGCACACAACCTTCTGTAGTTTCTTACGGTTCTGGGAAGAGCAGTTGCCGTACCAGGCCATTATGCACCAGGACAATATGTTTTTATGGTTCATCTGTAAAAGTTGGTGAGGGTCCTTGTGAGCATGCTGAATTTCCTAAGCCGCCTTCATGAAATCCTTGGATGATGATTTGTATTACAGGCACAAAGGACTGTACATCTTGCTTGAATTCCAAAGTCATTGGTCAAAGCAAATAGCTTCTACAGACCTCTGGAGATTTGTACTGATGTCTCACAAACTGGGATTCGTTCCTCAGATCTTTCAACAAGTTGATAACTGGAGAATATCTGGAGACAGAGAAAAAAAAATGCCTTAGTTGGGAAGCTTCCAAAACCAAGTTGCCCTTCCTCCAAATACACAAACTGCCACCCACTCCCCTCATGCCAGTTCACTTTTTTTTTTAACTTTTATTTTCAACATTCTTTGTGGCTGCATGACCAACATTGGTCCTCCCTTGTGTAACCAACTCAATATCCAACCAGCAGCCAGGTACTAAGCATAGCAATATCTCAGTTCATCTACAATGTGCTTACAGCAGTAATTTACCGGCTATTAAATGCTTCTAGGAAGCTGACAACTCTCCTCCCAGCCAATGCAGACTGTCCTTCTCAGTGTTGATGGTACTTATCAAGGATCAAAGGAGAAGGAAAGACTCTCAGATAGCTTCCCTTCAAGAAATATAACAAAGATGTCAATGCATGGGAAACTCTCATTCAAAAGAAACTGACTTGGATGAAACTCCTCTATGAAGGGAAACAATTCATTGAGAACAGCCATCAGCAAGGGAAGTCTGGAAACGGAATTGGAGAAAGGAATGTCAAAGGCATCAAGGCCAAGACCTCCTGGAAACACCAGTCAAATATGCAATTGGAGAAGTGGCTCTCGGATCAGGCTTATTAGCTACACAACGACTCACAGAACCCATGATCAGTGACACAGGATTTCCTCAGCAGATGATCATACACATTAGCTAGTCATTGCTGATAGAGTCATAGAGATGCACAGCATGGAAAGAGACCCTTCAGTCCAACTTGTCCATGCCAACCAGATATTCTAACCTAATCTAGTCCCACCTGTCAGTACCTGGCCCATATCCTTCCAAACCCTTCCTATTCATATACCCATCCAGATGCCTTTTAAATGTTTCAATTGTACTAGCCTCCACCACATCCTAATTCCATACACGTACCACCCTCTGAGCAAAACAGATGCCTCTTAGGTCTCTTTTATATCTTTCCCCTCTCACCCCAAATCTAGTTTGGAATCCTCACCCCAGGGAAAAGATGTTGTCTATTTATCCTATCCATGCCCATCATGACTTTATAAACCTCTATAAGGTCACCCCTCAGCCTCCGACGCTCCAGGGAAAACAGCCCTAGCACATTCAACCTCTCCCATTAGCTCAAATCCTCCAACCCTGGTAACCCTGATCAGAAATTGATGTGCACTATCTTTCCAGGCCAGATTCCAACAGCAAACATTTCTCATTTGTTCTCTCCTCTTTTGAAAAACAAGCTGGTGTTCAAAGTTCAAAGTTCAATTCTCAACTTTAACTCAGTTCCAAACTGAGGAACAATGAGGAAAATCAAAGAAAATTAGTTATGGTCTCAACAGGAAACACACTGCTTTCCATTCAGTTACATTGAATAGTCAGAAAGTTGGAAGTACATCAATCAAGGGAGACAACCGTTGTGGTCAGTATATAACCTGGACAGTGAGGGTGACAGTCTGTCACTACATGTCTATCCAGGATTCCCATTGTATTAATGCTTCACATTCTCTCTGTTACAGTGTCTGAAATAAACATTGATCGCTCAGAGTACAGCCAGTACCTGGACCAGATGGCTGTTGAGCCTGATCTGTCTCGCAAACGCTGGACAAACCTGGACCATTCCTGAAAAACACATTAGGAACAGGAATATTCCAAGGAAGCAAATGGCAAAACTCAAGTCCCAGGAAAAAGCATCATGTATTTTTTGCTTATTCACCCACAGGTTATGGGTGTCATTGACAGGTCCTGGTTGCCCTTGAGAAGGTGGTAGTAAAATATCGCTGGGACAGAGTTCTGGAATTCCCTCCCTAAGGGCACTGTGGCTCTACCTATAGCAAATGGACTGAGCAGTTCCAGGAGGCACCTCACCATCACCTACTAGATGCAATCAGAAATGTCACCCATGAATAACCCATCATCAGGAACAGTTTTGCTTTGGCACCAGAATGTGGCTGGCACCCATGGAATCCAAAGTGTAGTCAGCAGCTGTAACACAGGGAGGGCTGTGCAGACACTGTCAGGAATAACAGTGACAGATCATTCCAGGCAGCTCTGGGTCAGCTTTGATTAACTAGTCACAGGGCAGGGAGGGAGGGTGTTGGAGATAAAGGGGAAAATACCTGCAGGGGCGTCCCATCTGCTGTAACTTTTGGAGGATGTTACAAGGCTGGGAAAGCTTGGGAAGTGGAGAATGATCAGGAAATCACATCCCCGCCCTTTGGAAATTCAGCTGCTTGGAGAGCTGGAGGGAAAAAGGTAGGACTCACAAAACCTTCGATTTTGTTCTCAGCACTCATTGCAAGTGATAATATTTCAATGTTTCCCTCCATAAAACATTCCTTCCAACTCAAATTGTCCACTGTGGAAAAAATGAGCAACATTTTAGTTTTACACAAGGTGAATTTGGGGAAGGGAGATCACAGGTGAATTCAGAGATTTGCAACCATTTGAAAATTCGCACATTCTGCTTAGAAACAGTAAACCTGTCATTTACTTCATGGTCCACTGATTGATTCCCCACTCAAAGTGTTCGAGCAGCTTCTTAATAGGACAAAAGCAGCTGACATTAGTCACTCATCAGCAGGGAGCTTGCATTCTGTCTGTGAGCAAGAGGCATTCAATTCAGCTCTGAATGATAGCATTTCTACCATCATGCTTGTATCAATCATTAATTTCCATACCTTTTCCAAGCTGTGGACTGCTGGTTTAAAACATAGAACATAGAATATAGAACAACACAGCAGAGAACAGGCCCTTCGGACCTCGATGTTGCACCAACCTGTGAACTAATCTAAGCCCACTCCCCTACACTATCCTATCATCAACCATATCATTATCCAAGGACTGTTTCAATGCCCCTAATGTGGCTGAGTTAACTACATTGGCAGGCAGGGTAAAGATACTGCCTCTGACATTTATTTTAAATGTATCATCCCTTGAATTTGCAGCTATGCTTCCTCGTACAAGCTGATGTCATCACCCTAGGAAAAAGACTCTCACTGTCCACCCTATCTAATCCTCTGATCATCTTGTGTGTCTCTATTAAATCCTCTCTTAGCCGCCTTCTTTCCAATGGGAACAGACCCAAGTCTCTCAGCCTTTCCTCATAAGACCTTCCCTCCAGACCAGTCAACATCCTGGTAAATCTTCTCTGCACCTTTTACAATGCTTCCATATCCTTCCTGTGATGGGGCGACCAGAACTGTACATAACATTACAAATGAGGCCGCAATAAGCATTTTTTACATTGCAGCATGACATCACGGCTCCAGAACTCAATCCCTCTACCAATAAAACTGAACAGACCTATGCCTTCTTAACAGCACTATCAACCTTAGTGGCAACTTTCAGGAATCTATGTACATGGACACCAAGATCCCTTTGCACATCCACACTACCAAGAATACTTCCATTGACCCAGTATTCTACTTTCTTGTTATTCTTCCCAAAGTGAGTCACCTCACATTTATCTGCATTGGAGTCCATTTGTCACCTCTCAGCCCAATTCTGCAGTTCATCCAAGTCCCCCTGCAACCTGCAATGTTCTTCCACACTGACCACCACTCCACCGACTTTAGTGTCATCTGCAAACTTACTAACCCATCCACCTATGCCTGCGTTCAAGTCATTTATAAAAAATGACATACAGCAGTCGTCTCAAAGTAGATCCTTGTGGCACACCATTAGTAACTGGACTCAAGGCTGAATATTTTCCATCAACCACCACTCGCTGCCTTCTTACAGAAAGCCAGTTTCTAATCCAAACTGCTAAATCACCCTCAATCCCATGCCTCTGCATATTCTGCAACAGCCTACCATGTGGAACCTTATCAAAGGCTTTACTGAAGTCCATATACACCACATCAACTGCCCTACTCTCATTCACATGCTTGGTCACCTTCTCAAACAACTCAATGACTTTTGTTCGACACGACCTGCCCTTGATGAAACCATGTTGACGACCTCCAGTCATATTGTTGCTTGCTAGATGATTATAAATTCTGTCTCTTATCATCCTTTCCAAAACTTTTCCTACAACAGATGTAAGGCTCACTGGTCTATAATTACCTAAGTCATCTCTACTGCCCTTCCTGAACAAGGACACATTTGCAATTCTTCAGTCCTCTGGTGCTAAACCTGTAGACAATGATGACTCAAAGATCAGGGTCAAAAGCTCCATCATCTCCTCCCTAGCTTCCCAGAGAGTCCTCAGATAAATCCCATCCACCCCAGGGTACTTACCTACTTTCACACCTTCTCAAATTGATAACACCTTCTCCTTACGAACCTCAAACCTTTCTGGTCTAATAGCCCGAACCTCAGTCTTCTCTACAATATTCTCCTTTTCCTGAGTGAAAACACATGAGAAATATTTGTTTCATACCTCTTTGATCTCCACAGGGTCCACAAACAACTTCCCACTTCTGTCTTTGACTGGCCCTATTCCTACCCTAGTCATCCCTTTATTCCTCACATACCTAGAGAAAGCTTTAGGGTTCTCCTTTATTCTACTAGCTAAAGACTGCTCATGCTCCCTCCTTGCTCTTCAGAACTCTCTATTTAAATTCTTCCTTGCTAATCTGTAGCTCTCCATTGCCTCATCTGAACCATCTTGTCACAACATCACATAGGCCTCCCTCTTCTGCTTAACATGAGATACAATTTATTTTGTAAACCACGGTTCTCTAACCTTATCACTTCCTCCCTGCCTGACAGGGACATTTCTATCAAGGGCAAACAATATATGTTCCTTAAACCAGCTCCACATTTCGATTTTCCCTATTGCCTGCATTTTGCTACCCCATTCTATGCATCCTATTTCTTGCATACTGGCATTATAATTGCCCTTCACCCATTCATAACTTTTTCTCTGTGGCATGTACCTATCCCTTTCCATCGCTAAACTAAACATAACCGAATTATAGTCGCTCTTTCCAAAGTGCTCATCTCCAACTAAATCAAACACGTGTCCTGGTTCCTTACCAAGTACCAGATTCAGTGTGGCCTCCCCTCTTGTTGGCCCTTCAACATACAACGTCAGGAAACCCTCCTCCACACATTGGACAAAACCTGATCCATCCAACGTGCTAGAATTATAGCATTTCCTGTCAATGTTGGGTAAGTTAAAGTCCACTATAATGACTACCCTGTTCCTTTCACTCCTACTCAGAATCATTTTACCGATCCTCTCCTCTACATCCCTGGAACTTTGTGGAGGCCTATAAAAAAAAATCCCAGCAGTGTGACCTCTCCTCTTTTGTTTCTAACCTTCGCCCATATCACCTTAGTAGATGAGTCCTCATCAAAAGTTCTCTCAGCCACCGTTACACTGTCCTTGACTAGCAAGGTCACACCTCCCCCTCTTTTACCACCCTCCCTGATCTTAATGAAAGATCTAAACACTGGAATCTACAACACCCATTCCTGACCCTGCTCTATCCATGTCTCTGAACTGGCCATAACATTGAAGTTTCAGGTACCTCTCCATGCTGCAAGCTCACCTAAATTATTCCGGATACTCCTGGAGTTGAAATAGATACACTTAAAAACAGTTTGCTGTATGCTAGCACACTCCTGTGACTGTGAAATCCTGTCCCTGCCTTCCCTTCTCACATCCTCCTGTGCACTGGAACTACATCTCAGGTTCCCATCCCCCTGCTGAGCTAGTTTAAACTCACCCAAATCAGACGAGTAAATTTCCCACCCAGGCTATTAGTACCCCTCTGGTTCAAGTGAAGCCCGTCCTGTTTGTAGAGGTCTCACCTTCTCCAGAATGAGCCCCATTATCAATATATCTGAAACCCTCCATCCTGCACCATCCCTGCAGCCACGTGTTCAGCTGATATCTCTCCCTGTTCCTCACCTCACTATCATGTGGCACGGATAACAATCCAGAGATAACAACTCTGTTTGTTTTAGCTCTCAGCTTCCATCCTAGCTCCCTGAAATCCTGCCTTACATCCCTATCCCTCTTTATACCTATTTTGTTGGTACCTATGTGGACCACGACTTGACGCTGGGCATCCTCTCCCTTCAGGACCTCAAAGATATGATCCAAGACATCACGGACCCTGGCACCTGGGAAGCAACACACCAACTGTGTGTCTCTTTTGTTCCCAATAAACCTTCTATCTGACCCTCTAACTATTGAGTCTCCAATGACTAACACTCTTCTCCTTTTCCAACTTCCCTTCCGTGCAACAGGAATAGAGTCTGTGCCAGAGTCCTGTACCCTAATGCATGCTCCTGGTAAGTCATCCCTCTCAATAGTATCTAAAATGGTATACTCTTTTTTCAGGGGAACGACCACAGGGGATCCCTGCACTGACTGTTTTCTCCTCCTTCTAACAGTCACCCAGCTTTCTTTGTACCTAGGAGTAACTACTTCCTTGTAACTCTTATCTATCACAGACGCTGCCTCCCAAATGATCTGAAATCCATCCAGTTCCCGCTCCAGTTCCTAACGCAGTCTTGGAGGAGCAAGGGTTGGGTACGCTTCCTGTAGATATACTTGGATGAGACACGAATGGTGTCCCTCACCTCAAATCATGCAGGAGTAACATTCCAATCCCTGCACTGCCATCCCTGCAAGTCCCCTTATCAGAAAGTAAAAAAGAAAAAAACTTAGCTGATGTGTCTCTGGTGTTTAAGGTTAGAGGAGATGGATGGATGGGAGGCCCTACAAAGGCAGGGTCTCGGGTTTACAAAACACTCACGTCTATAGCGGAACTTCCTCAGGCCCAACCATCTTCAGTTGTTTCATCAATGACCTTCCCTCCATCCATAAGGTCAAAAGTGAGGATGGATGTTCATTGATGAACTTGGGATGCAGGAGAACATACCACTTACAAGCTTCTCTCCAGACACTCACCATTCTGATTTGAAAAAAATATTTCACCATTCCTTCAGTGTCACTGGCACAAAGTCCTGGAACTCCTTAACTAACCACATAAAGAGTGTCCCTGCACCTGAGGAAATGCTGCAGTTCAAGAAGACACTTACCATTCCATCCTCCACGGCAATTAGGGATGGTCAATAAAGGCTGACAGGATATGTGATGCTCACAGCCCCTTGAACAAATACAAGATAAAAAGAGTTCCAAGTCAGGCTGGTGTGTGTCTGCTGCTGTTTTTTCATTGAGGACAGAGAGACAACTTGTTTGGAAGGAGCTGGTGGATGAAGTGTTGGTGCTTTCTTGCAGTGTATGTCAAATTTATTCAGGGGTTACATTACTGTGGATCACATTATGGTGTCTGGAGTCACATGTTGTCACTCTCCCTAAAGGACATTACTGAATCAGATTTTTTTTCCTGATGGTGATTGTTACACAGTCATTATTAAACTAGTTCTTTTAGTTTGAAATTTCACAATCTGCCATGGATTGGATCCTATTCCACAGGACATTGGCATCTGGAGAAGGCAGGCTCCACCCATTTTCTCTTGAGGCTATAAGAGCTGCAGATTTCTTCACCCTGATCCTTCATCCAATGAGGGTTCAGGAAGTGCGATGTCGCTCTTGACCTCACCCAATGTCAATAAACCAGGGCTCTCATTGGTTGGGATCCTGGAGCCTGGATCCTCTGGAGATGTTTTCTCTGTTCCTTTTCTCAGAGCACCAAACTCAGTTTGAACACAGCAAATGAATGAGCATGGGAGAAAGGGCAGGAGATTTCAGAGATGGTAATAGAATGGTCTATAAATTCTGGCCTTCTCCCTTCCCCACCCACTCTCTCCTGCTCACTGCCTCCTGTCTCAGACCAACTGAAAGAGCCCAGGACAAGAAGCTAACCCAAGAGCTCCCAGACAAGGTGGAACCTGTTCCCATTGAACTATCAGAGCAGTAATATAATCTGAATGTTGTTCCTCACCTTTTACTTCCAGATATATTTGAAACAGTGTTTGAAAAGTTCTTTTCTTCAGGCTCAGTCTCTCCATCATTGTTGAGATATCATTGTTACTGAGGGTCCCCATGAATCTGAATCGATTCCCACCATCTCGTTGTATTCCATTCTCACGCAGCTCACCCTGTAAATGGTCTGGACTGGAATATGTACACTTAAAGCCAACATTGTAGTCTGATAATTCATGGTTGTACCATATCACAGAGGTGGTGATTGTGTGATTAGTGTCAGAGTGAGTGAAGCTGCAGGATAAAACAGCAGCATCTCTCTCCTCAGCCTTTAGACCATCTTGATTGTCATTGACCAACAATTTTCATAAAACTCTTGTGATGGGAGAGAGAAAAAAAAGAGAGAGAGAGAGAATGGACATAAACACTGTAAGGGAGCAGACATCAATTTGTGAAGTCAAACAATGAAGTAAAACAAAGTCTGTTATACAGTGAGAAAAGAGATAACATCATACAGTCATGGTTTCTAAACTGACCTGGGACAGTGTGGAATGAGCTACTGACAGGAGTACCACAGGTGGTTTGTAAACATCCTGAGGTTAGACTGTAGGTGTTTATTGCTGTTGGTTGAAGAGAGGGTTTGGTGCCTGAGAGTTTTCTGAACTCCCCATTGTTCCAGGAGACTCAGAGTTTCCTGATGTTCAGGGCCCTCCCTGCAGAACCTTTTCTATTTCCCATCACTTCCTACACTATTACCGAGCCAGTCTTCATAAAATTGGTTCATTCACTAGTCAGAGGAATGGGATACACAGTGAAGATACATAATTCCATAAGACCATAAGACATAGGAATGGACGTAAGGCCAATCGGCCCATCAAATCCACTCTGCCATTTAATCATGGCTGATGGGTATTTCATCTCCACTTACCCACACTTTCCCCGTATCCCTTAATTCCTTGTGAGATCAAGAATTTATCAATCTCTGCCTTGAAGATGTTAAACATCCCGGCCTCCACTGCACTCCATGGCAATTAATTCTACAGGCCCACCACTCTCTGGCTGAAGAAATGTCTTGTCATTTCTGTTCTAAATTGACTCCCTCTAATTCGAAGACTACGCCCACTAGTTCGAGTCTCCCCACCTGATGGAAACAAATTCCCAGCGTCCACTCTTTCTAAGCCATGAATTGGCTTATAAGTTTCTATTAGATCTCCCGTTGACCTTCTAAACTGTAACGAATACAATCCCATGGGATCCTTAGCTGTTCATTGTATGTCAGGCCTACCATTCCAGGGATCATCCATGTGAATCTCCACTGGACATGCTCCAGTGCCAGCATGTCCTTCCTGAGGTGTCGGGCCCACATTTAGACACAATATTCTAAATGGGGCCTAACTAGAGCTTTATAAAGTCTCAGAAGCACATAGCTATTTTTGTATTCCAACCCTCTTGAGATAAATGACAACATTACATTTGTTTCCTTAACCACGTACTCAATTGGCAAGTTAATCTTTAGAGGATCCTGGACTAGCACTCCCAGATTCCTTTGTATTTTGGCTTTATGAATTTTCTCACCGTTTAGAAAACAGTCCGTGCCTGTATTCTTTTTTTCCAAAGTGCAAGACTTTGCATTTGCTCACATTGAATTCCATCAGCCATTTCCTGGACCACTCTTCTAAACTGTCTAAAGCTTTCTGCAGCCTCCCCATATCCTCAGTACTACCTGCCTGTCGACCTAACTTTGTATCATCAGCAAACTTCACCAGAATGCCCCCAATCCCTTCATCCAGATCATTAATATATAAAGTGAACAGCTATGGCCCCAACATTGAATCCTGTAGGACACCACTTGTCACTGGCTGCCATTCCAAAAAAGAACCTTGTTTCTAAACTCTCTGCCTTCTGTCAGACAGCCAATCGTCAAACCATGCCAGCAGCTCACCTTGAACTGTATGGGCCTCACCTTACTCAGCTGCCTCCCAAGAGGCACCGTGTTAAAGGCCTTTTGGAAGTCTAGATAAATAACATCCGCTGGGTTTCCCTGGTCTAACCTGCTTGTTACCTCTTCAAAGAAATCTAATAGGTTTTTCAGGCATGACCTCCCCTGACTATATCATGCTGACTTGTTCTAATCCAATCCTGCACTTCCAAGAATTTAGAAATCTCATCCTTAACGATGGATCCTCGAATTTTACCTACAACTGAGGTTCGCCTGATCGGCCTATAATTTTCCATCTTTTGTCTTGATCCTTTCTTGAACAAGTGGGTTACAACAGCGACTTTCCAATCATCTGGGACTTTCACTGACTCCAGTGACTTTTGAAAAATTACAACCAATGCCTCCACTATTTCCTCAGCCACCTCCCTCAGAAATCTAGGATGTAGCCCATCGGGGCCAGAGGATTTATCAATTTTTAGACCTTTTAGCTTTTCTACCACTTTCGCTTTTGTAATAGCTCCCATACTCAACTCTGTCCCCTGACTCTAACTGTTGGGATGTTACTCATGTCTTCCACTGTAAAGACTGACACAAAGTACTTATTAAGTTCTTCAGCTATTTCCTTATCTCCCATCACTAGCTTTCTGCATCAATTTGGAATGGCCCAATGTCTACTTTTGCCTCTCATTTGTTTCTTATGTATTGAAAGAAACTTTTACTATCTGTTCTAATATTACTGGCTAGCTTACCTTCATATGTAATTCTCTCCTTCCTTATTTCTCTCTCTGTTATCCTCTGTTTGTTTTTGTCGTTTTCCCAACCTTCAGATTTCCCAGTGCTCTTGGCCACTTTACAGAGTCTCTCTTTTTCATGAATACATTTCCTGACTTCCTTTGTCAGCCATGGCTTTCTAATCCCACCCCCTCCTGAATAATCTGTCTTTTCTTTGGGGTGAACCTCTGTATGTGTCCTCAATTACACCCAGAAACTCCTGCCATTGTTGCGCTACTGTCTTCCCCACTAGGATCTGCTTCCAGTTGACTTTCGTCAGTTCCTCTCTCATGCCCCTGTAATTACCTTTACTTAACTGTAACACTATTACATTTGATTTTGCCTTCTCTCTTTCAAATTGCAGACTGAACTCTACCGTATTATGATCGCTGCCTCCTAAGTGTTCCCTTACTCTAAGATCTCTCATAAAGTCTATCTCATTACATAGCACTAAGTCCAGAATAGCCTGCTGCCTTGTGGTCTCCATCACAAGCTGTTCCAAAAAGCCGTCCTGGAAGCATTCCATGAATTCCCTTTCTTTGGATCCACCAGCAACAGGACTCATCTAGTCCACCTGCATATTGAAGTCCCCCATGATCATTGTGACCTTGCCCTTCTGACATGCTCTATCTATTTCCTGATACATCTTGCACCCCTGGTCCTGATCACTGCTGGGAGGACTGTACATAACTCTCATTATGGTTTGTTTTTTGCCTTTGTGGGTCCTCAACTCTACCCACACAGACTCTGCATCATCTGACCCTTCAGTGGCATAGATTTAATTTCATTCTTCTTAACAAGGCAAGTCCGCCACCTCTGCCCACCCCCCCACTCCTGTCTTTTCAATAAGTTGTAAATCCTTCGATGGTTAACTGCCAGTCCTGAACACCCTGCAACCACATCTCTGTGATTCCACATAATCATAGTCGATGATTTCTGCTATTTATTCAACTACTCTGTTATGAATACTGTGAGCATTCAGGTAAAGCGCCTTAATGCTAATTTTCTTATCCTCATGATTTTCAACATCTCTAGTAATATGTCCTAAGTTTTCCTTCCTTTTTGCTTCATTCCTAGTCTGCCTTGAATTTAAACCCTGCTCACATACTACCCTGCTGCATATCTTTCTACTTGACTCCATAATCCCTGTTGCTTCCCCTTTTCCTTCACCCCGACTCACAAATTTAAAGTCCTAGAGACCACTCTATTTACCCTTTTCACTAGAACACTGGTTCCATATTGGTTCAGGTGGAGACCGTCCTTTGGTACAGATTCCACAGTTCCAAAACTGATGCCAATGCCTCATGAAATGGAATCCCTCTTTCCCACACCAATCTCTTAGCCATATGTTTACTTCCCTAATTTTCTTATCCCTATTCCAATTAGCACGTGGCTCAGGCAGTAATCCAGCGATAAGGGGGAATACACAGAGAAACAAAGCAAGTATTTTTGTCATAGTCCCAGAGAACTGCTGTCTCATTAGAGAGACATGACATGGTGATTGAACCTGAGGGTCACTATTTCTCAGACAAGGTGGAGAAGGTGGGACCTTCATGGTAACCTCAGACAGTATGGGAATTAAACCTGCATTGTTGGCATCACTCTACACTGCAAATCAACTGTCCAGCCATTTGACCTAACTGGCCCAAGAAGTTGAACCAAGTCAGTCCAGAAGGCAGTGTAAATATTGTCAAGTGAGGGCACAAGGGAACATAGCATGACTGGATGGCATTTACTTGTGAGTAAGGCAGATAAGCTGAGGGTGTTGATTAATACATGGGGATATGATATTGTTGTAATCATAGAGACATGGTTGAGGGTGGGGCATGCTTGGCAGTACAATGTTTCGGGTATAGAAACATGATCAAGATATTTATTGCGGTAATAAGACGGATGATACCTGAGACTAATGTAAAAACAAAACACAGTCGTCAGTTTGCTGGGAATGTATTATAGACTCCTAAACAATCAGGAGGAGATAGAAAGATATATATGGAGGCTAATCTCAGAGAACTAGAAAATGTATAGGGTAGTAACAGTATGGGATTTCAACTTCCCCAATATTCAATGGGATAAGCAAACTGTGAAAGGCATAGAGGGGTCAGATTTCTTAAAATATGTCCAGGGGAGAGTTATAAACCAGCACACAGAGAGGTGGTGACGCTGGATCAAATTGTTGGGAACCACATGTGAGTGGTTGAGGTGTCAGTGGGAAGCATTTCAGTGACAGAATCTACAATTCTGTAAGATTTCAGGTAATTAGGGATGAGGACAAAGTTCTGAATGGGGAGAAGGTTGATTTTAATATGAAAAGATTGGGCCTAAGTAGATTGGAAGCAGCTACCTGCAGGAAACTTTACATCAGAGCAGAGGGAGACATTAAAATAGTGAGTCCAGACCAACATGTTCCTGCAAAGGTAAAGTTGAGGGGTGAGGCCAACAAGTCCAGAGGACTCTGGATATGCAAAGTTTGGAAAAGGCAGAAAAGGAAGCTTAAAGCAGGTACTGAACTCTGAAAACACTGGATGTCCTCCGAGTACCTAAAGTACAAGGGATCTCAAAAAGAGGGAACTAGGAGAACAAAGAGGGGACAAGAAAATACACTGAGATAATAAGAAGGAAAATCCAGGGAAATTTTATGGAAACCAGGGACAGGAACTGTGATAAATGTGAGTGAGGTAGAATAAAGAAGATGAAAGAATTTGTGGATTTATCAGGCTTGATAGTGGCTAAATCCCCAGGCCCAGATAAAATTTATCTCAGCCTGTATGTGGGGCGAGGGAGGGGAGTGTTGGGGCACTGACATTAACTTGCAAATACTTTCTGGTCACAGAAAGGGCTGAGGACTTAAAGGCAGATAATGTATTATCATTATTCAAGAAATGTGGTTGTGATAAACCAGGGAACTACAAGCCAGTGGGTCCAACATCAGTGATGGGGAAACTATAGGGAAAAGTTCTGAGAGACAAAATGAATGTCTTCTTGGTAGGTTTGATCAAGGATACTCAGCACAGCTTTGTAAAGGAATTGAATTGAATTGGATTAGATTGAATTTTTGAGTGGGTGACTAGGTATGTAGATGAGGACATGATGTAGTAAGTAAGCTTCATTTAAGGGTGTCTTACTCAACTGATTTACTGCACATTTGACAGGTAAGATTTTCTATGCCCGTCCATGAAATACATTAACATAATTTAACTCAGTGATTCTTCACAGCCCTTCTCCTTGGACTTACTGAAACAGTTTCAGACTTACTTTCAGCCCTTATAGTCTGGAAATTTCTTTCCAACTCTTAACCTGGAGACTTCTGTAGTATTGAAAAAATGTACTTTTGCTGTTATGACTTCAATTCTTCTGAACTCAACTTACTAGCGGTACTTAGCCATCTGTTTCTATAGATTATAAAACTCAATTTTGTAAATATCCAGCAATTAACTTCCCAGGTCACACAGCGTAAGTGATATTATTTTTCAGAAACGTTCTTGATCCCTTCATGAGTGGGAACTGGCTCTCTCTATCATTACTTTTCTGACCCCCTCATGATTTTGAACATTTAAATTAAATCTACTCTCAGTCTTCCCCTTGGCTCAGATCCATCCTTAATCTTGTGATATGATGGCCTCTTGTCATTTTGAAGGCTCCAATTGTACAGTTTGTAACAAGAGGAAAAATTCTTTCCATATCCATTTTTTGAAATGTTTACATGATTTGAAACATTCCTACTTGGTTATCCCTCAGTTATATTCATCTCTTTGATGCAAAAATAACAGACAGAATAGGTGAAACCAGAATGTGTGTTTTTATTTGAAAGGAATATTTTGATTTACTGGGAGGTGAAATTTATTGCAAATCTGATGGCTATTCTGCTATTTCAGACTGTCTAACAGATCATAGGACTGGTCCATTGCATCTTGAAGAAGCATGTAGTCATTGACAGCAGTTTACGTTGCAGCCGCTTAATGGTGGATATCATCACAACATCTCCTCAGTGATAAAGTGGTATAATTGACTCACCACTGTCATGTAAAAGGGTGCATTAGTGTCTATTAATGATAATTGCCACTGGTGGTGCCCTGAATTGACTAACCCTGATGTGACTTGAATCCAGATCTTCTTGAAGTAGGGACACTCCCATTGGCCCACAACAAAGTTCGACACTTTGAACAGGACAGAATCAAATAAAGCTCAATGTCAATGTCACCTAACTAACCAAGACCAGAATACTGGTTTCCCATGACAACCCACACCTCCCCCCACCCCCACCCCCGCCTTACGTCCCAATAAGTGCTGAAGCCAGAAGCAGTTGAATGCAAAAGCACTGAAGAAGCTGCAAGGAAAGATTGACATGGATTACGGCAGGGTTGAGTGGTTCACTAGGAGATGCCAGGAGGGAAAATTGTTGGAACAAAACCACCTGTTGAAGCAGTGAAAAAAGACAGGAAGATGATCGTTGGTCAGCAGTTGTACTGAAAAGTGAAGATTCTGTGTGATTCATTCAAATCGAAGTGACTGTCAACAGAGGGGAAGCAATGGTCCAGTGATGTTATCAGCAGGCTATTAATCTAGAGACCCAGGTAATGTTTTGTGGGCTGGAGTTCAAATCCTACCATGACAGAGTTTCATTTTTCCAAAAACGAACATCTGGAATTAACTGTCTCATGACATCCATGACCTCTCGGGAGGGAGATCTACCGTCCTAACATATTCTGGTCCACAAGTGACTCCAGGCCCACAGCAAGGTGGGTGACTGAGTTGCCCTCTGAAAAATTAGGGATAGACAATGAATGCTGGCTCAGCCAATGAAAATTGGATTCCATTAATGCATGCTAAAAACAAAGAGTCCCTAGAAAGTGACAAGACCAAACTAATATTGTCCTCAGGATACAGGAATATCTGATGAAGAGCAATGTGATTGACTGTTCTGAGTGTAAAAATCTTCAGGAGGATTGTGGAGAGGACAATATGTTCTATGTTCTATGTTCTATGACAGCTTACAATAACGAGACCCAAAGCTAGATAATGCAGCAGAGACAAGGAGTAAAATATTTTGGCAAAACTATAACAGAAAAGCAAAATGAAAGCCTTTTAAAAACAGAGCTTCATGGAGAGGATTTAAGGAGAGGAAAGACTAAGCAAAGTCCAGCACTTTACCCTAGAATTGGGAAGGCTGACTGATAGAAATATTGAAAGTTATGAGGTATTAGATTTGGTCAACAAACAGGAAATGTGGAGGGACCTGAAACCAGGAGCCATAAATATAATAGTCACCACCAAACCAGCAAGGGATTCAGAAGAGGCTTCCCACCACAAGGAGTGGTTAGAATGTGGAACCTGCTCATACACCAAGTGGTTGACACAGTTACCATTGTTGTACTGAAGGGGAAGCTTGACTGAATCTTGAGGGAGGAAGCAACAGAGGAAAATGCTGACAAAGTGAGAAAAAGAAGGTTGAGGAGGAACGTGTGCAGAACATGATCACTGGGAAAAACCAACTGAACAGATGGCCTGATTCTGTAAATCCCAATTACATGGGACTTCATTTGCTGCTCAGACTACTTCACAGGCACTGCTTTATTTTTTATTCATTCATGGGATAGGGGAGTCATAAGTAAACCCAGCATTTATTGCCTGTCCCTAACTGCTCTTGAAAGGTATTGGGGAGCTGGCATCAGGCCATGATGTTGGAACTCTCACTGATTTTTCATATTTTTATTTTATTTTAGCAATTTTGTTGTGGAACTGAGAACTGTGAGCCATAAATGACAATAAAGTTTTGGTTTCTTTGTGTGGTTGAGAGTCAATTACAGGTTGATTCTTGGTCGAAACAATCCCATAGAAACTTCAACACTGGGGAGAGTTGTCCATTTAAACAGATAGCAGATGTTGACCATAAACAAGGTCAGTACTTGGGAATTGATTCCAGCAAGTCTGGGAGAAATGTTTTACTCAAGCAGACGGCAGATGTTGAATGGGAACTGGAACCATGTGGAGAGATGGTCAGTCTGTCAGGGAGACACCACAGTTTTGAACTGGGTTTGGAGAAAAGGAGTGTGGCTGTTGATACAACAGCAGGAAGAATTAAAGCTCTCTGCCTAATCTTCCACTGTCAGGTACTGGCAGTTCGGAGAATAGGAACTAAGTTCTAAGTATTACTGATTTCCTTTGAGTCAGCTGAAAATTTGGCCCTGATTTACAGATGCAGAATAGGAAACTGAGAAACAATCATCCCTGGAACAAAGTATTATGAAAACCATGCAATTAATCTGTTATATTATTTTATTTATCCCTTAACTGTGTTTCTTTATCTGTCCGCATTTTGTAGACACCAACTAGATTACTTTGTCATATAATTTTTTCCATGCTAAAATTATTGTATTGTTAATAAATTGCTAAGCATTTTGTTTAAGCTACAAACCAGAATCAATTTGATTCTGAGAGGCTTTGAAGGCAAATGGAATTGAAACAAATTGGAGATGGAATTCCAAAGTCAGAAAAAGGGAAAAAAGGAAGGAAAAAAAAACTAAAGAATTCCAAAGAACATTAAAACTTACAACATTAAAATGAGAGTGGCAGGAGAAAGAAACATAATGCAAGGACAAAATGATGCAGCTTTGGCAAGTTAATCCAGAAGTTTGGAAGAGACTGGAAGAGAAAGGTTGGGTTGTCATTCACAGTTCAGTCAGGAGATATTTCAGGTTGTGCAGGCATCTGTCAAACTTTGGAGAGAAGGATGTGGAATCAGTTTTTGTGTTGCTTGAGATGATAGCAATACACATAAGATAACCAAAAGCTGAATTGAACTTGCCCTTTCAAAGTAAATTAACTAGTAAAGTACAAGATATTTCTACATTCCTGTCACAGGAATAGTCTAGAAATTACGCTGAGGCGAAAAGGGTTGTTCAAATTGGATATGAGTTGGTCCCAATAATCTACAACCAAAGGTTTTGTAATGTATGGAAGCAGCCTGGACAAACTTATATTGAGTTTGAGAGAGTTAAATAAAATAAGAGAATTAAAGCTGTGAATACTTCCAATGCTCTCAAGAGGAATTATTCTTTTGGATGCATTTAAGATTTCCTTATCTTCAGTTATCAGAACTGATTCAGAAGACCAAAGGAAGACCAAAGACAAGCTGCTACAATGGCTGATGGTTATGAATTGATCCAATTTTTTTATGTCACCCCCAGAAATTTGAGAAAAATAAAACAGTGGGAAAGTAAAATCAAGGTAGATAACCAGAATAGAGAATAGACAATAGGGAATGCCCTAAGAACTCCTCCACAGATTAAGAAGGAAATTGATGAGAGTGGAGGTGTGGTTCGGAAGCTTTAAATGTTGCTATTTGACTAAATTCAGCCAAGTGTGTTCAGGACGTTGGAAGTTGCAAGGAAAACCCATAAGACTTATAGGAGTTAGTAAAAAGGAGTTGGCAAGAGAATACAAAAAGATATACAACTTTGTTTATAAGTAAAAAGGTTGTATGTTACGACATGGGGTCAACCCCTCTGCCAATTTAAACCTAACACACAGAGAAGCTCACCTCATGCCTTAATTTGTTTCATTTCAAACAGCAAAGAACTATCCCAGAGGTCACTATTCAAAGTAAAAATTAACAATTTTATTCTTTAAGTCCAAAAAAGAACATTAAACAACTATTTACAATTCATTTCTCTTAAACCTATCTCTTACCTCCCACTCAACAATACTGGTCCAATAAAAACCCTGATTAAGATTGGCAAAAAAAAAAATCAATTTTCAAAACTAGCCAGCTGTTGAATCTTCTCTTTGTACCCTTCTCTGCAGATTTTCCTCTCTTGTGTTTTCTTCAGTGTTCTGCTTCACGGATCTTTCATATGAACAGGTACCCTTCACAGAGCTGTTCATTGAGTAGTCTATACTTGTTGGTGCTTGGCAGTTCTCTCCCTAACTGTTCAACATGTCCAGTCTTCTACTCCAAAACATCAGATCATTTCATTGGTTTGATGTCATCCCAGACAGTAAAAGTCAAATTCAATTAGATTTTGGTATCTGGAGCACAGTTTAAACTGATTGGCGGAATTTGAATTTGCTTTTTGTTCCATTGCAAGTCAACTTCAGCTATTTGTTACCTTGTTCAGGACACTCTGTGCTTTCAGTCCTTGCTAGATTTCTCTCTCTCTCTTAAAGGTACAGTACACACCTACACCTTCATAACATGTATCTATAACTGTAACAAAAAGGCCAGATTCTGTCATTAGTCAAGAAATGTGTTAAGTAGATGAGAGATCTGCAGGACTTTTGTGAAAAGGAAAGATGACTCCTTTATCTTCAGGTGAGGTAGCTAAACCCATAACCATACTATGGGATATTGGGACAACTCAATAGAGAAATAATTGATTTTACTCCAGAGATTTTGATTAGAACTCAGGTATTAATAAATGGTATTGGTGAAGAATACATAAATTAAAACTGGCATATGCTTTATTAGGAGAAGCAATTGTTGGAATAGTAAAGATATACATGATTGAGGGAATAGACTTGTTTCAGAGAATGGACTAAAGATAATAGTTTCACCCATAATTATAGATTGCTCAAAGGAGGTTCAAGAGAAGGAACAGGTTCCTGGTATTTTTCCTTCATGTGAAGTAACCAGAATCCAACAGTACACCACAAGCAAGTGATTAATTAGATTCCCTCCAGTATGGGAACAGGCCCTTCGGCCCAACACCAACCCTCTGAAGTGTAACCCACCTACACCCATTCCCCCTAACCTGTATTTGCCCCTAACTAATGCACCTACCACTATGGGCAATTTAACATGGCCAATTCATCTAACCTGCACATCTTTACACTTTGGGAGGAAACCGGAGCACCTGGAGGAAATCCACACAGACATGGTGAGAATGTGCAAACTCCACATGAACAGTTACTCGAGGCAGAAATTGAACCCGATTGCTTGGCGCTGTGAGGCTGCAGTGCTAACCACTGAGCCACTGTGCCACCCTAAAATAGCCCAAAGTTTTTTTTAGATTAGATTCCCTATAGTGCAGAAATAGGCCCTTCGGCCCAACAAGTCCACAATGGCCGTCTGAAGACTAACCCATCCGGGCTCATTCTCCCCTGACTAATATACTATGGGGAATTTAGCATGGTCAATTCACCTAACCTGCACATTTTTGGACCGTGGGAGGAAACCCATGCAGACAAGAGGAGAATGTGCAAACTCCACCCAAAAAATTGCACGAGGCTGGGATTGAACCTGGGTCCCTGGCGCTGTTGGGCAGCAGTGCTAACCACTGAGCTACCATGCCACTCGTTAAAGTGAAGGGAAAGCCAAACCATTCCTGAGAGGTGAAAATATTCCAAGTGGCGTGTTTAATATAATGACTCTAATTACAACACAAATAGCAGATCCTAAATTAAATAAGTTAGCACAGTCAATTCATACTGAGGCAGATGCTGAAGGAGTTTCGGAGTGCTACTATCTTAAAAATGAAGTACTGATGGGGAAGTGGAAACCACAGTTGTATGTTAGATAGTGACAGATAGCGTAGGGAGATTTTTGTGAGTCATACATAAACTTCCCATGGCAGGACATGTGGGGATTTCAAAAACTCATGTGTCAATAAAGGAGTATTTTATCTGGTCAAGATTGCATAAAAGATGTGGTGCAGCTATATAAATTGTGTCAAGTTGGAGGTAAAACTCAACAGATGATTAAACCAGCACCCCAATTCCTCTACCAGGTTTTGAAGAACCATTCAAGCATGTCTGAATGGATTGTACAGAAACATGACCTGAAACCAAAGCCTGAAATGAATGTTTCTTTGCCATTCTGAATATGACTGCTATTTTTACAGAAGCCATTCCTCAAAGTTAAAGTGGTAGTGAAAAAAAATCTTAGTTTTTCACTCATTATGGTCTACCAATGGATGGACAGTATAATCAAAGATCATATTTTGTGTCAAAGCTTTGTCAAAGTATAGTCAGTAGTTTAGGGATTAAATAACTAAAGTAAACAGCATACCATCCACAGATCCAAGGTGGTTTGGAGAGATATCATCAGAATCTCAAAATCATAATCAAAGCCTATTGTTATGAATGTCCAAGGACTGGAAGAAAGGTTTTGATTTTCTCTTATTTACAACCAGAGATTCTGCAAATGAATCTATTCGCTTCAGCCAATTCAAATACATATGTAACCATGAATTGAGAGAACCATTAAATCTGATCAGAGATAAATTGTTTAGTCAGAAAAATGAATCTTCAGCGTTACAGTACATGTCCACATTTCTGAAAAGGTTAACAGGTGCATGTACAGTTGCACAGGAACATCTAAAAACATCCTAAAACAAGGTGAGAAAGTGGGCAGATAAACATGCAAAACAGAAGAATTTTCAAAGTGGGAGACAAAGCTTTTGATACTCTTTCTGTTAGAAGGTGAATCATTTAAAGTAGAATGCAGTGGTTCCCTAAAAAGGCATTAAATTAGTCAGGTAACATATTGATTTGAAACTCCCGATTATAGGAGTGGAATCTGTTGTGGCATCTGAACATACTAAACTGCTCTATTATAGAGAAGAAAATGAGAATGTACAGATGTGTCAAGCAATGAGTGCAATAGAAGAGGAAATTATAAAAAAAAGATGAGCTGAGGAGAAAAGGACAATTCCCAAAGTGAACTTCCTCCTGTTAGATTAACACATATTCACAAATTTAGACATTGTATTCTCATATCTGAATAAAGAGCAGCAGAGACATACAATAAGAGTGCTCAGAAAATACTAAGAAATTTGGAGAAATACACTAGGTTGCACCATATTAACCAAACGTGACATGGATGGAGGTAACTCTGACCCGATAAAATAGATTCCAGATCAGTTAAACCTGGAGAAACAGCGGAAAAGAACAGAGGCAATTCAATGCAAGTTGTAGAATCAGTTGTCAAACCAAGCTAGAGTGAGTGGAGTTCTCCTGCATTATTGGTTCCTCAATGATACAATTCAATTAGATTAAGTGTAGTCCATATCAAAGGTGGATTTATAGCATATTCTCAGACTAGAGGATTGCTCTGATAGGCTTGATAGCACACTAGCATCTGATAAAATTGATTTGTTAGAAGGATTTTGACAAGTATCGTTGACGAGAGCTAAGGAAATATCCGCTTTTGTCGCAACCAATGGATTGTACCAATGTCGGGTTATGCCATTTGGGTTGAAGTAAGCCCAGAAACATTTCAATAATTAATGAATAGAGATATAGCTGAAGCATCAAATCGTGTTGTTTACTTGGATGACGTTGTAAAGTGCAATACAACATGGAAATTTACAATAGTTCACAAAAAATACAAAACTGGTCAGCTGGGTTATTGTTAAATCGAGGAAAATGAAAATTTGCAAAAGCCAAGGTGACAGACTGGGAATATTGTGGAACAAGAAGAATAGTCACACAGAACAGCAAAATTAAAAACTTTCATTGACTTTTCGACACACAACACCACGTGAGAGAAAATTAGGTTCTTGGGCATGTGCAGATTTTTATCAAAAAGTGTTTAGGACACTAGCCATACCCTTGACTAATTTGCTACAAAAATTAAATGAAGATGAAATGGGTTACAGAATGATAGGCAGCCTTTGAAACATACTTTTAACACACAACCATTCTTAATTGCACTACGTTTCAATAAACCGTTTCAATTAGCAGATGTTTGTGGTTTGTGGATTGGAGCAGTTCGCTTACAGGATGAAGAGACTGGAATGGAAAGGCCTGTGGCTTATTTTACAAAGAAGTTGAACCAACATCAGAAAAACGGCTTAATGATAGAAAAAGAAGTATTGTAATCAAGTCCTTAGCACTTTGAAGTTTATGTTTGACATGGAAACAATGAAATGGTACTTTTTTAACTGATCCTAATCCACTGACCCTCGTAGAAAAATTAAAAATAACACTCCAAGGTTGTGTAGGTGGAACTTGCATTTGCAACTGTTTAAAATAGATATTGTACTTATTTCCTCCAGTCCTCCAGCACCTCTCCTATAGTCAGAGCACTGTATGAAACTGAAGGCCATTTTGTATGCTGTTGACCCTGCGAGCCTATGATTCTGTGACTCAAAATTATCTGCCATTTCCGTGTTCTACTTTTCCAACCTCTCTTCATTGCTGTACTAATCCATCCCAGGAACATCCTGATCAATCTTCTTTAGGACACTCACATTCTTCCTGCAGTGCGTGACCAGAACTCTCACACTACTCCAGCTTTGACCCTCTGCATTTTACACATTCATTTCCTTATTAACCTTGCCTACCTGATTTGTTGAGTCAATATTCAGATTAAAACCACCCATGACAATTGTCTTACCTCTCTTATACATCTCCACTATCTTTTGATTTATAATTTATCCTGCAGTGAGACAAATTTTCCACAGCCTATAAACAACTCCCACCAGTGATTTCTGTCCCGTTATGTTCCTTATTCCACCCAAATCAATTTCACATCATGATCTATTGCACTTACATTGCTACTCACTGCCAGACTGATACCTTCCTTTATTAACAATGTAACTCCACCTCCTTTCCCTTTGTGCCAATTTTTCCAGACAGATTAGGAGCCCAGAATTAATACTTCTATCAGCATTTTGTATTCAGGTGCTAATTTCTTCTACATCCTTCTATGCACATTTCCTCCCCCTTCCCATCATACTTTGATTGTCATTCACCTCTTCACTATCTGGTACTCTGTGCTCTCTCTTTTCTTTTGATTGGTTGAAAGGGAACCTGGTAGAGTATATAGGATTGAGTGCACAGATATGATAGATAAAACTGCACTTTGTCATTAGCAGAGGGTTCAGTAACCAGGGAGTATAGATTTAAGGTAAGAGATAAATGATAAGAGGAGAGCTGAGCTGGTACTTCTTCATGTAATGGTTAATAAGAGCTTGGCATTCACTGACTGAAAGGAAGGTTGACTTAGAACAACTGATATAACTTATGCATTAGTCTGATGTTCATTTGCAGTTCTATTTGCCTCTTGACAGCCTGCACCTCTGCTCTCTCATTATATATTAAAAAAAAATTCCCTCCAATTGAATCCAACCTCCCACACTCACCTCTAGCCCATTAATTAGTTTGAAGCCATCAATAAGTTGGTAAAAAAGCAATATGGACCAAGAGTGCCAAATGGGAGAAGTATAGTCAGATCTTTGTTCACTGGCACAGACATGATGGCCCAAATGGCCTCCTTCAATGCTGAACTGTCTAAGAGTCCATGAATCTATAATAAAAACCTGAAGGTATGAATCTTCACACTAGGAATATTTAATTATCACTGGTTGACTGACTATTTATTGAAAAAATGGTAGTGAGGCTGAAATAGACAAGATATAACTTTTGATGCTGAGTTTAGTTTGTATCTTCATAAAGATTTAGTGTATTCACACCATTCAGTAAATCTCAATGGTCAGCCAACAATAGGGTTTGGTCACATCAAGTAGTAAATTTTGCCTTTTTATGCTCTGTATTTGTGGCATTATTTATAAGGAATAAAGGCAAATACTTTTAGTCTTATCATCGTTCCTTCTCAGTCACTTATGTCCCAGTACCTCTCTGAAACCTGGGTGTGCCTGCAGTATTCTGTATCTCCTCTCACTCTCTGGAAGGTCACATGAATTTCTGTGGGCTCTGTCCCACACGGAGCTCTGATGGGAATGTTTGGCAGCTTCAGGTAAATGATATTATCCTGCCTTAATTTTGTTTTAAAGCAAATGATTTCTCCTTGATGAAGAACCCATAGTGAAGGAAAAGGCACACCCTGCTGAACAGCAACAGGTTTGGGAGCTAAATGCTAGACAGCAGATAAGTCATCAAGAAAGAGACAATTACAAGATGAACAAAATGGATTTGAAAGGTCAGTATTAAAAAGTATTTACTGCAGCCCTGCATCGAGAGTAACAAGAGGACTGCAGAAAGACATAGAGAGACCTCATGATTCAATACTTTAGCATTTCACCCTTCTCACTTGCTTACTCTTGTCCTCCTACAGAAAAATACAGAAGTTACTTGACTTCCTGTGCACTACCAAAGAAATGATGATCAATCTTACAAGTTATGAATCAGAAATGGGAAGTCTGTGTCTGGTCAATAGCAGCTGAGGGAATGACAAAACTATTGTAAAACTGAAGCACCAACCACAGCAACTGTGGAAAAAAGGAGATATTGTATCAACTTCCAAACTAATTCTTAAAATCCTCATTGACAACATCAAACACCCCAAGAGCTGGAGCAGTGCAGGGTAAAGGTCTCTCCACATTGCCCCCATCCCCATCAAAAACTCCCACAAGAGGGACAGCACGGGATTAGATTCAGAGTGAAGCTCTCTTGACACTGCTCCCATCAAACACTCCCATGACAGGTACAGCACATGGTCAGGTAAAGAGATCAGCTCCTTCTATCTGGTAGCCCAGATCTCTCTCTTTTGCTGAATAGAGAGTGAATGAGATACACATGATGGCTGCTGTCCTGGACCTTCTGCCTTGAACACGTATCATGGGGATAAAGGCTGACTCAGGATCAAAGAGCTCTGGCTAGTTAGCCACTAATGTATATGTAGAAAGATGCAAGTTCAGTGAGTCTGGTTTGTATTAATATTACAGACACACATATACTTATTTGTTGTGCATTTAAAACCAAACATAGGATTTATGCTGAAGCCAATGTGTGGTTTTCATGTTATTTCTATAGTTCTCACAATTTCCTTCTCAGAGCCCCAATCATTTTGTTTTGATTTGAATGGATTCGATTTGGTTTGATTTATCACTGTCATGTGTAACGAGGTACAGTGAAAGGTGTCATCTTATGTGTTTTACGGGCAGATCATACTGTACAAGTGCATCAGGGTAACAGAACAAAGTGCAGGATACAATGTTACAGCTGCTGAGAAGGTGCAGAGAAAGATCAGCATCAACATTAAAGAGTTCCATTGAACAGTTTGATAACAGTGGGGAAGAAACTGTTCTCAAATCTGTTTGTATGTGTATACAAACTTTTAAAGCTTCTGCACAGGGGAAGAGGGTGGAAGAGAATATAACTGGGTTGGGAGGGGTCTTTGATTATGTTTGTTGTTTTTCTGATGCAGCTGGAAATATAGTTAGAATCACTGATGGGAAGCTCATTTGCGTGATGGACTGGGCTGTGTTCACGACTCTGTAGTTTCTTATGGTCTTGGGAAGAGTATTCGCCAAACCACTCTGTGATGCATCCAGATAGGATGCCAACTATGGTACATTTCTTAAAATTCATAAGTCTTCATGGAAATGCCAAATTTCTTTAGCTTCCTGAGGAATTAGAGATTTTGCTGTACTTTCTTGACTGCAATGTCAATGTAGAAGCACCAGGACAGACCATTGGTGATCATAACTCCCAGGAACTTGATGTTCTTAACCATTTCCACCTCAGTGCTATTAATGCAGACAGGGGTGTACCATCTACTCTGCTTCCTGAAGTCAATGACCAGCTCCTTGGTTTTGCTGATGTTGATAGAGAGGTTGTTATCTTTACGCCATGCCTTTAAATACCCTTTCTCCTTGCTGTACTGCGTCTCAACATTGTTTGTGATCCAACCTACAGCAAACCTGTAAAAGTAGTTTCTGTGGAGTTTGGCCACAGAGTCATGTATGTATAGGTGTACAGAAGAGGAGGCAGAGTACACAGCCTTGTGGGACACTGTGTTGAGGATTATCGTAGAGGAGGTGCTGTTGCCTATCCAAAGTAATTGTGGTCGATGGATCAGGTAGTCAAGAATCCAGTTACAGAGTAGGGGAAGCAATGACCTAGGTGCCAGAGTTTGGAGATAAGATTTTTTGGAATTACAGTGATGATGACTGAGAGTAGTCAATAAATAGAAGCCTGACATAGGTAGCCTTGTCCAGATTTTATAGGTTTGAATATAGGGCCAGGGAGATGGCGTCTGCCATGGACCTGTTGCTCTGGTAGACAAATTTGTAGGGATTGAGTCCAACAACTTGGTAGACTGGAGTTGATGTAAGTCATGACCAACCTCTCAAAGCATTTTGTAATTATGGATGTCAGAGCTACAAGATGGTAATCATTGAAGCACACTGGATGATTTTTCTTTAGCACAGGAATGAAGGTGATTTTATTAAAGTTGGCTGGGACTTCAAGTTATAGTAAGGAGAGGTTGAAGATGTCTGTGAAAATTCCCATCAGCTGGTCCGCATAAGAGCTGAGTGCAAGACTGGGGACTCCATCTGGGCCGTTCGCTCTCTGTGGGTTCACCCATAAAAAGGTGAATCTAATGTCTCAGTCAGTGACTAAAGCGACAGGTGCATTCAGAGTTGATAGGATAGGTGGTATCATTTCACTGCCCTTCTGTTCAAAGTGAGCATAGAATTCATTGAGCTCTTTGGGTAGAGATGTACTGTTGCCTGTAATAGTGTTTGACTTCACTTTGTAGTCCATTATGTCATGTAAGTCTTGCCATAAACAGCCAGTGTCCATGTGGTTAATGTGGGTCTCAAGCTTAGTTTGGAATTGTTTCTTGGTGTCCCTGATTATCCTTGAGAAGTTTGTACCTGGTTTTCCTATGTAGGTCAGGGTCACCTGACTTGAACACCTCAGTTTCTGGAATAGAGTGGTGCTGGAAAAGCACAGCAGTTCAGGCAGATTCTGAGGAGCAGGAAAATCGACATTTCAGGCAAAATCCCTTCATCAGCAATACCTCAGAACACCTCAGACCTGGGCTTCAAAACGGTGTGGATCTCTCGGTTCATCTATGGTTTCCAGTTGGGAAATGTTCGGATTAACTTCTTCGGTATGTAATCGTCTATGCACTTATTAATGAAATCTATAAGAGTGGTGGTATTCTCGTAGAGGTTAGTCACTGAGGTCTTGAATATGGACCTTTCCATCAAATCTAAGCAGTCACAGAGAAACCCTTCTGTTTCCTTTGACCAATACTACACTGCTTTCTGTACTGGGTCTTCACACTTCAATTTCTGCTTTAGGCGAAGAGGAAGAGCATTGCTTGTGGTCTGATCTTCCAAATGCAAATGGAGAATGGAGAAGTTGGCAACTTGTGTGGTTGTGCAGCAGCAGTCAAGGATGTTTAGGCCACAGGAGATGTATTGGTGGAATTTTGGTTGCACACTCTTGAGGATGGCCTGGATGAAATCGCTGGCTACAATGAATAAGTCTTTGGGGTATTCTGTCTCGAGATAGAATTAATGTTTCTGGTCCAGTGACCCTTCATCAGAACTCACAGACACACACAGACACAAACAGCCAGAAACTAAACATTGACCTTTGGGTGGAGAGAAAACACAGAAAGCAGTTTCAATGGCTCCTATTCACAGGATCTGCTGAGGTGATTATGGTGCTGATCAGAAAACTGTTTCTAAGTCTTCCTTCTCCAGATGTTGTCACTGGTTTACAAGAGATACAGGATGCTTATAAATGGTCTGACTGATTAACTGACTGACTTGAGCTGGTTACTGCAACTGCTGAAGTCAAAAAAATCTCATTTTCCTCAGAGTTAATGTCGCTTTTCCTACAGAGAACAGCTATGATCAAGTTGAGCTCTTGAGTTGGTCTGATGCCTTCTCCCTATCTGGTTCACTAACTGTTCAGTTGCCTGGGAATTAATCCAGTAGTAGTTGGCAGCAAGAAGAACTTTGTCATTGATTACTGTTCATTAGCCCATAGACCAATCAGGTACTTGGGCTAGCATTTATTGCCCATCCCTAATTGCACAGAGGGCAGTTAAGAGTCAAACATGTTGCTGTGGGTCTGGAGTCACATGTAGGCCAGACCAGTAAGTCTGGCAGGTTTTAGAGAATAAAATTGGTTTTTCCAACAATTGACAATGGTTCCATGGTTATTATTAGACTCTGTAATGATTTATAATGAACTCAGCTCCTATAACATTACCTGGGGCATTGGATGAGGAAACCAGCGATAATGCCATTAGGCCATTACCTTCCCTTGTCTCCAGCTTGTCTGTATTTCCTTCCACTCCTGTCTGACCCAGCAGCTGTGTAAACAGTACTTATAATGAGTGTCGGGTTGCTTGCTTTGAAAAGCATGCAGCAATCCTTCAGCAATCCTTGGCATTCAAACAATTCTGATCCATTTTATTCCACAATTAAAACTACAGAAAGATAAAACAACACAGTGAAATTGCTTGCAGTGCTCTGGAGTTTGTGGGTCGTGTGTATGTCAGATGTGAGCATTGACACTCCTTTTTTAGTTATGTAAAGAACCTTTTGCTTTATTTTTGGTTGCATGTCAGCCCCATATTCCTGATCGTTGGGCACTCGGTATGGAGAGGTGCAGGCAGGTTGGAGGATCTCCTCGTGGATCTGCTCCTGTGCCTAGCCAGACAGTTCCAGATAGTTGCTTTTGGAGGTGGTCATTTTGGACGACTGCCTGTCTTTCTTCCGTGGTTATTTTTGAGCCTGGGGGTCTTTGGACAGGGAGCATGCTGTGCCCACATGTTGCTGTTGATATTTTTAGGGACAGGTAGTCACTGCTGAGGGGGAAGGGCAGGGGGGTGGGGAGAAGTTTTTCTCTGCTTCCAATTCTATTTTGATTTAATCCTGACCCTTCACATTTACTTCTTTTTCACATCAGCATTACCCATACTGGGCGTTGCTTATTACTGGTTCCCTGGCTACATGGGTGTTTTCCTGGTGATGGAAATATTGAATAAAGTCATTTGCATATGGTGTCTTCACTGAGTCTCTGCGCTTACACACACACAACATGGGTACTGTGTGAATAAGTAAGCATGACTATTAAGCAGCAGTATCAGGATGAAGTCTGAATGCTTACTCTTAATGTGGAGGAGCCGGTGCTGGACTGGGGTGGACAAAGTTAAAAATCACACAATACCAGGTTATAGTCCAACAGGTTTCTTTGGAAGTACAAGCATTTGGAACTCTGCTCCTTTGTCAGGTAGATAGTGGGGCAGGATCACAGGACACAGAATGTATTGTAAAAGATCAAAGTGTCAAACAACTCATGTGATATACTGAACAAACCTAGCTTGCTGTTAAATCTCTAACCACTTAGAATGGGTTGCAGATTTCAGTTCATTAATATATAAATCCCAGAATTTCTTTCAAGTCACATTCTTGAGATAAAGTTTTATAAAAAAAAGTGACATTTCAAGCTCAGGAAATGCCTTAAAGGTATAAGTTTAGAATTGGATTTGAAAGACTAACTGACTCACTTTCTGCTGAATCAGCAACTCAGAGAGTCCTGACAGCTTGAACTGAAGGAAAACACTATGTTATTGAAAAGGATGAATTTTAAACATTAAAAAAATGAAAAATGGAAAATATAGAAAATATGTTGAATAACATATTGTAGCTATTTGCCTTCTCTGCTCCTGGCCTCACCTTTTTAACCCGTTCAGTGTGACAGTAATTAGAAAAAAGGGAAACATTTATCTCAAATTCAGTTCCTTTTAATGTGAGGGTAATTGGGCACATCAAATGATATTGATCCAGGTCAAAGTTAATTGGCAAATAGTGTCACACAGAGTCATACAGTACAGAAACATGCTCAAATAATCTATTCTGACCATATTTCTTAAAATGAACTGCCACATCCTGTAAACTTTTCCCAGCCAAGTAACTGTCCAAATATCATTTCAATGTTTTAAATGTATCCCACTCAACCACTTCCTCTGGCAACTTGTTCTGCACACGCACCACCCCTTGTGTGAAAATGTTGTCCTTCAGGTCCCTTTTAAAGATTTCAACTATCACCTTAACCACTACCCTCTAGTTTTGGCCTCCCCTACCCCGGGGAAAAGACCTTGGCTATTTACCCTATCCATAAAATCATGATGTTATAAACCTCCACAAGGTCACCCCCTCAGCCTCCTGTGTTCCAGGGATAAAAGTCCCAGTCTCTTTCTAACTCAAACATTCCAGGCTCAGACAAATCATTGTAAGTTTATTTTTCATCCCTTCTAATTTAATAACATCTTTCCTCCAGCAGGACAAATAGATTTGTATGCAGTACTCCAAATGTAATCTTGCACAACTGTAACACGACATCCCAATTCCTGTACTCAATGCACTGACTGATGCAGGCGAGTGTGTCAAATGCCTTCTTTCTCACCTGTCTAACTGCAACACCACTTTCAAGGAAATATGTACCTGGACCCCTGGGTCTTTCTATTCCATAATAATCTCCAGGGCCCTGCCATTAACTGTGTCAGTCCTGTGCTGGTTTGTCTTACCAAAATGCAAAACCTTGCATGTATCTGCATTAAACCCCGGCTGCCATTCCTTGGTGGAATGGCCCAGTTGATTAAGATCCCATTGCACTCTTAGATAACCGTCTTCACTTTGCAATTATCACCAATTTTAGTGTCATCCGTAAATCTACTAACCATGCCTCCTATATTCTCATCCAAATTATTGATATAAGTGATGAGCAAAAGTGCACCCAGCACTGATCGTTGTCGCACACAGCTGGTCACAGGTGTCCAGTCTGAGCAACAACCCTCTACCACCAGTCTCTGTCTCCTATGTTCAAGTCAATTTTGTACCCCATTGGCTATGTCTCCCTGAATCCCATGTGATCCACACTTTCTAACAAATGTACCACAAGGAACATTGTTGAAGGTCCTGCTAATGTCAACATAGATGATATATAATGTTCTGCCTTCATTTAGCTTCTTGGTCACCTCTTCAAAAAACTCAATCAAATTTGTGAGACACCATTTCCCACAAACAAAGCCATGCTGACTATCAGTCCTTGACTTTCCAAATCCATGAAGATCATGTCTCTCAGAATCCCCTCCAATAACTTACAAACTGCTGATGTTCGGCTCACTGGTGTGTAGTTCCCAAGCTTTTCTTTCAGCCTTTCTAAAAAAATGTCATGACATTAGCCACCCTCCTGTCTTCTTGCACCTCTCTATGACTGTTGATTTTACAAATATTTGTGTTTGGGGACCCATAATTTCTTCTTTGTGTTCCCACAATGTCCTTGAATTCATTTGATTTGGTTCCAGGGATTTATCAATCTTTATGCATTGTTTACTTTATGCATTATTAAGTTCCAGCACCTCCTCTTCTGTAATGTGGACTCTTTTCAAGAGATCACTATTTATTTCCTCAAGTTGTCTAACTTCCCTGTCTTTCACCATGGTAAATACAAATGTAAAATATTTCTTTAAGATTGTACCCATCTCCTGTGGTTCCAGAGACAGCCTTGTTGGCATTTAAGTGGCCCTATTCTTCTCTTAGATATTCTTTTAACAGTAATATACTGATAGAATATCTTTGGATTCTCCTTTACCTGATCTGCCAAAGCTATCTCATGTCCACTTTTATCCATCCTAATTTCCCTCTTAAGTATACTCCCACACCCCCTATACTCCTCAAAGTTTCACTTGATCCCAGCTGACTAGGCCTGACATATGCCTGCTTTGTTCTCTTGACCAGAGCCTCAATATCATTAGTCATCTAGTGTTTTTCATGCAAAGAGTGGTGAGTGCTAGGAATGTGTTGCCAGAGGAGGTGGTGGAAGCAGGCACAAGAGCAGCATTCCAGAAACACCTGGATGAACACATGAACAGAAAACTCAGAATTATGGTTGGTGGTCTCAAAGTGCTCCCCCAATAACACCTCAGTCATTTGACCTGCCTTATTTCTGAAGAGGAGGGTGGGGTTTTCCCCTTCTCTAGTAGGGCCATCTACATATTGATACATAAAAGGAGACAGATTCTGTAAGTGAATGCAGTTTTAGTATGCAAAGTGCATCAGTGCAGGGTTGGAGGGCTGAAGAGTCTATTTCTGTGCTGTATTGTTCTTTGATCTTTGTTGCCTTCTCCTGCCAGTCTTGCCCTTCATATTAACAGGAACATACTGGCTCTGAACTCTCGCTATCTCACGTTTGGAAGTCTCCCACTTGCCAGACATCTCTTTACCTATGAAAAGCCTCAGTCAATCACTTTTGAAAGTTCCTGTTTAATACCATCAAAATTGGCCTTGCTCCAAGTTAGAATTTTAACTTGTGGACCATGCCCATCCTTTTCCACTACTATTTTAAAACTCATAGAATTATAGTTGGTGGTCTCAAAGTGCTCCCCCAATAACACCTCAGTCATTTGACCTGCCTTATTTCTGAAGAGGAGGGTGGGGTTTTCCCCTTCTCTAGTAGGGCCATCTACATATTGATTGAGAACATTTTCCTGAAATTCCTTTCCATCCAAGTCCTTGACACCAGCACAGTACTAGTCTATGACTAGAGTGTTAAAATCCCCTATTATTTCAACCATATGATAGGGACTGATTTGGGAAATTTTATGTTAAGAAATAAAAGCCCAAACAGATGAGTAAAACAGAAATGATTTATTCAACAAGTTGATTGAGTTTTTTTTAAAGTGAGATTGCACTGATGAGAGAAATGTGATTGGTGTTGTGCTTGTGAAGCTAGATAGTCAAGGGACAAATAGCTTAAGTCATAGAATTTTTACATAGAAGGAGGCCATTTGACATATTGTGTCTGTACTGGCTCATGAATGAATCTCCCATTCTCCAGCCTTAATTCCAGAGCCCTCTAAATTCACCACATTCAAATAAATCATGCTCTTTTTGAAACCTCCTCAGGAATCTGTCTCCACCATTCTCCCACACAACCTTTTACAAATTCTAAGACCTCTCAGACTTAAGAAGTTTCTCTTCATCTCAATCCTAGCTCTGTTAATAATACTCCTGAAATTGTGACCCTTCGTTACTGACAGACCAATTAGTGGAAACAGAATATTTTTCTTTACCCTGTCAGAATTGCTCATAATTTTGAACACTTCAATCAGGACACCTCTTAATCTTCACTGCTCCAAGGAGAATAAGCCCTTAGAGCCAAGATATTTCAATGCTAAACAAATACACTTTTTGATTAAAACTAGCCCCATTAGGGTATTTTTCATACTGGAGCAGCAATTGTGTAATAGCTTCATCCCACCATCCCCAGACAGATGAAAGACAGCCAAAGGGGTGCCAAGGTGGGCTGGTTCTCAGGGACTTTATCCCAACTGTTTTGTTAAGCATTAGCTAGTCTAGCTGGCATGCATCACACAGCCCACACACATCCCATGCACATATCAGAATTGATATGAAAGTGCTAGTTTTGGACTGGGGCGGGCAAAGTCAGAATTCATATGACACAACAGATTAAAGGCTAGTAAGTCTATTTGAAATTACAAGCTTTCGGAGCACGGCCTCTTCATCAGGTGGTGAGAGAGAAACACTCAGGCACAGACTTTATTAATTAGAGAGATCAAAACATCATATACATGATATGAGTGGAGTGTTGACAGGCTGAATAATAGGTCTAGAGGTGATCACGAGTGTCAGGTGGTGCAAATAAAGTGCCAACAATTGAATAACAAGTGAAGGGATGATCTACAATCTGATTAATTGATGCAGAGAGATAATTACAACAAATTATAAATAAGGTGGTGCTGGAGACAAATCAAGTCTGAAATAGCATGATAGATATAAGAATCACAGGTCTAACCAAAGTAACAAGTATTCCAAAACTTTACAAACTAATTAAGGAAGAGAGATGATGACAAGTTAGTAAGGTGATGGTATCAAAACAGGACAGTAAGGGAAATTTTACAGATACAGAACAGTGTCGTGGGATCACATGTAGCACGACATGTACCCAAGATCATAGGTATAGAACTTAGATTTCAGTTGCTGCTTGGTGATTCTGTATTATTGTGTATCTCGAAGGCTACCTTGGAGGATGCTTATCCAAAGATCAAAGGCTGAATGTTCTTTGACTGCTGGTGTTCCCCGAATTGGAGGGAACATTTCTCTATAGTGATTGTTGTGAGATGTCCATTCATCCATTGTTGTAGCGTCTGCATGGTCTTGCCAATATACCATGCCTTGGGGCATCCTTGCCTGCAGTATATGAGGTAGGCAGCATTAGCTGAGTCACATGAGTATCTGCCATGTAGGTGCTGAGTAGTGTCCCCACATGTAATGGTAGTATCCATGTCAATGATCTGACATGTCTTGCAGAGTTTTCTGCGGCAGGGGTGTGTGATGTTGTGGTTGATGTTGGCCTGAAGGCTGAGTAGTTTGCTGTGAATGATGGTCTGTTTAAGGTTCGGTGGTTGTTTGAAGGCAAGAAGTGGAGGCATAGAGATGGTCTTGGAAAGATGTTCATCATCATTGATAAGATGTTGAAGGCTACAAAAAAAAGGCATAGTTTCTCCACTTTGGAAAGTACTGGACAATGAAATTCATATTCTGTTCTGTCTGTTGAGAAGGTTGTTGCTCCACTCACACTATTTGTTTGACCTTTTGATATCTCTGATTGTAAATATTGTGCCAGAGTGCTTCTATCTCACTTCAATTGATGAAGAGGCAGTGCTCCAAAGGCTTGTGATTTCTAATAAACCTGTTGGATTATAATCTATATGTAATACGCCTTCTGACTGTATTAGAATTAGAATTAGATTTTATTGTCATGTGTCCTTAAGTGCAGTGAAAAGTGTGCAAAGTGATCATTCCCAGCACCATCTTACGTGCAAAGGTACCCAGGTACAAAATCTCAGGTATAAAGTGGAAAAATAAAAAAGTAAAGTTCAACATTACATTCCTTTTTAATATATGGTAGAAAAATAAAGAAATACAGTTAAAAGTTTAACTTTATGATCCTTCTTTTATTATAAGTAGAAAATGAAGAAATAAAATGAAAAGTTCAACTTTACAGTTTCCTGAAAGTGCTTAGCCATCTCATACTAACCCATGTCCTCTGTCAACCCCCAATCGCTCCTCATACACTGTTTGCGACTCCTCACACCTTCCCACTGTTTCCATGGCCTTTTAGATCCTCAACAGCAACTTGCTGGCAACTCATCTCCATTGCCTCTTATAGCTGTTCGTGTGAATTAATGACCCTGTCCCTTCCCACACACCCTTATCATCCCTTATGGCATCTGTGCCAATTCATACTTTCCAAACACCATCCTTTGCCCTTTTTAAGGGCTATGGGGAAAAGGCAAGAAAATGACGTTGAGGATTATCAGATCAGCTGTCATCTTGTTGAATAACAGAGCAGGCTTCATAGAATCATACAGCATGAAACAGACCCTTCAGTCCAATCAGCCATGGCAACCAATTTTCCCAAAATAAATTCATTCCACTTGTCTACGTTTGGCTCATATCCCTCCAAACCTTTTCTGTTCGTGTACCTGTGGGACTGAAAAAGGTACAGCAGATCAGGCAGTGGTTGAGGATCAAGACAGTCGACATTTTGAGCATAACCCTTCATAGGGACTGGGTTAGTCCAGTCAGGACTAGTCCAGTTAGGTCAGCCCAGTCCTGATGAAAGGTTATGCCCAAAACATTAGCTCTCTTGCTCCTCAGAGGCTGTCTGACCTGCTGTGCTTTTTCCAGTGCTACACTTTATTGACTCTGACTTCTCCAACATCTGCAGTCCTCACTATTGCCTATTCATGTACCTGTCCAAACGTCTTTTAAATGTTGTAACTGCATCTACATCTCTCACTTTCTCTGACATTTTATTCCAGAAACGAACTACCCTCTGTGAAAAAGTTGTCCCTCCAGTCTATTTTAAATCTTTCTGCTTTCACCTTAAGATGTGCCCCCAGTTTTGAACTCCCCCACCCAAGGGAAAATAACTTTGCTCTTCACCTTATCTA
This sequence comes from Chiloscyllium punctatum, assembly GCF_047496795.1. Classification (NCBI taxonomy): domain Eukaryota; kingdom Metazoa; phylum Chordata; class Chondrichthyes; order Orectolobiformes; family Hemiscylliidae; genus Chiloscyllium; species Chiloscyllium punctatum. The sequence goes on from NC_092740.1 coordinate 8,299,963, forward strand.
TGCCCGTCATGATTTCAAGGGGTTGGCGTATAAAGTTTCGACAGTTTTACTGTAATGGTACAGTGGCTCAGTGGTTAGCACTGATTTATCACAGTATCAAGAACCTGAGTTCAACTCCAGTCTGTGTGGAAACATAGAAACATAGAAAAATACAGCGCAGTACAGGCCCTTCGGCCCTCGATGTTGCGCCGACCGAAGCCTACCTAACCTACACTAGCCCAATAACCTCCATATGCTTATCCAATGCCTGCTTGAATGACCATAAAGAGGGAGAGTCCACCACTGATACTGGCAGGGCATTCCATGAACTCACAACCCGCTGAGTAAAGAATCTACCCCTAACATCTGTCCTATACCAACCTCCCCTTAATTTAAAGCTGTGTCCCCAAGTAACAGCTGACTCCATATGTGGAAAAAGGTTCTCACTGTCAACCATATCTTGACCCCTAATCATCTTGTACACCTCTATTAAATCTCCCCTAAACCTTCTATTCTCCAATGAGAAAAGCCCCAAGTGCCTCAGCCTCTCCTCATACGATCTTCCTACCATGCCAGGCAACATCCTGGTAAACTTCCTCTGCACCCGTTCCAGTGCCTCCACATCCTTCCTATAGTATGGCGACCAAAACTGTACACAATACTCCAGATAAGGCCGCACCAGAGTCGTATACAACTGCAACATGACCTCAGGACTCTGGAACTCAATTCCTCTACCAATAAAGTCCAGTACGCCATATGCCTTCTTCACAGCACTATTTACCTGGGTGGCAATTTTCAGAGATCTGTGTACATGGACACCAAGATCCGTCTGCTCATCCACACTACCAAGTAGCCTATCATTAGCTCAGTAATCCATCTTCTTGTTACTCCTACCAAAGTGAATGACTTCACACTTAGCTACATTGAACTCCATTTGCCACCTTTCTGCCCAGCTCTGCAACTTATCTATATCCTGCTGTAACCTGCCACATCCTTCTTCGCTGTCCACCACTCAACCGACTTTCCTATCATCCGCAAACTTGCTCACACAGTCTTCAAGCCCCTCCTCCAGGTCATTTATAAAAATGACAAACAGCAATGGTCCCAAAACAGATCCTTGTGGAACACCGCTAGTAACTGCACTCCAAGATGAACTTTTACCATCAACTACTTCCCTCTGTCTCCTTCCAGCGAGCCAATTCCTAATCCAAATCTCTAATGCACCCTCAATGCCATACCTCCGCACTTTTTGCAGTAGCCTACCATGGGGTACCTTATCGAACGCCTTGCTAAAATCCATACACACCATATCTACTGCTTTACCCTCGTCCACTTCCTTAGTCACCTTCTCAAAGAACTCAGTAAGGGTTGTGAGGCACGACCTGCCCTTCACAAAACCATGCTGACTATCCTTGATCATATTATTCCTATCCAGATGTTCATAAATCCTATCCCTTACAATTCTCTCTAAGACTTTGCTCACAACAGAAGTGAGACTCACTGGCCTATAGTTACTAGTGCTGTGCCTACTCCCCTTCTTGAACAAGGGGACCACATTCGCTATCCTCCAGTCCTCAGGCACTATTCCTATAGACAACGACGACATAAAAATCAAGGCCAATGGCTCCGCTATCTCCTCCCTAGCTTCCCAGAGGATCCTAGGATAAATGCCATCAGGCCCAGGGGACTTATCTATTTTCACCCTTTCCAGTATTCCCTGGACCTCTTCCCTACATACCTCAAAACCATCCATTCTAATCACTTGTGACTCAATATTCACATCAGCAACAACGTCCTGTTCTGAGTGAATACTGATGAAAAGTATTGATTTAGTGTCTCTCCAATCTCCTCTGCCTCCAAGCACAACTTCCCACTACTATCCTTGACTGGACCGATACCTACCCTAGACATCCTTTTATTCCTGGAGTTTGCATGTTCTTCCTGTGTCTGCATGAGTTTCTTGCAAGTGCTCTGGCTTCCTCCCACAGTCCAAACTTGCGCTGTTTAGGTGGACTAGCCATGGTAAATGGGTGAAAGTTCTGGGATGCTGTTTGGAATGTTGGCACGGATTCAATAGGCTGAATGATAGGATTCTGCACTGTAGGGTTTGTATGATTCTGAGAACTGTACGAATTGCTGTTGAGACTACATCTGGAGTACTTTAAGCAGTTTTGATCCTCTTATATAAGGAAAAATATAATTACATTGGAGGCAGTTCAGAGAAGGTTCACAAGAATGATCCCGATTTGGAGGGGTTGTTTTTTGAGGAAAGTTAAACACATTGGGTTCTGAAGAATGAGAGGTGATCCCATTGAAACATATCGGGCTTGGCAGAGTAAATGCTGAGAGGATGTTTCCCCTCATTAGGGAGCCTGAAACAAAATCATTGATTAGTTGGGAATCGAAGAAACTGGAGAAAGGGTAGGAAAGTGGACGTAAGGAATGTCAGATAAGATCTGATTGAATTGTGGAGCATGCTCGAGGGTCCGAACAGCCTAAACTTGCTCCTATTTCTTATGGTCTGAATCCTTTAATTTCTTTTACAGGATTTGACAGGATAAATACAGGGAAGGTGCTCCCACTGACCAGAGAATACAGAACCTTAGGGGTCACAGCCTAAGGACAGAGAGGGTTTTCGGTTAATCACCCAGAGAAACATGATACTGTGCAATTCTCTGCCACAATAAACAACAACAGGAGAGCCACAACACAATGTTTTCAAGAAAAACTTGGATACCGTTTTTGTTCTAAAGGGATCAAAGAGTTTGAGGAGAAACTGAGAGAATATTCCTGAGTTGAATGATCAGTTTTAATCTTATTGAAGGTCGGAAATCCAAACAGAGAGATCTGTAACCACACTGGCAGGCAACATAGTGGGACAGAAAACGTCATTCAAAACGATGATGTATCAGGGCGGGCTGGGACACTCTGCCAAAACAGATTCTGTTCAAAATACGAACTGGAGCAGAACAAAGCTCGTCGGAATTGAAATAACTCAGTTCTGAGGAAAGGCCCCTGGATCTTGTTTTCTCTTTCCTGATGCTGTGTTTCTCCAGCACACTCTTTTTGTTTCAGAATAAAACGTATGTTGGCATAGACTAATTGAAAGAGGTTAATTGCCACGTTTGGCGAACAGCTGCATACATGCAGAGCGCAGCATTTTCCATCCTTTCTCATTTTGCGGTTTCTCTCTCCATCCATTTCCTGATTCAGACGCAGATACCTAAGTGTAGCTTTGTTATGGCGACCGCATTACCCATAATGCCATTTGCAAAGGAATCCATTCTGTCTGCAGTCGCGGGTTCACGGGTGGTCAGCGCATGCTCTAACCCGACTGGGAGCTTTGCTCTCCATGCAGCGCAGAAATCAATCAGTGCAACCAATGAGAGTGAATGAGGGGCGGGGCTGAGCTTGCAGCTTTCTCAAAAGGTTCAGAGACTGTCTCAAATTAAAACAGAAACGTGAAGCATGCTCCAGGGTCCGAACAGCGTATACCTACTCCTGTTTCTTATGGTCTGAATCCTTTAACATTTTAACAGGATTCGACAGGATAAATGCAAGGGAGACGCTCCCTTGCAAAGAGACCAGAGAGAACAGAAACAGGGGTCACAGTCTAAGGACAGATCGAATTTTGGAAATTTTGAGGAAGGATCATCAGATCCAAAATGTTCACTCTGAGTCCTCTTCACATTGATGCCCGCCAGACCTGCTGACCTTGTCCAGCAGCTTTTTGATTCTGATTTACAGAATCCGTCGGCCTTTCGGTTTTTAAGAGTCTGCCTTATTGGGAAGCCAGTGTATTGCAAATCCTGGGAACCGACTGAGTCGAATCATCTCCTCATCTTCACCTGGGAATTTCTCTCCATTCTTTAAAAACCTACCTCCGTGGGCAACAGCCATCCAAACCATTTCTCCCTGGGTAGAAAAAAAATCCTCAAAACAGGATCCTCAAAATCCTCTCTGCTCTGAGGAGAACAATCCCAGCTTCTCTAGTCTCTCCATTGAACTGAAAGACCGCTCCACCACCCCGCCCCCCATACTCCACCCAGAGCTCAGACGACCACAAAAATTCCACACACTGCCTACAGGGGAGTTCTCCTGATGCAGAGCGATCTACATCAGAGAATAGAACTAGCCACCAAAAGAACTATTTAACAGTCCAAATTTAGGTGATATTGTATGTGGAATCTTGCTATGCGATAACCCGTGTCATGACATTCGCAGCTTGGATTTACATTACATGTTTCCTCAACCTTTGTTAAACATCAAATCAGAGAGGGTGACAAAAAAAAATGATGCTTCATCAGTGAAGCCATTTTTAAAATGCATCTTCAAACATAAGAGCGAGGTGGAGACGTTTGGCAAAGGAATTTGAGAGCTTCACACCAAGGCATGGATGCCGCAATGCGGTAATTAAAATCTGGGAGGCTAAAAAGGCCAGAATGAGGAGCTCAGGTCATAGAAAATGGAATGATTTTAGGTGGTAAATGTAGGGATGCACAAGACCACCAAAAGAGTTAATAGCAAGAAAACGTCACCGGACCCGAAATGTTAACTCTGATTTCCCTGCACAGATGCTGCCAGACCTGCTGAGCTTTTCCAGCAACTTCTTTTTTTTGTGAGTTACTAACAAGAACGTTAGTTTTAAATCTGAGGCATCACTTGCCCAGAAGCCAAGGTCTGTCAGAGAAGACCAGAGTGATGGATGTAGGAAACTTAGTGCGACACACAGGCAACTGAGTTGTGGATGATCACATGATTACAGAGGTGAGCAGGACTAAAAATATATTGGATCAAAAGTTGAAGGAAACATGGTCATGGATGAGATTTCAGCAGAAGATGAGCTGGGGTGAGGTGGAAACAGAGAGTTTGGAGTTTGAACTTTCTGATCCTAATTATTGCGTGGATATGTGGATAAGACAATTTATTGACTGAAGGAATGCAAGGTACGGTGATAAGGTAGAGCTGGGTGTTATCAGTGAATATGTGAAAACCAATATGGCTTATTTAGATGGTGTCACTCAGTGGCGGTGTAGATAAGATGTTGGAAAGGCCAAGGATGGAACACTGAGGGAAACCAAGTGCAAGAACTTTGGAGAGGAAAGAGAGGGTAGAGATGGTGCAGGACTTTGAATGTTGCTGGGGTCAGAGATAGTTTCTCTCAGGATGCGTGCTGATGGTGGATGTTAAGAAAAAGGAGAAATAAGAGGGAGAGAGTATCATTGACATTATCAACTAATATTGGGGACTTGGGTTGTCTGCAGTTAAGTGAGAATTAGTCAACATGATCACTGATAGGACATAATGAGAGATGGGTGCGAAAGCTGAAGAAGGATATAATTTCAAGATTAAGACAAGGAGAAACATGTAGAACATATAACATTACAGCGCAGTACAGGCCCATCGGCCCTCAATGTTGCATCAACCTGTCATACCAATCTGAGGCCCGTCTAACCTACAATATTCCATGTATGTCCATATGCTTGTCCAATGACGACTTAAATCTACTTAAAGTTGGCGAATCTACTACCATTGCAGGCAAAGCATTCCATATCCTTACTATTCTCTGAGTAAAGAAACTACCTCTGACATCTGTCCAATATCGATCACCCCTCAATTTAAGCTATGCCCACTCTTGCTCGCTGTCACCATTCTTAGAAAAAGGGTCTCCCTGTCCCCCCTATCTAACCCTCTGATTATCTTATATGTCTCTATTAAGTCACCTCTCAACCTTCTTCTCTCTAACGAAAACAGCCTCAAGTCCCTCAGCCTTTCCTCATAAGACCTTCCCTCCATACCAGGCAACATCCTAGTAAATCTCCTCTGCACCCTTTCCAAAGCTTCCACATCCTTCTTATAATGCGGTGACCAGAACTGTACACAATACTCCAAGTGCGGCTTCACCAGAATTTTGTACAGCTGTAGCATAACCTCATAGATCTGGAACTCGATCCCTCTATTAATAAAAGCTAAAACACTTTATGCCTTCTTAACAACCCTGTCAATCTGGGTGGCAACTTTCAAGGATCTGTGTACCTGGACACCAAGATCTCTCTGCTCATCGACACTACCAAGACTCTTATCATTAGCCCAGTACTTTGCATTCCGGTTACTCCGACCAAAGTGAATCACCTCACACTTGTCTGCATTAAACACCATTTGCCACCTCTCAGCCCAGCTCTGCAGCTTATTTATGTCTCTCTGTAACCTACAACACCCTTTGTCACTATCCACAACTCCATCAACCTTAGTGAGGTTTGCAAATTTACTAACCCACCCTTCTACACCCTCGTCCAGGTCGTTTATAAAAATGATGAACAGAAGCGGACCCAACACTGACCCTTGCTGTACACCACTGGTAACTGGACTCCAGGATGAACATTTCCCATCAACCACCACCATCTTCTTTCAGCAAGTCAATTACTGATCCAAATTGCTATATCTCCCACAATCCCATTCCTCCGCATTTTGTACAATAGCCTACTGTGGGGAACCTTATCGAACACCTTGCTGAAATCCATATATACCATATCAACTGGCTTACTCTCATTTACCTGTTTGGTCACCTTCTCAAAGAACTCAATAAGGTTTGTGAGGCACGACCGACCCTTCACAAAACCGTGCTGACTATCCCTAATCAAATTATTATTTTCTAGATGATTATAAATCCTATCTCTTATAACCTTTTACAACACTTTACTAACAACTGAAGTAAGGCACACTGGTCTATAATTACCAGGATTGTCTCTACTCCCCTTCTTAAACAGGGGAACAAAGTTTGCTATCCTCCAGTCTTCTGGCACTATTCCTGCAGACAATGCCGCTTTAAAGATCAATGCCAAAGGCTCGGCAATCTCCTCCCTGGCTTCCCAGAGGATCCTAGGATAAATCCCAGCCAGCCCAGAGGACGTATCTATTTTCACACTCTGCAGGATTTCTAATACCTCTTCCTTGTGAACCTCAATCACACCTCGTCTAGTAGCCTGGATCTCAGTATTCTCCTCGACAACATTGTCATTTTCTAGAGAGAATACTGTCAAAAAATATTCATTTAATGCTTCCCCATCTTCTCTGACTCCACACACAACTTCCCACTACTATCCTTGATTGGCCCTAATCTTGCTCTCGTCACTCTTTTATTCCTTAAGTACCTCTAGATAGCCTTAGGGTTTACCCTAATCCTATCTGCCAATGTCTCCTCCTGGCTCTTCTGAGCTCTCTCTTTAGGTCTTTCCTGGCTACCTTGTAACCCTCAACTGAGCCTTCACATCTCATCCTAACATAAGCCTTCTTCTTCCTCTTGATCAGAGATCCCACTTCCTTCGTAAACCATGGCTCCCGCACTCTACAGCTTCCTCCCTGCCTGACAGGTACATGCTTATCTCGGACACACAGGAGCTTTTTCTTGAATAAGCTCCACATTTCTAATGTGCTTATTCCCGCAGTTTCCTTCCCCATCCTATGCTTCCTAAATCTTGCCTAATCGCATCGTAATTGCCTTTCCCTGAGAAAGGGTTTGAACTAGTGGGCCAGTGGGAATAAGGGATGTAGCAGAGGCACTGTATCAGAAACAGATTCCAATGCAAAGAAATTCACTCCCCCAAAAGACAAAAAATTCACTCATTGCAGTTACCTGTGAGCTCAATGGTGTTTCAAGGTCTCTCATCATAGTGAACAAGTTGATGGGAAATCAGTTCCCTACAACATTTGATGAATTTCCACTAGTCTGAACATTTAAAAGATCTCACATCAGAGAGAACTCACTGGTGTGTCAGCAGGTCAGATAAAGTCCCAGAATCTGAGCAAGCAAATGGTTTCTTCCCAGTGTGAACTTCTTGGTGTGCAGTGAAGTGAGGTGATGACCTGAACATTGTCCCAGACTGAGAATACCAGAGCAATCTCTCCCAAGTGTGAACATGTTGATGTATTAATGATATTGAGAAAGTTTATCATATTTCCCACAATCTGAGCATTTCAAGAGTCTCCCATCAGAGTGAGCACATTGATTAGACTTTAGTCCTTGGCAACTTTTAAAGCATTTCCCCCAGTCTGATCTTACAAAAGGTTTCTCATCACAGTAAACTCAATGGTATCTCAGCAGCTGGAATGGTTGAGTGAATTCCTTGCCACACGCTGTGTGAGTGAATGACCTTTCCCCAGTGTAAACTCACTGATGTACACTCAGTTGGGATTATCACCTGAACCCAGTTCCAGACTGACAGCACTTGAATGTTCTCTCATCAGTGAAGACGTTGATGGGTCATCAGTTTTCCAGAACTCTTATAGCATTGCCTACATTCTGAAATTTAAAAGGTCTCTCCCAGTGTGAACTTTCTGGAGTCTCCACAAGTGAGATGAGCTGGTGAATCAGTGCAGGGGAGTTTTCTTCCATGTGCCTGCTTTGATGAATTTCTAACTAATATAGATTTCTAATTCCTTCCATTTCCATGATTTCTCAGTGTCAACATTAATGTTGGTTCTGTGATCAACGACTGATCAGGTGCACATCCTGATGAATCAAATATCTCTGTCAGAACTTAGAGTATTTTATTTTGGTCTTTCAATTGCAAATGCTCGAATTTCCTTTAAAACCATTGTCAACTAAAAAGAATGAAATACAAGTCTTGAAATCAAAGATAGGCTGTGAAAATTAAACTAAATAAATCTGGTAAATGTGGGGTTGGTAAGATGCAAATGTGACAATGTAAACAGCTGGAATGTAATCAAAACACAACTGGTTCAGTAATGTCCTTCGGGGAAGGGACATGCTTCCTGCTCTGGACTGACACAAGATTCTGGTCTCTACGGCAGACTCCACAGTGAACATTATTCCATAAGCCTGATATAAAATAGTGAATATTATATCCCAGACCCCAATATAAAAAAGTGAACATTCTCCCCCAGAGCCTGATATAAAACAGTGAACAATTTTCCCCAACACATCAATCATATATTTACTTGTCCGATTACCACACTCTTCAATCTGCACCATTAAACCTATCGTCATTTCATTTCTCATAAGAGATATTCCACTTTGCTCATTTCCTCATTTTCACTTGCTGTTAGACCTGAAACATTAACCTAGTGTCTATTTCCACAAAAATTGCCCAACCTATCGAGTGTCCCCAGCACGGTTGATTTATTATCCTTTGTCTGTTGTCTGCATCATAGTCATTTCTTTCTATTGACCCTGTCAGATCCATTTGATATCAGGAAAAAATTAAATAAATTGTCCCATCTTTTAAATTGTAGCTTATGTATTAGTATGCATCATTCTGGATTAGTGGTGCTGGAAGAGCACAGCAGTTCAGGCAGCATCCAAGTAGCTACGAAATCGATGTTTTGGGCAAAAGCCCTTCATCAGGAATAAAGGCAGTGAGCCTGAAGCGTGGAGAGATAAGCTAGAAGAGGGTGGGGGTGGGGAGAAAGTAGCATAGAGTACAATGGGTGAGTGGGGGAGGGGATGAAGGTGATAGGTCAAGGAGGAGAGGGTGGAGTGGATAGGTGGAAAAGAAGATAGGCAGGTAGGACAAGTCTGGACAAGTCATGGGGACAGTTACTGAGCTGGAAGAGCTTCAGTGCAGAGGAAATGACCTGGGAGTTGCAGTGGGAGAGGGACTCCCTGAGATTCTTGTAGAGAGAGGAAGAAAACTTCTTCAAGGCAGGCATCCTTGCAAGAGGATTCGCAGTAGGGTTAAAATCAACGAGGTAAAAACAATGACTGCAGATGCTGGAAACCAGATTCTGGATTAGTGGTGCTGGAAGAGCACAGCAGTTCATCTTTGGACTGTGGGAGGAAACCCACGCAGACACAGGGAGAATGTGCAAACTCCACACAGTCAGTCGCCTGAGGTGGGAATTGAACCCAGGTCTCTGGCGCTGTTAGGCAGCAGAGCTAACCACTGTGCCACCGTGTATAGAGCAGAAGACTGAGATAGCCTTTTCCCAAAACGTCGATTTTGAAGCTACTTGGATGCTGCCTGAACTGCTGTGCTCTTCCAGCACCACTAATCCAGAATCTGGTTTCCAGCATCTGCAGTCATTGTTTTTACCTCATTACTATGCATCAGATGATCCTAAAAACTGGAAGTGCAAGAAAACAACTCAGGTGTCTACATGGACTTTACTGAAACATTTGACAAGGTCCCTCATGGGAGGCTGGTTGAGAAGATTAAGTTACAAAGGATCTACAGCAAGTTGGTAAGCTGGGTACAAAATTGCCTTGGCCATTGAAGACATAGGGCATTTGTGGAAGGGAATTTTTTCTGATTGGAGGTCTGTGACCAGCAGTGTTCCACAATGTCAAAGTTAGGATCTCTGTTGTTTGTAGAATATAAATGATTTGGATGAAAATGTAGATCTAATTAGATTTTATTTATTGTAGTCACATGTACCTAAGTACAATGAAAAGCATTGTTTTGCGAGTAGAAAAGGCAGATCATCACAAACAAGGACATATATGTTCATAGGGTGCTTAGACAGAGCAAGGCATACAGGCAACACTGCACAGGAGGTGCACAACGTAAAATCAACATCAGCAAGATCAACAATATGAATTAGAGAGTCAATTCATCAGTCTAATAAGCTGTTCTTGAACCTGTTGGTGTGTGTTCAAGCTTCTGTATTTTCTGCCTGATGGAAGAGGTTCTGCAATAGCATTATCTGGGTGGGAGAATCTTTGATGTTGTTTGCAGCTTTTCTCCAGCAATGAGAAGTATAAATAAAAGTGAGAGTTGACTTCCGTGATGGTCCGGGCTGTGCACACAATCTTTTGTAGTCTGTTACGGTCCTGGGCAGAGCAGTTGCCGTACCAGGAAGTTAAGCACCTGGATAGTAGGCTTTCTGTGGTGTGTCTGTAAAAATTGATGAGGGTCCTTATGAACATGCTGAATTCCATAAGCTGCCTGAGGAAGACAAGACATTGTTGTGACTTCTTGACAGTTGCATCTGCATGGGAAGTCCAGTTCAGGTTGTCAGTTATCATCACTCCTAGGTACTTGATGCTGTCAACACCTGATCCATTGATATAGAGTCATAGAGATGTACAGCATGGAAACAGACCCTTCGGTTCAACCTGTCCCTGCCAACCAGATATCCCAACCCAATCTACTCCCACCTGCCAGCGCCCAGCCCATATCCCTCCAAACCCTTCCTATTCATATACCCATCCAAATACCTCTTAAATGTTGCAATTGTACCAGCCTCCACCACATCCTCTGGCAGCTCATTCCATACACATACCACCCTCTGCATGAAAATGTTGCCCCATAGGTCTCTTTTATATCTTTCCCCTCTCACCCTAAACCTGTGCCCTCTAGCTCTGGACTCCCTGATCACAGGGAAAAAAAAACTTTGTCTATTTATCCTATCCATCCCCCTCATAATTTTGTAAACCTCTATAAGGTCACCTGTCAGCCTTCAAAGCTCCAGGGAAAACAGCTCTAGCCTGTTCAGCCTCTCCCTACAGCTCAAATCCTCCAACCCTGGCAACATCCTTGTAAATCTTTTCTGAACCCTTTCAAATTTCACAACATCGTTCGATAGGAAGGAGACCAGGATTGCACACAATATTCCAACAGTGGCCTAACCAATATCCTGCACAGCCGAACATGACCTCCCAGCTCCTGTACTCAATATTCTGACCAATAAAGAAAAGCATACCAAACGCCTTCTTCACTATCCTATCTACCTGTGACTCCACTTTCAAGGAGCTATGAACCTGCACTCCAAGGTCTCTTTGTTCAGTAACACTCCCTAGGACCTTCCCATTAAGTGTATAAGTCCTGCTTAGATTTGCTTTCCCAAATCATCCTCCTTTCTTCCTGAATGATCAGTGTTTTTGTTTTACTGATGTTGAGAGAGAGGTGGTTATTATTGCACCATGACACCAAGCCCTCAATCTCCTTTCTGTGTTCTGACTCATTGTTGTTTGATATTCATCCTATCATGATGATGTCATCAGCAAACGTATAGATGGTGCTTGTTCAGAATTTAGCTACGTAGTCTTGGGTGTGCTGTAGGGGGTTGAAAATGCATTATGTGGTGGGTGGGGGGTGGGGGGGGGAGCCTCCAGTTTTGATGGTTATTGTGAAGGATGTGCAGTCTGTGGGTCAGGAAGCTCAGGATCCAATTGCAGAAGACAGAGCTGAGACTTCGATCTTGGACTTCTGAAGTTAGGTGGTTTGATTAGTAAGTTTGCAGATGAAAAATTGGTGGAGTTGTGGATAATGAGGAAGGTTGCCAAAGGATAAGCAGAACATATATCACCTGGAAAGTTATGAAAAGAAACTGCATAGCTGAAGAGATAGTGGTGAGCTTTCTGAATTCACTGGAGTCAGGGACGGTCCCAGAGGACTGCAAATCACTAATCTAAGCCCCCTTGCTTATGAAGGGAGTAAGACAAAAGACAGAAAATTAGAGGCTGATTTGCCTGATCTCAGTTGTTGGTAAGATTTTGAGATTTCAGAATACTGGAGGTGCATGGTAAAATAGAGCAAGGTCAGCATAGTTTCATCAAGGGAAGGTCATGACTGACAAATCTGTTGGAATTTTTTGAGGAGGTAATGAGCAGGTTAGACCAAATGGAGCCAATTAATGTTATCTACCTGGATTTCCAAAAGGCCTTTGATAAGGTGCAGTACAGCAGGCTGCTGAATAAGATAAGGGCCCATGGTGTTAGAGGCAAGGTACTAGCATGGATAGAAGATTGGCTGTTTGGCAGGAAGCAGGAAGTGGAGATAAAAAGGTCCTTCTCAGGATGAAACCCAGTGGCTAGTGGTGTTCTGAAAGGCTCAATGTTGGGATCACAACTTTTCACTTTATGCGTTAATGATCAGGATTAAAGAACTGAAGGTGTTCTGGCTAAGTTTGCAGATGATACAAAGGTAGGTGGAAGGACAGGTAATATTGAGGAGTCAAGGAGTCTGCAGAAAGATTTAGACAGGTTAGGAGAGTTGGCTAAGAAGTGGCAAATGAAATAAAATGTGAGAAAGTGTGAGGTCATTGGTAGGAAGAATGGAGGCATGCACTATTTTCTAAATGGGAAGAAAATTCAAAAATCAGGAATACAAAGAGGCTTGAGAGTCTACTCCAAGATTCTCTTAAGGTAAATTTGCAGGTTGAGTTGATATTTAGGAAGGCCAAGAGGACTAGGATATAAAAGTAGGGATGTACTTCTGAGGCTTTATAAGGCACTGGTCAGACCACATTTAGAGTATTGTGAGCAATTTTGGGCCCCATACCTCAGGAAAGATGCATTGGCCCTGGTGGAAGGCCAGAGAAGGTTTACAAGAATGATCCCAGAAATTAAAGGCTTAACATATGATGAAATTTTGAGGACTCTGGGACTATACTCGATGGAGTTTAGGAGGATGAAGGAGGGATCTGATTGAAGCTTACAGAATACCAAAAGGCCTGGACAATGTAGGCATTGGGAAGATATTTCCATTGACAGGAGAGACAAGGACCAAACCTTAGAGTAAAGGGAAGACCCTTTCGAACAGAAATAAGGAGAAACCTCTTCAGCCAGATAGCATTGAATCAGTGGAATTCATTGCCACAGAGGGCTGTGGAGACCAAGTCATTGAGTATATTTAAGACAGAGATAGATAAATGCTTGATTGCCAAGGGGATCAAAGGGTGCAGGGAGAAAGGGGGAACATGGGGTTGAAAATCCTATCCGCCATGATCGAATGGTGGAACAAACTCGATGGGCCAATTTCTTCTCCTATGATCTTATGGTCTTACGATCTTATGGAGTTTAATCCAGACAAGTGTGAGATGATGCATTTAGGGAGGCTGAGTGGAAGAGGAATCTATACAGTAAATGAAAGAACACTTGGGAGCCTTGATATACAGAGAGATGCAAATCTATACCTCCCTGAAAGTAGAAAAACAAATTGATTAAGTGGGAAAGGAATAATATGGCATGCTTGCCCTCACTGGTCTGGGTATTGAGTATAAAAGTTGACAAGTTGTGCTTGGTCATATTTGGATTATTGGTTGCAGTTTTGATCACCACTCTATAGGAAGGATGCGTAGGCTTTGGATAAGTTGCAAAAGTGGTTCACTATGATTTTGACAGGATTGTAGTTGATTAGTTATAAGGAGAGATTGAACAAACTTAGATTGCTTTCACTGGACCATCAGAGACTAAGGGGTCAACTTGATAGAAGTGTTTCAATTTATGAGAGGCATGAGTAGGTTGGATAGTCTGAGTCTTTTTCCAAAGGTGGAAATGTTAAATGCTGGAAGCCATAGGTTTGTGGTGAGAATGGGAAAGTTTAAAGGAGTTGTGCAAAGAAAGTTTTTTTTATGCAGATGTTAGTAGATGTCAAGAACACACTGCCAGGGGAGGTGATAAAAGCAGAAACAATCATAGCATTTAAGAGGCATTTGGACAGACACATGAACATACAGGGAATGTAAGGATAAGGACCATGTACAGGCAGATAAGATCAGTTCAGAACAACATTATGATTGATACAGACATAGTGGCCTAAAGGGCTTAAGATATAAACATTCAGCATAATAGTCATTCTATGTAACAAAAGAAAAACAATGAAGATTTAAGACAAAGTCCACTTACTGTGTTCCATGGCTCTGGGCTCAAGGACCCAACCTGCCCATTGGAATCCCAGGCTGGATCCACCATGATGCAGAAAAAAAACACTGAATGGAGTCACAGACAGATAGAAGATGCAACAAAGCAGACCCAGACTGACACCAACAAAAACAATCACTGAAGCTGCAGAAAGGAAACCCAGTTCCCTTCGGGGACAGTGACCACAACTCGGTGACTTTTACTCTAGTGATGGAGAGGGATAAGTGTGCACTGCAGGGCGGGAGTTATAGCTGGGGGCAGGGAAATTATGATGCGGTGAGGCATGACTTAGGATGTGTGGATTGGAAAAATAGGCTTCAAGGGAAGGACGCAATTAATATGTGGAGCTTGTTCAAGGAGCAGCTATTGGGTGTCCTTGATAAGTATGTACCAGTCAGGCAGGGAGGAAAGGGTCTTGTGAGGGAGCCGTGGTTTAATAAGGAATTGGAATCCCTTGTAAAAGGGAAGAGGGCGGCCTATGTAAAGATGAGGCGTGAAGGTTCAGTTGGGGTGATTGAGAGTTATAAGGTAGCCAGGAAGGATCTAAAGAGAGAGCTAAGAGCAGCGAGAAGGGGACATGAAAAGTCCTTGATTGGTAGGATTAGGGAAAACCCTAAAGCTTTCTATAGGTGTGTCAGGAATAAAAGAATGACTCGGGTAGGTATCGGTCCAGTCAAGGATAGTAGTGGGAAGTTGTGCGTGGAGGCAGAGGAGATTGGAGAGACACTAAATCAATACTTTTCATCAGTATTCACTCAGGAACAGGACATTGTTGCTGATGTGAATATTGAGTCACAAGTGATTAGAATGGATGGCTTTGAGGTATGTAGGGAAGAGGTCCGGGGAATACTGGAAAGGGTGAAAATAGATAAGTCTCCTGGGCCTGTTGGCATTTATCCTAGGATCCTCTGGGAAGCTAGGGAGGAGATAGTGGAGCCATTGGCCTTGATTTTTATGTCATCGTTGTCTACAGGAATAGTGCCAGAAGACTGGAGGATAGCGAATGTGGTCCCCTTGTTCAAGAAGGGGAGTAGGGACAGCGCTAGTAACTATAGGCCAGTGAGTCTCACTTCTGTTGTGGGCAAAGTCTTAGAGAGAATTGTAAGGGATAGGACTTATGAGCATCTGGATAGGATTAATGTGATCAAGGATAGTCAGCATGGTTTTGTGAGGGGCAGGTCATGCCTCACAAACCTTATTGAGTTCTTTGAGAAAGTGACCAAGGAGGTGGACGAGGGTAAAGCAGTAGATGTGGTGTATATGGATTTTAGCAAGGCGTTCGATAAGGTACCCCATGGTAGGCTACTGCAAAAATTACGGAGGTATGGCATTGAGGGAGCATTAGAGGATTGGATTAGGAATTGGCTGGCTGGAAGGAGACAGAGGGTAGTAGTTGATGGTAAAGGTTCATCTTGGAGTGCAGTTTTTATAAATGACCTGGAGGAGGGGCTTGAAGGCTGGGTGCGCAAGTTTGCGGATGATACGAAAGTCGGTGGAGTGGTGGACAGCGAAGAAGGATGTAGCAGGTTACAGCGGGATATAGATAAGTTGCAGAGCTGGGCAGAAAGGTGGCAAATGGAGTTCAATGTAGCTAAGTGTGAAGTCATTCACTTTGGTAGGAATAACAAGAAGATGGATTACTGGGCTAATGGTAGGCTACTTGGTAGTGTGGATGAGCAGAGGGATCTTGGTGTCCATGTACACAGATCTCTGAAAGTTGCCACCCAGGTAAATAGTGCTGTGAAGAAGGCATATGGCGTACTGGGCTTTATCGGTAGAGGAATTGAGTTCCGGAGTCTTGTGGTCATGTTGCAGTTGTATAAGACTCTGGTGCGGCCTTATGTGGAGTATTGTGTACAGTTTTGGTCACCATACTATAGGAAGGATGTGGAGGCACTGGAACGGGTGCAGAGGAAGTTTACCAGGATGTTGGCTGGCATGGTAGGAAGATCGTATGAGGAAAGGCTGAGGCACTTGGGGCTGTTCTCATTGGAGAAAAGAAGGTTTAGGGGAGATTTGATAGAGGTGTACAAGATGATTAGGGGTTTAAATAGGGTTGACAGTGAGAACATTTTTCCGTGTATGGAGTCACCTATTACTAGGGGACACAGCTTTAAATTAAGGGGAGGTTGGTATCGGACAGATGTTAGGGGTAGATTCTTTACTCAGCGGGTTGCGAGTTCATGGAATGCCCTGCCAGTACCAATGGTGGACTCTCCCTCTTTATGGTCATTCAAGCGGACATTGGATAAGCATATGGAGGTTATTGGGCTAGTGTAGGTTAGGTAGGCTTCAGTCGGCGCAACATCGAGCGCTGAAGGGCTTGTACTGTGCTGTATTTTTCTATGTTCTATGTTCTAAGTTTGGACCAGATCAAACATACTGTTGTGAAGATGCTGCAGAAGCCTCAAGAAAGTGCAGGTTATTGGAATTCCAGGCCTGGACCCATCTCACCTTCAGCTGCTGCCGAGGCAGCCTAGTCGGAGGACTCACCAGAACATTGGTACGAGGAACGGCCGGATTCACACCGCATGCTCCGCTTGCAACAGCCTCCAGAACATCTTTCCTCACCTGAAGCTGCCAAAAGAAGGGAAGGTGAATTTGATGTTGAGGCAGTGCTACAGTGCCATGAAAAGCAGAAGCCACTGGGAACACGAACTTGCCTTCCACATCGCTGCCATGAGTCCATGTTGTTGGCCTTAGTCATCATGGTTGATGCCGTCATCACAATCAAACGGTTCATCAAGAGGCAAGTAAAATCAAATAAAGGTGAAACAATATGACAGAAAAGATAAAAAAGAGAAATGAAAAGAAAAGAGGGAGGAGCATATGAGCCCCAGGCTCAGATGCCCTACTCAAATGCCATCTTACTTTTATATTCATAGTGTATTCAAAGTTTAATGTCTTCTGCCTAATAGAAGAGAGTTTAACCGGAATGGGAGAGGTCTTTGATTATGCTTGTTTGCTTTCGCAAAGCAGCAGGAAGTATAGATGGAGTCAAAGGATAGAAAGCTGGTTTCTGTGATGGACTGGGCTGTGTTTACAACTTTATTTTTGCGTGGTCTTGGAAAGACCAGTTGCCAAAGCACTTTATGATGCATCCAAAAAGGATGTTTTCTATGGTGCATCAATAAAAAATTGTTAAGAGTCCTTCTGGACATCCCAAATTTTGTTAGCCTCCTGAAGAGGTAGAGACACGGTTGTGCTTTCTTGACTGCTATGTTGATGTAGGTGAACAAGGACAGACTGTTGGTGATCATTATTACCCGGAAACCTGATGCTCTCAACCATATCCACAGTAGCACAGGGCATGTCCTCCCTCAAGTCAATGACCATCTCCATCATTTTCCTGATGTTGATGCAGAGATTGTTGTCTTTACACCATGCTGCTAAGCATTCAATGTGTTTGAATGTGAGTTGAATACAGCTCTTCTTTAGAATACATAGTGAGTTGATGCATTTTGAGAGAAGTGATGCAGTGAGGGATACATTTGAATGACACAGATGTAAAGAGCATGTAGGGATAGAGAGAGCAGACGATGAAGTCTTTATAAGTGACAAGACATAATGAGAGAGTATGATATATGAGTTCTTGGGCTTCGTTAATAGTGTTAATGAGAATGATCTCATGGAAAAGATGATGACCTATGATAAAGCTCTGGTTAGGTCACAGACAAGCATTCAATCTGGTCACTACAGTTCCAGTCAGGAAGGATGTGAAAGCCCTGGAGTGTGTGGAGCACAGGTTGACTGAATGATTCACAGACAAATGCAGTGAAAGAATTGATTTAGAGACATGCTATTGAAGAAAACAAGTTGAGATTCATTTTGATAGAGCTGTACAAGATTATAACAGATCTAGTTAAGGTCGATAAAAAAAAAATTCGTGTTCAATAGGAGAAGGCGCAAGAGTCCAGGAATAGTACATCCTTGTTAGGATGAAGTACATGGCAGATAGATGGAAGGAATGCTGAAGAACTACAGAAATTGAGGGTCTGGCCAAGAAAAAGAGGGAAGCATATTTCAGGTATAGACAGCAGGGAGTGAGTGAACCCCTGGAGGAAGAAAGGATAGTCGGTGTATGGTTAAGAGGGAAATCAGGAGAGCAAAAAGGGTAAAGGAGATTGCTTTGGCAAACAGCGCTAAGGATAATCCAAAGAGTCTCGACAAATACATTAAGGACAAAAGAATAACCATGCAGAGAACAGGGCCTCTTAAAGATCAGCAAGGTTACCCAAGTGTGGACTCACAGGAGATGGGTGAAATACTAAATGAATATTTTTCATTAGTGTTTCCTGTGGAGAAGGATATGGGAGCTAGAGAGCTTGGGGAAATGAAAAATAATATTGAAAAGTGCCCATCTTACAGAGGAAGAGGTGTTGGACGTTTTAAAATGGATAAAGGTGGACAAATTTCCAGAACCTGATCAGTGTACCCTAGAACTGTGTGAAATGCTAGGGAAGTGATTGCTAAGCCCCTTGCTGAGATATTTGTATAAGTAAGATGCCAGAAGACTGGATGTTGGCTAATGTGGTGTTATTATCTGCTCCCAGGAGGAGAAATTCCACTCCAGGACATCTCAGATGACCTCCTATTTCAGAGACTGCAATTTCCTCTCCCACATGGTCAACAATGCACTTCAGGACATCTCCTCCACTTCCCACACCTCCACCCTTGAACTCCATCCCTCCAACCACAACAAGGATAGAACCCGCCTTGTCCTCACTTTCTACCCACCATTCTCCAGATACAGCACATCATCATCCACCATTTTCACCACCTACAATCAGACCCCACCACCAGAGATATATTTCCCTCCCCACCCCTATCAGCATTCTGCAGAGACCACACCCTCCATGACTCCCTCGTTAGGTCCATGGCCCCCACCAACCCACCCTCTACTCCAGCACCTTCCCTTGCCACTGAAAGAGGTGTAAAACCTGCATTCAGCTCTCCCCCCTCACCCCCGTCCAAGGCCCCAAAGCATCTTACACATCTAGCAGAGATTTTCCTGCACATCCAAACACTCATCTACTGAGTCCGTTGCTCTCAATGTGGTCTCCTCTAGATTGGGGAGACAGGATGCCAACTTGCAGAACATTTCAGGGAACACCTCTGGGACACATGGACCTAACAACTATACCACCCTGTGGCCAACCACTTCAACTCCCCCTCCCATTCCACCAAGGGCATGCAAGTCGTCGGCATCCTCCATTGCCAAATCCAAGCCATCAGACGCCTGGAGGAAGAATGCCTCATCTTTTGCCTTGGGACCCTCCAACCAGTTTTGATTTCACCAGTTTCCTCATTTCTCCTCTCCCCACCTCATCCAAATCTAACCCTCCAACCCGGTACCACCCTCTTGAACTGTCCTACCTGTCCATCTTCATTCCCACCTATTCACTCCATATTCCCCTCTGACCTATCACTGTTACCCCCGCCCCCCCTTCATCTACCTATCACCTTCCCAGTTACCTTCCTCCAGTCCCACCCCCACTCTTCCTATTTATCTCTCAGCCCTGTTCCTGCTCTCTCCCGCAACATTACTGATGAACGGCTTGTGCCAGAAACGTTGATTTTCCTGCTCCTCAGATGCTGAGTGACCTGCTATGCTTTTCAAGCGCCACACTTTTAGACCCATAATTTAAGAAGGTTGGTAAGAAAAAGCCAGGGGATGATAGACCAGTGAGCCTGACATCAATGGTGGGCAAATTGTTTGAGGGGATTCTGAGGAACAGGATTTACATGGATTTGGAAAGGGAAGGACTGGTTAGGGACAGTCAACAGGGCTTTGTGGTGGAAAATCATGTGTCATTAACTGGATTTAGAATTTTGAAGAAATAGCAAAGAGGATGGATTAAGGCAGAGCAGTGGTGTGGTCTACATGGACCTCAGTAAGGTGTTTGACAACGTTCTGCATGAGAGACTGGTTAAAAAGATTAGTTCACATTGAACACAGGGAGAAATAGCTATTTGGACACAAAATTGGCTAGAAGATAGGAGACAGAGGATAATGATGGAGGGATGCTTTTTGAACTGGAAGCCTGTGACCAAGAGTGTGCCACAGGGATCAGTGATGGATCCATTGCTTTTTGTCATCTATATTCATGATTTGGATGTATATATATCGGAGATATGGTTAATATATTTTCAGATGATATCGAAATTGGGTGGTGGAGTGGACAGTGAAGAAGGTTACCTCAGAATATAATGGGACCTTAAGCAGATGGGCTAACAAATGGCAGATGGAATTTAATCTAGATAAATGTGAAGTGCCATATTTTGGTAGTGCAAATCAGGCCGTGACTTATTCATCTAATGATAAGGTCCTTGGGAGTATTGTTGAACAAAGAGACCTTAGAGTGCAGGTTTATAGTTCTTTGAAAGTGGAATTGCAAGTAGTCAGGGTAGTGAAAGAGGTGTTTGGTACGCTTGCATTTATTGGTCAGAGCAGTGAGTATAGGAGTTTGGAGTATAAGAGTTGCAGCTGTACAGGACATTGATTAGGTCATTATTGGAGTCCTACATTCAATTTGGTCTCTTTACTATGGGACAGATGTTGTTAAACTTGAAAAGGTTCAGAAAAGATTTACAAGGATGTTGCCAGGGTTTGAGGGTTTGAGCTAGAGGGAGAGGATGAATAGACTAGGGCTATTTGCTCTCGAACATGACCTTATAGAGGTTTTTAAAAAATTAAGAGGGGCATGGATAGAGTGAATAATCAAGATCTCTCTGCAGGGTAAGGGAGTTCAAAACTAGTGGGCATACATGTAAGGTGAGAGAGGAAAGATTTAAAAGGGACCTAAGGAGCAACATTTTCACGTAGAGGGAAGTGCACATATGGAATGAACTGCCAGAGGCAGAGGTGAGGCTGGTACATTTACAATTTTTAACAGGCATCTGAATGGGTATATGAATGGGAAGGGTTTCGAGGGATATGGGCTAAATGTTAGCAAATGGGACTGGATTAATTTAGGATATCTTGTTGGCATGGACAAGCTGGACCTAAGGGTGTGTTTCCATGCTGTCTATCTTTATGACTCTGTGGCTCTAAATGAGATCAGAATGAAGGTTTTGAAAAAATGATAAATTTGCATGTGCTTCTGTTGACTGGAAATATGCAGAACACATTGCCTGACCCCCCAAATAGTCAGAGGGAAATTGGGAAACAAAGGAGATCTCAGCTATCTGTAAGAATAATAGGGTAGTTAAGGTAGGGGATTTTAACTTTCCAAACATCGACTGGGACTGCCATAGTGTTAAAGGTTTAGATGGAGAGGAATTTCTTAAGTGTGTACAAGACAATTTTCTGATTTAGTATGTGGATGTACCTACTAGAGAAGGTGCAAAACTTGACCTCCTCTTGGGAAATAAGGCTGGGCAGGTGACTGAGGTGTCAGTGGGGGAGCACTTTGGGGCCAGTGACCATAATTCTATTTGTTTTAAAATAGTGATGGAAAAGGGTAGACCAGATCTAAAAGTTGAAGTTCTAAATTGGAGGAAGGCCAATTTTGACGGTATTAGGCAAGAACTATCAAAAGCTGATTGGAGGCAGATGTTCACAGGTAAAGGCACGGCTGGAAAATGGGAAGCCTTCTGAAATGAGATAACAAGAATCCAGAGAAAGTGTATTCTTGTCAGGGTGAAAGGGAAGGCTGGTAGGTATAGGGAATGCTGGATGACTCAAGAAATTGAGGGTTTGGTTAAGAAAAAGAAGGAAGCATATGTCAGGTATAGACAGGAAAGATTGAGTGACTCCTTAGAAGACTATAAAGGAAGTAGGAGTATACTTAAGAGGGAAATCAGGAGGGCAAAATGGGGACATGAGATAGCTTTGGCAAATAGAATTAAGGAGAATCCAAAGGGTTTTTACAAATATGTTAAGGACAAAAGAGTAACTAGGGACAGAATAGGACCCCTCAAAGATCAGCAAAGCAGCCTTTGTGTGGAGCCACAGAAAATGGGGGAGATACCAAATGAATATTTTGCATCAGTATTTACTGTGGAAAAGGATATGGAAGAGATAGACGGTAGGGAAATAAATGGTGACATCTTGCAAAATGTCCAGATTACAGAGGAGGAAGTGCTGGATGCCTTGAAATGGTTAAAAGTGGATAAATCCCCAGGACTTGATCAGGTGTATCTTAGAACTCTGTGGGAAGCAAGACAATTGATTGCTGGGCCTCTTGCTGAGATATTTGTATCATCAATAGTCACAGGTGAGGTGCCGGAAGACTGGAGGTTGGCAAACGTGGTGCCACTGTTTAAGAAGGGCAGTGAAGACAAGCCAGGGAACTATAGACTGGTGAGCCTGAACTTGGTGGTGGGCAAGTTGTTGGAGGGAATCCGGAAGGACAGGATGTACATGTATTTGGAAAGGCAAGGACTGATTCGGGATAGTCGACATGGCTTTGTGTGTGGGAAATCATGTCTCACAAACTTGATTGAGTTTTTTGAATAATTAAAAAAGAAGATTGATGAGGGCAGAGCAGTAGATGTGATCTATATGGACTTCAGTAAAGCGTTCAACAAGGTTCCTCATGGGAGACTGATTAGCAAGGTTAGATCTCATGGAATACAGGGAGAACTAGCCATTTGGATACAGAACTGGCTCAAAGGTAGAAGACAGAGGATGGTGGTGGAGGATTGTTTTTCAGACTGGAGGCCTGTGACCAGTGGAGTGCCACAAGGATCGGTGCTGGGCTCTCTACTTCTTGTCATTTTACTAAATAATTTGGATGCAAGCACATTGGAGGTGTAGTGGACAGCAAAAGGGGTTACCTCAGATTACAACAGGATCTGGACCAGATGGACCAATAGGCTGAGAAGTGGGATATGAAGTTGAATTCAGATAAATGTGAGGTTCTGCATCTTGGGAAAGCAAATATTAGCAGGACTTATACACTTAATGGTAAGGTCCTAGGGAGTGTTGCTGAACAAAGAGACCTTGGAGGGCAGATTCATAGCTCCTTGAAAGTGGAGTTGCAGGTAGATAGGATAGTGAAGAAGGGGTTTGGTATGCTTTCCTTTATTGGTCAGAGTATTGAGTATAGGAGTTGGGAGGTCATGTTGCAGCTGTACAGGACATTGGTCAGGCCACTGTTGGAATATTGTGTGCAATTCTAGTCTCGTCCCTATCGGAAAGATGTTGTGAAACTTGAAAGGGTTCGTAAAAGATTTACAAGGATGTTGCCAGGTTGGAGGATCTGAGCTACAGGGACAGACTGAACAGGCTGGGGCTGTTTTTCTGGAGCGTCAGAGGCTGAGGGGTGACCTTATCGAGGTTTACAAAATTATGAGGCGCATGGATAGGATAAATAGACAAAGTCTTTTCCCTGGGATTGGGGAGTCCAGAACTAGAGGGCATACATTTAGGGTGAGAGGGGAAAGATATAAAAGAGATCTAAGTGGCAGCTTTTTCACGCAGAGGGTGGTACATGTGTGGAATGAGCTGCCAGAGGATATGGTGGAGGCTGGTACAATTGCAACATTTAAGAGGCATTTGGATGGATATATGAATAGGAAGGGTTTGGAGGGATATGGGCCAGGTACTGGCAGGTGGGAGTAGATTGGGTTGGGATATCTGGTCGGCATGGACGGGTTGGACTGAAGGGTCTGTTTCCATGCTGTACATCGTTATGACTCTATGACTGTTGGCACTGGTGCAAGTGGAGGTGATCAATGCCTGATGAACAAAATTATATTAGGAATTGAGGGAAATAAATTTACAGGGTTTTGGGGATAGAGTGGTGAATGAGACACATGGGATTGTGCGACAGATAGTCAGCTTGGACTTGATGGGTCAAATGGCATTTGTACTTGTTTTGTAATTGTTTAACCTGTTCTGATCATTGAACCAATGGAGTCAAACTGTCATTTTGGCAAATCTGCTCTGTTCTCCTATTCGACTCACTAGAGATGTCTTTCCATAAAGTGGGGTTAGGATTAGGGTGACGTTCCTGTTTCAGCTCTGATGTCTTATGGTCTTCTTCCTTAATGACCCATTTAACTCCATCATGGGTACATTTCAGGAGCCAAGCTGGAATAAAACAAAATTAAAAATATCTGTTATAGACTTTACCACAGAAAAAAAAACACTTCCATTCAGGAAAGTCACAAGACATGTAAATCACATCAAGTACTTAAAACTGAATAAAAACAAACATTTCTATTTAGCATAACACATTAAAACAGCTAATCCATCAATAACCTCTTGGAACTGTTAGTCCTCTATGAACATGCTGTTTACTACAAGGGGAGGTGGATGTGAGTTGGAACTTAGATTACATTCCCTACAGTATGGAAATAGGCCATTTGGCCCAACAAGTCCACACTGACCCTACGAAGAATAACCCACCCAGACCCATTCCCTTACCCTATACTTACCCCTGACTTCTGCTCTGGACAATTTAGCATGGTCAATTCAATTAACCTGCACATCTTTGGACTGTGGGAGGAAATGGGAGCACCTGGTCGAAACCCACGCAGACACGGGGAGAATGTGCAAACTCCACACAGACAGTTGCTCGAGGTGGGAGTCAAACCCAGGGCTCTGGCACTGTGAGGCAGCAGTGCTAACAACTGTTTTGTTGCAGCATTACAAGGTATTGGAGAGACCACATATAGAGTACTGTGAACAATTTTGGTCTCCTTCTTCGAAAAAGCATACAATTACTTTGGAAATATCAAATCAAATTGAAGCTACGGGAATCAAAGTTAATGGCTGTGTGGTTTTGAAATTAGCTTTGGACCAGAAAGCAGAGGCCTGTGGTGAGTCACAAGTGTGGCAACATCTGTGAAGAGAAAGGAAAATTGAAGTTTCAGGTCCAGTCCAGACATGCCTGCTGAAGAATAATCTAACAGCAGAGAGAGAGAGCTGTATTTAGCAGCTTCAATTCCAAATCACAAATTCAATAACTGAAAGGAAAACTAAAACACTAGGTCTGTGTGAGCCTGACTCACTCACTCATACTTGTTTCATCTAATTAAACAAAACACAAAGCTATTTACTCTTCTTTCCATGGAGCAGACATCTTGCCACCAGGTTTACAACACATATCTTCAAGAGAAACAGGACAACACAGATCTCCCTTAAAGGCACATATCGTCACAGCAGTGAAGAGTGAGGATGGTATTAACAGACTCTGGGGCATATCGGCTGGTGAAACGGCCAGAGAAGTAAAACATTAACATTGGGAAAGGTGAAGCATAATGATAGGAAGATGTTAGGCCACAGATCACTCCACATCTCATTGTATGCCAGAACAGTCTTCAAAGGTTAAATGTCCTACTCCTGTTCCTATGTTCCGAAGAATGAACAGAGGTGATATAACTGAAATGGTATAATTTTACAGTAATAAAAACATGGTGGAAGTGCAAGTTGAAACTTGGGGTTTAGTTGTAATGGATTTAAAATGGCAAAAGGAATGCTTGTTTTCACTGACTAGAGCAGAGAGTAGAAAAGCAAGGATGAACATTTCTAAAATGTCAGTTCAAGCCCAGCTGGAGAAACATGACCAATTCTGTGCACTATGCTTCAAGGAGGATGTTTTTGTGCAGAAAAGATAAAGTTGAATGGTTCCACAGAAGAGATTTCAGTTCTTTGAAGGAAGTAGTGTTGTTTTTCTTAGAGAAGAGCAGATTAGGGTGAGATTAGATTGAGCTGTGCTTCATCAAGAAGAGTCTTTCTAAAGTAAGTCATGAGAAACTGTTTCCAGTGGCAGGATGGCCAGTTAGTAAATGGATACAGGTAAAGGCGTTGATGAAAGAACCAAAGATCACATGACGGAGTCAATGCACAGACTCGGGAAAGGACACGGGGAGTGTGACTAATTTAGATAGATGTTTCAAAGGGCTTGCACAGGCACAGTAGGCTGTGTGGCTTCATCCTGGCCTGTATGATACTATCAAACAGGAAGCAGGTACTACTTACTTTGCTGCCACACTGGAGTGACATTCCATAGGAGACATGTGTGATAAAAGAGAGTTAACCATGACCTGTACCCATCAGACAGTGGTACAGATTATTGTGAGTTCTGAGCCTCAGAATCATCTGTGTTTAACAAGGTGTTTGCTCATTGAAACATTATAAAGCATACCGTCAGAGGACCTAAGGATCACAGGCTACTAAAGTTCAACAATGATCATCCTGAATGATGGAGCAGGGTTGAGGGCCTGAATGGTCTATGTATGTTCAGATTTCTTATGTTCATATGTTTTATTCTGGGTAGGTCCAGGCAGGATGTTAGAAACATTCAGGAGAGATGAGATTGGAGCAGGCGGAATATTGGATGCTTAGGGAAAGTCAAAGGGTAGAGAGAGTGAGAGTAAAGCAGGGCTAACTATTAGGGGGTGCAGGGAGTGATCAGAGAGTGAGAACAGATTCAGGTAGTTTTATTTTTCTTACAAGGCATGTGGGTATCACTGGCAAGGCCAGCGTTTGTTGTCCATCTCTTATTGCCCTTGAACTGAGAGGCTTGCTTGGCCATTTCTGAGGGCAGTTCAGAGTCAGATGCATTGCATTCAATTAGTCCTAAAAGGACACATTGAAGTTTGAAATGGGGACCTGAAGTCACTTTTAGGGTGGATTTGGTAAAGGTGGTAGATTTGCTTCCTGAAGGATATTAGTGAACCAGATTTTTAAAAAATAATAATTGATGATAATTCAGATGGTCACCATTACAGAGACAAGATTTCAATTCCAGATTCAGTCATTAAATGTAAATTTCACAAGTTACGTGGTGAGAATTGAACCCCCCTTCCCAGAGCATAAACTGATCCTTGTGCTCTCCACAGCAGCTACTGGGAGTCATTTGAGATTTGTGACACCCACCTGGACACTTTTCCTTGATCCATGTAGAAGCAGCATACAGACTGGCTGCAAACAGCTCAATACAACAAGGAGTGTAACCAGTCATTCAGCCAGGTGATTTAGGAAATTGGAAATGGTTATTGTACAAGGATCCATCCAGAGTCAGTAACTGAGGATAAGATTTTCAACTCCATTGCTCTCTTAGCAATCTAAAGAACCTGATCAGCTTCCTTTTTGGAATGGTATGACACAGATATAACACACCAAACCACCCCATCGAGCTCTGGATTCACAACACAATGAAAAGCAAACATTCATCGATCCTCAGACTTGCTGTATTGTTGTGATGAGACATTAAAAAAACAGATTGTGGACACCAAATTTTTAACTGAAATTAACAATTTAATATTGTGAATGTAACCTACCACAGCACAGATAAGCTATAACGTAATGTAATTAATATGCACCGTGTAGCCCAAGCTGCTTTGATAATAAACATGCAATCAGACATCACATACATAGTCATACAGACTCCCGCACAAATGTAAGGGAAAAATTAAAACATAAAAGAATTGCAATTTTGTAGCTCAATAACCATTTTAACAATCAATGCTTCCATGAAACCTTTGGATGACTGGTTATATTACAGGCACATAGGACTGCATATCTTTCTTGAATTCAACAGTCACTGGTCAATGCAAGCAGCTTCTGCAGATTTCCAGAGACTTTTCTTTAGTCTCCCAGACTGGGACTATTTTCACAGGTCTTTCAACAAGTTGATGACTGGAGAATACCTAGGGAAAGAAAAACCAAAAAAAAGCCTTAGTTGGGAAGTTTCCAGAACAAAATTCCCTCATCCTGCAAACCATTAACTCACACTCCCATCCCAACCGTGCAACGATTCCAATCAGGGCCACTTGGTTATGTTTTTCACTTCTATTCTCAACATATGGCCAGCACCGATTCTGACTTGATTAACCAAGCCAACACCCAAACAGTGGCCAGTACCTAAGCTTAGCAACAACTCAGTTCATCTACAGTGTCCTTCGAGCAGTAATTAACCAGCAATTAGCTGCTCCAAGGAAGCTGATGCCTCTCCTCCTGGCTGATGCAGAGTGTCCTGCCTCAGTGCTGATGGTACTTATCAAGGATCAAAGGACAAGGGAAGCAGCTCAAAGTCTCCAGGAAAATTTCCCTGAAGAAATAGATGTCAATGCATAGGAACCTCTCATTCAAAAGAAACTGACTTGGAGAAAACTCCTCTATGAATTTTTGAGAACACCCATCAGTAAGGGAAGTATGGAGAATGAATTGGAGAAAGGAATGTCAATGGGATCAAGGTCAAGGACCTCCTGGAAATACCTGTCAAATGTACAATTGGAGAAGCGGCTCTCGGATCAGGCTTATCAGCCACACAACAACTCTCAGAACCCATGACCCAGTGACACAGGATTTCCTTAGTAGATGACCATACTCATTAGTTGATGATAACAAATTGATATGCACTATCCTTCCAGGCCAGATTCCAACAGCAAACATTTAATAGAACATAGAACATAGAAGAATACAGCGCAGTACAGGCCCTTCGGCCCTCGATGTTGCGCCGATCAAAGCCCACCTAACCTACACTAACCCACTATCCTCCATATACCTATCCAATGCCCGCTTAAATACCCATAAAGAGGGAGAGTCCACTACTGCTACTGGCAGGGCATTCCATGAGCTTACGACTCGCTGAGTGAAGAACCTACCCCTAACATCAGTCCTATATCTACCCCCCGTTAATTTAAAGCTATGCCCCCTTGTAATAGCTGACTCCATACGTGGAAAAAGGTTCTCACTGTCAACCCTATCTAACCCCCTAATCATCTTGTACACCTCTATCAAGTCACCCCTAAACCTTCTTTTCTCCAATGAAAACAACCCCAAGTGCCTCAGCCTTTCCTCATAGGATCTTCCTACCATACCAGGCAACATCCTGGTAAACTTCCTCTGCACCCGTTCCAGTGCCTCCACATCCTTCCTATAGTATGGCGACCAAAACTGCACACAATATTCCAGATGTGGCCACACCAGAGTCTTATATAACTGCAGCATGACCTCAGGACTCCGGAACTCAATTCCTCTACCAATAAAAGCCAGTACGCCATATGCCTTCTTCACTGCACTATTTACCTGGGTGGCAACTTTCAGAGATCTGTGTACATGGACACCAAGATCCCTCTGCTCTTCTACACTACCAAGTAGTCTACCATTAGCCCAGTAATCCATCTTTTTATTACTCTTACCAAAGTGAATCACCTCACACTTAGCTACATTGAACTCCATTTTCCACCTTTCTGCCCAGCTCTGCAGCTTCTCTATATCCCGCTGTAACCTGCCATATCCTTCCTCACTGTCTACAACTCCTCTGACTTTCGTATCATCTGCAAACTTGCTCACCCAACCTTCTAACCCTTCCTCCAGGTCATTTATAAAAATGACAAACAGCAATGGTCCCAAAACAGATCCTTGCGGAACACCGCTAGTGACGGCACTCCAAGATGAACCTTTGCCATCAACTACTACCCTCTGTCTTCTTCCAGCCAGCCAATTCCTAATCCAAACCTCCAACTCACCCTCAATGCCATATCTCTGTATTTTCTGCAGTAGCCTACCATGGGGGAACCTTATCAAACGCCTTACTAAAATCCATATATACCACATCTACTGCTTTCCCCTCATCTACCTCCTTAGTCACCTTCTCAAAGAATTCAATAAGGTTTGTGAGGCACGACCTGCCCTTCACAAAACCATGCTGACTATCCTTGATCACATCATTCTTATCCAGATGTGCATAAATCCTATCCCTTACAATTCTCTCTAAGACTTTGCCCACAACAGAAGTGAGACTCACTGGCCTATAGTTACTAGGATTATCCCTACTCCCCTTCTTGAACAAGGGAACCACGTTTGCTAGCCTCCAGTCCTCTGGCACTACTCCTGTAGACAAAGAGGACACAAAAATCAAGGCCAATGGCTCTGCAATCTCCTCCCTTGCTTCCCAGAGAATCCTAGGATAAATGCCATCAGGCCCAGGGGACTTATCTATTTTCACCCTTGCCAGAATTTCCAACACCTCTTCTCTACATATCTCAAAGCCATCCATTCTACTTATTCGTGCCTCAGTATTCATATCGACAACAATGTCCTGTTCCTGAGTGAATACTGACGAAAAGTATTCATTCAGTGCCTCCCCAATCTCTTCAGCCTCCACACGCAACTTCCCATTACTATCCTTGATTGGACCTATTCCTTCCCTAGTCATTCTTTTATTCCTAACATACCTATAGAAAGCCTTAGGGTTTTCCCTAATCCTACCAACTAAGGACCTTTCATGTCCCCTCCTTGCTGCTCTTAGCTCTCTCTTCAGGTCCTTCCGGGCTACCTTATAACTCTCAATTGCCCCTATTGAACCTTCACGCCTCATCTTTACAAAGGCCGCCCTCTTCCATTTAACAAGGGATTCCAACTCCTTATTAAACCACAGCTCCCTCACACGACCCTTTCCTCCCTGCCTGATAGGTACGTACTTATCAAGGACACTCAATAGTTGCTCCTTGAACAAGTTCCACATATCAATTACGCTCTTGCCTTGGAATCTACTTTTCCAATCTACACATCCTAAGTCATGCCTCACCGCATCATAATTTCCCTGCCCCCAGCTATAACTCTTGCCCTGTAGTACACACTTATCCCTCTCCATCACTAGAGTAAAAATCACCGAATTGTGGTCACTGTCCCCAAAGTGCTCACCTACCTCTAGTTCTAATACCTGGCCTGGTTCGTTACCCAGAACCAAATCCAGTATGGCCTCACCTCTTGTTGGCTTATCTACATATTGTGTCAGGAAACTCTCCTGCACACATTGCACAAACACTGACCCATCTAAAGAACTTGAGCTATAGCTTTCCCAATCAATATCAGGAAAGTTAAAGTCTCCCATAACAATCACCCTATTACTGTCACTCTTCTCCTGAATCATCTTCGCAATCCTTTCTTCAACGATTCGAGGACTATTAGGAGGCCTGTAAAAGACTCCTAACAGGGTGACCTCACCTCTCCTATTCCTAACCTCAATCCAAACTACCTCAGATGGCAAATCTTCGTCCATCTTCCTTTCCACCGCTGTAATACTATCTTTGACAAGCAAAGCCACACACCCCCCTCTTTTACCCCCACCTCTGACCCTACTAAAACATTTAAACCCTGGAACCTGCAACAGCCAATCCTGTCCCTGATCTAGCCACGTCTCCGTAATAGCCACAACATCGAAGTCCCAGGTACCAACCCACGCTGAGAGTTCACCTACCTTATTTCGTATACTTCTGGCATTAAAGTATACACACTTCAAGCCACTCTTCTGTTTACAGGCACCCTCCTTTAAGATTGATGCCATATTCCTAACCTCCCTACACTCCAGGTCCTGCACCCTAAAGCTACAGTCTGGGTTCCCATGCCCCTGCAGAGTTAGTTTAAACCCCCCCCAAGAGCACTAGCAAACCTCCCCCCAAGGATACTGGTGCCCCTCAGGTTCAGGTGCAGACCATCCTGTTTATAGAGGTCCCACCTTCCCCAGAAAGAACCCCAGTTATCCAAGTACCGAAATCCCTCCCTCCTGCACCATCCCTGTAGCCACGCATTTAACTGTTCTCTCTCCCTATTCCTCGACTCTCTATCACGTGGCACGGGTAACAAACCAGAGACAACAACTCTGTTTGTTCTAACTCTGAGCTTCCAACCTAGCTCCCTAAAAGCCTGTCTAACATCCTCAGCACTCCTCCTACCTATGTCATTGGTGCCAATATGGACCACGACTTCAGGCTGCTCTCCCTTCCCCTTAAGGACCCAGAAAACACGATCAGAGACATCATGTACCCTTGCACCTGGGAGGCAACATACCAAACGTGAGTCTCTCTCGTTCCCACAAAACCGCCTATCTGTGCCCCGAACTATCGAGTCCCCAATTATTATTGCTCTGCTCTTCACCACCCTTCCCATTTGTTCTCTCCTCTTTTGTGAAACAAGCTGATGTTCAAAGTGAATATTCAATTCTCAACTTTAACTCACTTCCATAACTGAGGAACAATGAGGAAACTCAAAGAAAAGTAGAGACGGTCTCAACAGGAAACACATTGCTTTTCACTCAGTTACATTGAATGGTCAGTAAGTTAGAAAGTTTGTCAATCAAGGGAGTCAACCCTTGCAGTCAGTATACAACCTGGATAATGAGGGTGACACTCTGCCGCTACATGTCTGTCCAGGATTCCCATTGTATTTATGCTTCACATTCTCTCTGTTACAGTGTCTAAAATGGACATTGATCGGTCAGTTAGAGTACAACTAGTACCTGGATCAGATGGCTGTTGGACCTGAGCAGTCTCAGGAATGCTGGACGAACCTGGATCATTTCTGAAAAACACACAAGGATCATGAATATACCAAGGAAGCAAATGGTAAAAACCCAGGACGCAGCAAAAAGCATCATGTGTTTTTTGATAATTCAGATCATGGGGGTCACTGACTGGTCCTAGTTACCCTTGAGAAGGTGGTAGTGAAATGTTCATTGGGTCAAAGTTCTGGAATTCCCTCCCCAAGGGCACTGTGGCACTACCAACAGCACGTGGACTGCAGCAGTTCAAGAGGGCAACTGACCATCACCTTCTCAAGGGCAACTAGGGATGGGCAATAAATGCTGGCCCAGCTAGAGATGCCCATGTCCCTCTGTGAATAAAAATGATGTTCAGACTTAGACACAAATCTTCCATCTCACCCTTTAATAATCCATCACCGGAAACAGTCTTAATTTGGTACCAGAATGTGACTGGCACCCATGGAATCCATGGTTTAGTCAGCAGCTGTAACACAGGGAGGGCTTCAGAAACTGTCAGGAATCAGTGACAAACAAATGATTCCAGGCAACTCTCGGTCAGCTTTGTTCAGCTAGTCATGGGACAGGGAGGGAGAGTATTGGAGATGAGAGGAAAATTCCTGCAGGGGCTTCTCATCCGCTGTAACTTTGGAGGTGTTACAGGGCTTGGAAATCTTGGAAAAAGAAGAATGATTAGGAAATTGCGTCCCCATCCTGTGGAAATACAGCTGCTTGGAGAAAATAGTAAATTTCACAAAAACTGCAAGTGACAACATTTCATTCTTTTCCTCCGTAAAACATTCATTAAAACTCAAAGTATCTGCTGTGATGAAAATGAGCAACATTTTAATTTTACATGAGGGTGAATTGCAGGTTAATTTGGGAAAAGGGTAATCACAGGTGAATCTGGAGGTGGAGATTTGCAAACAGCTGGAAATTGACAGATTCTGATCAAAACGATGAACCTGTCATTTACCTCAGTCTGTTGAGATCACTCTCCCACTCGGAGTTTTTGAGCAGCTTCTTAAAAGGACAAAGCATATTAGCAGCTCATCAGCAATGGGCTGCATTCTGTCTGTGAGCAAGAGTGTTCAATTCAACCCTGAAACAGAACATTTCTGCCATCAATCTTGCATCATTCATTAATTATCCTACCTCCTTGAAAATGTGATCAGCTCGATTTGCTGTGAAAACCCTAAAGAGACAAAAGTGATTGTTAAATGTTTGTTGTGTTATGAACAAATTTGCTGCTTTGTCTCCACATTTGGAAGTGTTTCAAGCAAAACCATGACTTCTCAACAACCTACACAAAATGCACAGTTTGCACAGAACTCAGAATGTTTTGTGACACTTACACCCTTTATTCAAGTGTGTCTGACATATCCCAGTCCAAGATCTGTAATTGACCAAGTCAGGTTAGAATGTTTTAAGATGATCAGTGGGAACAAAGGATCAGATGTAGGAAGGTGTGTTGCCTCAAAGAGCAGAGGCAAGGTAAGAGAGAATATTGTTGTAATCCCAGTTATTACTGGACAAGTCACACCCAGACACACAACCTGGCTTGCTAGATAATATTTAGATATCTGTTAGCTTATAATGAAATTTTCTTTCTGTGAAAGATAAGTACACAATAGTACACATATTTCTTTAATGTAAACCAGAAGTTTATTCAGAAAAAAAATGAAGATGCAATAGAATAAACCAAACTACCTACATCTGACAAAAATTAAAAAATATTAAAGAAGAAAGCATGATCCAAATAGTGCCAAAACACTGTTTGTAAATTATAAAACAATAAAAGTTTTTCATTGTACCCAAACATTTTCACTGGTACAGTGATCAAAAACACAAATTGCATAGTACCCAAAAATACTACTCGTGCAACATGCTCACCACATTACTTGTTTATATCACTTTGGTAGATTTAAGCCATTGCAATTTAAACTTGTCAGTTGAAAATGCACATAGTTCTTCCTGGAACTAGATACAGCTGAGTTTAAATGCACTCAGTTTTAAGTAACTTCTTCAGGGTTTTGTCCTAACATTTGGAGTCTGTTACTAACACTAACTCTTCACTTTAAAGTAAAATAGTTCAGTATACCCTTCCCTTCTCAGGAATGAAAGTAAATATACTGCCATATTCATCAAAGGATTTCACAGGACTACTCAAACAGAGCAAAGCTAAAAATAAAACTTCCTCCAAACTATGGGGATATCCTTGAAGCTTTCAAAAAAATGTTCCAGAAATTTAAAAAAAAACCTTGTTGGGCCTTTATTTATCGTGCGGGGCCATAAGACAATCTAAGATAAACAAAAATCCATCAATTCTAAAGTTAGGCCTCAATTCTGTTCTTAGAAGAAATCACCAAAACTACAACAGTACTCACAAGCCAGTTATTAATCTTAGACATGCAGAAAATCAACATGCTACTGACTTTAAAAACAAAAAAAAACAAACTTAGAACAAATAATAATAAATACTGCAAGCTGGTTGGGAGGGTGAACTGTGAAGAGGATACAGAGATACTTCAGTACAATTTGGACAAGCTCAGTGCAAATTCATTGCTGTTGAAGTATAATGTGCAAGTATGAGGTTATCCACTTTGGTAGCAAAACCAGGAAAAAGACAATTTGCTAGAATTCTCTAGGTCCAGGGAAGGACCATTCCATTCAAAAATTATGAATGCAACTCCTTTATTCAAAAAGAGGAGGAAGCAGAGAGCAGGAAATGACAGGACAGTCTGCTTATCCTACAGAGTGAAAATGTTAGAAGCTAATATTGAACATATTATAGCAGGTTACATCGTTGCAATAAAAGATGCTGCAGAGAAAAGACAACATCAGGATACACCGTGCTTATGAGTCCAGAAGGCCATTGATAACGTAGAAAATAGGAACAGGAGTAGGCCATTCAGCCCCCTGTGTATGCTTTAATATTCAATATGATCATGATTGATCATCCATTTCATGACTTTGTTCCTGCTTTCTCTTCATACCATTTGATTAATTTAGCCTGAAGAACTATATCTAACTCCTTAAAAATACTCAATATTTTGGACTCATTTGCTTTCTGTGGCAGAGAATTCCATAGGTTCACCACACTCTGGGTGAAGGAATTTCTCCTCATCTCAATCCTGAATGGCCTACCCCATATTCTTAGACAGTGACCTTTGGTTCATGATTCCCCAGTTATTGGGAAAATCTGTCCTGCACTTACCGTGTCTAGTCTTATTAAAATTTCATATGTGGTCCCCACCCTCATTCTTCTAAATCCCAGTGAATATTATCCTAACCGATCCAATCTCATGTCATATATCAATCCTGCAACCCCAGGAATCCTTTTGAGAAACCTGCATTGAACTCCCCCCCTCACCATAAAATCCTTCCTTAAATAAGGATACCAAAACCTCACACAATAATCCAGATGTGGCCTTACCAAGGCCCTATACAATTGCTGAAAAACATTCCTGCTGCTGTACTTAAACCTCTCAGTCTGAAGCCAAATTGCAACTGACCGAGATGGGGAGGGAGAGGCCATAAAGATAAAGATAACAATTTGAACTTCGCAAGGTGACATCATAGAACTCAGGAGTCTGAGGTCTACAACATGGCTGAGATGTCCTGGATGTTCAATTTGATCAGCCAGTGCAAAGATAGATCAGGAGTGCAGCCCCAAAACAGATCAGTGCCTGAACATTGCACCCACTGCATAGGCCCAAAGAGGAGCCCATGTTACCATCCACCCCAAGATATAGCTCTGTTACTCAGACTATCTGCCTTCATGCAGCAAACTCTCCAAATTTATTTTAACACTAAAAACACATAGGGGAATTGTTTTGATTTGCAGCTTCCTTTCTGTTTAACTGAGATTCTGTGCTGAGTGGGAATGAATGGAAAAGGTGTGGTCTGTTGGGATTTTGTCAAATGGGATTGAATGAAAAGATATGTTGGTGCATTGAGTTTCGACAGTAATAGGGAGTAGAATGGGGATTGATCCAGAGCTCAATAGAATGGGTTTGAATGACCTTGCTTGTGAAACAGCCTCAGTGTTCAATCATTCATGAGAAAGCTCAAACAGGAGATAGATACCAGAGAGTGGCTGATACTATCAAACAGGCCACCTATACCCATCTTCCACCATGACTAAAACAAAAGCCAACGTTTTCAGAGAATGTATTGAAGAGGACAGAGTTGGTGAGGGAAAATTAATGTAGGGTCATCATTTGTTGCAGAACCATATTGTCTTATTTTACCTCATGCTCTACAGAACCCACCTCCTTTCTTCCTGAAGGTGATGAAGATGATGACAATGACGATGAGGAGGAGGAGGAGGATGAGCAATGAAATCATCAGCGGATTTACAGTGGTGGGCTCAGTCTTCTTCACTGTAATACAGCAAGAATGACATTGGTCAGTAATATCTCAATGTAATATCTCAGCGCAGTGAAATCTATAGCAGGGTTACAGAGCATGAGAATACATGTACAAACTGGACATTCTCTGATGGAGCAATGCAGTTAGTCCCTCTTCCCAGTCCTTCCCTATAATCCTCGAACTTGCTCCTTTCCAAATACTTCCCAATTTGTCTTCTGAAAGATCCCCCAATGAATCTGTTTCCACTGTCCTTTTAGGCAGTGAATTACAGATCAGAGCAATTCCTGAAGGAGGTGGCTGCTTAATTCTGTGACACAGAATATCATGTTAGATGGATATTTTAAATCATTCCTAGATCTTGTGCTGACTCATCTGGCCCTAACTGGGCAAATGGTAAAGGCTGCATTTAACTCCAGCTCCCCCCAGATTGAGCAAGTGAAGAATTGGCAATAGTGTCCCCTCCTTGGTGTTCCTGCACCCCAGATGTTGTTATGAAGCAAACAAAAACAGAAATTGCTGGAGAAACTCAGCATCTGTGGACAGAAAGTAGAATTAAGGTTTTGAGTCCAGTGACCCTTCCATAGAACTAACAGTTGCTAAGAAAAGGTGCTGTTGACAGGGCATGGGGGGAAATGAATGAGAGGATAGGAGGAGACAGAGCCCAGAAGGTGAGAAAGACAGTTAGGCAGACAAGGGAATGGATAATGGTTTGCCAGGGAGAAAGACAATCTGATAATGGGAACTAAAACTAGATAAAACAGCCCATGGCATTATCGCGCCTGGGGTGTGGAATTGGGGTAAGGACATAGAAAGGGGTGTTGAGGTTCTAAAATTACTGAACTCGATATTGAGTCCTGAAGGCTGCAGGGTCCCCAAGCAGAAGATGAGATGCTGTTGTTCCAGCTTGCGCTGAGCCTCGCTGGAGCACTGTAATGAGCCTGAGACAGGGACAACAGGGTGACTTTTCCTGATGCTATTTCTGGTGTATCGGTCAGTATCAGATGGTCTGTCCAGTTTCATTTTTTACCTTTGATGTTTTGCAGCTTGAGTATCACTGAGTTGTTTGTTTGGCCATTGCAGAATGCAATTAATAGTCCATCAGCTTGCTTTAGGTGTGGAGTCATTTGTAGGCAGGGCAAGGGACAGAAATCATGGACCAGGTGCTGTTCCTTGCCCAGGCTCGAACCCAACCTAGAGAGCTCCCACCCATTGCCCTGACCTGACACAATAAACTCGGTTATTGAACACTGATGTACCATCCACCCTGTCTTGTGCCCTTCATTTAGGGCAGGCCATGTGAGGATGGAGATTTGATTCCCTAAAGGGCAGAACTGAATCAGAGATGTTTTTCCAAATATCAGCAATGGTCAAATGCACCCATTAAATTAGCTTTTCATTTAAGTTCCAGATGTTTAAAATTTTAAATTTTGCTGTGGGGGGATTTGAACCCATGGCCCCAACTTGGGTTTGTGGTTTAGTCGCCCAGTGACAGAAGCAGTATACCACCACTTCCCTTTATACACAATGTGTGAATGTAAAGCTAGGATAGGTTCCACATGGCTGTGATGCCTCACATCAAATGGACACTGGGGGAATGTATTTGCACTGATGGAACTATTCCTGATGAAGGTGTGTATAATTTAATTGTCACCAAGAGGGACACATTAGACTGTTGCACCTTCCTGCTTGAGAAGATGGACTCAATGTCAGTATAATTTGGGGTTGTTTGGAAATTGAGCTGAATGTTCTGACATCAGAATGCACCTTAAAGGATCAGCACGTCAAATTATATTAAATATTTTAAAAGTCAAATTTAAAATACAAAACAAAAATACTGCAGATTCTGAAAATTTGAAATAAACATCAAAATACTGCAAACACTCAGCAGGCCAGACAATATCTGTGGAGAGAAACAGGATTAACATTTTAATTAGAGTGTCATATAGTCATAGAGATGTAAAGCACAGAAACAGAACCTTTCAGTCTAACCTGTCCATGCCATCCAGATATCCTACATTAATTTCATCCCATTTGCCAGCATTTGGGCCATACCCCTCTAAACCCTTCCTAGTCATAGAGTCATGAGGTGTACAGCACAGAAACAGACCCTTCAGTCCAACTCATCCATGCTGACAAGATATCCCAACTCAATCTAGTCCCACCTGTCAGCACCCGGCCAATATATCTCCAAACCCTTCCTATTCATATACCCATCCAGATTCCTCTTAAATGTTGCAATTGTACCAGATTCCACCACATTCTCTGGCAGCTTATTCCATACATGTACCACCCTCTGAGTGAAAACGTTGCTCCTTAGATCTCATTTACATCTTTCCCCTCTCACCCTAAACTTATGCCCTCTAGTTCTGGACTCCCCCACCCCAGGGAAAAGACTTTGTCAATTTATCCTATCCATGCCCCTCATGATTTTATAAACCTCTGTAAGGTCACCTGTTAACCTCCGAACACTCCAGGCAAAACTGCCCTGGCCGATTCAACCTTTCCCTGTAGCTCAGATCCTCCAACCCTGGCAACATCCTTGTAAATCTTTTACGAACCCTTTCAAGTTTCACAACATTTTTCCAATAGGAAATAGACCAGAATTGTATGCAATATTCCAACAGGGGCCTAACCAATGTCCTGTACAGCCATAATATGACCTCCCAACTCCTGTACTCAATAATCTGACCAATAAAGGGAAGCTTACCAAACGCCTTCTTCACTATCCTACCTACCTGCGACTCCACTTTCAAGGAGCTATGAACCTGTACTCCAAGGTCTCTTTGTTCAGTAACACTTCCTCAGACCTTATCATTAAGTGTATAAGTCTGCTAAGATTTTCTTTCCCAAAATGCAGCACCTCACATTTATCTAAAATAAACTCCATCTGCCACTTCTCAGCCCATTGGCCCATCTGGTCAAGATCCCGTTGTAATCTGAGTAACCTTCTTCGCTGTCCACTACACCTCCAATTTTGGTGTCATCAGTAAACTTCATGTATCCATCCAGATGCCTTTTAAATGTTGTAATTGTACCAGTCTCCATCACTTCCTCTGGCAGCTATTTCTATGTATGCACTACCCTCTGCAATAAAAAGTTGTCCCTTACATCCCTTTTAAATCTTTCCCATCTCACTTCAAACTCCCTTACACTGGGGAAAAAGACCTTGATTATTCACCCTATCCATGACCCTCATGATTTTATAAACTTCTATGAGGTTTCCCCTCAGCCTATGATGCTCCAGGGAAAGTAACCCCAGCCCATTCAGCCTCTCCCTGTAGCTCAAACCCTCCAACCCTGGCAAAATCCTGTAAATCTTTTTCGAACTCTTCCAAGTTTAATATCTTTCTTACAGCAGGAAGACCAGAATTGAATGCAGTATTCCAAAAGTGGCCTAACCAATGTCCTGTATAGCCACAACATGACCTCCCAACTATAAAACTCAGGGGTCTGACCAATAAAGGCAAGTGTATCACTACTTTATCTATCTGCGACTCCACTTTCAAGGAACTAAGAACCTGCACTCCAATGTCTCTTTGTTCATAAACACTTCCCAGGACCTTCCCATTAAGTGTATAAGTCTTGTCCTGATTTGCCCGACCAATAGTTTAATGACCTTTCCCCAGAAAACCAAATGTGTTACACTCTCACTGTACACCCTCTCTAGACTAATGACTTTTTAATCTTCATTCAGTTACAAGGTCAGGGTGTCATTGGCTGGGCCAGCAATTATTGCCCATCCCTACTAGTTAAGAGTCAGCCACATTGCAATGGGTCTTGAGTCACATGTAGGCTGGACCAGGCGAGAAGGGCAGTTTCCTTCCCTAAAGGACATTAGTGAATCACATGGGCTCTTACAACAATATGTAGTGGTCACATAGTCATCTTTCGATTCTTACTTTGAGAATTTTATTGATTTCAAATTTCACCATCCGCCAAGGTAGGATTTTAACCCTGGTCCCCAGAACATTATCTGGGTCTTTGGATTAACAGTCCAACGATAATATCACTAGCCATTGCCTCCAATGTAGAAGAATTTCTTACCATGTACCTGCAGCCGAGTGTCTTTCTGGATCAGATACTGAGAGTTGAGTCTTGACCTGTATTCTACATGACACAGGTAAGTGTGATTGTCTCTCACACTCAGCTGGTTTATCCTGGTCGATGCGTTTCCCTCCTCTGGGTTCCCGATGAGCTCGTACCGATTTCCACCGTGTCCAGTTGTCCAATTTCCCTGTGATTGGGCTGTAAATGTAACAATGTGTTGATAGGGCTCCTTCCTCATCCAGGTAACAGTGGTCAGGGTGTGGGAGTCCCAGCTCCTGAAGATACAGGGTAAAATAACTGAATCTCCCTCTGTTCCAGTCACCACTGAGACATTTCCATGAGCAGCTGAGGAAAGGAAAAACATCAGGATGGATGAAGTCAGTGTGCAGAATTTCTAGTTTAAGTTTCTTACAATTCTTTCAACTTCACAATGAAATAAGTAATTAAATATCCCACACATGTTTCTTGCAGGTCTGAACCAGGCTTTTATAGACTCCTAAAAGACTCACCCTGATGAAAATCTCTCATTCTCAATCCCCTCATTTTGAGTCTCCTATTCTTGAAATTCTTACAGATTGGAAAATGCACTGAGCCCACCCTAAATTCATTTGTCCAGTACACAACATCCCTCCCACCTTCACAAAATATGTGGATTATTGTTCCCCAGCCTTATACTCCACCTGTGTGCCTTCACTCTGTCCAGAAATCCTATAACAATGATTGAACACATGTCTGTGTGAAGGTGAACATTTCTGATATTAACCTGAACGTAACCTTTTCCTAACTCCAAACCATGACCTGTGCCATGAACACAGTTTGATTGAATTCTATTCAAGATTAAGATTTCCTGCAAAACCCACTACCTCATCACGTGGTGGGGGAGAGGCATTAGCCCCATGCTGTACCACCTGTATAAATTAATCATCCTCTGAAAGAGGGAATCTCTCCCTATCTCCATCCTAATGTGAAATGAGTTTCAGATTCCACCCACATCCTCTCAGGATCTACTCCCTCAAGACCCCTTAAAGATCTTGCAAGTTTCAATAAAGTCACTTCTCAATCTTCAGCAACAAGTTGACCCTATCTGACT
Organism: Chiloscyllium punctatum; assembly: GCF_047496795.1. Taxonomy (NCBI): domain Eukaryota; kingdom Metazoa; phylum Chordata; class Chondrichthyes; order Orectolobiformes; family Hemiscylliidae; genus Chiloscyllium; species Chiloscyllium punctatum. The sequence continues at coordinate 8,342,276 of NC_092740.1, forward strand.
CTGAACCAATCAGGATGGGCAGGTAACAACACTCTGAAATTCTCAACCAACAGGAATCAGGGAGGTGGCTTTTCACTTATTTTCAGCCAAGGAGACCTTATGTTTCACAATGTGTTTACCCAATGAGGGATTGGGAGGTATTTGGCCTATCTTGTCCTCAACTAATGCCAATTGACAAAAAAAGGAGGTAATTCTGCCCACCAGGTCCTTGCTAGCTCCACATAGAAAAATCACTCAATTCCACCAGGCCCTGCCAGTTTATTCCCTTCAAGTGTCTGCCTGGTTTTCTTTAGAAATCAATGACTGCTTCCACATGTACTTCCCTTGATGTTGGTGACTGTCAGTCATCAGCACTCACTGTGTAAACATTTCTCTCTCACATTCCCTCTGCACCTCTGGCCCAAAATCTAAGATCTGCACCCTAGTCCCAAATGCTTATGAATAGACCTTTTGCTTCTCTATTTTCTCTTTCACTGCTATTATCTTCTTACACTTCAGTCAAAACACCCATCAATTTCCTTAGCTCCAAGGAGAACAATGCTTGCTTCTCAAACCTTGTAACTAAAACCAGTCTCTGACCCCCACCTGAAACTCTCCCAGGCCATCTGTAAATCTGGTTATAAATCTGGTAAATCTCTGCACTCTCTCAAGAACTTTCAGGTTCTTCCTAATGTGTGGTGACAGACCTGGACACAATACTCGAGTTGAGGCATAACTGAAGCAATACATGTTTACATTAGTTTGCAACTAATGTTTACAGTTGTGCAGCCCCTTAACTGAAACATCAAGATGACGGTGCATAAGTTTAACATGAAAGCCAGTGGGATCAGAAGGGATTTGAGGAGAACCCTTTTTTCACAGAGAAGGTGGTTGAAATTTGGAATGCACTGCCTAGGAGGGTTGTAGAGGTGGAAAATCTGACAACATTTAAAAAGTACTTGGATCACCAGCTGCAACTTCATAACATTGAAGGCACGGCCCGAATGCTGGAAAATGGGGTACGTGTAGATTTAGGGATTTTTTTCTTTGTTGGGACCCAGCAGCTAAAGGGCCTCTCCTCTTCTGTTTGATTCTATGGATCAGCACACAATATGTTGAGAGTGTGGTGCTGGAAAAACACAGCAGGTCAGGTCAGCACATCATATGAATGGAGATAAGAAACAAAAATGGCAAGAAGATGCTGATAGGAGCAATCAAAAGCTCCATAACAGGAGCAATACGGTGGGAAACGAAGTAAGTCAGGAAATAGTAAGAGCATGTAACAAAGGTAGTACATTAATCATGCACATTGGGATAATCAGATTAGCAGAGGGAGCCATAAAGAAGAATTCATAGAACATATTCAAGACAGTTTCTGAGTTCAATATGTTGTGGATCCATCAAGTAATGAGGCTATTTTGGATTTGGTGATGGATCATGATTCAGGTTTAGTCAATGATGCCAGAGTGAAAGATACCCTGAAAACAGTGACCATAATATGTTAGAATTTAGTGTTCAGTTTGAAAGGGAGAAAGTTAGGTTGGAAGTAACAGTGCTTAGCTTATAAAAGGGTAAGTATAAATGAATGAGGACAGAACTCGATGGAGCGGGCTGCAGAAGTTTAGCAGTAAAAATGGCTAAGGAACAATGACATGATTTTAAGGAAATAGCTCATGGCTCACCACAAAGGTGTTATCCAGTGAGGAGAAGCATTCTAGGAAGTTGATAAGATAATCAGGATTAATGAGAGAAGTTAGTATAGCATCAGGTTGGAAGAAAAAACATACAACATAACAAACATTCATTGTAAACCAGAGAATTGGGAAAATTTTAACAACCAACAAAACGTGATAGAAAAATAATAAAGCAGGAGAGAATACACTTTGCGGGTAAACTACCAAGTAATATCAAAACGGAGAGCAAGACTTACTTTAAATCAATAAAAAGGAAGAAATAAAGCTAGAGTGAACATAGGGCCCTCAAAGATAAGTGTGGGAAATAATAATGGGGAACAAAGAAATTACAGAGGCGTTTTCACAGTGGAAGACACTAATTTTGTCCCAATTTTAATAAATATTCAAGCAGGAAAAAAATAAATAAATACAACGATCATGAGAGGAAGAAGTGTTAGGGAAAGTAATGGTGTTGAGTACGAAGTGGGCCCCTGGACTTGATGCGAAGCATCCTGGGATATTAAAGGAAGTGGCTATAGAGACAATAGATGCATGGGTACCAACCTTCCAGAAGCATTAGATTCTGGGAAGGTGCTAGAGAATTGGAACACTGCCAATACAACATCTTTGTTTTTAAAGTAAAGGAGATAAAAATAAAACAGGTAACCATAGACCAGTTAGTTAATGCCTGTTATTGTGAAAATGTTGGAGTCTTTATTAAGGTTATAATCATTGGGCATGTAGAAATGGATAATATGATCAAGTCGAGTCAGAAAGTGAGGACTGCAGATGCTGGAGATCAGAGCTGAAAATGTGTTGCTGGAAAAGCGCAGCAGGTCAGGCAGCATCCAAGGAACAGGAGAATCGACGTTTCGGGCATCAGCCTGAAGAAGGGCTGATGCCTGAAATGTCGATTCTCCTGTTCCTTGGATGCTGCCTGACCTGCTGCGCTTTTCCAGCAACACATTTTCAGCTCAAGTAGAGTCAGCACAACTTCATGATGAGGAAATTATGCCTCACAAATTTACTTGAATTCTTTGAGGTGGTTACAAGCTGGATACATAAGGGGAATCAGTGGATGTTATACGTTTGGATTTTCAGAAAACATTTCACAAGTAGCAAAACATTAAACTCCCTAATAAGATTAGATTCAATAATGCTGGTGATAGTATATTAGAATGGATAGAGGATTGACTAACTAATGGAAAACAGAGTGTTGGGATCAGGGGGTGGTTTCAGGCCAGCAACCTGAAATTAGCGGTGTGTCGCAAGGATCTGTGCTAGAACCACATTTATTTCCAACATATGTTAATGACTTGGATGAGATAAGTGAACAAACTGTAGCCATGTTTGCTGATGACAAAAAAGTAGGCAAGAAGGCAAGTAATGAGAATAAAACAAAGTAGCTGCAGAGAGATATAGACAGATTAAATGAGTGGGAAACACTTGGCATGTGGAATGTAACATAGAAAATGTGAGGTTATGCGTTTTAGATGGAAGAAAAGAGGAGCTGAATATAATTGAAACAGAGAAAGCCTGCAGAAGGTGACAGAACAGAGGGATTTGGGAGTTTCATGAATCACAAGAACATACAAGCTCAGCAGGTAGTAGGTAAGCTAAATGGAATGTTGACCTTTGTTTCAAAAGGAATGGAATGTAAAAGTAAGGAGGTTTTGCCAAGTGTTGGAATACTGTGAACAGTTTTGGTCCCTTTTCAAAGGAAAGTTAAACTGGCAGAGAAGTTTCACTAATTTGGTGCCAAGAATGAAGGAAAGAGTCTGAGAAGATTGGGTCTGTACTTATTGGAATACAGAAGACTGAGAAGTGACTTCATTGAATCAGAAAAGATTCTTTGCATATTTGACTGGGTAGATGCAGAATGATTGTTGACCTTGTAGGAGAGTCTAGGAACAGAGGGTATAATCTCAGAATGATGGGTTTATGTCAATGCTACTCCTTTAACAAGGTTATGCTGTCCTTGTCTTTTTTGCAGTGAGGTCGTAAAAGACACAGACTCTGAAAGGTCTGAGTTTGAAGAGTTTCAGGCTCAATTTGATTGTAGCTAACAGATATTGCCTCAAACAGAAGGCTTTCAAGTTTAAAAAAAAAACTCGTTTAATGAAAGGGGCGTGGCCAGTTCTCCCAACTCAGCCTCTCTGGTTTGGTTTAGTTTTTAGCAGTAGTGTTGAAAAAACTGCTGGACTCAAAGAAACAGGTCCAGGCTGGTCTCTCTCTTTCTCTAAGACGCTGTGCTTGACTTTACCTTTTGTGCCAATGGATGTTTATGATGATTGTTGTAAGTATTTGGAACAGCATCATGAACTTGGGATAATCTGTTGGGGTTTTGGATAGGTTAAGTTATTCAGTCTTCTGCTCTCTTGAAATTCTGTACTCTTGAAATTAAATTCTATTTGGCTTAAAACTATGTGGTTCAACCACCTGCATCCCTCCTGGAATATCCACGTTACACCTACACAATAGGCAGAGTTAGGGTCTGGGTTATTTTCTTGAAATGTTTTGAAGGGGTCTGGCCTGGACCATGACAGGTTGCACATTTAAGACAAGAAGAATGTCGTCTCCAAGAAGGTAATGAATATTTGGACTTCTGTGCCACAGACAACAGTTAATGTTGTGTCCTTAAGTATAGTCAGGATTGAGAGAGACCAAGTTTATTCAGTATGGGAATCAGTTGTGGAGAAAAATCAGTGAAGTGTAATTTAACGTTTATCAGCACACTCACTATTGAAAGGTGAAACAGGGTCAATGGGCTGACTGGCCTTCGACAATGCTCCAGCTGCCTCAGTTCTCAACACCTCATTTTTGAAGCCTGTGAATCCCATTTTTTTTCCAATCACTCTCTTAATATGTCCTGACATCTTCAAACACCGATGCACACAGACCGCTGGCTTTCTTTTTCTAGATACATCCTTTAAAACTGCATCCTGGATTCTACATTGCCCACAGGGAGCATGGAGGCAGTGGGGACCTTGAAGCATGGATCCTTGGTGATGTTCTGTCTGCTTCCTATAACAGACCACTGAAGCCTGTACAAAGATGGCAAATGAGTGGGTGCATGAGAGGATGTGGGCGGTTTCAGAAATAGTCTATAAATCCCAGCCTCATCTGTCTGCCTCTTGCTCTCTCCCCTCTCACTGCCTCCTGCCTCAGACCAACTGAAAGAGCCAAGGAGCCAACCTGAATGTTCCTGAATGCCTCTCTTCATTGAGCTGTGAGGGCAGAGACAACACTCAAACATTTTTTCTTACCTTCAATTTCCAGCTTTGTTGGAGATTGTGCTTGAAAACTGCCAATATTGAGCTCCACACGACACAGATAGGGACCAGCATCCTCCTGGCTCAGTCCCTCCATCATTAGTGAGATTTCATTTTTGCTGAGGTTCCCCACGAATCTGAATCGATTCCCACTGTCTCGCTGTGTCACATTCTCACACAGCTCACCCTGTGAATGGTCTGTTTCAGAATATGTACACTTAAAGATAACACCTGTGTCAGATTTAATCCATATCACGGAGCCGATGAGTGTGAGATTAGTGTCAGGGTGGGTGAAGCTGCAAGGTAAGACAGCAGTTCCTCCTTCCTCAGCCCTCACTCCATCCGCGACTGTCATTGACCAACCTTTATCAGAATCCTCTGTCAGGGGAGAGAAAGAGGCAGGGGATGTGAACACAGCATTGGGAAGGATATCATCGTGCAGAACTGTAACTCTGAGACTTTGATCTGAGTCTGTTATTTAGTTGAAACAAGATTGGCATTTGTAATGAGAGGCAGTGGTAATGTGTATTCATAAGCAATCCAGGATACTGGGCAGAGTTTCAGTACCCACCATGGCAGCTGCTGGAATTTCAATTCAGTTATTTCATTTGGAGTTAAATGGTAACCATGAAACCATTATCAATTGTTGGAAAAAATCCATCTGGTCGACTGATCTTTTTTCGAGAAGGGAAATGCCATTCTTATGTGGTCTGGCCTAATTGTGACTCCAGTCCCACAGCAACAGATTTTGACCCTAAAATGCTCTCAGAAATGCCCAAGGGAGACACACAGTTGCACAAAACCAGGACAATGAATGTCATGACTGAACAGGGAATAGTATGTCAGTAACCATGTCCTGCTCTTCCACTCATTGTCAGTAACTGTACAAATGTACTAGAATCCCAATGAGGTCACCAACACGCAAACAGCTTGACAGATCACTACTCAGAACAGTAGGGAACCAGATCAGCAATCTTCAGTTAAAATAATTCCATCAATTAATTTACAGTAATAACTGCAGTGACCCCTGACCCCCACCCCCCCCAACAAACACAGACTCATCACAATTAAGACAGAGAAAAGATAAACAGTTTATATTTCTACCAAGAATGAAAAAAATAATATTGGCAGGGTAAATAAAATTCTGAAAATCAAAGAACTGACCGCAAGATAGAAAAATCTTTCTCTGTCACTGTCCCTGTGGTTTTTTGCCATGATGCATTGCTGCTCTCTGTGCTGTGACAGTTGTCCTTGAAACTCAATGAGTAATCAGGTGAACTTAAATCTTTGCTTATCTTTCTTTTCAGCTTTCTCAGTTTTTTCCATCCTTATCTCCATGGTGATGCGGGAGCGGGAGAGATGGCTGCTTTCTGTCTGTAGGCTCTGGATGTTTTCCACATTCAGCAGCTGTGTTTACAGAGTTTTTGGAGAGGCTGACAGGTGGGACTTTTTCACCAGAAGATTGAAAGCTATCTGCTGGGTGACTTGAGCGGGAGTCATTATTCATTTGTTCAGCTAAGTGGGTGAATTTATTGAAGGTTTATACATTTGATTTTTATTCAGATTTTTTGCATGCTTAGTCTAATTTATATATAAGCTATTGTAAGCTGCCTATTTTTCAGCTTAATGACATTGAGGGCATACAAGAGACACAGAGTTAGCTGCCTTGTAGATTTAGAGAAGTCATAACACATCAGGATCAGTCACATGGATGACTGTCAGGAAAGGCAAAAGGGTAGTTCAGAAGTCTTCCAGTGGTATATCTCTCCCAAAGAGGTATTGAGTTTTGGGCCCTATTGAAACGATAGTCTCCCAGAGGAATATAGAAGACAGTCAGATCTTGGGCACTAGGAATGAATTTTATGTTTGGTGGGTTTGATAAAATTTAAAAGAATATTTGTTATAGGGGACTGTTCTGTCAAGGGCACAGACAGGAGGTTTTGCAGCAGTGAACATGAATCTAGGATAGTATGTTGCTTTCCCGATATCAAGAAAGGGGAGAATGTAAAAACAGAAGTTATTGTGTACATTGATAGGAATGGCATAGTTAGGAAAAAAATTAAGGCTATACAGAGTGAATATAAGAGGTTAGGTAGAAGATTATAAAAACAGATCCTCAAAAGTAGAATCTTTGGTTTACTCCCAGTGCTAAGCTCAAGGGAGAGAAAAAAGGATAAAGGAGAAAAGACTAAAGAAATGGTGTAATGTTCAGGGAATCAGATTCTTGGATTACTGGGATTTTTTTTCCAGGTGGAGGGATCCTAAGCAGCAGAATAAATAGAAAGATAGATGAGAATGGTTTTGAATCTGCAAACAAAAACCAAATTAATTTGAAAAGACAGACTAGAGCAAGTCAGAGAACAAAGTAAATCTGAAGAATTAAACTAAATTTATTTCAATGCAAGGAATCTTACAGGTAAGACTGATGAGCTCGGGGCATGTATGAGAACATGGGATTGGGATGACACATCTATTACAGAGACTTGGCTGGTGAATGGACAGGACTCGCTGCTTAATGTTCTGGGTTTTAGATACTATCAGAAGTATAGAAAAAGAAGCAAAAGAGGAGGAGGAATATGGTTGAGCTTGAGGAAAATATTACTGTTGTAAGTAGAGAAGATATTTCTGAAAAACTCAGTAAGTGCAAAACTTGACCTTCTCTTGAGTATTAAGACAGAGCAAGTAATTGAAATGATAGCAGTGGGACACTTAGGCTAAAGTGATCATAATTCTATTTGTTTTAACATAGTTATGGAAAAGGCTAAGCCTTCTTTAAAAATAAAAGTTTTTAATTAGAGTAAGGAAAAATTTAATTGATTGAGACAAAATTTGAGTGGAGTAGAGTGTTCACAGGACGTTTGATAAGTGGGAGGCTTCCAAATGCGACTTGGTACTCATAGTTTTGAGTCTTGATTTTCCTGTTAGGTTTAAAAGTAAGGATGGTAGGATAAGATAACAATGGATGAATAAAAATGTTGAGGTTCTAGTCAAGTATAAAAATGAATCATACCTTAGATGTAAACAACTGAATTCAAATGAATCTCCTGCACAATATAAAATATAATTGCGGGTTCCTTTGCAGAATTATTTGTATCACCTAAAACATTCTGTTGGGGTGCTGAATGACTGGGAAGTGGCTAATGTCATGCCTTTATTTAAGAAGGAATGTAAGGAGAAGCCAGGGAATTACAGATATTTGAGTCTGACGTCAGTGGTAGGTAGGTTGTCAGAAGTGATTCTGAAATATTGGATTTATGTGGAGAGGCAAAGAATAATTAGGGATAGTCAGCATGGTTTTGTCTGACAGAAATCATGTCACACAAACTTAACTGAGTTTCTTGAAGAAATAAACAAGAAGATTGATGAGGGGAGAGCATAGACATTGTTTACTTAGACTTTCATAAAGCCTTTGACAAGGTTCCACATGGTAGACAAATGAAAAAAGTTAGATCATGTGGGATTCAGGATGAGCTTGACAACTGGATAAAAAGTTGGCTTAATGGCAGAAGACAGAGACTGATTGTGGAGGGCTATTTTTCAGACTGGAGGCCTGTGACTGACAGTGTTCCACAGGGATCAGTGCTGGGTCCACTTTTATTTGTAATTTATATAAATGATGTAGATGAGAATATAGAAAGCACAGTCAGTAAGATGTGAATGACACCAAAAATGTTGGTCCATTGGACAGTGAAGAAAGTTATCTGAGATCTTGCTCAATCAGATCAATGGGCTAAAGAGTGGCAGGTGGAATTTAATTTGGGTAAATGTGATGTACTGCAGTTTGGTAAAACAAGCAAAGGCAAAACTTATACAATTAAAAGTAGGGCCTTCAGTAGTGTTGTAGAACAGAGAGAGACCTTGGCTTTCAGGTTCATAATTTTGTGAAGTTTGCATCACATATAGATAGGATGGTTAAGAAGGTATTTAGCATACTTGTCTTCATTGTTCAAATGTTTGAGTATAGGAGTTGGGGCATTATGCTGAGGTTGTACAGAATGTCGGTGAAGCTTCTTCAGGAGTACTGTCCAGTTCTGGTTACCCTGTCATAGGACGGATGTTATTAAGCTGGAGAAGGTTTTGTAGAGATTTACCAGGATGTTGCTGGGAATGGAGTGTTTCAGCAATAAAGAGAGTCTGAATACTCTTGGACTCTTTTCACTGGAGCATAGGATGTTACAGAGGTTTATAAAATTATGAGGGATATAGTTAAGGTAAATGGCAGGTGTCCTTTCCCTAGGGTGGGGCATTTCAAGACTTTCAGGTGAGAGGAGAAAAATTTTAAAAAGACATGAGGGGAAAACGTTTTTTATATAGGCATTGGCTCATGTGTGGAATTATTTTCCTGAGGAATTGATGGATGTGGGTACAGTTACAACATTTAAAAGCCATTTATATAAGTACATGAAGAAGAAATGTTTGGAAGGATATGGCCAGTTGTATGCAGGTGAGACTAGTTTGGATTGGAGGCCTGTGACCAGTAGTGTTCCACTGGGATCGATGCTGGGTCCACATTTGCTTGACATTTATATAAATGATGTGAATGAGAATAGAGAAAGCATGGTTTGTAAGTTTTGAATGATATCAAATTTGGTGGAATAAATTGGAGGGATATGGCCAATTACAGGCAGCTGGAACTAGTTTGGTTTGCCATTATGGTTGGCATAGACTTTGTTTGCTAGTAAAATAGCTTTTATTATCATGTGCAGTCAATGAGTGCAGTGAAAAACTTGCATTGAAGGAACTATTCCTGATGAAGGTGTTAACACTTTCATTGTAACCAAGAGGGACACATTAGACCATTGCAACTTCCTGCGTGAGGAGATGCTCTCAATATCAGTATAACTTTAGGTGGATTGGAGATTGAATTGAATGTTCTGAGTGTGTCAAATTCTTTCCATACTGATATCAGAGTGCACCTTAAAAGATCAGCACATCAAAATACATTAAACATTTTAAAAATCAAATGCAAAACACAAAAGCAAGATACTGCAGATGCTGGAAGTTTGGAAAAACGAATCAAAATGCTGTAAATACTCAGCAGGCCAGACAACACCTGTGGAGAGAAAAGGTTAACATCTTAGTTCAATGACCTTTCATCAGAAAATCAAATCACAACAAAGTTCACAGAATCTTTTACATTCTCATCACGCCCTGTACAGATGGAACAATGTGTGAATGGCCTCTTACCGGGTATGACATGCACCCGACTCTCTTTCTGGATCAGACACTGAATATCCTCTTGTAATGATATGTATTCCACCACACACAGGTAAGTATGATTGTCCCTCACACTCAGCTGGTTTATCCTGGTCGAGGCGTTTCCCTCCTTTGGATTCCCAATTAGCTCATATCGATTTCCACCATTTACAGTTATCCAATTTCTTTGTGGTTGGACTGTAAATGTAACAATACGTTGATAGGGCTCTTTCCTCATCCAGGTAACAGTACTCAGGTTGAGATGGCCCATGATCCTGAAGGAACAGGGTAAAGTAACTGAATCTCCCACTGTCCCAGTCACCACTGGGACATCTCCCTGAGCAGCTGAGGATAGAACAAACATCAGACTGGATGAAGTCAGATATTAAATTTATTACATTCCCTTCAAATTCACAATAAAATGAAAAATTCAAACTCCACTCATATCTTTAACAGGTCTATCCAAGACATTCCCCTCCAATAGTCATCCTGATCAAAATGTCTCCCCACCTCTCAATTTAAGGATCTTGAACACAAGATACTTGAAGATCAGGAAATCCATTGAACCCTCCCAAATTCATTCATGCAGAAGCCTTTATCCATTGCTCGAAGTTAATACTCTTTAAATAAGGTCAACTATTTTATAGCCTTTCCCAAAAACACTGTCCAGCAATAACATTCAAAATATTGATCATGCTCTGTGTGAAGGAGAACCCTCTGGTGTCATTCCTAATGTGACCATTCACCAGCTCTAACCTGCAACCTTTGAAATAAACACAGGTTAATTTAAACCCGTAGTCCAGATTACATTTTTCTAAACTTGTCTCAGTATTTTGGGTGCAGGTAGTGGGATAATTCAACCATGTGGCTCTTCGCTGCTTGAACTTTAAAGGTGAGTTGAGAGATGGACTGCTTCCTCATTCCTTACATTAAACAGGTCACCCTTATTTTCAAACCAGTTCATCTTTTGCTCACAAGAGCAAATATCCTCTCAAAATCTGCCTGGTCAAGTCTCCTCAGACCCTTCTTTATTTCAGTAATGTCTCCTTTAATATGTTTTATTTGGTCATGGTTGTCGCTGATTCAGATTATGTGTATTTATTGTCCATCTTGAGTGCCAAGGAGAAGCTGTCTTCTTGAAATACTGCAGCCCTGAGGTATAGGGGTTACCTGCAGTAATTTTAGGGATGAAGCTCCAGGAGTTTGACTAAACAACACTGAAGGAATGGCAATATGGTAAGAATGGAACCAGACTACTCTGTATTGAGTGAGGCAGCAAAAACAATGAGAGCAGTCACAGCCCTGTCAATCCGGTAAAATCCTTTTCATTAACACCCTCCTCATTACCATCTGGAAGCTAGTGCAAAAGGTGGAAGAGCTGTCTCACAGACTGGTCAACTAACAGCCTCATGTAGGCAAACTCATGGAATCATAACTCCCAATGGCTCAGGCACTACCATTGCCATTCCTGGATATATCCTGTCCCATTGGCAGGACACACCTGGAAGAAATTGAGGCACTGTGCTATACATTTGGGAGGGGATTGCCCTGGGAGTCCCCAGCATGAAGTCCCCAACTTAAAGATAACATTGTTAGCCCATGGAACCACAATCTGTAACCTCATGGTCCACGTCAACTCCCCAATCCACCATTCCCATCAGGGTGGGCGATCAGTGAAGAGTTCAGGTGAGTATGATGTGAGCAACATCAGGCAAACCTAAAAATCTGAGGCCCACACGCTGAAACTAGAACCTTCAGGACTTCTTGCTTGTCAAATAGCCAGAAACGTCACACAATAGAGCCATCCCATAACCAATGGATCAAATGGCTCAGCTGTCCTGAATGGTGGTGGACAATTGCTGTACTAGCTGGTTCAGTACAGTTGCAACACTGGGATTTCCCCAACAATTTGGAAAGTTGCCTGGGTATGTCCTGTACACAAAAAGCGAAGTGAGTCTGATCAGGCCAATTACTGCTCTTTCAGTGCACTCTCAATCATCAGTAACGTGATGGAAAATGTGAATGACTGCCCTCAACATCAAGGCCACATCCAAGCGTGCGTAGCATCAAGGAACCTGAGCAAAACTGAACTCAATGGGAATTGAGGAAGAATCTTCGACTGGTTTGAATCATACCTGGCACACAGGAAGATGGTTTTGGTTTTTGGAGGTCGGTCATCTCAGCTCCAGGATCTAACTGCAGAAGTTCTTCAGGGTAGTATCCTAGGCCCAAACATCTTCAACTGCTTCATCAATGACGTTCCCTCCATCAAAAGGTCAGAAGTGGGGATGGATGTTCACTGACCAACATGGGTGAAGAACATCACCACCTACAAGCTTTCCTCCAAGACATGCACCATCCTGATTGGAAGTATTTCACCATCCTGTCAGTATCACTGGGGCAAAGTCCTGGAACTCCTTAAACAACTGCATCATGATGAAATATGGCAGTTCAAGAAGGCAGCTCACCATTCTCTTCTCCAGGACAATTAAGGATGGCCAATGAATGCTGACTGAGCATGTGGTGCTCACATCCCTTTGAACAATTGCAAGATAAATATAGTTCCAAGCAGGATGCACTGCCAGGGGTTGTGGTGGAGGCAGGTACAACAGGGGCATTTAAAGGACTTTTACGTAAGTACGTGAATAGATAAGAAATGGAGGGATATCAACCAATAGCAGGCTGAAAGGATTAGTTTCATTTGGTGTCATGTTTGGCACAATAATGTGGGCTGAAGGGCCTATTCCTGTGTTGTACAGTTCTACCTTCTATGTCCTGAACCCTCATTGGATGAGCATGTCTCAGGGTGAAGGAACCTTCAGCTCACATTGGCTGAGAGTCTCACTGTTGCTATCTTCTCTCTCTGTTGGCTGAGGTGAAAATGAGGGGAGCTGCCTTCTCCCAAAGTTAATGTCCTTGTGAATTATTCCAATCCTCGGCAGATTGTGAAACTTGAATTGAAAATGTCTGGGACTAAAAACTAGTTGCATAATGAACATGTTTCCATCATCATAAAAGAAAACCCATCTGGACCATGCATGTCTTTTAGGGAGGGAGATCTGCTATCATTTCCGCAGTAATGTGGTTGACTCTTAACTGCCACATGAATGGCTCACTCAGTTCTGGACAAGGAGTGAACCCAGCAATGTGAATGAAACTGTGGCTACAAGAACAGGTCAGAGGCTCGGTATCCTGTAAATTAACATATTAAGGCCTATTGATCAGTCAGGAGTATGATGGAATACTTTCCACTTGCCTGGAAGATTGCAAGAAAATATATTGTTACTCTGTCACTGTCACGGGGTCAAAATTCTGGAACTCTGATCCTAACACCATTGTGGGAATAAGAGTTACTATAAAATTCATTGCAGTAAGGCACCAACACTTCCTCCATCAACACCTTCTAAACTAGTGACCTCTACCATCATGGTGAAAATCAGCAGCAAAAACACATCATCTGCACCCTCTCCAAAGCCTCCACATCCTTCCTGTAACCTGGTAACAGAACTGAAAGCAAAACTCTAAGTGGCCTAACTCTAAGTGGACGGCACTGTGGCACAGTGGTTAGCACTGCTGCCTCACAGTGCCTGAGACCCGGGTTCAATTCCCGCCTCAGGTGACTGTCTGTGTGGAGTTTGCACATTCTCCCAGTGTCTGCGTGGGTTTCCTCCGGGTGCTCCGGTTTCCTGCCACAGTCCAAAAATGTGCAGGTTAGGTGAATTGGCCATGCTAAATTGCTCATAGTGTTAGGTGAAGGGGTAAATATAGGGGAATGGGTCTGGGAGGGTTGCCCTTCGGCGGGTCGGTGTGGGCTTGTTGGGCCGAAGGGCCTGTTTCTACACTGTAAGTAATCTAAAACCAAAGTCTTATAAAGCTACAACATGACATTCTGACTCCTGTGCTCAATTATCTGACCCATAAAGGCAAGCATGCCATATGTCTTCTTTACCACCCTATCAATTTGTGTGGCTATTTTCAGGGAGCAATGGACTTGAATCCCAATACCCTTATGGACATCAATGTCTTTCAGAGCCCTGCCATTAACATTTGATCTCCCAAAGTGTAGTCACACCTACCTGGATTAAACTCCATCTGCCATTTCTCTGCCCATATGTGCAACTGATCTACATCCTGCTGTATCCTTTGACAACATTCTACACTATCCATAACTCCACCAACCTTTGTATCATCTGCAAACTTGTTAACCCACCCGTCTACATTTTCTTCAAAGCCATTTGTATATGTATCACAAACAGCAGAAGTCCCAGCATGGATCTCTGTGGAACTCCACTAGTTACAGACATCCAGCCTGAAAAACAACCTTCTACCATTACCCTCTGTCTTCATTTGACAAGCCAATTCTGAATCGACATGGCCAGGTCACTGTGAACCCCATGCATCTTAATTCATTTAAACAATATCCACTGCTCTACCCTCATCAATCACCTTCATCACCTCTTCAAAAAAGCTCAATCAATTTAGTAAAACATGACCTGATTTTTCATAAATAGGCCATGCCTTTCCAAATATGCATCAATCCTATCCCTAGAATTCTCTCCAATAGCTTCCCAACAAATTACGTGAGATTCATTGGTCTGTAGTTTCCTACATTATTCCTATTTCCCTTCTTGAACAGAGGAACAACTTTTGTGACCTGTCAGTCCTCAAGAGCTATTCAGTGGCTAGCAAGGATAGAAAGATCTCGGTCAAGGTCCCAGCAATCTTCTCTCTTGCCTCTCTCAATAACCTGGGGTAGATACCATCAGGGTTTGGAGAGTTATCCACCTTAATGTTAGATTAGATTAGATTAGATTAGATTAGATTACTTACAGTGTGGAAACAGGCCCTTCGGCCCAACAAGTCCACACCAACCCGCCGAAGTGCACCTACCCAGACCCATTCCCCTACATTTACCCATGCACCTAAAACTACAGGCAATTTAGCGTGGCCCATTCACCTAACCTGCACATTTTTGGACTGTGGGAGGAAACCGGAGCACCCGGAGGAAACCCACGCAGACACGGGGAGAATGTGCAAACTTCACACAGTCGCCTGAGGCAGGAACTGTGGGCGGTACGGTGGCACAGTGGTTAGCACTGCTGCTTCACAGCGCCAGATACCCGGGTCAATTCCCAACTCAGGCGACTGACTGTGTGGAGTTTGCACATTCTCCCCGTGTATGCGTGGGTTTCCTCCGAGTGCTCCGGTTTCCTCCCACAGTCCAAAAATGTGCAGGTTAGGTGAATTGGCCATGCCAAATTGCCTGTAGTGTTAGGTGAAGGGGTAAAGGTAGGGGTATGGGTGTGTTGCGCTTCGGCGGGTCGCTGTGGTCTTGTTGAGTTGAAGGGCCTGTTTTCACACTGCATGTAATCTAATCTAATGTTCTTCAATAGATGTTCTTTCTAGATTTCAAAATGCCCTAGCATATTAGCACTCTCCACACAAATCTCACCATCGTCCATATCCCTTTCCTGGGTGAATACAGATGCAACATGCTTATTTAGAGTCTCATCACATTCTCTGCTTTCAAGCACAAGTCCCCTCCTTTATCTTTGAGTGATCCTACCTTCTCCATTGTTATCCTCTTGTTTTTAAGGTAGCTATAAAATGCCTTGTGATTCTCTTTAACCCTACTTACCAAAGTAATTCCTTGGCCCCTTTTGCTCTCCTAATTTCTTGTTTGAGTACTTTCCTGCTTTCCTTATATTCCTCATGGGCTCTGTCCAATTTTAGCTTCCTAAACCTTAATACGTTTCTTTTTTTCCTTTTTGACTAAATTCACAGCTTCTCTTGTTATCCAATGGTCTCTTTTCTTGCTATCCTTATCCTTCCTCCTTACTGGAATATGCTGGTATTCAACTCTCCCCAGCAGGTCTTTAAACAGGTTCCCACGTGTCAAATGTAGACATGCCTGAAAACAGCTCCTGCCAATTAACACTCCCTAGCTCCTGCCTAATACTGAAGTAATTTGCCCTCCCTCAATTTAGTACCTTTTCACAAGGTCCTGACTTATCATTGTTCATAGCTAACTTAAATCACAAGGAGTTGTAATCACTGTTACCAAAATGCTCTCCCGCTGAATGGTCAGTCACCTGGCCAGGCTCATTAGCCAAAACAAGGTCCCAGTATGGCCCCTTCTCAAGCTGGACTATCAATATACTGTTCAAGAAACCCTCCTAAATGCACTTAACAAATTCTGCCCTGTCTAAGTCTCTTCCTCTAAGGGAGTCCCAGTCAATACTGGTCCTTCTTTTCTTCAACCAATGCTGATAGAGCAGGGCTCTCATTGGTAGGGATGTTGGAGTTTGAATCCTCAGTGATGTTTTCACTGTTATCTATTCCTAGTTTGAACACGGCAAATGACTGAGTGTGTGAGAGTCTGCAGGATGTTGCAGAAATGATGGTGGAATGGTCTATTATTACTGCCTCCTGCCTCAGACCAACTGAAAAAACCCTGGATAAAAAGCCAAGCTGAGAGCTCCTGGACTAGGTAGAGCCTATTCCCAATGAATTATCAGGTCAGTGACACCATTTGAACATTGATCCTCACCTGTGACTTCCAGATATGTTCCTGTCTGAATTCCAAAACTGCCGATATTGAGCATCACAAAACACAAGTAGGAATCAGCATCATCCCATCTCACTCCCTCTATCATTATTGAGGCATCTTTGTTGGTGAGGTTCCCCACGAATCTGAATCGATTCCCACCGTCCTGCTGTATCACATTCTCACACAACTCACCCTGGGAATGGTCTGGCCCAGAATATGTACAATTAAAGATAACATGCATGCTAAATTTCACCCATATAATGGAGCCAGTGAGTGTGAGATGAGTTTCAGGGTGGGTGAAGCTGCAGGGTAAGACAGCGGTCCTTCCTTCTTCAGCCCTCACGTCGTTCTTGACTGTCATTGACCAACCTTTGTCAGAATACGCTGTGAGGGTGGGGGGGTTGGGGGGGGAGAGAGAGAAACAGAATATGAACACAGGACAGACACCAAACAGTGAAGTAAAGCACTGAATCTGTTATTATAGATGTAATATCATACAGTTGTGGTTTCTGAACAGACTTCAGACAGTGTTGAATAAGCTACAGACTGGAGTACAACATAGGCTTCAGGTGGTTTGTAAGCATCCTGAGATTAGATTGTGAGTGTTTGTTGCTGTTGGTTGAAGAGAGGGTTTGGTGCCTGAGAGTTGTTTGAACTTTTCATTGTTTGAGGATACCAAGGGTTATCTTAAGAGCAGATTTCAGGGCATTCCCTACAGAACCTTTTCTGTTTCTCATCACTTTCTACTCTATTACTGAGCCAGCTTTTAGCAACCTGGCTCATTCATCAATAGTAGCAGGGGGATGGAGTATGCAGTGGAGGTAAAGCAGAGGGAAATACATATAGAAATAAAGAAGGAGCACTGAAGTCAAAAAGTAAATTCACCAGAAAACTGCTGTCTTATTAGAGAAACATGATTGGTAATGATATAAGCTGAGGGTCACTATGCCTCAGGCAAGGGGCACAGTTGAGAAGGTGGGACCTTCATGGTCCCCTCAGACGGTATGGGAATTAAACCTGGATTGTTGGCATCACTCTACATCACAAACCAACTGTCCAGCCAATTGAGCTAACTGACCGCAGATTAGATGTGTAGGGGTGGTGGAATGAAAAAGAAGAGGTGATGTTGCAACATTAATCAAAGAGTCAATTGCTGTAATGAGATGGATGATATCTTGAAATCATTCTCAAGTGAGGCCACATGGTACATTGTAAAAACAAACTCCTCCAACACCACCCGCTGTCTCCAACCATCAAGTCAATTTTGTATCCAATAGGCATTCCTTCCCTGAATCCTACGTGTTCTAACTTTACTCATTGGTCCACCATATGGAACCTTGACAATGGCTTTACTAAAATCCACGTAAACAATATCTCCCCCTCTGCCTTCATTGGTCTTTTTTGTTATATCCTCAAAAACCCTCAATCAAGTTTGTGAGACATGATTTCCTATCATGTAAATCCTATCTCTCAGAATCCCCTCTAACAACTTAGCTACTGCTGATGTCAGACTCAAAGGTGTGTAGTTCCCAGGTATCTCTTTGTCGCCTTAAATAAAGGCACAACATTAGCCATCCTCCATTCCTCCTGCACTTCACCCATGGCTGTGGATGATAAAAGTATCTCTGCTAAGTGCTCCACAATTTCTTTCCTAACTTCCCACAATGTCCTGGGATACACTTGATCAGATTCCTGGGATCTATCCATTTTTATGCTTGTTAAGACCTCCAACACTTCCTCTTCTGTAAAGTGGACTGTTTTCAAGACATCAATATCTATTTCCCTTGAGTTTCCTGGCCTCCATTTCTTCTGCCACAGTAAAAACTGGTGCAAAATATTTGTTTAGTATATCTCTTCCATCTCCTGTGGTTCTGCAAGTGGGTGTCATCATTGATCTTGAAGAGGCCCTATTCCCTCTTTAGTTGCTCTCTGGCTCTTAATAACCTTATAGAATCTCTTTGGATTATAGACATAGACATAGACATAGAACAATACAGCACAGAACAGGCCCTTCGGCCCACGATGTTGTGCCGAACTTCTATCCTAGATTAAGCACCCATCCATGTACCTATCCAAATGCCGCTTAAAGGTCGCCAATGAATCTGACTCTACCACTCCCACGGGCAGCGCATTCCATGCCCCCACCACTCTCTGGGTGAAGAACCCACCCCTGACATCTCCCCTATACCTTCCACCCTTCACCTTAAATTTATGTCCCCTTGTAACACTCTGTTGTACCCGTGGAAAAAGTTTCTGACTGTCTACTCTATCTATTCCTCTGATCATCTTATAAACCTCTATCAAGTCACCCCTCATCCTTCGCCGTTCCAACGAGAAAAGGCCGAGAACTCTCAACCTATCCTCGTATGACCTACTCTCCATTCCAGGCAACATCCTGGTAAATCTTCTCTGCACCCTCTCCAAAGCTTCCACATCTTTCCTAAAGTGAGGCGACCAGAACTGCACACAGTACTCCAAATGTGGCCTAACCAAAGTCCTGTACAGCTGCAACATCACCTCACGACTCTTGAATTCAATCCCTCTGCTAATGAACGATAATACTCCATAGGCCTTCTTACAAACTCTATCCACCTGAGTGGCAACCTTCAAAGATCTATGTACATAGACCCCAAGATCCCTCTGTTCCTCCACCTGACCAAGAACCCTACCATTAACCCTGTATTCCGCATTCTTATTTGTTCTTCCAAAATGGACAACTTCACACTTGGCAGGGTTGAACTCCATCTGCCACTCCTCAGCCCAGCTCTGCATCATATCTAAGTCCCTCTGCAGCCGACAACAGCCCTCCTCACTGTCCACAACTCCACCTATCTTTGTATCATCTGCAAATTTACTGACCCACCCTTCGACTCCCTCATCTAAGTCATTAATAAAAATTACAAACAGCAGAGGGCCCAGAACTGATCCCTGCGGAACTCCACTTGTAACTGGACTCCATGCTGAATATTTACCATCTACCACCACTCTCTGACTTCGACCGGTTAGCCAGTTTTCTATCCAATTGGCCAAATTTCCCTCTATCCCATGCCTCCTGACTTTCCGCATAAGCCTACCATGGGGAACCTTATCAAATGCCTTACTAAAATCCATGTACACTACATCCACTGCTCTACCCTCATCCACATGCTTGGTCACCTCCTCGAAGAATTCAATAAGACTTGTAAGGCAAGACCTACCCTTCACAAATCCGTGCTGGCTGTCCCTAATCAAGCAGTGCCGTTCCAGATACTCGTAAATCCTATCCCTCAGTACCCTTTCCATTACTTTGCCTACCACAGAAGTAAGACTAACTGGCCTGTAATTCCCGGGGTTATCCCTATTCCCTTTTTTGAACAGGGGCACAACATTCGCTACTCTCCAGTCCCCTGGTACCACCCCCGTTGCCAGTGAAGACGAGAAGATCATTGCCAACGGTACTGCAATTTCCTCTCTTGCTTCCCACATAATCCTAGGATATATCCCGTCAGGCCCGGGGGACTTGTCTATCCTCAAGTTGTTCAAAATGTCCAACACATCTTCCTTCCTAACAGATATCTCTTCTAGCTTATCAGTCCGTTTCACACTCTCCTCTTCAACAATACAGTCCCTCTCGTTCGTAAATACTGAAGAGAAGTACTTGTTCAAGACCTCTCCTATCTCTTCCGACTCAATACACAGTCTCCCACCACTGTCCTTGATCCTCCAGGCAAATCCTGGAGAACTATCCTTAAACTTACCTACCAAGGTTACCTCATATCCCCTTTTTGCCCTCCTGATTTACCCTGTAAACTACTGCTACATCCCTTATACTCTTCAAGAGATTTATTTGATCCTACTTGTCAATACCTAATATACGACTCCTTCTTATTCTTGACAAGAACCTCAATATCTTTATTCATCTATTGTTTCCTACTCTTACTAGTCTTATCCTTCGCTCTAACAAAAATAGTGCCTTTGAACTTTCATTTTTTCATATTTCAAATGCTTCCACTTGCCAGTCATCCAGTTATATGTGAATAGTTGACTCCAATCAACTTTTGAAAGTTCCTGTCTCAGATCACAAAATTTGTTTTACTTCAATTAAGAATTTTAACTTTTATATAAGCCATATCCTTTTCCATAACTGTTTAAAAAGTATTAAAATTATGATCACTGGCCCCAAAGTGCTCCTCCACTAACACTTCAGTCATTTGCCCTGCCTTATTTCCCAAGAGAAAGTCATGTTTACTTCTTCTCCAGTAGTTACCTCTATGTATTGAAAATACATTTTTCTTAAACACAATGAGCAAATTTCTCACTATCCAAATGTATAATATTTTGGCAGTCCCAGTCTATGTTTGGAAAGTTTAAATCTCCTGATATTAGAACCCTATAATTCTTACATTTATCTGTGATATCTCTGCAAATTTGCTCCTCAATTTCCCTCTAACTCTTGGGAGGGCCTATAGTATGTTCCCATCAAGGTGATCATTCACGAGGTTTATACCATCATTCACAAGGGGTATAGATAAAGAGAATAAGATAAAGAGGCCTTTTCCTTTGAGTGTGGGAGTTCCAAAGTAGGGTGTATATTTTTTAGGCAAGAGGGAAAAGATTTAGAAGAGACCGAGGTCAAAATGTTTTCACACTGAGGGTGGTTTGTATGTGGAATGAACTGCCCGAGGAAGTGCTGGATGCAGCTATAGTTACAAGGTTTAAAAGACATATGGATGTGTACAGGAATAGGAAAAGTTTGGAAGGATATGGGGCAAATGCACACAAATGGGAATAGTTCTATTTGGGAATTTTGGTCAGCATGGACGAGATGGACCAAAAGCTGTTTCCGCGCTGTATGACTCTAGGTCACTATGCCTATAAAACAGGGACAATCCATTTGCTGCGGATGTATTATGGACTCCTAAACAGTCAGGGGAAGGTAGAAAGATAGATATGTTGGCAAATCCTGGAGAACTATAAAAGTAACAAGGTAATAACAGATATCATCTTCCCCCACATTCAACTGGATTGACAAAGAGTGAAAGCTTAGAGCAGCCAGAATTCTTAAAATATGTCCAGGAGAGATTTTAAGCCAACACACGGAAATTTCAACATGATAGGGGTGATGCTGGATTGAATTCTAGCTTGAGGATCGTTGATGTGTCACTGAGGAGCATTTCAATGACAGTGAATATGATTTAGGTAGATTTCAGGTAATTAGTGATCAGGACAAAGTTATGATTGTGGAGAAGGCTGATTTTAATAAGACAGGATCTGGCTGAGATAGATTGGAAGCAGCTACCTGCAGGAAAATCCATGTCAGAGCAGAGAGAGATATTCATAAGGTGTGTCTAGGGCCAACATGTCTTTTTAAGGTGAAGGTGATGGGTAGGGCCAACAAGTCAAGTGATTCTGGATGCACAGGATTGGCAAAATGAAAAGGAGGAAGCTATTGGGAGGGACTGAGCTCTGAAAATACTGGATGGCCTCAGAGTATAGAAAGTACAGAAGGTCGCTTACAGAAGAATTTAGGAGAGCAAAATGGGACAGGATAAAATACTGTTTGATAATATTAAGGAAAATCAGAGAGAATATTATATGTATATTGGGGCAAAAGAATAACCATGGAAAGAATAGCCACATTAGGAATCAAAATAGCAGTCCATGGATGGAGATAAAGTTGTCGACGATGTCTCAAATGAATATTTTACATCTGTATTCACTATACAGAGAAGCACAATGCAGGTACAAAAATCAGGGAAGGGTCTGTGGTAAATGTGAACAATGTGGCCTGTAGAAGGTGCAAAAAGTAGCAGTTATATCAGACTTGAAAGGGGCTAATACCCAGGCTCAGGAGAGATGTATCCCAGGCTATGTCTGGGGCAAGGGAAGAGAATGCATGGCTCTGAAATTAATTTTCAAATCCTCTCTGGCCACAGGAGGAGTGCCAGAGCACTGAAGGGCAGCTAAGGTGGTACCATTATTCAGGAAAGGTGGTAGTCATAAACCAGGAAATTACATGCCAGTTGTGGGGAAATTATTGGGAACTAATCTGAGGGACAGAATGAATCACTGCTTGTAGAAGCAAGGATTAATCCAGGATAATTAGCATGGCTTTGTAAAGGAATTGGATTGAATTGAACTCAATTGAATTTTCAGAGAAGTGACTATCTACTTGGATGAGAGTAATACAGATGATGAGGACTACAGTATGATTACAGTATAATTCACTTTCTGTACATTCACCAGATAGGATTATCTCTGTCACTCCGTGAAACATGTTAACATAAATTAATTCAATGACTCTTTCTAACCTTTCTCCTTGGAGTACTGAAATTGTTTCAGACTAATTTTCAGCTCTGATGGTCTGGAGATTGCTTTCCAACTATAAACCTGGAGACTTCTACAAGTTCTTTTAAAAAATGTACTTCTGCTGGTTTGACTTCTATTCTTCTGAACTCAATCTACTAGTGGTACTTAATGATCTGTTCCGACAGACCATAAAACTCAAATTTATAAATATTCATCAGTTAACTCCCCAGATCACTTAGCCACATGGACATACTTCCTCAGGAAGGTTGTCTTTACTTCACTGTTCCAGATCACATTCTGACCTCTTCTTTAAAAAACAATCACTTTCACAGAACTGAAAATTAAAATCTATTTTCCCTCCACATTTGAATCCAAGTTCTGAATGAATAATAATATTTTATAAACTGCCATCACACTCTGCCCTCTGATTCTTGATCTCTTCATGAGTGGATACAGTAGCTCTCTATCAACACTATCCTGACCCTTCATGAGTGGATATGATCTCTCTCTATCTACACTAATTCTGGCCCTTCATGAATGGGTATGGTCTCTCTCTATCTACACTATGCTGACTCTTCATAAGTGGGTACGGTCTCTCTATCTACACTATCCTGACCTTTCATGAGTGGATACGGTCTCTATCTACACAATTCTGATCGTTCATGATTTTAAAAATCTCAATAAAATCTTCTCTCAGCCTTCCTTTTGGCCAGATCCATTCTGAACCCCATTATTTAATGATCTATCATTATTTTGATTTCTCCACTTATGCATTTCACCACAAGAGGAAATATTGTGTGTCCACTCTAGCAAAAGATTGCACCTTTGAAATATCTCTGTCAGATTATCCCTTTGTTATGTTCTTCTCTTCAATGCAAAAATATCAGATACACACAGGATTGATGAAACAATGATATGTGTTTTATTTGAAGGGAATATTTTGATTTGCGAGGAGCTATTTTATTGTAAATCTGGCTTCTTTTCTGCTGCTTCAGACTGTCTAACAAATCATGGGATTAACCCATTGTATCCTAATGAAGTAGTTAATGATTGGCAGCAGTTTAAGATTCATCCACTAAAAGATTATGTTATCACAACATTCCTTATGTAACGAAGTGGTATAATTGACTCTCCAACTTCCGTTATAGAGTCATCTAGTGAAGTAGGGTCCATTAATGATGACAACATCTGTTAGGGCTCTGAACAGATTGAAGGACAAACCTGATGTGACTTGAACCCAGAAGTTCTCAAAGCAGGGACACTCCCCATTGGATCACAACAATGTCCTACACATTGAACAGTATAGAATCAAATAAAGCTCAACATCAATGTCACTTAACTCACCAAGACCATAATACTGGTTCTCCATGACAACCAGCAAGCCTCCCTACCTTACATCCCAATAAGTAACAATACGAAGCCAGAGGCAGCTGAACCCAAAGACTGGAGAAGCTGCAAAAAAAGACTGCCATGAATTATACCAAATCAGAGTGGTTCACAAAGAGATGCCAAGAGGGAAGATTAGTGCTACAAAAAACACCTATTGAAACAGTGAAGAAAGACATGAACAAGGTTAGTGGTAAGCAATAGTACTGAAAAATTAAGACTCAAAACAAGTAACTGCTGATAATGTGGAAGCAATAGCGAGTGGTATTATTAGGTGGCTATAAATCTAGACATTTAGGATATGTTTTGGGGAATGATGTTCAAAGTGCACAAAAGGAGTTTCATTTTTTAAAAAAAAACAGGAATTAAGAGTCTCATGATGACCATAACCTCTCAGGGAAAAAAATTAGTTATTCCTATGTGGTTGATCCACATGTGACTCCAGACGCACAGCAATGAGTGACTCTCAATTGCCCTCTGGCCATTTAGGGATGGACAATGAATGCTAACCTGGCTAGTGACAACTGCATTCTATGAATGAATGATAAAACCAAATAAGCCATGGAAGGTGACAAGACCAGACCCATACTGTCCTTAGGATTCAGAGAATTTCTGGTGAGGAGCAATGAGATTAACTGCTCCAAGGATGAAAATGTTCTGGAGGATTGTGGAGAGACAGGCCAGCTTACAATCATGAGTCCCAAAGCCAGAAGGTGTTTTTTTTCATGTGAAGAGGTCAGTAACCAGTGAATACAGATTTAAGGTCAGAGATAGAGAATAAGAGGAGAGTTGAGGAGATATGATTCACATCGAGGGTGATAAAAGTCTGCCCTCACTACTTGAAAGGATGCTTGAGTTAGAAATAAGTATTTAGGTGTTCATTTAAGTTTCCATTTGCTTCTTCAATAGTCCGCACCTCCGCTTTCTCATTTCTTTTTGATTTTTTAAACCTCCCTCCAATTGAATCCCACCTCCCACTTCCAACATTGACCCAATAATTAGTTTAAAGCCATCAATAAGTTGGTAGGAAGTATTATGGATCAAGAGCTGCATTATGGAAGAAGTATCGTCAGATCTTTGTTGTCTGAGACAGACATGATGACCCAAACAGCCTATATCTATGCTGTTATAAATCACACAACACCAGGTTCTTGTCCAACAAGTTTAATTGGAAGCACACTAGCTTTCAGAGCAACACTCCTTCATCAGGTGGTAGCTGATGAAGGAGCATCGCTCCGAAAGCTAGTGTGCTTCCAATTAAACCTGTTGGACTATAACCTGGTGCTGTGTGATTTTTAACTTTTTACACCCCAGTCCAACACCAGCATCTCTAAATCATTATTTCTATGCTGTAAGTGTCCAAAAGTCCATGAATTTACAATGAAACCTTGAAGGAATGAATCTTCAGACTAGGAATAAATAATTGACGATTGATTGACAGTAATTAATACTCATCATATTGATAAAAGAGCATTGAAGATGAAATAGACAAGATGTAATTTTCTATGCTGAGTACAGTTTGTATCTACCATAGAAATGTTGCAACTTCACATCATTCAGTAAATTTCAATAGTCAGCCAACAACAGGTTTGGTTACATCAAGTGGCAAATTTTGCCTTTCTGTTTTCTGTATTTGCAGAATTGTTTATGAGAAATAAAGACAAATGCCTTTAGTCCCATCATTGTTACTTCTTAGTAAGTTTTGCACCAGCATCTTTCTGAAACGTGATTGTGCCTGTAGTATTCTGCACATCCCCTCACTCTCTGGAAAGTCACCTGAGTTTCTGTGGACTCTGTGCCATTTTGTAATTCTGATGGAAATGCTTTGGCAGCATCAGGTAAGCGATGGTATCCTGCTTTCATTTTTTGTAAAGCAAATGATTTCTCCATGATGAAGAAACAATAGTGAAGGAAAAGGCACATCGTGCTAAACTGTAACAGGTTTGGGAACTAATACCAGATAGCAGATGGATAATCATGGAAGAGGCAATTACACATTTGAAAAAATGAATATGAAAGGTCAGCATTCAAAAGTACTTACTGCGACTCCACACCGAGACTGACAGGAGGACTGCAGAAAGACAAACATAGAGAGACTTCATCTTCAATACTTCAGTGTTTCATCCTCCTCACTCACTTACTCTTGTCTTTTAAAGAAAAATACAGAAGTTACTTGGGTTCCTGTGCACTACTGAAGAAATGTTGATCAGAACCAGAAATGGGAAGTCTGTGTATGGTCAATAGCAGCTGAGAGAATGACATAACTGTATGAAACTGAGGCAGCAACCACAGAAATTTTTAAGAAAAGGAGATATTGTATAAACTTTCAGTACAATCTTCAAAATCTTCAATGTCAACCTCAAACAGTCTGAGATTTATGGCAGGACAGGGTAGACACAGAGAAAAGCTCTCTCTACACTGCTCCCCATCAAACATTCCTAGGAGCGGGACAGCATGTGGTTGGAGTAAAGCTACAATGAAAATCATAGAAATCCCTGCAGTGCAGAAACAGACCATTTGGTCCATCGAGTCCAATTCACCCCTCCAGAGAGCATCCTGCCCAGACTCAACCCATTTATCCAATTCTGGAAACTTTGCATTTCTCATGGCTAATCCATCTAACCTGCATGTCTTTGGATTATGGGAGGAGACCAGAGCACCTGAAATAAACCCATGCACTTACCTGGATAATGTGCAAACTGCACACAGTCACCCGAGGCTGGAATCCAGAGCAATGAGGCAACAGTACGAACCAACAAGCTACCACGCTGTCAATGGTTTACCAACCTGAAACAAGGCTCAGACAAATGATTTTATTGTCCAAAAACCAATCTTTTATTTTACATGTATACAGGGGAGAGATCAATGTGCGCAGGAAATTCCTGACACAGTATGGAGATAGGCCAATAAAGGGTGAGGCCACATTAGATTTGGTAATGGGTAATGAACCCGGCCAGGTGTTAAATTTGGAGGTAGGTGTGCATTTTTGTGATAGTAACCATAATTCAGTTATGTTTACTTTAGTGATGGAAAGGGATAGGTATATACCACAGGGCAAAAGTTATACCTGGGGGAAAGGCAATTACAATGCGGTTAGACAAGATTTAGAGTGCATAAGCTGGGAAAGGAAACTGCAGGGGATGGACACAGTTGAAATATGGAGCTTATTCAAGGACTAGCTACTGAGGGTCCTTGATAAGTATGTACCCGTTAGGTAGGGCAGAAGTTGTTTAGCGCAGGAACCGTGGTTTACTAAGGAAGTTGAATCTCTTGTCAAGAGGAAGAAGAAAGCTTATGTTAAGATGAGATGTGAAGACTCGGTTAGGATGTTTGAGAATTACAAGCTAGTCAGGAAATACCTAAAAAGAGAGCAAGAGCCAGGAGGGGACATGAGAAGTCATTGGTGGATAGGAAACCCTAAGGCTTTCTATAGGTATATCAAGAATAAAAGAATGACAAGATTAAGATGAGAGGCAATCAAGCACAGTTGTGGGAAGTTGTGCATCAGACGAAATAGGGGAAGTGCTAAATGAATACTTTTCATCAATATTCACGTTAGAAAAAAACACTGAGAACAAGGAGAATGCTGAGATACAGGCTACTAGACGAGATGTGATTGAGGTGCACAAGAAGAGTTGTTCGTAATTCTGGAAAGTGTAAAAATAGATAAATCCCCATAGCCAGATGGGGTTTGTTGCAGGATTCTCTGGGAAGCCAGGGAGGAGATTGCCAAGCCATTGGCTTTGATCTTTATGTCGTCATTGTCTACTGGAATAGCATCAGAAGACTGGAGGATAGCAAATGTTGTTCCCTTATTCAAGAAGAGATAATCCTGGAAATTATAGATCAGTGAGCCTTACTTCAGTTGTGAGTAAAGTGTTGGAAAGGGTTATAAAAGGTTGGATTTATAATCATTTGGAAAGGAATAAGTTGATTAGGGATCGTCAGCACGGTCTTGTGAAGGGTAGGTCATGCCTCACAAACCTTATTGAGTTCTTTGCGAAGGTGACCAAACAGGTGGATGAGAGTAAAGCAGGTGATGTGGTGTATATGGATTTCAGTAAGGTGTTTGATAAGGTTCCCCATGGTTGGCGATTGCAGAAAATACGGAGGCATGGAATTGAGGGTGATTTAATGGTTTGGATCAGAAATTGGCCAGCTGAAAGAAGACAGAGAGTGATGGTTGATGGGAAATATTTATCCCAGTTTCAAGTGGAGTACTGAAAGGATCTGTTTTGGATCCACTGTTGTTGGTCATTTTATAAATGACCTGGATGAGGGCATAGAAGGATGGGTTAGTAAATTTGTGGCCGACACTTCGGTCGGTTGAGTTGTGGATAGTGACAAAGGATGTTGTAGGTTACAGAGAAACATAGATAAGCTGCAGAGCTGGGTTGAGCGGTTAATGCCAAAAAGTGTGAAGTGATTCACTTTGGAAGGAGTAACAGGAATGCAGAGTACTGGACTAACGGAAAGATTCTTAGTAGTGTAGATGAGCAGAGAGATCTCGGTGTTCAGGTACATAGATCCTTGAAAGTTGCCACCCAGGTTGATAGGGTTGTTAAGAAGACATAAAGTCTGTTAAATTTTATTGGTAGAGGGATTGAGTTTTGGAACCATGAGGTCATACGGCAGTACAAAACTCTGGTGCGGCCACATTTGGAATATTGCATACAGTTCTGGTCAATGCATTATAGGAAGGATGTGGAAGCTTTGGAAAGGATTCAGAGGAGATTTACTGGGATGTTGCCTGGTCTGGAGGGATAGTCTTATGAGGAAAGACTGAGGGATCTGAGGCTGTTTTTGTTAGAGAGAAGAAGGTTGAGAAGTGACTTAATTGAGACATATAAGATAATCAGAGGGTTAGATTGGTTGGATTGTGAGACACTTTTTCTTCAGATGGTGTTGGATAGCATGAGGGGACAGAGCTTTAAATTGAGGAACGACAGCTGTAGGATAGATGTCAAAGGTAGTTTTTTTACTCAGGAGGTAGTAGGGACTGTTGCAACAGTCGTAGACTCGCCAACTTTAATGGCATTTAAATTGTCAATGGATAGTCATATGGATGAGAATGTAATAGTGTAGGTTAGGCTTCAGATTGGATTCACAGGTCAGTGCAGTATCAAGGGTTGAAAGGCCTATATTGCGCTGTAATGTTCTATGTTCTATGTTCTATCACCTATATACATCAATTGCTGTAGGATAACTTCTCCAAAGAGTTATCTGAATTACTTTTTTAACAAAATCATGGGAAAGTCTATACATGATTTATTCATTTTAGTAACAAGTGCAGTTATAATGTAATACCACGTTGATGGGAAATTTATACTTAATATCGGATAGAACATAGAACATAGAAAAGTATAGCACAGAACAGGCCTTCAGCCCATGATGCTGTGCCAAGGATTAATCCTAATGTAATATAAAATAACCTAACGTACATACCCCTCAATTCATTGCTGTCCATTTGCATGTCCAGCAGTTACTTAAATGTTCCTTAGGACTCTGCTTCCACCACCACTGCTGGCAACTCTTTGTGTGAAGTACCTATCTCTGACGTCCCCTCTATATCTTAAAAATCCAAGCTGCTTCAGGTCACAGAAGCTGTCTGTTCTTTCTCAAAGATGCTATCCAAATAGGCCTATGCTCGCTAAGGCTCATGGATTAATTA
This sequence comes from Chiloscyllium punctatum, assembly GCF_047496795.1. Classification (NCBI taxonomy): domain Eukaryota; kingdom Metazoa; phylum Chordata; class Chondrichthyes; order Orectolobiformes; family Hemiscylliidae; genus Chiloscyllium; species Chiloscyllium punctatum. The sequence continues at coordinate 8,372,291 of NC_092740.1, forward strand.
TGACCACAAAATGTCTGCTTGACCAACAAACTGTCTGTTTTAAAATTATTACTGCTTTATGCTTTTAGCTGAATGCCTTTATTGATGGTGATAATACATTTTTATCCTTTATGTCACAAAATTTTAATCATTTAGCTATTCTATCTTTCATGCTGGCTGAGTAACCTCTTTTATTCTTCCACATTCCCCCCTTTTGTCCATAAAGGACAATCAATTCAAATCTGATGGGGCTCATTTCTTCCAGGACTAACTGTTCATCTGCTGATGGGGGAAGATGAAGGGGTAACCTGTTGGACCATCATAGAGGTGAGTAAGTACAGTTTGCCAGAAAAGGAGACACTTAGAGTTTTGCAACAAGAAATCAGAACAAGAATACCAATGATTAAAAAAAGGAGTCCAAGGGCCCATTGTAAAATAGAGCTTCCCCAGATACCTAACAGGGAATGAAGCCAGATGAATAGTCCACATGGTGTATCTGGGTGTCTGTGTAGCTCCCCTCTTCAATCTTCCTGATTTTGACTGCCTCCTTTCTGATATTATCAGCAAGGTTAACGATGTTTTTAGAGGAGTCAGGGATGTAAGTGTGACATTCTGATCCTATGAGGGCACAAGTGCCACTTTTTGTAAACCACATTGTTCTGTTTCTGTCAAAACATCTACTATTCTAACCATTATCTATTTCAACTGTCTTAGCGTATTCCTTTTTTTAAAAACATTTTCTGTTAATTTTTATTAATTATCCTATTAACACTGGTTATAAGTTCAATAGAAGTAGACACAATTGTAAGCAGATACAATTAATTATTTCAGATCCCTCAACTCCTCCCTTTTTGATTTAAAACACTCAAAATCAAAATGAAAAAGCAATCTTAAAATCATCAAAACAAAAACATGTCAGATTAAGGGGCCCAGAGCATCTTGTGAGATCTCCAAATGGTGTAGTTGGGGAGGGCTAAGGGACTGAGCAAGACAGCACTTTGATATGCAACATGCAAGGAGAGGCTTCAGAATTTGCTGAATACAATGAGCAAGAAGAACAAAATAAGAAGCGCTAGTATTAAAAAAAATACAATAACTTCCCCATCTTGAGCTATTGCAACAATTCTTATCAAACCTCAAGTTTACTCACTGATTGCTTGTTAACATTATGCATGGATTCAAAAATTCCCCAGTTCTCTTTTTTGAGGTATTCACATGTCATCATTTTTTTTTTGCCCTTTTACTTCAGCTCACTTTTGCTGTTTTAAAGTCTGTTCCTCTATGGATTATGTGCCAGTGTCTTATCATTTGAACTATGCTTTTGTGCCGATCCAAGGCAGAGACTAATTCATTTGGCAAGTCGGTGTGCATGTCTGACACCCATTCTTCAATGCATGTTTTTAAACTTGTGTTTTGTTTGTTACCTCCAGGGTGACATTCACTTTTGCATATTTCCATCGTATCCAAAGATCATGTCATGCATTCTTGGCTCCCACATGATCAATCAAGTGACCCATGAGTTTTTACTTATCTCTCAATGGATGGTACCGATGTCTCAGGCAGTGGCTTCATCACCACATCAGGACTCTTAAAAGGAAAGACAAGGAAACAAACATCACTTACAGAAAGTTATCAATTTAATACTTTCATCTTAAGTCCCTTTTCACTAAAATACATGTTAAATGTCAATTGCCATTCCATCCCATTATTCTAATTTGTTTTTCTTCTGCCACTAATCTCCATTCATATTTACTTCATCTCATCCAATTTTGCCATTTAACTATTACCACCTATCTAATTTAAGAGACGTGGAGAAATCAATAGTCCATGGCAGATTATTTTATAATATTTTAAAACAGAAGTCAAATATTTCCGTTTGATTCAAGCAGAATATATTTTGTCTGTTCTTTCTCTAAGATGCCCCACATATCTTAAACTTACTTCACAGCTCATTCTAGATATTTGACATTTATGACGTATCTCTGCAAATTTGATCAAAACCAAAATTCTGTTTACACTCCCAAAGTCATAAACAATTTTTTTTTCACAGTATTTCTTCAATGTTGTCAGCTGCAAGTTGCTGATGCCTCATCCATCACTGTGTGGTGATCGGAAAAACAAAAATAACCATCCATTCTACCCCAAGCAGAATGAATTAATAAGTGGTTTAAGGGTTGGAGTGATAACTCCTGTGCATAATTATATCGACCATCTCTCTCTCTTCCTCTCTCTTTTCTCCTATTCAGAAAATGTGTGTTATAATTATCAAAGAAAAAGCCTACCTTGTTGGTATTAGTTTTGTTTTTCAGACTTTAGAACATATCATCCGGATATTGTTCAAAGAGAAATGCATTTCCAAAATTCCAATTTTCCTATTACTTTGATACTTTCATACCAAAAATACATTTACAATGAGAAAATCTTACCATCCAGAACTAAAGGCGTGGTGGCTCACTGCTGCTTCACAGCGCCAGGGAGTGTGGTTCAATTCCCATCTTGAATGACTGTGTGCAGTTTGCACATTCTCCCCGTGTCTGTGTGGGTGAATTGGCCATGTTAAATTTCTTATAGTATTACATACATTAGTCGGGGTAAATGTAGGGGAATGGGTCTGGGTGGGTTACTCTTTGGTGTGGACTTGTTGGGGTGAAGGACCTGTTTCCATACTGTAGGGAATCTAATCTAATGATTCACTCATATTGGAACACTACACCAGAACACGAAATTCTAAACATGTTAATTTTCAATTCTAAGAGGTAAATTTCTTCCAATCTTCATGATTCAATTTTTAAATCAACACTTTGTTGCAGATTTTGCATTACACAGTCACTGATGGTTCCTTAAAAGGACATTACATTAAACATATATTTCCATACTGATACAGACACACATCACACTTCCAAATCACCATAGATTCCCAAAATGTAAACTAAATTCAAAGCATTCCTGGATCGTGAGGTCCAAGGAATGAAAACACAAACGTTCAACCACTAACAAAATAAAACATTCAAACCAGACCACAAAGAGTTAACACTTAGTTCAGTGAACACAGCACCAAAAGTCGGTGTGTCTGTCTGTCTTTCTCTGTCTGTCTCTCTCTCTCTCTGACTAGGACACCCTCTAATTGTTCTAAGTGATTGCAACTAAATGTGGCATTAGGTGGAAATGATTCCTCAGTTCTTTTTTATGATGGCTTTCATTAAAGGCGTTTTTCCCCATTTTAGACACTTACATTTAAATTCAAATATTGCCAATTGGATTTCGGGTCAATTAAAAACCAACAGTCCATGGATCTTGCATTGTTTCATTGAGGGGGATCCAAGCCTCTTGCAGAGACAAACTGGCTGTTAACTCCGAGGGAGGACTTTCCTCTTTAAGCCGTCCTTTGAGAGGGGTTTTCATTCCCCTTTTGTTTCATTCATGGCACAGAACAATAGTTCATAAATCAATGATGGTCATCTTGAGTAGGGTCATGGAGTTTATCAATATTACTTCTAAGCTCGGACGGTGTCCAGGGTCGGTGAACCAACACTGGCTGTCCTCCCTGAGGTTTAGGGAAATATCTCATAGGGAACATACCAGGGTGAGAGTCGGTAAGTGTCACAGCTGCCACTGCACAGGTTTCACCACTTGCCTGGCTGTAAGCTTGTTGTTCTTTTCTACAGTTATATATTTTGGTTTGTTTTTGTATATCCTGTTGATGTTTTCTAAAGTCTATCTTTAAACTAACATTGTCAGCAGAGCGGCTGGTGGAGGCATCTAACTGGTGACCTAACACCACCACATGTGGAAATTGCAGCTGTTGTTCACCCCTTGGATCTTGCTCAGGGGTAGTGGGGAATAATAGTTATCTAATTCTTGGTCTAGAGTCTCCTCATCTGCCTGTGTAGATGGAGAAGCGCTTGGCTTATATCCTTCAGGCTGTTTGTGAATTTCCACTTGTTGCCTATTATCTACAACTTGCTGTGGCTTTTCTTTCTTTTTCTTCCCCGCATAACCTGTTTCAATACTTTTATCTCTTCTTCTCTCAGCTTCCCTTTTCCAATCTCCAAAAGCTGCCTGGTTTACCTGTTTCTTGTCTCTTCTAAATCAGTCTCCATCTAATAGACACTCTTCTATACAGGATATTCTTCCCAAGTTAAAGGAGCTTTCAGATGAAAATGACTGGTGGCGAGCTTTAGTCCACTTCACCCAATTTTCTAAGTTGTCAATTAATGTTTGGCTGCAGTTTTTGTAACATGAAATAGCCTGAGGTAATTTTAGGTGGGATTTTGCTAACTCTGGCCCCCATCCTATTTTTGACCAATCTGTCCTTAATTTGGCTGAATAGTTTTACAATGTTCTCAGTCACTCAATTTCCTTTTGTTTTTCAGTCCAACTGGTGGTCTCTACAGTCACTTCTTCTGGCCTTCACGTGGCCCACCTCAGCTCTTAATTCAGGCTCAGTCTGGATGTTTGAGAACTTTTTTTCTGAGTGACTGAGTTCTAAGGTTTTAACTCAACCAAGTGTGTGCAGTGTCCCAACTTCCCCTGTTGGGATCCCCCAATTAAAATCGTGCCCCCCCCAAAAAACTCACAAAAAACATCAAGCATACAATTTAAAATATTTACATGAATCCTTTGATCTCATAAATCCGATACAATAAACAAATCAGACAAACAGCAGTCTGTTGTGGTTCTGTTCGCCGAGCTGGGAATTTGTGTTGCAGACATTTCGTCCCCTGTCTAGGTGACATCGTCAGTGCTTGGGATGCTCCTGTGAAGTGCTTCTGTGATCTTTCCTCCGGCATTTGTAGTGGTTTGAATCTGCCGCTTCCGGTTGCCAGTTCCAGCTATCTGCTGCAGTGGCCGGTATTTTGGGTCCAGGTCGATGTGCGTTTTGATTGAATCAGTGGATCCCAGCATGAGCAAAACCAATGTAGTATACAAAATCCCATGCAAGGGCTGCACAAAACACTACATAGGACAAACAGGAAGATAGTTAATATCCGCATACATGAACACCAACTAGCCACTAAACGACACAACCAGCTATCCTTAGTAGCCACACATGTAGATGATAAGCAACATGAGTTTGGCTGGGACAACACTACTATTATAGGACAAGCCAAATAGAGAACAGCCAGGGAATTCCTAGAGGCATGGCACTCATCCACTGATTCAATCAATAAGCACATCGACCTGGACCCAATATACAGACCACTGCAGCAGATAGCTGGAACTGACAGCCGGAAGAGGCAGAGACAGGCCACTATAAATGACGGAAGAAACAGCACAAAAGCGCTTCACAGGAGGCTCCCAAGCACTGAGGATGTCACCTAGACAGGGGACAAATCGTCTGCAACACAAATTCCCAGCTCGGCGAACAGAACCACAACAACGAGCACCCGAGCTACAAATCTTCTCACAAACTTTAAACAGTAGTCTCAGTGTTGATTTTGTCACTGGCAGGGCTTATCAAGAGTACTCACCGTGAGTATGCATTTGAAATCGCCCACGTAACAAGGTCATTATTGAAAACAAGCAACCAGATAATGATAATAAAGACACTTGAAAGCGGCTCGGTATATGTTTGACAGCCCCCCGATTTGGCTCAAAAATCATACTGTCAAACAATGAACATGGGTCGGTATATGTTTGACAGCCACCAACCTGGGTGAGAAAAAGAATCTCTCAAACCGTCAGTTACACTTCATAATCTCGATTCAAAATATCAGCAACTGTTCATCACGAACTCTTCATATCTCTAAAACGGCCATGGATCCTTCCAGCACACACGTTTATAATGATCGATTCTTCAAAACTTAATGTAACTCACTCTTATCAATGTCAACCGTAGCTGGTTTGATTCCAGAAGGAAATCTCACCTGACCCGGTCCGTGCGATTGGTCGAGTGAGAGATAGCAAATGAAGCACGGAAATGAGCCTTATTAATTGCAGTACCTTCGCAGATGGAGACAGGCAGCAATTCCACACTATCCAAGGACAGAACTCACTTAAGCGATCAAGGGTCACCACTTGCCGGCTCAGAGTTCCACCTCGAAAGTTTGGCAGCTCTCCCCGCTGTTGTTTCCCTGCGAAGATCAAGCAATCTCAGTGGGACCTCCAAAATATCTGTCGACATTTTACTTGTATTCAAGGGGAGAGATCACCCAAACACATCAATTGCTATAGGATAACACGTCCAAAGAGTTATCCGATTACAGTCTTTTGTAAAAAAAACCATGAGAATGTCAATACATGATTTATTCATTTTAGTAACAAGCGCGGTTTTGACAAAATGCCATGTTGATAGGAAATAAATGAAGCAACAGTTTTATAGTTAGTATCGTATCGGTCACAGCTTCTTCAGGTCAAAGAAGCTATCTGTTCTTTCCCAGGGATTCTAGCCAAAAAGACTTCTACTCGCTGTTATGACCACAAGATGTCTGCTTGACCAACAAAGTGTCTTCTTTAAAATGGTTACGGCTTTGTGCTTTCAGCTAAATACCTTTGTTATTAAACAACTTTGTTCTTTATGTTACTAAATTTTAATCACTTAGCTATTTTATCTTTCATGCTGGCCTACTCAACAGTTTTATTCTTCCACAGTGCCTCGCTTTATACATATAATTTATATTTTTCGTCCTCCGGATCCTCTTTACTGTGTGAACGCCGTTAAAGATTTTTCACTCGTGCTGATTAGCGGGTAAAATCACTTCTCTCACAGCGATGATTGTAGATGTATAGGTGATGGTGAAAACCCCACAAAGAACACTGGGAGAGGTTGAAATTACTCTCACATTTTTGACTTTCATTTGAATATGGCAAACACATTAACTCGTCAGCGGGAAGGCATATCCCTGAAGGTACCTTATGAACACCTCCAAAAAACATTATGCAGGCTGGCATTGGTTTTCTTTGTAAGTTTTATTCCCAACTGTTCTGTTTTGACAGCATGTATTGATGGGGAAGAGTTCAATTCTGCCCGATCTTCATCTTCAGACAGTCTTAAGTTGTTTCAAGGTGTTTTGAGAATGAATTGAATTTCAAGTGCAAATAACACTTAATATTCCTGTAACCTGGGTTGAATAATTATGTCCAGATTCAAATTCACATCTTGGGATGACACCACTGGTAGAAGAGCAACAATATTAATAAGTTGAAATTTAAAACAATCAGCATAATTAAAGAGGTGTGATTCAAGGAGGTGTCCAAAATGTAAGACATAGAAACATAGAAGTTAAGAACATTGATAAGTGAGTCACCCCTTGCAGCCTGCTCTACCATTCGATATGATCATGGATAATCATCGTAGTCAGCATCCTGTTCCCACTTTTGTTTCATGCCTTGCGACCCTTTTAACCCGAAGAACTATATCTAACTTCTTCTTCAAAACATTCAATGTTTTGATCTTAATTGCTTTCTGTGGCAGAGAATTCCACAGGCTCACCTGGATGAAGACATTTCTCCTCATCCCAGTCCTAAATAGCCTACTTGCTATCCCTGGACTGTCACTCCTAGTTCTAGACTTCACACCAGGAAGATCCTTCCTGAATTTACCATGTCAAATCATTTTAGAATTTTCTAGGTTTCTTTGAGATTCATCCTCATTGCTGGAGAAAGTGAGGACTGCAGATGCTGGAGATCAGAGCTGAATATGTGTTGCTGGAAAAGCGCAGCAGGTCTGGCAGCATCCATGGAGCAGGAGAATCGACATTTCGGGCATGAGCCCGAAACAATCCTGAAGAAGGGCTCATGCCCGAAACGTCGATTCTCCTGCTCCTTGGATGCTGCCAGACCTGCTGCGCTTTTCCAGCAACACATTTTCAGTTCATTCTCATTGTTCCCAACTTCAGTGAATATGGGAGAATCTGGCAAGTGCCAAAGAGTGTGTGCAACCCTTCAGCAGTGCTACATAATGCTGAAAATACAAGGAATGAAGAACAGGCAAACAATGCTTTCTCTAAACTTTCCTCATCAAACACTCCCAGGACAGGAACGGTACAGGATCAGATAAAAAGTTCAGTTGCTTCTCTCTGGCCACCCAGATGCCTTTCTATTACTGAAGGGAGAGTTACTGGAGAGACAGATGAAAGGTGCTGTCTGGACCTTCTATCTTGAAGACACATCGTGTGGTTAAGGGCTGAACGAGGTTCACAGATCTCTGGCAGGATAATAACTAATCCATGTGTAGAGAGATGCAAATTCAGTGAGTCTGGTTTGAATGGACATTGCAGACACATGCACACATGGTCACACACACACACACATACATATTAGTTCCTTTAAAACCAACTGCAAGACTTAACAGAACAAGAAATTCTGTTGTGGCCACTGAAACCAGTGTGTGGTTTGCACTTTCTCTGCATTTTCCACAATTTCCTTCTCAAAGCCCCAAAGCTTTGGGCTGTATCTTGTATTTTTTTTTGACTAAGTCCTAGCTGCACCAAATTCTTTGGAGCATTTTTGCCTGCTTCTCTCTCATTCCAGGAGGAAAACAGTCCACAATAGGGCAGAATGAGTCAAGATAACGGGTGTGCTGTCGATCATTCGGTTCCTCAATCCTTACGTGAATAAAACAGCCGCGATATGGGCCTGGTATTTCTGGCTGAGAAAAAAACAAGTGTTAAAAGGCAAGGCAGGAATCCTATGGGCATCAAAGGATATTTTTTGTGAAGGAATTCCAAAATTTTGATCCAGCGACATTGAAGTAAAAGCTGTAGCTTTCCAAGCCAGAATGGTTAGTAACTTACAGGGGAAATTGCAGTTGATGATGCTCCCATTTATCTGCTACCCATCACCTTCCAGGTGGAAGTGGTTGTAGGTTTGGAAGGTGCTGTCTGAGGACCCTTGGTGAATTTCTGATGTGCATCTTGTAGGTAGTTCACATTGTTGTACTGTGTGTACAACACTGTGTGTTGGTGGTAGAGGGAATGGAGTTTTGTGGATGTTGTGCCAATCCAATGGGTTGTTTTATTCTGGATGGTGTCAAGCTTCTTGAGTGTTTTTAGAGATGCACCCATCCAAGCCAGTGAGGAGTATTTCATCACACTCCTGACTTGTGCTTGTAGATGGTGGACAGGCTTTTGGGAAACAGGAGTTGAATTACTTGCTGCAGTTTTTCTAGACTCTACCTGCCCTTGTAGCCTGTGTGCTGATCTGGCAAGTTCTGTTGAGTTTCTGGTTAATGTGCTCAATAAAATGTTGACTGGATATCAAGGGCGGTCACTCTCACCTCACCCCACCTCTGGACCATTTTTTAACCAAGGCTGTAATGAGGTCAGGAGCTGAATGCCCTTGGAAAAACTCAAACTGGGCATCACTGAGCAGGTTATTGCTGACCAAGTTCTGCTTGATAGCACTTTTGATAATAACTTCCATCACGATACTGATGATTGAGAGTAGATTGATAGGATGGTAACTAGCTCAGTCAGATTTGTCCTTTTTTTGTGTACAGGACATACCTGTTTAATATTCCACATTGTCTAGTATATGCTAGTGTTGTAACTGTATTGGAACATCTTGGTTCAGGGAGCAGCAAGTTCTGGAGCATAACCCTTTTGCACCAGAATATTGTTGGGGCCTTTGCACTATCCAGTGACTCCAACCATTTCTTGTTTTCATGTGGATTTAATCAAATTGGCTTAAGACTGACTTTGGTAGTGCTGTGAATCACTGGCACAGGCCCAGGTGGATCACCTAATTGGCACTTCTGTCTGAAGATTGTTGCAAATGCTTCAGCCTTATATTTTGCACTGATATGCGAAGCTCTTCCATCATTGAAGATGGAGATACTTGCTTAGCCACCTCATCTACTGAATTGTTTAATTGTCCACCATAATTCATGACTGGATGTGGCAGGACTGCAGAGCTTAGATCTGATCATTGATTGTGAGACCACTGAGCTCTGTCTATCATTTGCTATTTATGCTATTTATGCATGCAGGTAGTCCTGTTTGGTAACTTCCACAGGTTGACACCTCATTTTTGGTGTAGTCCTGGCATACCCTCCTGAATTCTCTATTGAACCAGGGCTGATCCTCTACCTTGATGGCAATGGTTCAATGGGGAATATGCCAGGCCATGAGTTTTCAGATTGTGCTAGATTACAATTGTCTTGCTATTGATGGCCCGTAGTGCCTATTACCTACCACAGAAGTTTGCTTCTGCTATCCTGAGAGCAACTTATATTCCACCCCATGCAGACATGACGACTGCACTTGATGAAATATACACTGCCACAAATAGCCTTGAGATTCAATGAGGCTGAGCTCTAGAGTGTGCTTCCAAGTTACCATCAACACATCTCCTGTCCCGCCAGAGGCCCAAACACCCCTCTCATATATTAAAGATATCTGTCTCTGCACCATCTCTATGGTTGTAACACTATATTCTGCGTTCTGTTCTATTACCCTGATGTTAGTGGGTTTTGAGAAGATTTGTAGCTCAGGTTGAGGTTCTGGATGTAAGTTTGCTCACTGCGCTAGAAGGTTCATTTTCAGATGTTTCATCACCATTCTGGGTAATATCATCAGTAAGCCGCCCATGAAGTGCTGGTGTTATGACCTGCTTTCAAATTATGTGTTTTGGGTTTCCTTGGGTGGGTGATGTCATTTCTGTTTTTTTTTCCTCAGAGGGTGGTAGATGGGGTTCAAGTCGATGTATTTGTTGAAAGAGTTCTGGTTGGAATGCCATGCTTCTAGGAATTCTCATGCATGTCTTTTTGGCTTGTCCATGGATGGATGTGTTGTCCCAGTCAAAGTGGTGTCCTTCTTCATCTGTATATAAGGATACTAGTGAAAGTGGGTCATGTCTGATTGCGTATAGTTGATGTTCATGTATCCTGGTGGCTGGTTTTCTGCCTGTTTGTCCAATGTAGTGTTTGTAGTGTACCTTACAAGGTATTTTATAAATGACATCAGTTTTGCTTGTCTGTACAGGGTCTTTTAAGTTCATTAGCTGCTGTTTTAGTGTGCTGGTAGGTTTGTGGGCTACCATAATGCTAAGAGGTCTGAGTAGTCTGGTGTGTCATTTCCAAGTAGTTTTTGATGTAGGGGAGAGTGGCTAGAGTTTCTGGGCATGTTTTGTCTGATTATTTGGGTTTGTTGCTGAGCAATCAGTGGACTGTGTTCATTGTTCATCCATTCTTTTTGAATACAGTAAACACACACTAAAACTGCAGCTTAAAATACCCTATACATATAAGCAAAATGAACATCATTTAAAAAATACCTTGCAAAAACTTTAACAAATACTATATTGTATAAACATGCAGAAAACTAGCCACCAGGATACATGAACATCAACTAGCCACAGTATCACTAGCATCCTTACATACAGATGAGGAAGGATACCACTTTGATTGAGGCAACACATCTATCCTGGGACAAGCCAAACAGAGACTTGCACAAGAATTCCGAGAGGCATGGCATTCCAACCAGAACTCTATCAACAAACACATTGATTTGGACCCCATCTACCACTCTCTAAGAAAACAAACTGGAAACATCATCACCAACCCATGGAAATCTAAAACACATGAATAGAAAACAGGACATAACTCCAGGGCTTCTTCAAAGGCTCATTGATAATGTTACCTAGTATGGTGACAAAACGTCTGAAAATGAACCCATCGGCTCAGTGAGCAAATTTACATCCATTACCCTGATGTATTCATGTAAGGTATAATTTTTCCTGGATAGGAGGCAATACAATACTTTTCATTGGATCTTGGTCCATGTGACATAATAAATCAAATATAATAAAATAAAATTATAGATGTCCAGCCTTCATTTGGGAGATCAATTTGAAGCTTTTACTGCAGGGAACAGTTATGATCAATTTGAACTCCTGAAATGGTGGAGGTCTGATAGCTTCTTCCTGTCCTGTTCACAAACAGAGGCTGTTCTGTTATCTGAGAACTAATCACATAGTTGTTGGCAGCAAGACGTTTGTCATTGATAACTGCTCATTAGTCCACAGATCATTAGCAACTTAGAGTCATAGAGTCATGGAGATGTACAACATAGAAACAAAATGTTGGTCTTACAGTCCATGCTGACCAGATATCCTAACCTAATTGGGTCCCATGTGCCAGTACCCGGCCCATATCCCTCTAAACCCTTCCGATTCATTTACCCATCCAGATGCCTTTTAAATGCTGCAATTCTACCAGCCTCCATTTCTTCCTCTGGTAGCTCATTCCATACACACACAACCCTCTGTGTGAAAATATTGCCTCTTAGGTCCCTTTTACATCTTTCCACTCTCACCCTCTCGGTCTGGACTCCCCCACCCCAGGGAAAAGACCTTGTCTATTTATCCTATCCATGCCCCTCATGATTTTATAAACCTTGATAAAGTCAGTCCTCAGCCTCTGACACTCCAGAGAAAACAGCCCCAGTCTATTCAGCTTCTCCCTATAGCTCAAATCCTCCAACCCTGGCAGTATCCTTGTAAATCTTTTCTGAATCCTTTCAAGTTTCACAACATCATTCCAATAGGAAGGAGACCATAATTGCATGCAATATTCCAACAGTGGCCTAACCAAAGTCCTCTGCAGCCGCAACATGATCTCCCAACTCCTGTACTCAGTACATTGATCAACAAAGGAAAGCATACCAAATGCTTTCTTCACTATCGTATCAACATGCAATTCTACTTTCAAGAAACTATGAACCTACAATCCAAGGTCTTTTTGTTCAGCAACACTCCCTAGGATCTCACCATTAAGTGTATAAGTCCTGCTAAGATTTGCGTTTCCAGAATGCAGCATCTCACATTTATCTAAATTAAAATCCATTTGCCACTCCTGAACCCATTAGCCCAATTGATCAAGATCCTGTTGTAGTCTGGAGTAACCTTCTTCACCGTCCACTGTGCCTCCAATTTTGGTGTCATCTGCAAACTTACTAAATATACCTCCTATGTTCACATCCAAAACATTTGTAAACATGATGAGAAGTAGCGGACCCAACACCAATCCTTGGGGCACTCCACTGGTGATAGGCCTGTAATCTGTAACCCTCTACCACCACCCTCTGTCTTCTACCTTCAAGCCAGTTCTGTATCTAAATGGCTAATTCTCCTGGTATTCCATGAGATCTAACCTTGTTAACCAGTCTCTTGGGGGAAATTTGTCGAACGCCTTATTGAAGTCCATATAGATCATGTCCACTGCTATAACTTCATCAATCCTCTTTGTTACTTTTTCAAAAAACTCAATCAAGGTCGTGAGACATGATTTCCCATGCACAAAACCATGCTGACTATTCCTAATCAGTCCTTACCTTTCCAAATACAGATAATCCTGTCCCTCAGAATTCCCTCCAAGAACTTGCCCACCACCGATGTCAGGCTCACTGGTCTCTAGGTACCTGGCTTTTCCTTACCACCTTTCTTAAATAGTGGCATCATGTTAGCCAATCTCCAGTCTTCTGTCACCTCACTTGTGACTATTGATGACAGAAATATCTCAGCAAAGAGCCCAACAATCATTTCCCGAGCTTCCCACAGAGTCCTAAGGTACACCTGATCATGTCTTGGGGATTTATCCACTTTTATGCATCCAGCATCTCCTCCTTAGTAATGCAGACATTTTTAAAGATGTCACCATCTATTTCCCCACATTCTATATCTTCCATGTCCTTCTCCACAGTAAACACTGATGCAAAGTTTTCTTTTAGTATCTCCCCCATCTCCTGCGGCTCCACAAAAAAGGCTGCCTTGCTGATTTTTGAGGGGCCCTATTCTTTCCCGAGTTACCCTTTTGTCCTTAATATGTTTATAAAAACCCTTTGGATTCTCCTTAACCTTCTTTGCCAAAGCTATCTCATGTCCCCTTTTTGCCCTCTTGATTTCCCTCTTAAGTATACTCCTACTGCCTTTATACTCTTCTAAGGATTCACTCAATCTCTGCTGTCTATACCTGACATATGCAGTGCAATCTGCATTTGTACATGCTGTTGTCTCTACCTTGTCTGCATTTTCTGCCACTACTGTGGGCAGCACGGTGGCACAGTGGTTAGCACTGTTGCCTCACAGTGCCAGAGATCCGGGTTCAATTCCCACCTCAGGCGACTAACTGTGTGGAGTTTGCACATTCTCCCCGTGTCTGCGTGGGTTTCCTCCGGGTGCTCCGGTTTCCTCCCACAGTCCAAAGATGTGCAGGTCAGGTGAATTGGCCATGCTAAATTTCCCGTAGTGTTAGGTAAGGGGTAAATGTAGGGGTATGGGTGGGTTGCGCATCAGTGGGGCGGTGTGGACTTGTTGGGCCGAAGGGCCTGTCTCCACACTGTAAGTAATCTAATCTAATCTACTATTTGATCAAGCAGCTGTGTAAACAGTACTTTCAACGGTTTCAAAAACGTTCAGTATCCTTCAACAATTCTTGGTTTTCAAACAATTCTGATCCATTTCAGTCCACAATTTTAAAAAAAAGGAAAGATAAATGGCATGGTCTTTACAAAATATAAAAAATACTTTTGAAGAAGAATTCTGATAAGTTTAGGAGCTGGTGAATCCCACAATGTTCCTTGAATTTGATCTGGGAAACAGTGCAGCCTGGGTTATACATGTTAAGAACTTACTGTGAATTCTCAGTTCTAATGTCTGTTCACAACAGCTGCATAGGTTACACCTGCAAGAAAGTTACAGCAATCAGAACTGATCATAATTATAATCTCAGTTTGGCAGTAATTACATGAAAGGAAAACATTTACCATGAAATTGTACTTTTCTTTATTCATCAATGGGATGTAGATGTCACTGGCTAGGCCAGCATTTATTGCCCATCCATAGTTGCACAGATGGCAGTTAAGACTCAAACACATTTCTGTGGGTTTGAGAAATGCCTATATGCCTATCCAATGACCATTTAAATGCCCTTCAAGTTGGCGAGTCTACTACTGTTGCAGGCTATGCTTTCCATGCCTCCACTACTCTGAGTAAAGAAACTACCTCTGACATCTGTCCTATATTGATCACCCCTCAAATAGAAGCTATGTCCACTCATGCTAGCCATTGCCATCCGAGGAAAACGGCGCTCACTGCCCAACCTATCTAACCCACTGATTATTTTATATATCTCAATTAAGTCACCTCTCAACCTTCTTCTTTCTAATGAAAACAGCCCCAAGTCCCTCAGTCTTTCCTCATAAGACTTCCCCTCCATACTAGGCACCATTCCATTCTCTGAACCCTTTCCAATGCTTCCACATCCTTCCTATAATACAGTGACCAGAACTGTTCGCAATATTCAATATGTGGCCGCACCAGAGTTTTGTACAGCTGCAACGTGATCTGAAAGCCAATCCCGTGCCAATAAAAACACAGCCTACGCCTTCTTAACAACCTTGTTAACCTTGGTGGCAACTTTCAGGGATCTATTTACCTGGACACTGAGATCTCTCTGCTCATCTACACTACCAAGAACCTTATCATTAGCTCAGTACTCTGCATTCCTGTTACTCCTTCCAAAGTGAATCACCTCACACTGTTCCACATTAAACTCCTTTTGCCATCTCTCAGCCCAGCTCTGCAGCTTATCTCTGTCTCTCTGTAACCTACAACATTCTTTATCACTGTCCACAACTCTACCGACCTTAGTGTCATCTGCAAATTTACTAACCCATCCTTCTACCCCCTCATCACATTTACATAAATGACAAACCAGATCCTTGTGATACCCCACAAGTAACTGAACTTCAGGATGAATATTTCCCATCAACCATCACCCTCTGTCTTCTTTCAGTTAGCCAATTTCTGATCCAAACTGCTAGATCACCCTCAATCCAATGCCTCTGTATTTTGTGCAATAACCTACTGTGGGAAACCTTATCAAATGCCTTACTGAAATGTATATATGTCACATCAACTGCTTTCCCTTATCTACCTGTTTGGTCACCTTCTCAAAGAACTCAATAAGATTTGTGAAGCATGACTTACGCTTCACAACACTGTGTTGACTGTCCCTAATCAACTTATTCCTTTCTAGATGATTATAAATCCAATCTCTTATAACTCTTTCCAGCACTTAACTCACAACCAAAGTAAGGCTCACAGGTCTATAATTTCTAAGGTTGTCTCTACTCCCCTTCTTGAACAAGGAAACAATATTTGCCAGTCTTCTGGCACTATTTCTGTAGACAATGATGACATAAAGATCAAAGCCAAATGTTTGGCAATCTCCTCCCTGGTTTCCAAGAGAATCCTAGGATAAATCTTATCCAGCCCAGGGAACTTATCTATGTTTGCATGTTCCAGAATTGCTAACACTTCATCCTTCTGCACATCAATCCCATCTAGTCTTGTAGCCTGTACCTCAACCACATTGTCTTTCTCTAGTGTGAATACTGATGAAAAGTATTCAATTAGCGCTTTCCCATCTCCTCTGGCTCCATGCACAACTTCCAACTACAATGCTTGATTGGGCCTAATCTTAATCTAGCCATTCTTTTATTCATGATATACATACGTAAAGCCTTAGGGTTTTCCAATCTCCCAGCTACTTCTCATGTCCTCCCCTGGCTCTTCTTAGCTCCCTCCTTAGGCCTTTCCTGACTAATTTGTAACTCTAAAGAGCCCTAACTGAACCTTCACATCTCATCCTAACATAAGCCTTGTTCTTCCTCTTGACAAGACAATCAACTTCCTTAGTAAACCATGGCTCCCACGGTCGACCATCTCCTCCCTGTCTGACTAGTATAAACATTTTAAGGATCCGCAGTAGCTGGTCCTTGAAATAAGCTCCACATTTCTATTGTGTCCCTCCCCTGCAGTTTCCTTTCCCATCCTATGCATCCTAAATCTTGTCTAATCACATCGTAATTGCCTTACCCCCAGCCATAACTCTTGCCCTGTGGTATGTACCTATCCCTTTCCATCCCTAAATTGTGGTCACTATCACCTAAGTGCTCACCCACCTCTGAATCCAACACCTGGTTGGGTTCATTACCCAGTATTAAATCTAATGTGGCCTCGTCCCTTGTTGGCCTGTTTACATGCCATGTCAGGAAACCCTCCTGCATGCTTTAGACAAACAATGACCCCACTGAAGTACTCAAACTACCATATTCCCAGTCAATATTTGGAAAGTTAAAGTCCCCCATAACAACTACCCTGTCATTCTATCACTATCGAGGATCATCATTGTTATTCTGTCCTCTACATCTCTGAAATGATTTGGAGGCCAAAGAAAACTCCAAATAGTGTAACTTCTCCTTTCCTGTTTCTAATCTCAGCCCGTACTACCTCGGTAGACCAGTAAGCGTGGTGGTTTCCTTCCCTAAAGGACATTAGTGACCCAAATGGCTATTTCCTGACAACTGACAATGGATTTCTGGTCAACATTAGATTCTTAATTCAAGTCTTTTTTTGAATTCAAATTCCACCATTTCCTTAGGCATGATTCAAAACTGATTATCTGGTTCTCTGGACTAGCAAAAAACCAAAAGAACTGCAGATGCTGTAAATCAGAAACAAAAACAGAGGTTGCTGAGAAAGCTCAGCAGGTCTGGCAGCATTTGTGCAGTTAAATCAAAATTAATGTTTTGATTCTGTGGGTTACTGGACCTGTAATGTTAACTTTGATTTCTCTTTATAGATGTTGCCAGACTGCTTGAGCTTTTTCAGCAACTTCTGTTTTTTGTCTCTGGTTAACTGTCCAGCAGTTTACCATGATGCCTTCAGTTCCCCCTTTTCCCTTACTTTCCTTCTGACCATCATAAACAGATTGGAAGTGACAAGCTGCTTTACTGAAAGTTAAGTATCATCCAATGGGACAGTGGAGAGTATGTTTGCTTTCTGATTGATGCAGGACAGCAACGCCCCAGTGAAGATGGACAGGTCAGCTGACCAATGGCAGCAGCATTGAGATGAGGGGTTGTGGCTTGGAAGTTATGCAATCAAACCTCCATGATCGAACTGCCGAGCGTTGCGGATACCAAAAACAAGGAAATAGATCACACAGTCCCAACAGGCACTGTCTAATTCATGGGGGAATGGGCTGGGAGTTGAAGGATGACGGGCAAATGGAGAGAAATTTAGGATTGGATTTTTACAGGAAAGGTTGACTCACTCACTTCTGAATTAGCAACTCAGAGTGTCTAGGTATTTGAACTGAAGGAGAATTCTCTTTAAATGAGAAGGATAAAGTTTAAACATTAGGAAAACATTTTGCAAAATGGCAAGTTATGTTGAAGTACAATTTACCATCAGTTACCTTTTCTGCCTATTCAGTGTGAGGATAATTACAAGAAAGTGGCACATTTACCCCAACATCAACTCCCTTCAGTGTGAGGGTAAGTATAGAAAAGAGAAACATATCTGAGCTGGAAGGTTCATTTTCAAACGTTTCATCACCATACTAGGTAACATCATGAGTGAACCTCTGGATGAAGCACTGATGGTATTAACGAGTTTTGTAGCTCAGGTTGAGTTTGTGGATGTTGGTTTGTTCACTGAGCTGGAAGGTTCATTTTCAGACATTTCGTCACCATACTAGGTAACATTTTCAGTGAGCTTCCGGATGAAGCACTGGTGGTGTAGCCCACTTTCTGTTTATATATTTGGATTTGCTTGGGTTGGTGATGATCTTATTTCCTGTGGTGATGTCATTTCCTGCTCTTTTTCTCAGGGGGTGATAAATGGGATCCAAGTCAATGTGTTTGTTGATAGAGTTCCAGTTGGAATGCCATGCTTCTAGGAATTCTCGGGCATGTCTCTGTTTGGCTTGTCCAAGGATGGTTATGTTGTCCCAGTTGAAGTGGCATCCTTCCTCATCCATATGTAAGGATACTAGTGAGAGAGGGTCATGTCTTTTTGTTGCTAGTTGATGTTCATGTATCCTGGTGGCTAGTTTCTGTCTGTTTGTCCAATGTAGTTTTGTTACAGTTTTTGCAAGGTATTTTGTAAATTACATTAGATTTGCTTGTTGTCTTTATAAGATCTTTAAGTTCATTAGCTGCCGTTTTAGTGTGTTGGTGGGTTTGTGGGCTACCATGATGCCAAGGGGTCTGAGCACTCTGGCTGTCATTTCTGACGTGTCTCTGATGTAGGGGAGAGTGGCTAGGGTTTCTAGATGTGTTTTGTCTGCTTGTTTGGGTTTGTTGCTGAGAAATTGGTAGACTATGTTCATTGGGAACCTGTTCCTTTTGAAAACACTGTATCGGTGATTTCCCTCTACTCTGAGTAGTTTTTCTGTGTTGCAGCATGTGGTGACTCATTGCAATAATGTTCTAATGTAGCTTTGTTTGTGGATGTTGGGATGATTGCTTCTGTAGAGTATGGTCATCACCTAATATGGTGATGAAATGTCTGAAAACGAACCTTCCAGCTCAGTGAGCAAATGTACATCCAGAACTGGTGGCATGGCCCACTTTCTGTTAATGAGTTTAGGTTTCCTTGGGTTGGTGATGTAATTTCCTGTGGTGACATCTTTTCATGTGGTGATGTCATTTCCTGTTCTTTTTCTCAAGGTGTGGTAAATGAGATCCAAGTCAATGTGTTTGTTGATAGAGTTCCGGTTGGAATGCCATACTTCTTGTAATTCTTGTGCAGGTCTCTGTTTGACTTGTCCTGGGAGGGATGTGTTGGCCCAGTCAAAGTCATGTCCTTCCTCATCTGTATGTAAAGATACTAGTGAGAGTGGGTCATATCTTTTTGTGGCTATTTGATTTCATTAAATGGCAATGATCTGGGACAAAACTAATTGGCACTTAGTGTCATTGAGTCATACAGCACAGAAAAAGGCTCTTTGGTCCAATTTGTCCATGCTGACCAGGTTTCCTAAACTGAATAAGTCTAATTTTCCTGTGTTTGACACATATTACTCTCAAACTTTCCTAACCATGGACCACCAAATGTATTTTAATTCATATAATTGTGCCCACCACAACCACTTCTTCTGGCAGCTCATTTCATACTCTGTGTGAAAACATTACCCCTCAGGTCCCTTTTAATTCTTTCCCCGCTCACCTTTACCTATCCTCTCTAATTTTGGTCTACCCTCCCCTGGGGAAAAGACCTTGGTTATTTACCCTATCCATATCCTCCCTGATTTAATAAATCTCTGCAAAGTCACCCCTGAGCCTTCTACATTGCAGGGGGAAAAGTCCCAGCATATCTAGCTTCTCCTTATAACTCAAACTTTCCAGTCTCAGTGGCGTTCTTTTCACTTTACTTTGTTCCCCTTCCAGTTTAATAACATCCATTCTCTAACAGCATGCCCGGAATTGTATGCAGTACTCCAAATGTAGCCTGACAATGTTTTGTACAATTGTTTAATGATGCCATAACTCCTGTACTCAATGCTGTGACTGGTGAAGGCAAGTGTGCCAAATGCCTTCTTCACCATCCTGTCAAGCAGTGATGCCACTTTCCAGGAACTTTGTTTCTGCGCCCCGGTTTCTCTATTCGATAACCTCCTCAGCAACCTACCATTAACTGTATAAGTCCTGCCCTGGTTTGTCTTGTTAAAATGCAACACCTCTCATTTATCCACATTAAACCTCAGCTGCCATTATTCAGTCAGCTGGCCAAGTTGATCAAGAATGCATTTCCTGAGAATACCCTTTCCCATTTGCACAATATCACCAATTTTGATGTCATCCACAAATTTACAAAACATGCTTCCTATATTCTCAACAAAATCATTGAGATGTATGATGAACAATAGTGGACCCAGCACTGATCTCAACAGAACACTGTTGGTAGAGGCCCTAATCTGAATGAAAACTGCTTACCAGCAACCTCTGTCTCCTACCTTCAAGCCAATTCTGTATCCAATTGGCTAGTTCTCCCTGTATTACTTGAGACTACCATGCGGAATTACTGACACCTGTACACACTGGCAGACAGCACAATGGGATGGAACATGTCATTGAAATTAGTGAAATATCAGGGCGGGCTAGCTCACTACTGACAGAGATAGATTGTATTTTATCTCGCTGGGTAAGTCATTCTGCCGTTCCAGACTTTTGCTCAAAATACGAACTAGGCGAGAACAACAATCCTAACACGTAGAACTGTGGAGTTCTGAGGAAGGGTATCGTTTTTTTTGTTTCGGAACAACGATAAGGCCAGTTCAGACGAATTGCAAGAAATTGAGTGCTTGGTTTGATGAACAGCTTCATAATTGCAGAGCGCTGCATCTTACATCTTGTCTCATTCTGCAGTTTCTATCTCCAGCCGTTTCCCGGTGAGATGCAAACACCTTAAAAAAATGCTCTCGCATGTCGATTGGAATGCCCACAATTCCACGGCTTGGGAAACTTCTCTATCTATAGAAGCGGGTTTCTGGGTCATCAGCACGTGCTCTAACCATGCTGGGACCGTTGCTGTTGGTGCTGAAGGCCATCAATCAATCAGTCCAACTAATGGGAGCGAAGGAGGTACGAACTTTACCTTGGAACTTTCTCGTTGGCTGAAACTCTACCACATTGGGGCACTGTGTTGCAAATTCAGGTGGAGAGGTTGGGGAAAGGTATTTGAGAGCGTCGCGCCCAGCCGTGGACACAATGGTGCAGTAATAAAAATGTGGGAGACTAAAAAGGCCAGAATAAGATGAGCTCAGGTTATTCGGAAGGTGGAGCGATTGTGGGTGATGGAGGGAGGGATGTACAAGTGCGTCAAGGGAGTTCATAACAACGGTGTCACTTTGAAATCTGAGCCATTATTTGCCCAGAAGCCAAAGTCTATCAATGGAGACCAGAGTAATGGATGAAGGGGACTTAGTGCAGAGTTGTGGATGATCACACTATATTCAGATGTGAGCAGGACCAGAATATATTGGACCAAGGTCTAAGGCACAGGACATGGATGAGGGTTTCAGGAGCAGGTACAGGGAGTGAGGTGGAGACATAGAACTTTTTAGAGTTTGAGCTTTTTGATATTAGTGACTGTGTGAATATGTGGTTGACAGCTCACCTTGGGTCAGAAATGAGAGGAGGTTTGTGAAGAGTTTACTTCAGCCTCAAACAGTTCCCAGGGAGAGGGATGGAGGTGGTCTCCGGGGACCAGAATTTGTTAGTGGTAACTGAATGAAATGCCCTTCTGGATGTGAGATAAGCAGTTTGATAATTTATTGACTGTGGACGAATGTGGAGGGACAGTGATGAGGTAGAGCTAGGTTTTATCAGCAAACATGTGAAAACCAAAACGGTTTATTTGGATGGTGTCACTCAGTGGCAGCATGTAGATGAGAAGCTGGAAGGACTAAAGATAGAACGTTGAGTGACACCAAGTACAAGGACTTTGGAGAGGAAAGAGAGGTTGGAGATGGCACAGGACTTTGAATGATGCTTGAGTCAAAGGTAGTTTTCTTTCAGGATGCATGATGGTGGATGTTAATGAAAAGACACACCAGGAAAGAGAGAGAACTTCATTCACATTATCGGTTAATATTGGTGACTTGGTTGGTCCACAGATGAGTGAGAATTGGTTGACATGTTCTCTGATAAGACATGACGAGAGATGGGAAAGAAAATGGAGAAGGATGTGA
Source organism: Chiloscyllium punctatum (assembly GCF_047496795.1). Lineage (NCBI taxonomy): Eukaryota > Metazoa > Chordata > Chondrichthyes > Orectolobiformes > Hemiscylliidae > Chiloscyllium > Chiloscyllium punctatum. Next base: position 8,394,750 of record NC_092740.1, read on the forward strand.
GTTCAAGGTTAAGACAAGGAGCAGCATGTGAGGGAGTTAGGCCCAGTGGACTGCAGTATGTGAGGGTTGTAGCAGAGGCACTGCATCAGAAACAAATTCTGATGAAAAATGACTCACTCCCAAATATGATTGACTGGAAAATCCAGTCATTTCCGTTACTTGTGAAGTTGCTGGTGTCTTAGGGTCTCTTGTTGGAGTGAACAAGTTCTTTAGAACATTTAAAGCCTTTCCTGCCATCTGAAAATTTAAAAGGTCTGTCATCAGAGTGAACTCACTGATGTGTCAACAGGTGGAATGCATGACTGTATCCCTTTCAACACTCTGGCAAGTGACTAGTGTTGAAACATGTTGGTATGCAGTGAGGTGAGGTGATTGCCTGAACCCAGTCCCACAATGAGACCACCACAGTGGTCTGTCCGCAGTATGAACATGTTGATGGATCATCAGATGGTGGTAATGTTTATTCCCACAATCTGAGCATTTTAAGGGCCTCTCATTAGACTGAACAGTTGATGGGACATCTGTCCTTGTCAACTTGTAAAGCATTTCCCACAGTCTGAACTTTTAAAAGTTTCTTATCATAGTGAACTTGTTGGTATATCAGCAACTGGTATGATTGAGTGTATCCCTTGCCACACTCTGTGTGGGTAAACAGCCTCTCCCCAGTGTGAACTCACTGATTTGCAATCAGCTGGGATGGTCGCCTGAACCCAGGTCCACAGTGAGAACACTTGAATGGTCTCTCATCAGTGAACAAGTTGATGCAACATCAGTTCTCCAGAATGTTTACAGCATTGCCTACATTCTGAATATTTAAAAGGACTCTCCCCCATGTGAACACTCTAGTGTCTTCAGAGAGTTGCACACAAAATGCTTGTTTTTATAAAGTCTTAAGTCTTTGATGTGATTTACAATTGAGTGGTTTGCATGAATGGCATTGTTTCTATATGCTAAAGTCTGCAACAGATACTTTGAATTTTATTTTATTTCATCTCAGTATGGCTCTTGAAGTCTACCTATGATGGAGTTAAGTGAGTTGTTAAGGAAGAAGACCATATAATGTAGAAGCTGAATTAGGCTATTCATTCCATCAAGTCTTGCAGACGCTGTGATTAGGGGGTTGGAAGCATATGAAATGGTAACCATTTGCAGGCAAAAGACTCCAAACAGACATCTGATGGTCAGTCCTTTTACCAGAATATGAATATCATTATCTTTTGACTGTGGAAGCAATTGCTTTATGTTTTCTTTTCAGTCTGAGAGCTCAGAAGAGCCAGGAGGAGACATGAGAAGTTGTTGGCGGGATAGGATCAGGGTAGACCCTAAGGCTTTCTACAGGTATTTAAGGAATAAAAGAATGACGAGAGTAAGATTAGATCAATCAAGGATAGTGGTGGGAAGTTGTGTGTGGAGTCAGAGGAGATGGGGAAGCACTAAATGAATACTTTTCAACAGTATTCATTCTAGAAAATGACAATGTTGTCGAGGAGATTACTGAGATACAGGCTACTAGTCTAGGTGTGATTGCGGTTCACAAGGAGGAGGTATTAGAAATCCTGCAGAGTGTGAAAATAGATAAGTCCCCTGGACCAGATGGGATTTATCCTAGGATCCTCTGGGAAGCCAGGGAGGAGATTGCTGAGCCTTTGGCATTGGTCTTTAAATCGTCATTGTCTACAGGAATTGTGCCAGAAGACTGGAGGATAGCAAATGTGGTTCTATTGTTCAAGAAGGGGAGTAGAGACAATCCTGGTAACTATAGACCACTGAGCCTCACTTCACTTGTTGGTAAAGTGTTGGAAAAGGTTAAAAGAGATAGGATTTATAATCATCTAGAAAAGAATAATTTGATTAGGGATAGTCAGTACGATTTTGTGAAGGGTAGGTCGTGCCTCACAAACCTTATTGAGTTCTTTGAGAAAGTGACCAAATAGGTAGATGAGAGTAAACCGGTTGATGTGGTGTATATAGATTTCAGCAAAGCATTCGGTAAGGTTCCCCACACTAGGCTATTGTACAGAATAGGGAGGAATGGGATTCTGGGAGATATAGCAGTTTGGATCAGTAATTGGCTTGCTGAAAGAAGTCAGAGGGTGGTGGTTGATGGGAAATGTTCATCCTGGAGTCCAGTTACCAGTGGTGTACTGCAAGGGTTGGTGTTGGGTCCACTGCTGTTCGTCATTTTTATAAATGGCCTGGGTGAGGGCGTAGAAGGGTGGGTTAGTAAATTTGCAGACGACACTAAGGTCGGTGGAGTTGTAGATAGTGACAAAGGATGTTGTAGATTACAGAGAGACATAGATAAGCTGCAGAGCTGGGCTGAGAGGTGGCAAATGGAGTTTAATGCGGACAAGTGTGAAGTGATTCACTTTGGTCGGAGTAACCAGAATGCAAAGTACTGGGCTAATGGTAATATTTTTGATAGTGTAGATGAGCATAGAGATCTCGGTGTCCAGGTACACATATCCTTGAAAGTTGCCACCCAGGTTGACAGGGTTGTTAAGAAGGCATACAGTGTTTTAGCTTTTATTAACAGAGGGATCGAGTTCCAGAACCATGAGGTTATGCTACGCTATACAAAATTCTAATGCGGCCACAGTTGGAGTATTATGTACAGTTCTGGTCACCGCATTATAAGAAGGATGTGGAAGCTTTGCAAAGGGTGCAGAGGAGATTTACTCGGATGTTGCCTGGTATGGAGGGAAGGTCTTATGAGGAAAGGCTGAGGGACTTGAGGCTGTTTTCGTTAGAGAGAAGAATGTTGAGAGGTGACTTATTAGAGATATATAAGATAATCAGAGGGTTAGATAGGGTGGACAGAGAGCCTTTTTCCAAGAATGGTGATGGCAAGCACGAGTGGGCATAGCTTTAAATTGAGGGGTGATAGATATTGGACAGATGTCAGAGGTAGTTTCTTTACTCAGAGAGTAGTAAAGGTATGGAATGCTTTGCCTGCAATGGTTGTAGATTCACCAACTTTAAGTACATTTAAGTCGTCATTGGACAAGCATATGGACATACATGGAATAGTGTAGGTTAGATGGGCTTCAGATTGGTATGACAGGTCAATAGACAATAGGTGCAGGAGTAGGCTATTCTGCCCTTCGAGCTTGCACCACCATTCATTATGATCATGGCTGATCATCCTCAATCAGGTCGGCGCAACATCAAGGGCCGAAGGGCCTGTACTGCGCTGCAATGTTCTATGTTTTATGTTCTATGAAAAGATTTCAGATGTTGGTGGGACTGTATGTTTTCCAAGATATTCACAATCCTGATTAGACCATTCTGAAGTAAGAGTTCATTCTGCATACCCCACCTGCCAAAGGATGACCTGTATTGGGCTAAGTAGGAGTACAGTAGATTTACTGAAATGATAGTTTGTCTTCACAGGTTAAATTATCAGAATAGGTTAAACAGAAAAAAAATGATTCATTGTGGCACAGAAAAAGGCCATTCAGCCCACCAAGTCCAAGCTGACTCTCTGTTGCACAATCCAATATGTCTCATTCACCACTGTATCCCCAAAATCCTGCAAATTTACTTCCACCAATTCCTGATATCATTTCATTGATCTTCTCCACTTGCACCACTCTGTAGGCAGCATGTTCTGCACATTTCCAGTAAATTCAGCCCACAGAAACAGTTGCCCATCTATCATTTTCTCAGTTAAAAATCACACAACACCAGATTATAGTCCAACAGGTTTAATTGGCAGCACAGACTGGAGGCAAATGTGCTGTACTGTTGAAACAATTATCTTTTTGAAGGACATGTATGAACTGGACTCCAGTGTATAGGACATAATTTCAATGCTTGTAGATAATATGGAAATCCAAAGTGTAGTATTATGGACCAGACCAAACCACCTCAAAACATATCCAGGAGACAGCTTAGACCCTGACTAAATGCAAGTTCATGGCATTGCATTCTGGATGTGATTTGATTGGTTAAACTACTAGGCTTTACACACTTTATTCTGACAGCACAATTAGCATACAAATTTAAAAAAAAACACAGAAATGGCATAACTTTAACTTTACCAAAATGTTTAGCAAAATAATATGTTATTCATCAATTGCAGCATCTCAAAAACACACAGTTGGCAAAGGCAAAGTCAGCACAACAGAGTTCCTGCACTTGCTGTCTCCTCCAGTGCAGACTGAAGGAATCTAGCATCAGAGTGAGAACTCAAGCTTTTGTCGCAGCAGGGAGAGGGCTGAATTTATCTCCAAACTCTAACTTTAAAAACTGAAAGCAAAATGAAAACCCTAGCTCTGGGTGAGCCTGACCCGACTCCCTCATACTTCTTTTGACTAATTAAAGATAAAGAGCTATTTACTCACTTTCCATGGAACAAGGACCTCAGTACCAGCTAACAACACCCCTCTTCAAAACAAACAGGACAGAAGACATCCCATTTAACAGCACATGTGGTCACAGGAGTGAAGAATGAAGAAGGTACCAACAGTGTTTGGAGCATATACGTTGGTGAAATGGTCAAACAAATGAAAATTAACACGAGAAGTTGTAGTGACTTGTAATGAAAGGAAGAGGTTAGGCCACAGATCAGCCCAAATCTCATTCAATGTTAGAATGGGATTGAAGGGCTGATTGGACTACTCCTATTCCTATGTTCCTCAGAATGAACAGTGGTGATATAATTTTACACTGGTTACAGGAACAGAAAGTGGGTGGGAATGCACATTGACAAGACTTTGAAGCTCAGAGGGTTAGTTCAAATTGATTAAATACTGCAAAAGGAATGTTTTGTTTTTATTGACCCAGGCACACAGTAGAAAAATAAGGATGAGCATTTCTCAATCATCAGTTTGAACCTAGCTGGATAAACAAGACCAATCTGTGGACTATACTTTAGGGAAGAATTTCTGTGCAATAAAGATTAACTTGAAATGTTTCCAGAGAAAAGAGACTTTAGTTCTTTGGAGGAACTGATGTTGTTTATCTGAGAGCAGAGCAGATTCAGGTTAGATTTGATTGAGCTGGCAGGACAGTCAATTAGTAAATGGACACAAGTCAAGGTGATTGACAATAGAACCAGAGGTCACATGGCAGAGTCGATGTACTACTCTCTGTGGAAAGAACGTGGGGAGTGTGACTAACTGAGATCACTTTTTCAAAGGGGCAGCACGAGGGTAGTGAGCTGAATAGCCTCCTCCTATCATGTATGAAACTACCAAACAGGAAGCAGATATTGCCTGTTTTGCCGCCACACTGGAGAGACATTCCACAAGAGACCTGGGTCATACAAGAGCGTTAACTGTGATCTATAGCCATCAGAGAATGGAACATGCTATCGATGAGCTCTGAGACTCAGAATAATCCGTATTTAACAATTTGAAGCATTATAAAATGCCCTGCAAGATGACCTAAGGTTCACAAATTCATGAAGTTCAACATTGATCTTCCTGAAGTTTGGAGCAGGCTTGAAAGCCTGAATGGTCTACCTCTGCTCCTCTTACTTATCGTCATATGTTTCATTCTGGGGAGGACCATTCAAGTTGTGGAAACATTCAGGAGAGATGAGATTGGAGCAGGTGGAATATTGGACGCGGGGTGGGGGGGTTCAAAGGGAAACAAAGTTAGAGAGAGTGAGGTGAGGCTGGGCCAACTATTAGAGGGTGCAGGGACTGTGCAGAATGTGAGAACAGATTAGGTAGATTTTTAAAATTCCTTTAAGGTATATGGATTTCACTGGTGAGGCCAACATTTGTTACCCGTCCCTTATTGTCCTTGATCTGAGAGACTTGTTTGGCCATTTCAGAGGGCATGTCAGAGTCAGACACATTGTATTCAATCTGTCCTAAGAGGACTCACTGATGTTTGAAATGGGGATCTGAAGTCATCTTTAGGGCAGATGGTAGATTTGCTTAGTGAACCAAGTGTTGTTTTTTAGCAACAGTTGATAAGAAATCAGGTGGTCACCATCAGAAAGACAAGGCTTCAATTCCAGATTTATTAATTAAATTCCACAAATTGCCATGGTGCGAATTGAACCCCATCTTCCCAAAGCATGAACCTGATCCTTGGGTTCCCCTGAACAGCCCAGCTACTGGGAGTCATTTGGGATGCATGACTAGACTCCTTTCCTTAACCCAGCACACAGATAGGCTGTGAACAGCCCGAGACAGCAAGGATCAGGCATCACCAATCATTCGGCCAGATGATTCAGGAAATCGGAAATGGTTATTGTCCAATAATCTATCCAGAGTCAGTGAATGAGGAGAGAATTTTCATCTCCATTGCTTGGATAATAATCTAAAGAGCCCAATCAGATTCCTTTGTGGAATGTTATGACACAGGGATAGCAAGCCAAACCAAATCCACCCCACTATCACTGGATTCACAACACAATGAAAAGAAAACATTCAATGATCCTCAAAGTTATGGAATTATTGCAAATGAGACATGACAAGTCACACATCTTGAACAAGTTTATAACTTTGACAAAAATTAACAATTCATTTTGAAAAAACAGAAGTTAACAGTACACAAATGAACTATAAGACAATCTAATTAATATTTACTATCTAAGCCTAATCCTTTTTGATCATAAACTCCAATCAGACATCTCTCTCACAAATACATGCACACATGAGAGAGCAAAAAACAAAAAATAAAGCCCCAATGGGATGCTTCCAAAACAAATTGCTCACTCCCCTCCCCCCCCCCCCCCCCCCAACCCCCCACCCTCGGTCCCCCTGTCCAAAACCCAGTCAGAACCAGTTCACTTCTTTTTTAAAATTTTATTTTCCACATTCTCTGTGCTGGCTGGCTAGCAATGGTCTTCCCATGATTAACCAATTCAACACACAACCAGCTGCCAGTTCCTAAGCAGAGCAATATGTCAGTTCACCTACAGTGTCTTTACAGCATTAATTATCCTGTTATTAGCTGCTTCAAGGATGCTTACGCCTGTTCCCCAGCAGATGCAGAAAGGCCACCTCCGTGTTGATGGTATTTATCAAAGATCACAGGACAAAGGAAGCATTTCAAAGACTCCCAAAGGCTTCTCTCTTTGAGATAACGTTGATATAAAAACATGGGAGATTCTTGTTCAAATTGAACTGAGTTGGAGGAAACCCCTGTATGAAGAGACCCAATTTTTTGAGAACACCCATCAGTAGATGAAGCATGGAAAAGGAACCAGAGCATGGAATGTCAATGATCTCTAGGCCAAGGACTAATTCTGCCACCTGGAAGCAATAGTCAAATGTGTGGCTGGAGATGTGGCTTTCAAAATCCATGAGAGCAGCACAGAATTTCCTCAGTGAATGATCACACTCATTAGCAAGTAATTGCAAATGACAATGACATTGAACTAATCTGTGTTACCTTTCCAGGCCAGATTCCAACAGCAAAAGTTTTCTTTTTGTTCACTCATCTTCTGTAAAACAAGCTCAAAGTTTAATTCTCAACGTTAAATCACACTTCCAAACCAGAAGTGGGGAAAACCAAAGAAAAGTAGTGATAGTCCCAATGGGAAATGCTGCATTTTACTTGTTTACTTTGAATGGGAATAAAGTTAGTCCATCAAAGGGGTCAGCCAGTGAATTGAGGGTGATACTCTGCCACTGCATCTTTGTCCAGGATTCCTACTGTATTATTCCTTCACATTCTGTTAGAGTGTCTGAAATGGATAGTGATTGGTCAGTTAGAGTACAGCCAGTACCTGGAGCAGACGGCTACTGCACCTGATTAAATTTGATTAGACTTCCTACAGTGTGGAAACAGGCCCTTCAGCCCAAATCGACCCTCCGAAGAGTAACTCATCCAGTCCCATTTCCCTCTGACTAATCCACCGAGCATTAGGGGCAACTTAGCATGGCCAATTCACTTGACCTGCACATCTTTGGATTGTGGGAGGAAACCCATGCAGACACGGGGAGAATGTGCAAACTCCACACAACCTGAGGCTGGAATCCAACCTGGGACCCTGCTGCTGTGAGGTAGCAGTACTAACCACTGAGCCACCATGCCACCCCAAGATTAGTCTTGAGAATGCTGGACAACCCTGGATCATTCCTGAAAAAACATAAAGGAACATAAATATTCAGAGGAAGCTAATGGCATAATCTCAGGTCACAATAAAAAAAAACATTTTTTGCTTCTTCCCACACAGTTCGTGGGTCTGGCTAGCTGGACCTAGTTGCCTTTCAGAAGGTGGTGAGGAACTGTTGCAGGGTCAAAATCGTGGAATTGCCTTCCTAAGGGTATTGTGGCTCTACCTACAGCACATGGACTACAGCAGTTAATGAAGGCAGCTCACCACCACCTTCTCAAGGGCAAGTAAGGACAAGTAATAAATGCTGACCGAACAAGTGATGCCCATGTCCCACAAATGAATTTAAAAGATGCTCAGATTTAGATACAAATCACCCATGTCAGCCTTGAAAAAATGGTCACCAGAAACAGTCTTGCCTTACCTACCTAAGGTATTGTCGGCAGCTGTAACACAGGGAGGGCTGTGCAGACACTGTCAGGAATCACAGTGACAAATCATTCCAGGCAGCTCTGGATCATCTTTGTGCAACTAGTCACAGCGCAGGGAGGTATTGGAGATGAGAGAAAAGTTCCTGCGAGGGCTTCCCATCTGCTTTAACTTTGGAAATCTTGGAAAGTGGGGGATGATCAGGAAGTCACATCCGCATCCAGGGAAAATTCAGCTGCTTGGAGAGCAAAGGAGGAAATAGTAGGTCTCATACAAACTCATACACTTGCCTTCATTAACTGCAAGTGATAACAGATCAATCTTTCCCTCCATAAAATTGCATTACAGCTCAAAGTATCCATGGTAATAAAAATGAGCAACAGTTTAGTTTAGCATGGAGGTGAATTGCAGGTCAATTTGGGAGATTGTAGGTGATTCTGGAGCTAGAGATTTGCATACAGCTGGAAATTGACAAATTCTCTTTAGAATTTATTAACCTGTCATTAACCTGTCTTGGTTTATTGAGAGCTCTTTCCCACTCTGAGTGTTTGAGCAGCTTCCTAAAAGGACAAACCACATTAGTAGCTCATCAGCAGGAGGCTGCATTCAGCAAGAGATATTCAATTCATCTCTGAACCAGAGCATTTCTACCGCTACCCTTGTTTCAATCACTAATTACCCTACCTTTTCAAAGGTGTGGTGTGCTCCATTTGCTGTCAACACCCTAAAGAGACAAAAATGATGAGTAAATATTTTGGTAAATGATGAAAAAAATTGTTATATTGTCTCCACAATTGGAAGTGTCTCAGACAAAGCTATCCCTCAGGAACAATATACATATATCACACAATTAGACACAGAGTTCTAGAATCTTATGTGATACCTCAAGAATATCCTACACAGCCCAGTCCAAGATCAGTAATTGACCAAGTCAGATTAACATGTTTTAGAATAATTAGCAGGGTGAGACAGCAAACATAGGAAGATGTTTTCAGTCAAAGAGCAGAGACAAGTTAAGATAGAGGTATTAATATTGTTATAATCCCAGGTGATGTTATTACTGATAAGTCAGATCCCAGACATGGAACCTGGCTGGCTAGATCATATTCAGATTATTCTGAGTTTATAATGAAATGGTCTCTCTTTGAAAGATAAGCTCATAATACTGCAAGTATTGCTTTAACAATAAAACAGAAGTTTATTCAGAAAAAAAATGATAACATTGAGTAAACAAATCTATCCAGTTATGACAGAAATGCAAAAACATTTTAAGCATAGGCTAAAAGAATGATTCTTTTTATACCAAAACACTCTTTTCCAAATTACAAACATTAAAACGCCTTTTCATCGTACCCAAAGCTTTTCACTTGGACAGTGACCAAAAACACACATAATATCGTAACCAAAAACATTACTTGTACAATACTCACACTAGAATCCTTGTTTCTATCACTTTGGTAGATATACGCCACTTGTAATTTTAACTTATAGATTAACATGTAGGTTCTTCCAGGAGCTAGGATATGGCTGAGCTTAAATGCAGTGCGTTTTGAGTAACGCCTTCAGGGTTTTGTCCCAACATTTTTGGGCTGTGATTAACATTAACTCTTCACGTGAAGATAAAGAAATTCACTATTTCCTTCCCTTCCCAGGAGCACAGGTGCCATATTCATCCAAGGATTTCATAGGACTGCACAAACCAAGAGGAAAACTCTTCTTCCAAACAATGGCTGTATCCCTTAAGCTTTTAAAAAAACAAGTTTCAGAAATTTCTAACAAACCCTGTAGGCGCATTATGGGCCACAAAAATTCTAAAATAAATAAAGATATATAAATTCTGAAGCTAGGCCTCAAAAACTGTTTTTAGAAGAAATCAGCATGGCTACAGCAATACTAACTAAGCCAGTTATTAACCTTAGATACACATAAAATCCACATATTCCGAACTTTAAAAAAAAGCACAAATTTAAAACAAATAAAATTAAATACACCAAGCTGGGTGAGATGTTGAACTATGAAGAGGATGCAGATACTTCAGTGCAACTTGAATCAGTTCAGTGAGTGTGCATATGCATTGTAGTTGAAGTATAATGTGGTTAAGTATGAGATCATCCACTTTGGTAGCAAAAACAGGAACAAGACAAAATTCAGCCACAAAATAAGTTCTTCACAGTGATTAAAGCAGAAAATATATTCAACTAAGAAAAAGTGAGGATTGCAGATGCTGGGGATCAGTGTTGAAGACTGTGATGCTGGAAAAGCACAACTGATCAGGCAGCATCCGAGGAGCAGGAGAATCGATGTTTCAACAGCTTTTGTATGAAGGGATGCAATTTATTTTAAAATACCCATTGATAGAAGGACGTATACAACAGGAACCAGAAAAATGAATACCAGTGACCCCATAGCCAAGACAAATTCCAGAAGTGTGGGTGGAGAAGCAGCTCCAGGATTATGCTCAACAGCCACACATTAATACGCAGAACTCACAATAAATGATGTGGAATTTCCACCGTCAAAAACTGAGATAAAATGGAAATGGGTAAAGATGGTCAAGATGTGGCTCAACCTCCAACACATGGACTGCAGTATTTCAAGAAGCTCACCACCACATTCTCCAGCGTCACTAGGGACAGCCAATAAATGCTGGCCAGCCAGTGAGACCCACTCCACAACTGAAAAATATTTTGTCGGTCAATTGATTGTTTTGCTGATACCACCTTCATGATTGCCATCTTGGACCACTTAGATTGGGAATCCACGATGTCTAGTCTAGTCTAATCTAATCTAATCTAACCGAACATCTTTCCCTTTATTCATCCTGTGAAATCAATACAAACCTACTGTCATAGTGATTTAGAGGTCTCCATGATAGTCATCATCTGTTTGGGCACCTTGTGTCGTCCCTTGCCATCGATTACATGACTCAGATTCTCTACGGAGTCTTTAAAAAACTCACATTTCTCCATTTTTACTTTTTGGCTGTGCTCTGACAGACTTTTTAGGGTTCCTTCTCAATTTATCAAATGCTCCTCTTTGAAGAATTCAATAATCAAGATACCTTCCAGATAACACTGAACTCCTGACACTCTTAATATTTGATGCATGACCCTCTAGAACAGAGTACATGCTGACATGATGGCAAGCGGACATTGCTGGTAGTGGAATAGGCCCTTGTGTGTTGTTATTGTCAGTGGTGGCTGGGACTTCTTCGTGACCCTTATCTATAAGTAAGATTATGAAAGATCCATGTTTGACCATTTCTTTTACCCAGCTAGTACACTGAATAGGACCTCAGTGAGTGGAAGTGTGTATTGATCCACTCTTAGGGCTTTGTTGCCCATCTATTTTGAATGCTGAAATAATGTGAGTTTCAGTAGATCCCAAGTGCATACTCTCTTCTTGAAACATTGGCCCGAGTCCCCTCACAGCCATTGCTCTTGACTCATTCCCGGATGTGTACCATTCTTCCCTGGCGCTGACTGCAGCCAGAGTCCCCTCATTACCGCTTCCCTCAATGTTATCAAAATTTCCAAAGTCTAGTCAACCTCTCATCTGGGAGTAATAAAAGGTGTTTGCAGACAGATTGTTGGTCAGATCCACACTGGCTGGTACTTGTTAGATTAGATTACTTACAGTGTGGAAACAGGCCCTTCGGCCCAACAAGTCCACACCACCCCGCCGAAGCGTAACCCACCCATACCCCTACATCTACATCTACCCCTTACCGAACACTACGGGCAATTTAGCATGGCCAATTCACCTGACCTGCACATCTTTGGACTGTGGGAGGAAACCGGAGCACCCGGAGGAAACCCACGCAGACACGGGGAGAACGTGCAAACTCCACACAGTCAGTCGCCTGAGGCGGGAATTGAACCCGGGTCTCCGGCGCTGTGAGGCAGCAGTGCTAACCACTGTGCCACCGTGCCGCCCAGGTTAGGTTTATAATTCACGGGGAACCAAGAATTTTACACAAGGGAGGCCCAGTTAAAACTCTGCGCAGGATCACTTTATTGACAATGGTCAGATCTCCACAGCTGGAACTAGTCTGAGCCCAAAGCTCCTCACCTTGTGAATCATCCAGCCAACTAACTTACAGGAGCAGTACACCAATTACAAAGATAACAGATATTGACCCTTCAACTAAGGGAGATGGGTGTTTTCGGTCCACCACAGTCCATGCCCCTCATAATCTTATCCACCTCTATCAGGCCCCTCCTCAGGCTTCTCTGCTCCAAAGAAAACAGCCTGAGCTTATGCAGCCTCTCTCCATCGCTAAAATGCTCTCTCTCCAGGTAACACCCTGGTGAATCTCCTCTGCATCCTCTCCAGTCTTTTTGTTTCAAACTCAGAACAATATGGCTTTATTAAACCTCATTCTCCATAAACCCATATCCTTTGCTCTTGGAGTTGATGAAGATTATGAAGCAGATGGGCAGGATGAGAAGCTTTGGAATGACCGGCAGATATACAGTGGTGGACTCAGTCCTCTTCACCGTAAAACAGCAAGAACGGAGTTGGTCAGTAAGTCTCAATGTTGCTGCAGTGAATCTTGCAGCAGGGTAACAGAGCATGAGGTCAAACATACAAATAATATGTTCCTTGATGGAGCAATCCAGTTTGTCCCTCTCCCTTGCTGTTTCCCACAGACCTGTAATTTGCTCACCTTTAAATACTGACCCAAATATCTCCTTAAAGTTCCTGTTGAATCTGTTTCCACTGCCCTTTGAGGCAGTGCCTTTCAGATCAGAGAAATTCCTGAAGGAGGCAGTTGCTTAATTCTGTGACAGAATACGAGGTTAAATCAATATTTTAACTCATTCCATTTAATAGTTTTTGGATTTGGTGAAACTCATCGACACAGTGAACCCTGTTATTGAATACTAATGTATCATCCACCCCTGTTCTGTGCCCTATATGCACGCCAGGCCAAGTAAAGATAGCAGATTTCATTCCTGAAAGGGCATTGAATGAATCGGATGGACTTTTTCGACTCTCAGCAAAGGTCACATGCAGCCATTAGATTAGCTTTTCATTTAACTTTCAGATACTTAAAATTTCATTCGTGTTCTACCTTCTGCTGTGATGGGATTGGAACCCATAGCCTAAGACTTGAGTGTCCGGATTATTCACACAGTGAAGGTAGAAGTATATCACTACCTCCCTTTGTGACCCATGCACAAATTCAGGGCCAGGATAGATCCCACGTGGCTGTGATGCCTTACAGTCAGATGGATACTGGGGAGATGTTCTTGCACTGATGGAACTATTCCTGAGGAAGGTGTGAACACTTTCGTTATAACCAAGAGGGACACACCTTACTGCTTGAGGAGATGACCTCAATGTCAGTATAACTGTGGGTTATTTGGAAATTGAACTGCATTTCTGAGTGAGTCAATGTCTTTCCATACTGACATAAGAATGCACCTAACAAGATCAGCACATCAAATTACATTAAATATTTTTAAAAATAAAATTTCAACACAAAAACAAAATACTGGAATTTCAAAATGAAAATCAAAGTCTTGCTTACACTCAGCAGGTAGACATCTGTGGAGAGAAACAGGATTAATGTCTTGGTTGGATGACTGTTCACAAGAAAATTTAATCATAAAAAGTTCACAGAATCTGTTACACTCTCATAGTGCATCCTTGACAGACTGAAGAATGTGTAAATGGTTTGTTACCATGTACCTGTAGCCTAGTCTCTTTCTGGATCAGATGCAGAGAATCATGTTCTGACCTGTACTCCACCAGACACAGGTAAGTGTGATTGTCCCTCACACTCAGCTGGTTTATCCTGGTTGAGGCGTTTCCCTCCTCTGGGTTCCCGATGAGCTCGTACCGATTTCCACTGTGTACGGTTGTTCAATTTCCTTGTGATTGGGCTGTAAATATAATAATGTGTTGGTCGGGCTCCTTCTTCGTTCAGGTTATAGTGATCAGGGTGTGGGTGTCCCAGTCCTGAAGATCCAGGGTAAAGTAACTGAATCTCCCTCTGTCCCACTCTCCACTGAGACATTTCTCTGAGCAGCTGAGGAAAGGACAAGCATCAGAATGGATGGGGTCAGTGTCCACAAGTTCTAAATTAAATTTGTTACATTTCTTTCAACTTCACTATAAAATGGTAATAGTTCCTGTCAGTATGCTGTTCCTTTAACAAGGTTATGTTGCCCTTGGTTATTTTTTGAGCGGGATCGTAAAGGTCTGATGTGATACTTGAAAAGGCCTTTAAACTTTTTTATAAAAGTGCTTGTAAAATGAAAGGGGAGCGGCCAGTTCTCCCAGCTCAGGTTTTAGCAAGCAGTCTGTTTAAAACTGCTGCTGAAAGAATGCACCGGAGGGGGATAATTTCCAGATTCAACTGAGGTTTTCTGGCTGACTCTCTCGCTCTGACATCACTCCTTAAGAACCTGTGTTTGATTTTACCTTTTTTTGCCAAGGGGCTGACTATGGGAATGTTGCAGATTTTTGACACCACATCATTAAGTTGCAAAAGAGTCAAGTAGATTTTCAGATCGGTTAAGTTATTCTAAATTCAGTTCTCTTCTGTTCATATTTCATTCGGTAGTCTATAAATAAATTATGTTTTGTTTAAAACTGAGTAGTTGGGCCAGCTGCATCTCTCTTGGAATATCCACTCTGCACCTGCTTAAAACAATGAGAAAAGTTAGGGCCTGGGCTACTTTCCTGATGTGTTTTGAGTGGGTCTGGCCTGGTCCATAACACCCCCTCATGTCTCTCACAGATCCAGACATTCCCCGACAAGAATCACTCTGATCAAAATGTATCCCCACCTGTCAATTTAAGAACCTTGATCATAAGATACTTATAAATCAGGAAATCCATTCAACCCTTTCGAATACATTCATGCAGAACCTTCTCTCTGTTACTCAATATTCTTAAATAAGGTCAAGATTCTTATTGCCTTCCCCCATCACTCTCTCCAGCAATCGCATTGTAAGTATTTCCCACACTCTTTGTGAAGGAGAACCCCCCCTAATATCATTCCGAATGCGGCCATTCACAAGTTCCAACTGTAAGCTTTGGTATGATGATAGATAAATTTAAAGGCATATTCCAGATTATTTTTTATGTCAGTGATGAGTAAGTTGATTGAGCTTTTTGGAAACAGACCAAGAAGACCGATAAAGGCTGAGTGGTAGGCATTGTCTACATTGACTTTAGCAAGGCCTTTGACAAGGTTCCACATGATAGACTGGTTTCCAAGGTTGGATCACATGGGTTCCGGGGATGAGCCAATTGAATTGACTTGATGATAGGACAAAGAGGATGGTCGTAGAGGATTGCTTCTCAGACTGAAGTCCTTTGACCAACAGTGAGCCGCAAGTATCAGTGCTGAGGCCCACTGTTGTTTATCATTTATATAAACGATCCTGGTGAGAATCCTTATTGGTGACGCCCTACCAGGGAAAGCTAGAGCAGCCAGGTTTCTGGCACTGGGTCTGGCTCTGTGGCTCAGAAGGGAGTGAGGAAGAATAGGAAAGTGACAGTGATTAGAGATTCAATCGTGAGAGGAACAGACTGGAGATTCTGTGATCCCGAGTGAGACTCCCAGACGGTATGATGCCTCCTGGGTGCCAGGGTCAGGGATGTCTCAGATCGATTCTACAAGATTGTTGGGGAGGAGAGAGAGCAGGCTGAAGTTGTGGTACACATCGGTACAAATGACACAGGTAGGGACAGGGAGGAGGACCTGAAAAGAAAATACAAGGAGTTAGTTTGGAAGCTAGAAGGCAAGATGAATAGAGTACTAATCTCAGGATTGCTACTAGTACCATGGGCTAGTGAGGCTATGAACAGAGAGCTAGTGCAGATGAAAACATAGCTACATGGCTGGTGTAGGAGGGAGGTCTTCAGATATGTAGATCACTGGGATACCTTCTGGAGAAGATGGGCCCTGTACAAGAAGGATGGGTTGCACCTGCACTGGAGGGGCACCAATATCCTGAGTGGGACGTTTGCTGGAGCTCTTCCAGAGGGCTTAAACTAGATTGGCAGGGTGGTGAGAAACTGAACTACAGATCAGATGATGGAGTAGCTAATGAACAGCTAGATACAGCATGCAGAGAGTCTGTGAGGAGGGATATGCACTGGATAGGGCAAAGGTGCAGTCAGTGTGGTGGGTTGAAGTGTCTATTTTAATGCAAGAAGAATCAGGAATAAGGGTGATGAACTCAGAGCATGGATCAATACTTGGAACTACGATGTTGTGGCCATTATGGAGACTTGGATAACACAGGGCTAGGAATGGTTGTTGGATGTTCCAGAGGTTTAGATGTTTCAAAAGGAATGGGGGGAGGTAAAAGAGGTGGAGGAGTGACATTAATAATCTGGAATAGTGTCATAGCTGCAGAAAGGGAGGTTATCGAGGAGGGTTTGTATACATAATCAGAATGGGTGGAAGTCAGAAACAGGAAAGGAGCAATCACTTTATTGGCAATTTTCTAGACACCCCAATAGCAAGAGAGACATGGAGGAGCAGATTGGGAGGCAGATTTTGGAAAGGTACAGAGCTAATAGAATTGTTGTCATGGGTAACTTCCCTAATATTGAACCTCCTTAGTTTAAATAGTTTAGATGGAGCAGTTTTTGTCAGGTGTGTCCAGAAAAGGTTCCTGACTGAATATGTAGATAGGCCAACTAGAGGGGAGACCATATTGGGTTTGGTGCTTGGCAACGAACCATGCCATGTGTCAGATCTCATGGTGGGAGAACATTTTGGTAATTGTGATCACAAATCCCTGACCTTTACGATACTCATGAACAGGCAGAGGAGCAGACAGTATGGGAAAGTATTTAACTGGGGGAGGGAGAATTACAATGCTATAAGGCAGGAACTGGGGCACCTAAATTGGAACAGATGTTCTCAGGGAAATGCATGACAGAAATGTGAAGGTTGTTTAGGAAGCACTTGCTGATAGTGCTGGTCAGGTTTGTCCCACCGAGGCAAGGAAGGGATGGTAGGTTGGAAAAAACCTTGGATGAAGGTTGGTGAAGTTGTGGAGAGTGTGGAGGGCTGTTATGGGTTGTTAGGAAACATTGACAGGATGCAGAACTGAGCAGATAAGTAGCAGATGGAGTTCAACTTGAAAAAGTGTGAAGTGATTCACTTTGGAATGTTGAATTTGAATGCAGAATACAGGGTAAAAGGCAAGATTCTTGTCATTGTGGAGAAACAGAGGGATCTTGGATTCCACGTCCATAGATACCTCAAAGTTGCCACCCACATTGATAGGGTTGTCAAGAAGGCATATTGTGTGTTGGCTTTCAATAGCAGGGGATTGAATTTAAGAGCTCATAGTGCAACTCTATAGAGCCCTGGTTAGACCACACTTGGAATATTGTGTTCAGTTCTGGTGGTCTCAGCATAGGACAGATGTGGAAGTTTTAAAGAGGGTGCAGAGGAGGTTTACTAGGATGCTGCTTGCATTGGAGGGCATGTCTTATAAAGAAAAGTTGAGGAGGCGAGGGCTTTTCTCATTGGAGCGAAGAAGGATGAGAGGGGACTTGATAGAGGTGTACAAGATGATGAGGGGCATAGATAGAGTGGATATCCAGAGACTTTTTCCCATGGTAGAAATATCAACATGAAGGGGTATAATTTTAAGGTAATTGAAAGCAAGTATAGGGGAGATGTCAGATATCAGCATCCAAGGAGCAGGAGAATCAATGTTTTGGACATAAGCCCTTCATCAGGAAGTGCTTATGCCCGAAATGTCAATTCCCCTGCTCCTTGGATGCTGCCTGACCTGCTGTGCTTTTCCAGCACCACACCCTCAACTCTGAAGTGGTGTGTCAGGTAGACAGGGTGGTGAAAAGAGCATTTGGCATACTTGTCCTTATCGGTCAGAGCATTAGGTACAGAAATTGGGACATCATATTATGGCAAAACAAGTTATTGGCCAGGCCACATGTCGATTATTGCTTACAATTCATGTTGCCCTGTTATTAAACTGGAAAGAATGCAAAAAAAAAAGAGTTACAAAGATGTTACTGAGACAGTAAGGTTTGAGTTATAAAGATTTCAAGACACGTTGGACAGACTGGTGCTTTTCTCCCCTGGACTACAGGATAGATTAGACTAGCCTTTATTGTTATCTATACTTGATGTGTAAAGTGAAATGTTTAAGCATCGTCATTACAGAGCCAACTTAGATACCGAGGCACAGCTTGTTTTGTGAATAGATTTATCAGAGAAATAAAATGTCCAGTTTTACAGCAAAGAGTACAGTACAGCAGACCATGCTGGCAATTAACTTCCAGTGTGCACTGGCTCCACACCGTGCCAGCAGCATGCGACTCCAGGAAGCTGCCATGGGAGGCCACTGTGCCAGGCTGGGAGGAGTCCATGCCATGCCAGGAGGCTGTTGTGCCAAGCTGGGAATTGTTACTTGCTGAAGGCTGAATCATTGCTGGAGGTGGGAATTGTTACCAAATGTCGGGTTACATCACTTGCCATAGGATGGGCCCGAAAGCTGGTAGTCGTCGTCAAAGACCGACAGTCAAAGGGAAGAAAAGAGGAAGGAGGAGAAGAAGAAGAAAAAGTACTTGGAGGAAGAAAAAGAGAAGAGTGAGGAGAAAAGAAGGAGAGCTTATAAAATTATAACAGGTTCAGAGAAGGTGAATAGGTAAGGTCTTTTCCTCAAAATAGGGTACTCCAAAACAAGAGGGCATAAGTTTAAGGTGAGAAGGAAAAGATTTAAAAGGAACCAAAGGATAACTTTCTCACACAGAGGGTGGTGCGTTTATGAAACAAGCTGCTAGAGGAAGTGGCAGAGGTGGGTAAAATTACATTTAAAAGTTGTTTGGACAGGTACATGAAGAGGAAAGTTTAGAGGCATATGTCCCAAACACGAGAGGAAGGGACGAGTTCAGTTTAGGAAACCTGGTCAGCATGGGTGAGGAGGGCCGAAGAGCCTGCTTCTGTGCTGTGTACCGACACACCAATTAGTTTTTAGGTAGAGGTGGAGGGGGGATATCAGCCCTGTGGCTCTTCACTGCTTGAACTTTAAAGATGAGCTGAGAGATTGAATGTTTCCTAATCTGCACTTTAAATGGAAACCCTTTATTTTGAAGCTGTTCCCTGTTTGACTTCTGTTCACAAGAGCAAATATTCTCTTAGAATCTACCTTTCTAAGCCTCTTCAGAATCTTCTTTGTTTCATATTTTCTTCTCAAATTATTTTTCATTCATTCATTGGTGTCACTGGCTCAGATTATGTGCATTTATTGTTTAAACTGACTGACCAGGAGCAGCTATCTTCTTGAACTGCTGCCGTCCTGAGGTGCAGGGGTTACCTCCAGTAATTTTAGGGATGGAGTTTAAGGAGTTTTACCCAGCAACACTGAAGGAATGGCAATATAGTAAGAATGAAACCAGACTACTCTTTATTGACCAAGGCACCCAAAACCTACCAGAGCAGATACAGCCTTGTCAACCCTACAAAGTCCTCCTCATTAACATCTAGGAGCTAGTGCGAATATTGGAAGAGCTGTCTCACAGACTGCTCACCTAACAGCCTCACATCATCAAACTTATGGAATCATCACTTGCAATGTCTCAGATGCCACTATCACCATCCCTGGATATGTCCTGTCCAACCAGCAGATCAGACCCAGCAGAGGTGGAGGCACAGTGGCATACAGTCGGCAGGGAGAGGTAGTTGAAATCCCCAATGTGAACTCCCCAACTTAAAGATAACATTGTAGCCCATTCAACCACAATCTGTAACCTCACAATCCAGGTTAACCCACACATCACCATTCCCATCAGGCTGGGAGATCAATGAAAAGTAACAGTGAGCAACACCATGCAAATGAAATAGTATGATGCAAACACATTAAAAGTACAACCTTCAGGAGTTACTTGCTTGTCAAGCAGCAGAAACAACACACAATAGAACCATCCCATAAATAATGAATCACATGGCTCTGCAGTCTTGCTACATCCAATGCTGGTGGAGCAAGTAAACAACTCGCTGAAGCAAAGGAGGTTACACATATATCCCCTCAATCACAGGAGAGTCCAACACACCAATGTAAAAGATAAGGCTGAAGCATTCACCAAAATCTTCAGCCAGAAGTGCCAAGTAAGGGATTAACCTCGAATCCTCCAGAGGCTTCCAGCATCACAGATACTAGTCTTCAGCCAATTCCATTCACTGCACGTTATCTCAAGAAACTGCTCGAAGCACTGGGTACTGTGAAGGCTGTGGGCCCTGGCAATAATACTGAAGAGGTAAAAACAATGACTGCAGATGCTGGAAACCAGATTCTGGATTAGTGGTGCTGGAAGAGCACAGCAGTTCAGGCAGCATCCAAGGTGCAGCGAAATTGACATTTTGGGCAAAAGCCCTTCATCAGGAATAAAGGCAGTGAGCCTGAAGCATGGAGAGATATGCTAGAGGAGGGTGGGGGTGGGGAGAAGGTAGCATAGAGTACAATGGGTGAGTGGGGGAGGGGATGAAGGTGATAGGTCAGGGAGGAGAGGGTGGAGTGGATAGGTGGAAAAGGAGCTAGGCAGGAAGGACAAGTCCAGACAAGTCATGGGGACAGTTACTGAGCTGGAAGATTAGAACTAGGGTGAGGTGGGGGAAGGGGAAATGAGGAAACTGTTGAAGTCTACATTGATGCTCTGGGGTTGAAGTGTTCCGAGGTGGAAGATGAGGCGTTCTTCCTCCAGGCGTCTGGTGGTGAGGGAGCGGCGGTGAAGGAGGCCCAGGACCTCCATGTCCTCGGCAGAGTGGGAAGGGGAGTTGAAATGTTGGGCCACGGGGCGGTGTGGTTGATTGGTGCGGGTGTCCTGGAGATGTTCCTTAAAGCGCTCTGCTAGGAGGCGCCCAGTCTCCCCAATGTAGAGGAGACCGCATCGGGAGCAACGTATACAATAAATTACATTACTGGATGTGCAGGTAAAGCTTTGATGGATGTGGAAGGCTCCTATAGGGCCTTGGATAGAGGTGAGGGAGGAGGTGTGGGTGCAGGTTTTACAGTTCCTGTGGTGGCAGGGGAAAGTGCCAGGATTGGAGGGTGGGTTGGAGGGGGGCGTGGACCTGACCAGGTAGTCATGGAGGCAACGGTCTTTGCGGAAGGCAGAAAGGGGTGGGGAGGGAAATATATCCCTGGTGGTGGGGTCTGTTTGGAGGTGGTGGAAATATCGGCGGATGATTTGGTTTATGCGAAGGTTTGTAGGGTGGAAGGTGAGCACCAGGGGCGTTCTGTCCTTGTTACGGTTGGAGGGGTGGGGTCTGAGGGCGAAGGTGCGAGATGTGGACGAGATGCGTTAGAGGGCATCCTTAACCACGTGGGAAAGGAAATTGCAGTCTCTAAAAAGGAGGCCATCTGGTGTTTTTTGTGGTGGAACTGGTCCTCCTGGGAGCAGATACGGCGGAGGCGGAGAAATTTGGAATACGGGATGGCATTTTTGCAAGAGGTAAGGTGGGAAGAGGTATAATCCAAGTAGCTGTGGGAATTGGTGGGTTTACAAAAAATGTCAGTGTCAAGTCGTTTGTTATAAATTGAGATGGAGAGGTCCAGGAAGTGGAGGGTGGTGTCAGAGATGGTCCAGGTAAATTTAAGGTCAGGGTGGAATATGTTGGTGAAGTTGATGAATTGCTCAACCTCCTCGCGGGTGCACGAGGTGGCGCCAATGCAGTCATCAATGTAGCGGAGGAAGAGGTGGGGAGTGGTGCCAGTGTAATTATGGAAGATCACCTCCACCCTCCTCTAGCTTATCTCTCCACGCTTCTGGCTCACTGCCTTTATTCCTGATGAAGGGCTTTTGCCCGAAACTTTGATTTCGCTGCACCTTGGATGCTGCCTGAAATGATGTGCTCTTCCAGCACCAATAATCCAGAATAATACTGAAGACTTGAGTTCCAGGACTTGTTGGACTAAGCTGTTCCAGTACAGTTCCAACATTGGCATTTACCCAACAAAGTAGAAAATTGCCCAGGTATGTCCTGTTTATTCAAGGCAAGTGAACGAGTCTAAATGAACCAGTGACTGCTCTCTTGGTCTACTCTCAATCATCAGGAAAGTGATGCAAGATGTGTATGATTGCCATTAACATCAAAGCCACATTTGAAAGTGGTATGGCATCAAGTAGCCTGAGCAAAATTGAAGGTAATGGGAATCAGGGGTCAAACCTCCACTGGTTTGAACCATACCTGGCACATAGGAAGATGGTTGTGGTTGTTGGAGGTCAGTCACACCAGCTTCAGCA
The DNA here is from genome assembly GCF_047496795.1 of Chiloscyllium punctatum. Taxonomy (NCBI): domain Eukaryota; kingdom Metazoa; phylum Chordata; class Chondrichthyes; order Orectolobiformes; family Hemiscylliidae; genus Chiloscyllium; species Chiloscyllium punctatum. Next base: position 8,417,452 of record NC_092740.1, read on the forward strand.
CACCTTGGCAGGAGTTTTTCAGGATAGTGTCCTAGGCCCAACATCTTCAACTGCTTGATGAACCTCCATCCACCATAAGGTCAGGAGTGGGGATGAGTGTTCACTGACCAACATGGGATTCAGGAGAACATCACCACCGACAAGCTTCCCTCCAAGAAACTCACAATCCTGATTTGGGAATATTTCATCATCCCTTCAGTGTCACTGGGACAAAGTCCTGGAACTCCTTTGCCAATCACCTTATGAGTGTCCCTGCAGCTGAGGGAATGCGGCAGTTCTAGAAGGCAGCTCACCATTCCCTTCTCCAGGACAATTAGGGATGGCAAATAAAGGCTGACTGAGCATATGAAGCTCACATCCACTTGAGCAAATACAAGATAAGTATAGCTGCAGGTTAGGATGGTCTGTATCTGCTGCCATTTTTCATTGAGGTCATAGAAATTACTAGTTTGGAGCATGATGGTAGAGTAAGTGTTGGTCCATTATTGCAGTGTACTTTGTAATTTTATTTTTATTCCTGCAACGGTGTTAAGGTGGGAATTCCAGTGACACTGAACTGGTTGAGAGGGGAACTTGTAGATGGCTGTATTTCTATTGGATCTGCAGTCCTTGTCCTTTGAAATTGTAATGATTCTGGGTTCACTGAGTGCACTCTGAGGAGATTTGGTACCTTGCTACCGGGCATTTAGCTGCTGGTGCACATTGTTACTCCTGAGCATCGGTGGTGAACAGAGTGGATGTGGATGTGGTACTGACCAGGCAGCTATTTTGTCCCAGATAGTGTCAAGCGTCTTGAATGTTGTTAGAACTGCACTCATCCAATCAATGGGGAGTATTCCATTACGCTCATAACTGGTCAATACACTTCCGAGTCAAGAGGTATGTTAATTCACAGGACTCTTAGCCTGTCCCCTGCTCTTGGAATTTCATTTGCACTCCTGGGTTCACTCCTGGTCCACAACTGAGTGAGCCATTCAGACACCAGTTAAGAGCCAAGCACATTACTGTGGGTCTGGAGTCACATGTGGGTCAGACCAAATAAGGATGGCAGTGTATCCAGAAAATTAAAAACCATGACAGACTTTTCAAGTAGCAGTACCACCAGTGATGGATCTGCCAGCATGAGGTGGCTCAATGCATCCACATTTGCTACTTGGCCTCCCAGACTGTGTTCCAACTTGTAATTATACACACTTAGCATTAGGGCCCGCCACTGAATTTGGCCTGAAGATATGGGAAGTACTGCCCTGTCCTCTTTAAAAAGACCCAGCAGGGGTTTGTGATCCAATAGTATTACAAATTTATGTTCATAAAGATATTGGCAGAACGTCGTGGCTCCAGATATGACCATCAAATGTACATTCCCTATCTGGACATATTTATATTCTGCATCAGCCAAAATCCTGGATGTGTACACAATTGGGCATTCCTCTCCACTGGGCCACCTATGAGCTCATGCTACTTTGATCTTGTACTGGGAGGCATTGCATGTCAAAACCAGGTTTCACTTGGGATCACAGTGTGCCAACACCTTAGAGAATGATAGCTGTTTCTTCACTTCCTTACAGGCTATGGCTTGGCTATGTGACCATTTCCCAGACTGATCCTTTTTAAGGAGTTGATACAAAGGTGCCAGGATGGAGGCCAGGTTATGTATGATCTTTCTGTAATAGATCACCAGCCCCTGGAAATACCTAAACTCTAGTACTGTTGGGGGAGTAGGGACACCTTTGCCTGCCCCCACTTTATCTTCCAATGGGTGTTACCTGGTCTTATCATCTCTGTAATCTCAGTAGGTCACTTGGGGTAACTGGAAAACATATTCTTCCCTTCGAAGGCATATGTCCACCTGGGAGAAATGTCTAAGAAACATGTCCACATCCTCTAAGTGCTCCTTGTTTTTTCTTCCCACTCATTAGCACAACATCTAGCTCAGTGGCGAGCAGGGACAGAGCTTCTAAAATGCTCTCCACTGTCCACTGAAAAATTGCACAGGCTGACGATACCTGAAATGGCTGTCTCATGTATTGGTACAAACTCTATGGGAAGTAATCGCAGCACACTTTGGAGAATCATCATCTAACTGCAATTGCAAACACACATCGCTCATGCCCAGCTTCATGACGGACAGCGCACCCTGCCAACTTTGCATATCAATCATCAATTGATATTTATCCAGCTGTTAAAAATGTTTTACTGTTTGTTTAAAATCCCGACAAAGACGAACCGACCCATCGGATTTCACAATTGGTCTGATTGATGCTGTCCATTCCAAAAACTGGACTGGTTTGGTGATTCCTTCCAATCTTCTGATTTTTGCCTCTACCTTTGCCAAAGGCACTGGGCGTGCCTTGCAGAATGTGCAATTGCTTTCTGGTCAACATGCAAGATCGTCTTGGCTCCTTTGGTAGTTCGTTGACCTTCCAAAAAAACTTCTGGGTATTTAATTAGGATTTCACTCAGGCAATCATGTTCGATTCAAAAATTCAAGGTGAATATTTCTCAACCAATTTTGCCCCATCAAGCTTGGGTACAAGTCTTTTACAACAAACAGTGATAACTGAACCAGCTACTTATTTTAAGAGATCGTAGCTGAAATTGTATCCTTAATTTGTAAAGGTTTCCTGATATCAGTTCTCAAACTAGCTGAGGTCTTGTGCAATCTTAAAGGTTGGAGTCTAGAGTGAATTTTGTCAAAGACTGGTTCTGTGATCACTGAAATTGCCATGCTGGTATCCACCTCCATTAGAATCGGGTGGCCATTTAACCAGACTTTAATTTTGACCAGGCTGGTATCTCATCACCATGTCACCTGTTATTTGCATGTGGAGAGTTCTTGTCATTGATACAGCTCCCTCAGAGCCAGCTCTTAGAGTGCACAGAATGTCCAACACTCCTGTTCTTATCTGTCAGCCAGGGCTCCCTAATGGACCAGATTAACCACCTTAAAAAAAGAACTCATATTCTATGAGGTCTACCTGGCTGGCATTGTTACAATCATAACACTCTCCTCATACTCTTCAAGAGATGCACTTGATCCCAGTTGTCTCTATCTAATGTATGCCAGCTTATTATTTTTCACCAGATCCTCAATATCTTTATTCATCTATTGTTCCCTACTCCAACCAACCTTACTCTTCATTCTAATGGAACATGATGCCTCTGACCTCTCATTGTCTCATTTTTTAAACCTCCCACATGTCAGTCATCCCTTTTCCTATGAACAGTTTACTCCAATCAATTTTGAAAGTTCCTTTCTCATGGCATCAAAATTTGCCTGACTCCAATGATTGATTTTCAGTTTTATGCAACACTTATCCTTTTCCATAACTTTTTTAAAACTAACAAATTATGATCACTGGTCCCAAAATGTTCCCCCACGAACTCTTCACTTGTCTTACTTACCAAGAAAAGATCAAGTTTTGGGCATCCGCAGATTGATACAGAAAATTTTCTTGAACACATTCAACAATTTCCTCACTAACCAAGCCCTGAACACTGTCCCAGTCTATGTTTGGAAAGTTAACATTCATTACTGTGATAACTTTAATATTCTTACATGTATCTGAGATCTGGCTACATATTTGCTCCTCAATTTCCCTCTTATAGTTGTGGGGCATATAGAACAATCGCATCGAGGTGATCAGTCCTGTGATTTATAAAATCATAAGGAGCATACCCAAGGTGAATTCGAAAGATATTTTCCTTAGACTGGGTGAGTCCAAAACTCGGGGCATATATTTAAGATGAGAAGAGAATGATTTAAAGGAACTGAGGGGCAACCTTTTCACACAAAGGTGGTTCATATGTGAAATGAACTGTCAGAGGAAGAGCTGAATGCAGGTACAGTTATAATGTTTAAAAGAAATTTGGATAGGTACATGAATAGAAATGGTTTTGAGGGATATGGGCCAAACACATGTAAATGGGAATAGTTCAGTTTGGGAATTTTGGTTGATGTGGATGAGTTGGATCAGGTTCTGTGGTCTGGGTTTCAAATCCCACCTCAACAATCTGGAATTAACAGTCTCATGATGACAATTACCTCTTGGAAAGGAAATCTACCTTCCTTACCCTTTTGGTTCACTCCAGACCCACAGCAATGTGGCTGACTCTGAACTATCCTCTAGTCAGTTAGGGATGGACATTGAATGCTGGGTCAGCCAATGAAAACTTCATCCTGTGAATGAATGCTAAAAACAGAGTCCATGGATGGTAACATGACCAAACCCATATTGTGCTCAGGATTCAGTAATTTCAGATGATGAGAAATGACATTGATTGCTCCAAAAGTTAAAATGTTCAGGAGGACTGTGGAGAGGTTAGCCCAGCTTACAATCACAAGTCCCAAAGCCAGATCATGCAGCAGAGTCAAGGAAAAAAATGTCTTAGCAAAACGATAACAAAGCTAAATTAAAGTCTGTAAGAAACAGATTGAACAGATTCCAGCTCTTTGCTCCAGAACTGGGAAGGTTTACTGATGGAGATGGTGAAAGTTATGAGGTGTTAGATAGAATCAACAAACAGGAAATGTGGAAGGCCCTGAAACCATGAACTGTAAATATAATAGCACCAAATTATCAGGAGAAGCTTCTCCACAGGGAGTGGTTAGAATATGGGACCTACTTGTATACGGAGTGGTTGACACAATGACCAATATTGTTATATATAAGGAGAAGCTTGATCAAATCTTGAAGGAGGAAGCAACAGGAGGAAATACTGACAAAATGAGCAAAAGAAGGGTGAGAGGACCTTGTGCAGAACATGATCACTGACAAAAACCAACACAATGGATGGTCTGATTATGTAAATCTAAATTGCATGTTCCTTCATTTCAGAATACTTATAGGCACTGCTGACATTTTCATTTACTCATGGGATGGGATTTTGCAAGCGGGGCCAGCACTTCCTACCCATCCCTAATTACCCTTGAGAAGATGGTGGGTACCTGTCTCCTTGAAATGCTGCAGCTCATGGTGTTCGAACTCTTGCTGATGTTTAATGATTTTTGTTTTATTTTATCAATCTTTGTTTGGAACTGTGAGCTGAAGATGACAAACAACTTCTGATTTGGCTGTGTGCCCATGCCTGGAAATTAATTGTAGGTTGATTCTCATCGACACAATTCCATAGACACTTACACACCAGGGGAGAGCAATATATTTAAACAGATACCAGAAGTTGCCCATAAATTAGGTCATTCCCTGGGAATTAGTTCCAGCAATACTTACCTGGCAAGGGAGATGGAGAGGCCGGTGACCTATTTTTCAAAAAAAATTGAACTAACATCAGAAAAACAACTTAATGGGAGAAAAGAAAGCAAAGTTGGCAGCTCTTCAATAATATGTTCGACATGGAAATAATAAGACTGTCATTTTTACCGATCATAATCCACTGAATTTCATAGAAGGAGCTTAGATCTACAGCTGGAGAGGTGTTGGAGGACTGGAGGAAAACCAATGTGGTACCGTGATTCAGAATGTGAGCAAGGGATAAATCAGATAGCTACAGGCCAGTCAGTCAGTAGCAAGGTCTGGATGAGTGGTGCTGGAAGAGCACAGCAGTTCAGGCAGCATCCAAGTAGCTTCGAAATCGACGTTTCGGGCAAAGGCCCTTCATCAAGAATAAAGGCAGTGAGCCTGAAGCGTGGAGAGATAAGCTAGAGGAGGGTGGGGGTGGGGAGAAAGTAGCATAGAGTACAATGGGTGAGTGGGGGAGGGGATGAAGGTGATAGGTCAGGGAGGAGAGGGTGGAGTGGATAGATGGAAAAGAAGATAGGCAGGTAGGACAAGTCCGGACAAGTCAAAGGGACAGTTACTGAGCTGGAAGTTTAGAACTAGGGTGAGGTGGGGGAAGGGGAAATGAGGGAACTGTTGAAGTCTACATTGATGCCCTGGGATTGAAGTGTTCCGAGGCGGAAGATGAGGCGTTCTTCCTCCAGGCATCTGGTGGTGAGGGAGCGGCGGTGAAGGAGGCCCAGGACCTCTGCCCTCAGACACCACCCCTCCAATTGTAACAAGGACAGAACACCCCTGGTGTTCACCTTCCACCCTACCAACCTTCGCATAAACCAAATCATCCACCGACATTTCCGCCACCTTCAAACAGACCCCACTACCAGGGACATATTTCCCTCCCCACCCCTTTCTGCCTTCCACAAAGACCGTTCCCTCCGCGACTACCTGGTCAGGTCCATGCCCCCAAACAACCCACCCTCCAATCCTGGCACTTTCCCCTGCCACCGCAGGAACTGTAAAACCTGCGTCCACACCTCCTCCCTCACCTCTATCCAAGGCCCAAAAGGAGCCTTCCACATCCATCAAAGTTTTACTTGCACATCCACTAATATCATTTATTGTATCCGTTGCTCCCGATGCGGTCTCCTCTACTTTGGGGAGACTGGGCGCCTCCTAGCAGAGCGCTTTAGGGAACATCTCCGGGACACCCGCACCAATCAACCACACCGCCCCGTGGCCCAACATTTCAACTCCCCCTCCCACTCTGCCAAGGACATGGAGGTCCTGGGCCTCCTTCACCACTGCTCCCTCACCACCAGACGCCTGGAGGAGGAACGCCTCATCTTCCACCTCGGAACACTTCAACCCCAGGGCATCAATGTAGACTTCAACAGTTCCCTCATTTCCCCTTCCCCCACCTCACCCTAGTTCTAAACTTCCAGCTCAGTAACTGTCCCCTTGACTTGTCCGGACTTGTCCTACCTGCCTATCTCCTTTTCCACCTATCCACTCCACCCTCTCCTCCTTGACCTATCACCTTCATCCCCTCCCCCACTCACCCATTGTACTCTATGCTACTTTCTCCCCACCCCCACCCTCCTCTAGCGTATCTCTCCACGCTTCAGGCTCACTGCCTTTATTCCTGATGAAGGGCTTTTGCCCGAAACATCGATTTCGAAGCTACTTGGATGCTGCCTGAACTGCTGTGCTCTTCCAGCACTACTAATCCAGAATCTGGTTTCCAGCATCTGCAGTCATTGTTTTTACCTAGTCGGTAGCAGGGTGACTATTGGAAGCAATTGGAAGGGACAGAATTAACCTACCCTGGGAGAGGGATGAATTAAGCAAAAACAGACAGCATGGTTTCGTCAGGGAGAAGAAAGCAGGAGATGGGAAATTATAAGATGGTTAGCTTGACCTCAATCATTTGTAAGATTTTTGAGTCCATTATTAAAGATAATATTGCAGAGTACTTGGAAGTGAATGGTAAAATAATGCTGAGTCAGCATGTCTTCATTAAGGAGATTTCATGCATGAAATTAATCTGTTAGAATTCTTTGAGGAGACAATGGACAAGTTAGATAAAGGAGAACAATTGGACATGATGTATTTGGATTTTCAGAAGGTCATCGACATGGTGTTTCACAGGAGGCTGTTAAAAATGTTAGAAGCCCATAATGTTGGTTATTGGTATAGTGTGATGATAATATAGATGCAAGAAGTTTTTTTTAACGAGGAAATGTTGGCACAGAGGTGCCAGAATTTCTGATCCAAGCCAAAAAAGTAAAAAAGAACTTGGGAGGCCTTGAGGTGTTTTTTAAAATTGAAACAATAAAAGCAGCATGAAGTAGTGGAGTTAAGCTCCCACAGAATCAATATTATAGTTTAAGTTTGAGGCCCTGTTGGGGTTTGGAAGCTTTTATATCTCTCTCCCTGCTACAGCAAAATGCTTGCATGCTCTCTCTCTCTCTTTCAGAGTTTGCTCCTGATGTTGTCTCCTCCTGGATTGGAAAATTGCATGTGAGACAATCTATTTTACTGAATTTGCCTTTGCCAAGATGTGTTTGTAGGATGTTACTATATTGAAATAATTGCAGTTTAGTCATTAGATATCTATTATTTTGTTAAGATTTCCAATAGAGTTAAACTTTTACAATTCTGCTTTCTTTTATTTGTATTTTCTATTATTCATCCCGCTTTCCGCTTCATCTATTTTCTTAGCTCACTTTAGACAACTCATTTTCTTCATACCTCTGTAATTGCTTTAATTTAAGTTGAAAACACTGTTTAAACCCAATTTGTTTTGGCCCAAAGGTAGGTTAAGTGAATGGGCAATGGTCTAGCAGATAGAGTGCAATGTTGGTCAATGTGAGGTCATTCATATTGGTAGGAATAACAGCAAAAATGGTCTATTATTTAAAAGGTGAAAAAGTGCAGCATGCTGCTGTGCAGGGAGACCTGAGGATACTTGTACATGAATCACAAAAAGTTGGTTTGAAGGTGCAGCAAGTAAGTTAGAATGCAAATGGATTATTGTGCTTCATTGCTGGATGGATGAAGTTTAAAACCAGGGAGGTTATGCTGCAGCTGTATAGGGTGCTGGGGAGACCTGTGTACAGTTTTTGGTCTCCTTAATTCAGAAAGGACATACTGGCACTGGAAATGGTGCAGAGAAGGTTCACCAAGTTGATTCTGGAATTGAGTGCATTGACTTATGGAGAAAGATTGAGTCGTCTGGGGCTATACTCATTTGAATTTCAAAGAATAAGGAGGGATCTACATATAAAATTGTTGTGGAATATATAAAATAGAAACAGTGAGGTTCTTTCCACTGGCAGATAAAACTACCACTGGTTGGCATAGCCTCAAAATAAGGAGGAGTAGATTGAGAACTGAGTGAGGAGGAACTTCTTCAAGTGAATCTGTGGAATTCCCTGCCCAGTGAAGCAGTGGAGGCTGCTTCATTGAATGTTTTTAAGGCAAAGGTAGATAGATTTTTGAATAGTAAAGGTATTAAGGATTATGATGAGTGGGCAGGTAAGTGGAACAGAGGCCACAAAACGATCACGATCTTGAATAGCAGAGCAGGCTCAACAGGCCAGATGGTCTACTCTTGCTCCTGTTTCTTATGTTCTTATTTCAAACTGATTTAAAAATCTTAAATGTTGTGATTTCTTTGCCTTGGTGGATCCTCAATCCTCATAATCTTCCCTCAATACACATGACTAGATCTACATTACTATGTTCCTGGGCAGATTCTGCAATGTGGCTTGTCTAAGAAACAATACCTCCTACATTCCTTGTTATCCTTGACTGTCTGATTTGTTGAGTCAATATTCGGGTTAAAATCATGCATGATAGTTGTAGTACCAATCTTACAGACTATTTCCTGTTTGACCATTTATCCTGCACTGAGACAACCTTTCCATTGATCTAGAAACAACTCCCACAAGGGATCTCTTTCTCTTATATTCCTTAATTCTGCCCAAATCAATCCCACATCATGACCTATTTACTTATATGATGACTAATATACTGATAAATGTGATGTATGGCATTTTGATAAAACAAACAAAGGCAATTCTCATACAATTAAAAGTCGGGCTTTGTGCAATGTTGTAGAACAGACAGGCCTAGGGATTTGGGTACATAATTTTTGAAGTTTGTTTCACAAATAGATGTTAAGAAAGTGTTTAGCATTCTTGCCTTCATTGCTCAGACTTTTGAGTATAAGAGTTAGGACATCATGTTGAGGCTGTATAGGATGTTGGTGAAGTCTCTTCTGAAGTATTGTGTTCAGTTCTAGTCTCCCTGTTACAGGTAGGATATCATTAATCTGGAGATGGTTCAGAAGAAATTTGCCAGGATGTTGCCCATAATAGAGGGCTTGAGTTTTCAGGACAGGCTGGATAGGCTGGGAGTTTTTTCACTGGAGCTTAGGAGGTTGACAATTGACCATATAATGGTTTATAAAATCATGAGAAGTTTCGATAAGGGGGTCTTTTCCCTCGGGTGGTGTATTTCAAAACTGGAGAGCTTTTTATTTAAATGAGAGGAGAAATATTTTTAAAAAGACATGAAAGACAATCTTTTTTTCCCACAAAGAATAGTTCCTCTTTCGAATGAACTTCCAGAGGAAGTGGTGGATGTGGGTAGAGTTACAACATTGAATTTTCAGAGGAAGTAATGGATGCAGATAAGATGGGGAGGTACAAAACTTTGCAGACACAACCAGGTTTCAAAGAGATACTGGGACATAACTGACTGAGAATTAACAATGATGAAATTAAAGCATTTGCCTTTACTTCTTACAAATATTACTTGTCTTACAAATACAGAACAAAGAAAGTCAAAATTTGCTACTTGGTGTAAACAAACCTTGTAGGCAGCTGACCATTGAGATTGAATGAAAGACGTTTAGATAATTTCATGAATAAGAAATGTTTGGAGGGATGTGGGCCAACTGTAAGCGGGTGGGACTAATTTAATTTGGAATTAAGGTCAATGTGAATTGATTGATCAAAGGGTCTGTTTCTGTGCTATATAATTCTGTGACTCCACTCCCAACAATGCTAATACCTCCCTTTATTAGCGATTTGACTCCTTCTCCCTCCAACTGAATCCCACCTCCCAGCCCCACCCATACCCAAAAATTAATTTAAAGCCCTTAATAAGTTGGTAAAATATATAGGGACCAAGAGTTGCAAAATGGGAGAAGTATAGTCAGATCTATGTTGGTTGATGTATTGGCCAAATGACTTCTTTCTATTCTATAAATGGCGAACAGTCCATGATTCTACAATGAAAATGTGAAGGAATGACCCTTCACACTAAGAATAGTTAATGACTGGCTGACTGACTGTAATTAATATTGATAAAAGGGCATTGAGGCAGAAATAGACACAATGTAACTTTCTGCATTGAGTTTATTTTCTATCTAACATAAAAATCTTGTAACCGCACATCATTCATTCAATCTCAATGGTCAGCCGCCTACAAGGTTTGGTTACACCAAGTAGCAAATTTTGACTTTCTTTGTTCTGTATTTGTAAGACAAGTAATATTTGTAAGAAGTAAAGGCAAATGCTTTAATTTCATCATTGTTAATTCTCAGTCAATTATGTCCCAGTATCTCTTTGAAACCTGTTTTGAACCTCCCCATACTCTCTGGAAGGTCACATGATGTGGGCTCTGTCCCACTGGGAGCTCTGATTAGAATGTTTTGGCAACTTTAGGTAAGCAATGTTATCTTGCTTTCGTTTTTTTTGTAAAACTAATGATTTCTCCTTAATGAAGAAGCAGCAGTGAAGGAAAAGGCACATCATGCTGAACAGCAACAACTTTGGGAACTAAATACCAGACAGCAGGTGGGTCACCATGGAGGATAAAATTCCAGTATTAACAAAATTAATTTGAAAGGCCAGTATTAAAAAGTACTTTACTGCCTCCCCGCACTGCGACTGACAGGAGGACTTCAGAAAGACAAACATAGATCTCATCATCAATACTTCAGCATTTCATCCTTCTCACTCATTTACTTTTGTCATTTTACAGAAAAATGCAGAAGTTACTTGACTTCCTGTGCTCTACCAAAGAAATGTTGATCGACTTAAATAATATGAACCAGAAATGGGAAGTCTGTGAACAGCTCAGGATCAGATAAAAAATGTAGCTCGGGAAATCCCTGTTTTTTTCTATTCATTCATGGGTTGAGAATGTCATTGGCAAGGTCAGCATTTATCAATTAGGTCTCTGGATTAACAGCTGAAAATGTGTTGCTGGAAAAGCGCAGCAGGTCAGGCAGCATCCAATGAGTCAGAGAATCGGCATTTCGGGCATGAGCCCTTCTTTAGGAATGGGCTCTGGATTAACAGTCCAGCAATACAACCACTAGGCGATTACCTCCTCTCTCTGTATTATTGAAGGAAGAGTAACTGAAGGCTTGTACCCTAGATCTTCTGGCCTGAACACATATCATGGGATAAGGGCTGACCCAGGATCACAGATCTCTGGTAAACTAGTGAGTAATCTATGTGTAGGCACATGCAAATTCAGTGTGTCTGGTTTACACACACACACATACAAATCCCAACTACCCAAAGAATTGCAATAAATTCTGTTGTGGCTGCTAAAGCCAGAATGTGGTTTGCATATCATTTCTGCACTTGGCACAATTTTTTTCTCAGAGCCTGGATGCTTTGGAGCTGCATTTTGTGTCTTTTTGGCTAAGTTTGAGCTGTGCCAAGTTTTTTTTAGCATTTATGCCGGCTTCTCTGTCTAATTCCAGGAGGACAATAGCTCACCATAGGGCAGAAAGAATCAAGACAGAGGGTCTGCTGCTTATCACTCAGCTCCTCATTCCTTATGTGGACAGCAGCATGACTGTGACTAGCCTGAGCAAGGTCTTGATGTATCTGAGACTGCACTCAGCTTAGTGTGCCAGGAAGACCTCCCAGAAAGGCTGTCTTCCTGACTCAACTGAAGATGACTGACAACGATAACAAGCTTCCTGTGTCTATGTTAAATGTATTACAAGACAGCAGTAATATCAGCCTGGTATCTCTGGCTGATGGAGCAAAGTGATAAAAAGGCAAAGCAGAGTTATTGTGAGCATCCAGGAATACTGTTCTGGAGTATTTTGACCAGTCACACTGAAGGAATGGCAATATGTTTCTAAGCCAGAATGGTGAGTCACGTGAAGGGAAATTTGCAGGTGATGGTGTTCCCAAGTATCTGCTACCTTGTTCCTCCCCGCTGGACATGGTCATGGGTTTGGAAGACGCTGTCTGAGAAGTTTGGTAACTTTGTGCAGTGCATCTTGTAGATAGTACGCACTGCTGCATTTCAGCATTGGATGGTAGTTGGAGTGAATGCTTGTGGAAGTGGTGCCCATCAAGTTTGCTGGATAGTGTCAAGCCTCTTGAGTATTGTTGAAGCCGCACCCATCCAGGCAAGCATTCAGTATTCCAATACATTACTGACTTGTGACTTGTAGGTGTTAGATAGAATTTGGAAGTCAGGAAATGAGTTACACACTGCGGTTTTCCTTGCCCCTTATCTGGTTCAATAACACGTGCAGCTGGAAAGAGTACAGCAGGTCAAGCAGCATCAGAAAAGCAGGAGAGTTGACGTTTCAGGCAGGATCCTTCAGCATTCTGGATTAGTGGTGCTGGAAGAGCACAGCAGTTCAGACAGTATCTGCTGCTCTTCTGATGATGCTTGACTGGCTGTTCTTTGTTTCAGCTCCACATTTTATCAATTCTGATTTTCCAGCATCTGCAGTCCTCACTATTTCCAACTCACCCTTGTAGCCATTGTGTTCATATGGCAAGTTCAGTTGAGTCTCTGATCAATGGTAATCCCAAGGATAATGATGGATTCAGTGATGGTAACAACATTACCATGAGGCGGTCTCATTGAAGATGGTTATTGCCTGTCATTTGTGTGGCACAATTGTTACTTGACATTTTTCAGCCCAAGCCTGATATTTTCCTGATGTGGAGATGCCAGTATTGCACTGGGGTGGACAAGGTGAAAAGTTATATGATACCAAGTTATATTCCAACAGGTTTAATTTGAAATCATAAGCTTTAGGAGCACTGGTCCTAAGATATAGGTCCTTCATCAGGTGAAGTGGAGGGAAGAGCACAGGCATAGAATTTATTGGTGGAGAGATCAAAAGATAGTACAAATGGTGTGAGTGGTGTGTCGACAGGCTGAGTGTCAAGTCAGTGCACGTGATCAAAAGTATCCAGTGGTGTGAGTAAAGTGCTAACAGCTGATTAACAAGTGAAGGGATGATTTATGATCTGATTACTTGAGGCAGAGAGATAATTACAATGAATTAAAAATAAGATGGTGCTGGAGACAAACCAAATGACTGGAATAATATGATAGGTATATGTGTCATATGTTGAGGGTTTAACCAAAGTAATGGGTAATCCAAAACTCTGCAAACTGAGTTAGAGAGATCATAATAAGAATTTAAATTAATGGTGTCAAAACAGAACAGTAAGGAAGATATTACAAATACCCATGAAGACAGCCTCGATCATGATTTTGGGTTCATGTCGCGCTGCATGTAACTCCATCTACTGTTCCGTATTCATAAAATCTTCCTGCATGTTCTGTTTTGATCTTGTGATCTCACCTTACAACCAATCTGCTATGTTGAACTTTCTTGAAGGCCTTGCTAAAATCCATGTGGACAATGTTGCCTGCTCCACCTTCAACTAGCTTCTTGGTCATCTGTTTGAGAAACTCAATCAAATTTGTGAGACAGGATTTTCCACACAAAAAGCCATGCTGACTATCCAAATCCGTCTTTGCCTTTCCAAATGCATGAAGATCGTGTCTCTCAGGAACTCTCCAACTACTTACCAATCATTGACGTTAGGCCCACTGCTCTGTAATTCGCTGCTTTGTTTCTTGCAACCTTTTTTAACCAGTGACATAATAGTGGCCACTCTCCAGTCTTCTGATACCTCATCCAAACATTGATGATGATACAAATATCTCTGCCAGTGGCTCCATAATTTCTCCATTAGCTTCCCACAATGTCCTAGGATATATTTGATCAAGTCCTGGAGATTTACCTACCTTTAACATTTTAAAATTTCCAGCACCTCCTCTTGTGTAATGTGGATTCGTATCAAGTCATCACTATTTATCTGCCTGAGTTCGCTAACTTCCATGTCTTTCATAACTTGAATACTTCATAAGATCTAAGAGCAGAATTAGGCCAATCGGCCCATCAAGACTGATCCGCCACTCGATCATGGTTGATATGCTCCTCAGCCCCATCTTCCTGCCTTCTCCCCAAAACCCTTCAACCCATTGCCAATTAAAAATTTGTCTAACTCCTCCTTAACTTCACTCACTGCCCCAGCACTTTGGGGTAGCAAATCCCACAGATTCACAACCCTTTGGGAGAAGTAGTTTCTCCTCAACTCTGTTTTAAATTTGTTATTCCTTTCCAAAGACTATGACCTCTCATCATAGAATGCTCCACAGGAAAAAGTATCTGTTCCACGCCTATTTTATCCATTCCTTTTATTGTCTTGAATGCCTCAGTTTGATCTCCCCTCATTCTTCTAAATTCCAGAGAATATAGGCCAAAATTGTTCAATCTCTCTTCATATGACAAATCCCTATTCTCTGGGATCAATTTCTCCATGGTGAATACAGATGCAAAATATTCATTTAGGATTGTATGCATCTCCTGTGGTTCCACACATCGATGGCTCTGTTGATCATTAAGGGCCCCGATTCTCTCCCTAGTTACTGTTTTGGCTTTAATATACTTAGAGAATTTCTTTGGATTCTCCTTAGCCTGTCTGCAAAAACTGTCTCATTTAGTCCACCTAAAGAAATGAAATTAGAAGTTCAACATGACAGTCCTTCCTAAGGGCTTAGCCATTTCATACTAACCCGTGCAGTCTGTCTATTCATCCACCATGTCTATTACCAGTTGGACACTATTTAGCAACTTGTGGCCAACTCATGTTCTCATTCATCCCCAATGCCTCTTATAGCACTTTGTGTGAACTGATGACCTCACTCCACCCATCCCTATCAACCCTTATCACCTCTGTGCCAACTGATGATTTCCAACCATCACACTTCGCTCTCTTCAAGATCTATAAGGAAAAGGTAGGAAAGTTGAGTTGAGGATTATTCAATCAGTCATGATTGTATTGAATAGCAGTGCAGACTTAAGACAGGTATAAATTCATACAGCATGAAACAGATCCTTCGGTCCAACTAAACAGATCCTTCGGTCCCAAACTAAACTTGTCCCACCTGCCTGTGTTTGGTCTATATCCCTTCAAACATATACATGCCCAAATATCTTTTAAATGTTGCAGCTTCTTCAAGCAATTTATTCCATCTGTTATGGATCAGGCCAGGCTTCTTAAAACATTTCAAGAAAGTAGTCCAGACCCTAGCTCTGCTAGTTGTTATAAGCAGATGCAACATGGACATTCCAGGAGAGATGCATTGGTCAATCCACGTTGTTTTAAACAAAACAGAATTTATTTACAACCTCACCAAATGAAACACAAACAAAAGAGAGTAGAATACTGAATAACTTAACCTATTAAAAAACCCAATCCATCATCCCAGCTTAATGATGCTGCTCCAAAGACTTGGAACAATCCCCATAAAAACCTCTTGGCACAAAAGGAAAAATCAAACAATGGGTCTTACAGGGGAGAAGTCAGAGAAAATACCAGCTTAGACCTGCTTCTTTGCATCCAGCGGATTCCAAATCAAACCAAACCAGAGAGAAGCTGAGCTGGGAGAAATGGCCGCACTCCTTTCATTGTACAAGTGTTCTTGTTAAAACTTGAAAGCCTTCTGCCTCAGGCAGTATCTAATAGCTATATACAAATTGGCCCTGAAACCCGTCAACCCCAGACTTTTTGGAGTCTGTGTCATTTACAACCTCTCTTTA
Source organism: Chiloscyllium punctatum (assembly GCF_047496795.1). NCBI lineage: Eukaryota > Metazoa > Chordata > Chondrichthyes > Orectolobiformes > Hemiscylliidae > Chiloscyllium > Chiloscyllium punctatum. Next base: position 8,433,646 of record NC_092740.1, read on the forward strand.
TAAAAACCAAGGACAACATAACCTTGTTAAAGGAACAGCTTCACCTCACCCCCCCCCCCCTTAAAATGAACAATCAATATCCAAAGGTGGCTTAATTTTAAAATTCCTTCAATCTAAGTTGTTAGTACTCTAAAACACACATGTACATTGCATTGACTATAAACATGCAAACATGCACAAACACATTCCATTTCAGTCTGTTATACATCTGCCACTGAACACCTCTGTTTCTCATTCAAATGTCAACAATGCATCAGCAATCACATTTCCTTATCCTGTCCAACCAAACTGTTGGCTTTTAACAACAAGCTTCATCTAAACAGTCTGGCATTTTTGTCCTTAAATTTCTCCACTAACCTCAATAGGTTATGATCAATGTATATCGAGTCATAGAGTCATAGAGATGTACAGCATGGAAACAGACCCTTCAGTCCAGACATCCCAACCCAAACTAGTCCCACCTGCCAGCACCCAGCCCATATCCCTCCAAACCTTCCTATTCATATACCCATCCAAATGCCTTTTAAATATTGCAATTGTACCAGCCTCCACCACTTTCTCATTCCATACACATACCACCCTCTGTGTGAGAAAGTTGCCCTTTAGCTTTGTTTTATATCTTTCCCCTCTCACCCTAAACCTATGCCCTCTAGTTCTGCACTCCCCCCCCCCCCAACACCCCCCTCCCCCAACCCCGACCCCAGGAAAAGACTTTGTCTATTTATCCTATCCATGCCCCTCATAATTTTGTAAACCTCTATAAAGTCACCCCTCAGCTCCAGGGAAAACAGCCCCAGCCTGTTCATCCTATCCTTATAGCTCAAATCCTCCAACCCTGGCAGCATCCTTGTAGATCGTTTCTGAACCTTTTCAAGTTTCACAACATCTTTCTGATAGGAAGGAGACCAGAACTGCACACAATATTCCAACAGTGGCCTAACCAATGACATGTACAGCTGCAACATGACCTCCCAACTCCTGTACTCAATACTCTGACTAATAAAAGAAAGCCTTCTTCACTATCCTATCTACCTGCAACTCCACTTTCAAGGAGCTATGAACCTGCACTCCAAGGTCTCTTTGTTCAGCAACAAAGGACCTTATCATATATGATTGTCTCAGGTATGTTACTAGTAACATAAACATTGAAATGTTGTAACGCCAACACAAAGCTCAAAGTCGCCTTCTCAACTGTCGAACATTTCTACTGATGAATGTTCAATTTCCTGGAAAAATACCCAATAGGTCTTTCTAGCTTCTCATCATCTTCTTGTAAGAGCACAGCACCAACACTTACATCGATAACCACCTTGAATGGCTTTGCTTTATTAGGTGTGGCTAATACTAGGTCAGTGGTTAACACAGCTTTAGAACAAGAATATAAAACATTGCAGCACATTCAGGCCCTTCAGCCCTCGATGTTATGCTGACCTGTGAAACCAATCTGAATCCCATCTATCCTACACTACTCCAATCCATCCATATGTTTATCCAATGACTATTAAAATGCCTTTAATGTTGGTGAGACTAGTATTGTTGCAGGCAGGGTATTCTATGCCCCAACTTCTCTCTAAGTAAAGAAACTACCTCTGACATCTCTCCTGTGTCTATCAACCCTCAATTTCAGGCTATGTCCCCGTGTGCTAGCCATGACCATCTGAGGAAAAAGGCTCTCACTGTCCACCCTATATCTTTATTATTATTATTATTATCTTATCTGTCTCAGTTAAGGCACTTCTCAAACTTCTTCTCTCTAATGAAAACAGTCTCAGGTGCCTCAGCCTTTCCTCAATAGACTTTCCCTCCATTGCAGGCAATATCCTAGTAAATCTCCTCTGAACCATTTCCAAAGCTTCCACATCTTTCCTGTAATGAGAGAACTGTACACAATATTCCAAGTGCGGTCACACCAGCGTTTTGTACAGCTGGAACATGACCTCATAGCTCCAAAACTCAATCCCTCTACCAATAAAAGCTAACACACCATATGCCTTCTTAACAACCCTATCAACATGGGTGGTAACTTTCAAGGATCCGTGTAGATGGACACCGAGATCTGTCTGCTCAACTACACTATCATGAATCTTACCATTAGCCCAGTACTCTGTATTCCTGTTGCTCCTTCCAAAGTGAATCACCTCACACTTTTTCACATTAAACTCCATTTGCCACCTCTCAGCCCAGTTCTGCAGCTTATCTATGACTCTCTGTAACCTGTGATATCCTTCGGTACAATGCACAACTCCAACAACGTTAGTGTCATCTGGAAACTTACTAACCCATCCTTCTACATCCTCATCCAGGTCACTTGTAAAGATGACACTCAACAGTTCCCCCAACACAGATATTTGTGGTCCACTCTTAGTAACTGAAAACCAGGATCAACAGTTCCCATCAACCACCACCCTCTGTCTTCTTTCAGCTCACCAATTTCTGATCCAAGCCGCTAAGTGACTCTCAATCCCATGCCTCCATATTTTGTGCAATAGCCTACCATGAAGAACCTTATTAAACACCTTACTGAAACCTAAATGTACCCCATCCCCCATCAACCACTTTACCCTCATCTACCTGTTTGGTCACCTTCTCAAAGAACTCAATAAGTTTTGTGAGGCATGACCTACCCTTCACAAAATTGTTTTGATTATCCCTAATCAACTTATTTCTTTCTCGATGATTATTAAAGCTATCTTTTATAACCTTTTCTCATACATTACCCATAACTGAAATAAGGCTCACTGGTCTATAATTACCAGGATTGTCTTTACGCCCCTTCCTGAAGTAGGGGACAACATTCGCAATCCTCCAGTCTTCTGGCACTATTCCTGTAGACAATGACAAAATAAAGATCAAAGCCAAAGGCTCTGCAATCTCCTCCCTTCCTTCGCAGATATTCCTCAGATAAATCCTATGTGGCCCAGGAGTCTTATCTATTTTCACACTTTCCAGAATAAATAACACCCCCTCCTTGTAAACCTCAATCCCATGTCATCTAGTTGCCTTTATCTCAGTATTCTCCTCAACAACATTGTCCTTTTCTAGTGTGAATAGCGACAAAAAATATTCATTTAGCGCTTCTCCTATTTCCTCGGATTCCATGCACAACTTCCCACTACTGTACTTGATTGATCCTAATCTTACTCTACTCATTCCTTTACTCTTAATATACCTATAGAAAGCCTTAGGGTTTTCCTTGATCTTATCTGCCAATGCCTTATCATGTCCCCCACTGACTCTTCTCAGGTCTTATTCTGAGATCTTTCCTGGCTCACTTGTAACGATCAAGTGCCCTAACTGAGCCTTTATGTCTCATCCTAACATAAGCCATCTTCTTCCTCTTAACAAGAGATTCAATGTCCTTAGTAAACCACTGCTCCCTTGCTCAACCACGTCCTCCCTGCCTGACAGCTACGTACTTATTAAGGACACGCAGGAGCTGTTCCTTGAACAAGCTCCACATTTCAATTGTGCCCATCCTCTACAGTTTCCTTCCCCATCCTATGCATCCTAAATCTTGCCCAACTGCATCATTATTGTGTTTCCACCAGCAATAACTGTTGCCCCACATTATATATCACTTTCCATCACTAAAGTAAGCAACTGAATTGTGGTCACTATCACTAAAGTCCTCACATATCTCCAAATCTAACACATGGCTGGGTTCATTAGCCAGTACTAAATCCAATGTGGTCTCGTTCCTTGTTGGCCTGTCTCCATACTGTGTCAGGAAGTCGTCATGCACACATTAGACAAAAACTGACCCATCTAAAGTACTTGAACTATAGTATTTGGAATGTTAAAGTACCCTGTAACAACTACCCCGTTACTCTCACTCCTATCCAGAATTATCTTTGCTATCCTTTCCTCTACATTTCTGGAGCTAATCAGAGGCCTATAGAAAACTCCCAATAGGGTGACCTCTCCTTTCCTGTTTCTAACCTAAGCCCATACTACCTCAGTAGACGAGTCCTCAAAACATTTCTGCCACCGAACCTGCAATAACCATTCTTGTCCCTGCTATATCCATGTCTCCGAAATGGCCACAACATCAAAGTCCCAGGGACCAACTAATGCTGCAAGTTCACCCACCTTATTCTGGACGCTCCTGGCTTTGAAGTAGACACACTTCAAACCACCTTCCTGCTTGCCGGTGCACTCTAAGGATCTTGAAATCTTGTTTCTGACCTCGCTACTCTCAATCTCCTGGACACTGGAACTACGATTTAGGTTCCCATCCCCCTGCTGAATTTGGTTAAAACTTCCCAAAAAGCATTGGCAAACCTCCCCCTCCCTGTGCTCAGGATATTCATACCCCTCTGGTTCAGGTTTAGACCATCCCATTTGTAGAGGTTCCACCTACCCCAGAACGAGCCCCAATTACCCAGGTATCCAAAACCCTCTCTCCTGCAACATCCCTGTTGTCATGTGTTCAACTGCTCTCACTCCCTATTCGTCACCTTACTAGCACGTGGCATGGGTAACAAACCAAAGATAACAACTCCGATTGTTCCAGCTCCTACATCTCTGAATTTCTGCTTCAAATCCCTATCCCTTTTCCGAACTATGTTGTGAGTGCCTTTGTGGAACATGACTTGGGGCTGCTCTCTCTCCCTCAAAGATCCTGAAAACAAGATCCGAGACATCATGAACCCTGGCACCTGGAAAGCAATACATCAACTGTGAGTCTCTTTTGTTCCCACAGAACCTCCTTTCTGCCCCCCCTAGCTATGGAGTCCCCAATGACTTATGCTCTGCTCATCTCCTCCCTTCCCTTCTTATCAACAGGGACAGACTCTATGCCAGAGACCTGTAGCCCATGGCTTATCCCTGGTAAGTTGTGCCTCCCCCAACAGTATCCAAACGGTATACCTATTATTGAGTGGAACAGCCACAGGGAGTCCCTGCACTGTCTGCCGTTCCCTTTATGTCCCTTGACTGCAACCCATCTGCCTTTTTCTTGTACCTAAGGTGTGACTACCTCCCTGTAACTCCTCTCAATCACCCTGTCCATCTCCCAAATGATCCAAAACTCAGCCAGCTCGACCTCCAGTTCCCTAATGTAGCTTTTGAAGAGTTCGGTGCACTTCCTATAGATGCAGTCAGCAGGGACACTAGTGATGATCCTTACCTTCCACATTCTGCAGGAGGAACATTCAACTGCCGTAACCTCCATTCCCACTATTCTACATTCCCAAAGAGATGATTGAAAATGAAAAATAAAAAAGAACTAGTTACCTTACCAATCCAGCGCATAGAACTCTTTTTTTTGGTGAGAGGAGGAGGATGGATGGGACTCAATTCCTTAGTAGTGTTTTGGGTAATGAAACCACCCAAATATATTACATCACTTACTCAGCAGTCCCATGTCCACTCCTGCTCAGTGTGTGCTTCGTATATTCACAAGGTAAGTTTTTTAAAACAATGACTTACCTTCCCAGCAGCTCCCACTCTTCCTGCTGCTAAACAAAACTAGATGACAGGCCATTTCAGGCTGTCAAATGCCTTCTGACAGTCTGCTGTCCACTGAAACTTCTTGCCTTTCTTTAGCAATTCAGTGAGTGGAGCAGCCACATTTTGGTACAAATTTTTGATAAAATCCACTCAATCCCAGGAATCATTGTACTGCTCTTTTTGTTGATGGTATGGGAATCTCCACAATTACTTTTGTTTTTGCATTCCATGGGGCCATTTGTCCAGGTCCAATAACATGGTCCTTGAAGGAGACTTGAGCTTTGGCAAATTCACTCTTAGCCAGGTTTATCACCAAGCCTGCCTTCCAAAGTTGATCGAACAAGTCTGACAAATCTGACAAATGTTCCTTCCATGTGTGACTAAATATCACCACGCCATTGATATATATGACACAATCGGGTAGTCCAGCAATGACTTAATTGATTGTTCTCTGAAATGTGGTTGGTGCATTTTTCATGCCAAATGGCATGACTTTAAACACCTTACAACCCACTCAGTAATACACAAGCTGAAATAGCCTTTTCACTTTCTGACATAGGTACCTGCTAGTATCCTCTGAGTGTGTCCAACTTGGAAATGTAAGTTGCTTTTCCCAACTTCTCAACATAGTTTTCTAAACATGGAATTGGATATGCATCAGTCTTGCATTGACTTTATGATAGTTCACACATAAGCCTTGGATACCATTGATTTTGGCACCATTACTATGGGTGAGAGCTCCAGTCACTGTAATTCACTTCAATTATGTCATCTTGCAACATGCATTCAATCTCCTTTTCAGCCTGTGCCAACCTTAATGGGTTATGCCTATAAGGATGTTGCTTAATCAGAACAGCATTTCCTGTATTGACATCATGCATAATTAAATTAGTACTTCCCAGCTTATTCCCACTTTTTATAATTCATCACACTTTTTGATAACTTCTTAGTTGTCCAATTTAATTTGAGGAATGTCCAATTCAGAATCCTCTGAACTTGTTTCTTCCCTCTGTGTTGTAACCAAAAACACCTTCTCCTCTTGCTTTCCTTCCTTGTCAAAATACCTTTTGAGCATATTCACATGACACATTCTGTAAGATTTCTTTCTGTCAGGAGTTCCTATCAAGTAGTTCACCTCATTCTATTTCTTTTTGACTTGATAAGGTCCGCTAAACCTTACTTTTAAAGGTCCACTTATCACTGGAAGTAACACGAACATGCTATCCTCGATAGCAAAATTGTGAATCTTTGATTTCTTGTCTGCTTCCTGTTTAATTGTATACTGTGATACTTTTAAATGCTGTTGAGCCAACTCCCCCACTCTATTTAATCATTCCCAAATATTTGACACATAGTCCAAATATGTAGTCTCTGACTTACCAATTTCTCCTTAATTAATTTAAGCAATCCTTTCACTTCATGCCCAAAAAATAATTCAAACTGATGAATTTGATCAATTCATTTGGTGCAGCTCTGACAGCAAACAGCACAAACAGAATTCCCTTTCCTAATCATCTGGTTAGTCTTGACTATCAGCCCTAAGCATTGTCTTTAATGTCTGATGCCACCTTTCTAGCACACCCTATGGCACTGGAAGGTACACAGTTGATTTGAATTGTTTAATTCCTAAGTTATCCGTGACTTCCTTGAATAATTTCGAAAGTTTCGTCCTTGATCTGATTGTATCTCTGTCAGTCATCCATATCGAGTGAAAAATTTGAGAAATTCCTCTACAATCCTTTTAACTGTGATATTGCATAATGGAAGAGCATGTAGAAATCTAGTCGACACATCCATTATTGTTAACAAATACTGATTCCCACTTTTTGTTTTAGGTCCTATGCAATTAATTAAGACTCTTGTAAAAGATTCCTGAAATTCAGGAATAGGTATTAAAGGTGCAGGTTTTATGACTGCCTCTGGCTTTCCAATTACCTAACATGTGTGACACATCTGGCAAAATTCAACGACATCCTTGTCAGTCCAGGCCAGTAAAAGTAGTTTTGTATTTTCGCTGGAGTTTTCCTCACTCCTAAATGACCCCCTAGTGGTAGTTCATGTGCCACTCGCAATATCTCCTTTCCATAACCCACTGGCAATACCATTTGATAAACTTCTGCCCATTTCTCATCTGCTTGAGTATGTGTTGGTTTACATTTCCTCATTGAGGCATCATTTTTAAGATAATAACTTTCAGGGATTGTCGGAGAAATTCTGCCCAATGAATCAGAGACCACAAACAAGGATCACGGTGAAATTGACAGGCGGTTTATTAAACAAAGTGATATTGTGGAAGAGAAATTGACCAGGCTGACATAGAATTGATTCTCTGCACAGATGGCCATAATGCTATTCCCAGAACTGAAAATGCAGGCATGCTTTATAGGGGTACAACACAAAGGTCATAATTGTAAAGCAGTTACAGGACAATGGTGAAAATTATAAAGCAATTTAAACAAGAATAAACTGAATGGAAGTTAATCAAGCATCCGTCAGTAGCAATTCATTTGTAATTGACACAGGAGATTCCAGCCAACTCTGTGCGTAGGTGAGAATGTCTTCATTGTATTTCCCGTCTGCGTGAATATGTGTAAATGTCCCTTCTCCTGGCACTCAGGTGTGTTGGTTGTGTTCCTCCTGTGAGTGAAGTCATCCTGGTTCTCTCGATCTGCCTGTTTGTTTCTGCGGTCTCGGTTTCAATGGGATTCGAGACTGCCCTTCGGGTATTGGGACCGCAGTGCTCACCGGGGCTGGGAGCTTTACTGTGTGAGTTGTTTGAGAAATGTATTCTCTGGTCTGGAAGTAGCTTGGCCATGTCCGGTTTCTTTGTTAGCCTGTTTTGCCAAGACGGGGGTATTGTGGGTACGTTCTGTATGTGTTGGCAGGCTTGATTTTTGTGATTCGCAGGCCAGATTCTGTGCTTTTCATGTGGCCGTGCTGTGGGTGGGCAGATTGGCAGATCTTGTTCCCACATTGCCCTCTTTTTTTTTGAGATGGGTTGAAAAGGGGGAGGGGGTGGGAGGGGGGTTGTCAGTGTGTCTAAATCTGGCAGGGTGGAGGCGGTGTCAGGGGTTTGGATGTCACTCCAATGGACTTGTATTAGCTGGGTGGTGAGGGTGGCAGGGGATAACAGTGCTGTACACAACCGGGAGCAGCACATATGGAGGGCCATGACCGGGACTACGATATCCACAAGAATGGCAGTAAGGGATACCAGACCCTGCAGCAGGGCTGTGCCCCATGAGCCCAGCCAGGAGGTTACCCAGCTCCACAAGTCCCAGCGGGATTCTTGGCCATGTCAGACAGCAGTAGCCTGTTGGATGTGATGTATCAGGTCCGTTATATTTTCGCTGGGATAAGGGATGTAGGTACAGCAGTCTGTACCAATGAGGGAGCAAGTGCCTCCCTTTTCAGCCAGCAAGTAATCCAGGGCCATTCTACTTTGTAGGGCAACAGTGCAAATGGTGACAGCCTCTATATTCAGTTGGGTGAGCGCTTCAGCCGCGGCATTCGCTATCTCCTCTAGTGTGGTGGCCAGCTGATGTGCCTCAATGTCCAGGCACAGGGTTACGTATGTGGGCACAAGTAAGGAGAGTAGGTAAAAACAATGACTGCAGGTGCTGGAAACCAGATTCTGGATTAGTGGTGCTGGAAGAGCACAGCAGTTCAGGCAGCATCCAAGGAGCAGTAAAATCGACGTTTCGGGCAAAAGCCCTTCATCAGGCAGAGAGCCTAAAGGGTGGAGAGATAAGTGAGAGGAGGATGGGGGTGGGGAGAAAGTAGCAGGGATGCCTGCCTTGAAGAAGTTTTCCTCCTCTCTCTACAAGAGTCTCAGGGAGTCCCTCTCCCACTGCAACTCCCAGGTCATTTACTCTATGCTACTTTCTCCCCACCCCCACCCTTCTCTTCCTTATCTCTCCACCCTTCAGGCTCTCTGCCTGTATTCCTGATGAAGGGCTTTTGCCCGAAACATCGATTTTACTGCTCCTCAGATGCTGCCTGAACTGCTGTGCTCATCCAACACAAGTAGGAGAGTACCTCATCTAGGGAAGTGAGGGCCTGTTTGCTGCAGGGGGTAAGCTTCCGGAAAGGAGAGGACTGGGAGTGGTAAATGAATGGTATCATTTACCTGATGAAACAGCTCACAGTCCAAGCCAATGGCAGCCAAGGGTACGTTTTGTGGCCACAGATAAAATAAAGTTTGGGAGAATATTTGTAGCTCGGGGGCTCGTTGTTGTGGTTCTGTTCGCCGAGCTGGGAATTTGTCTTGCAAACGTTTCGTCCCCTGTCTAGGTGACATCCTCAGTGCTTGGGAGCTTCCTGTGAAGCGCTTCTGTGCTGTTTCTTCCGGCATTTATAGTGGCCTGTCTCTGCCGCTTCCGGTTGTCAGTTCGAGCTGTCTGCTGTAGTGGCCGGTATATTGGGTCCAGGTCGATGTGTTTGTTGATAGAGTCTGTGGATGAGTGCCATGCCTCTAGGAATTCCCTGGCTGTTCTCTGTTTGGCTTGCCCTATAATGGTAGTGTTGTCCCAGTCGAATTCATGTTGCTTGTTGTCTGTGTGTGGATACTAAGGATAGCTGGTCGTGTCGTTTCGTGGCTAGATGGTGTTCGTGTATACAGATCGTTAACTGTCTTCCTGTTTGTCCGATGTAGTGTTTTGTGCAGTCCTTGCATGGGATTTTGTACATTACATTAGTTTTGCTCATGTTGGGTATCGGTTCCTCTGTTCTGGTGAGTTGTTGTCTGAGCGTGGCTGTTGGTTTGTGTGCTGTTATGAGTCCTAGTGGTCGCAATAATCTGACTGTCAGTTCAGAAATGCTCCTGATGTATGGTAGTGTGGCTAGTCCTTTGGGTTGCGGCATGTCCTCGTTCCGTTGTCTCTCCCTTAGGCATCTGTTGATGAAATTGCGAGGGTATCCGTTTTTGGCGAAACCTTTGTATAGATGTTCCTCTTCCTCTTTTTGTAGTTCTGGTGTGCTGCAGTGTGTTGTGGCCCTTTTGAATAGTGTCCTGATGCAACTTTGTTTGTGTGTGTTGGGGTGGTTGCTTTCATAGTTTAGGACTTGGTCTGTGTGTGTGGCTTTCCTGTAAACCTTTGTGGTGAATTCTCTGTTCGGTGTTCTCTGTACCATCACGTCTAGGAATGGGAGTTGGTTGTCCTTTTCTTCCTCTCTAGTGAATGGGATTCCTGTGAGTGTGGTGTTGATGATCTGGTGTGTGTTCGCTATTTCTGTGTTTTTAATTATTACAAAGGTGTCATCCTCATATCTGACCCAGAGTTTGGTTTGAATTTGTGGTAAGACTGTTTGTTCTAACCTTTGCATTACTGCTTCTGCTATGAGTCCAGAGATTGGTGAGCCCATGGGTGTTCTGTTGATTTGTTCGTATATTTGGTTGTTGAATGTGAACCACATACACAGACGACAATCACAGACGAGCTACAAATCTTCTCCCAAACTTTGAACACCTACGGGCGAGAGACGCTAAGACAAGCTAGGAAATGGGAACCCTGTGCCAATCGCCTAAGCGCCACATACAAACAACTCCGGTTCCTGCATGAATGCTGAAAGAATCGAATCCTTCCACCATGTGTCAGATACAGACCACCAGTCAACAATCCACAAGCCAGGGACGCAGCCAGGCAGAACGGATTCAGGATGATCCAGGTAATGATTACAGACGCTCACAGCAGACTACACAAATACAGACAAGAAATTGCGCGCCAAAAATCGTTAATTTCAAAAACCACCAATCAGGAATGGACCCGGACCATAGAACAGGCCATCACCATAAGACAGAACAGGACCACACACCGCAAAAAAAGGCACTAAAAGAAAAAATGGCCAAACTAACACGCAAAGAAGAGGACACCACAACACACACCTGGGTTAAAATCCTCTCCCACAGACAGCTCACAGACACGGAAAGAACAATACTGGCCAAGGGACTCAACTACAATCACAGGGACGCCAAGACAGCAGACTTCCTAGCAGCACTAGAATGCATACTCAGGAACAATGGACTGACAGAAGAGACACAACAAAATGTGAGACAAAGTATCGTACCGCTGATAACAAGAAAAAAACAAACACAACCTCAACACCAAGGAGAGGGAAGCATAAAATCACTAATAAATGATAAGAACATAATTATACTACCAGCGGACAAAGGCAAAATGACGGTCATCCTGGACAAAGCAGAGTACAACTACTTGCAGATACCAACACCTACCAAAAGAGGGAGTTTGACCCCACCCCACAGCTCACCAATAGGATAAACAACACACTGAGGAATCTACAAAAAAACGGACAGATAACCAGGTCTGACCTACAAAGAATGAAACCTGAAAGCAACAACACCCCCAGATTCTATGGACTACCCAAAGTGCACAAACCAGACATCCCACTAAGACCCATAGTATCACTACCAGGGACACCATCACACAAACTGGCCAAAGAACTACAGCAGAAACTGAAACACCTGATCAGCGGATCCAGACAATCTATACAATTGACACAGGAATTCTTGGACATCATCAGAAATCTACACATAGACAAGGAAGAAACTATGGTCTCATTCAATGTAACGGCACCGTTCACCTCCATCGACAAAACACTAGCCAAAGAAACAATAGCCAACCTGCTGGACAGACATAACAGACAACAGGACGTTGAACCTATCAACAAAGACGGCATAATTAAACTACTGGACTTGTGCCTCACAACACACTTCACATTCAACAACCAAATATACGAACAAATCAATGGAACTCCCATGGACTCACCAATCTCTGGACTCATAGCAGAAGCAGTAATGCAAAGGTTAGAACAAACAATCTTACCACAAATTCAACCCAAACTCTGGGTCAGATATGAGGATGACACCTTTGTAATAATTAAAAACACAGAAATAGAGAACACACACCAGATCATCAACGCCACACTCACAGGAATCCCATTCACTAGAGAGGAAGAAAAGGACAACCAACTCCCATTCCTAGACGTGATGGTACAGAGAACACCGAACAGAGAATTCACCACAAAGGTTTACAGGAAAGCCACACACACAGACCAAGTCCTAAACTATGAAAGCAACCACCCCAACACACATAAACGAAGTTGCATCAGGACACTATTCAAAAGGGCCACAACACACTGCAGCACACAAGAACTACAAAAAGAGGAAGAGGAACACCTATACAAAGGTTTCGCCAAAAACGGATACCCTCGCAATTTCATCAATAGATGCCTAAGGGAGAGACAACGGAACGAGGACATGCCGCAACCCAAAGGACTAGCCACACTACCATACATCAGGAGCATTTCTGAACTGACAGCCAGACTACTGCGACCATTAGGACTCATAACAGCACACAAACCAACAGCCACGCTCAGACAACAACTCACCAGAACGAAGGACCCGATACCCAACATGAGCAAAACTAATGTAGTGTACAAAATCCCATGCAAGGACTGCACAAAACACTACATCGGACAAACAGGAAGACAGTTAATGATCCGTGTACACGAACACCAACTAGCCATGAAACAACATGACCAGCTATCCTTAGTAGCCACACACACAGACGACAAGCAACATGAATTCGACTGGGACATCACTACTATTATAGGGCAAGCCAAACAGAGAACAGCCAGGGAATTCCTAGAGGCATGGCACTCATCCACAGACTCTATCAACAAACACATTGACCTGGACCCAATATACCGGCCACTACAGCGGATAGCTCGAACTGACAACTGGAAGCGGCAGAGACAGGCCACTCCCAAGCACTGAGGATGTCACCTAAACAGGGGACAAAACGTTTGCAAGACAAATTCCCAGCTCGGCAAACAGAACCACAACAACAGATAAAATAAATGCCATTGTATGTTCTGAGGTGGTGAGTTTGGGTTCCTGTCCAGATGGTAGTGAAAGTGGAATTGTGGCAGACTTGTTGGGGGCAAGTGAATTGAGGATACTACCCTCTGCTGTGAGATGGTGCACTACAGAGATCAGGAGCAGGGACTTTGTGCACTGGCTCCAGCCAGCCTCCTAGGCAGATGGCTGGCTTCTTGTCAGGCAGATGGCTCCTCTGGTCGGTCCCTGTGTGGTGGTGTCAGTGATGGTCAAGCTTAGGGGTTCATGTAAGGGGTTGTAGGCTGGGTAGAACCATCCTGTGAATTTGTCTCAAAAGTACCCTGCAGATTTCCCGTGATCTGGGCTATTAGTTACATGAATGGCTGGTCTGATTGGCAGGCTAAATGTTGTGACCCCAGAGGACCTGTCCGGGTCCAGCCACCATTCTGCCATCTCTGCAATGTTAAAAGGGACAGTGGCCAGGGGAATGCCCCAGAGGAAATGGGCAGGGACGTGCACACAGACCCAGCAGCTGGTCTGGTTCACCTTCTGGGCATATCTGTGGGTCATGTGAAGGAAAGTGTTTGTCTGCAGCTCACGGTGGATTAAGTGTTCCGCCCTGTGTCCCCTGTTACCGATCTGCGGTGATGGGCATGTCAGACGGTAATGATCCCAGTGGCTGCGGAGAGCAGCTAGATCCCACCACGGTGTCAGGAGCTGCATTCTGTCTGGCTTGGTCATCCTTCTGTGGAGGTGCAACCCTCTTGCACTGGGTCGCACGCGTCCATTCCGGTCTCCCTTGGAGATTGACTGCTGTCCTGGCTGAGACCAAGCCCGTGTACATCCTTTCCACCTTGAGGAGAAAGCATCTTTCAGCAGTGATTGTGTCATTACACAGTCCCCAGGTTTAAATGGGTGAAGTGGTTCCTGCTGTGCTGTGGGCAGTGCAGCTTTTACCAAATCATGGTTTAATGTGATCCTTCTATTAGGGCTTGAACATAATCTAAGAGAACCTCCTGTGTTAAGGGCTGTGCTGTGTCAGTGGCGAGTTTTGGAGGTCTGGTTGCTGTGGGCATGGGCCGTCCCATTAGCACCTGAAAGGGTGTAAGTCCCGTCATTCAGTTTCCCTGTCCTCTTATTTTACATTGCACCAGTGGCAGGGTATCTGGCGAAGTCAATCCTGTGTCCTGGGTGATTTTGGGGAGGGTGGTTTTGAGAGTGCGGTTCATTCTTTCCACCATTCCTGATGACTTGGGCTGGTTGGTCATAGAGATGTACAGCATGGAAACAGACCCTTCAGTCCAACTTGTCCATGCCGACCAAATATCCCAATCCAATCTAGTCCCACCTGCCAGCACCTGGCCCATATCCCTCCAAATCCTTCCTATGCATATACCCATCCAGATGTGTTTTAAATGTTGCAATTGTATTAGCCTTTACCACTTCCTCTGGCAGCTCATTCCATACACATACTACCCTCTGAGTGAAGAAGTTGCCCTTAGTTCTCTTTTATATCTTTCCCCTCTCATCTTAAACTTACGCCCTCTAGTTCTGGACTCCCCCACACCAGGAAAAAGACCTTGTCTATTTATCCTATCCATTCCCCTCATGATTTTATAAACCTCTATAAGGTCACCCCTCAGCCTCTGATGCTCCAGGGAAAACAGCCCTAGCCTATTCAACCTCTCCCTATAGCTCAAATCCTCCAACCCTGGCAGCATCCTTGCAAATCTTTTCTGAACCCTTTCAAATTTCACAACATCCTTCCGTTGGTAAGGACTGCAGTAATGAGCTTCATGGTAAAATGGATCCCCCTGTCTGTTTCTATGTTCCCTGGGATCCCAAATCTTGAAATAACATCCAACAGAAGACACTTTACTGTGTTTGGGCGTCATCTTTTTGGTGGGAAATGCCTCACCCCATTTTACAAACATGTCTACAATAACTAGGACATATTTGTATACCTGTTTCTGAGTCATGTGGGCAAAATCAGTCTGGAGGTGGGTGAATGGGCCCCTCAGGAACTGGTACGTGGTCGTATTTGGCCACAGGCTTCCTTGCGTTGTTCTGTAGACACTGTGGAGGCACTGTGACAGCAGGGATTGGGCAACTGCAGTGAATCCCGGTGCACACCAGGAACAGCTGACAACATGTATCATGCCTCTCTTGCCTGTGTGTCTGATTCCGTGTGCCACCAGGACCAGTAAGTGCAGATGGGCTTTTGGGCAGATGATACAACCATCAGGGTGGATAAGAGCCTGTAGGGAAGGTGACTATATGGCCCCAATGTGGGTCCAAGAGGCCCTCTGTTCTGGTGGGGCAGCTTGCTGAGCTGCTCGGACTACAGTGAGAGGGTCAGGGGACTCTGGAGGTTTTGTCACACTGGAGGGATATGCATGATATTAGTGACCGGGTGTAGTGCAACTTGCCGGGCTGCTGCATCAGCTGAGTCATTTCCTTGGTTGATGGGATTATTGGCAGAGGTCTGGGTAGTACATTTTATAATTGCTACAGCAGA
Source organism: Chiloscyllium punctatum (assembly GCF_047496795.1). Lineage (NCBI taxonomy): Eukaryota > Metazoa > Chordata > Chondrichthyes > Orectolobiformes > Hemiscylliidae > Chiloscyllium > Chiloscyllium punctatum. The sequence continues at coordinate 8,449,473 of NC_092740.1, forward strand.
GGTTAGCATGACTGCTTCTAGGAGGTTGGTGATGAGTGCAGCATGTTGGAGTGGTCTTCCCGCAAGGTGATGGACCCTCTCTGCTTCCGTATTGTGCCAAAGTCGTGAATGACTCCAAAGGCATATCTGGGGTCTGTGCAGATGTTGACTGTGTTCCTCTTTGCCAGAATGCTTCCCCGCACAGGTTTGAATCCTGTTAACTATGCCACACCGTCGGAGAAATTCCGACCAATGATTCAGTGAACGCAAATGCGAATCACAGTGAAATTGACAGGCAGTTTATGAAACAAAATAATATCATGGAAGAGAAATTGACCAGGCTGACACAGAACTGATTCTCTGCACAGATGGCCAGAATGCTCTTCCCAGAACTGAAGGTGCAGGCATGCTTTATAGGGGTACAACATAAAGGTCATAATTGTAAAGCAGTTAAAGTACAATGGTGAGAATTGTAAAGTGATTAAAACAAGAATAAACTGGATGTAAGTTAATCAAGTGTCCAGCAGTAGCAACTCATTTGACACAGGAGATTCCAACCATCTCAGTGAATGAGTGAGAATGTTTTCTAGAGGATTCTTCAGTGTATTTCCCATCTGCACGAATATGTGTAAATGTCCTTTCTCCTGGCATTCAGTTGTGTACATTGCTTTCCTCCTGTGAGTGAAGTCTTCCAGGGTCTCTAGATTTGCCTGTTTGCTTATTGGTTTCAATGGGAATTGAGCCTGCCTTTTGGGTATTGGGACCGCAGTGTTCATCAGGGCTTGGAGCTTTACTGTGAAAGTTGTTTGGAAGTCTACTCTCTGGTCTGGGAATAGCTTGGCCATGTTTGGTTTCTTTGTTAGCCTGTTTGACCAAGACTGGGACATTGTGGGTGTGTTCTGCATGTGTTGGCAGACTTGATTTCTGTAATTCACAGGCCAGCTTCTGTGGTTTTATGTGGCCATGCTGTGGGTGGGTGGAGTGGCAGATCTTTTTTTCCCACAGGGATACAGCTGGACTCTGTTTCTGTGTATGCCCTTTGATTAAATTGATTTAAATTTTCATCCTCTGCTGTAACTCAGTTAATTTATCTGAGCTAAAAATGTCTGCATTGTCACCTATCTGCTCCTGGTTTTTCTCAACCATCTGATCAAACAGGGTCTCTGTTAATTCGACTTCAACTTTCTTATCTGTACTCTTTAAGCTCTCTTGCTTCAACTGATGACTTTGTGACCTCATTACTACACAATCAGGAAAAATCCCAGGATATGGATCCTGCATTCGTTCAGTTGCCTGAATTTCCACTGGCTTTTCAACACAGCAGGCAGCTTCCTACTGGTGAATCTGCTATATCATTAGCAAGGTCAAATTGTATTCCTGGATCTGAGAGTTTATCCAATCCACCAACCATGACTTCGCCACACTTCACAAGATACTCTAACCTCACTTTACATAATTGAGTGCTTCTTGTCTCACTGTGAATTCCCATTACTAGTACCTTTTCTGGCAATAGTTCTTCAGAAGTACATATCTTCTCATCTTTTAGCATCACAGATTGAGAGTGTCTCTTAAGGTCATAATGCCGGTATGTTTACTTTACCTTGGCAGGTATATAGTTTAAGAAAAGCTGGTATTTTCTCCTTAACCCATCTCTGACCAGCTTGTACATTCTGGTGCAGTTTTCTAGCATCCAATGTGCTTTCTGTTACCCTCCAACAAAATTCATTGGCTTATCCCGCTTTGCTACATCTGGCTTCCTAGTGCTTTTACTAACGCACCAATGGTGTAATTTCATGTGGCCTACTTTATTGCAGTGAAAACACCATTGTTCTTTAACTTCCCTGTCCCCTTCAAGGGTTTTCTTTTTGCTCGGTGGTAAGTTATCGCTATAATCTTCACCAAGATCTACCTTTCCCTTTCCATGTGAGGTTCTTTCTTTTCCCCAATTTCTATTCTTCACAGACTGAAATTAATTTTGGAAGCCAAACTTTGAGTTATCAATCAATTCATAATCGTATAGAACATACAGAACATAGAGAATATTACAATGCAGCACAGGCCCTTTGGCCCTCAATGTTGCGTTGCCCTGTCATACTAATCTGAAGCCCATCCCACCTACACTATTACATGTACGTCCATTTGCCTATCCAATGATGACTTAAATGCACTTAAACTTGGCAAACCGCTGCAGGCTAAGCATTCCATACCCTTACTACTCTCTGAGTAAAGAAATTACCTCTGACATCTGTCTTATACCTATCTCCCCTCACTTTAAAGTTGTGTCCCCTCATGTTTGCTGTACCCATATTTGGAAAAAGACTCTCCCTGTCCACCCTATCTAACCCTCTGATTATCTTGTATGTCTCTATTATCATCAGCCATTCCATCTGCTAATCTTGCTGTTTTAACTCTCTGCTCTTCCACATGAGTTCCCCTACTTCAGGAAGTGAATTTTTCAACTCCTACAAAATAATTGTCTCTTTAAGAGCATCATAGGTTTTCTCCATTTAATGTCGTATCTGCTCCCAAGAGGACCAGTTCCACCACAGAACACACCAGATGGCCTCCTTCTTTAGAGACCGCAATTTCCCTTCCCACGTGGTTAAAGATGCCCTCCAACGCATCTCATCCACATCCCACACCTCTGCCCTCAGACCCCACCCCTTCAACCGTAACAAGGACAGAACGCCCCTGGTGCTCACATTCCACCCTACCAACCTTCACATAAACCAAATCATCCACCGACATTTCCGCCACCTCCAAACAGACCCAACTACCAGGGATATATTTCCCTCCCCACCCCTTTCTACCTTCTGCAAAGACCGTTCCCTCCGTGACTACCTGGTCAGGTCCACGCCCCCCTACAACCCACCCTCCAATCCTGGCACCCTCCCCTGCCACCGCAGGAATTGCAAAACCTGTGCTCACACCTCCTCCCTCACCTCTATCCAAGGCCCAAAAAGAGCCTTCCACATCCATCAAAGTTTTATCTGCACATCCACCAATATCATTTATTGTATCCGTTGCTCCCAATGCGGTCTCCTCTACATTGGGGAGACTGGACGCCTCCTAGCAGAGCGCTTTAGGGAACATCTCTGGGACACCCGCACCAATCAACCTCATCGCCCTGTGGCCCAACATTTCAACTCCCCCTCCCACTCTGCCGAGGACATGGAGGTCCTGGACCTCCTTCACCACTGCTCCCTCGCCACGATACGCCTGAAGGAAGAACGCCTCTTCTTCCGCCTCAGAACACTTCAACCCCAGGGCACCAGCTATCTCTAAAGATACTGGTGGTGTTTACAGCAAATTTAAATGCTGAGGTATTGCTGTACTTATCTCTCCTTTCTTCACAGAAGGAGACAACTCCAACCCCAGCTTTTCTGCTAATTCTAGCAGCTTGTCCTTAATCACCTTTTCCACCCCAACAAAACTCTTAGTGACTGAAAGAGCCATTGCTATCCTAAGTATTGTTTAAACCAACCGAATTCAACACCTGGAAGGAAAATCACTTACACCTACCATTCACTGCCTTCGAGTCCAACAACCCTAATCTCAAAAAGGAATCTCAAACAAATCTTGCAAAGAGCCCCCACTCAGTTATGACCAGGCCACACTCCCTCAAAATATTTCACGAAAGTTGCCCAGACCCTAACTTTGCCAGTTGTTTTAAACAGGTGTAACGTGGATATTCCAAGAGGGATGCAGTTGGTCGAACCACAAAACAGAATTTATTTACAAGATTACCAAATGAAATACAAACAAAAGAGAACAGAGTACTGAATAACCTATCTGAAAACAGATCATCTCTCCATTTTAATTGCAGCGAGGGTGGAGAGTATGAGGACCAGGGGCTGCCACGAATGTAAACAAACTGTTTAAAAAGCTGATATATTTGGGCAGCGGCTGAACCCAAGACACCACCCGTGTAGTGTCTCCCACCCACCCTCCTCCTCCAACCAAAAGAAGAGGACTCTGTGGTGTGTTGTTTCGGTAAGGATTTTGATAAGTTAAGGTAAGTTGAAAAAAAACTTTTCTTTCTTTTTTGTAACTACAGTCTAAACTTAAGTAAAGCTTAAGATTAAAAATGGCAGGAGATCTCAGACCTGTGTTGTGCTCCAATTGCTCTATGTGGGACTTAGGGATGTGTGTTGCAGCTCTTGTTAGACTGCATGATGGCTCTGGAGCTGCAGATGGACTCACTTTGGAGCATATGCGATGCTGAGGGGATTGTGGATAGCTCATTTATTGACTTGGTCATGCTGCAGGTTAGGATTGCTGAGGGAGAAAGGGAATGGGTGAACAAAAGGCAGAGAAAGAGCAAGAAGGCAGTGCAGGTGTTGGGGGAGATGGCTCACCAGGGGAAGGCAGCTGTAGTCAAATTCATGGCTGTGGCTGGCTCTGCTGTTCAGAAGAGTGGGAAAAAGAGTGGAAGGGCTATATTCATTGTGGATTCTATTGTAAGGAGAGTAGGTAGGTGTTTCTGTGGTTGAAAACGGGTGGCACGGTGGCACAGTGGTTAGCACTACAGCCTCACAGTGCCAGAGATCTGGGTTCAATTCCTGCCTCAGGCAACTGTCTGTGTGGAGTTTGCACATTCTCCCCGTGTCTGCGTGGGTTTCCTCCGGGTGCTCTGTTTTCCTCCCACAATCCAAAAATGTGCAGGTTAGGTGAATTGGACATGCTAAGTTGCCCGTAGGTGGAGGGGTAAATGTAGGGGGAATGGGTCTGGTGTGTTGCTCTTCGAAGGGTCAGTATGGACTTGTTGGGCTGAAGGGCTTGTTTCCACACTGTAAGTAATCTACCTTAAAAACACCCGAGACTCCCGAAGGATGTGTTGCCTCCCAGGTACACGGGTCAGGGATGTCTCGGATCAACTGCAGAAAATTCTCAAGGGGAAGGATGAACAGCCAGTTGTCATGATGCCTGTCGGCATCAATGATACAGGTAAAAAATGGGATGAGGTCCTACATGAAGAAATTAAGGTGTTAGGAACCAAGTTTAAAAAGTAGGACCTCAGAGATAGTAATCTCAGGATTGCTTCCAGTGCCACGTGCAAGTCAGATTAAGAATGATAGAATATTCAGGATGAATGCACAGCTTGAGAGATGGTGCAGGAGGGAGTTCAGATTTTTGGGATATTGGGATCTGTTCTGGGTGAGGTGGGACTATTACAAATTGGATGGTCTACACCTGGGCCGGACTGGAACCAATGTCCTTGGAGGTGCTTTTGCAAATGCTGTTGGGGACGGTTTAAACTAATGTGGCAGGGGGATGGGAGCCAAATGAGAAGGTTAGTGGACAGGAAGGAAGTAGTAACTAAAGCCTGCAAGGAACTAGATAATGAATTCAGCATGACTAAGGGGAAGAGTAGGCAGGAAGTGACAGACAAAGGCAAATGGATTTTGGCAATAAGTACAGTAGGTAAGGCAAATGAACTTTGGGCTTAGATAAGTGCCTGGGAGTGTGATGTTATTGCTATTACTGAAACTTGGTTGAGTGAAGGGCATGATTGGCAACTAAATGTTCCAGGATATCAATGTTTCAGGTGGGATAGAGAAGGAGCTAAAAGTGGTGGTGGAGTTGCATTACTGGTCAAAGAAAATATCACAGCTCTGCTGAAGGAGGGCACTATGGAGGACTCAAGCAGTGAGACAATATGGGCAGAGCTCAGAAATAGCAAAGGTGCAGTAACTATGTTGGGGCTGTAATACTGGCCTCCCAACAGTGAACGTGAGATAGAGGTACAAACATGTAAACAGATTATGGAAAAATGTAGGAGCAACAGAGTGGTATTGATAGGAGATCTTAATTTTCCCAACATTGACAGGGATTCACATCGTGTTAGAGGATTGGATGGGGCAGAATTTGCAAGGAGCATCCACAAGGGTTTTGTAGAGCAGCATGTAAGTAGTCCAACTCATGATAGAGTCACATTGAACCTAGTGCGAGGAAATAAGCCCAGCCAGGTGGTTGAAGTTTCAGTGGGGGATTGCTTTGGGAATAATGATCACAGATCCGCAGGTTTTATGATACTTATGGACAAAGATGAAAGTGGTCTTAAAGGAAGAGTACTAAATTGGGGAAGACCAACTACACCAAAGTTCAACAGGAACTGGGGAATGTAGATTGGGAGCAGCTGTTTGAAGGCAAATCCTCACTTGATATATGGGAGACTTTTAAAGAGAGGTTAATTAGAGTTCAGGAGAGATATGTTCCTGTGAAAATTAGGAATAGAAATGGCAAGATTAGGGAATCATGGATGATTAAGGAATCATGAACCATGTGAGACAAGCTAAGAGGAAAAAGGATGCATACATAAGTTCTAAGTGACTAAAGTCAGACAAAGCTTTGGAAGAATATCAGGAATGTAGGCCCATTCCGAAATGAGGAATTAAGAGGGCTAAAAGAGGTCATGAGATAATTTTAGCGTGCAGTGTTAAAGAAAACCCCCAAAGCCTTTTATTCATATATAAGGAGCAAGAGGGTAACAAGGGAAATGGTTGGCCCACTCAAGGACAAAGTAGGAAAGATATGCGTGGAGTCAGAGAAAATGGGTGAGATTCTTAATGAATACTTTGCATCAGTATTCACTGAGGAGAGGGACATGGCGGATGTTGAGATTAGGGATAGATCGTTGATTACCCTAGGTTAAGTCAGCATAACAAAGGAGGACGTATTGTGTATTCTAAAAGGAATTAAGGTGGACAAGTCCCCAGGATCAGATGGGATCTATCCGAGGTTACTATGGGAAGTGAGAGAGGAAATAATTGGGGCTTTAACAGATATCTTTGCAGCATCCTTGAAAATGGGGGAGGTCCCAGAGGACTGGAGAATTGCTAATATTGTCCTCTTGTTTAAGAAGGGTAGCATGGATAATCCAGGTAATTACAGACCTGTGAGCCTGACATTAGTGGTAGGGAAGCTACTGGAGAAGATACTAAGGGATAGGATATATACCAGTTTGGAAGAAAATGGGCTGATTAGTGATAGGCAGCGTGACTTTGTGCAGGAAGGTCAAGTCATACAAGCCTAGTAGAATTATTTGAAGAGGTGACAAAGTTGATTGATGAGGGAAGGGATTTAGATGTCATTTACATGGACTTTAGAAAAGTGTTTGATAAGATTCTGCATGGTAGGCTGATGAAGAAGGTGAAGTCACATGGGGTCCAGGGTGCTCTAGGAGAAAGTGAGGACTGCAGATGCTGGAAATCAGAGCTGAAAATGTTTTGCTGGAAAAGCACAGCAGGTCAGGCAGCATCCAAGGAGCAGGAGAGCCCGTCCTGAAGAAGGGCTTATGCCCAAAACATCGATTCTCCTCCTCCTTGGATGCTGCCTGACCTTCTGTGCTTTTTCAGCAACACATTTTCAGCTCCAGGGTGCTCTAGCCAGATGGATACAGAACTGTTTGGGCAACAGGAGGCAGAGAGTAGGTGTGGAAGGGAGCTTCTCAAAATGGAGACCTGTGACCAGTGGTGTCCCACAGGAATTTGTGCTGGGACCACTGAAGTTTGTGATACACATAAATGATTTGGAGAGAGGTGAGGGTTGCCTCATTAGCAAGTTTGGCAGATAACAGGAAGATTGGTGGAGTAGCAGATAGTGAAGGGGACTTTCAGAGAATACAGCACAAAATAGATAGATTGGAGAGTTGGGCAGAGAAATGGCAAATGGATTTCAACCTGGACAAATGCAAGGTGATGCATTTTGGAAGATGCAATTCCAAAGCGAACTCTACAGTAAATGGAAACATCCTGGGGAGAAGTGATGTACAGAGACATCTGGATTTTCAGATCCCTTGTTCCCTGGAGGTGGCAACGCAGGTCAGTAAAGTGGTCAAGAAGGCATGCTTTCCTCCACTGGGAGGGGTATTGAGTATGAGTTGGTAGGTCATGTTACAATTGTATAAGACTTTGGTTCGGCCACATCTGGAATATTGCATACAGTTCTAGTCACCACATTACCAAAAGAATATGGATTCTTAGGAGAGTGTACAGAGGTGGTTCACCAAGATGTTGCCTGGTATGAAGGGAGCAAGCTATTAGGAGAGGTTGAGTAGAATAAGAATATTTTCATTGGAAAGAAGGTGTTTGAGGGGGGACCTGATTGAGGCCTATAAAATCATGAGAGGTGTAGACAGGGTGGATAGCAAGAAACTTTTTCCCAGAGTGAAGGACTCAATTACTAGGGGTCACGAGTTAAAAGTGAGTAGGGAAATGTTTAGGGGAGATATACATGGAAGGTTCTTTACACAGAGGTTGGTGGGTATCTGGAATGCATTGCCAGTGGGTGTGGGAGGGGAAGGATCAATAGCATCATTTAAGATGTATCTAGACAGACACATGAATGGGCAGGGACCGAACATAGAACAATAGAGCACAGAACAGGCACTTTTGCCCACGATGTTGTGCCCAACATTTGTCCTAGCTTAAGCACCTATCCATGTACCTATCCAATTGCTGCTTAAAGGTCACCAATGATTCTGACACTGCCACTCACTCCCACAAGCAAGCAATTCAAGCCCCCAATACTCTCTGGGTAAAGAACCTACCCCTGACATCCCTCCTATACCTTCCGCCCTTCACCTTAAATTTATGTCCCCTTGTAACACTCTGTTGTACCCGGGGAAAAACTGACTGTGTACTCTATCTATTCCCCTGATCATCTTATAAACCTCTATCAAGTCACCCCTCATTCTTCTCCGTTCCAATGATAGGTTGCACTCTCAACCTATCCTCGTACGACCTATTCTCCATTCCAGGCAACATTCTGGTAAATCTCCTCAGCACCCTCTCCAAAGCTTCCACATCTTTCCTAAAATGAGGCGACCAGAACTGCACACAGTACTCCAAATGTGGCCTTACTAAGAGATACAGATCCTTAGAAAATAGATGGCAGATTTAGGTAGAGGATATGGATCAGCGCAAATGTAGAGGGCTGAAGGGCCTGTTCCTGTGCTGTAATGTTCTTTGCTCTCTTTGTTCTAAAGATGCTGTTCCAAATACTTGCAACAATCCCCATAAAAATCCCTTGACACAAAAGGAAAAGTCAAATACAGGGTCTGACAGGAGCAATGTCAGAGAGAATACCAGCATGGACCTGCTTCTTTGGGTCCAGCAGCTTCCAAACCAAATCAAACCAGAGAACAGCTGAGCTCAGGGAAGTGGTAAATTCCCTTTCATTGTAGAAGTGTTTTTTTTTTAACTTGGGAGCCTTCTGCTTGAGGCAGTATCTGTTAGCTATAAACAAGTTGGCCCTGCAGCCCTTCAACCCGAGACGTTTTGGAATCTGTATCTTTTACAACCTCCCTTTAAAAAAGCTAAGAACAACATCATATTGTTAAAAGAGCAGCTTCATCACACATGTATGAACCAACCTCTGTATGAAAACGTTTCTGCTCAGAACTATTTAAAATCTTTTTCCTCTCATCTTAAAAATATGCTCTCTAGTTTTGAACTCCTCCACTCAAGGGAAAAGACCTTTGATATTCACCTTAACTATGCCACTCATAGTTTCAAGGGGTTGGAGTACAAAGTAGGGAAGTCCGACTGCAACTGTACAAGGTATTGCTGAGAGCACATCTGGAGTATTGTGAGCAGTTTTCATCTCTTCAGATGAAGAAATATATAATCTCATTGGAGGTAGTTTAGAGAATATTCATGAGGATGATTCCAGTATGGAGAGAATTCCTTATGAGCAAAGGCAAAAATGTTGGGACTCTACTCACTGGAGTTCATAAGTCTACATGTATTTGGAAAGGCAACTATTGAATAGGGATAGTGAACATGGGAAATCATGCATCACAAACTTGACTGGAATTTCTTGAATAAATGTCAAAGAAGGTTGATGAAGGCAGATTGGTGAATATTGTGTGTATAGACTTCAGCAAGTTGTTTGAGTCAGTTCTGAATTGTAGGCTGGTTAGGAACGTTAGATCATATGGAATCCAGGGAAAGCTGAGCACTTGGAAACAAGATTATCTTTAAGGTAGGAGATAGAGGGTGTTGATGGAGGATTGTTTTTCAGACTGGAGGCCTGTGACCAGCGGTGCAACACAACAGTTGGTGCTGGGTCCATTGTGTTTTGGATGTGAATATAGAAGGAATGGTTGTAAGTCTGCAGATCATCCAAAACTGGTGAGGTTGTGGGCGGTGAAGAAAGTTATCACGAAGTACGGGAGAACTTTGACCAGATGAGCCAATGAGCTGACGAGTGGTCAATCAAGTTTAATTTAGATAAATGCGTGATGTTACATATTGTCAAGGCAATCCAGGGCAGGACTTATATATTTTATGGTAGGGTCGAGGGGGTTGCTGAGCAGGTTCATAGTTCCTTGAAGGTGGCGTGGCAGGTAGAAAGAATATTAATCAGCTGCAATTTCAAAGGGGCAGACACCTACTGTTGTTCCTGGTTTCTATGTTTATTGCTGATTTTCTTTGGACTGGGGAAGGAAACCGGAACACATGGTGGAAATCCACACAGACACAGGGAGAATGTGAAAATTCCGGTCAACCAAGGGAGGAATCAAACCAGACCTTAGCAACAGTGTGAATCACTGAGCTGCCATGCCACCCTAGTATGCCACCTTTCCTGTCACTAATATGAAATCCTCATGAAACATCAGTGGAAGGTGCGTGGAGACTGGAAGAAACATGGTGGACAGTTTGTTTCTCAAGCTGTTTCTCTGTGTTCTTTCTCCTGATGCTGTGTTTCTCCAGCACATTCTTTTATGTTTCAGAACTGGTACAAACTAATTAAATTGCCTAATTGGCGAACATTTTGCATTCTTTACCTTCAATAATTGTTTTCCCATTCAGTTGTACACATCCCAGATATGTGCTCCAATGGCTATTGTAATACCCACAATTCCATGAAATTCGGAAATTACTCTATCTCGAGGCCTGGCGTTTTTCTGGATGATCAGCGCATGCTCGAACACAACTGGGGCCAATGGTCTTGCTGAAGCATTGAAGGCCATCAATCAATCAGTCCAACCAATGGGAGTGAAAAGGAGCGGGACTGAGCCTAGGGCTTTCTCATTGGCTGGGAATCTGCCTCAATGAGAAGCCAGTGTTGTCGATACCAGGAACTTTCAGAGCCCTATCATCTCCTTATCTTCACGCAGGAGTTTGTCCCCATTCTTTGAAAGCTGGCTTCAACTCCACACACTGGCCACAGGGGAGTTCTCTGGTGTACAGCGATCAACATTCATTTTAAAACCAACATCACCAAAAGAACTGGAATTGTCAGTTTCAATTTGGATGAATGTGTTTTGGAATCTTGCTATGCGTTTACCCGTGTCATGACATTCACAGCGTAGATTTATTAACAGGCTTAATGCAAGAAAATGTCACTGGTGATTCGGAGTAGTTTCCTGAACAAATATTATACATCAGGAGAGGGCGACATTAGAAAGGAAGCTTAATCAGTGAGGCAATTTTTTAAATGTCTCTTTAAACAGGAGAGCGAGGTGGAGAGGTTTGAGAAAGGAAATTGAGAGCTTCACACCCAGGCATGGATGCATTGGTGCAGTAATTAAAATCTAGGAGATTTTGGATGTAGGTTTGCTCGCTGAGCTGAAAGGTTAATTTCCAGACTTTTCGTTACCTTACTAGGTTTCCTGTGGAAATACAGGAAACACCACAGGAAATAACATCACCACAGGAAATGACATCACCAACCCAAAGAAACCCAAACATATAAATAGAAAGCAGGAATTTTCAGCATTGTTTCGCAAGAGGTCCACTGAAGATGTTACCTAGTAAGGTAATGAAACGTCTGGAAATGAACCTTTCAGCTCAGTGAGCAAACCTACATCCAAAAGCTCAACCTGAGCTACAAATCTTGTCAAATATCTGGGAGATTAGAAAGGTCAGAATAAGAGGAGCTCAGGTCATTCAGTGTGATTGTAGGTGACAGAGATAGGGATGGACAAGGCCAGCTGGGGAGTTAATAACAAGGATGTTAGTTTTGAATCTGAGTTATTACTTGCCCAGAAGACAAAATCTTCATTCCTGAGGAAGAGCTTATGCTCAAAAGGTCGACTCTCCTGCTCCTCGGTTGCTGCCTGACCGGCTGTGCTTTTCCAGCACCACACCTTTTGACTGAAGACAAAGTCTGTCAGTGAAGACCAGAGTGATGGATGAAGGGAATTTTGTGTGAGACACAGGCAGCAGAGCTGTGGATGATTACATGATTCCAGGTGTGAGCAGGACTGGTAAGGTATTGGATGTAAGACAAAGGCAACACAGACACGGATGAGGGTTTCAGCAGCAGATATACTGGTAAACAGGAGTGAGGTGGTAGAACTTCTTGGAGTTTGATCTTTCTGATTTTAGTGATTGCATGGATATGTGGTTGGAAGCACGGCTTGGATCAGAAATGACAGCAAGTTTGTGAAGAGATTAGTTTAGCATCAAACAGTTCCCAGGGAGCAGGATGGAGTTGGTATTCAGGGAGTGAAATTTGAAATGGTGAGTGAATGAAATGGTCTTCTGGATGTGAGATAAGCAGTTTGTCAATTTATTGACTGTGAAGGAATACAGAGGAGTAGTGATGACATCAAGATGAGTGTTATCCACATGAGAAAACCAACATGATATACGTCAAGGTGGCAGAGTGTGGACAAGAAATAGGTAGGGAGATGAATAGAACACCAAGTGACACTAAGTACAAGGACAAAGGTGGTGATGGTACAGGACTTTAATGGGTCAAAGGTGATTTTCTCTCAGGATGCATGATGATTTAGATTACTTACAATGTAGAAACAGGCCCTTCGGCCCTACAACTCCACACCAACCCTTCAAAGAGCAACCCACCCAGACTTATTCCCCCACATTTACCCCTTCACCTAACACTACGGGCAATTTAGTGTGGCCAATTCACCTAACCTGCACATCTTTGGACTGTGGGAGGAAACTCACGCAGACATGAGGAGAAACTCCACACAGACAGTTGCCGGAGGTAGGAATTGAACCCAGGTCTCTGGCACTATGAGGCAGCAGTGCAAACCACTGTGCCACCGTGCCGCCTTGCAGTAGTGAATGTAAATAAAAAGCAGAATCAGGAGAGAGAGAAAATATCATTCATATTATCAGTTAGTATTGGTGATTTGCATAGTCTGAAATTAAGTGAGAATTGGTCAATATTTCCCTGATGAGACATAGTGAGAGATCAGAGAGAAACTTAAATAAATTCAACATGAAGACAAGGAGCAACATGTGAAGGGGTTTGGACCAGTGAGCTAGTGGAAGTGAGGGATGTAGCAGAGACCTTGCATCAAAATCAGATTCTGATGAAAAAGACTCATTTCAAAATATGGACTCATTTCAAAATCCAGTCTTTGTAGTTACTTGTGAACTCGCTGTCTCAACGTTTGTCATCAGAGTGAACAAATTGATGGGAAAACAGTTATCTGGAACATTTAATACACTTGCTACCATTTGAACATTTAAAATTTTCACATCAGAGTGAACTTACTGATATTTCAGCATGGGGGATGGGACAGTGAATCCCTTCCCACACTCTGAGCAAGTGAATGGTCTCTCCCTAGTGTGAGCATGTTGGTGTGCAGTGAGGTGAAATGATTATCTGAACTCAATCTCACAATGAGAGCACTGAAATAGTCTCTCCCCAGTGTGAACACTTCGATGGATCATCAGATGATGAGAATGTTTATCACATTTTCCACAATCTGAGCATTTCAATGTTCTCTCATGAGAGTGAACAAGTTGATGGAATATCAAGTCCTTTTAAAGCATTTTCCACAGTTTGAACTTTTAAAAGGTCTCTCATCATAGTAAACTCAGCAGCTGGGATGACTGTGTATATTTCTTGACACACAGTACAGGTGAATGGTGTCTCTTCGGTGTGAATGCGCTAATGTACAGAGGTCTCATGACAAAGTCAATGCACCAGACGTTGTAGAGAGAACATGGGGAGTATGACTAATTAGATTGTTTTTTCAAAGGACCAACATGAGCACAGTGGGCTGAACAGCTCCTCCTATCATGTGTGTTGCTACCAAAGTGGAAGCAGATATTGCCTATTTTGCTGCCACACAGGACAGACATTCCAGAAGAGACATGTGTGATACATGAGAGTTAACTGTGATCTGTACCCATCAGAGACTGGAACAGAGTATTGATGAGCTCTGAGCCTCAGAATCATCTGTATTTACAAATGTGTTTGTGAACTGAAACATTATAAAATGCCCTGCAAGATGACCTAAAGATCACAAGCTAATAATGTTCAATGATGGTCTTCCTAAAAGTTGGAGCAGGTTTGAAGGGCTGAATGGTCTACCTCTGTCCCTATTTCTTAAGGTCATATGTTTCATTCTGGGTAGGGCCACACAGACTGTTCGAAACATTCAGGAGAGATGTGATTGGAGCAGGTGGGATGCTCAGGGACGGTTGAAAATGAGAATTGACGAGATAGATGTTTTTCATTCCTTCAACCCATGTGGGTCTCACTGGCAAGGCCAGCATTTGTTACCCATCTCTTGTTACCCTTGAACTGAGAGGCTTGCTTGGCCATTTCAGAGACAAGGACAGAGTCAGACACATTGCATTGGGGATCTGAAATCACCCGTAAGGCAAATGGGGGAAAGATGATGGATTTGCTTCCATGAAGGATATTAGTGAAGCAGATTTCTTTTTTACATAACAATTGATGATAGTTCAGATGGTCACCATCATGAAGGCAAGATTTCAATTCCAGATTTATTAATTAAATGCAAATTCCACAAGTTACCATGGTGAGAATTGAATCCCTCTCCCCAGAGCATGAACCTGATCCTCAGGCTTCCCTCAAAATCTCAGCTACTCAGAGTAGTTTGGAATGTATGACACCCAACTGGTCTCTTGTCCTTGACCCATACAAAAGCAGCACACAGACTGGCCTTGAACAGCTCGAGACAACAAGGACATGGCCTAGTCAGTCACTCAGCCAGATGATTCAGGAAATCAGAAATAATTATTGTCCATGAATCCATCCAGAGCTAGTGACTGAGGAGAGTATTTTCATCTCCATTGCTCGGACAATAAACTAAAGAATCCAGTCAACTCCCTTCATGGAAAGTTATGGCACATGGCTCTCCTGATTAAGGGCTGATTAGTAAGTTTGCAGATGACACTAAGATTGGTGAAGTAGCAGATAGTGAAGGGGACTTTCAGAGAATTCAGCAGAATACAGATAAATTGGAGAGTTGAGCAGGGAAATGGCAGATGGCGTTTAATCTGTGAAAATGCGAGGTGATGCATTTTGGAAGATCTAATTCAAAGGCAAACTATATGTTAAATGGACAGAGAGATCTGGGTGTTCAAATCCAATGTTCCCTGAAGGTTGCAATGGAGGCAGATAGAGTGTTCAAGAAGGTAAAGGGCATGGTTTCCTTTATCAGATGGGGTATTCAGTACAAGAGTTGGCATGTCATGTTATGGTTATAAAAGACTTTGGTTCGGCCTCATTTGGAATCTTGTGTACAGATCTGGTCGCCACATTACCAAAAGGATGTGCATGCTGTGGAGAGGGTGCAGAGGAGGTTTACCAGGTTGTTGTCTGGTATAGAGGTGCTAGCTATGAAAAGACTTTGAGTCGATTAGGATTATTTTCATTAGGAAGATGGAGGTTGAGGGGGAACCTGATTGAGATCAACAAAATCATGAGAGGTAAAGACAGGGTGGACAGCAAGAAGCTTTTTCCCAGAGTGGGGGACTCAGTTACAAGGGGTCATGAATTCAAGGTGAGAGGGGAAAACTTTAAGGGATATAAGTGTGGAAGGTTCTTTACTCAGAGGGTGGTGAGTGCCTGGAACGGATTGCCAGTGGAGGTGGTAGAGGTGGGAACTGTAGTGTCATTTAAGATGTAGCTAGACAGAGACATGAAAGGGCAGGGGGGGATCTGTACCGTTGGGACGGTCTCCACCTGAACCGATCAGGTACCAATGTTCTAGCGAAGAGGATAAATAGGGTGGTCAGTAGGACTTTAAACTTCTGAGTTGGGGGGAAGGGAAAGTGAAAGCGACAGGGAGTATTTAGGTAAATGGAAAGATAAGCAGCAGGATAGCATGTTTCCAGGCGGATTTAAAATTGAGGCAGACTGAGAATGCAGAAAAAAACAAGGATAACTTAGGACATATGATTTCCAACATCTCTAATGATAAGGAAGTTAGCATTAAGGCACTTTACCTGAATGCTCGTAGCATTCATAACAAAGCCGATGAACTAATGGCACAGATAATAGTGAATGATTATGATGTAGTAGGCATCACAGAGACTTGGTTACAGGGGGGTCAGGACTGGCAGTTAAACCTCCATGGTTTTTCAACTTATCGAAAAGACAGAGAGGTGGGCAGAGGGGGTGGGGTTGCCTTGTTAGTTAAGAACAAAATTAAATCTATGGTATTGAATGACATAGCGTCGGATGATGTGGAGTCTGTGTGGGTGGAATTGAGGAACCACAAAGGCAAAAAAACCATAATTGGAGTTGTGTACAGACCTCCTAACAGTGGTCAGGACCAGGGACGCAACATGTACCGGGAAATAGAGAAGGCATGTCAGAAAGGCAAGGTTACATTGATCATGGGTGACTTCAATATGCAGGTGGACTGGGTAAATAATGTTGCTAGTGGATCTAAAGAAAGGGAATTCATGGAATGCTTACAGGATGGCTTTTTGGAACAGCTTGTCATGAAGCCCACAAGAGAGCAGGCTATTCTGGACCTAGTGCTTTGCAATGAACCAGACTCTATAAAAGATCTTAAAGTAAGGGAACTCTTAGGAAGTAGCGACCATAATATGGTAGAGTTCAGTCTGGAGTTTGAAAGGGAGAAGGCAAAATCTGATGTAATGGTGTTACAGTTGAATAAAGGTAATTATGAAGGCATGAGAGAGGAACTGACTAAAATAGACTGGAAGCAGAGGCTAACCGGGAAGACACTAGAGCAAAAATGGCAGGAGTTTGTAGGTATAATTGAGGACACTGTACAGAGGTTCATTCCCAAGAAAAGAAAGATTAACCGGGGAGGGATTAGACAACCTTGGCTGACAAAGGAAGTCAGGAAATGTATTAAAGAAAAAGAGAGATCCTATAAAGTGGCTAAGAACAGTGGGAAATCAGAAGATTGGGAAGGATACAAAAGCAAACAGAGGATAACAAAGAGTGTAATAAGAAATGAGAGGATCAAATATAAAGGTAGGCTAGCCAGTAATATTAGAAATAATAGTAAAAGTTTCTTTCAGTACATAAGAAACAAACGACAGGCAAAAGTAGACATTGGGCCACTTCAAACTGATACAGGGAGCCTAGTGATGGGAGATAAGGAAATAGCAGGAGAACTTAACAAGTACTTTGTGTCAGTTTTCACAGTGGAAGACATGAGTAATATCCCAAAAATTAAAGGGTGTCACGGGGCTGAGTTGAGTATGGTTGCCATTACGAAAGAGATAGTGCTAGAAAAGTTAAAAAGTCTTAAAATTGATAAATCTCCTGGCCCCGATGGGATACACCCTAGAGTTCTGAGAGAGGTTGCTGAGGAAATAGCAGAGGCATTGGTTGAGATCTTTCAAGAGTCACTGGAGTCAGGAAAGGTCCCGGATGATTGGAAGATGGCTGTAGTAACCCCCTTGTTCAAGAAAGGATCAAGGCAAAAGATGGAAAATTATAGGCCAATCAGCTTAACCTCGGTTGTTGGTAAAATTCTAGAATCCATCATTAAGGATGAGGTTTCTAAATTCATGGAAGAGCAGAGTCTGATTAGAACAAGTCAACATGGATTTAGTAAAGGGAGGTCATGCCTGACAAACCTGTTGGAATTTTTTGAAGAGGTAACAAGTAGGTTAGACCAGGGAAACCCAGTGGATGTGGTCTATCTAGACTTTCAAAAGGCCTTTGATAAGGTGCCACACGGGAGGCTGCTGAGCAAGATGAGGGCCCATGGTGTTCGAGGTGAGCTGCTGGGATGGATTGAGGATTGGCTGTCTAACAGAAGGCAGAGAGTTGGGATAAAAGGTTCTTTTTCAGAATGGCAGCCGGTGACGAGCGGTGTCCCGCAGGGTTCGGTGCTGGGGCCACAGCTGTTCGCATTATATATTAATGATTTGGATGAGGGAACCGGGGGCGTTCTAGCGAAGTTTGCCGATGATACGAAGTTAGGTGGACAGGCAGGTAGTACTGAAGAAGTGGGGAGGCTACAGAAGGATCTAGACAAGTTGGGAGAGTGGTCCAGGAAATGGCTGATGGAATTTAACGTGAGCAAGTGCGAGGTCTTGCACTTTGGCAAAAAGAATAAAAGCATGGACTACTTTCTAAATGGTGAGAAAATTAATAAAGCCAAAGCACAAAGGGATCTGGGAGTGCTAGTCCAGGATTCTCTAAAGGTAAACATGCAGGTTGAGTCTGTGATTAAGAAAGCGAATGCAATGTTGTGTCTTATCTCAAGAGGGTTGGAATATAAAAGCAGAGATGTACTACTAAGACTTTATAAAGCTCTGGTTAGGCCCCATTTGGAGTACTGTGTCCAGTTTTGGTCCCCACACCTCAGGAAGGACATACTGGCACTGGAACGTGTCCAGCGGAGATTCACACGGATGATTCCTGGAATGACAGGTCTAGCATATGAGGAACGGCTGAGGATACTGGGATTGTATTCGTTGGAGTTTAGAAGATTAAGGGGAGATCTAATAGAGACGTACAAAATAATACATGGCTTTGAAAAGGTGGATGCTAGGAAATTGTTTCTGTTAGGCGAGGAGACTAGGACCCGTGGACACAGCCTTAGAATTAGAGGGGGTCATTTCAGAACAGAAATGCGGAGACATTTCTTCAGCCAGAGAGTGGTGGGCCTGTGGAATTCATTGCCACGGAGTGCAGTGGAAGCCGGGACGCTAAATGTCTTCAAGGCCGAGATTGATAGGTTCTTGTTGTCTAGAGGAATTAAGGGCTACGGGGAGAATGCTGGTAAGTGGAGCTGAAATGCGCATCAGCCATGATTGAATGGCGGAGTGGACTCGATGGGCCGAATGGCCTTACTTCCACTCCTATGTCTTATGGTCTTATGGCAGAGAGCAGAGGGGTACAGATCTTTAGAAAATAGAAGATCTGGATCAGCACATGCTTGGAGGGCTGAAAGGCCTGTTCTTGTGCTGTAAATTTTCTTTGTTCTTTGCTCCACATCTGGGAAACACCTGTCAAATAGAATGGTTGGAGATGTGGCTCTAGGATCCACATAAAGAGCCACAGAACCCATGACCAGTGGCACAAAATTTTCTCAGTGGATCATAACACTCATTAGTGAGTAATCACCAACAACAATGACAATGATCTTGAATTAACCTGCATTACTTTTCCAGACCATATTCCAACAGCAAATATTTCCCTTTTGTTCTCTCATCTTTCGTCAAACAACCTGTTTTTCAAACTTTAATTCTCAACTTTAAAATCACAGTTCCAAACCAAAAGTGAGCAAACCAAAACAAAAGTAGTGATGCTCTCAATGGGAAACATTCTGCTTTTCACTGGGTTACACTGAATGGGAAGACAGTTAGTCCATCAAAGTGGTCAGGCTGTACAGAGAGGGTGGTACTCTGTCACTGCATGTCTGTCCACTGTGTTGATGCTTCACACACTCGATGTTACAGTATGTGAAATGGATGGTGTTATGGTCAGTTCAAGTACAGCCAGCTGCTGGGCCTGATTAGCCTTGGGAATGCTGGATGACCCTGGATCATTCCTGAACAATATACAAGGAACATAAGGAAGTTAATGGCATAATCTCAGGTCACAGTAACAAAAATCCTATCTTTTTGCTTATCCTCTCACAGGTCATGGGTCTGGCTGGCTGCTCCTAGATGTCCATGAGAAGGTGGTGGAGAACTGTTGCTGGGACAAAATCCTGAGATTCCCTCCCCAAGGGCTTCGTGGCTCTATCTACAACACACAGATTGTGGCAGTTCATGAAGGCAGCTCGCCATCACCTTCTCAAGGCCAACTAAGGGCAGGTAATGAATTCTGGCCCAACCAAAGATGACCATGTCTCACAAATGAATAAAAAACATGTTCAGATTTAGACACCAATCACCCTTGAATAAGTCATCATCAGAAACAATGTTGCCTTGGCACCAGAATATAGCTGGGACCTCATAGCCCAAGTTGTAGTCAACAGCTGTAACACAGGGATGGCTGTCAAAACTGTCAGGAATCACAGTGACAGATAATCCCAGGCAGCTCTGGCTCAGCTTTGAGCAACTAGTCACAGGGCAGGGAGGGAGGGTATTGGAGATGAGAGGAAAATTCCTGCAGGAGGAGCTTCTCATCTGCTGTAACTTTGGAGGAAGTTACAAGGCTTGGAAATATTGCAAGAGTTGAGTATGATCTTATGCCCCACCCATTGAAAAATTCACTGACAAAAACTTTAATTTTATCCTCAGCGCTCACTGCAAGTGATAACATTTCAATCTTTTCCTCCATAAAACATTCATTATAGCTGAAAGTGTTCTCTGATAAAAATGAGGAACAATTTAGTGGGTTAATTGCAGGTTAATTTGGTGAAGGCAGATTGCAGGTGATTCTGGAGCTGGAGATTTACAAATAGCTAAAAATTGACACTTTCTGCTTATAGAAACAATTATTCAGTCATTTCCCTCTTGGTAAATTGACATCACCTTCCCACACAGTGTTTGAGCAGCTTCTTAAAAGGAAAAATCACATTAGCAGCTTATCAGCAGAGGGCCTCATTCTGTATGTGAGCAAGAGGTATTCAATATAATTCTGAACCAGAGCATTTCTACAACCACGACAATGGACACCACCACCAGAGATATGTTTCCCTCCCCACCCCTATCCACATTCTGTAAAGATCGTTCCCTCCATGACTACCTTGTCAGGTCTATGTCCCCCAAACCCCCACCCCCCCCCCCCACCCCCCCCAGTACCTTCCCCAGCCACCACAAGAATTGCAAAACCTACCCCCACACCTTTCCCCCTCATCTCCGTCCAAGGCCACAAAGGAACCTTCCATACCCATTAAAGTTTCACCTGCACTTCCAAACATGTCATTTACTGTGTCCATTGCTCCTGATGTGGTCTCCTCTACATGGGGGAGACAGGACACAGAGCACTTCAGAGAACATCTCTGGGATAACTGCACCAATCAAACCCACTGCCCCATGGCTGAACACTAACTCCCTCTCCCACTCTGCTGAGGATGTGCAGGTCCTGGGCGTCTTCCATTGCCATTCCCTTACCACCTGATGCCTGGAGAAAAAATGCCCTTGGCATCAAATCAATGTAGATTTCACTAGTTTCTAATTTCGCCAACCTTACCCCAGTTCCAACCTTCCAACTCAGCACCATCCTCATGACCTGTTGCATCTGTCCATCTTCCTTCCCACTTATCCACTCCACCCTCCCCTCTGACCTATCATCTTTACCCCACCTCCATCCACCTATTTCACTTTCAGCTACCTTCCCCCAACTCCACTCCCCCTCCCATTTATCTCTCTACCTTATTCCTGATGAAGGATTTTTGCCTGAGATGTCAATTTTCCTGCTCCTCAGATGCTGCCTGACCTGCTGTGCTTTTTCAGCATCACACTCTCAACTCAACCAATAATTTCCCTACCTTTACAAAGATGTGGTCTGCCTGATTTGTTGTGAACACCCTAAGGGAGCAAAATTGATTAGTAAATATTTTCTTGAACTATGGACAAATTTGCTGCATTGTCTCCATATTGGAAGTGTCTCAAGCAATGCCATTTCTTATCAAGAATATATACATATCACACTTAGATACTGGGAACTCTAGAATGTTATATGATACCCAAACCCTTTACTCAGTGTCCTACATAGCCCAGTCCAAGATCAGTAAGTGACCAAGTCAGATTAGAGTGTTTTAGAATAATGAGTGGGGACTAGGGGTCAAAATGTCAAACAGCAGAGACAAAGAGAGAGAAAAAATATTAATATTGTTATAACTCCAGCTGATGACTGGACAAGTCAAATCTCAGATATTGAGCCTGGCTTGCTGGATCATTTTTAGATTTTTGTTGGTTTATTATGAAATGGTCTCTCTGTGAAAGTTAAACACACCATGGTGCACATATTCCTTTAATAGTAAAACAGTAGTTTATTTATAGTAAAAAGGAAATAAAATAGAATAAACAAAACTATCTACTTCTCACAAAAATTCAAAGATTTTTAAACATACAAAGTATAATCCTATTAATGTCACAACACTGTCGTAAGTTCTAAAGCAATATAAAGTTTTGTCATTGTACCCAAAACTATTCACTGGTACAGTACCTGAAAATACACATGTTGTACCATTCACAAAACCACTATTTATGCAATATTCAACCTAGAATACATGTCTGTATCGCTTTGGTAGATCTAAGCCATTGTGGTTTAAAACTTATGGACAATCATGCACATGGATTCTTCCTGAGACTATTTTACAGCTGAGTTTAAATGCAGTTTCTTATGTAACCTCCTCAGAGTTTTGTCAAAATCTTTCTGGTCTGTGACTAACAGTAACCCTTCACTTTAAGGTAAAGTAGTTCACTATATCCTTTCCTTCTCAGGAACACAGCTGTATACCACTGTATTCATCCAAGGGTTTCACAGGTTTGCTCAAACCCAGAGTAAAATTTACAAGCAAAAATGCTTTCTTCAAACTATGGATATTTCTCTTCAGCTTTAAAAAAATCTTGAGATATCTAACAAACCTTGAGGGCCCACTATCTATCTTGCTGGGCCACAAAACAGATAAACAAAAATGCATCAATTCTAAAGCTAGACCTCAAAAATTGTTTTTAGAAGAAATCACCATGGCTACAGCATACTAACAAGCCAATTATTAACCTTAGACACACAGAAAATCCATATGTTACTAACTTAAAAAACAAAAACCCAACTTAGAATGAATAATATTAAATACACCAAGCTGGGTGAGAGGGCGAACTGTCAGGAATATAGAGATATACTTCAGTGCAATTTGGACAAGTTCAGAGAGTGTGCAAATGCATTGAAGTATGATTCAAGCAGAAAATATATTCAACCAACTTGGGGGCAGCTCCTGTGTGAAGGGTTACAATTCTTTGAAAACACGGCCCATGGCCAAGAACCATTTCCACCTCCTGGAAACACATTGCTTGGAGAAGTGGCTCTGGGATTAGGCTCATCAGCCACACAATGACCCTCAGAACTAGTGAGCAGTCATATGGAGTTCCCCAGGTGGGAAATCTTAGATAAATATAGATGGGTAAAGGTAGTCTAGATGAGGAGTACAGTGAATATTTTTGGGATAGTTTCTTCAAAGAACATATTCTGGAGCTAAAACAAGAGGAGAATATTCAAGGTGGGATTAATTAATTGACTGAATCATAGAATCCCTACGGTGTGGAAACAGGTTGTTGGCCCAAAAGGTCCACACCAATCCTCTGAAGTGTAACCCATCCCTCTACCCTATTACTGTATGTTTACCCCTGACTAATGCACCTAACCTACGTATCTCTGAACACTATGTTGCAATTTAGCATGGTCAGTTCACTTAACCTGCACATCTTTGGATTGTGGGAGGAAACTGGAGCATCCAGAGGAGACCCTCACAGACACAGGGAGAATGTGCAAACTCCACACAGAGAAGGCTGGAATTGAACCCAGGTCCCTGGTACTGTGAGGCAGCGTCCTAACCATTGAGCCATCTTGCCATCCTAATTAGTGATCTACATAAAGACTGAAAATAAAATCTAAGAACTCCGAATACTATAATCAAACAAAATCAAAACAATCTCTGGAAAAACTCAGCAGATCTGACTCCAGGATATCTCTGCAGGGATTCCTCAGGTTCATGTCCTTGGCCCAACCATCTTTAGCTGCTTCATCAATGGCTTTCCCTCCATCGTGAAGTCAGAAGTGGGGATGTTTGCCAAAGATTGCACAATGCTTGGCACCATTTGTGTCTTCTCAGATACTAAAGTGCTTCATGTTCAAATGCAACAAGATCTGGATCTTGGCAAGTAACATTTATGCCAAACAAATGCCAGGCTATGACCATCACCAATAACTGACAATCTAACCAAAGTCCCTTGACATTCAATATTATCATCACTGAATCCCCCACTATCAACATCCTAAGGGTTAGGAAAAACTCAGCTGGATTCACCACTTAAGCACATTGGCTGCAAGAGCAGGCCAGAGGCTATGAATATTGTAATGAATAACTCATCTTCTGATTCCTCAAAGCCTGTCCACTCTCAACAAAAGGCACAAGTCAGGAGTGTGATGGAATGCACTCAAGAAGTTTGACACCATCCAGGACTAAACAGCTGACTTGATTGGCACCACATCCACTCTCTGCACCACCAACATGCAGTAGCAGCAGGGTGTAATATCTATAAAGGTGCACTGCAGAGGTTCAAAGATCATCAGACAACACCTTCCAAAACCACTACCTTGCCCATCTCGAAGTACAAGCTAAGCAGTTACAAAGGAACACCACCACCTGCAAGTTCCTGTCCAAGTCACTCACCACCCTGACTTGGAAATATATCACTTGGGGCAGCATGGTGACTAATTAGTACTGCTGTCTCACAGTGCCAGGGAGCTGGGTTCGATTCCAGCCTCAGGTGACTGTGTGGAATTTGCATATTCTCCCCACGTCTGTGTGGGTTTTCTCCCACAGTCTAAAGATATGCAGGTTAGGTGAATTAGCCATGTTAAATTGCCCAAAGTGTTCAGGGAGGTGTAGGTTGGGTGCATTAGTTAGGAGGGAATGTAGAATAATAGAGGGATGGGTTATTCTTTGGAGGGTCAGTGTGGACTTGCTGGGCCACAGGGACTATTTCCACACTGTAGGAATTCTAATTCTAATTCTCATCACTCTTCCTTCACTGTTGCTGGGTCAAAATCCTGGAATTTTCTCCATTATGGCATCGTGGTTCAACCTACAGCACATGCACGTGGTTCAAGAGGCAGCTCACCACTATCTTCTCAAGGGCAACTAGAGACGGGCAACAAATGATACCCACATCTCACAAATGAATTTTAAAAATTCAGTCGGTCTTTTGTTGATTCTGCTGATGCAGACTTCATGACTACTACCACAGACCACTTGAAGTGGGCATCTGAGATGACTCATAACAATCCGTCCGTCTATTGGTCCCACAAAATTGATGTGAATCTGCTTCCAAGATGATTGTGACCATTCCCATATGTGAAGGAGAGACAACCGCAGCACCATCCTTATTAATGCACAGGATTAGCATGACCTTGCTTTTCCCTCAATCTCAGCCACCAAAAGTGGCTTCTGGCTTTCTCTCTCATTCGTGCCACAGGCACCTTTCCTCTTAATAACAGAGGGATAACAAAACTCATTCCCCCATATTAAATACCCATCTCATACAGAAAGCTTCAACCTCCTGGACAGGTAAGGGCTTAATTCTGGACAGTTACCATGATGGTTCTCCCACTCAGGACCACGTCCAACACTCAGCTTAAAAATGGGTCAGTGAGTAGTGTTCTGCACCCGATTCACTGACTCTGGCACCTTACCATCCTGGAAAAAGGTACATAATTTTCAGGTTCCAGTCACGAACATCTTTAATTCTATTAGTAGCCTTGCCAAAGCATTTACATTGCCCTACTTCTCTGCCTCTTGGTATCTGATCTCACAAGAGTGGGCTGACACAGTGAGTGCCTATCTCTGCAACTGTGCAGTCACCATTGATCAAATCCCAGTGCACAGCCAGAATATGGAGGTTAAAGGTCTGCGCTTGGTCAGAAATATGAACTGGCTGCCATACAGGAAACGGGCAAACATTTTTATGCCAAATACAATGTTTAGTCCTTATTTTTCAGCTTGAGCATGATCCTCCACTATCTTTGCTAATGACCTTGATGCAAATGCAATGGGCCTTTCCTCTCTATTCAGCAAAATGAGCAACAATATAGTACCAAACCCGTAAAGCAATTGTGGACATTAATTGTAGTGGTAACTTCAGGTCAAAATGTATTAAAACTTTAGACCTGTTGTTTAAGGCTTGCTTCACCTTCCAGTGAACCACCTCACATTCTTGAATCCATTTCCATGGCTGACCTTTCCCAACAGCTGATGCAGGGCATTAACATATTCAGACACGACCTTGCCACAGTAAACACACTATAGATTTTATAAGCCACTCAAACTGATGACAGCCATCATGGAGCCTCTTAGACTACAGAATGTGTCTCAACTGAGATTAGATTAGATTACATTACAGTGTGGAAACAGGCCCTTCGGCCCAACAAGTCCACACCGACCCACCGAAGCACAACCCACCCATACCCCTACATTCACCCCTTACCTAACACTACAGGCAATTTAGCATGGCCAATTCACTTTACCTGCACATCTTTGGACTGTGGGAGGAAACCGGAGCACCCGAAGGAAACCCACGCAGACACGGGGAGAATGTGCAAACTCCACACAGTCAGTCGCCTGAGGTGGGAAATGAACCCGGGTCTCTGGCACTGTGAGACAGCAGTGCTAACCACTGTGCTACCGTGCTGCCCATGATTATTGACAATATCCAAGAATAAGCTCACTTAACACAATCTCTGGGGGAGGGACTGATAATCTCCATCATTTTGGATGACTTTTCTACTCCCTTGCCATCAATTACATGGCCCTGGTACTCTACAATGTCTTTTTTTTTAAAAAAAGACACATTTAAGACCATACTCGTACAATCTTTTTAGGGATGTCTTTCTATTTATCAAATGCTTTTCTTCGAAGGATTCAGTAATCAAATTGTCACCCAGATAACACTGGACTTCTGGCACCCAATTTAATATTTGCTCCATTGTCCTCTGGAACTGAGCTAGCGCTGACCTGATGCAAAAAGGAAGTCGCTTGTCATGGAGCAGTCTCCTGGGTGTCACTATTGTCACTTCGTGACTCCATCTACAAGTAGAACTGTGACATATATTTCTGAAAATTTCTTTCCCTCATCCTGTCCACTGAATAGGTCATCAGTGAGGGCTGGCTTGACTGGTACCTTAAAGTCACCACAAATCTTCACTGCACAATATGTTGAAGATTGGAATGATGGGAGCTGTTCATTCACTGGAAGTTACAGGTTCCCAGACTCATGAGCTATTCCAGTCCCACCTCCACTTCAGGCTGCATGGTGTACAGTACCAGACATGCTTTCAGACTCTGAGGACAAGCCTCTGGCTTCAGTTGTAATTTAGTTTCAACACCCTTCATGTCCCCCAATATCTTTGCTCTTGTCCAGGATCTCTTACAAACTCATGTTTGAGGCAGTCAACCTATTAATCACATCAACTTTAATATCTGTAACCAGGAACAGCCAAATATTGCTGGGTGTTCACCTTTTACAATGTACAGTGGCAATTCTATGCAGTGGCCCCTTACCTGTACTTTCAGTGGCACCACTTGTTCTATATTTGTCCATAGTGCAATCATTCCCAGCTTCAATGGCAGTGCCTTTGACTTTTCCTAGTATATTAATTTGGCAGTCATGGCTGTTCCCATATCCATTTCCAACTTTACAGTTTTCCCCTCCAATTTGGGAAGAACCCAGGAATGATCAGTTTCACCCCCACAGGATGTTTAACCAAAGGTATGCTGACTCTGGGCCTTCTGCTTCTCCCGCAGACTTGGCTAACTCCCGATCTATTTCTGGCTGGTGGCATGTACCTAATGCCTTGTACTCTGCATTGTCTCCTTCAGCCACCCATTCTCTTGCTTGAATTGCACAGTACAATTTCTGGCAGGATGAGCCAGTCCTTACACCTGCAGCACTGGGTTTCTCATGTCCAACACATTGACCCCTCGTGGCCACTCTTGCCATATCAGCAGCTGTACAGTTGGTACTGCACTCTGCAGGGTTTCTGCTACTCGAGACAATCAAATGTCATCAATCACCAGTGTTGCTTCACTGACAGCCAACTCCACTGAGATAGCAATTTTGAAAGCTTCCTTGAAAATCCAGGGCTCTCCTTGTTACAAGTTTCTGTTGGAGGCCACAAGCCAAACATTCTCGCAAGTCTCTTGGGGGAAGCCTCCAAATTTGCAATTTTACGCTAACTTCTTAAGGTAACCACAAATTTGGCAATGGATGTTGTTTCGTCCTGGAGTTATTTACACAATTTGTAAAATTCTGTGATCTTCAGTCTCTTTGGTGTGAAATAATTTCCCAACACATAGTTCTTGCAATGTCTTCACTGTGGGTTTGTCTGGTTGAACAATACTCCTTGCAAGATCTTCACAATTCCTCCTGATGAAGCTTAGAAAAACCAGTACCATAATGTCCTCAGCCATTTTGTTTGTCTTTAAGGATGAATTCTGTGTATAATGTCTAATTTTCTGACTCTTCATCAACACTCCCATCACTTCAAATTGGCTGTCATTCTGTTTTCCCACTACCAGGAATTGTTCGAGTGTGAAAGCTGTCCACAGCCTGAGTTCCCTCTGTGAATGATCTGTGCCAGCTGTTCCCTTACAGATGTGTTAGTCTACCATTCTGCAATGGCATCATCCACAACTCGGGTCTCCTCACAACTGCTCTCCGTGACAATTTCGGGAGTTCCCAGGTACGTACTCTCTTCTTCAGTTGTCTCCCAGAGACCCCTCACAACCATTGCCCTCGGCTCACTCCTCCGGTGCAGGCCATTCTTCAGGCCCAAGTCCCCTCATGACCACTTCCCTTGATATTACCTCCTTAAACCCACACTGAAAGTTCCAAACTTTAGACAATGTCCCCTCTGGAGAAACAGCGTTTGCAGACAGATTATGGGTCAGACCCACACTTGCTGTCACTTGTAATGTTTGTAATTCTCTGTGAGTCAGGAATTTTACACAAGAGGCCCAGGTAAAATCATGAATGGGAACACTTCATTGATAATGCTCACACCTCTACAGCCAGCTCTAGTCTGAGCCTGAGGCTCCTTACCCTGTGAGTCACCCGACCAGCT
This sequence comes from Chiloscyllium punctatum, assembly GCF_047496795.1. Taxonomy (NCBI): domain Eukaryota; kingdom Metazoa; phylum Chordata; class Chondrichthyes; order Orectolobiformes; family Hemiscylliidae; genus Chiloscyllium; species Chiloscyllium punctatum. The sequence goes on from NC_092740.1 coordinate 8,478,429, forward strand.
CTTTTACAGGAGCAGCACATCAAATGCATACATAACAGTTAATGAGCCTTCAACTAAGGGAAACATGTGCTTCCTATCCACCACTATCCAAGTCTCTCATAATCTAATCCACCTCTATCAGGTCACGCTCAGCCTTCTCTGCTCCAAAGAAAACAAGCCAAGCTTATTCAGCCTCTCTTCATTGTTAAAATGCTCCAACTCCAGGTGACACCCTGGTGAATTTCCTCTGCACCCTCTCCAGTCTTTTTCTTTCAAACTCAGAAACATGTTGTTATATTAAAACTCATTCTCCATAAACCTACCTCTTTTGTTCCTGAAGTTGATGAAGATTATGAAGGAGATGGGCAGGACAAGACAAGAGCATTGGAATGACCAGCAGATATATACTGGTGGACTCAGTCCTATTCAAAGTTTGTGAGAAGATTTGTAGCTCGGGTGCTCATTGTTGTGCTTCTGTTCGCTGAGTCCTCTTCACTGTAAAACAGCAAGAAGAGACTTGGTCATGAATATCTCCATGTTGCTGCAGTGAAACTTGTAGCAGGGTTAGAGAGCATAAGGTTAAATGTACAAACACAATGTTCTGTAATGGAGCAATCCAGTTCATCACTCTTCTGAAGTTTCCTACAGATCTGTAATTTGCTCACCTTCAAATACTTACCCAATTATCTCCCGAAAGATTCCCCTATTGAATCTATTTCCACTGTCCTTTTAAGCAGTGCATTGCAGATCAGAACAACTCCTGAAGGAGGCAGTTGCTTATTGCAATGACACAGAATATATGGTTAGATGGATACTTTAAATTATTCCACAGGGTAATTCCTGGATCCGGTGCTGACTCACCAACACAGTGTACCCTGGTCATTGTACACTGATGTACCACTCACCCCTGTTCTGTGCCCTACTTGTAGACTAAGCCAAGTAAGGATGGCTGATTTCATTTCCTAAGGTGCATGATTGAGTCAGATGGGCTTTTCCAACTCTCAACAATGGTCACTTGCAGCCATTAAGGTAGTTTTTCATTTAAATTCCAGATATTTAAAAATTTCATTCAGATTTCACCTTCTGTTGTGGTGGGATTTGAACCCATTCCTCAGACTTGGGTATCTGGATTAATCACCCAGTGACAAGAACAGTATACACCATCTCCCATGTGCAAATGTATGGCTAGGGTAAGTCCCACACATTTGTGATACCACGCAATCAGATGGACACTGTGGAATGTACTTGCATTGATTGAACTATTCTTGATGAATGTGTGAACACTTTTATTGGTACCAAGAGGAACACATTAAACTGTTACACCTTCCTGTTACACTCAAGGAGATGATCTCAATGTCAATATAACTTTGGGTCATTTGGAGATTGAACGGAATGTTCTGTGCGTGTCAATGTCTTTCAATACTGACATCAGAATGCACCTACTGGATCCAGCAGATTAAATTACATGAAATATTTCAAAAATCGAATCACAAATACAAAAGTGAAATGCTGCAGATTCTGAAATGTGAAATGAAAATCACAGTGCAGCAAATATTCAGCGGGCCAGTCAAGACCTGTGGAGAGAAACAGGGTTAATGTTTTAGTTCAGTGAACTTTCACCAGAAAATTAAATCATGAAAACTTCATGAATCTGTTACACTATCACTGCACACTCTTGACCAGCTGATTAATGTTTGAATGGTTTCTTACCAGCTGTCTCTTTCTGCAGCTGTCTCTTTCTGGATCAGATACTGAGAAGCAGGTTCTGACCTGTATTCCACTAGACACAGGTAAGTGAGATTGTCCCTGACACTCAGCTGGTTTATTCTGGTTGAGGCGTTTCCCTCCTCTGGGTTCCCGATGAGCTCGTACCAATTTCTACCGTGTACAGTTGTCCAAGTTCTGTGATTGGGCTGTAAATGTAACGATGTGTTGGTAGGGCTCCTTCCTCATCCAGGTAACAGTGGTTGAAGTAGGGTAGGACCTGGTCCCGAAGATACAGGGTAAAGTAACTGAATCTCCCTCTGCCCCACTCACCACTGAGACATTTCCCTGAGCAGCTGAGGAAAGGTCAAACATCAGAATGGATGAGGTCAGTGTGCAGAAGTTCTTATTTCAATTCGTTGCATTTATTTCAATTTCACAACAAAATGGCTAATTAAATACACTACTCATGCCTCAGATCTGTCCCAGACATTCTCTTACAAATGATCAAAATGTCTTCACGTCTTGATTTGAGAACCTTGATCACAAGATGCTTACAGATCAGGAAATCCATTGAATGCTCCTGAAACCATTCATGTAGTAGCCTCTGTCCATCGCTCAAAGTTAATAATCTTTAAATACAGTCAAGGATTTTCCAGCCTTTCCCCATCCAACAAAACCATTCCAAGTATTTACCACACTCTGTATTTCTGCTTCATTCCTAACATGACCATTCACTAGTTCCAAACTATGAACTTTGAAATGAGCATAGGTTAATTTAAACTCATATTCTAGTCTAATTATTATTACTGATGAAGGGCCTATGCCCAAAATGTCGATTCCCCTGCACTTTGGCTGTTTCAAGATGTGTTTTTCCAGCAACACATTCAACTGATCTCCAGCATCTGCAGTCCTAACTTTCTCCTAATTGTTTTGCTCCAGTTATGATATTTTGTGGTCAGGCGGAAGGGGAATATCAGCCATGTGGCTCTTCATTGCATGAACTTTAAAGATGAGTTGAGACAATAAATGTCTCTAATTCTCCACTTTAAATAGGGAACCCCTTACTTACAGTCCACTTAGACTTTTGCTGACAAGAGTAAATATCCTCTCAGAATACACCTTGTCAAGCCCCTTCAGAATCTTCTTCGTTTCATTAATTTCTCCTCTAATTTTGTTTCTATTCCGCTATAGGTGTCACTGGCTCAGATTATGTGCATTTCTTATCCACTGATTGCGCAGGAGACACTGCCTTCTTGAACTGCTTCAGCCCTGAGGTGTAGGAGTTACCCACAGTAATTTTAGGGATGGGTTCCAGGATTTTTACTCAGCAACACTGAAGGAATGGCAACATGGTAAGAATGGAACCAGACTACTCCACATTAACAGAGGCACTAAAAACAAGAGCAGTCAAGATGGTACAACTACAACATTTAAAAGGTAAAAACAATGACTGCAGATGCTGAAAACCAAATACTGGATTAGTGGTGCTGGAAGAGCACAGCAGTTCAGGCAGCATCCAACGAGCAGCGAAATTGACGTTTCGGGCAAAAGCCCTTCATCAGGAATAAAGGCAGTGAGCCTGAAGCATGGAGAGATAAGCTTTAAAAGGCATTTGGATGAGTATATGAATAGGAAAGTTTGAGGGGGATATGGGCCAAATGCTGTCAGATTAATTTTGGATATCTGATCAATTTGGGTGAATTGGACTGAAGGATCTGTTTCTGTGCTGTACATCTCTATGAATATATGGCAGTAGAGTAAGCAGCTCAGTGTTTGCACCCCTGAGCCCAGGGCTCGTCTGCTCTGCCCACTTAATCTTTTTTTGAAGCTTACCTTCTGTGAACAGCTCAGACAGCATCACCAGTGGCTAGTTTGTGTGCCCTGTGGCAGTGACAGAGATAGCAGGGGAGACAGTTTGGGCCCAGTGCCTGGAGCAGGACCTGGCAGCTTCAACAGGAGCTGTATTGCCAAGATCAGTCCAGCACGGTCCCATGGCGGTGGTGCCATTGGTGGAGGCAGGATGTTGCCAAAGTAAGGTGACTCTGTTCCAGCGGTGGTATGAAGGGACTCGAGGTTGGTCAACAGCTTTGTATTGGTGATGGTCTCAGCACTGAGGTAGAAGAGTTCAGATCCAGGCTGTTGGCTAAGGCACTTAACAAGGAGGAGTATAATGTTGAATTTTAAACTTTAATTTCTTTATTAAATTTATTTCTAACTTCATATTTTATATCTTGCTTTATATCTTGCTTATTTTCTGTGTTTTAAAGATGGAACTGCAGAGATGACAGGTTTGTTGCCTGAAAGTTTTTTGAACGCTCCATTTTTCCAGGAGACCCAGAGTGATCTGAAGAGCAGACCTCAGGGCACTCCCTACAGAATCTTTTCTATTTCCCAGCACTTTCTACTCTATTACTGAGCCAGCCTTCAGCAACCTGGCTCATTCATCAGTCGTAACAGAGGGATGGAGTACACAGTGAAGATACAGCAGGAAGCCACACAGAAATAAAGAAGGAGAAATGAAGTATAAAAGTAAATTCATTATTGTCCCAGAGAACTGCAGTCTCATTAGAGAGAGATGACTGGTGGTGATATAGCCTGAGGGTCACTATGCCACAGACAAGGCGCAAGGTTGAGAAGATGGGACCTTCATGGCCAGTCCAGAATCTCGAAGGTTGCAATAGGCCTTCCACTGCCGCAGCTCCACCAGTTCCCGGGGATGAGCCAAAGCCCTGCACTTGCCAAGGTGTGAACAATGTAAATGCTATCCTCACTGGGTCATCAGGTGGTGGAGATGACGAAAGTGGTTTCCTCACCGAGGTTTTCCCAGCTGCCTTGGCCCTAGGGAAGGACTTTTTCCCCAAGGAGCCGAGGCATCCCAATGTCAGGAGAGGCGCAGGGCACCAAATCTCAACTGCCCAGTAGCCCAGGTCCAGAATAGACCCATTGGGGTGCTTCAAGGAGGTTCTTTTCAGTGAGCCTGAGGGTGGGAGTCAACTGGTGGCAGTGGGAGCAGCCCCCACTCTCACGGTGGGGGAGGGACCAGCAGTCGAGGACTACTGACGGGAGGAAGACTATGGCTTAGTGATGTACGCAGGGGATGATGTGGAGTCCATATCCAGCAAGGTTTTGGATTCTTTGGTGCCCCCTCACCGAGCTCCCCCTCATTTCCATTGAGGGACTCCAGGACTTTATCCAGGCTACTACTGGTCATCATGATGCAGTCAGGCTGGCTCTGGACATTGTAAAAAATCATTCACTGTATTTGTAACAAATATTGTCACATGTACTTGTGCATGTAAGTAAAAAAAGAAAAATCAATCAAACTCAGCCCTGCCAACAGTCCTTCTTACTTACACATCTGGGAGCTTGTGCAAAATGTTGAAGGGTTGTCTTACAGACTGGTCAACTAATAGCTTCACATGGTCAAATTCACAGAACCATAACTTACAACATCCAAAACTAAGGTTTGTTCAATGTATCACTTCAGTTGCATGACACTGTAATCTCTTGTTATAAATTCTGTGTCTTATGGTCCTGCTCCACAGCCACCTGTGGAAGGAGCAGCCCTCCGAAAGCTAGTGCTTTCAAATAAACCTGTTGGACTATAACCTGGTGTTGTGTGATTTTTAACTTTGTCCACTCCAGTCAAACACCCACCTCTTCCACATCATCAATATCCAAAATACCACCTTCACAATCCTGGATATGCTCTGTCCCATTAGCAGGACAGACCCAGAAGAGCTGGAGGCACAGTGGCATATTGTCAGGAGGGATTTGCCCGAGGATTCCCCAACATGAAGTCCCCAAAGAGGGAGGAGGTGTGGACGCAGGTTTTACAGTTCCTGCGGTGGCAGGGGAAAGTGCCAGGATTGGATGTTGGGTTGTTTGGGGGCGTGGACCTGACCAGATAGTCACGGAGGGAACGGTCTTTGCGGAAGGCGGAAAGGGGTGGGGAGGGAAATATATCCCTGGTAGTGGGGTCTGTTTGGTGGTGGCGGAAATGTCGGTGGATGATTTGGTTTATGCGAAGGTTTGTAGGGTGGAAGGTGAGCACCAGGGGCGTTCTGTCCTTGTTACGGTTGGAGGGGTGGGGTCTGAGGGCGGAGGTGCGGGATGTGGACGAGATGCGTTGGAGGGCATCTTTAACCAGGTGGGAAGGGAATTTGCAGTCTCTAAAGAAGGAGGCCATCTGGTGTGTTCTGTGGTGGAACTGGTCCTCCTGGGAACAGATCCGGCAGAGGCGGAGGAATTGGAAGATAAAGCAAACTCACCGACTCCCACAGCTACCTGGATTACACCTCTTCCCACCCGACCTCTTGCAAAAATGCCATCCAGTATTCCCAATTCCTCCGCCTCCGCCGGATCTGTTCCCAGGAGGACCAGTTCCACCACAGGACACACCAGATGGCCTCCTTCTTTAGAGACCGCAAATTCCCTTCCCACGTGGTTAAAGATGCCCTCCAACGCATCTCATCCACATCCCGCACCTCCGCTCTCAGACCCCACCCCTCCAACCGTAACAAGGACAGTACGCCCCTGGTGCTTACCTTCCATCCTACAAACCTTCACATAAACCAAATCATCCGCCGACATTTCCGCCACCTCCAAACAGACCCCACTACCAGGGATATATTTCCCTCCCCACCCCTTTCCGCCTTCCGCAAAGACCGTTCCCTCCGTGACTACCTGGTCAAGTCCACGCCCCCAAACAACCCACCCTCCAATCCTGGCACTTTCCCCTGCCACCGCAGGAACTGTAAAACCTGCGCCCACACCTCCTCCCTCACCTCTATCCAAGGCCCTAAAGGAGCCTTCCACATCCATCAAAGTTTTACCTGCACATCCAAATATATCATTTATTGTATCCGTTGCTCCCGATGCGATCTCCTCTACATTGGGGAGACTGGGCGCCTCCTAGCAGAGCGCTTTAGGGAACATCTCCGGGACATCCGCACCAATCAACCAAATTGCCCCGTGGCCCAACATTTCAACTCCCCCTCCCACTCTGCCGAGGACATGGAGGTCGTGGGCCTCCTTCACCGCCGCTCCCTCACCACCAGACGCCTGGAGGAAGAACGCCTCATCTTCCGCCTCGGAACACTTCAACCCCAGGGCATCAATGTAGACTTCAACAGTTTCCTCATTTCCCCTTCCCCCACCTCACCCTAGTTCTAAACTTCCAGCTCAGTAACTGTCCCCTTGACTTGCCCGGACTTGTCCTACCTGCCTGTCTTCTTTTCCACCTATCCACTCCACCCTCTCCTCCTTGACCTATCACCTTCATCCCCTCCCCCACTCACCCATTGTACTCTATGCTGCTTTCTCCCCACCCCCACTCTCCTCCAGCTTATCTCTCCATGCTTCAGGCTCACTGCTTTTATTCCTGATGAAGGGCTTTTGCCTGAAACATCGATTTCGAAGCTATTTGGATGCTGCCTGAACTGCTGTGCTCTTCCAGCACCACTAATCCTTTAAAGATAAAGTTGTCAGCCCATTCACCCACAGTCTGTTACCTCATGATCCACATGCCGAACCCCCACTCCACCATTCTCATCAGACTGGGAGATCAAAGAAGAGACATGTGAGTATGCTGTGAGCAACACCCTGTAAACTGAAAACGTGAGGCCAACACACAAACTACAACCAACATTTCTACTTGGTTATCAAACAGCAGAAACAGCACACAGAGTCATCCCATAACCAATGGATCAGATGGCTCTGCAGTCCTGCTACAGACAGTCCTGAATTGTGGTGGATTAGTGGTGCTGGAAGAGCACAGTAGCTCAGGCAGCATCCAAGTAGCTTCAAAATCTTTCAGGCAGCATCCAAGTAGCTCCCTGGCCCCCAACGCCTCATCAGACGTCCGTTTCCCTGGCCCCCAACGCCTCATCTCAACACACTGAATGGTGGTGGACAATTAAACAATTCACTGAAGCAAGGGAGACTACACTTATCTCCCCACCTTCAATGATGGAAGAGTCCAGCAAATCAATGCAAACGATTGGGCTGAAGCATTCACAACAATCTTCAGCCAGAAGAACCGAATGGAGGATACACCGCAGTCTCCTCCAGAGGCTCTCAGTAACGCAGATTCCAGTCTTCAGCCAATTCTATTCACTGCATGTTATCTCAAGGCACTGGAAATCTGAAGGATGTGGGCCCTGACAACATTCTGGTCATTGAACTGAAAGTTTTGTGCTACAGAAATTTCTGCACCAAGCTGTTCCAGTGCAGCTAAACACTGGTATCAACCTTACAATGTGGGAAATGGACCAACTATGTCCTGGGCACAAAAAGCAGAGTGAGTCTAACCTGGCCATTACCACCTCATCTGTTGTCTCTTGATAATCAGTGAAATGAAGAAAAGTGCCACCAGCAATGTTATCAAGCAGCACCTGCTCAGCAATAAGCTGCTTAGTGACCCCCAGCTTAGTTTGCCCAGTGCCACTCAGCTCCTTACCTCATTACAGATTTGATTCAAACAATCCCCCATTTTCCCCTTGGCCAATGGAGAGGAAAGATAACAACAGTGAGGATCTCAGCCAACGAATGCTGTGGGTTCCTTCACCCAGAGACGTGCTCATCCAATGAAGGCTCAGGAGGTGCCAGGTGCTTGTCCTCAGTTGAAAAGTGTGGAGCTGGAAAGGCACAGCAGGTCAGGCAGCATCCGAGGAGCAGGAGAGTCACATTTCCGCATAAGCCCTTCATCAGGAATATGGGAGGCAGGGAGTGTGGGATGTGTGGAAAGGGATCTCAGAAGGCAATAGGCAGATGGAGGTGGGGGAGGGAGCAGGGTAATAGGTCTTGTCCTCACCCAAGGGGGGAGAGTTGGGCCCTCAATGGTGGGGATCTTGGACCCTCGGTGATGCTTTCTTTGTTCCTTATCCCAGAAAACTGATGCCAGTTTGAACATGGCAAATGAGTGAATGTGAGAGAAACTGCAGGTGATTTCTAAGACAGTGATTTCTAAGACAGTTTATAAATCCCAGCCTCATCATTCCCCCTCTTTCTCACTGCCTCCTGCCTGAGACCAACTGAAGGAGCACAGGACAAGGAACCAACTTGAGAGCTCCCAAACCAGGTGAAGCCTGTCCCCATTGAGCTCCCAGGGCAGCAACGTCATCCGAACATTGTTCCTCACCTTCCACTTTCAGACATATTCGATACCGTGTTTGAAAAATGCCGATATTGAGTTCCACATGACACCGATAGGGACCAGCATCTGTCCGGCTCAGTCCCTCCATCATTATTGAGGCATCTTTGTTGCTGAGGCTCCCCACGAATCTGAATCGATTCCCACCGTCCCACTGTATCACATTCTCACACAGCTCACCCTGGGAATGGTCTGGACCAGGATATATACACTTAAAGATCACACCTAGGTTTTGTTTTGAGGTAAGTGTCAGGGTGGGTGAAGCTGCAGGGTAAGACAGCGGAGCCTCCTTCCTCAGGCCTCACTCCATCCGTGACTGTCATTGACCATCCATGAGCAGAATCTGCTGTGGGCAGAGACACAGAGACAACACAGCATATTCACCAAACAGTGGAAAAACAAATAACATTTGAAAAGCGTGATTTATAAACTGACCTGTGACAATGTGGAATGAGCTACAGGCTGGAGTCCAACAGAGGGATTCAGGTACAAACAGAGGGTTTGTAAACATCCTGAGGTTACTGGGTGTCTGTTGCTGTTTGTTGAAGAGAGGGTTTGGTGCCTGAGTGTTTTCTGAACTCTCCATTATTCCAGGAGACTCAGAGTTATCTGAAGAGCAGGACTCAGAGCCCTCCCTGCAGAACCGTTTCTATTTCCCATCACTTTCTACTCTATTACCGAGCCAGCCTTCAGCAACCTGGCTCATTCATCGGTCGTAGCAGAGGGATGGAGTACACAGTGAAGATACAGCAGGAAGCGACATGGAAATAAAGAAGGAGAAATGAAGTATAAAAGTAAGTTCATTGTCGTCCCAGAGAACCGCAGTCTCAATAGAGAGAGGTGACTGATGGTGATTTAACCTGAGGGTCACTGTGCCTCAGACAAGGCACAAGGTTGAGAAGATGGGGCCTTCATGGTCACCTCAGACAGTATGGGAATTAAACCTGCATTGTTGGCATCAGTCTATATTGCAAACCAACTGGCCAGCCAACTGAGCTAAGTGACCATGAGAAGACAATCCACATAAGTCAGAAGGCAGTGTGAACACAGTCAAGTGAGGCCACAAGGAATCATGGTATGGCTAGATAGCATTTACTTGTGAGTAAAGTAGATGACCGGAGAGTGTTGATTAATGTGTGGGGATGTGATATTGTTGTTATCACAGAGTCATGGTTGAGGGTGGGGCAGGATTGACAGCACAATGTTCCAGGTATAGAACCATCAGATGAGACATGTAGGGCTAGGAAGAATGTAAAAGAGGAGGTGGCATTGTAACATTGATCAAGGAGTCAATTGCTGTGGTAAGGCAGATGATATCTTAGAATGTTCCTCAAATGAGGCCACATGGTATAGTTACTTTGCTGGGTATGTATTATAGACTGCTGGGTATGTATTATAGAATCCTAAGCAGTCAGGGAGAGGTGGAAAGACAGATATGTAGATTAATTTGAGAGAAATGGAAACATCATAGGGTAGTAATAATAGGGGATTCACCTTCCCCAAGACTGAGTGTGCTAAACAAAGTGTAAAAGGTTTAGAGGGGCTAGAATTCTTAACACATGTCTAGGAAAGATGTTTCAGCCAGCACATAGAGTCGTAGAAGAGAAGGAATGATGTTGGATCAAACTGTTGGGAACCACGTGTGAGTGAGTAATGTGTCAGTGAGGAGCATTTTAGTGACAGTGACTATAATTCAATATGATTTCAGATAATTAGGAGTTCTGAGTGGGGAGAAGTTTGATTTTCATAGAATCAGATCAATGTTCATTGGAAGCAGCTGCCTACAGAGAAATTCACATCAGTGCAGTAGGAGACATTCAAAAGGTGAGTAAAGGGCCAACATGCTCCTGTAAAGGTGAAGGTGAGGAGTCAGGCTAACAAGTCCAGAGGTCTCTGGTTGTACAGGATTGGAAAAGGGAGAAAAGGAAGTTAATGGCAGGGACTGAGCTCTGAAAACACTGGATGTCCTTGGAGTGAAAGAATAGGGGATTACTTAAGGAAGAAACTAGGAAAGCAAAAAGGGGACAGGATAAAAACAGTCAGATAACATGGAAGAAAATCTAAGGGAATTTGAAAAGTAAATTAGAGGCAAAAGAATAACCAGAGAAAGAATAGGGCCTATTAGGGATTAAAATGGCAATCTGTGTGTGGAGCCAAAGTCAGAGTTGAAGTTTCAAATGAGCATTTCACTTCTGTATTCCCTGGAAAGAGAAGTACAATGTCAGCACAGAGATCAGGGACCAGACCTGTGACTAGTGTGATCAAAGCAGCATGTAGAAGCTGGAAAATAGTAATGGTTTTATCAGGCTTTAAACCCCTTTAAAACACAGTACAAGAAAGGATCAGATGTTTACAGGTTGAAGTTAGAAGGGCAGAAGACGGAGTTTCCACACAGCTCATTGTTGAACACCCAACCATTCTAGACTGAATTAAACTACTCAGCTAGAGAGCTGACCACTCCCCTTTCATTCTACAGGTCACTTCTAAAACATGACCACTTTGGCCTGAAATCTCATCTGTTTACATATAAACAAAAGGCCTTTCAAAATCCTTTTCACCTCTGTACAAACCAGACTGACCACGGCCCAGCCTGGGTTATTCCCTGTCTGAAAAAAATCAAGGGCAGACTGTCATTAAGCCAAGGAACAGCTTTTAGAGAAAAAAAGACTGGCTTTGTGACAGGACTAGCTTTGTGACACCAACGATGAGAACATAACACCCAGCTGCAGGTTCAATTTTCAGGCAAGATAGACAGAAAGGACAGGGAGAGGTGGGATAGCATTACTGGTTAAGGGAAGATTAACACAATTGTAAGGAAGGACATCAGCCTGGACCATGTGGAATCTGTATGGGTGGAGCTGCAGAACGTCAAAAGGGATAAGGAGGTTGGTGGGAGTTGTGCACAGATCACTGAAAAGCGAAGACTCTCTCCTCCACACACAACCAAGATAGTTGACCAAGAATGCTTAAGCAAGGCTAATTCGGTTAGAATAATGTGGTCTACAGACTATGTTGAAGTGGCCGACACCTCTGTGACATTTCAGTTAGACCACAGGACCATGCACCCTGACCGTTAGATAGCTCATTAACGAGATTAACAGGACGACAGGACAGGAACAGCCGACAAACAGCTGGTTACATTGTCCAACTAAAATTTGGATGTGAGCATAAGAGGTACAGTTAGTAAGTTTGCAGATGACATCAAAATTGGAGGTGTATTGGACAGAGAAGAGGGTTACCTCAGATTACAATAGGATCTGGACCAGATGTGCCAATGGGCTGAGAAGTGGCAGATGGAGTTTAATTCAGATACATGCGAGGTGCTGCATTTTGGGAAAGCAAATCTTAGCAGGACTTATACACTTAATGGTAAGGTCCTAGGGAGTGTTGCTGAACAAAGAGACCTTGGAGTGCAAGTTCATAGCTCCTTGAAAGTGGAATCGCAGTTAGATAGGATAGTGAAGAAGGTGTTTGTTATGCTTTCCTTTTTTGGTCAGAGTACTGAATACAGAAGTTGGGAGGTCATGTTGCGGCTGTCCAGGACATTGGTTAGGCCACTGTTGGAAAATTGCGTGCAATTCTGGTCTCCTTCCTATCGGAAAGATGTTGTGAAACTTGAAAGGGTTCAGAAAGGATTTACAAGGGTGTTGCCAGGGTTGGAGGATTTGAGCTATCGGGAGAGTTTAAACAGGCTGGGGCTGTTTCCCTGGAGCATTGGAGGCTGAAGTGTGACCTTATAGAGGTTTACAAAATTATGAGGGGCATGGATAGGATAAGTAGACAAAGTGTTTTTCCCTGGGATCGGGGAGTCCAGAACTAGAGGCCATAGGTTTAGGGTGAGAGGGGAAAGATATAAAAGAGACCTAAGGAGAAACGTTTTCACGCAGAGGGTGGTACTTGTATGGAATGAGCTGCCAGAGGATGTGGTGGAGGCTGGTACAATTGCAACATTTAAGAGGCATTTGGATGGGTATATGAATAGGAAGGGTTTGGAGGGATATGGAAACAATGGACCTGAACACCTAGATCTCTCTGTACATCAATCTTCTCCAGGACTTTTCCATTTACTATATAGTTCACTCTTGAATTGGATCTTCCAAAATGCATCACCTCACATTTACCTGGATTGAACTCCATCTGCCATTTCTCTGCCCATCTCTCCAATCGATTTATATCCTGCTTTATTCTCTGACAGTCCCCTTCATTATCTGCTACTCCACCAACCCTGGTGTCGTCTGCAAACTTGCTAATCAGGTAACTGATACATTCCTCTAAGTAATTTATATACATTTCGCAAACAGTGGTCCCAACACAGATCCCTGTAGAACATCACTGGTCACACATCTCCATTTTGAGAACCCCCCTTCCACTATTACTGTCTGTCTCCTGTTGCCCAGCCAGTTCTCTAACAATCTAACTAGGACACCCTGGACCTCATGCAACTTCCCCTTCTCCATCAGCCTACCACGGGGAACCTTATCAAACGCGTTGATAAAGTCCATGTATATGACATCCACAGCCCTTCCTCCATCAATCAATTTTGTAACCTACTCAAATAATTCTATTATTTTGTAAGACATGACCTTCCCTGTACCAAACCATGATGCCCATTACGGATAAACGCATTTTCTTCCAAATGGGAATAGATCCTATCCCTCAGTATCATCTCCAGCAGCTTCCCTACCGCTGACGTGGTTGGTGATGTCATTTCCTGTGGTGGAGTAATTTCCTGTTCATTTTCTCAGGGGGTGGTAGATGGGGTCTAACTCAATGTGTTTGTTGATAGAGTTCCAGTTGGAATGCCATTCTTCTCAGAATTCTTGTACGTGTCTCTGTTTGGCTTATCCTAGGATGGATGTGTTTTCCCAGTCAAAGTGGTGTCCTTCCTTATCTGTATGTAAGGATACTTAAGAATGAGGGTCATGTTGTTTTGTGGCTATTTGATGTTCATATATCCTAGTGGCTAGCTTTCTGCCTGTCTGTCCAATATAGTGTTTGTTACAGTTCTTGCACGGTATTTTGTAAATGACATTAGTTTTTCTTGCTGACTGTATAGGGTCTTTTAAGTTCATTAACTGCTGTTTTAGTGTGTTAGTGGGTTTGTGGGCTTCTCAAAGCATGCAGTGAGATGCTCATGATACTGAGATAGACCTCAGCGGACCTCTCATCTGATTCCATGACAAATTTGATCTTGGCTCATCACTCAGGCCCCTGTAAGATTCCACCCATAATCTCAGCAGCATTAGCTGTGACAACAGGGGTAGGCCCACATGAACCAGTGGTGACTATTCAAAGTTCTCCCTGGTGACCTGCTCAATGTTTATCCGTGAATCAATGTCACTAAAACTAATATCTCATTGTTAGCGCATTGCTGTTTGTTGGGAAATGAAAACAGAAGAACGAGATTGAAATGAATAGATATATTTTCAAACTTAAATCTGAAGTTTATAAATGTGGATTGTTCCATACAAATCTGAAAAATAAGACTCAGTGATTGTATTGTTCCTTTTCTGGGTCAGAGAGATTGAGGATCAACCTCATTAGCATGATATAAATTCCATCTTTCCATTTCTTCATGCTCACTGAATGACCCACAACACCATTATTAATAACACCCTCGACACAGCTGGATGTTCAGCACAATATTCCCAAGGAATAAGCAATAACAGCTGACCCACATCAAGGAAAAGACATTGATAAAGATACAGAAAATGTATATAGAATGTATCGATACACCACACACATATGTCAATCCCATATTACATATAGATGGAGATTGTTACACCTCACCGAGGTAGCAGATTGGAAATCAAGCCTCACTCTTCCTGGGGTCATCAAAAATGGTGATTTTTTTTTGAAGTTCACAAAACTTTCCAGTTTACCTGAGTCTTAGCCCCAAGTTGACAGAAAGTACCGACCAGCTTTCTGTACTCACAAGGCTTACTATTTGTTAGAAATAAATTAACTCTAATTCCAGAGAAATAATGACAACCCATTGACAACTACTCATCACAACTCTAAGATCCTCAAAAACTCCCCTTTGAATGGACATATGCACAAGGCAGGTTCAGTGGTCCTGCACACGAGATCTGTTGAAACGATTCTCGTGCAGATCAGAATGCTAATTCTTAGTGTTCCTTCTCCAGGTGCTGCCATTGGTTTACAAGAGATACAGGGTGGCTTATAAAAGATCAGACTTATTCATTAAAGGTTAGAGCTTACTATAACTACTGATGTAAAGGAAGATCAGTTGGTTTTCCTGCAAGTTAAAGTAGCTTTTACTGCAGGGAACGGAACTGATGATGAACAGTTCCTCAGATGGTGGAGGTCAGATGACTTCTCCCTATCTTTTCATATCCACAAGCTATTCAGTTACCTGGGAGCCAATCACATAGTTGTTGGCACCAAGAAGGTCTTTGGGAAAGAGTCATAGAGTCATAGAGTCATAGAGATATACAACTTGGAAACAGATCTTTAGGTCCAACCTGTCCATGCCAACCAGACGTCCCAACCCAATCTAGTCCCACCTGCCAGCACCCGGCCCATATCCCTCCAAACCCTTCCTATTCATATACCCATCCAAATGGCTTTTAAATGCTGCAATCGTACTAGTCTGCACTACTTCCTCTGGCAGCTTATTCCATCAATAACCACCATCTGCATGAATAAGTTGCCCCTTAGGTCTCTTTTATATCTTTCCCCTCT
Organism: Chiloscyllium punctatum; assembly: GCF_047496795.1. Taxonomy (NCBI): domain Eukaryota; kingdom Metazoa; phylum Chordata; class Chondrichthyes; order Orectolobiformes; family Hemiscylliidae; genus Chiloscyllium; species Chiloscyllium punctatum. The sequence continues at coordinate 8,493,973 of NC_092740.1, forward strand.
TACCCTAAAAGAATACCCTCTCATTATGGAATCCCCCACCCCAGAGAAGAGACATCATCATTTTATAAAACTCTGTAAGGTCACCCCTCAGCCTCTGATGCTCTAGGGAAAACAGCCCCAGACTGTTCAGCCTCTCCTTCTAGCTGAGATCCTCCAACCCTAGCAACATCCTTGTAAATCTTTTCTGAACCCTTTCAAGTTTCACAACATTCTTCCGATAGGAAGGAGACCAGAATTGCACGCAATATTCCAAAAGTTACCTAACCAATGTCCTATACAGCGACAACATGACCTCCCCAACTCCTGTACTCAATACTCTGACAAATAAAGGAAAGCATACCAAATGCTTTCTTCACTATCCTATCTACCTGTGACTCCATTTTCAAGGAGCTCTGAAACTGCATTCTAAGGTCTCTTTGTTCAACAACACTCCCTAGGACCTTACCATTAAGTGTATAAGTCCTGCTAAGATCTGCTTTCCCAAAATGCAGCACCTTACATGTATCTAAATTAAACTCTATCTGCCACTTCTCAGCCCATTGGCCCATCTAATCAAGATCCCATGTAATCTGAGTTAACCTTCTTCGCTGCCCACTATATCTCCAATTTTGGTGTCATCTGCAAACTTGCTAACTATATCTCTTATGGTCACATTCAAATCATTTATATAAATGATGAAAAGTGGTGGACGCAGTACCAATCCTTGTGGCACTCCACTGGTCACAGGCATCCAGTGTGAAAAACAACCCTCCACCACCACCCTCTGTCTTCTACCTTTAAGCCAGTTCTCCCTGTATTTGATGAGATATAACCTTGCTAAACATACCCAGTCCAAAGCCTTATCAAATTCCTCAACTGAAGTCCACATAGACCACATCCACTGCTTTGCCCTCATCAATCCTCTTTGTTACATCCTCAAGACAGTCAATCAAAGTTTGTGAAATATGATTTACCACACACCAAGCCATGTTGACTATCCCTAATCAGTCCTTGCCTTTCCAAATACATATACATCCTGTCCTTCAGGATTCCCTCCAACAATGTGACCACCACCAATGTCAGGTTCACAGGTCTACAGTTCCCTGGCTTGTCCTTACCACCCTTCTTAAACAGTGGCACCACTTTAGCCAACCTCCAGTTTTCTGGCACCTCACCTGTGACTAATGATGATACAAATATCTCAGCAAGAGGCCCAATAATCACTTCTCTAGCTTCCCACAGAGTTCTCGGGTACACCTGATCAGCTCCTTGGGATTTATCCACTTTTATGTGTTTCAAGACATCCAGCACTTCCTCCTCTGTAATATGGACATTTTGCAAGATGTCACATCTATTTCCCTATACTCTATATCTTCCACATCCTTTTCCACCGTAAATTTTGATACAAAATTAGTATTTAGTATTTCCCCCATCACCTGCCACTCCGTAGAAAGGCCGCCTTGCTGATCTTTGAGGGGTCCTATTCTCACCCTAGTTACTCTTTTGTCCTTAATGTATTTGTAAAAACCCTTTGGATTCTCCTTAACTCTATTTGCCAAAGCTATTTCATGTCCCCTTTTTGCCCTCCTGATTTCCCTCTGAAGTATACTCCTACTTCCTTTATACTCTTCTAAGGATTCACTCGATCTATCCTGTCTATTCCTCACATATGCTTCCTTCTTTTTCTGAACCAAACCCTCAAATTCTTTAGTCATCCAGCATTCCATATACCTACCAGCCTTTCCTTTCACCAAACCGGAATATACTATCTATGGACTTTCGTTATCTCATTTCTGAAACTTCCCATTTTCTCGCCATCCCTTTACCTGCGAACATCTGCCCTCAATCAGCTTTTGAAAGTTCTTCTGTAATACTGTCAACTGCCTTCCTCCAATTTAGAACTTCAACTTTTAGATCTGGTCTATCCTTTTCCATCACTATTTTAAAACTCATAGAATTATTAGATTAGATTACTTACAGTGTGGAAATAGACCCTTCAGTCCAACAAATCCACACCGACCCACCGAAGCGCAACCCACCCATACCCCTACATTTAGCCCTTATCTAACACTACGGGCAATTTAGCATGGCCAATTCACCTGACCCGCACATCTTTGGACTGTGGGAGGAAACCAGAGTACCCGGAGGAAACCCACACAGACACGGGGAGAACGTGCAAACTCCACACAGTCAGTCGCCTTAGGCGGGAATTGAACCCGGGTCTCTGGCGCTGTGAGGCAGCAGTGCTAACTACTGTGCCACCATGCTACCCAAATTATGGTCACTGGCTGCAAAGTTATCCCCCACTGACACCACAGTCACTTGCTCTGTCTTATTTCCCAACATTAGGTCAAGTTTTGCACCTTCTCTTGTAGGCACTTCGATATAATGAATCAGAAAATTTAATGCTTGCTGGTCATTAGTCCATAGACCAATCAGATACTTGCTTCCAGCTGAATCTCCATTTGTACATGCGCATGTCTCCAGCTCGACTGCACCTTCTGCTACTGTCTGACCCAGCAGCTGTGTAAACAACACTTACAATGAGTGTCAGGTTACTTGCTTTTAAAAACGTGCAGTCACCCTTAAACAATCCTTGGCTTTCAAACAATTCTGATCAATTTCAGTCCCCATTTAAAAACACAAGGATACAAAGACTCAAATTAAAAAAATACTGTTGAAGAATAATAATGTCATGGTTATGAGCTGGTGAATTCCGTGATGATGCTTGAATTTGATCTGGGAATCAGTGCAACCTCGGTTACATAGGTTCAGTTCTTATTCGGTCCTAATGTGTTTTCACCACAGCTGCATAGGTTACATTGGTTAGAAAGATACAGAAATAAGAGCTGATGATAATTATAATTTCAGTTTGAGGGTAATTATTGGAAAGGGGCACATTTCCCCAAACATCATGTAATTAAATCTCCATAATACTGCCAAACAGAGTTGGGGTCTCAAATAACAATGAAATGGATCACACAGGCCCAACTAGCATTGCCCCACACATGGGAGAATGGGCTTTAGGGATTGGGAAATGAGAAAGGATTAAGGTAAAGATTAGGATTTTGAAAGGACAAAACTGACTCGCTCTCTTCTGAATCTGCAGCCAGGAGAATCTTGCCACCTTGAACGAAAAGAGAACAGCCTGTTAGTGAGGATGATGTATTTTACATGTTTAGAAACATCACTATGTGAAAAAAGGTATGTAGCTGGTTACCTTTTCTGTTGCTGTCAAACACGATGCTGGCATAGGTACAGGAATCAGGCTGAGCTGTAATACAAACAGTATTCACTCTGAAACTGCCTTACTGCATCAGCTTTCTGAATCTAGAATCAAAGAATCGTACAGAATCCTGGATTCACATCACAGCTTTACCATTGGAAAATGTTCAATGAACTGCATGAGAATCAGACATCAAACCATATTCGGAGTTATTTGGACAGGTAGTGCTCCATATCTTAAAGAATGACTTAAAAGGGGGAAAGAGAGTTGGAGAGGTTTGAGCAGGAATTCTCACAGTCTTGGAAATTGAAATGTAGGCACCAGTGATGTTAATATTACAGTCTGGTGAAACCACCACCAGTCATCTCTTGCTAATGAGAGAACAGCCCTATGCCCTCTGGACTATGGTGAGTATACATTTACAATAAGGGATATGGAGGGGCCAGATTTGGAAATATTGTGAGTATATGAGGATGACAGACCCAATGCTGTGGAAAAATTTGAACCTGAGGAGGATAATCTTTAATTTTATTTCTTTTTCAATTCAGGAGCTGTTCTGGGCACCACACCTTGGGAAGGATATTCTGACCTGAGAAATAATATGGTGTGGAATGATGACATCAGGTCTCACAGAGTTAAATTACAGCATGTTCTAACACAAATTATGTTTGCATTGGAGGTTTGGGGATGATTTCTTTGAAGTTCTCAAGAAAAGAAGAGCATAAATGATCTTTCCACATTCCCCAAGTCGGGAAGTCTCAGATGCCTTCCCATGGAGATTCCTGATTCCATGATTCCCAACCCTATCCCAGGGTTTAAAATTTTCTCACAGTCCCATTATTCAAGTCACAAACCCTGCACCCAGCACTCTGAGCGAATCCCCTCCATTGAAGAGGGAAACACATGCTGCTCCTCTACAAAGTACATCCAGTCGGACCATGATTTTAAGGAATCACAGTTCACAGTGTCTCAGAGATATTGTGGATCACAGTTTACATGAGGGAACTTATTGGGAGTTAAGTTAGAAGTGTGCCCCTTGCTAAGGCATGCCTTTTATGCCACCACTTCCATAACCCACGTACCATCGCCCTTACCATGCGAAGATGTGGCATTTTGAAGCCCATTATCATGTATTTCAAGTAATACATTCCCAGAGATATTTTCCAATCAACACAATTAGAGATATTATTACACACCTCTGGATCAGCTAGGACTTCAGCTAGGACTTCAGCTAGGACTCCTGGCTTTGCAGGAGGAACATTACCACTGTACCACAATGGTCTTAATCATAGAGTTATAGAGATCTACAGCACAGTAAAAGATCCTTTGGCCCATTGAGTCCATGTTGGTCAAAACCAACCATCTACCTATTCCAATTCTATTACCCAGCACTTGCGCCAGTTTCTTATACATCGACATCACAAGTGCACATCGAAGCACTTATGAGAGTTTCTGTCTGTGTCACCCTCAACAAGCAATGAGTTCCAGATTCTTACCATCCTCTGAATGAAAAAAGGTTTCCCTCACATCCCTGATAAACCTCTAATATTCACCAAAAGTTCCTCAGACAGCACCTTCCCAACCCCACGACCATCTCCAGCTAAACGTTCAGTGGCAGTAGATAAATGGGAACACCACCACCTGCAAATTCCCCTCCAAGGCACTCACCATCCTGGCTTGGAAATATATCATCACTCCTTCACTCTTGTTCGGTCAAAATCCTGGAATTCACTCCCTAATGGCATTATGGGTCTACATCCAGCACGTGGACTGGAACGGTTTAAGAAGGCAGCCCATCGCCATCTTCTCAAGACACCAGCAAGGAATGGGCAATGAATGCTGGCCAGCCAGTGATATGCCTGTTTCATGAATGAATAAAAACAAACGCCCTGCCCCTTACCTTAAACTAATGTCCCATGGTCACTGAACACTCCATCATGGGGAAAAGATTTTCATTTCGGCCATATTTATGTTCCTCATAATTTTATGCATCTCAGTCATGTCTCCTCTCAATCTCCTCTTCCCTTGAGAAAATAATCTATACAAACTCTCTTCGTAATTGAAACTCTCCAGCCCAGGTAACATCCTGGCAAATCTGCTCTGTACCCTCTCTGGATCCCTCCCATAATGTGGATTCCTGAACTTCACACAATTCTTTAGCTGTGACCTAACCAATTTTTCATACAGTTCCAGCATAACCTCACTGCTCTTACTTTAGCTCTATGTTTCAGCTAATAAAGGGAAGTATCCCATAGGGCTTTTTATCCACATTATCCACCTGTCCTGATACATTAAGGGTACATGCACATCAATATCGCTCTGATCCTTGGTGTTTCTCGTAGTCTTACTGGACATTATGCATTCCCTTGCCTTTTTTGTCCTCCCCAGGGGTATCACCTTACGCTTATCCAGGTTGAATACTGTTTGCTACTGGTCAGTGCATCTGACCAGTGTGAATGAATCCTCTTGCTGTCTAAAGCTATCCACCGTGCAGGGTGGCACAGTGCTTAGTGGTTAGCACTGTTGCCTCACAGCGCCAGGGATGCGAGGTTGATTCTCAGCCTTGGGCAACTGTCTGTGTGGGGTTTGCATGTGCTCCCTATGTCTGTGTGGGTTTCCTTTGGGTGCTCCGGTTTCCTCCCATAGTCCAAAGATGTGCAGGTTAGGTGGATTGGTCATCCTAAATTGCCCATTGAGTTAGATGCATAGTCAGGGGGAAATAGTCTGGGTGGGTTGCTCTTCGGAGGGTCCGTGTAGACTAGTTGGGCCGAAGGGTCTGTTTCCACTCTGCAGGGAATCTAATATAATATTTACTAGCCCTACTACTTGTTTATCATTTGGGACAATATTGATCAACCCCTCTTCATTCAAGTCTAAATCATTTACGACAAACCACAAACAGCAAGGGCCCCAAAAGTGATTCCTGTGGGATCCCACTGGACACACACATCCAGTCACAAAAATGCCCCTCGACCATCACCCTCTGTTTCCTCCCAGTCAGCAAATTGTGCATCCAATTTACCAAATTTCCTTGGATCCCATGGGCTCTCACCTTTGCTGTCATTCTCCCACGTGGAACCTGATCAAAAGTCTTGCCGAAGTCCAAGAAGACACAGAACATAAAAATAGGAGCAGGGCTATCTGACCCCTTGAGTAGAATGTGAGGACTGCGGATGCTGGAGATCAGAGTCGAAGAGTGTGGAGCTGGAAAAGTACAGCCGGTCAGGCAGCATCCAAGGTGCAGGAGAATCTATGAACTTGCTCCATCATTCAATAAGATCTCTTTTAAAATCTATCTCCCTTTGCATTAAAAAGATGGTATCAAATTCATCCCACTCATCTACACATCTGATCAACTCTTCAAAAAACTTCATGAAGTTGTTACAATATCACTTCCTGAACAAATCCAGGTTTGTGATTGATCCCTGTCTCTTCAAATGCGGATCCATTCCGTCCCTCAGAATTACTCCTAACAGTTTCCACACCACTGAGTATACACTGAGAGAAAGTGAGGACTGCACATGCTGGAGAGTCAGAGTCAAAAAGTGTGGCACTGGAAAAGCACAGCAGCTCAGGCAGCATCTGAGGAGCAGGAGGGTCAACGTTTTAGACATAAGTCCTTCATCAGCCTGACCTGCCACATGTTTTGACACAGAGTTTAGACTGACTAGCCTGAAGTTTCCTGATTTATCCCTTGCTCCCTTCTTAAACAATGGTACCACACTGGCTGTCCTCCTGTCCTCCAGCACCTCTCCTGCAGCTGGAGAGAAATTGAAAATTATTTCCAAAGCCCTTTTGGGGGGAGTTTTGCTAGTGCTCTGGGGGGGGAGATTTAAACTAACTCTGCAGGGGCATGAGAACCTAGACTGTAGCTTTAGGGTGCAGGACCTGGAGTGTAGGGAGGTTAGGAACATGGCATCAATCTCAAAGGAGGGTGCCTGTAAACAGGAAAGTGGCTTGAAGTGTGTATACTTCAATGCAAGAAGTATACGAAATAAGGTAGGTGAACTTGCAGTGTGGGTTGGGACCTGGGATTTCGATGTTGTGGCTATTACGGAGTCATGGGTAGAACAGAGACAGGATTGGCTATTGCAGCTTCCAGGGTTTAAATGTTTTAGTAGGGTTAGAGGTGAGGGTAAAAGAGGGGGAGATGTGGCATTGCTTGTCAAAGATAGTATTACAGCGGTGGAAAGGACGATGAATGAAGACTCGCCATTTGAGGTAGTTTGGGCTGAGGTTCGGAATAGGAAAGGTGAGGTCACCCTGTTAGGAGTTTTCTACAGGCCTCCTAATAGTCCGAGAGACGTAGAAGAAAGTGTTGCGAGGATGATTCAGGAGAAGAGTGAAAGTAATAGGGTGGTTGTTATAAGGGACTTTAACTTTCCTGATATTGACTGGGAAAGCTATAGCTCGAGTTCGTTAGATGGGTCGGTGTTTGTCCAATGTGTGCAGGAGGGTTTCCTGACACAATATGTAGACAGACCAACAAGAGGTGAGGCCATACTGGATTTGGTTATGGGTAACGAACCAGGCCAGGTGTTAGATTGGAGGTAGGTGAGCACTTTGGGGACAGTGACCACAATTCGGTGACTTTTACTCTAGTAATGGAGAGGGATAAGTGTGCATTGCAGGGCAAGTGTTATAGCTGGGGGCAGGGAAATTATGATGCGGTGAGGCACGACTTAGGATGTGTGCCTTGGAAAAGTAGGCTTCAAGGCAAGGGCGCAATTGATATGTGGAGCTTGTTCAAGGAGCAACTATTGAGTGTCCTTGATAAGTATGTACCTATCAGGCAGGGAGGAAAGGGTCGTGTGAGGGAGCCGTGGTTTAATAAGGAATTGGAATCCCTTGTTAAAGGGAAGAGGGCGGCCTGTGTAAAGATGAGGCGTGAAGGTTCAATTGGGGCGATTGAGAGTTATAAGGTAGCCAGGAAGGATCTGAAGAGAGAGCTAAGAGCAGCAAGGAGGGGACATGAAAAGTCCTTAGTTGGTAGGATTAGGGAAAACCCAAAGGCTTTCTATAGGTATGTCAGGAATAAAAGAATGACTAGGGTAGGAATAAGTCCAGTCAAGGATAGTAGTGGGAAGTTGCGTGTGGAGGCTGAAGAGATTGGGGAGACACTGAATGAATACTTTTCGTCAGTATTCACTCAGGAACAGGACATTGTTGCCGATGTGAACACTGAGTCACAATTAATGAGAATGGACAGCTTTGAGGTATTTAGGGAAGAGGTGTTGGAATTCTGGAAAGGGTGAAAATAGATAAGTCCCCTGGCCCTGATGGCATTTATCCTAGGATTCTCTGGGAAGCAAGGGATGAGATTGCAGAGCCATTGTCCTTGATTTTTATGTCGTCCTTGTCTACAGGAATAGTGCCAGAAGACTGGAGGATAGCAAATGTGGTTCCCTTGTTCAAGAAGGGGAGTAGGGATAACCCTGGTAACTATAGGCCGGTGAGCCTCACTTCTGTTGTGGGCAAAGTCTTAGAGAGAATTGTAAGGGATAGGATTTATAAACATCTGGATAGGAATAATGTGATCAAGGATAGTCAGCATGGTTTTGTGAAGGGCAGATGGACGAGGGTAAAGCGGTCGATGTGGTGTATATGGATTTTAGTAAGGCATTTGATAAGGTCCCCCATGGTAGACTACTGCAAAAATACGGAGGTATGGCATTGAGGGTGAGTTGGAGGTTTGGATTAGGAATTGGCTGGCTGGAAGAAGACAGAGGGTAGTAGTTGATGGTAAAGGTTCATCTTGGAGTGCAGTTACGACCGGTGTTCAGCAAGGATCTGTTTTGGAACCACTGCTGTTTGTCATTTTTATAAATGACCTGGAGGAGGGGCTAGAAGGTTGGGTGAGCAAGTTTGCGGATGATACGAAAGTCAGTGGAGTTGTTGACAGTGAGGAAGGATGTGTCAGGTTACAGCCAGATATAGATAAGCTGTAGAGCTGGGCAGAAAGGTGGCAAATGGAGTTCAATACGGGTAAGTGTGAGGTGATTCACTTTGGTACGAGTAACAAAAAGATGGGGTACTGGGCTAATGGTCGGATACTTGGTAGTGTGGATGAGCAGAGGGATCTTGGTGTCCATGTACACAGATCTCTGAAAGTTGCCATCCAAGTAAATAATCCGGTGAAGAAGGCATATGGCGTACTGCTTTTATTGGTAGAGGATATGAGTTCCGGAGTCCTGAGGTCATGTTGCAGTTGTATAAGACTCTGGTGCGGCCGCATCTGGAGTATTGTGTGCAGTTTTGGTCACCATACTATAGGAAGGATGTGGAGGCACTGGAACGGGTGTAGAAGACGTTTACCAGGATGTTGCCTGGTATGGTAGGAAGATCGTATGAGGAAAGGCTGAGGCACTTGGGGCTATTTTCATTGGAGAAAAGAAGGTTTAGGGGTGACTTGATAGAGATGTACAAGATGACTAGGTGTTTAGATAGGGTTGACCTTGAGAACCTTTTTCCACGTATGGAGTCAGCTATTACGAGGGGGCATAGCTTTAAATTAAGGGGTGGTAGGTATAGGACAGATGTTAGAGGTAGATTCTTTACTCAGCAAGTCGTGAGTTCATGGAATGCCCTGCCAGTAGCAGTGGTGGACTCTCCCTCTTTATGGGCATTTAAACGGGCATTGGATATGGAGGATAGTGGGCTAGTGTAGGTTAGGTGGGCTTGGATCGGCGCAACATCGAGGGCCAAAGGGCCTGTACTGCACTGTATTTTTCTATGTTCTATGTTCGATGCCCCTGCTATTTTTTTCCCTTGCCTCACTCAACAACCTGAGATACATTTCATCCTGCCCTGGAGATTTATCTACTTTTAAGCTGGCTATACCACTCAGCAGCTCCTCTCTGTCTATGTTAATTTCTTCAACTTTGTCCCAGACTATCTCCCTGATTTTGACACCAAAATAATCCCTCTCACTGCTGAACACCAACATAAAGTACTCATTTACAGCCTGACGTACATCCTCTGGGTTCAAGCTTAAATTACAACCATGGTGTTTGTTGTCCTATTACCATTAATATTCCTTTAAAATATTTTGGATGTTTCTTTATATTACCTGTCAATATACTTTCATATTTTCTTTTAGCATTCCAAATCTCCACTTTAATTTCCCACTTGCACATGTTATAATCCTCCAGAAATTGTTTTGAATTCTTAGTATCTGCCATAAGCCTCCCTTTTCCCTTCATCCAGTGCTGTGTATTCTTCAGTATTCAAGGTTCACTGGATTTGTTGGTCCCATCCTTTAGCCCTGTACTCTCCTTATTTTCTTCTTCAATGCATCCCATTGCATACCTGGTCTGACCTACATGTGACTCCAGTCCCACAAAAGGTGTAAGATACAGTAATTGTTAAAGAATGGGAGGGGCTGTCAGTGAGCAGATTTATACAGGGCGACAAGGTGCCACATGCTCAAAGAGGAAGACAATGTCATCAGGAAGTGATGGAAAGCAGCAGCCAGTCTCAAAGATTGCACTGCAGCAAGTCTGCATTTAGAAACATTGTACAGGATGATTTTCCATTTATTTTGGTAAATGGAGGGTACAGAAACAGATTTTTTTAATATAAAGGAACAGAGGGTTGCCTCCCCTCACTCCTCGAGGTGAGGAAGCACATTGTTTGGAGCTTGGACAGAATCTTTGGATTCTGTTTCATGACGGGACATGTCCCAGCGCACTGGAGAAGAGCCACCATTGTTCCTTTGTTTAACGGCAACAGGGATAATACAGCAAATGACAGGAAATTACTGGCTGGTGAGCCTTACATCTGTGGTAGGGAAAATATTGGAGAAGATTCTTACTGACAGGACTTCCTCCCATTTGGAAAAATATCTTCTTATTAACAAGAGGCAGCATGGCTTCTTGCAGTTAGGTCATGTCTCACAAAGTCATTCAGTCTTTTGAGCAAGTTTCATGATTGACAAGGGGAGGGCGATAGATATTGTCCACCTGGACTTTCGTAAGGTATTTGACAAAGTTCCTCATGGCTGATAATAAAATTGAAGCTGCATGGATCCGTGGACAGCTGGTAAGATGGAGATATAATTGGCTTAGTCATAGAAGACAGAGAGTAGTGGTGAAAGGGTGTTTTTATGATTGGAAATCTGTGACCATTGGTGATCCACAGGAGTCAGTGTTGGGACCCCTGCTGTTCACAGCATTTATAAATATTTTGGAGAATAATGTCAGTGGTCTGATGAGTAAGTTTGCAGAAGACGCAAAGATTGGGGGAATTGTGGATAGTGAGGAAGACTGACAAAGGATACAGCAGGACATATAAAGGCTGTAGACGAGGGCACAAAATGTCTGATGAAATTTAATTTGGAGAGATATGAGGTGATGCATTCGATCTAATGCAAGAGGGAAGTATACAGTAAATGGTAGAACCCTTCGAAGCATTAACACACAGTAGGATCTCGTTGTGTAGGTCCACTGATTCCTGAAAGTGCCAATACAAGTGGATAGGATGGTCAAGAAGGTGTATAGAGTCATAGAGTCATAGAGATGTACAGCATGGAAACAGACACTTCAGTACAACCCGTCCATGCCGACCAGATATCCCAACCCAATCTAGTCCCACCTGACAGCAACTGGCCCATATCCCTCCAAACCCTTCCTATTCATATACCCATCCAAATGCCTCTTAAACGTTGCAATTGTACCAGCCTCCACCACATCCTCTGGCAGCTCATTCCATACATGTACCACTCTCTCTGCACGAAAAAGTTGCCCCTTAGGTCTCTTTTATATCTTTCCCCTCTCACCCTAAACATATGCCTTCTAGTTCTGGACTCCCTGACCCCAGGGAAAAGACTTTGCCTATTTATTCTATCCATACCCCTCATAATTTTGTAAACCTCTATAAGGTCACCCCTCAGCCTCCGATGCTCCAGGGAAAACAGCCCCAGACTGTTCAGCTTCTCCCTGTAGCTCAGATCCTCCAAACCTGGCAACATCCGTGTAAATCTTTTCTAAACTCTTTCAAGTTTCACGACATCTTTCCGATAGGAGGGAGACCAGAATTGTATGCAATATTCCAACAGTGGCCGAAACAATGTCCTGTGCAGCCACAACATGACCTCCCAACTCCTGTACTCAATACTCTGACCAATAAAGGAGAACATACCAAACGCCTTCTTCACTATCCTATCTACCTGCGACTCCACTTTCAAGGAGCTATGAAGCTGCACTCCAAGGTCTCTTTGTTCATTAAGTGTATAAGTCCTGCTAAGATTTGCTTTCCCAAAATGCAGCACCTCACATTTATCTGAATTAAACTCCATCTGCCACTTCTCAGCCCATTGGCCCATCTGGTCAAGATCCTGTTATAGTCTGAGGTAACCCTCTTCGCTGTCTACTACACCTCCAATTTTGGTGTCATCTGCAAACTTACTAACTGTACCTCTTATGCTCACATCCAAATCATTTATGTAAATGACAAAAAGTACAGGGCCCAGCACCGATCCTTGTGACACTCCACTAGTCACAGGCCTCCAGTCTGAAAAACAACCCTCCACCACCACCCTCTGTCTTCTACCTTTGAACCAGTTCTGTATCCAAATGGCTAGTTCTCATGTATTCCATCAGATCTAACCTTGCTAATCAGTCTCCCATGGGGAACATTGTCAACGTCTTATTGAAGTCCATCTACTGCTCTGTCCTCATCAATCTTCTTTATTACTTCTTCAAAAAACTCAATCAAGTTTGTGAGACATGATTTCCCACGCACAAAGCCATGTTGACTATCCCTAATCAGTCCTTGCCTTTCCAAATACATGTATATCCTATCCCTTAGGATTCCCTCCATCAACTTGCCCACCACTGAGGTCAGACTCACCGGTCTATAGTTCCCTGGCTTGTCCTTACTGCCTTTCTTAAACTGTAGCACCACGTTTGCCGACCTCCAATCTTCCGGCACCTCACCTGTGACTATTGATGATACAAATATCTCAGCAAGAGGCCCAGCAATCACTTCTCTAGCTTCCCACAGAGTTCTCGGGTACACCTGATCAGGTCCTGGGGAGTTATCCACCTTTAACCATTTCAAGACATCCACACTTCCTCCTCTGTAGTCTGGACATTTTGCAAGATGTCACCATCTCTTTCCCTACAGTCTATATCTTCCATATTCTTTTCCACAGTAAATTCTGATGCAAAATATTCATTTAGTATCTCCCCTATTTTCCGTAGCTCCACACAAAGGCCGCCTTGCTGATCTTTGAGGGGCCCTATTCTCTCCCTAGTTACCCTTTTGTCCTTGATATATTTGTAAAACCCCTTTGGATTCTCCTTAATTCTATTTGCCAAAGCTATCTCATGTCCGCGTTTTGCCCTCCTGATTTACCTCTTAAATATACCCCTACTTTCTTTATACTCTTCTAAGGATTCACTCGATCTATCCTGTCTGTACCTGACATATGCTTCCTACTTTTTCGTAACCAAACCCTCAATATCTTTAGTCATCCAGCATTCCCTATAGTTACCAGCCTTCCGTTTCACCCTGACAGGAATATAGCTTGCTCATTTTCATTGATTGGGACCCAGAGTTTCAAAATTGACAAGTCATGTTGCAGCTGAATAGGAAGTTAGTTCAACCATATTTGAAATATTGCGTACAGTTCTGATCGCCACACGGCCTGAACGATGTGGAGGCTTTGAAGAGAAGACAGAAAAGGGTTACCAGGTGTTTCCCTGTTTTGAGGATATTAGCTATAAGGAGAGATTGCACAAACTTGATTTGTTTTCACTTGGAAGTCAGAGGCTGAGGGGTGACCTGATAGAAGTTTACTTAATTAATGGAGGCATGGATAGAATAAAGAGAGTGAGTGGCTTGGAAGGGAACTTGGAGCTGGTGGTGATCTCATGTAACTGCAGTAACGAACAGGAATGTAGTGACTGCATCCTCACGGTCAGGAAACTGAACAGTGTTTGGACACATTCCCTGTTCTTCCAAAGAGACAAACTTCAAAAGTTTTTGCCTCAGTACTTTTGAAACATTTCATTGTTTGTGTGTGTTTGTTGTTCAATTCGTTAACCAATGGCTGCAGCTTGTGAACATTTGGCCATCTTGCAGGATGTTTTATAATGTTTCAATTCACAAACACCTTGTTAAATACAAATGGTTCTGAGACTCAGTGCTCATTAATTAACTGTTTCAGTCTCTGACAGGTACAGATCATAGTTAACTCTCTCATATCACACATGTCTGTTGTGGAATGTCACTCCAGAGTGGCAGCATAACAGGAAATATCAGCTTCCTGTTGTAAAGTTTCATACATAAGAGGAGGAGACCACTCAGCCCCCTGTGTCTGAGCTGGCCCTTTGAAAAAGCTATTGAAATTAGTCACACACCCCTTGTCCTTTCCTGGGTCTGCTGCATTGAGACTGTCACGTGACCTGTGGTTCTTTCATCAACACCTTTACCTAGATCCATTAATGAACTGACTGTCCTGCCTTTGGAAACAGTTTCTCATGACTTACTTTCGAAAGACTCTTCTTGAACTGGCACAGCCCAATCAAATCTCCCCTGAATCTTCTCTGCTATAAAGACAACACCAGTTCCTCCAAAGAACTGAAGTCTCTCTTGTCTGGAACCATTCAATTCATCTGCCTTGAACAAAAACATCGTTCTTCAAGGATAGTGCACAGAATTGATCATGTGTCTCTCGCTGGGCTCGACGTGATGTTTTGGAAATGTCCAACCTTGCTTTTCTACTCCATGCACCATTCAATAAAAACAAACATATCTTCTGCCTTTTTAAATCCATTTCAACTAAACCTCCAAGCTTCAAAGACTTCTCAATGTGCATTTCTGCTAATTTTCTGTTCCTGTAACCATTGTAAAATTACACCATTTATCACACCTCTCTTTGTTCTTCCTGTCATGATGTGTCACTTCACTCTTCCCAGTGTTAACTTTCATTTGGCTGGCCATTTCACCAGCCTATATGGCCCAGAGCCTGTGAGCACTTTCCTCACTCTTCACTGTGTTTTTGAATTTTGTGTCATCTGCAAACATTGAAGTTTGTCCTGTATCCCTGAGTGCAGATCATTCACAAAGATCAAGAAGAGAATTATATCACCAGCTCTGTACACTTCCCTCCAGTCTGAAATAAAACCACAGACCACAGCGCTCTGTTTCCTGGCCCAAAGCCAATTTCCAAACCACACAACCAGCAACTTTGAACCTCATCTGCTTCAATTTCAAGAAGATATGTACATTGTGCTTCACAGCAGGAGCAAGCCCTATGGCCCATCGAGTTTTCTCCACAATTCATTAAGACCATAACTGATCAGATCTGAGGAGGCTCAGTTCCACTCTCCTACCTTGTCCCCACTACTCTCGAGAAGGCCAAAGGCTGGTAGTCAGACAGCATGTGTTAGCACCGAGGCTATAGGGATGAGAGGGATTGATGGGACGGGATGGGGTCATTCGTTGACACAAACAGTGAATGAGTTTCATCCTTTGTGTTTTGAATCCACCCAGGATCACAGCTCTCTCCATGATGTCCATCACTCCTCAGACAGCTGCCCTCACCACATCCTGAGACCCACACTCAGTGCTATGTGCCATCACATACACACTCTGGACCTCTCTCTCCATCAGCACCCCTTCACACTGTCTCAAAGCTGTCCTCAGCCCCAGTTCGACTTAATTCTCCGGCTCATTCACCCGATACCATGTACCCCCACCCCTCTGGAACCTTCCTCCACCCACTGTCCCACTTGTCTCTCCCCATTCTCCTGCCTCCTCCTCTTGTTGGACATTCACTATCCCTTCTCCGATACTGAGTACAGAACATTCAGCAAAGGTCTCAGTTTTAATCACTTTGCACTCCCACCTCACCGAAGTTCAGACACGATATGATGTTGATCTCTTCTTCCATTGCCTTTGTCTCTGTGCTCATTTCTTTGGACAGGAGTCCTCTGTCCATCCCACAGACCCCTTCACCCACCTCTAACTCTCTTCCTCCACCTGGACCCCTCCCTCTGGCCTTTAAGCCACACTTGACCTGTTCATTGAGAACTGACACTGGTCTTTGTATTTCTCTGCCATCCTCCATTCACTCCTATCTCCCACTGAACTGAATACTCTCAGGCTGTTCTGTCCACAACAGTCACTCATCTCATCTCAGATCGAGACAAAAGCTCAAAACCACCAAGGTGCAGCCATTTCCCTGTTCTGTTGCTGTCAATCTTGGCACTGAGTCTGGAATTGTCCTGATCTGTAACACAAACAGGAAAGATAAGGGGATATTTATTGGTCGGTGTGTTGTTAGGTATCAACAACAGCTCAGTGGACACCACATATCCCTCAGAGTTAGAAGGCTGTGGGTTCAATTCCCCATTCTAGTGGCTACAACGTAAGATCAATGCTGAGACTTCGGAGCAGTTCGAATGGAGTGCTACAATGTCTAAAGTGTTATCTTGGGGCTGAGATGTTAAAGGTTGCAGTGGTCTGCTCTCTCAGGTGGTTGTGAACAATTCCAAATGCGTTACTTCAATGAAAAACAGAGGAGCTCTCTACTGTGTCCTTGTCACTCATCCCTCAACCCAGATCATTGTGTCCTCAACATCACTCACCCCTCAGAATACATCATGAAAATACACAGGCTAACTGATTGAGCACAGGGCTGTTTGTGGGACATTACTCTTCACAAACTGGTTGTTACATTTCTCATTACAAGAATGAAAATAAATGCATTTACACCTAACTTTTCATGATCTCAGGGCACTGAATAACCCCTTACAGCAGATGGAGCTCTGTTTTTATATTTGCAGTCAAATAATTTCTTACTGCAAGCTGCCAAAAACAACGATGTGATCACAATGTCATAATCTGGTTAAAACACTTAACAGAGAGTTGAATTCGCCTGTACTGATCACAGAGTACAGACATTGGGCAGGGAAGACACACTAAACACAGGGAAAAAGTAGAGAAATATGTGAATGGAGAACCACTGCAGAATTCTAACATGATGTGGGAATCAGGTCACAAAGGTAGGTACATTCTTACACCATGGAATCAGGAAGATTAATAAAATGCTATCCTTGAATAAAAGAGGAATTGGATATAATCGTAAACATGTTATTTTAGATATACAAGGCAGTTCTGAGATCACATCTCAAATGCTGTACAAAATGAAGGATATTGGTGCTGGCTCAAAGGAGGTTTCTGAGATTGAGAGGCAGGTTGTCTCATGAGGAGAGGGAGGACAGGCTGGGTTTGTTTCCCCTGGAGTTTAGAATAATGAGGGGCTGTGAGAATGTAAACTTCAGAACTTTGATAATGATTCAGAGTTTGAATGAATCAACAATGATTTTTTCTGAAATGCAGTGGTACTGAGATGAAAGGGACAAGGAGAAACTGTAATCAAGGAATTAAAAGCAACATGTTAATTAGCCATCCCTGAGAAGAAGGAGTCAACGCAACATCAAGGATCTGTTCCTGGGAGACAGGGGAGAGTTAACATTGAATGTAACAAGGAACAAGGGAGCTACTCCTGATAAGAAGGCAAGCTACAGACTGAATGACTCAAGAAGAGTAATCAATGTTGTGGTTGAACGGATTGAAATGATCATCAATAATCTCACACTGGACATTTTACCTGTTCGTCGAGAACTGCTAACATGACGTGGGTCATTTTAATTTCTCTGCCCTCCTCCATTCACCCCTATGTCCCCAAACTGACTGTTGTGTCCACAACAGTCACAAAGTTCATCTGATCCAGGATCTCCCCACTGCCCCAACAGCCTCCAAGCTCACATTCCCCCAGTCCTGACCTGCCCACTTCTAGCTTCTTCCCAAAATCTATAGCTGGACTGCCCGGGCAGATCCAGTGTTCATGCTTCTTCCTGCCTGAGGGAACTTATCTCTGCTGACCTTGACTGAATTTTTCCTCCCCTTGTCCATCCCTTCCCAACTACATCCATGATACTTTTGCCATTTATGTCAGTGTCAGAATTACTTGTTAGTGATCTCCAGCCACCTCCTCTTCACTGGTGTGGCCACCGGTACCCACCTGGGCCCCAGTTATGCCTCTCTCGTTGTGGGGCAAGTGGTACATTCCTCATTCCAGGCCTCCTCAGGCTACTCCCACAACTCTTTCTCCTGTATGTCGATGACATCATCAGTGCTGTTTCCCTTTCTCATCCAGAATTGGAAAAATTGATCAATTTCACTTCCAATATCCACCCTGTTCTCACCTTTACCTGATCTCTGACTCCTCCCTTCCCTTCCTTGACATCTCTGTTTCTATTTCTGGGGATAGGCTGGCCACCAATATTCATGACAATCTCAGTCTCCCACAGTTACCTTGACTCCCCATCCTCACACCCTGCTTCCTGTAAAGACTCTGTTCCATTCTCCCAGTTTCTCCAAGCCCACCACATCTGTCTGATGGGGCCACATTCTGCACAGGGGACCTCCGAAATGTCAAGCTTTATCCTCAACCAAGGATTCTCCATCACCATGGTTGACAAGGCCCTCAGCCGTGTCCAATCCATCTCCTGCATTTCTGCCCTCATCACTTCCCTTCCCTTGCCTTGCCCTCATCTATCATCGCACCAGCATCCATATCCAGAGGATCATTAACCACCATTTCCACAGCACTCCAGCGGTGCTCAGTGCAAGTTGGAAGAACAGCATCTCATTCTCCACATGGGCACCTTGCAGCTTCCTGGCCTCAGTATTGAGTTCTAAATAATTTTACAGCCAGAATGAGGTGTTTTATCCATCCTCACACCTCAGGCCCTGCCGTGACATGAGTTGTTTTCAGCACAGCCAAACCATTTTCACCAACTTATTGTCCCCACTATCAGCTTTTCATTCTCCCTCCCATCCTTTTGATGATCTGACTTCCATTCACTCTCTCTGGGCTCCATCTCCACCTATCTGCTCACTCCTTTTCCCCTCCCACACCACCTGTCTTGACCATAGATACCACTTTTCCCCAGCTACAGACAGTTCTGAAGAAGGATTTGAAATTTTAACTCTCGTTTCTCTCCACAGATGCTGCCAGACCTGCTGAGTTTCTCCAGCAATTTCTATTCATTTATATTGGAAGGTTTCCCGAACAAGAGGAGGAGGCTATTCAGCCCATTGTATATGTGTTGATTGATAAAGAGCTCTCTAGAACATCCCACTGCCCAGCTCCTGGTCCATAGCCCTGGAGACTCATGTTCTTCAAATCCTTATCCAAGTGAGTTTTAAATGTCGGAGTCAAAAAGGTTGGTGCTGGAAAAGCACAGCCAGTCAGGCAGCATCCGAGGAGCAGAAGAGTCATTCCTGATGAAGAGTTTATACTTGAAACATCGACTCTCCTGCCTCTCGGATGCTGCCGAACTAGCTGTGCTTTTCCAGCACCACACATTTTGACTCTGATTTCCAGCATCTGCAGCACACACTTTCTCCTGGGTTTTAGATGTGTTGATGGTTCCTGTCTCTCTAAACATAGAATACAGAACATGGAACAGTACAGTGCAGGAACATGGCCTTTGGTCCACCATGTCAGTGCAAACCATGATGCCATTCTAAACTAATCCCATTTCCCAGCACATGGTCCATCCCTCTCTGTTCCTGTTGTTCATGGGCCTGTCTAAATGGCTCTTAAATGTTGCTAACGTATCTGCTTTTATCACCTCCCCTGGTACCCTGTTCCAGACATCTACCATTCTCTTTGTTAAAAGCTATCCTCACAAATCACCCTCAAATCTTTCCTCATTCACCTTAAATTTTTGCCGCTTGTATATGACATCTCCACTCTTTGAAAGAAAACTGACTGCCCCCCCTATCCCTGCCTCTCATAAATTTATGTATTTCTGTTAGGTCTCCCCTCACCCTCCAATACTCTTGCAAAAATAAATCCAGGTTTGACCAAGTTCTCCTGATAGTTAACACACACCAAATCAGGGAACATCCTGCTCAATCTCTTCTGCACCTTTGTTTTATGCACAAGTACCCCTATGTCCCTTCATGTTGTAGCTTTCTTCCATTTCTTTTCTCCAGACCTGCTGAGTTTGTCTGTTTGTTTCTCAATCATGACTCCTACAGACATGTGCAAACTTTGATAGAACCTGAACACTGAGGGAACTGGTTCTGAGTGGCACTCGGAACAGCATCGCAGTCACAAAACTACCCGCTCACAATAATTCAATGTCTCCTGCTTTGGATCAATCTCGCCACTTTCCCCTGGATCCTATGAACCTTTGATTTTGTGACCAGTCTGCCTTGTGGAACTTCACCAAACACCTTGCTAACATCCGCATTGATGGTCAATATCAAACACCCCAATCAACCATCCTTCAATACTCCTTAAAAATTCGATCATGTTTATCAGACCCGACCACCCTTCAACAATCGTCTTCTGAGGGAATGGTACTGGGTCAGACTCGCATCATGAAGACCTCATCAGGGGAGAATTCAAGGTCAGTTAAAACTGAACTGGGAGCTCTCATTTGGGATGATTCTCTGATGGTGGCCAGGCACGAATTCTATGAGTTGACCAGTTTCCCACTGCAGCTTCAAACATCAACACTGCAACTCCTCCTCAGGAAACCAGACCCACAGTGAAATCAGCTCTTAAAGATATGGGGGAGTGGGAGTGATCTCAAATGATACATTTTCTCAACATAGAAATAAACGTTGACTCACGGCCTTCTGACAGACTGTTTGTGAATCTCTTGCCACCTTTAACAAAGACAAAATGTTCTCTTAGTTTGATTATAGAATCTGATTATCAATTAGACAATTGCTCAAAACCTTTAAGGTGCAGCCATTTACCTGTTCTGTTGCTATCAATCTCAGCATAGAGGATGGAACTGTCCTGATCTGTAACACAAACAGGAATGATAAGGGACCATGCATCGACAGGCTTGTCCTTAAATATCAGCAATGGCTCAGTGGACACCACATCATTCTCTGAGTTAGAGATGTGATTGGAGTAGGTGAAATATTGGACTTGCAGCATGGGTTGGTACCTGGGACTTCGATGTTGTGCTTAAACATGTGGTGCTGGAAAAGCGCAGCAGGTCAGCCAGCATCAAAAGAAAAGGAGAATCGATGTTTCGGACATAAGCCCTTCGTCAGGAATCAAACATCCTGAAGAAGGGCTTAAGCCCGAAACGTCGATTCTCCTGTTCCTTTGATGCTGCCTGACCTGCTGTGCTTTTCCAGCAACACATTTTTAAGCTCTGATCTCCAGCATCTGCAGTCCTCACTTTCTCCCACTTCGATGTTGTGGCCATTTTGGAGATATAGGTAGAGTAGGGACAGGAATGGTTGTTGCAGTTCCAGGATTTAGATGTTTCAGTAAGAACAGGGAAGACGGTAAGGTGGGGGGAGGGGGTGTGCGGTGGCATTGTTAGTCAAGGACAGTATTATGGTTGCTGAAAGGACATTTGAGGACTCATCTACTGAGGTAGTATGGGCTGAGGTTAAAAACAGGAAAGTTGAGGTCACCCTGTCAGGAGTTTTCTATAGGCCTCCAAATAGTTCCAGAGATGTAGAGGAAAGGATAGCAAAGATGATTCTGGACAGGAGCAAGAGTGACACAGTAGTTGTTATGGGGGTCTTTAACTTTCCATATATTGACTAGGAATACTATAGTTCAAGTACTTTAGATGGGTCAGTTGTTGTCCAATGTGTGCAGGAGGATTTCCTGACACAGTACACAGACAGGCCAACAAGGGATGAGGCCACTTCAGATTTGGGACTGGGTAATGAACCTGGCCAGGTGTACAATTTGGAGGTAGGTGAGCACTTTCGTGATAGTGACCACAAATTGGTTAAGTTTATTTTAACAATGGAAAGGGATGGGTATATATTGCAGGACAAGATTTATGAGCTGGAGGAAAGGCAACTACGATGTGATTAGGCAAGATTTAGGATGCATGGGATGGGCAAGGAAACTGGAGGGGATGGGCACAATTGAAATGTGCAGCTTATACAAGGAACAGTTACTGTAGGTCCTTGATACACATGTATCTGTCAGGCAGGGAGGAAGTTGCTGAGTGCGGGAGCCATGGTTTACTCAGGAAGTTGAATCTCTTGTCAAGAGGAAGAAGAAAGCTTTTGTTCGGTTGAGATGTGAAGGCTCAGTTAGGGTGCTTGAGAGTGACAAGTTAGCCAGGAAAGACCTAAAGAGAGAGCTAAGAGGAGCCAGGAGGGGACATAAGACATCATTGTCAGATAGGATCAAGGAAAACCCTCAGGCTTTCCATAAGGATATCAGGAATAAAAGAATGACAAGAGTAAGACTAGGGCCAATCAAGGATAGTAGTGGGAAATTGTACATCGAGTCAGAGGCGATAGGGGAAGCGGTAAATGAATATTTTTCCTCAGTATTCACACAAGATAAAGATAATGTTGTCGAGGAAAATACTGAGATACAGGCCACTAAACGAGATGGGATTGATGGTCACAAGGAGGAGGTGTTAGCAATTCGAGAAAGTGTGAAAATAGATAAGTCGGATAGGATTTACCATGGGTTCTCTGGAAAGCCAGGGAGGAGATTGATGAGCCTTTCACTTTGATCTTTATGTTGTCGTTGTCAACAGAAGACTGGAGGAGGGAAATGTTGTTCCTTTGTTCAAGAAGGGGAGTAGAGACAACCCTGGTAATTATAGACCAGTGAGTAACGAGGGTAACGTGTTGCAAAAGGTTATAAGAGATAAGATTTATAATCATCTGGAAAGGAATAAGTTGATTAGGGATAGTCAACACGGTTTTGTAAAGGGTAGGTCGTGCCTCACAAACCTTATTGAGTTCTTTAAGAAGGTGAACAAACAGGTGGATGGGGGGGGAAAGCTGTTGATTTGGTGTATATGGATTTCAGTAAGGCATTTGATAAGGTTGCCCATGGTAGGCTACTGCACAAAATACAAAGGCATGGGATTGAGGTTGATTTAGTTGTTTGGATCAGAAATTGGCTCTGTGAAAGGAGACAGAGAGTGGTAGTTGCCTGGAGATGTTTGTCCGGGAGTTCAATTACTAGTGGTGTACGCAAGGATCTGTTTTGGGTCATGTTTGTGGATGACCCGGGTGAGGGCTTTGATGGATGGGTTAGTAAATTTGCAGATGACACTCAGGTTGGTGGAGTTGTGGATCATGTTGAAGGATGTTGTAGGTTAAAGAGAGACATAGATAAACTGCAGAGCTGGGCTGAGAGGTGGCAAATGGAGTTTAATGTGGAAAAGTGTGAGGCGATTCACTTTGGAAGGAGTAACAGGAGTACAGAGTACTGGGCTAATTGTAAGATTCTTGGTACTGTAGATGAGCAGAGAGTTCTCGGTGTCCATGCACATAGATCTCTGAAAGTTGCTACCCAGGTTGATAGATTTGCTAAGAAGGCATACAATGTGTTAGCTTGTATTAGTGAAGGGATTGAGTTTTCGAATCATGAGGTCATGCTGCAGCTCTACAAAACTCTGGTGTGGCTGCACTTGGAGTATTGAATGCAGATCTGATCACCGTATTACAGGAAGGATGTGGAAGCTTTGGAAAGGGTGCAGAGGAGATTTTGAGGATGTTGCCTGGTCTGAAGGGAAGGTCTTACAAGTACAGGCTGAGGGTCTTGAGGCTGTTTCCATAAGAGAGAAGAAGGCTGAGAGCTGACTTAATTGAAACATAAAATAATCAGAGGGTTAGATAGAGTGGACAGTGAGAGCCTTATTCCTCAGATGGTGATGGCTAGCACGAAAGGGCATAGCTTTAAATTGAGGGGGGAACGATATCAGACAGATGTCAGAGGTAGCTTATTTACTTAGAGAGTCGTATAAGAGTGGTACACACTGCCTGCAACAGCAGTAGACTTGCCAACTTGAAGAGCATTTAATGGTCATTGGATAAACATATGGATGAAAATGGAATAGTGTTTGATGGGCTTCAGATTGGTTTCGCAGGTCGGCACAACATCGAGGGCCAAAGGGCCTGTGCTGCACTGTAATGTTCTATGTTCAGTGTTGGACGCTGGTGGAGAGTTGAGGTGAGGTGGGGGGGAACATTGGAGGATGCAGGGATTGAGAAGAGAGTGAGAACAAATTCAGTAGTTTTCATATCCTTGCAAGGCACGTGGGACTCACAGGCAAGGCCAGCGTTTGTTGCCCATCCCTGAACACCCTTGAAGTGAGAGGCTTGCTTGGCCATTTCAGAGGGCAGCAGGTCAGAGTCAGACACATTGCATTCAATCGGTCCTAAAAAGACACACTGATGTTTGAAATGGGGATCTGAAGTCACCTGTCGGGCAGATTGGGTAAAGATGGTAAGTTTGCTTCCCTGAAGGAGACTGGCAAACCAGAACTTTTTTTTAAGACAACAACTAATGTTAATTCAGATGGCCACCATCACAGAGTTGAGTTTATGCTTCCAGATTTAATAATTAAATGTAAATTTTACAAGTTGCCATGGTGAAAATAGAACCTCTCTCCCCAGAACATGAACCCGACCCTCAGGTTCCCCACAGCAGCCCAGCTACTGGGAGTCATTTGAGACGTGTGACACCCAACTGGACTGTTTTCCTTGACCCAGACCGAAGCAGCAGACAGACTGGCCGTGAACAGCTCGAGGCAGCAAGGACCGGGCCGAGCCAGTTACTCAGCCAGATGATTCAGGGAATCGGAAATGGTTATTGTCCAAGAATCCATCTAGGGTCAGTGACTGAGGAGAAGATTTCCATCTCCATTGCCCGGACAATAATCCAGAGTCTGGTCAGCTCCCTTAATGGAAACCCATAACTTTTCATTCATTTACATTGAATGGTCTGAAAGTTAAAAGGTTCATCTATCAAAGACGTCAATCTGTGCAATAAGTGTGAAGGGTTAAGGATGGGGGTGGGGATAGTTTTCAACTGATGCAGACTCAATGGGCCGAAGGGCTTTATTCGGTGCTGGAGACCGGTTTAACTCAATGTAACAGTCTGTCCCTGAATATCTCTCCAGGATCCACACTCTCTCCATTCGAGTCTCTGAAGTGGACAATGATCGGTCAGTTCGAGTACAGACAGTACCTGGAACAGTGAGCTGCTGGGCCTGATCAGTCCCGGGAATGCTGGATGAACCTGGATCATTCCTGAAAAATACACAAGGAAGATGAATATTCCAAGGAATCTAAATGCATTCTGCCAGGTCACAGAAAGGAACATTCTGACTGGACATCAATCTCTTGCTTTGGTTACACAGAGAACAGATTCCAAAGAGTGATAAACACAGTTAATAGAATGAACTTTCCTAGAAATCACAGATACTCAGATGTCGACACAATCAGAAAAGCCACCCTTGAATAAATTGTCATGAGAAACAGTTTTGCCTTGGCATCAGAATATGGCTGGCACCCAGGGAACCCAAGGTGTAGTCAGCAGCTGTAACACAGGGAGGGCTGTGCAGACACTGTCAGGAATCACAGTGACAGATCATTCCAGGCAGCTCTGGCTCAGCTTGGAGCAACTAGTCACAGGGCAGGGAGGGAGGGTGTTGGAGCTGAGGGGAAAGTGCTTGCAGGGGCTTCCCATCTGCTGTAACTTTGGAGGGTGTTACAGCGCATGGAAATCTTGGAAAGTGGGGGATGATCAGAAATCACATTCCCATCCAATAGAAATTCAGCTGCTTGGACAACAAGGGAGAAAATAGTAGGATACACAAAAACATCCTTTTTATCCTCAGCACTTGCTGCAAGTGATAATAGTTTAATCTTTCCCACCATATACATTCAATACAACTCAAAGTATCCACTGTGATAAAAATGAGCAACATTTCAGTTTTGATTGAGGATAAATTGCAGGTTAATTTGGAGACAGTGAATCAGGAGCAAGAGTTTTACAATTGCTGGAAATTGCTGCTCAGAAATCATTAATCTGTCATTTACCTCAGTCCATTGATCACTTTTCAACTCTGAGTGTTCGACCAGCTTTTTAAAAGGGCAAACCATATTAGCAGCTCATCAGCAGGGACCTGCATTCTGTCTGTGAGCAAGAGATATTCAGGATTCTGGGTAATCCAAGATGGAGGATGGGAAAAACTTCAACTTGTAAGAGCTGCTCCTTTTTTGAGGTATTTTAGGTGCTGGAGGTGATTTCCTCAAATCCCAGGAGCAGCAATTACTGGTTTATATGCTGTTGCATTGTTTTGGAACTTTGGAAAAAAAGTCAAAAGTTAAATTAAAACTATGGCTTATATTTTAAGTTTAATCAAGAGACTTATCTCCAAAAACATATAATCAAGAAAGAACCCACTGTACTCACTAATACAGCCTTTCTCTTGGACAGACCTAAAACAACAATTAACTTATCTGATTCTGTGCTGTGAACTTCGCCCAAAGTTCCTCCAAGATTAGTTGTGAAATTCACTGTTTGTTAATTTTCCCAAATGCACTCCGATGTCCAGCGACACATGAATTCAAAAGCAGCAAAGGCAGTAACTGTGCAGGTTCTCTGTGCAGGAAAATGTAAGGGTGTGATGGATTCTCAGGGGAACGTAGCACGAACAGCCAAGTCTCTGATATTGAGACTGGCTCTAATGCAACGAGGGCTGTCGGCTTCCAAGAGATCAATTGTGTTTGGGGATTCTGTAGTCCGAGGTACAAACAGACGTTTCTGTGGCCAGCAGAGAAAAAGCCGAATGGTTTGTTGTTTCCCTGGTGCCAGGACCGAGGATGTCTCTGAGAGGGTGCAGAATGTTCTCACGGGGGAGAGGGGCCAGCAAGAGGTCATTGTCCACATTGGAACCAACGATAAATGGAAGGGAAATGGTTGAGATTCTGAAGGGAGATTACAGAGAATTATGCAGAAACTTAAAAAGGAGATCCTCAACGGTAGTAATATCTGGATTACTCCCTGTGCTACGAGCTAGGGAGGGCAGGAATACGAGGATAGAGCAGATGAATGCATGGCTGAGGAGCTGGTGTATGGGAGAATGATTCACATTTTTGGATCATTGGAATCTCTTTTGGGGTAGAAGTGACCTGTACAAGATAGATGGATTTCACCTAAATTGTAAGGGGACTGATATACTGGCAGGGAAATTTGCGAGAACTGCTTGGGAGGATTTAAACTAGTAAGGTGGGGTGGGGGGGTGGGGGGGGGGGGGGGGTGAGGTGATGGTGTGTGGCAGTGAGTGGGTGTGGAACCCAGGGAGATAGTGAGGAAAGAGATCAATCTGAGACTGGTACAGTTGAGAACAGAAGTGAGTCAAACAGTCAGAGCAGGCAGGGACAAGGTCAGACTAATAAATTAAACTGCATTTATTCCATTGCAAGTGGCTTAACTGGGGAGGCAGATGAACTCAGGGCATGGTTAGGAACATGGGACTCAGATATCACAGCAGTTACAGAAACATGGCTCAGGGATGGACTAGCAGCTTAATGTTCCAGGATACAAATACTACAGGAAGGATAGAAAGGGAGGCAAAAGAGGAGGGAGAGTGGCATTTTTGATAAGGGATAGCATTACAGCTGTGCTGAGGGAGGATATTCCCGGAAATACAAACAGGGATGTGATTTGGATGGAACTGAGAAATAAGAAAGGGATGATCACCTTATTGGGACTGTATTATAGACCCCCCAATAGTCAGAGGGAAATTGAGAAATAAACATGTAAGGACATCTCAGCTATCTGTAAGAATAAAAAGGTAGTTATTGTAAGGATTTTAACTTTTCAAACATTGACTGGGACTGCTATAGTGTTAAGGGTTTAGATGGAGAGGAATTTCTTAAGTGTGTACAAGACAATTTTCTGATTCAGTATGTGGACGTACCTGCAAGACAAGGTGCAAAACTTGACCTACTCTTGGGAAATAAGGCAGGGCAGGTGTCTGAGGTGTCAGTGGGGGAGCACTTTGGGGCCAGTGACCATAATTCTATTCATTTTAAAATAGTGATGGAAAAGCATAGACCAGATCTAAAAGTTGAAGTTCTGAATTGGAGGAAGGCCAATTTTGATGGTATTAGGCAAGAACTTTCGAGAGCTGGTTGGAGGCAGATGTTCGCAGGTAAAGGGACGGCTGGAAAATGGGAAGCCTTCAGAAATGAGATAACAAGAATCCAGGGAACGTATATTCCTGTCAGGGTGAAAGGGTAGGCTGGTAGGTATAGGGAATGCTGGATGACTCAAGAAATTGAGGGCTTGGTTAAGAAAAAGAAGGAAGCATAGGTCAGGTATAGACAGGATAGAACAAGTGAATCCTTAGAAGAGTATAAAGGAAGTAGGAGTATACGAGGGAAGAGGGAAATCAGGAGGGCAAAAAGGGGACATGAGATAGCTTTGGCAAATAGAGTTAAGGAGAATCCAAAGGGCTTTCACAAATATATTATGGATAAAAGGGTAACTAAGGAGAGAATCGGGCCCCTCAAAGATCAGCAAGGCGGCCTTTGTGTGGAGCCACAGAAAATGGGGGAGATACTAAATGAATATTTTGCATCAGTATTTACTGTGGAAAAGGATAAGGAAGATATAGACTGTAGGGAAATAAATGGTGACATCTTACAAAATGTCCAGATTACAAAGGAGGAAGTGTTGGATGTCTTGAAACGGTTAAAGGTGGATAAATCCCCAGGACCTGATCAAGTGTACCCGAGAACTCTGTGGGAAGCTAGAGAAGTGATTGCTGGGCCTCTTGCTGAGATATTTGTATCATCGATAGTCACAGGTGAGGTGCCGGAAGACTGGAGGTTGTCAAACGTGGTGCCACTGTTTAAGAAAGGCAGTAAGGACAAGCCAGGGAACTATAGACCAGTGAGGTTGACCTCAGTGGTGGGCAAGTTGTTGGAGGGAATCCTGAGGGACAGGATGTACATGTATTTGGAAAGGAAAGGACTGATTAGGGATAGTAGACATGGCTTTATGTGTGGGAAATCATGTCTCACAAACTTGATTGAGTTTTTTGAAGAAGTAACAAAGAAGATTGATGAGGGCAGAGTAGTAGATGTGATCTATATGGACTTCAGTAAGGCAATCGACAAGGTTCCCCCCGAGAGACTGGTGAGCAAGGTTAGATCTCATGGAATACAGGGAGAACTAGCCACTTGGATACAAAATTGGCTCAAAGGTAGAAGACAGAGGGTGCTGAAGGAGGGTTGTTTTTCAGACTGGAGGTCTGTGACCAGTGGAGTGCCACGGGGATTGGTGCTGGGTCCTCTAGTTTTTGTCATTTACATAAATGATTTGGATGCGAGCATAAGAGGTACAGTTTGTAAGTTTGCAGATGAGATCAAAATTGGAGGTGTAGTGGACAGCGAAGAGGGTTACCTCAGATTACAACAGGATCTGGACCAGATGGGCCAATGGGCTGAGAAGTGGCAGATGGAATTTAATTCAGATAAATGCGAGGTGCTGCATTTTGGGAAAGCAAATCTTAGCAGGACTTATACACTTAATAGTAAGATCCGAGGGAGTGTTTCTGAACAAAAGAGACCTTGGAGTGCAAGTTCATTGCTCCTTGAAAATGGAGTCGCAGTGAGATAGGATAGTGAAGAAGGCATTTGGTATGTTTCCTTTATTGGTCAGAGTATTGAGTACAGGAGTTGGGAGGTCATGTTGCAGCTGTCCAGGACATTGGTTAGGCCACTGTTGGAATATTGCGTGCAATTCTGTTCTCCTTTATATCGGAAAGATGTTGTGAAACTTGAAAGGGTTCAGAAAAGATTTACAAGGATGTTGCCAGGGTTGGAGGATTTGAGCTGTAGGGAGAGGCTGTACAGGCTGGGGCTGTTTTCCCTGCAGCATCGGAGGCTGAGGGGTGATCCTATAAAGGTTTACAAAATTATGAGGGGCATGGATAGGATAAATAGACAAAGTCCTTTCCCTGGGGTCGGAGATTCC
This sequence comes from Chiloscyllium punctatum, assembly GCF_047496795.1. Classification (NCBI taxonomy): domain Eukaryota; kingdom Metazoa; phylum Chordata; class Chondrichthyes; order Orectolobiformes; family Hemiscylliidae; genus Chiloscyllium; species Chiloscyllium punctatum. Next base: position 8,523,996 of record NC_092740.1, read on the forward strand.
AGTACTAGAGGGTGTAGGTTTAGGGTGAGAGGGGAAAGGTATAAAAGAGACACCTTTTTCACTCAGAGGGTGGTACATGTATGGAATGAGCTTCCAGAGGATGTGGTGGAGGCTGGTACAGTTGCAACATTTAAGAGGCATTTGGATGGGTATATGAATAGGAAGGGTTTGGAGGGATATGGGCCGGGTGCTGGCAGGTGGGACAAGATTGGGTTGGGATATCTGGTCGGCATGGACAGGTTGGACCAAAGGGTCTGTTTCCATGCTGTACATCTGTATGACTCTATGGCCCAGCGCATTTCTACAACCACGTTTATATCAGTCACTGATGACCTTACCTTTTCAAAACTGTGGTCGGATCCATTTGCTGTGAACCCCCTAAAAAGATAAAAATGATTCATAAATATGAACAAATTTGCCACATTGTCTCCACAGTTGGATGAGTCTCAAGCAAAACCATCCCTGACCAACAATACATATATTTTGCACAGTTAGATACAGTGATCTCTCGAATCTTATCTGATTGCTAAAGCTTTACTCAGGAGTGTCCTCCTTAGCCCAGTCCAATATCAATAATGGACCAACAACAAAAACAGATGTTGCTGGAAAAGCTCAGCAGGTCTGGCAGCATCTCTGAAGAGAAATCAGAGTTAATGTTTCAGGTCCGGTGACCCTTCCTCAGAACTGACGGTAGCTCGGAAAATATTGGCTTAAATGCAGAAGATAGGGTGAGGGGAAGTGGTAAGATGTAAATGATAGTTGACCAAGTCAGATTGGAGTGTTTTACAATAATCAGTGGGAACAAGAGATCAGATGCAGGAAGATGTAGCACAAGTCATAGAGATGTACAGCACAGAAAAAGACCATTCGGTCCAACTTGTCCATGCTGACCAGATATCCCAAACCAATCTAGTCCCACCCACCAGCACCTGGCCCATATCCCTCCAACCCCTTCCTAGTCATATACCCATCCATAAGACCAAAAGACAATAGGAGTGGAAGTAGGGCCATTCGGCCCATCGAGTCCACTCCACCATTTAATCATGGCTGATGGGCATGTCAACTCCACTTACCTGCATTCTCCCCGTAGCCCTAAATTCCTTGTGACATCAAGAATTTATCAATCTCTGCCTTGAAGACATTTAGCGTCCCAGCCTCTACCGCACTCCGCGGCAATGAATTCCACAGGCCCACCACTCTCTGGCTGAAGAAATGTCTCCACATTTCTGTTCTGAATTTACCCCCTCTAATTCTGAGGCTGTGCCCACGTGTTCAATCAAAGAGCAGAAACAATAGAGAAAGGTATTAATATTGTTCTGATCCCAGTTGATGTTATTCCTGGACAAGTCAGGTCCCAGACTGAAACACGTTTGCTCGAGCATATTTTGAGTTGTTTTTGTTTTTGATGAAATGGTCTCTCTCTGAAAGATAAGCGCACGATGCTGCAGAGTTTGCATCATACTATAGCAGAAGCTCATTCCCAAAAGAAATGAAGATAAAACATGTGTCTACTTAAGACATAAGTTCAAAAAAGTTTAAAAATAGAGTCAAACTTTATCGTATTAATGCCAAAATACTTCTTTATAAATTAAAAATAATAAAAGCTCTGTGTCAACCCCAGCACTCATCCCCAGTACAGTACTCAAAAATACATCTTGTTTTATACCCAGAAAGACTACTTGGGCAAGACTAACCCCAGGGTCCCTGTTTCGAAAACACTGGGAGATTTAATTTTGATCATAAGCAGTCAATGAGCTAAAGTTCACTTATAAATTATGTGAAGGGAATGGTGAAGAGATACAGTTACAGATATCTGACGAGGAGTAATAGTTAACTGTAAAAAAATTAATGACAGTGTCAAACTGAAAGAAAACACAAATATTTACACAAAATAAAGGAACAGGTGAGAAGATTGGACAGGATATAAAAATCATCAATCAAAGGCAACAAAATTCATAAGGAGGGAAACCTTACTGTCCAGAGAAAGTTAGGCAGTAATGTAAGAGTGGATAGTTAGAGTTTCTCGAGACATTTTGCAGGTAAGTTGGTGAAGCAGCTGACTTGTGATGTTGAGCATGGATTCAATTACCACATTAGCTGATCTTACCACAAAGGTCCCACTTTTTCAACTTCAACTCTTACTTGAGATAAGATGATTATCAGGTTAAACACACCACCAGTCATTTGTTTTTTTCTCTCTTTCTCTCTGATCAGAGAACACCACTGTGGTCCTCTGGGAATATGGCAACGTTACACTGAGATGGTTTAAAAACAACAGGAGTTTGTAGAATTAGTCATGGAAATGGCAATCGCATTAAATGGGTATTTTGCATTAGTCTTCAGGATAAGGGATAAAAATAACATTCCTGATGATTATGAATCCGGAAATGAAAAGGAAGGAGGAACCCAGAAAATTCCAAACACCAGAGAAGTGGTCCTGAGTAACTCATTGATGTTGTGGACTGACAGTTCCCTGAGTCCCTGATGGACTTCATCCCAGGGTCTTTAAAGAGTAGCTGCTGGGAAAATTGAACAATTGCTTTATATTTCCCACAATTCCCAAGGTTCTGGGCTGGTCCCACTGCCTTCAACAATAGCAAATGTAACTCCTGTGTTCAAAAAGAGACTATGTTTTTAATTTGATCAACCAGTGCACAGGTAGGTCACGAGGTCAGCCCCAAAACAGATCAGTGCCTGAGCATTGCCCCCACTGCACAGGCCCGAACAGGAGCCATTGTTACCATTCCACCCCGAGATGTCTGTTACTCAGACTATCTGAGGCACCAGGTTGTCTTTTTGCAGCAAATCAATTTTAACAATAAAAACACAAAAAGGAATTGTTTCAAATTGCAGCTTCCTTTATGTTCCATTGAGATTCTGTACTGAGTGGGAATGAATGGAAAAGGTGTGGTCTGTTGGGATTCTGTCAAATGGAAGTGAATGAGAAGACATTTTGGTGCATTGAGAATTGACAGTAATGGGGAGAAGAATGGGGATGAATCCATCAGAGTTTAATAGAATGGAGTGGAATGGCCTTGCTTGTGAAACAGCCTCAATCTTCAATCACCCATGAGTCAGACATCAGACAGTGGGTGATGCTATTGAACAGGCCACCTTCACCCACCCTCCACCACCCACCAAAGACAAAGCCAGCGTTTTCAGAGAATGTACTGAAGAGGAGAGAGTCGGTGAGGGAAAATTAATCCAGGGTCATTGTTTGTTGCTGTTTCAAAAACAGAACCATATTGTTTTATGAACCTCGTTCTCGACAGAACCCACCTCCTTTCTTCCTGAAGGTGATGAAGATGATGACAATGACGATGAGGAGGAGGAGGAGGATGAGCAGTGGAATGACCAGTGAATATACTGAGACATACTGAGCAGGCTGAGTCTTCACTGGAAAACAGCAAGAACAACATTGGTTAGGAATATCTCAATGTTGCTGCAGTGAAACCTGTAGCAGGGTGATAGAGTGTGAGATTAAATGTACACATTGGGCATTCTTTGACAGAGCAATCCAGTTCCTCCCCCTCCCCCTGTCCATCCCTATAACCCTGTAACTTGCTCCTTTCCGAATACTTATCCCTTGTTTCTGAAAGATGCCCCTGTTGAATCTGTTTCCATCGCCCTGTCAGGCAGTGCTTTCCAGATCAGGACAATTCTTGAAGGAGGCAGCTGCTTAATTCTGTGACACAGAATAGAAGGTTAGATGGATATTTCACATCATTCCACAGGGCAGTTGTTGGATCCGGTGCTGACTTGCCCGGTCTCAGCTGGATAATGGGAAGGACAGATTTAGCTCCAGCTCCCCCGGACTGAGGGAGAGAAGAATTGGTAATAGTGACTGTCCTCGGGATTTTGGCACACCAGATGTTGTCATGAAGGAATCAATAACAAATATTGCTGGAGAAACTCTGCAGATCTGGCAGTCATCTGTGGACAGAACTCAGAATGAAAGTTTTGAGTCCAGTGATCCTTCATCAGAACTGACAGCTGCTAAGGAAAGGTGGTATGGAAACTGTTGACAGGGAATTGTGGGAACGGGGTGGGAGTGGGGGGGAAATGAGTGAGAGGCTGAGTGGAGACTGAGCCCAGAAGGTGAGAAAGACAGTCACATAGACAAAGGGACACTGAATGGCCCTCCAGGGAGAAAGACAATGTGATAATGGGGACCAGGAAATAGGTGAAAGCAGCTCATGTCATTACCAGGCCAGAGATGTGCTGTGGTGGGATTTGAATCCATGATCTGGGTGTCTGGATTGGTCACCCAGTGACAGTAGCAGAAAACCACCACCTTCCTTCATTACCCATGTGTGAATGCAGGACGAGGATTGGTTCCACATTGTTGTGCTTCCTCACACAGTCAGATGGACACTGGGGGAACATACCACCATTGATGGAACTATTCCTGATGAAGGTGTGAACACTTTCATTGTAACCAAGAGGGACACATTAGGCTGTTGCACCTTCCTGCTCGAGGAGATGATCTCAGTGTCAGTATAACTTTGGTGCATTTGGAGATTGAACTGAATGTTCTGAGTGTGTCAATGTCTTTCAATACTGACATCAGAATGAACCTAAAAGAATCAGCACATCAAATTACACTAAACATTTAAAAAATCACATTTCAAACACAAAAGCAAAATATTGCAGATGCTGGGAATTTGAAATAAAAATCAAATAGTCAGCAGGCCAGCTCATACCTGTGGAGAGAAACAGGTTAACATTTTAGTTCAATGACCTTTCACTAGAAAATCAAATTGTAAAAAGTTCACGCAATCTGTTCCACCCACACTCTCGACCCTTTACAGACTAAAGCCTTCATCATAGTCATTAAGTTATGAGGGTGTGACTTGCTCAGTCAGCCTTTATTGCCCATGCCTCATAGTTAAGAATCAGCCACATTACTGTGGGATATGGAGTCACATGTAGGCCAGACCAGGTTAGAATGGCACTTCCCTTCCCTAAAGGACATCAATGATCCCGATGGGGATTTACAACAATCAACAGTGGTCACACAGCCATCTTTAGATTCTTACTTTGACAATTTATTTGATTTCACATTGTACCATCTGCCAAGGTGGGATTTGAACCCTGGTCCCCAGAACATTACCTGGGTCTCTGGATTAACAGTCCAGCAATAATACCATCAGCTGTTGCCTTTATTGCAGAATGATTTCGAACATGTACCAGTAGCCGGGTTTCCTTCTGGATCAGATACTGAGAATCAGGTTCTGACCTGTATTCCACCAGACACAGGTAAGTGTGATTGTCCCTCACTCTCAGCTGGTTTATCCCAGTCAAGGCGTTTCCCTCCTCTGAGCTCGTACCGATTTCCACCGTGTACAGTTGTCCAAGTTCCCTGTGATTGGGCTCTAAATGTAATGACGTGTTGATAGGGCTCCTTCCTCATCCAGGTAACAGTGGTCAGGGTGTGGGAGTCCCAGATCCTGAAGATACAGGGTAAAGTGACTAAATCTCCCTCTGTCCCAGTCACCACTGAGACATTTCCCTGAGCAGCTGAGGAAAGGACAAACATCAGAATGGATGAGGTCAGTGTGCAGAAGTTCCAGATTCAATTTTTTACATTTCTTTCAACTTCACAATGAAATGAGTAATAAAATACCTCACGCATATTTCTCATGGGTCTGGACCAGGCAATTTTAGTTTCCTGAAGGATGCACCGTGTTGAAAATCACTTACGCTCCACCCCCTCATTTTGAGTTTCTCATTCGTGGGATCGTTACAGCTTCGTAAATGGACTAAACCTACATGACTTCATTCATTCTGGGCCCAACATCCCTCCCACCTTCACTAAAACCTTTTGTTTTTCATTCCACAGCCCTATACTTCAGTCTGTGCTCCTTCACTCTGTGGAAGGAGGGGATGGGGGGATGTGGTGGGGCAGTGGTTAGGAATTAGACCCACCCTGTACCACCTTTATACATTAAAAATCCCATGAAAGAGGTAATCTCCCCCATCTCCATCCTAATTTGAAATAAGTTTCTGATTCACCCACATCCTCTCAGCATCTACTCCCTCAAGACCCCTCAGCACCTTGCAAGTTTCAATAAAGTCACTTCTCAATCTTCAGCAACGAGCAGTCCCCATCTGACTCTGAACCAATCAGGATGGGCAGGTAACAACACTCTGAAATTCTCAGCCAATGGGAGGTAGGGAGGTGGCTCTTCATATCTTCTCGGCCAATGAGACCTGAAGTTCCACCATGTGCTCACTCAGTGAGGGATTGGAAGATCCTTGCCCTATCTTGTCCTCAGTCAATGCCAATCATTGGATTGACAACAAGAGGGAAGTCATTTTACCCATTGGGTCCTGGTTAGCTCCACATGGAACAATCCAGGTGAGACCCACCCATCTGCTCGAGTCCCCCCAAGTTCTGCCGTTTAACTTCCTTCAAGGACCTATCAGGTTTAATTCTGAGATCAATGACTGTTTCCACATGCCCCTTCGTTGCTGTTGGTGACTGTCAGTCATCAGCACTCACTGTGTAAAAATTTCGCTCTCACATTCTCTCTGTACCTCTGCCCCAAAATCTAAGGCCTGCATCCTTGTCCCAACAGCGAATGGATAGACCTTTTACTTGTTTACTTTCTCTTCACTTGTCACTGTCTCAATCAAATCTCCCCTCAATCTCCTTAGCTCCGAGGAGAATGACCCTTGCTTCTCAAAACTTACAACGAAAACCAGTCTCTGATCCCCTCCCTGAAACACCCCAAGCCCATCCCTGGAATAATTCGGGTCACTCTGCACTCTCTCAAGGACATTCACATTCCTCTTAATGGGTGGTGACTGATATGGACACAATACCCTCATTGAGGCATAGTTGGAGATTTAACAATGTCCACAGTTGTTCGGCCCCTGAACTGCAAAGTCAGGAATAATGAGGCATAATTTTCATGTGAAAGCGAGTGTGATGAGAGGGGCTTTGCAGAAACGGTGATAGGAGTTTGGAATGCACTCCCTTGGGAGGGTAATAGAGGTGGAAAACCTGGCAACATTTAAAAAGTATCTGGATGAGCAGTTGAACCATCATAACATTCCTACCAGGGGAAAGCCATAGTGACCAGGCTTCTGGCACTGAGCCTGGATCTGTGGCTCAGAAGGGAAGGGGGAGAAGAGAAAAGTGCTAGTGGTAGGAGACTCAATCATTAGAGGAACGAATTTTGATTTGAAGACAGGAGCTATGTTTAATAAGTTTGCAGATGACAGCAAAATCGATGATGTCATGAACAGCAAAGAAGGTTATCTCAGAGGACAACAGGACTTTGATCAGATGAGATGATGGGCTGAGGAATGGCAGATGGAGTTTAATTTAGATAAATGTGAGATGTTACATGTTAGTAGGACAAATCAGTGCAGGGCTTACACACTTAATGGTCAGGTCCTGGGGAGTATTGCCGAACAAAGAGATTTTCGAGTGAAAATTCATTGTTCTTTGAAAGTCGAGTCACAGGTAGACAGGTTACTGAAGAGGGTGTTTGGTACACTTCCTTTCTTGGTCAGTGCATTGAGTATAACAGTTGGGGGGTCATGTTGTTACTCAACAGGTCACTGGTAAGGCCACTTTTGGAATATTGCATTCACCTCTGGTTTCCCTGCTATCGGAAAGGTTTTGTGAAATCAGAAAGGGTCCAGGAAATATATGGGAGGATGTTGCCAGGGTTGGAGTATTTGAATATAAGGAGAAGCTGAACAGGTTTGGGCTATTTTCCCTGGTGCATCAGAGGCTGAGGGCTGAGCTTTTAGAAGGGGCATGGAGAGGGTGATTCGTCAAGGTCTTTTCCCCAGGGTATGGGAGTCCAAAACTAGAAGGCACAGGTTTAATGGGAGAGGGGAAAGATTTGAAAAGGGACCTTTTACATGCAGAGGGTGGTGCCTGTATGAATAGGAGGGTTTAGAAGGAAATGGGCCAAGTGCTGTCAAATGAGACTGGATTAATTAGAATACCTCGTTGCTGGGGACGAGTTGGGCTGAAGGGTCTTTTTCCATGCTGTACATGTCTGTATGTCTAATACCTATCATGACAGAAAAACACGAAGGAAATGGATGGAGTTAAAGACCAATTAGTCCCCTGGACCTGACTGGATGCATCTAGGGTATTAAAGGAAGTTATTGAAGAGACAATAAACACACAGGTGTTCACCTTCCAAGAATCTTTGGAAAGTTCCCAGAGAATTGGAAATCTCCCAAAGTAACACTCTTGTTTTTCAAGGAAAGGAGACAGAAAACAAAGTTACCCAAAGTGTCCATCACTTGGAGTTCTGAAGCAATGTGGTCTCACTGGGGATGGCGGATGTTTCCTTTCAAGATGGCAGGAAAAAGGAAGGGACTGCATCAGGCAGCAGGTTGGATATAGTTTACTGGCACATTGTTACAAGGTTTCCATCAACTACAGTAACAAGCATCTGGTTAGACTTCTGCAGGTCACTGTGTGGATAGCTGAGTACAATACATGATGGAATGACCTGCAAATTGGGAGAAGGAGAGGGAGAATTGGGGGCGTAATTTGAGATAAAGACATCAGCAAAAATAAAAGTGAAAAAATGTGGGTGCAGAAAATTGGAAACAAAAAGAAGGTGCTGGAGAAACTCAGCAGGTCTGGCACCCTGTGTGGAGTCAGAAAGAGAGTTAACATTTCAGGCCAATAACTTTCCATCAGTGAGTAAAGCACAGATATGTTGCTCCAAGTGTTGTGTTTGAAGCAAATTAAGTATTTCCACGGCATAGTCGTGGCAATCTCATCAGGAAAATAGACAAGGCCTTTTTCCTGGTGTGGGAAAGTGTAGAACTAGAGGGTATAAGTTTAGGGTGAGAGGGGAAACATTTAAAAGGGACATAAGGGGCAACTTTTTCATGCTGAAGGTGGTGCATGAATGGAATGAGATGCCAGAGGAAGTGGTGGAGGCTGGTATAATAACAAAAAATTAAAAGGCATCTGGATAGGTATATGAATAGGAAGGGTTTAGAGAGACATGGCCCAAGCACTGGCAAAAGGGACGAGATTAATTTAGGAAATCTAGTCAGCATGGATGGGTTGGACTGAAGGGTCTGTTTTCGTGTTGTACATCTTGATGATTCTGTAGACCAATTAGTGAATGTCTTTTATTGGGAAAATGTGAGATCAAAATTAAGATGTCTTGGCAGAATATTTAGAAATGTATAATATGATCAAGCAGAGTCAACATGACTTGATAAAGAGGAAATTATCTTATAATCTTTGAGGTGCTTACAAGTTGGATAGATAAAGGGGAATTGGTGGATGTTTCATATGTTTTTAGAAGATATTTCAGAAGGTGTAACACATTAAACTCCTTAATGCGATTAGATTCTATGGTGCTGGTGGTAGTATACGAACATGGATAGAGAATTGACTGACTGATAGAAAACAGAGAGTTGGGATAAGACAGGAGTGATATCCAGCCTGCAAACTGTAATTAGTGGTGTATCACAGGATCTGAGATGGGGCCACATTTACTATAATATACATTAATGATTTGGATGAGGTCAGTGAATGTACTGTAGCCAAGTTTGCTGATGACAAAAACGTAAATGAGAAGGCAAGTGATGAGGATGAAATAAAGAAGCTGCAGAGAGATGTCGACAGGTTAAATAAGTGGGAAAAACTTTGCAGTTGGAATATAATGTGGAAAATGTAAGGTTATACATTTGGCACAAAGAAAAGAGAGGCTGAATATAAGTGAAACAGAGAAAGCCTGCAGAAAGTTACAGAACAGAAGAATATGGAAGTTTCACAAAAACATTCAGCAGAGAGTAGGGAAGGTCAATGGAATGCTGACCTTTATTTCAAATGGAATAGAATTTTAAAGTGGGGAGGTTTTACCAGACACTAGTTAGCTCACAGCTGGAATATTGTGGATAGTTTTGGTCCCTTATCAAAGGAAAGTGAAACTGGCATTGGAGGCAGTTCAGAGAAGATTCAATTAGTTGATGCCAGGTCGGGAGGGGCTGTCTTATGGGCAGCGTTTGACAAGATTGAGCCTGTACTTGATGGATCACAGAAGAATGAAGAGTGACCAAATTGAGACATTAAAGATGCTTCGGGTGCTTGATAAGGTGGATGCAGCGTGGTTGTCCCCCTTGTCAGGAACAGAGAGCATCAGCTCAGAATGAGGGGTTACACATTTCAGATGAGAGGAATGTTTTCTCTAAGAGGGTAGTGAATCTCTGGACTACTTTACCACAGACAGCAGTTAATGTTGGGTCATTAAGTATAGCCAAGGCTGAGATAGACAAATTTTTAATCATTCACGGAATCGAGGATTGTGAAGATAAAGCAAAAATGGGGAATTGACGGTTATCATCTCAGTCATGATCTCATTGAATGTAGAACAGACTCAATGGGCTGAATGGCCTTCTTCTGTTCCTATGTCTTATGGGCTACCTGCCTCAGTTCTCAACACCTCCATTTCTGAAAACTGTAAATCCCATTTGCTTTTCCAACCACATTCTCAACATGTCCTAACATCTTCAAAAACCGATGCACTCTGACCACCGACTTCCTTTTTCCAGATCCATCCTTGAGATCCCTGTCATTGACTCCATATTGCCCAAACGGAACATGGAACCAGGTGGATCTTGGAGCTTGCATCCTTGGTGATGTTTTCTCTGGTCCCTACCTCAGAACACTGAAGCCAGTGTGAACACAACAAATTAGGGAGTTGGTGGGACACTGTGGGAAGTTTCGGACACAGTGGTGGAATGGTCCATAAATCCCAGCCTCATTTCTCTCTCTCTCTCCTTCTCACTGACTCCTGCCTGAGACCAACTGAAAGAGCCCAAGAAAGGGAGCCAACCCGAGTGCTCCCGGTCCAGTTGGACCCTGTTCCCATTGAGCTATCGGGACAGTGACACCATCCAAACATTGTTCCTTACCTTCAACTTCCTATGTTGTTGGAGGCTTTGATTGAAAACTATCAATATTGAGCTCCACACGACACTGATAGGGACCAGCATCCTCCTGGCTCAGTCCCTCCATCGTTACTGAGACATCTTTGTTGGTGAGACTCCCCACAAATCTGAATCAGTTCCCACAGTCCCACAGTCTCACATTCTCACACATCTCATCCTGGGAATTGTCTGGACCAGGATATGTACAGGTAAAGACAGCAACTGTGCCAGATTTAATCCGTATGATGGATCCGGTGACTGTGAGGTGAGTGTCAGGGTTGGTGAAGCTGCAGGGTAAGACAGCAGAGCCTCCTTCCTTAGCCCTCACTCCATCCACGACTGTCATTGACCAATCAAGGGCCAATCAAGGACAGTAATGGGAATTTGTGTGTGGAGTTAGAGGAGACAGGGGAAGCACTAAATTCAATATTTTTCAACAGTACTCACTCTAGAAAACGACAATGTTGTCGAGGAGAATACTGAGATCCAGGCTACTAGACTAGGTGGGATTGAGGTTCACAAGGAAGAGGTATTAGAAATCCTGCAGAGTGTGAAAACAGATAAGTCCCCTGGGCCGGATGGGATTTATCCTGGGATCCTCTGGGAAGCCAGGAAGGAGATTGCCGAGCCTTTGACATTGATATTTAAATTGTCATTGTCTACAGGAATAGTGCCAGAATATTGGAGGATAGCAAATATGGTTCCCCTGTTCAAGAAGGGGAGTAGAGACAACCCTGGTAATTATAGACCAGTGTGCCTTACTTCAATTGTTGGTAAAGTGTTTGAAAAGGTCATAAGAGTTAGGATTTATAATCATCTGGAAAAGAATAATTAGATTAGGGATAGTCAGCACGGTTCTGTGAAGGGTAGTTTGTCCCGCACAAACCTTATTGAGTTCTTTGAGAGGGTGACCAAACAGGTAGATGAGAGTAAACCGGTTGATGTGGTGTATATGGATTTCAGCAAAGCATTCGATAAGGTTCCCCACAGTAGGCTATTGCACAAAATGCAGAGGAATGGGATTGGGGGAGATAAAGCAGTTTGGAATAGTAATTGGCTTGCTGAAAAAGACAGAGGGTGGTGGTTGATGGGAAATATTCGTCCTGGAGTCCAGTTATTAGTGGTGTACTGCAAGGTTCGGTGTTGGGTCCACTGCTGTTCACCATTTTTACAAATGACCTGGATGAAGGCGTAGAAGGGTGCGTTAGTAAATTCGCAGATGACACTAAGGTGGAGTTGTGGATAGTGACAAAGGATGTTGTAGATTACAGAAAGACATAGATAAGCACCAGAGATGGGCTGAGAGGTGGCAAATGGAGTTTAATACGGACAAGTGTGAGGTGATTCTCTTTGGTCGGAGTAACCGGAATGCAAAGTACTGGGCTAATGGTAAGATTCTTGGTAGCGTAAATGAGCAGAGAGATCTCAGTGTCCATGTACACAGATCCCTGAAAGTTGCCACCCAGGTTGACAAGGTTGTTAAGAAGGCATGCAGTGTTTTAGCTTTCATGAATAGAGGGGTCGAGTTCCGGAACTATGAGGTTATGCTACAGCTGTACAAAACTCTGGTGCGGCCGCACTTGGAATATTGTGTACAATTCTGTTCACCACATTATAAGACGGATGTGGAGACTTTGGAAAGGGTGCAGAGGAGATTTACTAGGATGTTGCCTGGTATGGAGGGAAGGTCTTATGAGGAAAGACTGAGGGACTTGAGGCTGTTTTCGTTAGAGAGAAGAAGGTTGACAGCTGACTTAATAGAGAGACATAAGGTAATCAGAGGGTTAGACAGGGTGGACAGGGAGAACCTTTTTCCAAGTATGGTGATGGCGAGCACGAGGGGGCATAGCTTTAAATTGAGGGGTGATAGATATAGGACAGATATCAGAGGTATTTTCTTTATTCAGAAAGTAGTAAGGGTATGGAATGCTTTGCTTGCAACGGTAGTAGATTCGCCAGCTTGAAGTGCATTTAAGTCGTCATTGGACAAACATATGGACGTACATGGAATAGTGTAGGTTAGGTAGGCTTCAGATTGGTATGACTGGTCGGCGCAATATCGAGGGCCGAAGGGCCTGTACTGCGCTGTAATGTTCTATGTTCTATGTTCTAACCCTTAGCAGAAACCGCTGTGAGGAGAAAGACAGGGAGAGAGAGGATATGAACACAGCACGAGGACAGATATCAGTGTGTGGGACTGAAACTTGGAGATTCTATTCTGAGTATGTTATTTAGTGAGAACAGGGTTCGCAGCTATAATGAGAGGTAGTGAACACATAGTAATGTAAATTCATGAGCAATCCAATACACTGGGGACAGAGTTTCAGTTCCCACCATGGCAGCTGCTGGAAATTCAATTCAGTTATTACATCAGGAATTAAACACCAGTCTAATGGGAACCATGAAACCATGATCTATTGTTGGAAAAAATCCATCTGGTTCACTGATGTTCTTTAGAGAAGGGAAATACCGTCCTTACCCAGTCTGACCTGCATGTGACTCCAGTCCCACAACAACAGATTCGACTCTGAAACTCCCACATCAATGGCAAAGGGAGACACTGAGTTGGACAAAACCAGTACAAAATGTGAAAGGAAAGTTATAGGTATGTGCAGCATAGAATCAGACCCTTCAGTCCAACTTGTCCATGTCCATCAGATATCCTGAATATCTTTTCTGAACTCTTTTGAGTTTCCCAGCATCAGCAGGGAGGCCAGAAATGAATGCAGTATTCCAAAAGTGTCTAACCAGCATTCTGTACAGCCATGACAAGACCTCCTCATTCCTATACTCAGTGCATTCAACAATAAAGGTGAGTTTACCAAATGCTTCCGTCATTAACCAGTCTACCCTTTGACTCCACTTTCAAAGAACTGTGAACCTGCACACCAAGTTCTCTTTGTTTGGCAACACTCCCCAGTACTTTACCAGTAAGTGTATAAATCCTGCCCTGATTTGCCTTAACAAAATGCAACACCTCAAATTTATCTAAGTTAAACTCCATCTGCCACTCCTCAGCCCATTGGCCCACCTGATCAAAGTCCCATTCTACACTGAGATAACCCTCTTCGCTGTCAACTCCACCTCCAATTTTGGTGTCATCTGGAAACTTACTGACCATTTCTCTGATATTCCCATCCAAGCCATTTATATAAATGACAATAAGCAGTGGATCCAGCCCCGATCCTTGCAGCACACCGCTGGGAACAGGCCTCCAGTCCAAAAAGCAATCCTGCACCACCACACTCTGTGTCCTATCTTCAAGCCAGTTATGTATCTAAATGGCTAGTCCCCCCTGTATTCCATGTGATCTCACCTTGTTAACCAGTCTATCATGCAGAACCTTGTCAAATACCTTGCTGAAGCCCATTGAGGCCATGTCCACCACTCTCCATTCATCAATCATCTTCATCACTCCTTCATAAAACTCAATGAGTCATGCTCTGTCTGAACATGTCCTACTGCTCTACACATTATCAGGAGCTACACAAATGGACAAGAATCCCAGTAGGATCACCCTAACACCCAAAGGACCAGACAGATTGCTCCTCAGGACAGAAGTGAGCCACACCAGGATTCTTCAGTAACAGTAAAAATAATTCCATTAATTAATAATTCCACTAAGAACAGTGAAAGAAAAGGATTTTTAATTCATGCTCCTGAACTGCGCCACTCAAAACCACACACACACACACACACACAGGGACACCACAATTAAGACAGAGAAAAGATAAATCATTTATATTTCTACCATGAGTGAAAAAAGAACATAGACAGGGTAACAGGCTAAACAGAAAGCTGAAAATAAAAGTCCTGACCACAAGATGGAAGGATCGCTCTCTCTCACAGTCCTTGTGTTGTTTCGCAGCAATGAGATGCTGTGTTCTGGACAGTGATGGGCATACTTCAAATCCAACAGCCAATCAGGTGAACTCAGGACTTTTCTTTCCAGATTACTTGTGTTTTCTCTGCTTTTCTCGACAGTGATGGGGGAGAGGCAGAGCTGGCTGCTTTCTCTCTGTAGGGTCTAGATACTTTACACTTTCAGACACTCCAGGAACATATAGCTTTGGAACAGCACAGTTCAACCAATCAGACAGCAGTTGCTAAGCAGACTTTTCTTAACACAAAACATTATCATGAAGTCCGATAGCATCAGGTCAAACATGAGCAAGGGAATCTCCGGATGACTACCCACTGCCACAATCCCCCCACTCCCAGGATTCTGATCATGTTTATCACCACTTGGAGGAAGCACTGAGGTCAACACTGGCATAGAATGTACTCTGGGTGGGAGACGTCACTGTCCAACACCAAGACAGACTCAGCAGCTTTACGACTGCCTGAGCTGGTGGAATCTGAAATGACATTGCTCTTGGACTGGGTCTGTGGCGGGTGGTGAGGGAACCAACAAGAGAGAAAAGCTTGACCTTGTCCTCAGCCGTCTATCTGCCTATTATAGGATTGGGAGGAGTAACTACCACACAGTCCCATGGAGACAAAGTCCCATCATCACATTGAGGTACATCCCCATCATGTATGGCACTAGCCCTGTGTTAAATAGGACAGACTTTGAACAGATCGAGCAAATCAGTTCTGGGATCCCTGATGCACTGTGGGCCATCAGTACAGCAGAATTGGGCTGTAACACAACCTGTAAACCCATGGCCTGTAATATTTCCCCCACTCAGCCATTAACATCAAGTCAGGACATCAATCCTGGTTCAATGAACAATGCAGGAGGGGACGCCAGGAACAGCACCATCAAACCTGAAAATGAGATGTCAGCTATAAAACAGGGTTACTTCCGTGTCAAACAGCATGAGCAGCAATTGATGCTCTGGGGTAAGTGATTCCACTGTCAGTGCATCAGATATAAGCTCAGCAGACCTGTCACATGCAGTTACGAATGGTTGAGGACAATTAAGCAACGAACAGGAATATGAGTCTCCACAAATATCCCCATCCTCAATGAGGGGGAGCCCTGCTCATCAGTGCAAATGTTAGGGCTGAAGTATTCCCAACTAACTTGACCCAGAAGATGTCCCCAGCATCATAGATGATTCCTTACCCAGCCGCCAAATATAATTCACTGGGTCAGCATTCACATGTAGATAGGGCTAGGGACAGAAATCATGGGACCTAGTGCTGTTCCTCACACAGCCCCTGACCCAACCTCCAGGACCCACACTCGCTTCCAATGACCTGACACAGTGAACACCCTTCTTCAATACTGATGTACTGTCAACCCCTGTCCTGGAGACCTGACCAAGTAAGGATGGCAGAGACAAAAACAGAAATTGCGGGAAAAACTCAGCAGGTATCGGGGCATCTGTGGAGAGAAAGTAGAGTTAATGGTTTGGGTCCAGTGACACTTCTTCAGAAATAAAATGATCAAAAACAGTGGACCGAGAGGAGTGTGGATCTTGCAGCTGCTCCTGAGATTCAGATTTATTTCCAGATTTACTTTCAGATTTCTTACATTTATTAAATTTCAGTCAGAAAAGCTTTTTATTTGATTCATTTTTAACTCTTTTCTTGTCAAAAATGCGAAAGAAGCAAAAAAAACTGACACAATTTTTTTATGAAATGGAGTTTTCTCAATGGAAGTTTTGGACAGGCCCACATGTGGACTGTTCAGTCTTTTTCCACGATGAAATTATGAGAGAGATGTTTTTAAACTCACTGAAGCAATTTTTTTTTAAATTGCTGAGGAATGTTTTGCTTCAAACCATGTTGTGTTTACATACCTCTTGGACAGGCTGACACGTGGGATTTTATTTTTAATCAGAACATTGACAGCTGGGGCTGGAACACTTGTGCTTAATATTAACTCTTTGGATAAAGAAATGTAGTTTATTTTAGAGTTAAGATGTTAGTGTGAGTTGCTTCTTTTTAGACTTAATGACATTGAGGGCATACAAGAGACACAGCGTTAGATGGCCAGTAGATTTCGAGAGGTGATAACACAGCAGGATCAGTCAGATAGAAGGATGACTGTCAGGAAAGGTAAGAAGGTAGTTCAGAAATCTCTCGTACTGTTGAAAGGATAATCTCTCAGAGGAAATTAGAAGGGACAGTTAGATCTTGGGCTGCAAGAATGAATCTTATGTTTGGAGGGGTTTGACAAAATTTAAAAGAATAATTGTTGGAGGGCACAGACAGGAGGTTCTGCAGCAGTGAGCATGAATCTAGGATATTATACTGTTTTCTTGGTGCTAGGATTAAGGGCATTGCAAAATATTTGACACATACTGTTAAAGGGAAGAGTGAGATACTGGAAGTTTTTGTACACATTGATGGGAATGACATAGTTAGGGAAAGAATAAAGGCGAAACAAAGTAATATCAAAGTAATATCAGAGGGATCTTGGGGTCTATGTACGAGGGATCTTGGGGTCTATGTACATAGATCTTTGAAGGTTGCCACTCAGGTGGATAGAGTTTGTAAGAAGGCCTATGGAGTATTATCGTTCATTAGCAGAGGGATTGAATTCAAGAGTCGTGAAGTGATGTTGCAGCTGTACAGGACTTTGGTTAGGCCACAGTTGGAGTACTGTGTGCAGTTCTGGTCGCCTCACTTTAGGAAAGATGTGGAAGCTTTGGAGAGGGTGCAGAGAAGATTTACCAGGATGTTGCCTGGAATGGAGAGTAGGTCGAGAGTAGGTTGAGAGTTCTCGGCCTTTTCTCGTTGGAACGGCGAAGGATGAGGGGTGACTTGATAGAGGTTTATAAGATGATCAGAGGAATAGATAGAGTAGACAGTCAGAAACTTTTTCCCCAGGTACAACAGAGTGTTACAAGGGGACATAAATTTAAGGTGAAGGGTGGAAGGTACAGGGGAGATGTCAGGGGTGGGTTCTTTACCCAGAGAGTGGTGGGGGCATGGAATGCGCTGCCCGTGGGAGTGGTAGAGTCAGAATCATTGGCGACCTTTAAGCGGCATTTGGATAGGTACATGGATCGGTGCTTAATCTAGGTTAGAAGTTCGGCACAACATCGTGGGCCGAAGGGCTTGTTCTGTGCTGTATTGTTCTATGTTCTATGTTCTATGTTAGGTCAAAGATTTAAAAAACAGACCCTCAAAAGTAGTAATCTCTAATTTACTCCCAAAGCTAAGCTCAGATGAGGGAACAAAAGGATAAAGGAGACAAATCAATGACTGAAGAGGTGGAGTAAAGTTCAGGGATTCAGATTCTTGGATCACTGCGATCTCTTCTGAGACAGAAAAGACCGTTCACAAAGGATGGTTTTAACTGTATTGCTTTCGAAAACAACGGGTGAATAAAGAGATGGAGGTTCCAGTTAGGGATAAAAAAGAATCATATACTAAATATAAACAACTGGATCCAAATGGATCTCTTGCACTGTATAATGAGTGTCGGGCCATTCATAAGAGGGAGATCAGGAAGTCAAAGAAAGGATATGGGATAGCCTCGGCAAATAAGGTTAAGGATAATCCAAAAGGATTGGATAAGTCCATTAAGATCAAGACAGCAACAAGAGGTAGAGTGTAAGTCTCCTTAAAAAACAAAGAGATTGCCTTTGTGTTTTAGATTCCCTACAATGTGGGCGGCACGGTGGCACAGTGGTTAGCACTGCTGTCTCACAGCGCCAGAGACTCGGGTTCAATTCTATGCCTCAGGCGACTGTCTGTGTGGAGTTTGCACGTTCTCCCCATGTCTGCGTGGGTCTCCTCCGGGTGCTCCGGTTTCCTCCCACAGTCCACAAAATGTGCAGGTTTGGTGAATTGGCTAAGCTAAAATTGACCGTAGTGTTAGGTGAAGGGGGAAATTTACGTGAATGGGTCTGGGTGGATTGCGCTTCGGCGGGTCAGTGTGGACTTGTTGGGACGAAGGGCCTGTTTCCACACTGTAACTTATCTAATCTAATCTAATGTGGAAACAGGCCCTTCAGCCCAACAACCCACACCAACCCTTGAAAGAGTAACCCACCCAGACCCATTTCCACTGACTAATGCACCGAACACTCTGGGCAACGTAGCATGGCCAATTCACCGAACCTGCACATCTTTGGACTGTGGGAGGAAACCCTCACCACACAGGGAGAACATGCAAACTCCAGCTGCCTGAGGCTGGAATTGAACTCAGGTCCCTGGTGCCAGTGCTAACCACTGAGCCATCATGCCACCCCTCAGGAGATGGGAGAGATATCAAATGAATATTTTGTGTCAGTTTTTACTGTGGAGAAAGAAGTGGAGGCTAGAGAACTCTGAGAAATAAATATTGACATTTTGAAAACAGCTTGTATTCCAGAAGAGAAATTGTTAGAGGTCTTTGAAAATATAAATATAAATCTCTGAGACGTGATCTACTCAATCCCAGGACTTTGTCAGAAGTGAAGAGGAAATTGCTGGGCCCCCTGCAGGAACATTTGTATCGTCCATAAATAACAGTCAGGTGCTGACTGAATGTTCAAGAAGGAATGTCAGGAGAAGCCTGGGAACTTCAGACCTGGGAGTCTGACTTCGGTGGTGAGTAAGTTGTTCTGAAAGTTTGGATTTATATGCATTTGGAGAGGCAAGGAATGATTCGGGATAGTCAGCATGGTTTTGTGTGAGGGATATCGTGTTTCACAAACTTGATGGAGTTTTTTCAAGAACTAAACAAGAAAATTGATGAGGGCAGAGGGGTTAACATTGTTTACTTAGACTTTGGTAAATCCTTTGACAAGGCTCCGCATGGTAGACTAATTAGTTAAGTTAGATCCCATGGGATTCAGGGTGAGCTTGGCAAGTGGATGCACAATTGGCTGAAAGGCAGAAGACAGAGAGTGACGGTGGAGGGAGGGTTTTGTTCTGGAGGCCTGTGACCAGCAGTGTTCCACGGGGATCAGGGCTGGGTCCACTTTTGTCAGTCATTTATATGAACAATTTCGATGAGTCTACAAAAAGCATGTTTTGCAAGTTTGTGGTTGATACCAAAATTGATAGAATATTGAACAGTGAAGAAGGTTATCTTAAAATACAAAAAGATCTTGGTTAAATGGGTCAATGGGCTGAAGTGTGACAGATGGAGTTTAAGATAAGTGTGAGGTGTTGCACTTTGGGAAAACAAACAAAGGGAAGACTTACACAATTAAAAGTAGG
Source organism: Chiloscyllium punctatum (assembly GCF_047496795.1). Lineage (NCBI taxonomy): Eukaryota > Metazoa > Chordata > Chondrichthyes > Orectolobiformes > Hemiscylliidae > Chiloscyllium > Chiloscyllium punctatum. The sequence continues at coordinate 8,544,033 of NC_092740.1, forward strand.
GCCTTGGGTAGTGCTGTAGAACAGAGACCGAGGGATTCAGGGACAGAATTCTTCCAAATTTGCATCATCTCTATATACGGTGGTTCAGCACACTTGCCTTCATTGCTCAGACCTTTGATAATCAGAGTTGGGATGTTATGTTCAGGTTGGACAGGATGCTGGTGAGGCCTCTATTGTGTCCAGTTCTGGTCACCTTGTTATTGCAAAGATATCATTTAGCTGGAGAAGAGATTTACCAGGATGTTGCAAATTAAGCAGGTGTGGAGTTATCGGAAGAGTCTGGAGTGACTAGGACATTTCTCACTGGAGCGTACAAGGTTGAGAGGTGACCTTATCAAGATCGATAAAAGCATGAGGAATATAAATAAGGCGAATGGCAGGTGTCTTTTTGCTCAGATGGGAGATTTCAAGACTGAGGCATATCTTTTTGGTGAGAGAAGAAAGATTTTAAAAAGACATAAGGAAGGAGGCTGAGGGGTGACCTTATAGAAGTTTACAAAATTACTAGAGGCATGGAGAGGATAAATAGGCAAAATCTTTTCCCGGGGGTCGGAGAGTCTAGAACTAAAGGGCATAGGTTTAGGGTGAGAGGGGAAAGATATAAAACAGACCTAAGGGGCAACTTTTTCACGCAGAGAGTAGTATGTGTATGGAATGAGCTGCCAAAGGAAGTTGTGGAGGCTGGTACAATTGCAACATTTAAGTGGCATTTGGATGGGTATATGAATAGGAAGGGTTTGGAGGGATATGGGCCGGGTGCTGGCAGGTGGAACGAGATTGGGTTGGGATATCTGGTCGGCATGGACGGGTTGGACCGAAGGGTCTGTTTCCAAGCTGCACATCTCTATGACTCTATGCCTCTAAGGGGCAGTTTTTATTTTACACAGAGAGTGGTTTATGTGGAATGAACTTCCAGAGGAATTGGTGGATGTGGGGACAGTTACAACGTTTAAAAGGCATTTAGATAATTTCATGAAAAAGAAATGTTTGGAGGGATATGTACAAAGCGCAGGCAGGTGGGACTACTTTAGTTTAGGATTATGGTCAGCATGGACTCGTTGAACTGAAGGGTCTGCTCCTGTGCTGTATGATTCTATAACTGATTATAGCTGGGAAAAGGTTGGTATAGAGGCTGAAGATGGGGAGGGGGGTGAGGGGACAGGAGTAAACACTCAGTGGAAACAGACCCCAGACAGAGAGAAAAGCAATTGGACAGACAGACGAAAGGGGAAAGGTCAGCCTGGGAGAATGAACAGCTGCTGATGGGGACCATTCGTCACTGACAATGGATTGTTTTGGTAGTAGCCCATGTGATGACAAGGCCTGGTGTGTGGAGGTTGGGGGAAGGAGGTAGGAAAAGGTGCTGAGGCCCTACAATCATTCACCTCAATATTGAGTCCAGAAGGTCACTGGGTCCCCAAAAGGTGGTGTGTGGAAATGGCAGGCAACTGGATGCTGAGAATCATTTTTGTGGGCAGAACATTTCTGTTCTGCAAAGTAATCACCCAGTCAGTGTTTTGTTTTCCCAATACAGAGTTAGAAGTGGACTGTGCAGAGTTGGTGGATTATGAGCAGCCCTGAGTCTGTGTGAGGTGGTGCTGATGGAGAGAGAGTGCTCAAGATTGTGCATATGGCAACACATGACACTGAGTGTGAATGGCAGATTTCATTCCCTAAATCAAGTTGCCATCTTATAACCAGGCCATGGGCTGCTTTCTCTTGAGAGAGAGACAGAGAGAGAGACAACTGGTGGTGGTTTAACCTGAGGGCCACCACACCTCAGTGAGGGGAGAGTTGAGAAGGAGGGTCCTTTATGGTCACCTGAGCCAATGTGGGGATTGAACCCACACTGTTGGTATCACACTGCTTTGCAAACCAACCGTCTAGCTAACTGATCCAAAACCCAGATTCCCTAAAGTGTATGATTGAATCAGATCAGCTTTTCCAAATCTCAACAATGGTCACATGCAGCCATTAGGTTCGCTTTTTTTTAAATTCCAGATTTTAAAAAAAAGTTCACCTGCTGCTGTGGTGGGATTTGAACCCATGGCCCCAAGATTGGGTGTCTGGATTAGTCACCCAGTGACAGTAACAGTACACCACCAACTCCTGTTATAGCCCATGGGTGAATGCAGGGCTAGGATAAGTCCCATATGGCTGTGATGCCTCACACAGTCAGATGGACACTGGGAGAATGTACTTGCATTGATGAAACTATTCCTGATGAAGGTTGGAACCAAGAGGGACACATTAGTCTGTAGCACCTTCCTGTTCAAGGAGATGATCTTGATGTCAGTTTCACTTTGGGTCATTTGGAGATTGAACTAAATATTCTGAGTGTGTCAATGTCTTTCAATACTGACATCAGAAGCATCTAAAAATATCAGCACATCATAGTACATTAAATATTGAAAAAAATTAAATTTGAAACCCAAAGTTAAAATACTACAGATGCTGGACATTTTTAATAAACATCAAAATGCTGCAAACACTCAGCAGGGCAGACAATACCGATGGAGAGAAACAGGGTTAATGTTTTAGTTCCATGTCCTTTCAGCAGAAAATCAAATCACAAAACATTCACAGAATCTGTTCCACTCTCATTGTGCACCTTCTACAGGCTGAAGAATGTGTGAACGATTTCTTACCATCTACCTGCAGCCGTGTCTCTTTCTGGATCAGATACAAAAGATTGACTCTTGACCTGTATTCCACCAGACACAGGTAAGTGTGATTGTCCCTCACACTCAGCTGGTTTATCCTGGTCGAAGCGTTTCCCTCCCCTGGGTTCCCGATGAGCTTGTACCGATTTCCACCGTGTCCAGTTGTCCAATTTTCCTGTGATTGGGCTGTAAATGTAACGATGTGTTGGTAGGGCTCCTTCCTCATCCAGGTAACAGTGGTCAGGGGAGGGGAGGATCTGGTCTTGAAGATACAGGGTAAAGTAACTGAATCTCCCTCTGTCCCACTCACCACTGAGACGTCTCCTTGAGCATCAAAGGAAAGGACAAACATCAGAATGGATGAGGTCAGTGTGCAGAAGGTCTTATTTCAATATGTTACATTCCTTTCAACTTCACAATAAAATGAACAATTAAAGACTCCACTCATATCTCTAACAGGTCTGTGCTGGACATTCCCCAAGAAGAGTCACCCTGATCAAAATGTCTCCTCGCCACTCAATTTGAAAACCTTGATTACAAGATTAAAAATCAGATATCACCAGGTTATAGTCCAACAGGTTTAATTTGAAGCACTAGCTTCCGGAACACTGCTCCTTCATCAGGTGATTGTGGAGTATAAGATTGTAAGACACAGAATTTATAGCAAATGTTTACAGTGTGATGTAACTGAAATTATATATTGAAAAAGACCAAGATAGTTTGTTAAGTCTCTCGTCTGTCAGAGTGACCATGTTGGTTTCAGTTCTTTTAGATGTAAATCACAATTTTCTTTTAAAAGTTACATTCTCAAGTGAACTTTAACAATTGGTGTCTGTCAGCCCAGAGAATGTCTGTCAGCCCAGATAATGTATTGAAGGTGTGAGCTCCCCTGGGTGATACTGTCTGTGCCACAATGTTTAGACTGATTCTCATCTAAAAAATGACTTTATAGAAACTTACATGGATTCATGCATTTTTTGAGCAAAGTATGATGAAACTCTGAAAGTACAAATTCACCCCACAAACTTATATGTGTCTGCGTGTGTGTGTTTGTTGGGAGGTGGCTGTGAGTGTCTGTGAAAGAGTGTGTGCATGTGTGTGAATATGAGTATGAAGGGGTATAATTCTGTAAGATGGAGCATGTGTGATTGTGTATTTGTGAGCTTATGAAAGAGCATCTGCGCCAGTATGTGTGTGTGTGTGTGTGTGTGAGCGTCTGAGTGTGTATGTGTGCACGCGTGCGCGCGTGTGTGTGTGTGTGAGTGACTGTGAATGTGTGTGTCTCTGTATTTTTGTGTATATATCTGTGAGTGCAGGACCATTGAAGTGTTCTCTGACTGGGGGCAGGGTTGGGGGGGGGGGGGGAGGGGGGGAGGTGAGCACTGCTGTCTGTTGATTGTTGTACGGTGCCCAACCATCCGTTGCTGTAGCCTCTGTTTGCTCTCACCAATGTAGCATGCCTCAGGGCATCCTTGCCTACAGCGAATGGGATAGACAACGTTGGCTGAGTTGCATGAGTATTGCATGAATGAATTCAGGAGGGTTCAATGGATGTAATCCGTAAGTACCTTCAGCAGTCACACGTCACCAGGTTATAGTCCAACAGGTTTATTTGAAATAACAAGGTTCAGAGTACTGCTCCTGAATCAGGTGAAGTCCTGGTGTAGTGTGACTTCTGACTTTGTCCACCTCAGTGTAACACTGGCACCTCCACATCATTGAAATATCTTGTAATCAAAATTTGGAGATGCTGGTGTTGGACTGGGATGTACAAAGTTAAAAATCACACAACACCAGGTTATAGTCCAACAGGTTTATTTGGAAGCACTAGCATTCGGAGCACCGCTCCTCCATCAGGTGGTTGTGGAGCGTAAGATTGTCTGCTTTTTTTTATCCCCCAAACATCAGGTGGTTTCGTTGCTTTGTAGTTGGCAAAAACAATAAATTCAAACTCCATTGGGTTTTAGTATCCTGGGGCATAATTTAAACTGATTGGTGAGATTCAAATTATGGTCAAAGCAACTGAAGTATCTAGTTTAAGCTAAATGTTACATATTTTCAATTTTCCAGTACACTCTGAGACTGCTCGTCAGTCACGTGACAGGTGCCTGCATGTTCTCAGTACAGAACAGCTTTCACTCTCGCTTAAAGGTACAGTACGCACCTTCAACTTCATAACAACCCCCCCCCCGAAGAAAAAATGGACCATCATAATGAAAAGATGTCTCCATTTTTTGCTTAATTCTTAACCCCATGACAATGAAATTCATAGGATATTAATTGAAGTTCATATTAATTTCCGCACACATATGTATAACATTGTTATCTGTTCAACCTTATTTAAAATTTATCGGTAAATTTGCAATAATGTTGTTCGGCCAGTACCAAACTCAATAATTCCTTTTCGATGGTAGAATATTTTTCTCTGGTGGGTGTTGGGTTTCTTTCAAAAGTAACCAACTGGCTATTCGATTCCATCATCATCTTCCTGTAGCAGTACAGCCTCAAGACCAATATCATGAGCATCGATTGCAACTTTGATTGCAACATTTGGTGCAGCTGAAACTGGTGCCACAGTTAATACAACTCTTACATTGTCAAGTGCCTCCAGGCATTGTTCCATCCACCAATATGTTGTGATCTTCTTCAGGAAATCCGTGAGTGAAGTCACTACCCTGCTGACATTTGGAACAAACTCCCAGTAGAATCCACTTAGTCCCCAAAATCAAAGCACTTCTTTCTTTGAGGTTGTTTGTGGAAATTCCTCGATGGTCTTTGTCTTTGCATTCCTGAGGGTCAACATTTCATGCCCGATGTATTGTCCCAATAATGTCTCCTCTGCCTCCACAAATTGTGTTTTCTTTAATTTTATTACCGCTTTGCTTCTCTTAATCGTTCAAAGAGCTGTGTGCCAACTGTACCATGTGATCTTTCCATGACTCACTAAAGATCACTGCATCATCCAGATATACTGCACAGTTTGTTAACACAGCCACACCTCTGTTCATGAGCCTTTTAAATGTGGCTGGTGTGTTCTTCATTCCAAAGGGCAGCACTTTGAATTGACATAACCCATTTGGGGTGACAAAGGCAAAAATTTATTTCACTTTCTCTGATAAAGGGATGACAATATCCAAACAGTAAGTCCAACTTTGTGATGTAAGGGGCTTGTCCAACTTTCTCTATACAGTCCTCCCATTTTAGTATTGATCTGAGTTTGATTTTGTAACAGCCTTAACCTTCCAATGGTCCACGCAAAATTGTTGAATCCCGTCAGGTTTGGCAACTAACACGATCATCGAACTCCACTTGCTTTGACTCAGTTCGATGATAGCTTCATTGAGCATTGCATCCACTTCCTTCTGGACCTGTGTGGCGTTGAAAGGATTAAGCCTGTAGGTGTGTTGTTTTATTGGAACAGCATTCCCTACTTCTACCTCATGCACTAGAGGATCAGGCCTCTCCATCTTATTCCTGCATATGTCCTTGTACTGCTGCAACAATCCTTTCAACTGGTTCATTGTTCCAGGGACAGATTGTTCACTAACCTATCCCACTCCTCAAGGACTTCTTCATTGTTTAATGTATTTTAAGGCAATCAAACTGCACAGCATGAGATTTGATTCCTCACTCTGTGGGCCAGTAACTAACACTGTTCCTCTGTTCCCCCTCTCTATTATAATAATGTTTCAACATATTCACATGACATACCCAATAGTTTTTTTCTGTCCAGCATCTTTACCAGATAGTTTACCTGACTCAACTTTTTTCTCAATTTGTCAGGGACCACAGAACCTGACTTTGAAAGGATATCCTGTCATTGGTAACAATACTAACACGTCATCCCCATGGGAAAATGTCTGAATTCCGGAGTTTTTATCTGCCACCTGCTTCAATCTACACTGCACCCTCTTTCAGTGTTGTTTAGCTAACTCACCTGCCTGATTTAATCTCTCTCTCACCTCTGATACATAATCCAAGTGTGTGACCTCCAACTTCAGTCCTGTCAATTTCTCTTTAATTAATTTCAAAGTACCTCTCACTTCATGTCCGAATATTAACTCAAAGGGAGTGAACTGAGTAGATTCATTTGAGACATGTCTAATGGCAAACAATATGAATGGGATACCTTCATCCCAATCATTCAGGTAATCCTGACAGCACACTCTTAACATGGTCTTCAGGGTCTGATGCCACCTTTCCAAAGCTCCCTGAGTTTCAGGATGATATGCACTTGGTTTAATGTGCTGTACGCCTAATCTATCCATGACTTCTTTAAACAACTGAGCAATAAAATTAGACAATGGTCTGACTGAATCTCTCTGGGTAGCTCATATCAAGTGAAGAAAGCTACTAACTCCTCTACCACCCATTTTGTCTTAATGCTCCATAATGGAATTGCATCCGGAAATCTGGGAGACATTCCCATTATGGTTAGCAAGTACTGGTTCCAACTTATAGTTACAGGCAGGGAACCTACACAATCACCATAACCCATGTGAAAGGTTCTTCAAATGTGGGAACTGGCAACAAAGGTGTTGGGTTTACTGCTTTGGCTCACCGACCACTTGGCACATACGGCACATACGGCAAAAGTTAACAATATCTTTGTGCATCCCAGGCCAATACAACTGCTTTTGTACCTTAATCTGAGTCTTCCTTACACTGAGGTGACCTCCTACTGGTAGTTCATGTGGTCCATGGAACATCTCCAAGCTTATTCCGAACGAGCATTACACAGAGGTTCCCTGACCACTCCCTATGCCGAGCCAAATTGTCTAATGAAATAAAAAAGGCTTCAACATCTTTCTCATCAAAATGCAGCAGAGCTTTGACGTATTTGTATATATCACGACCTTCACTCTTCATCTCCTTCCTGTTAACTTGGCTTTCCTGACTAATTCACAACTTCCGAAGTTGAAATTCTCTCTCCCTTTCTCTTTCTCTTTCTTCGCTCTGTCTTTGCTCTGTTAACAACATTCTCTCTCTTTCTTTTTCTCTCTCTCTCTTTCTTTTTCCTTTCACTTTCTTCTCTCTTTCTCTCTCCCTTTCTTCTCTTTTTCTCTATCTCTGTCTCTTTCCTTCCATTTATTCTATCTCTCTTTGTCTCTCTCTCTCTCTCTCTCTTTTCTTCACTCATGGCTCTTCTTTCCTTTTCTTTATCTTGTAACTCCATTTTCCTCAGTTGTAAACTAAATTTTTCTAACTCTCCTGCACTTCTCTGTTTCTCTGACACACCAAAGTGCTTGATTAACTCCCTTACAATTTCAGCTTTCCCATGTCCCTGGTTAGATCCAATTCTAAGGGAGATTTAAACAATCCTTTGATAAGCACATGGATGATGATGGGAAAGTGTAGGGGGATGAACTGAGAATAGTTCACAGGTCGGCACAACATCGAGGGCCGAAGGGCCTGTTCTGTGTTGTATTGTTCTATGTTTTATGTTCTATGTTCTAACCTCAATGCTAATTCTAAAAGTATGGTCTTCTGCTGTCTTTCTAAACTTTCTTGGCAAATTAGGAACCATTTTCAAACTGCAGAACATCTTCAGCAATTTTAAGAGCCATTTCTCTCACTTTTAATTTAACCAACCACAAATAACCGAAAATAAATCAATTCTCTCACCTACATTTTCTTTAAAAATCTCGGACACTAATCGGCAAGTATTTAAATCTGCTGGGATCTTTTGTACCCAAATCTTTCCAAATCTCAGACTGGATCTGTCTAAACCCGTCCAAATCGCAGATGAGCCCCCAAACTGTAACGACATGTTGGTGAACCCCTCTGCTAATTAAACCAAACACCCAGAATAGCTCACCTCACATCATAATCTGTTAAAGTCTGAGTGATAGAGAACTCCCAAATTCCACTACTTGAACAAAAAAATCAAATTATTCTTTAAGTCTCAAAGTTGAACATTAAACAACAACTATTTCCAACTCTAAGCCTCCTTTCCCTTAACTGATTTCACACGCACACACACACACACACAGACAAAGACCCACATGCACACATATATTTTGTGTGGTGAATTTGTACTTGCAGAGTTACATTGCACTTTGCTCAAAGACTGCATACATTCATGTAGAACTCTGAGCTCAAAAACTGCATGAATTTATGTAAAACTCTGTTATCTCACTTTTTAGATTAGAATCAATCTAAACATCAGGTCATAGACAGAGAACACAGGGGGCTAACACCTTCAACATATTGTCTAGCTATCACCATTGTTAACAGCTAACCCGAGAATGCCCTTTAAAAAAAAGGTTTTGTGATTTACACATGAAAGAAGTGAAAATATCACTGTATTCTAACAGATGAAAGGCTTAACAGACAATCAATTTTTCAATGTATAATTTCAGTTACATCACACGGCAAATTTTTGCTATAAATTCTATGTTACGGTCGAGCCTTCCACAATCACCTGATGAAGGAGCGTCGCTCCGAAAGCTAGTGTGCTTCCAATTAAACCTGTTGGACTATAACCTGCTGTTGTGTGATTTTTAACTTTCCCTTAACTGCTTGCTATCTGCCTCGAACTCTATAACAATATACTGTTCCAATAACCACCTGTATTAAAGTTACATCAGCTTCATTACAAAACCACCCAGTGGCTGTTATTGTCAGTGTGTTTCTTCTTTCAGCTAAAGATCTCCTGGGTCGACTTCTGTCTTTCACTGCAAAGATGTTTCATATGAAGAAGGTCCCTTTGATTGAGAGTGTTTTGTACAGCAGTCTCTCAATGGCAGTTACTCTCTGTCTAACTTTCAAAATATCTGCTTTTTTTTAATATCCCAAACATCAGATTGTCTCATTTGTTTGAGGTTGGCAAAAACAATAAATTCAAACTCGATTGGGTTTTAGTATTCAGGGGGATAATTTAATCTGATTGTTTAGATTCAAATCATGCTCAAAACAACTGAGGTATCTTGTTTGCAGTGAAATGTTACATATTTTCAATTTGGCCAATTAAACTGCTGGAAGCTGTCAGTGACTGAATTGAATTGAATTGAATCGAATTGACTCGAATCGAATCGAATTGGATTGAATTGAATTTATTGTCACATGTACCGAGGCACGGCAAAAAGCTTTGTCTTGTGAGCAGTACAGGCAGATCACAGAGTTAAGTAGCACAGGTAGTAAATAATAGGTAAACAACGGAAAAAACAAAAAGACAGGTACAGGCGAATGTGCCTGTTGTTAACATCAAGGCTGTATTTGAGCGTGTGTAGCATCAAGGAACCTGAGCAAAACTGAATCCAGTGGGAAGCCGAGGGGGGAAACCTCCATGGGTTTCAGTCAGACCTGGCACAGAGGAAGCTGGTTGTTGTTCTTGGAGATCAGTCATCTCAGCTCCAGAGCACATCTCTGCAGGAGTTCCTCAGGTTAATGTGTCCTTGGTCTAACCATCTTTAGCTGCATCATCAATGACCCTCCCTCCACCATAAGGTCAGAAGTGGGGATGGTTGTTCACTGATGAATGTGGGATACAGGAGAACATCTCCACCTACAAGCTTCCCTCCAAGACACTCACCATCCTGACTTGGGAATATTTCATCATTCCTTCAGTGTCACTGGAACAAAGCCTTGGAAATCCTTTCCCAACCGTATCGTGAATATCTCTGCAGCTGAGGGAATACAGCAGTTCAAGAAGGCAGCTCACCATTCCTTCTCCAGGGCTGGCCAATAAAGGCTGACTGTGCATGGGACACCCACATCCCCTTGGACAATGAAAAGATAGTTCCAAGTCAGGATGGTCTGTATCTAATGTGATTGTTCACTGAGCTCTTCAAGGTCCCTACTTTGAAAGGTGCTGGTGGAGGAAATGTTGCTGTCTTGCTGCAGTGCATTTTATAGTTATTTTTATTCCCACAATGATGTTAGGGTGGGATTTCCAGGACTTTGACCCAGTAATAATGACAGAGCAGTGATATATTTTCCTGCACTGTTCCAGGCAAGTGGGAAGTATTTCATCACACTCCTGACTGGCCAATAGGCTTTGGAGTCAGGAGGTGTGTTAATTCATAGGATTCTTAGCCTGTGACCTGCTCTTGCAGCCACAGTTTCATTTGCACTCCTGGGTTCACTCCTTATCCACAACTGAGGGGCAGTTAAGAGTCAAACACATAACTGTGGGTATGGAGTCACATGTAGGTCAGATCGGGTAAGGATAGCAGATTTCCCTCCCAAAAGGACATGATTAACCCAGATTCTTTTTTAATGGTGACGATTACACAGTCATTATTAGATCAGTTTTCAGTTCTAGATATTTTCAAATTCAAATTTCACAATCTGCCACAATCCCCAGGACATTAGCCTCTGGCAAGGACAGCTCCCCCCATTTTCTCCTCAGCTAATAGAGGGGGAGGATAGCAACAGTGAGGTTCTCGGCCAATGTCAGCTGAGGGTTCCTTCACCCTGAGATGAGCTCATCCAATGAGGGTTCAGGAGGTGCCAGGTCTCTCTTGTCCTCACCCAATGCTGATAAAGCTGGACCCTCATTGGAGGGGATCTTGGAGCTTGGATTGTCAGTGCTGTTTTCTCTGTTCCCCATCCCAGAGCAATGAAGCCAGTTTGAACGTGAGAATGAATGAATGTGACTGTGGGAGGTTTCAAAGATGGTGATGGAATGGTCTCTAAATCCCAGTCATGTCTCTCTCTCTCTCTCTGTCTCTCTCTCTTTCTCTCCCTGTACCTCTTTCTCCCACTCTCTCTCTCTCCCTCTTTGTGCCTCTCTGTCTCTGTCTTTCTCACTGCCTCCTGCCTTCGACCAACTGGAAGAGCCCAAGAGAAGGAGCGAACCCAAGAGCTCCCTGACCAGGTGGAGCCTGTCCCCATTGAGCTGTCAGGGCAGTGACACATCAGAACATTGTTCCTCACCTTCCACTTTCAGGCGTGTTCCTTTTCCAGATCCAAAATTGTTAATATTGAGCTCCACACGACACCAATAGGAACCAGCATCCTCCCGGCTCAATCCCTCCATCATTATTGAGGCATCTTTGTTGCTGAGGTTCCCCACGAATCTGAATCGATTCCCACCGTCCCGCTGTATCACATTCTCACACAGCTCACCCTGGGAATGGTCTGGACCAGGATCCGTCCACTTAAAGATTAAAGCTCGTGTTTCCTCCTTGTACCATAAGATGGAGCCAGTGAGTGTGAGGTTAGTGTCAGAGTGGGTGAAGCTGCAGGGTAAGACAGCGGAGCCTCCTTCCTCAGCCCTCACTCCATCCGCGATTGTCATTGACCAACCATTAGCAGAATCCGCTGTGAGGGGAGAGAGAGAGAGAGAGAGAGGATATGAACACAGCACAGACACCAAACAGTGAGGTAAAACACTGAATCTGTTATTTAGTGAGAAAAGATATAATATGAACAGACGAGTGACAGAGTGGAATGAGCTTCGGGCTGGATACAAGAGAGGGATTCAGGTGGTTTGTAAACATCCTGAGGTTAGTCTGTGGGGGGTTGTCGCTGTTGGTTGAAGAGAGGGTTTGGTGCCTGAGAGTTGTCTGAAGTCTCCATTGTTCCAGGAGACCCAGAGTGATCTGAAGAGCAGGACTCAGGGCCCTCCCTGCAGAACCTTTTCTATTTCCCATCACTTTCTACTCTATTACCCAGCCAGCCTTCAGCAACCTGGCTCATTCATCAGTCATAGCAGAGGGATGGGGGATGCTGTGGAAGCATTGTCGGGGTGGGGGGGAGGGGATACAGAGAGACATGAAGATGGAAAAAAGTAAACTCATCATTGTGCGAGAGAATTCCTGTCTCGTTAAAGGAAGTTATGACTGGTAATGATTTAACCTGAGGGTCACTCTTCCTCAGACAAGGAGCAAGGTTGAGAAGATTGGAACTTCATGGTCACCTCAGACTATATGGGAATTAAACATCCCTTGTTGGCATCACTCCACATCACAGACCAACTGTCCAGCCAACTGAGCTAACTGACGTTGAGAAGGCAATCCAAGTAAATCCAGAAGGCAGTGTGAATATCGTCAAGTGAGGGCATAAGGGAGTGTGGCATGGCTGGATGGCATTTACTTGTGAGTAAGGCAGACAAGCTGAGGGTGTAGATTAATGAGTGGGGATGAGATATTGTTGTTATCACAGAGACATGGTTAAGGGTGTGACAGGATTGACAGCACAATGTTCTGGGCTATCGAACTGTGAAATAAGACATGTCGGGGTAGGGGGAATGTCAAAGAGGAAGGGGTGTTGCAACATTGATGAAGGAGTTAATCACTGACATAAGATGGATGATATCTTACAATGTTCCTCAAATGAGGTCACATGGTCCAATGTAAAAACAAACCACCATCACTACACTCTGTCTCTTACCATCAAGCAAATTTTGTATCCAACTGGCATTCTCTCCCTGAATCCCATGCCACCTAACTTCACTAATTAGTCCACCATGTGGAACTTTGACAACAGCTTTACACAAGTTCATGTAAACAATATCTCCCCCTCTGCCCTCACTGGTCTTTTGGTAACATTTTCAAAAAGCTCAGTCAAGTTTGTGACACATGATTTTCCCTGCACAAAGCCACTTTTATGTTTTTCAAGACCTCCAACACTTCCTCTTCAGTAAAGTGAGTTGCTTTCAAGACATTAATATTTATTTGCCTGAGTTCCCTTGCATCAATTTCTTTCTCCACAGTAAAACCTGATGCAAAATATTTGTTTAGGATATCTCCCCCCTCTCCTCTGGTTCCACACATAGATGACCTCATTGATCTTGAAGAGGCCCTATTCCCTCCCTGGTTGCTCTCTGGCTTCTAATGACTTTCTAGAATACCTTTGGCTTATCCTCAGCCTTCTCTGCTGAGGTTATCTGATGTCCACTTTTTGCCCTCCTGATATCCCTCATAAGAATGCCCGATAGCCCTTACACTCTTCAAGAGATTCACTTGATCCCAGTTGTCTACACCTAATACATGACTCTTTTGTACCAAATCCAATGTGGCATCACCTCTTGTATCTTTGTCCGTACATCTCCGACCCCTTCCCATCACACTTTGATTATCATTCACCTCTTCACTACCCTGCATTCTCTGCTCTCTCTTTTTTTTTGATTGGTTGACAGGAAAACTAATAAAATATGGATAATTCTGAGTGCTCAGATAGGATAGGCAAGAAGGTCCTTTCTTCATTCATACTGTGGTCAGTAAACAGGGAATATAGATTTAAGGTCGGAGATAGAGGGTGAGAGGAGACTTGAACAGATTCTTCCTCAGGTCGAGGTTAATACGACTCTGGAACACACTGCCTGAAAGGGCGGTTGAGTTATAAACACTGTAACATTTGTACTTTGATGTTCATTTGCATTTCTGTTTGCCTCTTCAGTAGCCTGCACCTCTGCTCTGTCATTTCTATTTTTCCGAATCCCTGCAGTGTGAAAACTGGAGATTTGACCCAACAAATCCACATTGACTCTCTGAACAGCATCCCTTTTTGATTTTCAAAATTCCCTCCAACTGAATCCCACCTCCCACCGCGATCTCCACCCCACTAATTACATTAAAGCCCTCAATAAGTTGGTTAAGAAGGCTTTTAGATGGAGAGCTGCAAAATGGGAGAAGTAGAGTGAGATCATTGTTGACTGATACAGACATGATCACCCAAAATGGCCTCCTTCTACGCTGTAAATGTCTAAGATTCATGAATCTACAAGGAAAACATGAAGGAATAAATCATCACGCTCGGAATAGTCAATTGTCACTGCTTTCATTTTTGATAAAACAAATGATTTCTCCCTGATGTAGAAACCGCAGTGAAGGAAAAGGCACATTGTGCTGAGCAGGAACAGTTTGGGAACTAAATACCAGACAGTAAACAGACCATCAAGGAGGAGGCAATTCCATGATGAACAAAATGGATTTGAAAGGTCAGGATTAGAAAGTACTTACTGTGACCCCGTACTGAGACTGACAGCAGGACTGCAGAAAGACAAACATAGAGAGACCTCATCGTTAATACTTCACCATTTCATCCTTCTCACTCGCTTACTCTTGTCGTTTTACAGAAAAATACAGAAGTTACTTGACTTCCTGCCAAAAAAATGTGAGACAATCATACACGATACGAACAACAAACAGGAAGTCTGTGTACGGTCAGTAGGAGCTGAGAGAATGACAAAGCTATTATAAAACTGAGGCACCAACCACAGCAACCGTTGAGAAAGAGAGATGTTCCATCAGCTTCCAACACAAATCTCAAAATCAACAGCTTCAGCATCAATCACTCTGAGAGCTGGGGCAGGACAGTGTTAGAGACAGAGGAAAGCTCTTTCAACACAATCTCCATCAAACACTCCCAGGACAGCCACAGCTCGGGGTTGGATCCAAAGTAAAACTCCTTCTACTTTTTAACTTTCAAATTAACCAGAAGGAAAGCACCTTGACATTATCCCCCCCGAATGGGTACAAAGACTCAGGAGGCAGACAGGATTCAGGCACGTGGCCAATGTTTATTCAAGTAAAAACCAGTTAGTGCAGGGAGACAACCAAAGGGCCCTTTCTCATACACCCGCTCTCTCTCAGAAACACACACATACACTCCTCACACTCACACCCAAACACAAAGCCTCTCACAGGCTTATACACCGTCACATTCACACACACACACTACCCAGTATGCACACACGCAAACACACACTCTCAAGCACTCACATTCACATCCATACATACACACTCAAGTGCAAACACTCACACTCTCTCGCTCCCTCACTCACATACACACTCTCTCTCTCTGTCCCTCACATGCTCACACACATTGACATTGGGTGAATGTGAATTTGCAAAAGTGCAGGGACATTCCATTTTGTCAAAAAGTCCACAACCTGCAGGCAGTCAATGCAGGCAGCCAATCAATGTAACATTTTATAAATTCCTACTTTGGAAATAGAACCAGTCTGACTCAAGATTGGAATACAGACAGATTCTTAGCTCACACCTTTAATGCATTGACTGAACTAAGAGGTCACTTTTTACACTAAAACTGTAAGTTATCTCAAGAATAAGATTTTTTTTAACAGTACAGCACAGAACAGGCCCTTCAGCCCACAATGTTGTGCCAACCATTGATCCTCATGTAAGGGAAACCTAATGTACGAACACTCAAATTTCTGTGACCATATGCATGTCCAGCAGTCTCTTAAATATCCCCAATGACCTCGCTTACACAACTGCTGCTAGCAACACATTCCATGCTCTCACAGCTCTCTGCATAAAGAACCCGCCTCTGACATCCCCTCTATACTTTCCGCCAAACAGATTAAAACTATGACCCCTCGTGTTAACAATTTCTGCTCTGGGAAAAGGTCTCTGGCTATCAACTCTATCTATGCCTCTCATTATCTTGTACACCTCAATTAGGTCCCCTCTCTTCCTTCTTTTTTTCCAATGAACAGAAAGATTGCCATT
This sequence comes from Chiloscyllium punctatum, assembly GCF_047496795.1. Taxonomy (NCBI): domain Eukaryota; kingdom Metazoa; phylum Chordata; class Chondrichthyes; order Orectolobiformes; family Hemiscylliidae; genus Chiloscyllium; species Chiloscyllium punctatum. Next base: position 8,560,120 of record NC_092740.1, read on the forward strand.
AGAAACAGTTTCTCATGACTTGCTTTCGAAAGACTGTTCTTGAATTGGCACAGTCCAACCAAATCTCCCCTGAATCTTCTCTGCTGTAAAGACAGCACCAGTTCCTCCAAACAACTGGAACCATTTGATTCATCTGCTTTGCACAAAAACATCTTCCTTCAAGGATAGTGCTCAGAATTGGTCATGTGTCTCCAGCTGGGTTCGAACTGATGTTTTGGAAATGTCCATCCTTGCTTTTCTACTCTATGTGCCATTCAATAAAAACAAACATTTCTTTTGCCTATTTTAGTCCATTTCATTCAACCTCCAAGCTTCTAAGACTTCTCAATGTGCATTTCTGCTAACTTTCTGTTCCTGTAACCATTGTAAAATTACACCATTTATCACACCTCTCTTTGTTCTTCCTATCATGATGTGTCACTTCACTCTTCCCAGTGTTAACTTTCATTTGGCTGGCCATTTCACCAGCCTATATGGCCCAGAGCCTGTGAGCAATTTCCTCACTCTTCACTGTGTTTTTGAATTTTGTGTCATCTGCAAACATTGGAGTTTGTCCTGTATCTCTGAGTGCAGATCATTCACAAAGATCAAGAAGAGAATAATATCACCAGCTCTGCACACTTCCCTCCAGTCTGAAATAAAACCACAGACCACAGCGCTCTGCTTCCTGGCCCAAAGCCAATTTCCAAACCACACAACCAGCAACTTTGAACCTCTTCTGTTTCAATTTAAAGAAGATATGTACATTGTACTTCACAGCAGGAGCAAGCCCTATGGCCCATCGAGTTTTCTCCACAATTCATTAAGACCATAACTGATCTGGTTCTGGTTCTGGATTAGTGGTGCTGGAAGAGCACAGCAGTTCAGGCAGCATCCAAGCAGCTTCGAAGCGACTTGGATGCTGCCTGAACTGCTGTGCTCTTCCAGCACCACTAATCCGGAATCTGGTTTGCAGCATTTGCAGTCATTGTTTTTACCTCGTTGATCTGGTTCTGGTTCAGTTCTGCTCTCCTACCTTGTCCCCACTACTCTCGATAAGGCCAAAGGCTGGTCGTCAGACAGCATGCGTTAGCACCGAGGCTATAGGGATGAGAGGGATTGGTGGGAGGGGACGGAGTCATTCGTTGACACAAACAGTGAAAGAGTTTCATCCTTTGTGTTTTGAATCCACCCAGGATCACAGCTCTCTCCATGATGTCCATCACTCCTCAGACAGCTGCTCTCACCACATCCTGAGACCCACACTCAGTGCTATGTACCATCATATACACACTCTTGACCTCTCTCTCCATCAGCACACCTTCACACTGTCTCAAAGCTGTCCTCAGCCCCAGGTTTGACTTCATTCTCTGGCTCGTTCAACAGATACATGAAACTTTTTCTCTTCCTTTCAGGCATTAACACAAGCTGCAACAACTCAGAGTTACCCCCACCCCTCTGGAACCTTCCTCCACCCACTGTCCCACTTGTCTCTCCCCATTCTCCTCCCTCCACCTCTTGTTGGACATTCACTATCCCTTCTCCGATGCTGAATATTCTGAACTCAGCAAAGGTCTCAGTTTTAATCACTTTGCACTCCCACCTCACCAAAGTTCAGACACGACATGATGTTGATCTCTTCTTCCGTTGCCTTTGCCTCTGTGCCCATTTCTTTGGACAGGAGTCCTCTGTCCTCAGCCTGAGCTACAAATCTTCCAAACTCACTAACCCCTGACAGCAGATGAAGCACTCTATTTTTATATTGTTAAAAATCACACAACACCAGGTTATACTCCAGCAGGTTTAATTGGAAGAACACTAGCTTTCGGAGCGACGCTCCTTCATCAGGTGATTAAGAGTGTCGCTCCGAAAGCTAGTGTGCTTCCAATTAAACCTGTTGGACTATAACCTGGTGTTGTGTGATTTTTAACTTTGTACACCCCAGACCAACACCGGCATCTCCACATCATTATTTTTATATTGGTAGGCAACTAATTCATTACTGCAAGGTGTCACAGACAATGTGATAATGTTGCCATAATCTGGTGAAAGGATTGAACAGGAGAGTTGGATTCGCCTGTATTGATCACAGAGTACAGACATTGGGCAGGGCAGACACACTAAACATGGGGAAAAGTAGAGAATTATTCAAATAAGAAGGACTGCAGAATTCTGAGGTGTGGTGGGAGATAGGTCACAAAAGGTTAGTCAACGGATGCACCATTGTAATCAGAGTCAAGAGTCTGATGCTGGAAAAGCACAGCAGGTCAGGCAGCATCCGAGGAGCAGGAGAATCAAGTCCTGCAGTCCTTACTTGCACCATGTCATCAGGGAGGTTAACAGCATTCTATCCAAGAATAAAGGAGGAATTGGATATAAGGGTATCAATGTTTTGTTTCAGTTATACAGAGTATTTCTGTGACCATATCTCAAATGCTGTACATAATGAAGGATATTGGTGCTGGCTCAAAGGAGGTTTCTGAGATTGAGAAGCAGGTTGTCTCATGAGGAGAGGGAGGACAGGCTGGGTTTGTTTCCCCTGGAGTTTAGAATAATGAGGGACTGTGAGACTGTAAACTTCAAACTTTAATAACTGTTCAGGGGTTGAAAGAATAAACAATGACTCTCTCTGGAATAAACTGGTCCTGAGATGAAAGAGACAAGGAGGAATTGTTATCAAGGAGTTAAAAGCAACATGATAATTATCCATCCCCAGGAAGAAAGAGTCAAAGCAACATCAACATGTTGTTCCTGGAGACAGGAGATAGTTAACACCAAATGTATCAAGGAACAAGGAAGCTACTCCTGATAAGAAGGCAAGTTACAGACTTGATCCCTCATGGATTTTGTGGATGAAAGGATCTAACGGATCCTCAATAATGTCACATCAGAAACTCCACATGAAGTAAAATCCTGTAAGACTTCATCTTCAGAATTTTTCAGTAGCAGAACCTCTGAGAACAATTCAGCAAAAGGTTTGGACCTTGGATATCCAGAGACAGACGCTATTGGTTCGAATCGTGGACTAAATTCCACCAAAAATCAGGGACTAGCTAAGTTGAATCGTGAGGCTTAACTTGTTTTTTAAGGAGTCTTATTTTATTGCTATATGCAATAAACTTTGAGAAGGTGGTTCAATATTAAATTGTCTCAAAGATTTCTTAAAATGTATCCAAATTAAACGAAGCTTGTGGTAATTTACACACAACAGGGATCACTTGATTGAAATGTATAACATCGTAAATGTTTTTTAGAGTCATAGAGATGTACAACATGGCCATAGACCCTTCAGTCCAACACTTCCATACCAGCCAGATATCCTAAATTAATCTGGTCCCATCTGCCAGCATTTGATCCATATCCTGCTAAATCCTTCCTATTCATATACCCATCTAGATGCCTTTCAAATATTGTAATTGTACCAGCCTCCATCACTCCCTCTGGCAGCTCATCACATACACGCAATCCCCTGTGTGGGAAAAGGTTACCCCTTTTAAATCATTCCCCTCTCACTTTAAAATTATGCCCTTTAGTTTTGAAGTCCACTATGCTGGATCTCTATCCATGCCCTTCATGATTTTAACTTCTCTCAGGTCACCCCTCAGCTTTGAACAGTCCAGGGAAAACAGCCCCGGCCTCCTTAGTCTCTTCCGAAACCTCAAACCCTCCATCCCTGACAACAACCTTGTAAATCTTTTCTGAACCCCTTCAAGTTACCCTACATCCTTCCTATAGCAAGGAGACCAGAACTGAATGCAGCATGATAAAATTGGCCAAATCAGTGCACTATATAGCCACAGTATGACATCCCAACTCCTCTATTTAATGCACTGCCCAATAATAGAAAGCATACCAAATACCTTCATCACTAACCAGCTCTACTTGCAACTCCATCATTTGGGAACTGCGAGTCTGCACTCTAAAGTCTCTTTGCTTGGCAACACTCCCCAGAACCTAACCATTAAGTGTGTATGTCCTACCCTGATTTGCCTTTCCAAAATGTAACACCTCACATTTGTCTCGATTAAACTCCATCTGCCGTTCCTCGGCCCATCATTCCACTGATCAAGTTCCCATTATACTCTGAGATAACCTTCTTCACTGTCCACTCCACCACCAATGTTGGTGTCCAGTTTTCTCAGACAGTTGTGTGATGTTGGAATTCTTTGCCTCAGGAAGCCGTGGAGGTAGGGTCATGGAATATTTTTAAAGGCAGTGATGGACAGATTCTTGTGAATCCAGGGAATCGAGGTGAAAACGTGGAATATGAAGCACAAACAAATCAGCCAAGATCTTCCTGAATGTTGGAGCAGGCTTGAGGGGCTGAATGGTCTACCTCTGCCCTAATTTCTTCTGGTCATGTGTTTCATTCTGGGTAGGAGCACACAGACTGTCCAAAACATTCATGAGAGATGTGATTGGAGCAGGAAGGATATTGGACGATAGGAGAGAGTTGAGGTGAGGCAGGAGCAAATATTAGAGGGTGCAGGGAGTGAGAAGACGGTGACAACAGATTAGGTAGTTTTCAGATCCTTGCAAGGCACATGGGTCACACAGGCAAGGCCAGCGTTTGTTGCCCATCCCTGAACACCCTTGAAGTGAGATGCTTGCTTGGCCATTTCAGAGGGCAGCAGGTCAGAGTCAGACACATTGCATTCAATCGCTCCTAAAAGGACAACTGAGGTTTGAAATGGGGATCTGAAGTCACCTGTCGGGCAGATTGGGTAAAGATGGTAGATTTGCTTCCCTGAAGGACATTAGTCAAACAGTTTCTATCTTTAAACAACAATTGATGTTAATTCAGATAGTCACCATCACAGAGATGAGTTTACAATTCCAGATTTAATAATTAAATGTAAATTTTACAAGTTGCCATGGTGAAAATTGAACCCCTCTCCCCAGAGCATGTACCCGACCCTCAGGTTCCCCACAGCAGCCCAGCGACTGGGAGTCATTTGAGACGTGTGACACCCAACTGGACTGTTTTCCTTGACCCATACCGAAGCAGCAGACAGACTGGCCGTGAACAGCTCGAGGCAGCAAGGACCGGGCCGAGCCAGTTACTCAGCCAGATGATTCAGGGAATCGGAAATGGTTATTGTCCAAGAATCCATCCAGGGTCAGTGACTGAGGAGAAGATTTCCATCTCCATCGCTCAGATAATAATTTAAAGGTGGATTTCCATCTCCATCGCTCAGATAATAATTTAAAGGTGGATTTCCATCTCCATTGCTCAGATAATAATTTAAAGAGCCTGGTCAGCTCCCTTCATGGAAACCCATTGGTTGTGGGATCACTAAGCTCCGTCTACCATTTGCTGCTTGTGCTGTTTGGTACACAAGTACACCTGTATGGTCACTTCTCCAGACTAACACCTCAGTTTTAGGTGTGGCTGTTGCTGCTTGTGACATGCCCTCCTACACTCTCCAGTTAAACTGGAGTAATCCCCTGGCTTACAGACACAGACACACACACACACACACAGATACACACCCACACACACCCACAGACACACCAACATACACACAAACACACCCACAGACACACGCAAACCACCCACACACACATACACAAACACACAGATACACACATACACATACACGCACACAAAGCTACACACACGCATACACACACACACACACACACACACAAACTAAGCTCTGGTCTTTGGGGAGGGGGAAACCACATAAAACAGTTTTAATGGTTCTCTGTTCACAAGACCTGCTGAGATGATTCTTGTGCTGATCAGAATGCTGATCCTTGCTCTTCCTTCTCCAGGTCGGTGATACCTGTAATAATGTTTTTTGAAAGTCTGTAATAAACAGAATTCAGAGCAGCTCAGAATTATAATTTCAGTTTGAGGGGAATTACCTGAAAGGGGAACATTTACCTCAACAATTGTACAGTTATTTTATTCATTGATAGAATGAGTGTATCACTGGCCAGGCCAGCATTTATTGCCCAGCCATAGTTGCCCAGAGAGCAACCAAACCATACCGCGGTGGGTCTGGAGTTACATGTCGGCAGAAGTGGGTACTGCAGATGCTGGAGATTAGAGTCAAGATTAGAGTGGTGCTGGAAAATCACAGCAGGTCAGGCAGCATCTGAAAAGCAGGAAAAAGCCTTTCACCAGGAATTCATCAGGAGTCACATGGAGGGCAGTCCCTGTAAGGATGACATTTACTGTCCATAAGGACATTACTGACCCAGATGGGTATTTCCTCACAAGTGGTAATGAGTTTGTCGTCACTATTAGACTCTTAATTCCAGATTGTTTTGTATATAAATTCCACCATCCCCTGTGGGATGATTAAAATCCAGTTCCCCAGAACATTACCTGGTTCTCTGGATTAACCGCCCAACCAATTTACCAAGATGCCCTCACATCCTCTTTTCCCTCATTCTCTTCCTGACCAGGATAAACATACTGGGAGAGGCAAATTGTTGACCGACGGTCAAGTACCATCTAATAGGATAGGGGAGAATCTGTTTGCCTTCTGATTGGTGCAGAAAACCAACACCCCAATGAAGATGGGCAGGTTGGCAGACCAATGCTAGAGCACTGGGATGAGGAGTTGGGGCTTGGAAGTCAGGGATCAAACCCCAATGATCTGACTGAACAGCATTAGAGATGCCAGCAACAAGGAACTATATCACACAGCCCCAACTGGTTCTATCCAGTACATGGAGAGTGGGATTCTGGAGCCTGGGAGCAGATAGAGTGTCAGGGAGAAAGGGAGAGGAAATTAGAACTGGTGTTGAAAGGAAAGACTGATTCACTCACGTCTGAATAAGCAACTCAGAGAGTTTTGCTGCTTGAACTGAAGGAGAATTGTCTGTTATTGAGGAGGATTACTTTTAACATTCAGATTCATCACAAAATGGAACAAGATATAAAATATGCTGAAGAACAATTATCGTCACTTACCATTATCTGCTCCTGTGCCTTCCCTTTCCAGCCTGTTCAGTGTGAGGAGAAATGCAGGAAAGGGAAACATTTACCCCAACATCCTTCCCTTCAGTGTGAGAGTAATTTCTGTGAGGAGAATATTTACCCCAACATCCTTCCCTTCAGTGTGAGGGTAATTACTGTGAGGGGAGTATTTACCCCAACATCCTTCCCTTCAGTGTGAGGGTAATTACTGTGAGGGGAGTATTTACCCCAACATCCTTCCCTTCAGTGTGAGGGTAATTACTGTGAGGGGAGTATTTACCCCAACATCCTTCCCTTCAGTGTGAGGGTAATTACTGTGAGGGGAGTATTTACCCCAACATCCTTCCCTTCAGTGTGAGGGTAATTAGTGTGACGGGAGTATTTACCCCAACATCCTTCCCTTCATGGTGAGGGTAATTACTGTGAGGGGAGCATTTAGCCCAATGTCCTTCCCTTTCACTTTGAGGATAATTATAGAAAAGAGGAACATTAAAAGGCAATGATCTGGGACAAAATTAATTGGCACTTCGTGTCACAGAGTCATATTGCACGGAAACAGGCCCTTTGGCCTAACATGTCCATCCCAGCAAGGTTTCCTAAACTGAAGCAGTCCCATTTTCCTGTGTTTGACCCATATCTCTCTCACCCTTTCCGAACCATGTCCCTGTCCAAAATGTCTTTTAAATGCCCTTTCCTCTGGTAAGTTGTTTCATACACTCACCATACTCTGTGTGAAAACGTTGCCCCCTCAGGTTCCTTTTTTATTCTTTCCCCTCTCATCTTTACCTCTGCTCTCGAGTTTTGGACTCCCCTTTTCTAGGGAGAAGACATTGGTTATTCACCCTCGGCATGTCCCTCAAGATTTTATAAACCTCTGTAGAATGTTATGGTCCAGACCCGACCCCCCTCAAAATATTTCAAAAAGGTACCCTAGATCCGAACTGTTTCTTAGTTTAAAGGTAGATATGAATTGGGTGTTCCAGATGTGATGCCATCAGTCAAACCACTCAACGTTTAGCAAAACACAATTTATTTAATCACTATAGGTAAAATACAAACAAAAGAAAGAGGAATTTAGAATAACTTAATGAGTGGAAAACTTAATTGAACAATAGATACAGTACCTATTGCTAATTAACTCTTCCAATATCGTAACATCCGATAAACATAGCCCTTGCCAAAATGGTAAATTCAGACACAGATGTTTACATGTCATTCAACATCAAGAGAGATTTCAGAGAAAGTCACGGTTAAAATCATTTACTGAAGCTTACAACACTTCAGGGACACAAACAGCTTTTACTGCTACAGCTAAAAAAAACTAGAAACCCTGCTCTGGCAGAACTGGCCCCTCCGCTTCCATTGTTACAAATACTTTAAAAATAATTCATTGCCTCGACATTATTGACTGAGGCTGGTATCAACAGGGACTTCAGCATCTCTGTCTTTACAACCTCTCTTCATAAAAACCCAGGGCAAAATCCCCTTTTTAAAGTGACAGAGTTGTCACACTCTCCGCCCTTTATAAATATCAACCATCAATCTACAGAAACAGCTTCATTTTAAAACCTTTAGTCTTTCTCTATTAGTACACTACAATACATAGACATTATATGAACCCTAAGACTGCTTTTCAATCATGGGATATTTTTATTGATGAATATTCAACTTTCTGGAAAATTACCTGATGGATCTTTCTATCTTCTCATCATCTACTTGTAAGAGTACAGCACCAACACCACTGCAACGAGCAACTGGAACCAGCAGGCAGAAGCAGCAGGAATGAACCCAAATACATTCCAATCGACACAGTACAGCAGCACTTCACAGGAGGCTCCACAGCACTGAGGATGTCACTGAGAAAGGAGATGAAACATCTGCAAACCAACTTCCCAGCTCAGCAAACACACCCACAATAACTGTAACCAGCGCCCGAGCTACAAACCTTCACACAAACCTTGAACCCACATCATTTGCATTGATAGACACCTTGAATGGCTTTGCATAATTGGGTGTGGCTCCCACTGGAGCTGTGATGAACACAGCTTTCAGGCTGTTAAATGCCTTCTGACAGTCTGCTGTTCACTGAAATATTCTGCACTTTTTCAATAAGTCATTCAGTGGAATGACCACACTGCTAAATTTAAGGACAAACTTCTGAAAAAACACATTCAGTTCCAGGAACTGCTGACTTCGATGATGGTATTGGAAAGGCCCCAATAACCTCTGTTTTCTTATTCCATGGGGCCAACTGTCCATGTCCGATGACATGGCCCAGGAACTTGACTTGAGCTTTTCTGAATTCACTCTTAGGCAGGTTAATTACAGGGTCTGTCTCCAAAGGTCAATCAAATCATTCCAATAAAAACTGTAAATGTTCCTTCCATATGTAATTAAATACCACGAGGTCATCAATGTAGACCGCAAAATGGGGTAATCCCAGAAATGACTTACTGGTTAGTCTTTGAAATGTGACAGGAGCATTTTTCATCACAATTGTCATGCCTTTAAATTGGTATTGTCCAATTGGTCGGGGAAAGTCAGGACTGCAGATGCTGGAGATCAGTGTCAAAAAGTGTGGGACTGGAAAAGCACAGCCATCAGACAGCATCGAAGGAGCAGGAGAGTCGGAGTTTCGAGCAGAAGCTCTTCATCAGGAATGTGGGGGTGGCCCAAGGGGGCTGAGAGATAAATGAGTTGGGGGGGGGGGGGGGGGTGGAAAGGAGATGGGAAAGCGTTGGGTAGATGAAGGTTGGGAGGAGTGATGGTGATAGTTGGAGAGCAGGGTGGAGCGGATATGTGGGAAGGGCAATGGACAGGTACGACATTTGAAGAGGACCATGTCAAGTTGGAAGGTTGGATCTTGGATAAAGTGAGGGGAAGGTAGATGAGGAAACTGGTGAAATCAACTTTGATCCTGTGTGTTGGAGGGTCCCAAGGAAGAAAATGAGGCATTCTTCCTCCAAGGGTAAGATGGCTAGAATCTGGCAGTGGAGGAGGCCGAGGACTTGCATATCCTTGGTTGAGCAGGAGGGGGAGTTGAAGTGTTTGACCACAGGTCGGTGGGGTTGTTTAATGACTGTATCCCAGAGATGTTCCACAAGTTGTCATCCTATCCCTCCAATGTAGAGGAGACCACATTGAGAGCAATGGACATAGTAGATGATGTATGTGAATGTGCAGGAAAATTTCTGCCGGATATGGAAGGATCCTTTGGAACCTTGGATGGAGATGACGGAGGAGGTGTGGGCATGGGTATTACACTTCCTGTGGTGGCGGGGGACGGTGCCGGAGTGGAAGGTTGGTTGGTGAAGGTGGGGGGGAATTAACTGAACAAGGGAGTCGTGGATAGATTGGCCTCGACAGAACACCTACTGTAATGGGGAGGGAAATCTATCTCTGGTGGTGGAGTCTGTTTGTAGGTTGTGGAAATGGGGAATATGAAGCATTGTATTTGGAGGTTGGTGAGGTGGAAGGTGAGGATCAGGGGGGTTCTGTCCTTGTTGCGATTGGAGGGGTGGAGTTCAAGGGCAAAGGTGTAGAGGGTGGAGGAGATGTGCTGGATGGCATCATTGACCATGTGGAAGGGGAAATTGGGGTCCTTGAAGTAGGAGGCCATCTGGGATATTCTATGGTGGAATTTGTCCTCCTGAGAATAGATGGGGTGGAGGTGGTGGAACTTGGAGTAAGGTATAGTGTCTTTGGGATCATGAAAACCAAAACTCTCTTAATTCTAACAGATAAAGTTACCTGCCAGTATCCTCTGAGTAAGTTCAACTGACAATTAAATTGATGGCCCACCTTCTCAATGCAGTCTTCCAAACATAGAGTACAGGATCAATCAGACTTTGTGACTACATTTATTTTGCAGTAGTACACACACATACTCGTTGGGTACCATCTGATTTTGTCATCATTACTTTGCGTAAGCTCCAGTCACTGCAACTCGCTTCAATGATGTTGTCTTTTAACATGCGTTCAATCTCTTTTTGAACCTGTACCATCTTTAGATTGTTAAGTCTGAAAAGATTTTGATTAATTGGAATAGCATTTCCTATATCTACATCATTTATAGTTAAATGAATACTTTCCAGTTTATTCTCGAATATCTCTCCACGCCATGGTAATAACTCTTTCAGGTCATTTCAATTTTCCTCTGGAAGTTGACTCAATAGTTTATCCCAATTTTTGAGATCTTCCTCATTGTCCAAATTAATTTGAGAGATGTCCAATTCAGAATCCTCTGAACTTGCTTCTTCACTCTGTGTTGTCACCAGTAACACCTTCTCCTTTTGCTTTCATTGCATATTGAAATACCTTGTGCGCATAATCACCTGATACATTCTGTGAAATTTCTTTTCTATCTGGAACCCTTATCAAATAATTCGCCTCACTCAATCTCCTTTTGATTTGTTAAGATCCACTAAGCCTTGCTTTTAAAGGTTCACCTTTCACTGGAAAAACACTGACAATTTACCTCTTTTCGTAAAATTGCAATTTTTTGGTTTTCTTGTCTCCTTCCTGTTTCATCATATGCTGTACTATTTTTAACTGCTGTTGAGCCTACTCTCTTGCTTCATTTAATTATTCACTAAAAATTTGACACATAGATACAGTCTGCAGTTAAGTGAGAATTGGTCAACATGGTCTCTGATAAGGCATGACAAGAGATGGCAAAGAAAACTGAAGATGGATATGGGTTCAAGATTGAGACATGGAGCAACATGTGAGGGTCTTTGGACCAGCGGGCTGGAGTATGTGAGGGATGGCACACAGGCACAGCATCAGAAACAAATTCTGATCAAACAGACTCACTCCCAAATATGGTTAACATCGAAGACCATAAGACACAGGAACTGATGTGGGCGATTCATCCCATCAGGGTCTCGCAGGTACAGTGCTGCTGTGACTGAGGGGTTGTGAGGATATGAAATGGGAAAGATTCACAAACAGGAAACTCCAAACGGACATGTGACTGTCCCTCCTTTAACCAGGACACGAATATCATTGTCCTTTCTCTGTGGAAGCAAATGTTTTTCTTTCTGTCTGAGAGAAAAGATGTCAGATGTTGGTGTGACTGTATGTGTTCCAAGATATTCACAATCCTGATTAGACCATCCTGGAGTATGTGGTCATTCTGTGTACCCCACCTGCAGAAGGGTGACCTGTACTGGGCTGAGTCGGAGTACAGAGCAGGTTTATTGAAATGGTAGTTTGTCTCCATGCGTTAAAAGATCAGAACGGGTTAAAGAGAGAAAAAGAGCTTCATTGTTGCACAGAAAAAGACCATTCAGCCCATCAAGTCCAAGCTGACTATCTGCCACATAATCCCGTGTGTCCCATTCACTGCTCTATCCCCAAAACCCTGCAAATTTATTTCCCTCAGTTTCTGGTCTCATTTTTTTCATCAATAATTGATCATCTTCACTTGCACCAACCGAATAGGCAGCATGTTCTGCACATTTCCAGTTAATGCATCAACAGAATCACTTACCCATCTACATTTTCTCAAACTTTTAAACCTGATCCGAATTCTTGTGCCATCACCTATTGGACAGAGTTCCTTTTTTTTGTCTGCCTTATCTCGATCTGTTATAATCTTGTACAGCTCTATCAAAATGATTCTCAACCTGTATTCTTCAAGGAAAACAGCCATTTCTACAAAACCATCCTCTGACTGTATTTTCTGTGTCTATGAGCCATTCTGGTACAAGTGTGCTCCACCCCTCAAGAGCTCTCCCATCCTTCCTGACCCGAACTCTGGGGACTAGAATTGGATGCAACACTTGACTGTCTCATAACCAGAGCTGAATCAAAGGTTCGCATCTTCTCCATGAGATTGTTCTCAGGAACAATAATAATAAAGCCCAAGATCCCATATATGGTGCTTTCTGATTATGTCCTGTCACCTTCAAAGATAGGTGCACATTAACCTCCTGCTCCCTCTGTCCTTCCATACTCTCGACATCTGTGTCATTCAAATATACATTCCCTCTCTGCATTGCTTCTCTCAAAATGCATCAACTCACTGTGTTCGAAAGAAGAGACATATTCAATTCAAAATGCTAACTCTGGCTGGACAATTTCCTTTCCACTCAGGTTTCCTGGGTTATTGAAAAGAAATAAAACTCCATGGGCTCACCACTTCCTGGGTGAAGAAATCCCCACAGGCATCTGTAGAGTGAATGCAGAGTTAATGGTGTGTGTCTAATCCAGTTATGTCTTCTGAAGAACAGTCACTGGACTCCAAACATTAAGTCTGCTTTCTCTCCACTGATGCTGCCAGACCTGTTGAGTTTCTCCAGCAATTTCTGTTTTTGTTTCTGATTTCCAGAATCCACAGTTCTTTGTCATTTCTTTGATTCTCTGTGGTGAGTGTTTGTCTTTCAGATTGGGGGGAAGTGTGCTGTCTTGTTGAAACAATTCTCTTTTTGAACAATGTGTACGACCTGGGCTTAGGTATACAGGACAGAACTTTAATACTTGCAGAGACACAATGAAAAGAAAACATTCAACGATCCTCAAAATTACCAAATCATTCCTAATGAGACATGACAAAAACAGATCTTGGTCACCAAGTGTATAATTTTAACAAAAATGAACAATTCATTATGAAGAACAGATCTTAGCAAAGCACAGATAAACTATAAGACAATTTGACTGATATATACTATTGTTATGAAGTTGAAGGTGTGTACTGTAACTTTAAGAGAGAGAGAATACTGTTCTCAACAGAGAGCTTACAAGCACCTGTGTATATAACTAGACGGCAGTCCCAGAGTGTACTGGAAATTGAAAATATGTAACATTTGGCTGTGAAATGGATACCTAATTTTTGGTTGCTATTTTGACAACAAAATTCCAAGTTAACCCATTCGTTTAAATTATGGCCCAACGTACTAAAACCCAGTCATGTTTGAATTTATTGTTTTGCCAACATTGAGCCAGTGAGACAATCCAATATTAGGGTATAAAAATGCAGGCATTTTGAAAATTGGAGGGAGAGCAACTACTATCGAGACAGATCTAAGAAACTAGGATAAACTCTCAATCAAAGGTAGCTTTCCATGTGAAACATCCTCCCAATGAAAGAAAGAAGATGACCCAGGGAATTCAGCAGCAGGAAGGGTAAAGGCACAGAAGTCAACAGCGGCTGTGTGGTTTTGAAATTAAATTGATGTAATTTTAATAAATGTCTTAATGTGAACAGTATATTGTTATGGAGTTGGAGGCAGGGAATAAGCAGTTAAGAGACGGGGGTCTTAGAGTTGTGAATAGTTGTTTTTTAATGTTCACTTTAGAGTTAAACAATAAATTGATGTTATTTTCTTTAAATAGTTGAATTTGGGAGTTCTCTGTCACATATATTTGAACAGATTAAGAGGCGAGGTGAGCTTTTCTGGGTGTTTGGTTTCATTAACAGAGTGGTTCACCACCATGTCATAACACGATCTAAGTCAAATCTTCTCTGGTCATAAACATCCAATCAGACATCTCTCTCACAAATGCCTGCACACGCTCACACGCACATGCACACACGCACACACACACACACACAGACACACACACACACAGCTGAGAGATAAATTAAGGAAGAAAATGCAAGAATTGTAATGTTCAGCTGTATGCCAGGCTTTCATGAAACCTTTGGATAATGGGTTGTATGACAGGCGCATAGGACTGTCCATCTGGCTTGAATTCCAAAGTCTCTGGTCAATGTCAGCAGCTTCTGCAGACCTTGAGACACTTTTATTTATATCTCACTGACTGGGATTCTTTTCTCAGTACAATACAGTAACTGGAGAATCATGAGAGAAAGAGAGAGAGACAGAGAGAGACAGAGAGAGAGAGACAGAGAGAGAGAGAGACAGAGAGAGAGAGAAAGACAGAGAAAGCGAGAGAAAAACAGAGAGAGAGAGAGAGAAAGAGAAAGACACAGAGATAGAGATAGACAGAGATAGAGAGAGACAGGAGAGAGACAGAGAGAGAGAGAGAAACAGAGAGAGAGACAGAGAGAGACAGAGAGAGAGAAAGACAGAGAAAGCGAGAGAAAAACAGAGAGAGAGAGAAAGAGAAAGACACAGAGATAGAGAGAGACAGAGACAGAGAGAGACAGAGAGAGAGAGAGAAAGAGAGAGAGAGAGAGCAAAAAAAAACAAATTAGCCCCAGTGGGAGGCTTAGAAAACAAATTGCTAACCCCCACCCCGTCCTGCTGCCTCCCCCAATACAACTCCCAAACCATCCCTGACTCACACCATACCCCCACCCCCAATGCATCCACCCCAATGTGTCCACTGAACCAGATTCCACCCCAGCCACCCCATTCCCCCACCCCATACACCTCCAACCCAACTTGCAACCTGTCCCCCCAAACGGCCCCTCCAACCCAGCCCCCAACCCATCCCTACCCCACCCACCTCATCTCCCCACCCGATACCCCGACTCCAAACCTATCCCCCAACCCACCCCAACCTGTTCCACACTCCACCCACCCATCCCACACCCCCAACCCATCCCCCACCCCATCCCCCACCACCACAACCACTTCCACACCCCATCCCTCACCACCAAAACACCCCACTCCCCAAACTGTGCCCCATCACCACAACACCCCCCACCCCTCCACACCACACCCAGTCCCCCTGTCCAAAACCCAGTCAGAGCCAGTTCATTCTGGTTCTAACCTTTACTTTCAACATTCCCTGTGTGTGGCAGGCCAGCAAACGGTCCTCCAATGATGAACCAATTCAACACACAGCCAGCTGCCAGTTCCGAGGCAGAGCAACATTTCAGTTCATCCACAGTGTCTTTCCAGCTGGAATTTACCTGCTGTTCGCTGCTTCAAGGATGCTGACACCTGTCCCTCCAGCTGATGTGGAAAGTCTGCCTCAGTGTTGATGGGACTTATCAAGGATCACAGGATAAAGGAATCATTTCAAAAATGACCAAAAGGCTTCCCTCAATAATCCAACATTGATGTAAATGCATGGGACACCCTCATTCAAATGAAAGTGTGTTGAAGGAAACTCCTGTGTGAAGGGACAAAATTGTTTGTGAACACCCATCAGCAGACGAAGCATGGAAAAGGAACCACAGAATGGACTTTTAATGATCTCCAGGCCAAGGACCAATCTCACCTGTGGGGAAACACCCGTCAAATATGTGGTTGGAGATGTGGCTCCAGGATCAGGCTCATCAGCCACACAAGGACCCACAGACCCCATGACCAGTGGCACGGAATTTCCTCAGTGGATAGTCACACTCATAGTGAGTAATGACGATGACAATGAATTAACCTGCTTTGTCTTTCCAAGCCAGATTCCAATTACATTTGTTCCCTTTTTGTTTTCTCATCTTTTGTAAATGATGAACTGAGAGCACGGATCATTCCTTGGAGCTACGATGTTGTGTCCATTCTGGAGACTTGGATACCACAGGGGCAGGAATGGTTGTTGGATGTTCTGGGGTTTGAATGTTTCAAAAGGAATAGGGAGGGAGGTAAAAGAGGTGGGGGGAGGGGGAGTGTCATTGTTAATCAGGGATAGTATCACAGCTGCAGAAAGGGAGGTCATCCAGGAGGGTTTGCCTACAGAGTCAGTGTGGGTGGAAGTCAGAAACAGGAAAGGAGCAGTTACTTCATTGGGAGTTTTCTATAGACCCTCCAATAGCAACAGAGACATGGAGGAGCAGATTGGGAGGCAGATTTTGTCAAGGTGCAGAAGTAACAGGGTTGTTGTCATGGGTGACTTTAACTTCCCTACTATTAATTGGAATCTCCTTACTGCAAATAGTTTGAATGGAGCAGGATTTGTCAGGTGTGTCCAGGAAGGATTCGGACTCAATATGTAGATAGGCCAACTAGAAGGGAGGCCATATTCCATTTGGTTCTTGGCAATGAACCAGGTCGGGTGTTAGATCTCTCGGTGGGATAGCATTTCGGTGATAGTGATCACAACTGCCTGACCTTAACTGTAACCAGGGAGCAGATGGTAGGGAAAGTATTTAATTGGGGGAGGGGGAATTACAATGCTATTAGGCAGGAACTGTGGAACACAATTTGGGAACAGATATACTCAGGGAAATGCAGGACTGAAATGTGGAGGTTGTTCAGGGAGCACTTGGTGATAGTGCTGGACAGGTTTGTCCCACTGAGGCAAGGAAGGGATGGTAGGGTGAATGAACCTTGGATGACAAGGGATGTAGGACATCTAGTCAAGAGGAAGAAGGAAGCTTACTTCAGGTAGAGGAAGTAAGGATCAGGCAGGGCTCTGAAGGGTTACAAGGTAGCCAGGAAGGAACTGAGAAATGGAGTGAGAAGAGATGGAAGGGAGCATGATAAAACCTTGGTGGGTAGGATTAAGGAAAACACCAAGGGGCATTCTACACTTATGTGAGGAACAAGAGGATGACCCGAGTGAGGATAGGGCTGCTCAGGGATAATGGAGGGAACTTGTCCTTGGAGTTGGAGGAGGCAAGAGAGATCATTAATGAATGTTTTGCTTCAGTGTTCAATAGAAAGAGGATCCTTGTCGTTTGTGAGGACAGCGTGAAGCAGGCTGATATACTTGAACAGATTGATGTTAAGAAGGAGGATGTGCTGGAAATTTTAAAAAATGTGAGGATAGATAAATCCACTAGGCCAGAGAGGATATATCCAAGGTTACTATTGGAAGCGAGGGAGCAGACTGCTGTGCTTTTGGTGATAATCTTTGTGTCCTCACTGTCCACTGGATTTGTACCAAATGAATGGAGGGTGTGAAATGTTATTCCCTTGTTCAAGAAAGAAAATATGGATAATCCTGGGAATTACTGACCAGTCAGTATTACATGGTGAGACAGGACCAATGATTACTTGGAAAATCATAGCTCATAGCACAGTGGCTCAGTAGTTAGCACAGCTGCCTCACACCATCAGGAACCTGAGTTCGATTCCCACCTCAGGTGACTGTCTGTGTGGAGTTTGCACAATCTCCCCGTGTCTGCGTGGGTTTCCTCCGGGTGCTCTGGTTTCCTCCCACATCCAAAGATGTGCAAGTTAGGTGAATTGGCCATGCTAAATTGACCATAATGTTAGGTGCATTAGTCAAGGGTAAATATAAGGTTGAGGAATGGGACTGGGTGGGTTACTCTTCAGAAGGTTGGGGACTTGTTGGGCCAAAGGTCCTGTTTCCATACTGTAGGTATGTAATCTAATCTTGATTTGAGAGGGGTGGGTCACGTTTCACAAGTCTTGTTGAATTCTTTGAGGGTGTAACAAAACACATTGATGAAGGTACAGCGGTGGATGTGGTGTACATGGATTTTGGAAGGTGCTTGATGAAGTTCCACATGATAGGATCATTCAGAAAGTAAGGAGGATTGGGATTCAGGGATATTTCGCTGTGTGGATATAGAATAGGATGGCCCAAAGAAGACAGAAGGTGCTAGTTGATGGAAAGTATTCAGCCTGGAGCTCGGTGACCAATGGTGTTCTGCAGGAATCTGTTCTGGGACTTTTGCTCTTTGTGATTTTTATGAATGACTTGGAAGAGGAAATGCAAGGGTGGGTTAGTAAGTTTGCTGCTGACATCAAGGTTAGTGGAGTTGCGGATGGTGTGGAGGGCTGTTGTAGGTTGCAATGGGACACTGAGTGGATGCAGAGCCCAGCTGAGAAGTGGCAGATGGAGTTCAACTTGTTAAAGCGTGAAGTGATTCATTTTAGAAGGTCAAATTTGAACACAGATTACAGGGTTAAAGGCAGGATTCTTGGCCGTATGGAGGAGCAGGGGCATCTTGGTGTCCACATCCATAGATGCGTAAAAGTTGGAACCCAAGTTGACAGAATCGTTAAGAAGGCAGATAAAGTGAGGACTGTGTATTGTTATGAAGCTATGGATATACTGTAACTTTAAGAGAGTTAAAAGCTCGTAATCACGGCACTAAGTGTTCTCAGTAAGATAGAACATAACATGTGGTCCAGCTATTGGGGTAGCTAGGGTAACTGATTGCCTGAAGACAAAAACAGATTTGAATTAGGCCAAATTATACACCAAATAAAACAAACTGCAATCCAGTTTGAATCTTATACATTGACATTCTGAAAAGCCAATGATACAATCTGATGCTTTGATGTGAAAAGACCAGGGAAAATTGAACAGTTTAGAAGAGAACTGCCAAGCCAATGAATTCTGCAAACTGCCCAGAGAATAGCTTTCTTCAAAGTACCTTTCTTGATCTGTAACCTGTGGAGCAGAATCCCACTGTGTTGATGCTTCACATTCTCTCTGTTACAGTGTCTGAAATGGATGGTGATTGCTCAGTTCGAGTACAGCCAGTACCTGGAGCAGACGCTTGCTGGGCCTGATTCATCTTGGGAATACTGGATGACCCTGGATCATTCCTGAAAAACAAACAAGGAATATAAATATTCAGAGGAAGCTAATGGCATAATCCCAGTAACAAGGATCCTATCTTTTTGCTTATTCCCTCACAGGTCATGGGTCTGGCTGGCTGCTCCTAGTTGCCCATGAGAAGGTGGTAGGGAACTGTTGCTGGATCAAAACCCTGGAATTCCCTCCCTAAGGACTCTGTGGCTCGACCTATAACACACGGACTGCAGTGTTTCATAAAGGCAGCTGACCATCAACTTCTCAAGGGCAACTAAGGATAAATGCTGACCCAACAAGAGATGCTCACATCTAGAAATTAAATTTAAAAGATTTTCAAATCACCCACGTCAGCCTTGAAAAAGTGGTCACCATGAAGAGCCTTGCCTTGCCGACCCAGGTGTAGTCAGCAGCTGTAACACAGGGAGGGCTGTGCAGACACTGTCAGGAATCACAGTGACAGGTCATTCTGGATCAGCTTTGAGCAACTAGTCACAGGGCAGGGAGGGAGGGTGTTGGAGATGAGGGGAAAGATCCTGTAGGGGCCTCCCATCTGCTGCAAATTTGTAGGAAGTTACAAGGCTTGGAAATCTTGGAAAGTGGAGGGTGATGCGCAAATCACATCCACACCCAATGGAAATTCAGCTGCTTGGAGAGCAAAAGAGGAAGTAATAGGTTTCACAAAAACTTCCATTTTATACTCAGCACTTACTGCAAGTGATAACATTTCAATCATTCCCTTCATAAAACATTAATTACAATTCAAAGTATTCATGGTAATAAAAATGAGCAATAGTTTAGTTTTCCACGGAGGTGAATTGCAGGTTAATTTGGGGAAGGGAGATCACAGGTGATTCTGGAGCTAGAGATTTGCATACAGCTGGAAATTAACAAATTCTGTTGAGAATTTATTAACCTGTCATGGTTTATGGAGATCACTTTCCCACTCTGAGTGTTTGAGCAGTTTCCTAAAAGGACAAACCACATTAGCAGCTCATCAGCAGGAAGCTGCATTCAGTAAGAGATATTCAATTCATCTCTGAACCAGAGCCTCTCCACTACTCCCCTTGGATCAATCACTAATTACCCTCCCTTTTCAAAGGTGGAGTGTGCTCGATTTGGCTGTGAACACCCGAAAGAGACAAAAATGATCAGTCAATATTTTGGTAAGTGATGAACAATTCTGTTAAATTCTCTCCACAACTGGAAGTGTCTCAAATGAAGCTGTCCCTTATCAACAATATATACATATCGCACAGTCAGACACAAAGATCTCCAGAATCTAATGTGGTACCTAAACCCTTTACTCAAGAACATCCTACATAGCTCAGTCCAAGATCAGTAATTGACCAATTCGGATTGCACTGTTTTAAAATAATTACTGGGGTGAGGCGTCAAATGTAGGAAGATGTGTTCAGTAAAAGAGCAGAGACAAATTAAGATAGAATGGTATTAATATTGTTGTAATCCCAGCTGATGTTATTACTGAAAAATCAGATCCCAGACGTGGAACCTGGCTTGCTAGATCATATTTAGATTATTCTTGGTTGACAAAGAAATGTTCTCTCTGTGAAAGATAAGCACATAATGCTCCATTTATTGCTTTAATAATAAAACACAAGTTTATTCAGAATCAAAATGACAAAATAAAATAAACAAAACTGTCTACTTCTGACACAAACCCAAAGATTTTTAAAAAGTAAGCTACAAGTATATTTCCATTTTTGCTAAAACACTCTTTTACAAATTAAATTCAATGAGAAGATTTTTCAACGTACCCAAAGCTTTTCACTGGGACAGTGACTAAAATCACACATCATATAGTAACCAAAAACACTACTTGTGCAATACTTACACCAGAATCCCTGTTTCTATCACTTCAGTAAATATAAGCCACTTGTAATTTTAACTTATTGGTTAACATGTAGGTTTTTACTGGAACTATGATATAGTTGAGTTCAAATGCACTGAGTTTCAAGTAACCTCTTCAGGGTTTTGTCCCAACATTTCTGGACAGTGATTAACATTAACTCTTCACTTGAATGTAAAGTAAATTACTATGTTCTTCCCTTCACAGGTGCCATATTCATCCAAGTATTTCATAAGATTGCACAAACCAAGAGTAAAATTAAGTATAAAGACTCTTCCTCCAAATTATAGCTGTATCCCTGAAGCTTTAAAAAGAAGTTCCAGAAAGTTCTAACAAACCTTGAGGGCCCATTATTTATCTCCCTGTGCCACAGAACAATCTAAGATAAACAAAAATCCATCAATTCGAAAGCTTGTCCGCAAAAACTCTTCTCTGAAGAAATCACCATGGCTACAGCAATACTAAGCCAATTAACAACCTTAGAGACACAGAAAATCCACATGTTACTCACTTAAAAACAAAATCACAAACTGGGCATGAATAATATTAAATACTCGGAGTTGGGTGAGAGAGTAAACTATGAAAAAGATACAGACACTTTAGTGCAATTTGGATCAGTTCAGTGAGTGTGCAAATATATTGTTGTTGAAGTATAATGTGGTTAAGTATGAGATCATCCACTTTGGAAGCAAAAACAGGAACAAGACAAAATGCAACCGCAAAACAAGTCCTCCACAGCCATTCATGCACAAGATATTTTCAACCAACTTGAAGGCAGCTCTTGTATGAAGGGATACAATTCTTTTAAAATACCGATAGACTAGAGGAAGCATGGAAAAGGAACCAGAAAAATGAATACCAGTGGCCCCGTGGCCAAGGATAAATTCCAAAAGTGTGGAAGGACTAGCGGTTGCTGGATTATACTCATCAGCCACACAATGATCCACAAAACCCACAAGCAATGACATGGAATTTCCAAATGCAGAAACCCAGATAAATGTAGATGGGTAAAGGTAGTCGAGATGAGGAGTACTTTGAATATGTTTAGAATCATTTTTTACAAACAGCACATTCTGGAGCCAAAAGTATATCAGACCCTTCAAGACTTGTTATTCTGCAATAAGATAAGATTAATTAATAAAATGAAAACAAAGATACCCCGAGGTAGCAATGATACTAATATGACTGAATTTTACAGTTTTAGGGAGGAAACCATGGATCCAAGACTGTTAGGTTAAACTAAAATAAGGATAATTATGAGAGTATGAAAGCAGAACGAGTTGAATTGAACTGATAAATGAAGTGAAGGGAATGATCAATGGATATAGTGGCAGATATTAAAGTGGATAAATATTCCAATGAGAAAGAGAAATTGCAAGGGGAAGGACCTAGCATTTGGAGGGAAACACAACAAGAAATAAAGTATTGAAAGGAAAGGAAAAGGAAATAATTACACAAAGCAAAGGAACAGGTCTGAAGATTGAACAGAATATAAAAGGCACAGGAATCAATGGCTCCAAGATGTACAAAGAGGGAAAAATTAATGTACGAGAGAAAATCATATCGAAATATGTATTTCTATGAAGACTTTAGAAACGAATACAATATGAGTCTGTCTGCAGAATTAATAATGGAAATGGCAGATGAATTCAAATAATTTTTGCATCTGCAAGAAAATTACAATCCCCAGAGAAATGACACTGAAGAAATCATTGAAGCTGTGGGCTGGCAACTTCCCAGGTCCCTGATGGAGGGTATCTTGAGTCTTTAAGGTGTAGCTTCTGGGAAAGTTGACCAATTGCTTTAAATTCCCAAAGTTCTCGAGATTCAGGGGGTGTCCCATTCCTTTCAAAAATAGTGAATGTAAGTCATTTATTCAAAAAGGGAAGAAGACAGAAAGTAGAAAACAACAGGTCAGTTTTTTTATCGATCAGAGTGAAAATGCTCGAAATTAATATTGAAGATGTTGTAACAGGTCACTTTGTGAAAATGAAATGTACTGCAGATAAAGGACAACATGTGGATACATTGAGCTTCTATTTCCAGAAGGCATTTGTTAACATAGAAAATAGGAGCTGGAGGAGGCCATTCGGCCCTTTAAGCATGTTTCACCTTTCAATATGATCATTACTGATTGTCAAACTCAGGACCTTCTTCTGGTTTTCTTACTATACTCCTTGACACCTTTAGTCTGAAGGACTCTATCTAACACCTTCTTAAAGTATTCAATGTTTTGGCCTCGACTGTTTTCTGTTTAGATTCCTTACAGTGTGGAAACAGGCCCTTCAACCCAACAAGTCCACGCTGAACCTCCGAAGAACATCCCACCCAAACCCATTCCCCTCCATTTACCCCTGACTAATGCATCTAACACTACGGCCAATTTAGCATGGCCAATTCACCTGACCTTCACATCTTTGGACAATGGGAGGAAATCGGGTCACCTGGAGGAAACCCACGCAGACACGGGGAGAATGTGCAAACTTGATACAGATAGTTGCCCGAGATGGGAATTGAACCCGGGTCCCTGGCGCTGTGAGGCAGCAGTGCTAACCACTGAGCCACTGTGCCACCTGTAGTAATGTATTCCTTATGCTTTCTGTGAGGAAATGAATTTCTCCTTCATCTCTTTCCTAAGTGACCTACCCCATATCCTTATCCAGTGACCCCTTGGTTCTTGACTCCTCAGTCATCGGGAACATCTTTCTTGCATTTACTGTGTCGAGTCTTTGCTGGAATTTCATACGTTTTCCTGAGATCCCTCATGCTTAATCTCAAGGTTCACTTTCCCATACTAAGCAACGAGGCTTTGATCTCATGACACTTCATGTGTTCATCCAAATACTTTATAAAGACTGTGAGGCTTCCTGCATCTAGTAAAGTCCCAGGCAATGAATTCCAGAATCCCACCACCCTCTGAGTGAAAACATTTTGCCTGAAACTCCCTCTGAACCTCCGACCTTTCATATTAAATTTATGCCATTTTGTTAGTGTGAAGTTCGTAATCCACTGGGAACCAGAAATTCCACATTAGGGAGGCACAGGTAAAATTCTGGACAGGAACATTTCATTGATGATGCTCACACCTCCACAACTGTCTCCTTCCTGAGCCCCTGGCACCACACCCTGCAAGGTAAAAACAATGACTGCAGATGCTGGAAACCAGATTCTGGAATAGAGTGGTGCTGGAAAAGCACAGCAGTTCAGGTAGCATCAGATGAGCACGTTTCGGGCATAAGCCCTTCATCAGGAATACAGGCAGAGTTCCTGAAGGTTGGAGAGATGAATGAGAGGAGGGTGGGGTGGGGAGAAAGTAGCATAGAGTACAATTGGTGAATGGGGGTGGGTATGAAGGTGATAGGTCAGGGAGGAGGGCGGGGGAAGGTAACAAAGGGTACAATGGGTGGGTGGGGGTGGGATGAAGGTGATATGTCAGAGAGGAGGGTGGAGTGGATAGATGGAGAAGAAGATAGGCCGGCAGGACAGGTCATGGGGCACGGTGCTTAGCTGGAAAGTTTAGAACTGGGGTGAGGGAAGGGGAAATGACACGCTGCAAATCACCTAACCAGCTTTCTTAAAGGGGCAGCATCCAACCAGATACATAACACCCCTCCCCCTTTGTTTTAAACAAACCCCAACAAGGCTGGATGCAAACGAGTGTGGCAGGAAGGATCCCTGAAAAAAAATGGAATCAAGGGGAGTCATGGGTCAAACTCTCCATAGGTTAGAGTTAAAAATGTGTTGCTGGAAAAGCGCAGCAGGTCAGGCAGCATCCAAGGAGCAGGACAATCGACGTTTCGGGCATGAGCCCTTCTTCAGGAATTTGGAGAGGGGGAGGTGGGCTGAGAGATAAATCGAGGAGTGGGGCTGGGGGCACTCAGCTGGGAAGATGATTGGTAGATGCAGATGGGGGGCAATGGTGATCGCTCAGAGGGGAGGGTGCAGTGAATAGGTGGGAAGGAAGATGGACAGGGAGGACAGTTCAAGAGGGCGGTGCCGAGTTGGAGAGATGGATCTGGGATGATGCCTGAAACATCAATTATCCTGCTCCTCAGATACTGCCTGACCTGCTGTGCTTTTCCAACACCACACTTCTCGACTCTGACCTCCAGTTTCTGCAGTCCTCACTTTGTCTTTGTATTTAGTATTGTACAATCATGGATTAGAAACAGATCTGAGACAGTATGGAATGAACTACAGACTGGAACACCACAGAGGGCTTCAGGTGGTTTGTAAACATCCTGAGGTGAGACTGTGGGTGTTTGTTGCTGTTGGTTGAAGAGAGGGTTTGGTGCCTGAGAGTTTTCTGAACACTCCATTGTTCCAGGAGACCCAGAATGATCTGAAGAGCAGGACTCAGGGCCCTCCCTGCAGAACCTTTTCTATTTCCCATCACTTTCTACTCTATTACCGAGCCAGCCTTCAGCAAACTGGCATCAGTCATAGCCGAAGGACAGGGTACGCAGTGGAAGTATTACAGGGGCTGGAGGTGATACACAGAGACTTGAAGAAGGAGAACTGAAGTTAAAAAAATTGGTCATAATCCCAGAGAACTGCTGTCTCATTAGAGAGTTGACTGATGGTGATTTAACCTGAGGGTCACCCTGCCTCAGACAAGGGGCAAGGTTGAGAAGGTGGGACCTTCAGGATCCCCTCAGATAATATGGGAATTAAACCCGCATTGTTAGCATCACTCTACACTGCAAACCAACTGGCCAGCCAACTGGGCTAACTGACCTGAAAAGGCAAACCAAGTATGTCCAGAAAGTAGTGTGGACATCATCAAGTGAGGGCATAAGGGAGTGTGGCATGGCTGGATGGCATTTACTTGTGAGTAAGGCAGATGAGCTGAGGGTGTAGATTAATGAGTGGGGATGAGATATTATGATCTCAGAGACATGGTTGAGAGTGGGGCAGGATTGGCAGCACCATGTTCCAGGGTATAGAGCCGTCAGATGAGACATGTGGAGATGGGGAGGGATGTAAAAGGGCAGATGGTGTTACAACATTGACCAATGAGTCAATTGCTACAAAAGAGGGATGATGCAGAGTTATAAGGTCATAGAGCCAGAGAGTTGGTTTAGCTCAGTTGGCTGGATTGTTGGTTTGTAAAACAGTGTGATGTGAACAGCATGGGTTTAATTCCCATCACTGGTTTGAGGTTACCATGAAAGGGCTCTCCTTCTCAATCTCTTCGCCTTGCCTGAGGTCTGGTGGCCCTCAGGTTAAACCACCACCAGCTGCTTCTCTCTAATGAGAAAGCAGCCCCTCTGATCTGGTAAGATTATGGTGACACAACATCATACAGCATGGAAACAGACTATTTGGTCTAATCAGTCCACACTGACCGGGTTCTCAAACTAAACCCATTCGACTTGCTTACATTTGACCCAAATCTTTTCTATTTATGCAGATATCCAAATGTCTTTTAAATGTTGTAACTGTATATACGTCCACCATTTCCTCTGGTAGTTAGTTCCACACAAGTACCACCCTCTATGTGAAAAAGTTTATCCTGTGTACTTCTAAATCTTTCTTCTCTCACCTTAAAAAAATGCCCCCTAGATTTGAACTCCCACACCCTAGGGAAAAAACTCTCGTTATTCGATTATCTATGCCCCTTGTGGTTTTATAAACCTCTATAAGGGCACCCTTCAACCTCCTGTGCTCCAGTGAAAAAAGACCCAACGTTTATGACTCAAACGCTCCATGCCAAACACAATCCAACCGGACAGCCAGGACTATACACAGTACTCCAGAAGAGGAGTCACCAACATCCTGGACAACCTCAACAGACGTCCCAACTCGTACACTCAAAGATCTGAGCAATCAGAGCAAGCATGCTCAATGTCTTCGTAACCACACTGTCTACCTGTGATGCAAATTCAGGGCATTATGGACCAACTTGATTAGAAAAGGGAAAAAAGGAAGCTTATGGGAGTTACTGAGCTCTGAAAACACTGGATATCCTCAAGGGTGTTGAAAGTACAGGGGGTTACTTAATGAAGAAACTAGGAGAACCAAAAAATAGACAGGAAAAAGAAAATCTGTTAAATAATGTTAAAGAGAGTCCAAGGAAATGTCATACGTATGTTCGGGGCAAGAGAATAACCAGAGAAAGCGTAGAGCTGATGAGGAACCAAAATTACAATCGGAGCGTGGAGCTGCAAGTCTTAGGTGAAGTTGCAAATGAGTTTTTCACGTCGGTTTTCATGATAGAGAGAAGTACAATGTTGGGATAGAAATCAGGGACATGGACCATGACAAATGTGAACAAAGTATCATATAGATGGAAGTGGCAATGGTGATTTTAACAGACTTGAAAGTGGCTAATTCCCCAGGCCCACATGGTATCCCAGGTGGAGAATGCAAGGGCTCTGATATCACTTTCCAAATCCTCTCTGGTCACAGGAGGGGTGCCAGAGGATTGAAGGACAGGTGTCATTATTCAGGAAGGGTGGTAGTGATAAACTAGGAAACTATAGGCCAGTGAGTACAACATCAATGCTGGGGAAACTATTAGAAACAATTCTGAGAGACCGAATGAATCTTTACTTGGAGAGACAAGGGTTAACCAAGGGTAATCAGCATGGCTTTGTAAAGGAATTGGATTGGATTAGATTGGATTGAATTTTTATCAGAGGTGACGAGGTGTATAGATGAGGGTAATGTAGTTGATGTAATCTACACGGACTTCAGAAAGCTCCACTTAAGGATATCACTGACTTTTTACACATTCACCAGACAGGATTCTCTCTGTCCCTCCATGAAACACGTTGACATAAACTAACACGGTGACCCTTTCCAGCCCTCCTCCTTGGTGTCTTGAAACAGATTCAGATTTATTTTCAGCACTGATTGTCTGGAGATTTCTTTCCAACTCTCAGCTGGAGACTTTTATAAAATTAAGAGAAAAAACAACTTCTCCTAGCATGACTTCTGATGATCTGAACTCAACCTGCTAGTGACACTTAATTCTGATCTTAAAACTCAACTTTGAAAATATTCAGTAATTAACTCCTGAGGTGACTTGAATAATTGACATAGTTTCTCAGAAAGGCTGTCTTTACTTCATTGTTCCAAATGTCATTCTGGCCCCTTCTTTTAAAAGAAAGACATCATAATCACAGAACTGAAAAGTAAAATCTATTTTCCCTCGACAAATTCTGAATGAATAATAATAATATTTTACAAACCTTCATCATACAGTGCCTCCTGGTTTTTTATCGCTTCATGAATGGGAACAGTCTCTCTCTATCCGTGCTATCCTGACCTCTCATGATATTGACCACCTCAATCAAATCTTCCCTCGGCCTTCCTTTGGCCCAGATCCAGTCTAAACTCAATGATAAGTGACCTCTCGTTATTATAATGTCTCCAACTGAGCAGTTCACAACAAGAGGAAACATTCTATCCACTCTGTCAAAAATTGTACAACTGGAATGATCTCTGCTCAATCTTTGCTATGCTTTCCTCTTCGATGTAAAAATAACACACACACGATCGGTCAAATAATAATGAGCATTTTTATTTGAAGGGTGTATTTTGGTTTACTGGGAGGTGACCTTTGTTGGAAATCGCACTTCTATTCGGATGCTTCAGACTGTCAGACAGGTCATGGGACTGACCCATTGTATCCTGATGAAGTAGATAACGATTGACAGTATTTTAAGATGTCACAACATCTCCTAAAGTGAAGAACAGGTAAATTTGACTCCTTACTTTACTTTAAAGGGTCATCTCATGAATGAGGGTCTGTTCATGATGACAACCTCTGTGGTGCCCTGAATAGACTGAAGGGTAAACCTGATGTGACTTGAACCCAGAGCTTGTTGAAGTGGGGACACTCCCCAATGGATCACAACAATGTCCTACACATTGAATAGGACAGAATCAAATAAAGCTCAAAGTCAAAGTCACTTAACGCACCAAGACCAGCATACTGGTTCCCCATGACAACCCAGTAAACCTACCTCCCTTATGGCCCAATAAGTAACAGTGCTAAAGGAAGAGGCAGCTGAACCCAAAGACAATGGAGGAGCTGCAAAAAAAAAAGATTGATATGGACTTCAGTAAGGTGTTCAACAAGGTTCCTCATGGGAGTCTGGTTAGCAAGGTTAGAATTCATGGAATACAGGGAGAACAAGCCATTTGGATACAGAACTGGCTCGAAGGTCGAAGACAGAGGGTGGTGGTGGAGGGCTGCTTTTCAGTCTGGAGGTCTGTGACCAGTGGTGTCCCACAAGGATTGGTGCTGGGTCCACTACTTTTTGTAATTTTTATAGATGATTTGGATGTGAACTTAGGAGGTATAGTCAGTAATTTTGCAGATGTCACCAAATTTGGAGATTTAGTGGACAGCGAAGAGGGTTAGGTCAGAATACAATGGGATCTTTATCAGATGGGCCAATGGGCTGAGGAGTGGCAGATGGAGTTTAATTTCAATAAATGGGAGATGCTGCATTTTGGAAAGGCAAATCAGGGCAGAATTTATACACTTAATGTTAAGGTCCTGAGGAGTGTTGTTGAACAAAGAGACCTTGGAGTGCAGGTTCATTGTTCCTTGAAAGTGGTGTCAAAGGCAGATAGGATAGTGAAAAAGGTGTTTGGTATGCTTTCCTTCATTGGTCAGAGCATTGAGTATATGAGTTGGGAGGTCATGTTATGGCTGTACAGGACATTGATTAGGCTACTTTTGGAATATTGTGTGCAATTCAGAAGAATGTTGTGAAACTTGAATGGGTTCAGAAAAGATTGACAAGGATGTTGCCAGGATTGGAGGATTTGAGCAAAAGGGAGAAGCTGAATAGGCTGGAGCTGTTTTCCCTGGAGCGTCGGAGGCTGAGGGGTGACCTTCCAGAGGTTTATAAAATCATGAGGGGCATGGATAGGATAAATAGATAAGGTTTTTTCCTTAGGATGTGGGAATCCAGAACTCGAGGGAATAGATTTCGTGTGGGAAGGAAATGATATAAAAGGGACCTCAGGGGCAACGTTTTCACACACAAGGTGATGCATGTATGGAATGAGCTACCCATGGAAGTGGTAGAAGCTGGTACAATTACAGCAGTTAAGAGGCATCAGGATGGGTATATGAATAGGAAGGATTCAGAGGGATATGGGCCAGGTGCTGGCACGTGGGACTAGATTGGGTTGGGATATCTGGTCGGCATGGACAAGTTGGACCACAGGGTCTGTTTCTGTGCTGTACATCCGTATGACTCTATTGCTCTACAATAGGTCTGAGTAGTTCACAAGGAGATGCCAAGAGGGAAGATGGGTACTTCAAAACCACCTATTGAAGCAGTGAAGAAAAACAGGAACAAGGCCACTGGGCAACAATTGTACTGAAAAGTGAAGATTCTGTATGATTCACTCAAAATGAGGAGGTGAAATGGTCCCATTCTATTATCACCAGGTTATTAATCTGGAGACCCAGGTAAGGTTCTGGGGAATGAAGTTCAAGTCCCACTATGTTGGGTGTTCCTTTTTGTCAGTCTGGATTAACAGGCTCGTGATGGCCATGACCTATCGAGTAGAAAGTCTGTCATTCTTCCCTGGTTGGTTCAAATATGATTCCAGACACACAGCAATGCGAGTGACTTCCCAGTGGCCTCTGGGCAATTCGGGAGGGATAATGAATGCTGGCCCAGCCAGTGGCAACTGGATGTCATGAATGAATCAAAACAAAGAGTCCATGGAAGGTGACGAAACCAAACCCATATTGTCCTCACGATTCAGGAATTTCTGACAATGAGCAATGAGATTGACTGCTCTGAATGTGAAAATGGCCAGGAGGATTATGGAGAGGACAGCCCAGATTACAATTACGAGTCACAAAGCCAGGTCATGCAGCAGAGACAAGGAATAAAGTGTCTTGACAAACTATAAAAAAGCAAAATGGAAGTCTTTACAAAAAATGATGCATTCACAGAGAGGATTCATGGAGAGGAAAGACTGAACAGAATTTCAGACTCTGCTCCTGAATCAGGAAGGCCGACTGATGGGGACGGTGAAAGTTATGAGATGTCAGATAGTACAGAGAAGCAGGAAATGTGGAGGGACCTGAAACCAGGAACTGTAAATATTCTAATCACCACCAAACCACCAAGGGATCCAGGAAAACACAGGGAGTGGTTAGAATGTGGAACCTGCTCATACACCAAGTGGTTGACACAGTGACCATTGTTGTACTGAAGGGGAAGCTTGATTGACACTTGAGGGAGGAAGCAACAGATCGAAATACTGACAAAGTGAGAAAATAAAGGGTGGGGAGGAACTTGTGCAGAACATGATCACCACCAAAGACCAACAGAATTCTTTAAGTTCCATTTGCATGCGCCTTAATTAACTGTTCAGATTACTTCATATAATTCTTAACATGCTGAACTTTTATTCGTTCATGGGGTGTAGGTTTTGTGAGCGGGTGTTACCTGCCCCACATTGTTGTCACAAAGGTACTAGCGAGCTGCTGCAGTTCATGATGTTATAACCCTCACTAATACTTCATTATTTTTATTTCATCAGTTTTACTTTGGAGCTGGGAATTAAAAAGATGTGAGCTGAAGGTGACAAACAAGTTTTGGTTTCTTTGTGAGGCCAGGCCTGGAAGTTATTTGCAGATTGCTTCTTGATCAAAACCATTCCATAGAACAGGTGTGAGCTGGGAGAGCAGTCTGTTTAAACAGATAGTAGATCTTGATCATTAATTTTTTGTCATTACCTCGGTCAATCCGCTCTGGGGGAGACCTTCTGCTCAAGCTGATGGTAGATGTTGAATGGTAACTGGGACCTCGTGGGGAGATGGTCAGGGTGAGAGTGAAAGACCACAGTTTTTAACTGGATTTTGGTCTGTGTTTTCAGGGAGCAGGAGTTTTGATGCAAAAGCATGAAGTTGTGAAAGCTCCCTGACGAACCTCCCATTGGCACCGATTGGAAGCTCAGAGAATAGAAACTCAGTTCCAAGTATTACTGGATTCATCGGAGTGAGCTGAAACTTTGGCCCTGATTGATATCTCCAGAAAGTCAAACCAAGAAACAATATCTCTGCCTGTGGAACTAAAGTATCATGAGAACCACCTGCATGATCTGGTCAGTTTTGTTATTCTATTGTATTTATCCCTTAACTGTGTTTGTTCATCTGTCAGTATTTTGTGTGAATGGGGCTGAAATGAAAAAAAATTGAAAATAGACATCAAGTGGACTATTTTGCTCTTTAATTTTGTTGAAATTTCACTCTGCTACAGTCACTGTATTGTTCATAAATTACTCAGTATTTTGTTTAAGTTACAAATCAGTGTCATTTGGGTCAATTCTGAAGGTCTCTGAAGGCAAATGAAATTGAGAAAATTGGAGATTAGAATTCCAAAGAGCAGAGAAAGAGATAGAAAGGGAGGAGAAAGAAAAAAATTTCAAAGAGCATTAAAGCTTAAAAAATTGGAACAAGAGTGGCAAGAGAAAGAAAAGGAACAGAAATTGAAAATGATGCCCTTTAGGAGCAGTGGGTCAGTGGTTAGCACTGCTGCCTCACAGCATCAGGAACCCAGGTTTGATTACATCCTTGGGACCGTCTGTGTGGGTTTGCTCCGGGTCACCTAGTCTCCTCCCACAGTCCAGAGGTATGCGGGTTAGGTGGATTGGTCGTGTTAAATTACCCATAGTGCCCAGGGATTTTCGGTTAGGTGGATTAGCCATAGGAAATGCAGGGTTACAGGGACGGGATGGAATCCTCGTTTGAACGTCAACATGGATTTGATGGGCTAAATGGCCTGTTTCCACACATTAGGGATTCTGTGTTACTCCATGCGAGGCAAGTTAAACCAAATGTTTGGAAGAGACTTAAAGAGGAAGATTTGAGCCATAATTCACAGATCAGTCAGAGATTTTTCAGATTGTGCAGGTGAAATGATTGCACAGAGGCCAGGATCCTATCACCAAGTCACATTTTATTTCCTTGGGCTCTTACCAGCCAGCTCAGAGCCAGTTCCGAGAATGAGGAGACTCTCTGAATCTCCTGTTTATATCTGTCCCCCAATGCTCCTTGGTCCAGGTAACAACCCAATCAAGGATCTTCTGAAAGGGGTGGCACGGTGGCTCAGTGGTTAGCACTGCTGCTTCATAGTGCCAGGGACCCAGGTTCAATTCCCACCTGAGGCAACATATCTGTGTGGATTTTGCACATTCTCCCCGTGTCTGCTTGGGTTTCCTTCCAGTGCTCCGGTTTCCTCCCACAGTCCAAAGATGTGCAGGTTAGGTGAATTGGCCATGCTAAATTGCCTGTAGTGTTAGGTGCATTCGTCAGAGGTAAATGTAGGGGAATGGGTCTGGGTGGGTTGCTCTTCGGAGGGTCGGTGTGGACTTGTTGGGCCGAAGGGCCTGTTTCCGCACTTTAGGGAATCTAATCTAATCAATGAGATCCACCAGGCCCACATTTCAATCACGACAGTAGGTTTTGTCAAAATTTGAAAAGACGGAAATGGAAGCAATTTTCATGTTGTTTGAGAAGATAACAACAGATATAAGGTGGGCAAAAGCAGAACTGACCTTGCCCGAGCAAAATAAGTGAATTGGTAAAGTAGAAGAGATTTCTACATCCCTGTCACAGGAACAGTGCAGGGTTTACGATGAGCTGTTCAATGTGAATTGGAGTTGGTCCTGGAAACATCCAGCTGGAGGTTTTGGAACTTATGGAAACAGCCTGGACAAACATATACTGAGTTTGGGAGATTTAAAATAATGTTCATTCATGGATAAGAGCATTTAAGCCTGTCAATACTTACAATGTTACAAAGAGAAATTATTCATAGAATCCCTACAGTGTGGAAACAGGCCTTTTGACCCAACATGTCTACACTGAACCTCCCAAAGGGTATCCCACACAGACCCATTCCCATACTACTTAACATTTCCCCTGACTAACCTACACATCCCAGAATGCTATGGGCAATTTAGTATGGCCAATTCACCTAACCTGCACATCTTAGGACTGTGGGAGAAAACCAGAGCACCCAAAGGAAACCCACACAGACTCAGGGAAAATGTGGAAAGGGGTGGCACGGTGGCTCAGTGGTTAGCACTGCTGCCTCACAGCACCAGGGTCCCAGGTTTGATTCCAGCCTTGGGTGACTATCTGTGTGGAGTTTGCACATTCTCCCCGTGTCTGCGTGGGTTTCCTCCCACAGTCACAAAGATGTGTAGGTCAGGTGGATTGGCCAGGCTAAATTGCCCATAGTGTTAGGTGTATTAGTCAGAAAGAAATGGGTCTAGGTGAGTTACTCTTTGGAGGGTCGGTGTGGACTTGCTGGGCCGAAGGGCCTGTTTCCACACTGAAGGGAATCTAATCCAAATCCACACAGACACTTACATGAGGCTGGAATCAAACCCGGGTCCCTGGCGCTGGGAGGCAGGAGCACTAACCACTGGGCCATCCTGTTATTTCAAAATTATTAAAGTCATCCTAATTTTCTGTAAACAGAACTCAGGTCAAATACTAAAGTGTACTCAGGGCAAGACAAGTCGTTATAATGGCTGATGGATACGAACTGATCCTCTGATCTCTTTTTGTGTCCCCCCAGAAATGTGAGAAAAATATAAAGTGGTGAAGGAAAAGGGAGGTAGGTCACCAGGACGGAGAGGATGGAATCCCCGAAAATTAACAAGGAAATTGCTGAGGGTGGAGGTTCAGTTCAGAAACTTCAATGTTTCTATTCGACTAAGTTGGGTCATGTGCATTCGGAATGTTGGAAGGTGTGAGGAAAATCTATGGGACTTCTAGGAGTCAGCAAAGACGACAAGGGAGCACAATAAAGAGAATAACATGGAGCACGCTGTAGCTCTGACTATAACAAAAAGGCCAGAGGTGAATTCTGTCATGAGTACAGTTATGTGTAAGGTAGGTGAGAGGTTCCTTTTGTCAAAAGGGAAAGTGACTCCTTTCCTTCAGGTGAGCTAGCTAAACCCTTAACTATATTAAGAGATACAGGGACAACATCAACCCTTTTACTGGAGAAAGGATTGCTTTTCCTCCAGTGAGTTTAATGGGAGCCAAGGTTAACAAATGTGATTGGTGGAGAATATTTTCCTGTTTCATTATATAAAATAAATTGGAAAGTGATTTATCAGGAGACGTACTATTGGAGTTGTAAAGATATTACCGATTGAGGGAGTAGACTTACTGCTGGAGAATGATTTGGCCGGACTGAAGGTAATAGTTTTGCTCAGAATTACAGAATACCTAAAGGAGGTTCAAAAGACAGAATAATTATAGATCAGGTTCTTGGTATCTTTCCTTTGTGTGGAGTAACCAGAGGGATGGTTAAACAAAATCCATCCAAAAGGGTTGATGAGACCCCACAAGCGAGTGCAAGGACAGCTGAAACATTCCAGAGAGGTGAAGATATTGCAGGCAGAGTGCTGGGTTTGACATCCTGAGTTACAGACCAGAAAACAGATCCTGAATTAAACGGTGCAGCCAATTCATACTGAGGCAGAGGCTGAAGGAGCTCCAGTGTGTTATTATCTTCAGAATGGAGTACCAGTGAGGAAGTGGAGGCTGGATCTGAAGGATGGTTAGTTGTACGTCAGATAGTGACACCCCAATTTTGTCAAATGTGTCATTATGTCAAGTTGGAGGTAAAACTCAATACGTGATTAAACTAACACCCCGATTCCTACACCAGTTTATAAGGAACCATTCGGTCATGTACTGGTGGGTTTTATAGGACCATTACCAAAATCAAAGGCTGGAAGTGAATATTTTCTTATCATTCTGGATATGACAACTGGATTTTCAGAGACTATTCTCTTTCAAACAATCAGAATTGCAGTGGTAGTGACAAAAACTCTCTGAGTTTTTCATTTCTCAGGGTCCACCAATCCCGAAGCACAATTTAATCAAGGATCAGACTTCATGACAAAACGTTGTGACGATAACATCAGTAATTTGGGGATTAAACAACAAAAGTTGACTGTGGACTATCCGCAAATCCAAAGTGCTTTTGGGCACAGATTACTAAACTCTCAAAATCATGATTGAAATCGATGGTAATGGGAGTCCAAATGATAGAAAAAAAGGCTGAGATTTTCTCTTCTCAAAAGGGTTAACAAGAGCAATAAGAGGTACATGGAACAGCACCACAGTACAGCACAGTACAGCACAGTACAGTACAGCACAGCACAGTACAGTACAGTACAGCACAGCACAGCACAGCACAGCTCAGTACTGTACAGCACAGCACAGCACAGCACAGTACAGCGCAGCACAGCACAGCACAGGCCATTCAGCCCTCAACGATGTGTCAACCTTTTATCCTACTCTAAGATCAAACTGACCTGCATACCTTTCATTTTACTACCATCCATGTGCCTATCCAAGACTTGCTTAAATGTCCCTAATGTATCTGACTCTCCTACCACCACTGGTGTATTCCAAGCACCCACCACTTTCTGTGTAAGAAACCTACCTCTGACATCTCAACTAAACCTTCTTCCAATTACCTTAAAGTTATGCCTCCACATGATAGCCATTTCCATCCTGAGAAACAATCTCTGGCTATCCACTCGATCTATGCCTCTCGTCATCCTGTACGCCTCGTCCTTCTTCACTCCAATGAGAAAAGGCCTCACTCCCTCAAACTTTCTCCATAAGAGATGCCCTTCGGTCCAGACAGCATTCTTTTAAGTATCCTCTTCAACCTCTCGAAAGCTTCCACATCCTTCTCTGGGACGAGGCCATCACTGGCTATATAGCATTTATTGCCCATCCATGGTTTCTCTTGAAGTCTTTGGTACAACTGAATGGCTTTGTTGGTCATTTCAAAGAGCAACTGAGAGTTAAACACAGTGTGTGGATCTGGAGTCCCATGTAGGCCAGACCAGGTAAGGATTGCAGATTTCCTTCCCTGAAGGACATCAGTGTATCAGATGGGTTTTTCTGACAATCAACAATGTTTCATGGCCATCAGTAGACTCTTTGTTCCATTTTGTTTGAATGATCTCAAAGTCCACCATCTGCCATGCCAGGGTTCAAACCCAGATCCCCAGAACATGAGCTGAGTTTCTGGATGAATAGTCTAGCAATAATCCCACTCGGCCATTGCTGCCATTGTCTCCCCTTAAAGTGGGCCAGATAAACAGAAAAGAAGAATTTTTAAAGCAGCAGATGAAGTTGTGGGACTGTTTCTGTTCGAAGGTGAATCATTCAAAGCAAAATGTAGTGTTTTTCCTTTCAAGGTAATTAAAAGGGTTATTTAGGGAACATATTCAGTTGATACTCCTGACTGTAGGAAAAGCATCAATTGTTGTTTACTTGGATGATGTTGTAATACATAGTACAACGTGGAAAATTATAACATTTTACAAATATTCCACAGCTCCGGGGAACAAGTGAATTTGCGAAAGCCAAGATGATGTTGTGGGATGTGTGTGGGACAAGGGCAGGTGTCACACAGAACAGGAAAAACAAAAGCTTTCATTGACTTTCACGCAAAATGAGAGAAAATGAGACTTTTGGGCACGTGTGGATTTTACCAAAATTTCGATTTAAGTTGAGGACAATAGACGCACCCTTGATGTATTGATTGGAAGGAAGTCAGCCAGGTGGACCTCATAAAATATGAGTTCCCTGATTGGGGCTGTTAATCTGGTCTAATCAAGGAGCCCTGGCTGACAGACATATAAACAGGAGTGTCAAATATCCTGTTCATTCTGAAAGCTGGCTCTGAGGGAGGATCAGTGCGAAGGACTTTCCACAAAGGGTGACTTGGTGAGGGATTCCAGTCTCTGTGGAGTTATTTCAGTGGTGTTGAGAGAGAAGTATGCTCCTGAAAAAAAAATCGCTTGTAACAGTCATCTTTGAGTTGGGGTAAACATTTCTGACATCATCCTGTTAGTTCTGAAGATTGACTCATTTTATCCTACTGTCAAAGAGTAGGCCCCAGGATGTGGAAAAAATGTGTTATTGATTCTGGCCAAATTATATCGGGGTGGTTGAAAAGCAATCAATAGTTCTCCTGACAGCTTGTGGAGCCACAGTTTGTTTTGTTCTGAGGAGAGTAACTTTCACTGAGGCATCAGATACTAAAACCTTTCAAGAGTTTGTGGATTTAGTTAAGAGAAATTATGATCCCAAGTCTCCTCTAATTCTGAAATGCTCCTGGTTTGGCAATTCAAGAACCAGGGGAATCCATATCAGGATTTTTTACTGGACTAAGACAACTGAAAGTGGCATGTGATTTTGATTTAACCCTTAAGGCGGTGTTGAGAGACCATTTGGTGTTTGGGATTAATGATGTAACCATGCAAAAGCACCTACTAGCTGAAGCTCAACTGGACTTCAAAGTGCACAACAACTGTCTTTATCATGGAAAATGTGGCAAGTTGGGCAAGCGTGTTGCAAGGCGTCCTGATGGAAATGATCCCCCGCACCAGGCCGATTGATCTTAGGGAACACTACTTGAGTGAAGGCAATTGCATAGCCTCACTCAGGGCATACCCTGAACAGAGGGACTCGAGATCAGCCCACAGTAAAACCCCAGAACAAAGCCAGGCCTCAGCCAAACAATTAAAACTGTCTTCAGGATCCGGGCCAACAGGCCACTATAGTTGATGCCGGTATTCGACTCGAAACAGAAAAAGAATCCCACTGCACCTAAACTGGGTAAGAGAGCTCATAGTCCAGGAGAGTGCACACCTTGGGAAAATCCACCTACATCTGATTTGGAACAGTTACGTTTATTGGCAACATCCAAATCAGAACCAATCAAAATAAACATCTGGTTAAATGGTCCCCCGCTTCTAAAGGAGCCCGATACTGGTGTGGGTGTTTCAGTGATGACAGAACCAGTGTTTAACATTATTCACTCTGGACTCCAACCCGTAAGTTTGTGCAATACCTCACCGAGACTAACAAGTTACACTGGGTAACCTTTACAGATTAAGGGCCTCTTATGAGAACCAGTTGGTTCATTTGCCACTGACTATAGTATGCAGCAAGCTTGAAGAGGCTAAAATTGGTTGAGAAAGATTCACCGAGATTGGCTCAATATTCTCCAATTGGAAAATGGCTGCCTGAGTCCGAATGAAACACCTGACATTTTTCAGGAAGCTCCCGGGACTATCAGGGGAGACAAGGCCACTGTGCATGTTGACCAGGAAGTAATTCCAGAAGGCTGGAAGGCCCAGCCAGTGCCATTTGCCTCAAACTGGAGGCAAAAATCAGATGGCTGGAAGGCAAGGAAGCATCAGACCAGTGCAGTTTACAGAATAGGCAGCCCCGGTCATACCAGTTGTGAAACCCTTTGGTCAGTTTGCCATTTGTGGGTATTTTAAACAAATGGTAAACAGCTTTTCACAGCTGGATAAATACCCAATCCCTCATAGTGAGATATATTCACAAAGCTGGAAGGGGGCGCTGTCCTTCATGAAGCTGAACATGACCCGTGTGTATTTGTAATTGCAGTTAGATGAGGATTCCCAGAAATATTCTACAATTAATACCCATAAAGGTTAGTACCAGTACACGATACTGCCATTTGGAGTAACATTAGCCTGGGTAGTTTCTCAATGGACAATGGAGAACATGTTACAAGTTCTCGCCACATGGTGGCATTTATCTCGATGACATGCAAATACCAGGGAAGATTAACAAGGAGCACTTAAAGAACTTGGACAAAGTCCTTAGATGTTTCTCCCAGGTGACCATGTACCTTAGAAGGGAAAAATGTGAATTCCGGGTACCCCAAGGGACCTACTTGGGCTCCAGAGTCAACAAGACCAGGTCACACCCATTGGAAGATAAAGTGAGAGCAAGCAATTGCGCCCTGTTGTCATCTGACTTCTGACCTTCTTCAGGGGACAAAGTTTGGTTGAGGAACCACAGGAATGGCTCTGCATGGGTAAGCTACATGGTCAACACGAGGTCAGGTCCTGTGATGTATAAAGTTCTGGTCGGTCCAATGGTCCTGAACAAGGACATGGACCATATGAAAGCTGCAAACTCACAAACAGTGCAGAAACAATCCATGCCCGGCTCCTTGGCAGTGTTTCTAATTGTTCAGGAACCCGTGCATTCTGCCTGTCCATCAAGCATGGGGCGGCACGGTGGCTCAGTGGTTAGCACTACTGCCTCACAGCACCAGAGTCCCAGGTTCGATTCCAGCCTCGGGTGACTGTTTGTGTGGAGTTTGCACATTCTCCCCCTGTCTGTGTGGGTTTCGTACTGGTGCTCCCGTTTCCTCCCACAGTCCAAAGATGTGCAAGTCAGATGAATTGGCCATGCTAAATTGTCCATAGTGTTAGGTGCATTAGTCAGAGGGAAATGGGTCTCGGTGGGTTACTCTTCGGAAGGTCGGTGTGGACTGGTTGGGCCGAAGGGCCTGTTTCCACACTGTAGGGAATCTTGCTTTGAAGATCCTTCGGAATCTGAATTGGACACAGCGGATATCGCTGCCTCAGTGCCTTTGATGTCTGGAGAGGAGAAGGAATTTCTTCCAAGACAATCCAGGCACAAGAGGTGAGCGGCTGGGTGTTCCACACTGCCCATATCGGGGGCAGAGTTGGAGGGACCTGACCCAGTGCTCAAACATTCCAGGAGGATCTATGAAGAAAAGAACTGGCTTCTGTCCTCGGATGCAGGCGGGGAAGGATGGAGTGATTGTAACGAGGTCAGCCAGGTGCACCTTATAGAATATCAGTTCCCCGACTGGGGCTGTTAATCTGGGCCAATCAAGGAGACCTGGCTGACTGAAAAAACAGGAATGTCAGAGGTTCTGTTCACTCTGAGAGCTGGCTCTGAGGGAGCTGGATCAGTATCATGGATTGTCCACATGTAAATAAAGGGGGACTTCATGATGGATACCAGCCTCTGGGGAGTTATTTCACTTGAATAATTTGTTACAAAAATGAATAAAGATGGAATGGTCTACAGAATGATGCCAGGCAGCCTTTGAAAAACGAAAAGTAATTTTAACAACTGAATCTGTATTAAGTGCGTTGAAGTGTAATGGACCATTTCAATTAGCAGGAGATGTTAGTGATTTGGGGATTAGAGCAGCTCTCTTACAGGACGATGAGGCTGGAATGGAGAGGCCTATGGCCTATCTTTCAAAAACGTGGAACCAACATCAGAAATGCTGCTTGATGATAGAAAAGGAAGCATTGTGATCAGTTCTTCAACACGTTGAAGATTATGTTTGACATGGAAACACTGAGACTGTGTGTTTTTTCCTAATCATAATCTGCTTACTTTTGAACAAAAAAATTAAAACTAAGACTCCAAGGTTGTGCAGGTGGAGCTTAGATCTGCAGCTGTCTAAACGTTGTACATATTGTTGGGAAAGCAAAACTAATTGCTGATGCTTTATCCTGAATGTTCAGAGTGGTCTGGCAGGCTAAAAACTAAATATCCAAGGCTGGATTAAATATGTCCCAGGTTTATGTGTGAGGCGAAAGAGGAAATAGTCAGGATGTTTGCAAAACATTTCACTTCTTCTCTGGCTACTGGAGAGGTATAGTTAGACTGGAGGGAAACCAATGTGGTACCGCAATTCAAAAAGGGAGCAAGGGATAAACCAAGTAACTACAGTCCTCTCAGTCTCACCTCAGGAGGGGAGAATCAATTGGAAACAATTTTCAGTGACAGAATTAATCTACAGTTGGAGAGGAAGGGATGTATTAAAAACAGAAAACACGGTTTTGTTAAGGAGAGGGAGGCAGAAGACAAGAAAGTGTCGGCTGGTTCACCTGACCTCAGTCATTTGTGAGATTTTAGTTTTTATATTATCAAGAATAAGATTTAGAGCACTTGGAAATACATGATGAAATTCACCTGGGTCAACATGACTTTGTTAAGGTGAGGTCATATCTGGCAAATCTGTTAGAATTCTTCAAGATGGTAACAAGTAAGTTAGACTAAGGACAGCCAGTGGATATGGTCTATTTGGGAGGTTGCAGAAGGACTTGGAGAGGATACAAGAGTGGGCAAAGAAGTGACAGATGGATGATAATGGGGAAATGTGAAGGGTTTTGTACTTTGTTTGGAAGAAAAGAGTTGTAGATTTTGGAGTCCTGATTCAGGATTCCCTTAAGGGTAGCATG
Source organism: Chiloscyllium punctatum (assembly GCF_047496795.1). Lineage (NCBI taxonomy): Eukaryota > Metazoa > Chordata > Chondrichthyes > Orectolobiformes > Hemiscylliidae > Chiloscyllium > Chiloscyllium punctatum. Next base: position 8,602,362 of record NC_092740.1, read on the forward strand.
CAGGTTCACTTGGCAGTTAGGAAGGCAAATGCAACATCAGCATTCATCTTGATAGAGCTGAATATAAGAGTCTGAGATGGTAAGAGGATATAGATGAGCTGGTCTGATAGATTGAGCAGTTACAAATGGAATTCAATGTGGATATATATGAGATGATGCACTTGGGCAGGACAAACAAGGCAAGGGACGACATGGTGAACAACAGCACCTTGAAAAGCACAGAGGATGAAAGGGACATTGGTCCATATGTACTGGTCACTTAAGTGAGCAGCACAGGGGGATAAAGTGGTTCAAAAGGCCGATGGAAGGTTTGCCTTTATTATTGTCACTTCTCAGTCAGTTCTGTCCCAGTATCTCTCTGAAACCTGGGTGTGCCTGCAGTGTTCTGTATCTCCCCTCACTCTCTGGAAAGTCACATGAGTTTCTGTGGGCTCTGTCCCACACAGAGCTCTGATGGGAATGTTTTGGCAGTTTCAGGTAAGCAACGTTATCCTGCCTTCATTTTTTTAAAAAGGAAGTTATTTCTCCCTGATGAAGAAACCAAGGTGAAGGAAAAGGCTCATTGTGGTGAACAGCAACAGCTTTGCGAAATAAATACCAGGCAGCAGACAGGTCATCAAGGAGGAAGCAAATCCATGATTAACAAAATAGATTAGAAAGGTCAGTGTTAGAAAATACTTAATGTTTCCCTGTACCGAGACTGAGGAGGACTGCAGAAAGACACACATAGAGACACCTCATCATCAATACTGCAGCATTTCACCCTTCTCACTCGCTTCCTCTTGTCCTTTCACAAAAATCTACAAAAGGTACTTGACTTCCTGTGCACTGCCAAAGGAATATTGATCAATCATACATGAAAGGAACCAGAAAGGGAAGTCTGTGTACAGTCAGTAGCAGAGAGAGTGAAAAGACTGTTTTGAAAGTGAGGCACCAATCATAGCCACTCCAGAATAGGAAATATTGCACCAGTTTCCAATAAATTTCTCAAAATCCTCATTCTCAACATCAAATACTATGAGAACTGGGGAAGCACTGGGTTAAATACACAGTAAAGCTCCTCTGCACATTACTGCCAGCACGGTGGCTCAGTGGTTAGCACTGCTGCTTCACAGCACCAGGGACCTGATTCAATTCCACTCTTTGGCAACTGTACAAACCCTACAGAGACATTCTCCCTGTGTCAGCATGGGTTTTCCTCTGCGTGCTTTCATTTTCTCCCACAGTCCAAAGGTGTGCAGGTGAGGTGTATTCACCATGGGAAATGCAGGGATAAGGGAGGGGGTTGGATACAGGTGTGATGTCTTTCAGAAGGTGAGTGTCGACTTGATAGGCCGAATGCCGTGCTTCCACACTCTAGGGATACTATGGTTCCATGAGACATTGTCCCTGTCAAACACTCCCAGGACAGGAGCACCCCTGGATCAGACAAAGGATAATATGGATCCCTCTTTATTGCTGAAGAGAGAGGGACTGGAGACACAGACGCTGGCTGCTGTCCTGGACCTTCTGAACTGAACACACCTCGTGGAGCTAAGGACTGACCCAGGACCAGAGATCTCTGGTGAGTTCATCACCACTCCCAGGTGTAAAAAGATGCACAGAGAGTCTGGGTTGTACTGACACTGCTGACATACACACACAGAGGAACCTCAATTATCCGGCATTCAATTATCCGAATTTCAGATTATCCGAACAAGGTCGCAAAGACCTGATGCTTGGCTAAACTATGTCATCCACCATGAACAGAATCAATTAACAGAATGAAACACTCCCTGCCTGTGTCATTAGGATATTTATTTCTGATCCATTTAGAACCAAATATAGAACTGAACAGAATGAGGGAGATTTGCAATATTTGTTGTGGCTGCTGAAGCCAGGGTGTGGTTTGCATGTTATTTCTACAGGCCCCACAATTGCCTTCTCAATGCTCCAAAGCTTGGGGGCTGTCTCTTGTGTTTCTTTGGCTCGGTCCAAGCTGCACCAAGTTTGTTGGAGTATTTTTACATACCTCTGTCATTCCAGGAGGAAAACAGCCTGGGATAGAGCAGAAAGGGTCAAGACGGAGAGTGTGCTGCTGATTATTCGGTTCCTCATCCCTTATATGGAGAGCATCCTGACTCTGACTGCCCCGAGCAGGGCCAGGACAGATCGGAGGCTGCACTCGGCTGAGTGTACCAGGGGCCCCTGAGAAAGGCTGTCTCCCTGACTCAACTGGGGATGGCTGACAACTGTAAGAAGCTTCCTGTGTCTGTGAAAAATGCTGAATGTGATTAGTGAGTATGAGATGGGCTGGAGGGCACCAACTTGGCCCACAATGGCATTTTGAATTTAATTTTAAATTTGCTCTGAATTTTGTAACAATCTCCAAGTTATGGTTTGGTTCTTTATTTTTATTAGTTGTTTCAGGACCACAACTCCAAAGAAATGTTTCAGTATCAACTTGCTGACCTCCAGTCCCCACATCTGTAGTGATTGGAACCAGGTTGATCTCACTGCCCACCAGGTCCTTGATTGGGATTGTTAACCCAGGCCAATCAGGAGAACCCTGGCTGACCTCGGAGATCAGAAGCTCTGAGCTGGTTGGCCACAGCCTGTGTACTGTGTACAGGGAACTGAAGGGTGACTCAGTAACGGGATCCCGGTCTGTCGGCAGTCATTTCCACATCATTAATTACCGACCTGCTCCTTGTGGCATCCCCCACATCCAATTCTATCCCAGTTTTACCAAGGGCTATTCCTGAACTAATTCACCACTCACTGGAAAACCACTGAAAGTCTGATATCCCTTGTGCCCACAACATCTTGTGGTCAGATGGGTCAGCCAAAATAATGAACTTATGATGGACAATAACAAACTTACCATGGAGTTCCAAAAGATGGACAATGATTAAAGCATGCTGGGAAATCGAACCCAGCCTTGACTAAAGTGACTGTGCTAATCCACATGCTGCAGGATCCAGACAGGCTACAGCTGCTCACAGACGGTTTATAAACAAACCTGACAGCTACAGACCCTGCAATACACACCTGAAGTTGGACTTGAATGGGACAATGGAATGTCAGCCTCGGCACAATTGGGAGCAGGGAGTCATTCAATAGACATGGAGGTGCCTAGTACCCTTATTTGGAGGAGGCTACATGCACCCAGCACCGACCATGATGGACACCTAAAGACCACCCTGGCATCAATGTGCCAACACCTGGTTGGGTCTGATTGATCAGGGCAATCAAACCTGGTCAATCCATTGGCAGCTCGTCAAGACCCTCCCAAAAGGGCGGGATGGCTCTGAAGGATTAGAATCATCGCAAAACCCCACTCAGAGCAGTAACCCGAGAATAACCACTGAAAGATAAGACACCTCCAAGGCCATCGGAAGAAGAAGAAGACATCACCGTGTGGAGCACCCTTCCAGTGGGATGGGATACGGTCACACCAGGTTAAGCTAAAACATAAGATAGTTTGTTGTGGATTTTTTGTTAGTTTATGGTATACTTTATTGTTCTAATATTGATTGAGTTCAACAACCAAATATTTTTGTCTCGTAGGGTTAACTTCCAGTTCTTTTGCTGAATATAAGATTTTAAACACACTGTGTGGCAGGTATAACAAATTGGCACCCCAGATGTGACCTCGATATGTCGTGCCTTTGTTGCTCTGAAATCGAATCCTGTCCAACCTGACCCTCCGTGCGATTTTGCCATAGCCAGTTGTTAAGAGGACAGCTGTCCCACACCAAGGTCAGGAGTCCCAAGTGAATCAATCCGAATAGAAAGGTCAAAACTGAACTGTTCTTGAAAAGGTAAAGACAACAGGTTTTTACTTCTAGTCCAGCAAACAACTGTTTCTGTGTGTGTTTGGGGTCGGTCAGGTAAAACACCGAAAAGTCGGGAGAGACCCAGTGGTATTAGGACCAAGAAAGTTACAACAGCGGTACCCTCAGTCCATTCCACCCCCGATACTCTTTCTGTTTAATTGAAATGGCAAAGAAAGGGACCAGAGCAGAGGATTGTCCCGTATGGGAAACAAAACTGAGACAGTACGTCAATGACAAAAAGCAGCCGATTTGGGCAGAATGATGTAATGTTAAGATGGAACCAGGATTCCTCGGGCAGAAGTATTGGGATCGTCTTAGAAAAGCTCAAGGGAATCAGGTTTCCAGACTTAGTAGATCACAGTGATCATGTGCTGCTTCGGGCAGTTATTAGGGACAGAGCAGGAGTTAAAAATTGTCTGTAAGGAGCTAGAGGACGCTGCACGTGGAGCAATTTCAGCCCCAGTGTGAGCGAGGATATAGGATACTCAGCACGCAGTGTTGGAGAAAGAAGTAAACCAATGGAAGAGCAAATGTCTGGATTTACAAGCTGCAGTTAAAGTATGAGACCAGGCAGACACAAGAACGTAAGAACTCGGAGCAGGAGTAGGCCGTCTGGCCCCTCGGGCCTGCTCCACCTTTCAATAAGATCATGGCTGATCTATTCATGGCCTCAGCTCCACTTACCCACCCTCTCACTGTGACCCTTAATTCCTTTATTGTTCCAAAAAAATCTCTTCACTGTCAAAGTATTGATGAAGTCATGTCAACCACTTCACTGGGCAGGGGGTTCCCACAGATTCACAGCCCTCTGGGTGAAGATGTTCCTTCTCAATTCTGTCCTAAATCTGCTCCCCCTAATCTTGAGGCTCTGCTCTCTTGTCCTAGTTTCACCCACCAGTGGAAACATCCTCTCTATTTCTATCAGATCTATTTCCTTCATAATTTTTTAGATGTTTCTATAAAATCCCTCCTTGCTCATCTCAATTCTAACGAATATAATCTCAGTCTACTCAGTCTCTCCTCATAAGCCAACCCCCTCAACTCCAGAATCAACTCAGTGAACCTCCTCTGTACCCCCTCTACTGCCAGTGCATCCTTCCTCAAGTAAGGAGATCAAAACTGCACGCAGTACTCCAAGTATGGCCTCACCAGCACCTTGTACAGCTGTAACATTACCTCCTTGCTTTTAATCTCAATCCCTTTAGTAATGAAGGACAAAATTCCATTTGCCTTGCTAATTACCTGTTTTACCTGCAGACTAACCTTCTGTGATTCATGTACAAGGACTCCCAGGTCCCTCTGCATAGCAGCATGCTGCAACTTCTCATCATTCAAATAATCCTCCTTTTTCCCGTAACTCTTCCCAAAACGGGATGACTTCACATTTATTAACATTGTATTCCACCTGCCACACCTTTGCCCACTCACTTAAGTATCTCTGCAAAGTTTCACAGTCCTCTGCACACTTTGCTCTGCCACACATCTTTGTTTCATCTGAAAACTTGGACACACGACACGTGGCCCCCAACTCCAAGTGAAGAAGCAGGCAGCTGCAGATCATATCAAGTGTCTGCAGGAAATTGACTAATTAAAATCACAGCTTTCCAGTCGAAATGGGATAATGTGCCCATTCGGAGAGGTTAGAGAAGAAAAAGAATAAAGGATAGACTGGGATGAGCTCAGGGAAGACGGTCAACAGTGTACCAGGAGCACAGAGGTTTGGGGTCCATCCCCACCTTCCCAGAGGAGTCTCCTCCTTCAATGCCCCTGGGAACACTCCCGGTCACACTGAACCCGATAACAATTGAAAGGCAGTTCGGGGACCCGAAGGACCTGCCCCCAATCACATACATCACCCCATTTACCACTGCACAGTCTGCAGAGATTAGGGCAGCATGGTGGCTCAGTGGATAGCACTGCTGCCTCATAGCACCAGGGACCTGGGTTCGATTCTAGCCTCAGGCAACTGTCTGTGCGGAGTTGGCACATTCTCCCCGTGTCTGCCTGGGTTTGCTCCGGCTTCCTCCTGCAATCCAAAGATGTGCAGGTTAGCTGAATTAGCCATGCTACATTGCCCATAGTGGTCAGGGATGTGTAGGTTGGGTGTTTATTGGGATGGGGTAAATATTGGGAAGGGGAATGGGTTTGATTGGTTTACTGTTTGGACTGTCAGTGTGGACTTGTTCAGCTGAAGGGTCTGTTTCCACATTGTACAAAGAACAAAGAAAATTTACAGCCCAGGAACAGGCCCTTCAGCCCTCCACGTCTGGAGAGGTCCTACTCTATGGGTGGCACGGTGGCTCAGTGGTTAGCACTGCTGCCTCACAGCACCAGGGTCCCAGGTTCGATTCCAGTCTTGGGTGACTGTCTGTGTGGAGTTTGCACATTCTCCCTGTGTCTGCGTGGGTTCCCTCCGGGTGCTCTGATTTCCTCCCACAGTCCAAAGATGTGCAGGCCAGGTGAATTGACTTTGCTCAATTGTCTATAGTGTTAGGTGCATTAGTCAGAGGGAAATGGGTTGGGTTGGGTTACTCTTCGCAGGGTCGGTGTGGACTGGTTGGCCCAAAGAGCTTGTTTCCACACTGTAGGGAATCGAATCTAATTCTAAAGATAGCAAAAAATATTCCTGAATTTGAACCATCCACTGATCCTTATACATTCTATAAGAAGGTCAGGCAGCAGAACATTTTACAGGGTCTGGACGAGAGGCAGGAGGTGAAACTTATTGTAATGTGTTTGAGCCAGTCAGCACACCCCATGATCCCAGCCCCAGCAAATGTAGGAGACAGAGCCCTTGTCAACATGAAAAAGCCAATCCTGACAGTGATCGGTTATAATAGAGGGGACCCCGTCGACGGATTGGATAAGGGTAGGCAAAAGAAAGGGACACACCCAATTGTCTTTGCCGGTTGCTTTGGTTACACATCACAGGGGTTTCTGGAGAGTTAGACAGGGGTCAGTTATCCGAGGCTGACTCAGCCAAGTGGGTGAGGACTTTAGTTTCCCAGGGCACTGAGGAGAGCAGGAAGGTGTGTGTGAACTTCAATGCTGCAGAGGCGAGACACAGTGAGGCATGGGTTCTGAGGAAAATGTCCTGGGTGTGGGAGATTAACCAACCCCGTACCCTCAATGCCAACCTTTGAGGCATCCGCACGACGGTGTCAGGCTTCTGCCTCCCTGATATAGGTCTGTGACACGAAGTGGGATGGTGCAGATTGGCCACTAGTCAACAGCGAGGTCGGAGGTCGCCCTGTCAAATTCCTTTGGGATACCGGAGATTCCGACACAACCCTGAACACCTCGAGATTTAAAAATATACCCTGGCGGACAACAGGGACTATTGCTTTAAATGGATTGACTAGTCATGTACAGGAGGGGTACGTTACTGAATCGATAGAATTTAAACTGGGTGATATTACATGCCAGTGTCCTGCTATTTTAATCAACCCGGGGGGCGGTGGGGGGGGGCGGGGGGGGGAACCACATACTTGGCATCGATTATCTGATGAGGTGTAATTTTAGATTTGACCCAGTGAATGCCTGTATAGGGAAGTTACCTCCAGCCATTAACATCCCATCCATCATCTCAACAAGTCCTTATGCTAATCGAGTCAGTACAACAGGAAAGTTCTGGTTTAATCCTCTGACAATGACCAAGGATCTGGCTGTGGGAGAGATAGCTACAAAACGCAAAGGCATATTGGCCCAGCACAAACATGACTGTGAGCATATCCCTGGACAGGTGATAATTGAGGGGCCCAACCCTGAAACCACAAAAACTGGTTTCCCCAGACAGGCAGAGGGGGAGGTGGCCAAGGTGATTGACAGTCTGTTACAGCAAAGAATACTGGGACCTGTAGCCTCCACTAATAATGTTCCCATTTGGCCAATCAGCAAACCAGATGGGTTTAACCATTGATTACAGACAGCTTCATAAAGTCAACCCCCCCCCCCCTTCACTGCACCAACAGTCACCACAATAATGAGGAAAGTCCCACAAGTGACGTACTTCACAGGACTTGATATCAGTCATGGTTTCTGGTCCATATCCTTAAATAGGTCCTGCCAGGACAAATTCACTTTGATCTTCCAGGAACAGTAGTACACCTGGACATTTCTATCCCAAGGATTTCATAACTTGCACTCGATTTTTCACAGATGGTTAGCCAAGGGACGAGAGATGTTTTCCCGGCCTGACTGCCTCATACAATATGTAGAGTTTAGATCAGAGTGGTGCTGGAAAACCACAGCAGGTCAGGCAGCAGCTGAGCAGCAGGAAAATTGACATTTCGGGCAAAAGCCCTTCATCGGCTCTATTCCTGATGAAGGGCTTTTGCCCGAATCGTCGATTTTCCTACTCCTCGGATGCTGCCTGACCTGCTGCGCTTTTCCAGCACCATTCTGATCTAAACTCTAGTTTACAGCATCTGCAGGCCTCACTTTTGCCTCATACAATATGTAGACGACCGATTTGTGTAAACAGAGACAAAGAAGGAGCACATTCAGCTCCAAGGCGAATTACTTGATCTATTACACAGGCTAGGATGCAAAATTAATCTGAAAAAGACACAAATTCTACAGCCTCGGGTCACATCCTTGAGAATGATAATCACCCACAGGAAAAGGGAAATAGACCAAAAGTGATTAGAGACCGTAGAACGACTCCCACTCCCCCGAGATGGTCATGGACTTTGATCCTTCCTTGGGTTAGTGGGATAGTGCAGGAACCACATTGATGGGTTCACCATCAAAGCAGCCCCAGTCTCAGATTTACTGATAAAGAACGCTGCCTGGAATTGGACTCCTCAACACACAGAGGAGTAACTGAGTTAAAACACGCCCTCACAACAACACCCGCCTGACTAGTTCCCAACCCTGATTTACCAGACGTCCTCGAAGCTGCAGCCACAGACCAGACGATAGCTGCTGTTCCACTGCAAGAGTGACACGGTAGGCAAGGGCCAGGAACTTATGCCTCCAGGGTCCTACAGCCCGTGGAGCAAGGGCTTTCCATGTGGGAATGGCACCACCACACACAGTCTTTTGGGCAGGCCAATACTTTGACTACATTATTGGTTTAAACCCACTGCCCATACTGACTGAACATACACCAATCTAGCTCCTGCTAGACAGTCCAATCAAAGATGGCTCAGTGAGACAGATTCGAGCCACACGATGGACTCCACTGCTTCAGAGTTGGGACATTACGGTCAAACGTACCAAGGTGCCCAGCTTCCTAGCTGATGGCCTGAATTATGGAGGAGACCCACATGACTGCCAAATCACAGCCACAAAACACCCCACCGGCCCTTTTATGACCCAAACAGCAGGGAAAACGATTAGGGATGAGACAAGAGAATAACCAAGCAGACACAGCCATCGGAATTTATGTAGGTGGAGCCTCCACTGGACAGGATGGCATGTGGATCACCGGCTGTGGGATATACATGACCAACACTCAGGGACAGCTATTGGTTCAATTAGCCTGAAAATTACCCAGACAGCTCAGTGCCCAGGCTGTGGAACTAGCAGCTGTGGCTTATGTAGTTCGCCCACTCCAACCTGGTCCTCCACCAACAGGTATATTTTCCAACAACATGTGTGTGTGCAACAGCCTCACTGAATTCTTACCACTCTGGGAAGCAAAGGGTTAATTTCTGCCAATGGGAAATGACTACCAACAGCCCCCTTTATTTCAGTACGGACTGCAGTCTGCCCGTGGAAGGCAATACAGTATAATTAAAGTTAAACACTACCACAAGACATCCCCAGAAGGTAACTACAGAGCAGGTGAATTCCCCCAAAAAAGGACTCATATAGGAACATTGTGTTAGTTACCTGTAGGTGAGCAGGCCAATGCAGTCACTGTCAATCAGACTAACGTAGAAGACCTTAGACAAGAGCAGCATCGTGATGACCCATTGAAACAGATTGTGGCAGGGATTTATCCAGATGCCTAAGCCTGGTGGAAAGATTCCCTGCAAGTACGTGATGGGTTAGTCCAAAAGGCAGGATTCGATGTAGTCCTGACTCAGGACAGGAACCACATTATTTACCAATTCCATGATGGGCTTGGGCACCAGGGTTGTCTACCTGTTCGGACTTGACCTATCAGAGCCTGCCCTCACTGCCCTCCCCCACAAAAAGCCAGACAGCACCTCCCCCACAATAGCAAAGGCACTTAGCTGGCAGTAGCCGTCCAGTTAGGGACGAGAAATAAACTAAGTAAGGCTTACTTCAATCGCAAAGTTAACCGTGTCGAGAATCCCACAGGATAGCAAGTAATGCACCAGGTCTATGAGCCAAGTTCCTTCCTTTCCCCTAAATATTCCAATCCACTTATGGTGGGGGATTAAGCTAGCCCCTCAGTGTATAAGATTCTACTAGCCACGGGTAAAACTGGCTGGTACCACAGAAACCAGTTAAAAGCCTTTGGCACACAACACAGCCACTCTCACCACCTTAGTGTATGGAAGGCAGATGACACAGTTTCAGACCAAATAACAAGACCAAAGACACCCCATAACACATCCTCAGGGCACCCACCCCTGATGGAAATGATACACTTCCATCACCGGCAGCAGTCACCGGCAGCAGATTCCACATCCAAGGGACCCCCGACCAGTTTAAATGACCCAATAGGAGAGTGTCCAACAGATTGGCATCACACACTACTCAGTGACAACACGGACATGTCACAGATTCCCGAGACCCCCCGACAGATCGGCAAACTGAACATTCCTAACTCAGTATAACTCAGACACTTAACGGTATCCCCGTACCATGGACATGAGACTCACTCAGAACAGACTCACTCAGACTGTCAGGCAGCAGTTCCTGATGACTCCAAAAGAGGAGGGACAGTAAACCAACAGGGAAACCCAGAGCAGACGAGATCAGACCCCCAGACGGTAATTCCAGATGTCTCCAATAGGGGGCATGGCACAGCCCATGTCTGGGAACCGAGAGAATTCCAGACGAAACAAAACTGACGCAAACTCCCAGGTGGCAATTCCACATTTCCCCAATAGGGCGACTGAGAGCACACCAATAGGAGAAAAAGAGGATTTGATACGGACACCCCAGAGACAGAGGATTCAGACTCTCTGTTTGGTGTCTCTTTGACAAATTCACTGATTCAGTGATCCAAGTGATGAAACAGCTCCTGACAGCCACTCAAGGGAAGGTGCAACTGTTTCTGGTGATCAAAACTCTCATGCAGCTCACACCTCTTCCTGCTTTATTCCTCTGCACGCTGAGGAATTTAACCAAGTTATAATTCTTCAATTTTCTGCTCATTGGATAGAATCTCCAAGTCAGATTCTTCATGGTACCTTCACTTTCATCTTCATTTCTATGACCCACATTTAAAGTGGTCTCTGTCAGTCAGGCCAGCTTCATTTTGGTTTATATTTTGATGATTGATCTCTTGAAATCCCCGACACATTCACTCGTCTTTGAAACATTGGTCTTCATGACCACCTCGTCTCAGATTTTGTTTTTCTCCTAACCACATCATGGTCAGGTCATTTAAACAGTCCTAACCTCTACCGCTAGAAACCAAGGTTGGAGCCTAATAGGCCTCAAAACCCAATCTAACATTCCACCTGGGATTCACATTACCATGTTTTGTTTTTGTTTTAAAAAAAGTGGGGGAGGGTTAGATCATATACATCCTGAGCATATCCATTGTATTGTATCAAAACAGTTCAGCTATTAAACAAGGATAACAACAGATCTCTCCACAGGGTAACCACAGACCGCAAACAAGAGCTATTTCATCACATCAAACAATCCAGGATGCACTTATCAATTCATTGCCGCTTTCAGTGGTTGGGATAGTTTGTTTGTTTTTATCGTAAAGTACTTAAACGGACCCATTAAGGCAAGCACTTGAGAATTCTTTGTTCAGTTAAGTAGATCAGACCAGTGTAGACATCCTGTGGTTACCCCCTGCTGTGCACTCTGTGCGGTAGGGTACTTGAAACTGGCCCTTCAAGGTTAGTCCCCAATGACTCTGCTTCCACCACCACAACTGGCAATGCATTTCATACATTCACAACTCTCTGCATAAAGGACCTGCCTCTGACGTCTCCTTTATATCTTCAAACTATGAGTTCTCGTACCAGTCAATCCTGCCCTGGGGAAAAGTCTCTGGCTATTGCCTCTGTCTATTCCTCTCATTATTTTGTACGCCTTGATCAGGACTCCTCTCTCCCTCCTTTTCTCCAGAGAGAAAAGTCCAAACTTATTCAACCTTTCTTCATAAGGCAAGCTCTCCAGTCCAGGCAGCATCCTGGCAAACCTTCTTTGCACCCTCTCCAAACCCTCTGTATCTTTACTATAGTAGGGCGACCAGAACTGGACACAATATTCCAAGTGTGGTCTATTACATATGGATGGATACTATTATGCCTCACTGAGGTAGCATGTTGGAAATCAAGTTGCATTATTCCCTGAGTTGTCACAAAAGTTAGTTTCTCCTGAGTTTTAGACTAAAGATGACAGAAAGCACAGACTAGGTTTCTGGACTTCACAAGGGTTACTATTTATCACACATAAGTAGATTCTAATTCCACAGAAAAATGATGGACCATTGAGCTATAACACCATTTGTTCAAACTCTAAGATGCTCATGAACCAAGTCCCCTAAAAAGCAAGCACATATTGTACACACACACACATACACACAAACACACACACACAGAAACACACACAGAAACACACACAGACACAGACACACACTCACACACACAGACATACATACACACAGAGACACATACACGTACACGTGCACACACACACACACACAGATACACACAGTCGTGCACGTGCACACACAGACACACACACAGAAACTAAACATCAATCTTTGAGTGGAAGGAACACACAGAAAACAGTTTCGTCGATCCCTGTTCACGGGATTCGCTGAGATGATTCTTGAGCTGATCAGAATGCTGCTTCCCCAGATGCTGTCACTGGTTTACTAGAGATACAGTCTGTGGTTTATGAAAGGTCTGGCTTACTCATTAAAGGTCAAAACTTTCTGCAGCTGCTGAAGGAAAAGACAATCAGCTGGTTATCCTCAGATTTAAAGTCGCTTTTCCTGCCAGGAACAGAGCTGATGATGAACAGGTCCTCAGATGGTGGAGGTCGGATGGCTTCTCCCTGTCATGTTCATATCCACAACCTGTTCAATTACCTGGGAACCAATCACATCGTCATTGGCAGCAAGACGGTCTTTGTCATTGATTACTGGTCTTTAGTACAAAGACCAATCAGATACTTGTTTCTGCCTGAATCACCATTTGTACATGGGCATGTCTCCAGTTCGTCTGCACCTTCTTCTGCTGCTGTCTGACCCAGCAGCTGTGTAAACAATACTTACAATGAGCGTCAGGTTACTTGCTTTCAAAAGTGTGCAGTATCCCTGAAACAATCCTTGGTTTTCAATAATTCTGATGCGTTTCAGTCCACAATTAAAAATACACTAAGATAAAAAGGCACAAATTTTTTTAAAAATTTAAAAATCACTTTTGAAGAATAATAATGCCAAGTTTCTGAGCTGGTAAGTTCCATGATGTTCCTTGAATTTGATCTGAGAAACAATGCAACCTCAGTTACACAGGTTCAGTTCTTATTCGCTCCTAATGAGTCTTCACCACAGCTGCATAGGTTACATCCGCTAGAAAGAGACAGAAATCAGAGCTAATGATCATTATCAATTCAGTTTGAAGGTAAATACAGGAAAGGGGCATATTTACCCAAATATCAGTCCCATCACTATCAGAGTAGCTACAGGAAAGGGAAATATTTACTCCATCAGTTGTACATTTTCCCCCTCATTCTCTTTATGACGCTCACAAATACATTGGGAGAGAAAAGCTTTTTGAGAGACAGTCAAGTATCATCCAATGGGATAGTGGAGAGACTGTTTACTTTCTGATTGGTGGAGTAAAGGAACACCCTAATAACGATGAACAGACTGACGGGCCAATGACAACAGCATCGTGGTGAGGGATTGGGGCTTTAAGGTCATGTGATCAAATCTCCATAATGGCGCCACCCAAAGTTGGGGTCTCAAATAACAAGGAAATGGATCACCCAGGCCCAACTAGCACTGTCCCACACATTGGAAAATGGGCTTCAGAGATTGGGAAATGAGAAAGGATTTGGATTCGGATTCTGAAAGGACAAAACTGACTCACTCTCTTCTGAATCAGCAACCCGGAGAATCTTGCCACCTTGAAATGAAAGAGAATAGTCTGTTAGTGAGGAGGATGTATTTTAAATGTTTAGAAATACCACTATGTGGGAAAAAAGTATGTAGCTGGTTACCTTTTCTGTTGCTGTCAAACACGATGCTGGCAAAGGTACAGGAATCAGGCTGAGCTGTAATACAAACAGTATTCACTCTGAAACTGCCTTACTGCATCAGCTTTCTGACTCTAGAATCAAAGAATCCTACAGAATCCTGGATTCACATCACAGCTTTACCATTGGAAAATGTTGAATGAACTGCATGAGAATCAGACATCAAACCATATTCGGAGTTATTTGGACAGGTGGTGTTCCAACACGCATGTCTTAAGGAGCGACTTAAGAGGGGGAAAGAGAGTTGGAGAGGTTTTGACAGGGATTCTCACAGTCTTGGAGATTGAAAATTAGACACCAGTGATGTTACTATTACAGTCCGGTGAATCCACCACCACACATCTCTCTCTAATGAGTGTAGATTAGAGTGGTGCTAGAAAACCACAGCAGGTCAGGCAGCATCCGAGGAGCAGGAAAATTAACATTTCGGGCAAAAGCCCTTCATCACTGTAATCTAGACTCTGATCTCCAGAACCTGCAGTCCTCACGTTTGCCGAGCTTTTCCTCTCTAATGAGAGAACAGCCCGATGCCCTCTGGGACTATGGTGAGTTTACATTTACAGGAAGGGATATGGAGGAGCCAGATTTGGAAATATTGTGAGTATATGAGGATGACAGACCCAATGCCGTGGAAGAATTTGAACCTGAGAAGGATAATCTTTAATTTTATTTCTTTTTCAATTCAGGAGCCGTTCTGGGCACCACACCTTGGGAAGGATATTCTGACCTGAGAAAGAGTGTGGCGCAGAATGATGACATCAGGTCTCACAGAGTTAAATTACAAGGTGTGGGATCACAAATTATGTTTGTATCCTGTTGCACTGGAAGGTTTGGGGATGATTTGATTGAAGTTCTCAACAAAAAAAGAGCATAAACGATCTTTCCACATTCTCCAAGTCGGGAAGTCTCAGATGCCTTCCCATGGGTTTCCTCATTCCATGATTCCCAACCCTATCCCAGGGTTTCCAATTTTCCCACAGTCCCATGGTTCAGGTTATAAAACCCTGCACCCAGCACTCTGAGCCAATCCCCTCCATTGCAGAGAGAAACACATCCTGCTCCTCCACAATGTACACCCAGTCGGTCCATGATTTTAAAGGATCACGGTTCACAGTGTCTCAGATATTGTGGATCACAGTTTACATGAGGGAACTTATTGGGAGTTAAATTCAAAGTGTGCCCCTTGCTAAGGCATACCTTTTATGCTCTCCCTTCCAGAACGCACTTACCATCCCCTCACCTTGCTAAGATGTGGCACTTTGATGCCCATTGCCAGGTATTTCAAGTGAGTCATACTTTCCTGGAGATATTGTCCAAACACATTGATGAGAGATATTATTACACACTTGAGGATCAAGTGGGACTTCACGGAGGCCTCCTGGCTTTGAACGAGGAACATTACCACTGTACCACAAGATCCCTAATGGTTTTAATCATAGAGTCATAGAGTTTTAGAGCACAGTAAAAGGCCCTTTGGCCCATTGAGTCCATGCTGGTCAAAACCAACCATCTTGGTAAAAATAATGACTGCAGACGCTGGAAACCAGATTCTGGATTAGTGGTGCTGGAAGAGCACAGCAGTTCAGGCAGCATCCAAAGGAATTCCTGATGAAGGGCTTTTGCCCGAAATGTCGATTTTGCTGCACTTTGGATGCTGCCTGAACTGCTGTGCTCTTCCAGCACCACTAATCCAAAACCAACCATCTACCCATTCCAATTCGATTATCGAGCAGTTGCCCCAATGCCTTATACATCGACATTGCAAGTGCACACCTAAACAAGTCTTTAACATTATGAGTGTTTCATGTCTTTGTCACCCTTAAAAGCAATGCCTTCCTGATTCCCACCATCCTCCGAGTGAAAAGGATTCCCTCACATCTCTGATAAACCTCTAACATTCATCAAAGATCCTCAGACATCACCTTCCCAACCCCACGACCATCTCCAGCTAAACGTTCAGTGGCAGCAGATAAAGGGGAACACCATCACCTGTAAATTCCCCTCCAAGGCACTCACCATCCTGGCTTGGAAATATATCATCACTCCTTCACTCTTGTTCGGTCAAAATCCTGGAATTCACTCCCTCAAGGCATTATGGGTCTACATCCAGCACGTGGACTGTAAGGGTTTAAGAAGGCAGCCCATCGCCATCTTCTCAAGAGGTCAACAAGGGATGGGCAATGAATGCTGGCCAGCCAGTGATATACATGTTTCATGAATGAATAAAAACAATCGCCCTGCACCGTACCTTAAATTAATGTCCCATGGTCACTGAACACTCTATCATGGGGAAACAATTTTCAATTCAACTGTATTTATGTCCCTCATAATTTTACGCATCTCAATCATGTCTCCTCTCAATCTCCTCCTCCCTGGAGAAAACAATCTATCCAAATTCTCTTCAGAATTGAAACTCTCCAGCCCAAGTAACATCCTGGCAAATCTGCTCTATACCATAATGTGGATTCCTGAACTTCACACAATTCTTTAGCTGTGACCTAACCAATTTTGCATACAGTTCCGACATAACCTCACTGCTCTGAATTAAACTCTGTGCTTCAACTAATAAAGGGAAGTATCCCATAGGGTTTTTTATCCATGTTATCCACCTGTCCCGATACATTAAGGGACTGGTGTACATGCACACCAAGGTCGCTCTGATCCTTGGTGTTTCCCAGGGTCCTATTGCTCATTATATCTTCCCTTCCCTTTTCCGTCCTGCCCAAGTGTATCACCTCACACTTATCCATGTTGGATACTGTTTGCTCCTGATCAGTCTATCTGACCAGCCCGTAAAGATCCTCTTGTTGTCTAAGGCTATCCTCCTCAATATTTACTACCCCAACTATTTGTTTATCATCTGGGACTATATTGATCAACCCCTCTTCATTCAAGTCGAAATCATTTACGACAAACCGCAAATAGCAAGGGCCCCAACAGTGACCCCTGTGGGAACCCCCAGGACACACACTTCCAGTCACAAAAATGTCCCTCGACCATCATCCTCTGTTTCCTGCCAATCAGCAAGTTGTGCATCCAATTTACCCCAAATTTCCTTGGATCCCATCGGCTCTCACCTTTGCTATCGTTCTCCCATGTGGAACCTGATCAAAAGTTTTGCCGAAGTCCAAGGAGACACAAGAACATAAGAAATAGGAGCAGGAGAGGGTTATCTGACCCCTCAAGGAGAATGTGAGGACTGTGAATGCTGGAGAGTCAGAGTTTAACAGTGTGGCACTGGAAAAGCACAGCAGCTCAGGCAACATCTGAGGAGCAGGAGGGTCGATGTTTTGGGCACGAGCGGTTCATCAACCTGACCTGCCACACGTTTTGACACAGAGTTGAGACTGACTAGCCTGAAGTTTCCTGGTTTATCCCTTGTTCCCTTCTTGAGGTACCACACTGGCTGTCCTCCTGTCCTCCAGCACCTCTCCTGCAGACGGAGAGGAATGGAACATTGTTTCCAAAGCCCCTGCTATTATCTCCCCTGCCTCACTCAACAACCTGAGATACATTTCATCCTGCCCTGGAGATTTATCTACTTTTTGCTGCCCATACCACTCAGCAGTTCCTCTCTATGTTAATTTCTTTCATCTTGTCACAGACTATCTCCCCGATTTCTACACCAAAATCATCCCTCTCACGCCTGAACACCAACATAAAGTTGTCAATTACAGCCTCTGGGTTCAAGTTTCAATTACAACCATGTTCTTTGTTGTCTTTTTACCATGAATATTCCTTTCAATATTTTGGATGCTTCTTTATATTACCTGTCAGTATACTTTCATATTTCCTTTTAGCACTCTGAATCTTCACTTTAATTTCCCACTTGCACATTTTATAATCCTCCAGAAATTGCTACTGTTTTGAATTCTCAGTGTCTGCCATAAGCCTCCCTTTTCCCTTCATCCAGTGCTGTGTATTCCTCAGTCTTCAAGGTTCACTGGATTTGTTGGTCCCACCCTTTAGCCCTGGACTCTCCTTATTTCCTTCTTCAATGCATCCCATTGCATACCTGGTCTGGTCTACATGTGACACCAGTCCCACAAAAGGACACTGGTGTAAGGTACAGTAATTGTTGAAGAATGAGAGGGGCTGTCAGTGAGCAGATTTATACAGGGCGACAAGGTGCCACATGCTCAAAGAGGAAGCCAATGTCATCAGGAAGTGATGGAAAGCAGCAGCCAGTCTCAAAGATTGCACTGCAGCAAGTCTGCATTTAGAAACATTGTACAGGATGATTTTCCATTTATTTTGGTAAATGGAGGGTACAGAAACAGATATTTTAATAGAAATAAATAGAGATTTGCCTCAAGGTGAGGAAGCACATTGTTGAGAGCTTGTACAGAATCCTTGGATTCTGTTTAGTCACAGGACAGGTCCCAGAGCACTGGAGAAGAGCCAACATTGTCACTTTGTTTGAGGGCAATAGGGATAATACAGGAACTTACAGGCTGGTGAGCTTTACGTCCGTGGTAGGGAAAATATTGGAGTAGATTCTTAATGACTGGCTTTACTCAATTTGAAAAAATATCTTCTTATTAACACGAGTCAACATGGTTTTGTGCAGGAAGGTCATGTCACAGAAACTTGATTCAGCCTTTTGAGCAAGTTTCATGATTGACAACAACAGGGTGATAGATATTGTCCACATGGACTTTCATAAGGCCTTTGACAAAGTTTTTCATGGCAGGCTGATAGTGAAATTGAAGTCACATGGATCTGTGGAGAGGTGGTAAGATGGACGCAGAATTGGCTTAGTCATAGAAGACAGAGAGTAGTGGTGGAAGGGTGTTTTTCTGACTGGAAATCTGTGACCATTGGTGATCCACAGGAGTCAGTGTTGGGACCCCTGTTAGTTCACAACATTTATAAATATTTTGGAGAATATTGTAGGTGGTATGATTAGTAAGTTTGCAGATGACACAAAGATTGAGGGAGCTTTGGATAGTGAGGAAGATTGCCAGAGGATACAGCAGGACATGTAAAGGTTGTAGACTTGGGCACAGAAATGGCGGCTGAAAATTAATTTGGAGAGACATGTGGTGATGCATAAGGTCTAATGCAAGAGGGAAGTGTACAGTAAATGGGACAACCCTTGGAAGCATTGAAGAGATCGAGGGTAGTTTACTCACTCCTGGTTCAGGCCTTCCCTCACTCCTGGTTCAGTCCTTCCCTCACTCCTGGTTCAGTCCTTCCCTCACTCCTGGTTCAGGCCTTCCCTCACTCCTGGTTCAGTCCTTCCTTCACTCCTGGTTCAGGCCTTCCTTCACTCCTGGTTCAGGCCTTCCCTCACTCCTGGTTCAGTCCTTCCTTCACTCCTGGTTCAGTCCTTCCTTCACTCCTGGTTCAGTCCTTCCCTCACTCCTGGTTCAGTCCTTCCCTCACTCCTGGTTCAGTCCTTCCCTCACTCCTGGTTCAGTCCTTCCTTCACTCCTGATGTGGCCCTCCCTTAATTCCTGACATCTCACTGCAATTATATCGATCTTTGGTGAGATCCCATCTGGAATGTGGTGAACGGATCGGATTTCCATATCAACAAAAAGATTCACTTGTTACAGAGTGAGTGTCATACACTGGCTTGAACCAGGGAATACAGTCTCAGAATGAGGGATAGGTGGTTGGAACTGAGATGAGGGGGAATTTATTGTTTCGAAGCAGTTAATCTTGGGAATTCTCTCATCAGAGAGCTGTGGAAGCTTAACCATTGAGTATATTCATGAATGAGATTGATAGATTTCCCGGCATTAAAAACATTGAGGGGTAAGGGGATAGTGCAGGAAAGTGGTGTTGAACTACAAGCTCAGACATGATCCTCTTGAATGGTGGAGCATCTTGTCCTTAGTGGAGAACATCCTGATCTACATTCTCCCGACTCTCCGACTTTCTGTGGCTGTGGGAATCCTCCCAAAGACACACTACAGCTTTAAACCTTCCAATGGAATCTCCAACGTGGCCTTTGTTGTCAGACAATTCCAAGTAAAATGTCAAACACAACACCAGGAACTCTGTATTACATTTCTCAACCTGATCACAGCAGATGTCTCAGTAAATCACTTGATGAATCATACTCTTAAAAGTTGGAATGTCCAGAAACTTCTTCCAAATTCTGCAACTGCTTTGGGATGACTTGACATCTTCAGGAATGGATGTCTTCAAGGAACAGGACCAGAGTAAAGCAACGCTGTGTGATAGCTCCATATTATCTATAATCTACCAAACAGCAGCTTTGACCTCTGGTGTCAGGATTAAACACGGCCCAGATAGAAATCTCTTCAACCTCAGTCTCATCCATGCCAATAATAAAATGACCACAACAGACCCACATAAGATGCAGTATGCACTGATAACATCACTGTTGTTTTCACATTCTGCACCCGACTAGCAAGCCACCCTTGGTCTCTTCAATGCTGCAAACAAGGGACTTGGCTAATGCTTGAGTGTTGCCAAACCAAAACACAAATCACTGGTCAGTTCAATATTCTACCTCTTGTATATGCTAAGACTCCGGGATACATTTAGCACTCTCGATAGTTTGGGAGGCACCTCCCTCAAAACGGTGCCCAGGGCTGACATCACTGGCTCTGCCCATCAATGCCAGACTCAGTCCAGCCCATAGGTGACCACGAGGGCCCTCTGCTTCTCAATGCCCATTGGGGAAGAGATCCAACCCTGGATCAGCTGAGACAGCTCAACCTTCCAGAAACTATGGCAGTGACTGTTTGACAACAAAGCTCTCCACAAGGCAGCAAAAAGTCCTTGCTTTCATCATCAGTCCGTGTAAATGTTGGGAGACCCACAATGCCACTGGGGAGGGAATTCCAGGATTGTGACCCAGTGACAGTGAGTGAACGACAATATATTTCCATGTCAGTACAGAGTGGGTGGCTTGGAAGGGAACTTGGAAGTGGTGGTGATTCCATGTAACTGCAGGAAGGAACAGGAATGTAGTGACTGCATCCTCACGGTCCGGAAACTGAACAGTGTTTGGACACATTCCCTGTTCTTCCGAAGACACAACAAAAGCTTTTGCCTCTGTATTTTTGAATCATTTCATTGTTTGAGTGTGTTTGGGGCTTCTTCAATTCATTCACCAACTACTACAGCTTGTGAACATTTGGTCATCTTGCAGGATGTTTTATAACGTTTCAATTCACAATCACCTTGTTAAATACAAATGGTTCTGAGACTCCGAGCTCATTAAGGGTTGGCACAGTGACACAGTGGTTAGCACTGCTGCCTCACAGCGCCAGGGACCCAGGTTCAATTCCCACCTCAGGCAACTGTCTGTGTGGAGTTTGCACATTCTCCCTGTGTCTGCGTGGGTTTCCTCCAGGTGCTCCAATGTCCTCCCACAGTCTAAAGATGTGCAGGTTCGGTGAATTGGCCATGCTAAATTGCCTGTAGTGTTTGGTGAATTGGTAAATGTAGAGGAATGGGTCTGGGTGAGTTGCTCTTTGGAGGGTCGGTGTGGACTTGTTGGGCCGAAGGGCCTGTTTCCGCACTGTAGGGAATCTAATCTAATGAATGAGATCCACCGGGCCCACATTTCAATTATATCACCAGTGCTGCACACTTCCCTCCAGTCTGAAATAAAACCACAGACCACAGCACTCTGCTTCCTGGCCCAAAGCCAGTTTCCAAACCACACAGCCAGTAACTTTGAATCTCATCAGCTTCAATTTAAAGATATGTACATTGTACTTCACAGCAGGAGCAAGCCCTATGGCCCATCGAGTTGTCTCCACAATTCATTAAGACCACAACTGATCCGGTTCTGGCTCAGTTCTGCTCTCCTACCTTGTCCCCACTACTCTCGATAAGGCCAAAGGCTGGTAGTCAGACAGCATGTGTTAGCACCGAGGCTATAGGGATGAGAGGGAGTGATGGGACGGGATGGGGTCATTCGTTGACACAAACAGTGAATGAGTTTCATCCTTTGTGTTTTGAATCCACCCAGGATCACAGCTCTCTCCATGATGTCCATCACTCCTCAGACAGTTGCTCTCACCACATCCTGAGACCCACACTCAGTGCTATATACCATCATATACACACTCTTGACCTCTCTCTCCATCAGCACCCCTTCACACTGTCTCAAAGCTGTCCTCAGCCCCAGTTCAACTTAATTCTCCAGCTCATTCACCCGATACCATGTACCCCCACCCCTCTGGAACCTTCCTCCACCCACTCTCCCACTTGTCTCTCCCATTCTCCTACCTCCACCTCTTGTTGGACATTCACTCACCCTTCTCCAATACTGAGTACAGAACATTCAGCAAAGGTCTCAGTTTTAATCACTTTGCACTCCCACCTCACCGAAGTTCAGACACGACATGATGTTGATCTCTTCTTCCGTTGCCTTTGCCTCTGTGCCCATTTCTTTCGAATGGAGACCTCTGTCCATCCCACAGACCCCTTCACCCACCTCCAACTCTCTTCCTCCACCTGGACCTCTCCCTCTGGCCTTTAAGCCGCACTTGACCTGTTCATTGAGAACTGACACTGGTCTTTGTATTTCTCTGTCCTCCTCCATTCACTCCTATCTCCCACTGAACTGAATACTCTCAGGCTGTTCTGTCCACAACAGTCACTCATCTCATCTCAGATCGAGACAAAAGCTCAAAACCACCAAGGTGCAGCCATTTCCCTGTTCTGTTGCTGTCAATCTTGGCACAGAGTCTGGAATTGTCCTGATCTGGAACACAAACAGGAATGATAAGGGGATATTTATTGGTTGGTTTGTTGTTAGGTATCAACAACAGCTCAGTGGACACCACATACCCCTTGGGGTTAGAAGGTTGTGGGTTCAATTCCCCATTCCAGTGGCTACATCGTAAGATCAATGCTGAGACTTCGGAGCAGTTCGAATGGAGCGCTACAATGTCTAAAGTGTTATCTTGTGGCTGAGATGTTAAAGGTTGCTCTGGTCTGCTCTCTCAGGTGGTTGTGAACAATTCCAAATGTGTTACTTCAATGAAGAACAGAGGAGCTCTCTACTGTGTCCTTGTCACTCATCCCTCAACCCAGACCATTGTGTCCTCAACATCACTCATCCCCCAATCTACATCATGAAAATACACAAGCTAACTGATTGAGCACAGTGCTGTTTGTGGGACATTACTCTTCACAAACTGGTTGTTGCATTTCTCATTACCAGAATGAAAATAAATGCATTTACGCCTAACTTTTCATGATCTCAGGGCACTGAATAACCCCTTACAGCAGATGGAGCTCTATTTTTATATTTTCAGTCAACTAATTTCTTACTGCAAGCTGCCACAAACCACAATGTGATCATGATGTCATAATCTGGTTAAAGCACTGAACAGGAGAGTTGGATTAGCTTGTATTGATCACAGAGTACAGACATTGGGCAGGGCAGACACACTAAACACAGGGAAAAAGGAGAGAATTATGTGAGTGGAGAACCACTGCAGAATTCTAACATGATGTGGGAATCAGGTCACAAAGGTAGGTACACTCTTATACCATGGAATCAGGAAGGTTAATAAAATGCTATCCTTGAATAAAAGAGGAATTGGATATAAACGTAAACATGTTATTTTAGATATACAAGGCAGTTCTGAGATCACATCTCAAATGCTGTACATAATGAAGGATATTGGTGCTGGCTCAAAGGAGGTTTCTGAGATTGAGATGCAGGTTGTCTCATGAGGAGAGGGAGGACAGGCTGGGTTTGTTTCCCCTGGAGTTTAGAATAATGAGGGGCTATGAGAACGTAAACTTCAGAACTTTGATAATGATTCAGAGTTTGAATGAATCAACAATGATTTTTTCTGAAATGCAGTGGTACTGAGATGAAAGGGACAAGGAGAAACTGTAATCAAGGAATTAAAAGCAACATGTTAATTAGCCATCCCTGAGAAGAAGGAGTCAACGCAACATCAAGGATCTGTTCCTGGGAGACAGGAGAGAGTTAACACTGAATGTAACAAGGAACAAGGGAGCTACTCCTGATAAGAAGGCAAGCTACAGACTTAATGACTCAAGAAGAGTAATCAATGTTGCGGTTGAACAGATTGAAATTATCATCAATAATCTCACACCGGAGATTTTGCCTGTCCATCGAGAACTGCTAACATTACATGGGTCATTTTAATTTCTATGCCCTCCTCCATTCACCCCTATGTCCCCTAAACTGACTGGTCTCAGGCTGTTGTGTCCATAACAGTCACAAAGTTCATCTGATCCAGGATCTCCCCACTGCCCTCACAGCCTCCAAGCTCACATTCCCCCAATCCTGACGTGCCCACTTCTACCTTCTATCCAAAATCTATAGCTGGACTGCCCGGGCTGATCCAGTGTTCTTGCTTCTTCCTGCCTGAGGGAACTTATCTCTGCTGACCTTGACTGAATTTTTCCTCCCCTTGTCCATCCCTTCCCAACTACATCCATGATTCTTTTGCCAGTTTATGTCGGTGTCAGAATTACTGGTTAGTGATCTCCAGCCACCTTCTCTTCACTGGTGTGGCCAACGGTACCCACCTGGGCCCCAGTTATGCCTCTCTCATTGTGGGGCAAGTGGAACATTCCTCATTCCAGGCCTCCTCAGGCCACTCCCACAACTCCTTCTCCTGTATGTCGATGACATCATCAGTGCTGTTTCCCCTTCTCATCCAGAATTGGAAAATTTGATCAATTTCACTTCCAATATCCACCCTGTTCTCACCTTCACCTGATCTCTGACTCCTCCCTTCCCTTCCTTGACATCTCTGTTTCTATTTCTGGGGATAGGCTGGTCACCAATATTCATGACAATCTCAGACTCCCACAGTTACCTTGACTCCCCATCCTCACACCCTGCTTCCTGGAAAGACTCTGTTCCATTCTCCCAGTTTCTCCAAGCCCACCACATCTGTCTGATGGGGCCACATTCTGCAAAGGGGACCTCCGAAATGTCAAGCTTTATCCTCAACCAAGGATTCTCCATCACCATGGTTGACAAGGCCCTCAGCCGTGTCCAATCCATCTCCTGCATTTCTGCCCTTATCACTTCTCTTCCCTTGAGGTAAAAACAATGACTGCAGATGCTGGAAAGCAAATACTGGATTAGTGGTGCTGGAAGAGCACAGCAGTTCGGGCAGCATCCAACGAGAAGCGAAATCGACGTTTCGGGCAAAAGCCCTTCGTCAGGAATAAAGGCAGTGAGCCTGAAGCATGGAGAGATAAGCTCGAGGAGGGTGGGTGGTGGGGAAAGAGTAGCATAGAGTACAATGGGTGAGTGGGGGAGGAGATGAAGGTGATAGGTCAAGGAGGAGAGGGTGGAGTGGATAAGTGGAAAAGAAGGTAGGCAGGTCGGACAAGTCCGGACAAGTCAAGGAGACAGTGCTGAGCTGGAAGTTTGAAACTAGGATGAGGTGGGGGAAGGGGAAATGAGGAAGCTGTTGAAGTCCACATTGATGCCCTGGGGTTGAAGTGTTCCGAGGAGGAAGATGAGGCGTTCTTCCTCCAGGCGTCTGGTGGTGAGGGAGCGGCGGTGAAGGAGGCCCAGGACCTCCATGTCCTCGGCAGAGTGGGAGGGGGAGTTGAAATGTTGGGCCACGGAGCGGTTTGGTTGATTGGTGCGGGTGTCTTGGAGATGTTCCCTAAAGCGCTCTGCTCGGACGCGCCCACTCTCCCCGATGTAGAGGAGACCACATCGGGAGCAACGGATACAATAAATGATATTAGTGGATGTGCAGGTAAAACTTTGATGGATGTGGAAGGCTCCTTTAGGGCCTTGGATAGAGGTGAGGGAGGAGGTGTGGGCACAGGTTTTACAGTTCCTGCGGTGGCAGGGGAAAGTGCCAGAATGGGAGGGTGGGTCGTAGGGGGGTGTGGACCTGACCAGGTAGTCGCGGAGGGAACGGTCTTTGCGGAAGGCGGAAAGGGGTGGGGAGGGAAATAAATCCCTGGTGGTGGGGTCTTTTTGGAGGTGACGGAAATGTCGGCGGATGATTTGGTTTATGCGAAGGTTTGGAGGGAAGAAGGTGAGCACCAGGGGCGTTCTGTCCTTGTTACGGTTGGAGGGGTGGGGTTTGAGGGCAGAGGTGCGGGATGTGGACGAGATGCGTTGGAGGGCATCTTTAACCACGTGGGAAGGGAAATTGCGGTCTCTAAATAAGGAGGCCATCTGGTGTGTTCTGTGGTGGAACTGGTCCTCCTGGGAGCAGATACGGCGGAGGCGGAGAAATTGGGAATATGGGATGGCATTTTTGCAAGAGATAGGGTGGGAAGAGGTGTAATCCAGGAAGCTGTGGGAGTTGGTGGGTTTGTAAAAAAATGTCAGTTCAAGTCGGTCGTCACTAATGGAGATGGAGAGGTCCAGGAAG
This sequence comes from Chiloscyllium punctatum, assembly GCF_047496795.1. Classification (NCBI taxonomy): domain Eukaryota; kingdom Metazoa; phylum Chordata; class Chondrichthyes; order Orectolobiformes; family Hemiscylliidae; genus Chiloscyllium; species Chiloscyllium punctatum. The sequence continues at coordinate 8,628,889 of NC_092740.1, forward strand.
GGGAGTGAGGTGTCAGAGATGGTCCAGGTAAATTTAAGGTCAGGGTGGAATGTGTTGGTGAAGTTGATGAATTGCTCAAATCCCTTACCCTCATCTATCATCGCACCAGCTTCCACATCCAGAGGATCATTAACCACCATTTCCACAGCACTCCAGCGGTGCTCAGTGCAAGTTGGAAGAACAGCATCTCATTCTCCACATGGGCACCCTGCAGCTTCCTGGCCTCAGTATTGAGTTCTAAATAATTTTACAGCCAGAATGAGGTGTTTTATCCATCCTCACACCTCAGGCCCTGTCGTGACATGAGTTGTTTTCAGCACAGCCAAACCATTTTCACCAACTTATTGTCCCCACTATCAGCTTTTCATTCTCCCTCCCATCCTTTTGATGATCTGACTTCCATTCACTCTCTCTGGGCTCCATCTCCACCTATCTGCTCACTCCTTTTCCCCTCCCCCACCACCTGTCTTTACCATAGATACCACTTTTCCCCAGCTACAGGCAGTTCTGAAGAAGGATTTGAAATTTTAAATCTGATTTCTCTCCACAGATGCTGCCAGACCTGCTGAGTTTCTCCAGCAATTTCTATTGATTTATATTGGAAGGTTTCCCGAACAAGAGGAGGAGGCTATTCAGCCCATTGTAACTGTGTTGATTGATACAGAGCTCTCTAGAACATCCCACTGCCCAGCTCCTGGTCCATAGCCCTGGAGACTCATGTTCTTCAAATCCTTATCCAAGTGAGTTTTAAATGTCAGGGTCAAAAAGGTTGGTGCTGGAAAAGCACAGCCGGTCAGGCAGCATCCGAGGAGCAGAAGAGTCATTCCTGATGAAGAGTTTATACTTGAAACATCAACTCTCCTGCCTCTCGGATGCTGCCGAACTAGCTGTGCTTTTCCAGCACCACACATTTTGACTCTGATTTCCAGCATCTGCAGCACACACTTTCTCCTGGGTTTTAGATGTGTTGATGGTTCCTGTCTCTCTAAACATAGAATACAGAACATGGGACAGTACAGTGCAGGAACATGGTCTTTGGTCCACCATGTCAATGCAAACCATGATGCCATTCTAAACTAATCCCATTTCCCAGCACATGGTCCATCCCTCTCTGTTCCTGTTGTTCATGGGCCTGTCTAAATGGCTCTTAAATGTTGCTAACGTATCTGCTTCTATCACCTCTCCTGGTAACCTGTTCCAGACATCTACCATTCTCTTTGTTAAAAGCTATCCTCACAAATCACCCTCAAATTTTTCCTCATTCACCTTAAATTTATGCCGCTTGTATATGACATCTCCACTCTTTGAAAGAAAACGGACTGTCTCTCCTATCCCTGCCTCTCATAAATTTATGTATTTCTGTTAGGTCTCCCCTCACCCTCCAATACTCTCGCAAAAATAAATCCAGGTTTGACCAAGTTCTCCTGATAGTTAACACACACCAAATCAGGGAACATCCTGCTCAATCTCTTCTGCACCTTTGTTTTGTGCACAAGTACCCCTATGTCCCTTCATGTTGTAGCTTTCTTCCATTTCTTTTCTCCAGACCTGCTGAGTTTGTCTGTTTGTTTCTCAATCATGACTCCTACAGACATGTCCAAACTTTGATAGAACCTGAACACTGAGGGAACTGGTTCTGAGTGGCACTCGGAACAGCATCGCAGTCACAAAACTACCCGCTCACAACAACTCAATGTCTCCCTGGTTTGGATCAATCTCGCCACTTTCCCCTGGATCCCATGAACTTTTGATTTTGTGACCAGTCTGCCTTGTGGAACTTCACCAAACACCTTGCTAACATCCGCATTGATGGTCAATATCAAACACCCAATCAACCATCCTTCAATACTCCTTAAAAATTTGATCATGTTTATCAGACCTGACTACCCTTCAACAATCGTCTTCTGAGGGAATGGTACTGGGTCAGACTCGCATCATGAAGACCTCATCAGGGGAGAATTCAAGGTCAGTTAAAACTGAACTGGGAGTTCTCATTTGGGATGATTCTCTGACGGTGGCCAGGCACGAATTCTATGAGTTGACCAGTTTCCCACTGCAGCTTCAAACATCAACACTGCAACTCCTCCTCAGGAAACCAGACTCACAGTGAAATCAGCTCTTAAAGATATGGGGGAGTGGGAGTGATCTCAAACGATACACTTTCTCAATATAGAAACAAACGTTGACTCACGGCCTTCTGACAGACTGTTTGTGAATCTCTTGCCACCTTTAACAAAGACAAAATGTTCTCTTAGTTTGATTATAGAATCTGATTATCAATTAGACAATTGCTCAAAACCTTTAAGGTGCAGCCATTTACCTGTTCTGTTGCTGTCAATCTCAGCATAGAGGATGGAACTGTCCTGATCTGTAACACAAACAGGAATGATAAGGGACCATGCATCGACAGGCTTGTCCTTAAATATCAGCAATGGCTCAGTGGACACCACATCATTCTCTGAGTTAGAGATGTGATTGGAGCAGGTGAAATATTGGGCTTGCAGCATGGGTTGGTACCTGGGACTTCGATGTTGTGCTTAAACATGTGGTGCTGGAAAAGCGCAGCAGGTCAGCCAGCATCAAAAGAAAAGGAGAATCGATGTTTCGGACATAAGCCCTTCGTCAGGAATCAAACATCCTGAAGAAGGGCTTAAGCCCGAAACGTCGATTCTCCTGTTCCTTTGATGCTGCCTGACCTGCTGTGCTTTTCCAGCAACACATTTTTAAGCTCTGATCTCCCGCATCTGCAGTCCTCACTTCCTCCCACTTCGATGTTGTGGCCATTTTGGAGATATAGGTAGAGTAGGGACAGGAATGGTTGTTGCAGTTCCAGGATTTAGATGTTTCAGTAAGAACAGGGAAGACGGTAAGGTGGGGGGAGGGGGTGTGCAGTGGCATTGTTAGTCAAGGACAGTAGTATGATTGCTGAAAGGACATTTGAGGACTCATCGACTGAGGTAGTATGGGCTGAGGTTAGAAACAGGAAAGTTGAGGTCACCCTGTCAGGAGTTTTCTATAGGCCTCCAAATAGTTCCAGAGATGTAGAGGAAAGGATAGCAAAGATGATTCTGGACAGGAGCAAGAGTGACACAGTAGTTGTTATGGGGGTCTTTAACTTTCCATATATTGACTAGGAATACTATAGTTCAAGTACTTAAGATGGGTCAGTTGTTGTCCAATGTGTGCAGGAGAATTTCCTGACACAGTACACAGACAGGCCAACAAGGGATGAGGCCACTTCAGATTTGGTACTGGGTAATGAACCTGGCCAGGTGTACAATTTGGAGGTAGGTGAGCACTTTCGTGATAGTGACCACAAATTGGTTAAGTTTATTTTAACAATGGAAAGGGATGGGTATATATTGCAGGACAAGATTTATGAGCTGGAAGAAAGGCAACTACGATGTGATTAGGCAAGATTTAGGATGCATGGGATGGGCAAGGAAACTGAAGGGGATGGGCACAATTGAAATGTGCAGCTTATACAAGGAACAGTTACTGTAGGTCCTTGATACACATGTATCTGTCAGGCAGGGAGGAAGTTGCTGAGTGCGGGAGCCATGGTTTACTCAGGAAGTTGAATCTCTTGTCAAGAGGAAGAAGAAAGCTTTTGTTCGGTTGAGATGTGAAGGCTCAGTTAGGGTGCTTGAGAGTGACAAGTTAGCCAGGAAAGACCTAAAGAGAGAGCGAAGAGGAGCCAGGAGGGGACATAAGACACCATTGTCAGATAGGATCAAGGAAAACCCTCAGGCTTTCCATAAGGATATCAGGAATAAAAGAGTGACAAGAGTAAGACTAGGGCCAATCAAGGATAGTAGTGGGAAATTGTACATCGAGTCAGAGGTGATAGGGGAAGCGGTAAATGAATATTTTTCCTCAGTATTCACACAAGATAAAGATAATGTTGTCGAGGAAAATACTGAGATACAGGCCACTAAACGAGATGGGATTGATGGTCACAAGGAGGAGGTGTTAGCAATTCGAGAAAGTGTGAAAATAGATAAGTCGGATAGGATTTACCATGGGTTCTCTGGAAAGCCAGGGACGAGATTGATGAGCCTTTCACTTTGATCTTTATGTTGTCGTTGTCAACAGGAATGGTGCCAGAAGACTGGAGGAGGGAAATGTTGTTCCTTTGTTCAAGAAGGGGAGTAGAGACAACCCTGGTAATTATAGACCAGTGAGTAACGAGGGTAACGTGTTGCAAAAGGTTATAAGAGATAAGATTTATAATCATCTGGAAAGGAATAAGTTGATTAGGAATAGTCAACACGGTTTTGTGAAGGGTAGGTCGTGCCTCACAAACCTTATTGAGTTCTTTAAGAAGGTGAACAAACAGGTGGATGGGGGGGGAAAGCTGTTGATTTGGTGGATATGGATTTCAGTAAGGCATTTGATAAGGTTGCCCATGGTAGGCTACTGCACAAAATACAAAGGCATGGGATTGAGGTTGATTTAGTTGTTTGGATCAGAAATTGGCTCTGTGAAAGGAGACAGAGGGTGGTAGTTGCTGGGAGATGTTTATCCAGGAGTTCAATTACTAGTGGTGTACGCAAGGATCTGTTTTGGGTCATGTTTGTGGATGACCCGGGTGAGGGCTTTGATGGATGGGTTAGTAAATTTGCAGATGACACTCAGGTTGGTGGAGTTGTGGATCATGTTGAAGGATGTTGTAGGTTAAAGAGAGACATAGATAAACTGCAGAGCTGGGCTGAGAGGTGGCAAATGGAGTTTAATGTGGAAAAGTGTGAGGCGATTCACTTTGGAAGGAGTAACAGGAGTACAGAGTACTGGGCTAATTGTAAGATTCTTGGTACTGTAGATGAGCAGAGAGTTCTCGGTGTCCATGCACATAGATCTCTGAAAGTTGCTACCCAGGTTGATAGAGTTGCTAAGAAGGCATACAATGTGTTAGCTTGTATTAGTGAAGGGATTGAGTTTTCGAATCATGAGGTCATGCTGCAGCTCTACAAAACTCTGGTGTGGCTGCACTTGGAGTATTGAATGCAGATCTGGTCACCGTATGACAGGAAGGATGTGGAAGCTTTGGAAAGGGTGCAGAGGAGATTTTGAGGATGTTGCCTGGTCTGGAGGGAAGGTCTTACAAGGACTGCTGACGGTCTTGAGGCTGTTTCCATAAGAGAGAAGAAGGCTGAGAGCTGACTTAATTGAAACATAAAATAATCAGAGGGTTAGATAGGGTGGACAGTGAGAGCCTTATTCCTCAGATGGTGATGGCTAGCACGAAGGGGCATAGCTTTAAATTGAGGGGGGAACGATATCAGACAGATGTCAGAGGTAGCTTATTTACTTCGAGAGTCGTATAAGAGTGGTACACACTGCCTGCTACAGCAGTAGACTTGCCAACTTGAAGAGCATTTAATGGTCATTGGATAAACATATGGATGAAAATGGAATAGTGTTTGATGGGCTTCAGATTGGTTTCGCAGGTCGGCACAACATCGAGGGCGAAAGGGCCTGTGCTGCACTGTAATGTTCTATGTTCAATGTTGGACGCTGGTGGAGAGTTGAGGTGAGGTAGGGGGAACATTGGAGGATGCAGGGATTGAGAAGAGAATGAGAACAAATTCAGTAGTTTTCATATCCTTGCAAGGCACATGGGTCTCACAGGCAAGGCCAGCGTTTGTTGCCCATCCCTGAACACCCTTGAAGTGAGATGCTTGCTTGGCCATTTCAGAGGGCAGCAGGTCAGAGTCAGACACATTGCATTCAATCGCTCCTAAAAAGACACACTGAGGTTTGAAATGGGAATCTGAAGTCACCTGTCGGGCAGATTGGGTAGAGATGGTAAGTTTGCTTCCCTGAAGGAGACTGGCAAACCAGAACTTTTTTTTAAGACAACAACTAATGTTAATTCAGATGGCCACCATCACAGAGTTGAGTTTATGCTTCCAGATTTAATAATTAAGTGTAAATTTTACAAGTTGCCATGGTGAAAATTGAACCTCTCTCCCCAGAACATGAACCCGACCCTCAGGTTCCCCACAGCAGCCCAGCTACCGGGAGTCATTTGAGACGTGTGACACCCAACTGGACTGTTTTCCTTGACCCATACCAAAGCAGCAGACAGACTGGCCGTGAACAGCTCGAGGCAGCAAGGACCGGGCCGAGCCAGTTACTCAGCCAGATGATTCAGGGAATCGGAAATGGTTATTGTCCAAGAATCCATCCAGGGTCAGTGACTGAGGAGAAGATTTCCATCTCCATTGCCCGAACAATAATCCAGAGTCTGGTCAGCTCCCTTAATGGAAACCCATATCTTTTCATTCATTTACATTGAATGGTCTGAAAGTTAAAAGGTTCATCTATCAAAGACATCAATCTATGCAATAAGTGTGAAGGCTTAAGGATGGGGGTGGGGATAGTTTTCAACTGATGCAGACTCAATGGGCCGAAGGGCTTTATTCTGTGCTGGAGAACGGTTTAACTCAATGTAACAGTCTGCCCCTGAATATCTCTCCAGGATTCACACTCTCTCCATTAGAGTCTCTGAAATGGACAATGATCGGTCAGTTAGAGTACAGACAGTACCTGGAGCAGTGAGCTGCTGGCACTGATCAGTCCCGGGAATGCTGGATGAACCTGGATCATTCCTGAAAAATACACAAGGAACATGAATATTCCGAGGAATCTAAATGCATTCTGCCAGGTCACAGAAAGGAACATTCTTACTGTACATCAATCTCTTGCTTTGGTTACACAGAGAACAGATTCCAAAGATTGATAAACACAGTTAATAGAATGAACTTTGCCAGAAATCACAGATACTCAGATAATCAGAAAAGCCACCGTTGAATAAATTGTCATGAGAAACAGTTTTGCCTTGGCATCAGAATATGTCTGGCACCCAGGGAACCCAAGGTGTAGTCAGCAGCTGTAACACAGGGAGGGCTGTGCAGACACTGTCAGGAATCACAGTGACAGATCATTCCAGGCAGCTCTGGCTCAGCTTGGAGCAACTAGTCACAGGGCAGGGAGGGAGGGTGTTGGAGATGAGGGGAAAGTGCTTGCAGGGGCTTCCCATCTGCTGTAACTTTGGAGGGTGTTACAGGGCATGGAAATCTTGGAAAGTGGGGAATGACAGGAAATCACATTCCCATCCAATAGAAATTCAGCTGCTTGGACAACAAGAGAGAAAATAGTAGGATTCACAAAAACATCCTTTTTATCCTCAGCACTCGCTGCAAGTGATAATCGTTTAATCTTTCCCACCATTCAATACAACTCAAAGTATCCACTGTGATAAAAATGAGCAACATTTCAGTTTTGATTGAGGATAAATTGCAGGTTAATTTGGAGACGGTGAATCAGGAGCTAGAGTTTTACAATTGCTGGAAATTGCTGCTCAGAAATCATCAATCTGTCATTTACCTCAGTCCATTGATCACTTTTCAACTCTGAGTGTTCGACCAGCTTTTTAAAAGGGCAAACCACATTAGCAGCTCATCAGCAGGGACCTGCATTCTGTCTGTGAGCAAGAGATATTCAGGATTCTGGGTAATCTAAGATGGAGGACGGGAAACATTTCAACTTGGAAGAGCTGCTCCTTTTTTGAGGTATTTTAGGTGCTGGAGGTGATTTCCTCAAATCGCAGGAGCAGCAATTACTGGTTTATATGCTGTTGCATTGTTTTGGAACTTTGGAAAAAAAGTCAAAACAACATCAGTTTTAAAAGGGAGAAGAACAGACAAAGGAAGCACATGGTGAGGACGGTGCAGGAGAGAGAGAGAGAGAGAGAGAGAGAGAGAGAGAACCTGCACAGTTACTGCCTTTGCTGCTTTTGAATTCATGTGTTGCTGGACATCGGAGTGCATTTGGGAAAATTAACAAACAGTGAATTTCACAACTAATCTTGGAGGAACATTGGGCGAAGTTCACAGCACAGAATCAGATAAGTTAATTGTTGTTTTAGGTCTGTCCAAGAGAAAGGCTGTATTAGTGAGTACAGTGGGTTCTTTCTTGATTATATGTTTTTGGAGATAAGTCTCTTGATTAAACTTAAAATATAAGCCACAGATATTAATTTAACTTTTGACTTTTTTTCCAAATGCTACAGGAAGGATAGAAAGGGAGGCAAAAGAGGAGGGAGAGTGGCATTTTTGATAAGGGATAGCATTACAGCTGTGCTGAGGGAGGATATTCCCAGAAATACAAACAGGGATGTGATTTGGATGGAACTGAGAAATAAGAAAGGGATGATCACCTTATTGGGACTGTATTATAGACCCCACAATAGTCAGAGGGAAATTGAGAAATAAACATGTAAGGACATCTCAGCTATCTGTAAGAATAAAAAGGTAGTTATTGTAAGGATTTTAACTTTTCAAACATTGACTGGGACTGCCATAGTGTTCAGGGTTTAGATGGAAAGGAATTTCTTAAGTGTGTACAAGGCAATTTTCTGATTCAGTATGTGGACGTACCTGCGAGACAAGGTGCAAAACTTGACCTACTCTTGGGAAATAAGGCAGGGCAGGTGTCTGAGGTGTCAGTGGGGGAGCACTTTGGGGCCACTGACCATAATTCTATTCATTTTAAAATAGTGATGGAAAAGCATAGACCAGATCTAAAAGTTGAAGTTCTAAATTGGAGGAAGGCCAATTTTGATGGTATTAGGCAAGAACTTTCGAGAGCTGGTTGGAGGCAGATGTTCGCAGGTAAAGGGATGGCTGGAAAATGGGAAGCCTTCAGAAATGAGATAACAAGAATCCAGGGAACGTATATTCCTGTCAGGGTGAAAGGGTAGGCTGGTAGGTATAGAGAATACTGGATGACTCAAGAAATTGAGGGCTTGGTTAAGAAAAAGAAGGAAGCATATGACAGGTATAGACAGGATAGATCAAGTGAATCCTTAGAAGAGTATAAAGGAAGTAGGAGTATACTAGGGAAGAGGGAAATCAGGAGGGCAAAAAGGGGACCTGAGATAGCTTTAGCAAATAGAGTTAAGGAGAATCCAAAGGGCTTTTACAATATATTATGGACAAAAGGCTAACTAGGGAGAGAATCGGGCCCCTCAAAGATCAGCAAGGCGGCCTTTGTGTGGAGCCACAGAAAATGGGGAAGATACTAAATGAATATTTTGCATCAGTATTTACTGTGGAAAAGGATAAGGAAGATATAGACTATAGGGAAATAAATGGTGACATCTTACAAAATGTCCAGATTACAGAGGAGGAAGTGTTGGATGTCTTGAAACGGTTAAAGGTGGATAAATCCCCAGGACCTGATCAAGTGTACCCGAGAACTCTGTGGGAAGCTAGAGAAGTGATTGCTGGGCCTCTTGCTGAGATATTTGTATCATCGACAGTCACAGGTGAGGTGCCGGAAGACTGGAGGTTGTCAAATGTGGTGCCATTGTTTAAGAAAGGCAGTAAGGACAAGCCAGGGAACTATAGACCAGTGAGCCTGACCTCAGTGGTGGGCAAGTTGTTGGAGGGAATCCTGAGGGACAGGATGTACATGTATTTGGAAAGGCAAGGACTGATTAGGGATAGTAGACATGGCTTTATGTGTGGGAAATCATGTCTCACAAACTTGATTGAGTTTTTTGAAGAAGTAACAAAGAAGATTGATGAGGGCAGAGCGGTAGATGTGATCTATATGGACTTCAGTAAGGCTTTCAACAAGGTTCCCCATGGGAGACTGGTGAGCATGGTTAGATCTCATGGAATACAGGGAGAACTAGCCACTTGGATACAAAACTGGCTCAAAGGTAGAAGACAGAGGGTGCTGGAGGAGGGTTGTTATTCAGACTGGTGGCCTGTGACCAGTGGAGTGCCACAGGGATTGGTGCTGGGTCCTCTAGTTTTTGTCATTTACATAAATGATTTGGATGCGAGCATAAGAGGTACAGTTCGTAAGTTTGCAGATGACATCAAAATTGGAGGTGTATTGGACAGAGAAGAGGGTTACCTCAGATTACAACAGGATCTGGACCAGATGGGCCACTGGGCTGGGAAGTGGCAGGTGGAATTTAATTCAGATAAATGTGAGGTGCTGCATTTTGGGAAAGCAAATCTTAGCAGGACTTATACACTTAATGGTAAGATCCGAGGGAGTGTTTCTGAACAAAAGAGACCTTGGAGTGTAAGTTCATTGCTCCTTGAAAATGGAGTCGCAGTGAGATAGGATAGTGAAGAAGGCATTTGGTATGTTTCCTTTATTGGTCAGAGTATTGAGTACAGGAGTTGGGAGGTCATGTTGCAGCTGTCCAGGACATTGGTTAGGCCACTGTTGGAATATTGCGTGCAATTCTGTTCTCCTTTATATCGGAAAGATGTTGTGAAACTTGAAAGGGTTCAGAAAAGATTTACAAGGATGTTGCCTGGGTTGGAGGATTTGAGCTGTAGGGAGAGGCTGTACAGGCTGGGGCTGTTTTCCCTGCAGCATCGGAGGCTGAGGGGTGATCCTATAAAGGTTTACAAAATTATGAGGGGCATGGATAGGATAAATAGGCAAAGTCCTTTCCCTGGGGTCGGAGAGTCCAGTACTAGAGGACGTACAGAGGTGGTACATGTATGGAATGAGCTGCCAGAGGATGTGGTGGAGGCTGGTACAGTTGCAACATTTAAGAGGCATTTGGATGGGTATATGAATCGGAAGGGTTTGGGGGGATATGGGCCGGGTGCTGGCAGGTGGGACTAGATTGGGTTGGGATATCTGGTCGGCATGGACAGGTTGGACCAAAGGGTCTGTTTCCATGCTGTACATCTGTATGACTCTATGGCCCAGCGCATTTCTACAACCACGTTTATATCAGTCACTGATGACCTTACCTTTTCAAAGCTGTGGTCGGATCCATTTGCTGTGAACCCCCTAAAAAGATAAAAATGATTCATAAATATGAACAAATTTGCCACATTGTCTCCACAGTTGGATGAGTCTCCAGCAAAACCATCCCTGACCAACAATACATATATTTTGCACGGTTAGATACAGTGATCTCTCGAATCTTATCTGATTGCTAAAGCTTTACTCAGGAGTGTCCTCCTTATCCCAGTCCAATATCAATAATGGACCAACAACAAAAACAGATGTTGCTGGAAAAGCTCAGCAGGTCTGGCGCAATCTCTGAAGAGAAATCAGAGTTAATGTTTCAGGTCCGGTGACCCTTCCTCAGAACTGACGGTAGCTCGGAAAATATTGGCTTAAATGCAGAAGATAGGATGAGGGGAAGTGCTAAGATGTAAATGATAGTTGACCAAGTCAGATGAGAGTGTTTTACAATAATCAGTGGGAACAAGAGATCAGATGCAGGAAGATGTGTTCAGTCAAAGAGCAGAAACAAGAGAGAAAGGTACTAATATTGTTCTGATCCCAGTTGATGTTATTCCTGGACAAGTCAGGTCCCAGACTGAAACAGGTTTGCTCGAGCATATTTTGAGTTGTTTTTGTTTTTGATGAAATGGTCTCTCTCTGAAAGATAAGCGCACGATGCTGCAGAGTTTGCATCATACTATAGCAGAAGCTAATTCTCAAAAGAAATGAAGATAAAACATGTGTCTACTTAAGACATAAGTTCAAAAATTTTAAAAATAGAGTCAAATTTTATCATATTAATGCAAAAATACTTCTTTATAAATCAAAAATAATAAAAGCTCTGTGTCAACCCCAGCACTCATCCCCAGTACAGTACTCAAAAATACATCTTGTTTTATACCCAGAAAGACTACTTGGGCAAGACTAACCCCAGGGTACCTGTTTCGAACACACTGGGAGATTTAATTTTGATCATAAGCGGTCAATGAGCTAAAGTTCACTTATAAATTATGTGAAGGGAATGGTCAAGAGATACAGATATCTCACGAGGAGTAATAGTTAACTGTAAAAAAATTAATGACAGTGTCAAACTGAAAGAAAACACAAATATTTACACAAAATAAAGGAACAGGTGAGAAGATTGGACAGGATATAAAAATCATCAATCAAAGGCAACAAAATTCATAAGGAGGGAAACCTTACTGTCCAGAGAAAGTTAGGCAGTATTGTAAGAGTGGATAGTTAGAGTTTCTCGAGACATTTTGCAGGTATGTTGGTGAGACAGCTGACTTGGGATGTAAAGCATGGATTCAGTTACCACATTAGCTGATCTTACCACAAAGGTCCCACTTTTTCAACTTCAACTCTTACTTGAGATAAGATGATTATCAGGTTAAACACACCACCAGTCATTTGTTTTTTTCTCTCTCTCTCTCTGATTAGAGAACACCACTGTGGTCCTCTGGGAATATGGCAACGTTACACTTAGATGGTTTAAAAACAACAGGAGTTTGTAGAATTAGTCATGGAAATGGCAATTGCATTAAATGGGTATTTTGCATTAGTCTTCAGGATAAGGGATAAAAATAACATTCATGATCATTATAAATTTGAAAATGAAAAGGAAGGAGGAACCCAGAAAATTCCAAACACCAGAGAAGTGGTCCTGAGTAAATCATTGATGCTGTGGACTGACAGTTCCCTGAGTCCCTGATGGACTTCATCCCAGGGTCTTTAAAGAGAGTTGCTGGGAAAATTGAACAATTGCTTTACATTTCCCACAATTCCCAAGGTTCTGGGCTGGTCCCACTGCCTTCAACAATAGCAAATCTAACTCCTGTGTTCAAAAAGAGACTATGTTTTTAATTTGATCAACCAGTGCACAGGGAGGTCACGAGGTCAGCCCCAAAACAGATCAGTGCCTGAACATAGCCCCCACTGCACAGGCCCGAACAGGAGCCATTGTTACCATTCCACCCCGAGATGTCTGTTACTCAGACTATCTGAGGCACCAGGTTGTCTTTTTGCAGCAAATCAATTTTAACAATAAAAACACAAAAAGGAATTGTTTCAAATTGCAGCTTCCTTTATGTTCCATCGAGATTCTGTACTGAGTGGGAATGAATGGAAAAGGTGTGGTCTGTTGGGATTCTGTCAAATGGAAGTGAATGAGAAGACATTTTGGTGCATTGAGAGTTGACAGTAATGGGGAGAAGAATGGGGATTAATCCATCAGAGTTTAATAGAATGGAGTGGAATGGCCTTGCTTGTGAAACAGCCTCAATCTTCAATCACCCATGAGTCAGACATCAGTCAGTGGGTGATACTATTGAACAGGCCACCTTCACCCACCCTCCACCACCCACCAAAGACAAAGCCAGCGTTTTCAGAGAATGTACTGAAGAGGAGAGAGTCGGTGAGGGAAAATTAATCCAGGGTCATTGTTTATTGCTGTTTCAAAAACAGAACCATATTGTTTTATGAACCTCGTTCTCTCCAGAACCCACCTCCTTTCTTCCTGAAGGTGATGAAGATGATGACAATGACGATGAGGAGGAGGAGGAGGATGAGCAGTGGAATGACCAGTGAATATACTGAGACATACTGAGCAGGCTGAGTCTTCACTGGAAAACAGCAAGAACAACATTGGTTAGGAATATCTCAATGTTGCTGCAGTGAAACCTGTAGCAGGGTGATAGAGTGTGAGGTTAAATGTACACATTGGGCATTCTTTGACAGAGCAATCCAGTTCCTCCCCCTCCCCCTGTCCATCCCTATAACCCTGCAACTTGTTCCTTTCCGAATACTTATCCCTTGTTTCTGAAAGATGCCCCTGTTGAATCTGTTTCCATTGCCCTGTCAGGCAGTGCTTTCCAGGTGAGGACAATTCTTGAAGGAGGCAGCTGCTTAATTCTGTGACACAGAATAGAAGATTAGATGGATATTTCACATCATTCCACAGGGCAGTTGTTGGATCCGGTGCTGACTTGCCCTGTCTCAGTTGGATAATGGGAAGGACAGATTTAGCTCCAGCTACACCTGGACTGAGGGTGAGAAAAATTGGTAATAGTGACTGTCCTCGGGATTTCGGCACACCAGATGTTGTCATGAAGGAAACAATAACAAATATTGCTGGAGAAACTCTGCAGATCTGGCAGCCATCTGTGGACAGAACTCAGAATGAAAGTTTTGAGTCCAGTGATCCTTCATCAGAACTGACAGCTGCTAAGGAAAGGTGGTATGGAAACTGTTGACAGGGGATTGTGGGACCGGGGTGGGAGTGGGGGGGAAATGAGTGAGAGGCTGGTGGAGACTGAGCCCACCCATAAGGTGAGAAAGACAGTCACATAGACAAAGGGATGCTGAATGGCCCTCCAGGGAGAAAGACAATGTGATAATGGGAACCAGGAAGTAGGTGAAAGCAACTCATGTCATTACCAGGCCAGAGATGTACTGTGGTGGGATTTGAACCCATGATCTGGGTGTCTGGATTGGTCACCCAGTGACAGTCGCAGAAAATCACCACCTTCCTTTATAACCCATGTGTGAATGCAGGACGAGGATTGGTTCCACATTGTTGTGCTTCCTCACACAGTCAGATGGACACTGGGGTAACATACTAGCATTGATGGAACTATTCCTGATGAAGGTGTGAACACTTTCATTGTAACCAAGAGGGACACATTAGGCTGTTGCACCTTCCTGCTCGAGGAGATGATCTCAGTGTCAGTATAACTTTGGTGCATTTGGAGATTGAACTGAATGTTCTGAGTGTGTCAATGTCTTTCAATACTGACATCAGAATGAACCTCAAAGAATCAGCACATCAAATTACACTAAACATTTAAAAAATCACATTTCAAACACAAAAGCAAAATATTGCAGATGCTGGGAATTTGAAATAAAAATCAAATAGTCAGCAGGCCAGCTCATACCTGTGGAGAGAAACAGTTTCATATTTTAGTTCAATGACCTTTCAATCGAAAATCAAATTGTAAAAAGTTCACACAATCTGTTCCACCCACACTATCGACCCTTTACAGACTAAAGCCTTCATCATGGTCATTAAGTTATGAGGGTGTGACTGGCTCAGTCAGCCTTTATTGCCCATGTCTCATAGTTAAGAATCAGCCACATTACTGTGGGATATGGAGTCACATGTAGGCCAGGCCAGGTTAGAATGGCAGTTTCCTTCCCTGAAGGACATCAATGATCCAGATGGGGATTTACAACAATCAACAGTGGTCACACAGCCATCTTTAGATTCTTACTTTGACAATTTGTTTGATTTCACATTGTAACATCTGCCAAGGTGGGATTTGAACCCTGGTCCCCAGAACATTACCTGGGTCTCTGGATTAACAGTCCAGCAATAATACCATCAGCTGTTGCCTTTTTTGCAGAATGATTTCTAACATGTACCAGTAGCCGGGTTTCCTTCGGGATCAGATACTGAGAATCAGGTTCTGACCTGTATTCCACCAGACACAGGTAAGTGTGATTGTCCCTCACTCTCAGCTGGTTTATCCCAGTCGAGGCGTTTCCCTCCTCTGAGCTCGTACCAATTTCCACCGTGTCCAGTTGTCCAAGTTCCCTGTGATTGGGCTCTAAATGTAATGACGTGTTGATAGGGCTCCTTCCTCATCCAGGTAACAGTGGTCAGGGTGTGGGAGTCCCAGCTCCTGAAGATACAGGGTAAAGAGACTAAATCTCCCTCTGTCCCAGTCACCACTGAGACATTTCCCTGAGCAGCTGAGGAAAGGACAAACATGAGAATGGATGAGGTCGGTGCCCAGAAGTTCCAGATTCAATTTTTTACATTTCTTTCAACTTCACAATGAAATGAGTAATAAAATACCTCACGCATATTTCTCATGGGTCTGGACCAGGCAATTATAGTTTCCTGAAGGATGCACCGTGTTGAAAATCACTTACGCTCCACCCCCTCATTTTGAGTTTCTCATTCGTGGGATAGTTACAGCTTAGTAAATGGACTGAACCTACATGACTTCATTCATTCTGGGCCCAACATCCCTCCCACCTTCACTAAAACCTTTTGTTTTTCATTCCACAGCCCTATACTTCAGTCTGTGCTCCTTCACACTGTGAAGGGGGGTGGGGCAGTGGTTAGGAGTTAGACCCATCCTGTACCACCTTAATACATTAAAAATCCCATGAAAGAGGTAATCTCCCCCATCTCCATCCTAATTTGAAATAAGTTTCAGATTCACCCACATCCTCTCAGCATCTACTCCCTCAAGACCCCTCAGCACCTTGCAAGTTTCAATAAAGTCACTTCTCAATCTTCAGCAATGAGCAGCCCCCATCTGACTCTAAACCAATCAGGATGGGCAGGTAACAACACTCTGACATTCTCAGCCAATGGGAGGTAGGGAGGTGGCTCTTCACATCTTCTCGGCCAATGAGACCTGAAGTTCCACCATGTGCTCACTCAGTGAGCGATTGGAAGATACTTGCCCTATCTTGTCCTCAGTCAATGCCAATCATTGGATTGACTACAAGAAGGAGGTCATTTTACCCATTGGGTCCTGGTTAGCTCCACATGGAACAATCTAGGTGAGACCCACCCATCTGTTCGAGTCCCCCAAGTTCTGCCGGTTCACTTCCTTTAAGGACCTATCAGGTTTAATTCTGAGATTAATGACTGTTTCCACATGCCCCTTCGTTGCTGTTGGTGACTGTCAGTCATCAGCACTCACTGTGTAAACATTTCCCTCTCACAATCTCTCTGTACCTCTGCCCCAAAATCTAAGGCCTGCATCCTTGTCCCAACAGCAAATGGATAGACCTTTTACTTGTTTACTTTCTCTCCACTTGTCACTGTCTCAATCAAATCTCCCCTCAATCTCCTTAGCTCCGAGGAGAATGACCCTTGCTTCTCAAAACTTACAACGAAAACCAGTCTCTGATCCCCTCCCTGAAACACCCCAAGCCCATCCCTATAATAATTCGGGTCACTCTGCAATCTCTCAAGGACATTCACATTCCTCTTAATAGGTGGTGACAGATCTGGACACAATACTCTCATTGGGGACCAGTTGGAGAGTTAACAATGTCCACAGTTGTTCGGCCCCTGAACTGCAAAGTCAGGAATGATGGGGCATAATTTTCATGTGAAAGCAAGTGTGATGAGAGGGGCTTTGCAGAAACGGTGATGGGAGTTTGGAATGCACTCCCTTGGGAGGGTAATAGAGGCGGAAAACCTGGCAACATTTAAAAAGTATCTGGATGAGCAGTTGAACCATCATAACATTCCTACCAGGGGAAAGTCATAGTGGCCAGGCCTCTGGCAATGAGCCTGGATCTGTGGCTCAGAAGGGAAGGGGGAGAACAGAAAAGTGCTAGTGGCAGGAGACTCAATCATTAGAGGAACAAATTTTGATTTGAAGACAGGAGCTATGTTTAGTAAGTTTGCAGATGACAGCAAAATCGATGATGTCGTGAACAGCAAAGAAGGTTATTTTAGAGGACAACAGGACTTTGATCAGATGAGATGATGGGCTGAGGAATGGCAGATGGAGTTTAATTTAGATAAATGTGAGATGTTCCATTTTAGTAGGACAAATCAGTGCAGGGCTTATACACGTAGTCTATCTGTAAACAAGGCTTGGTGATTAAACCCCAAGATGGAGCCTGGTCCAATCAAGGAGCTGCGTGCCTGTCCCTCTGCCTGCAGTAACCTTTCAATGTTAATTGCCCTCAATATGGATCTGTGCTTCCAAAGTGTCCCGTCAATGTATCGGAGAGCTGCTGTGAAGATGGAGAGGGGTTGGTAAATGTTGGGATGCCAATGTCTGTGAATGATGGGTGTGTGTGTGGATGATTCCTGTGGATCATTCCCTGAGACACTGTTTGGTGCTGAGCAGCGTGGAGACTCCTCACAGCCAGCGGTGAGCTGAAGTCTCCAGGTACCTGCTCTGTCCTCCTCCATGTTGAGGATTCAGGGTCTAGATTAGAGTGGTGCTGGAAAAGCACAGCAGTTCAGGCAGCATCCGAGGAGCAGTAAAATTGAGGTTTCGGGCAAAAGCCCTTCATCAGGAATACAGGCAGAGAGCCTGTTTTTACCTGAGGATTCACCATGGAGAAAGTGAGGACTGCAGATGCTGGAGACCAGAGCTGAAAAATGTGTTGCTGGAAAAGCGCAGCAGGTCGGGCAGCATCAAAGGAGCAGGAGAATCGACATTTCGGCCATAAGCCCTTCTAGCTTGTTCGGCATGTTTGGTAAGACAGGAAGCTGAATGTTAGTCAGTACGGTTCGGGCAGTAATAAAACATTTAAAAAGTTATAATGCCCCTTAATTCCTAATTTGCTGCTGCCCAGTGAGAGAGCTGCCTCACTGCTCAGCAAATCCATAAAAGATGCAGCGAGATGCTCCCGATACTGAGATAGACCTCAGCGCACTTCCCATCTGATTCCACCACAAATTTGATCTTGGCTCATCATTCAGGCCCCTGTAAGATTCCACTCATAATCTCAGCAGCATTAGCTGTGACAACAGGGGTAGGCCCACATGAACCAGTGGTGACTATTCAAAGTTCTCCCTGGTGACCTGCTCAATGTCTATCCATGAATCAATGTCATAGAGTCACAGAGATGTACAGCATGGAAACAGACCCTTTGGTCCAACCCGTCCATGCTGACTAGATATCCCAACCCACTCTAATCCCACCTGCCAGCACCCGAACCATATCCCTCCAAACACTTCCTATTCATATACCCATCCTAATGCCTCTTAAATGTTGCAGTTGTACCAGCCTTCACCACTTCCTCTGGCAGCTCATTCCAGACACGTACCACCCTCTGTGTGAAAAAGTTGCCCCTTAGGGCTCTTTTATATCTTTTCCCTCTCACCCTGAAACTATGCCCTCTCGTTCTGGAATCCCCGAGCCCAGGGAAAAGACTTTGTCTATTTATCCTATCCAAGCTCCTTATAATTTTGTAAACCTCTGTAGGGTCACCCCTCAGCCTCCGACATTCCAGGGAAAACAGCCCCAGCCTGTTCAGTCTGTCCCTGTAGCTCAAATCTTCCAATCGTGGCAACATCCTTGTAAATCTTTTCTGAACCCTTTCAAGTTTCACAACATCTTTCTGATAGGAAGGTAACCAGACTTGCACGCTATATTCCAACAGTGGTAACACCAATGTCCTATACAGCTGCAACATGACCTCCCAACTCCAATACTCAATGCTCTGACCAATAAATGAAAGCATACCAAACACCTTCTTCACTATCCTATCTACCTCTGACTCCACTTTCAAGGAGCTGTGAACCCAGACTCTAAGGTCTATTTGTTCAGCAACACTCCCCAGGACCTTACCATTCAGTGTATAACTCCTGCTTTTCCAAAATGCAGCACCTTGCATTTATCTGAATTAAACTCCATCTGCCACTTCTCAGCCCATTGGCCCATTTGGTCCAGATCCTGTTGTAATCTGAGGTCACCTTCTTCACTGTCCACTACACTCCCAATTTTGGTGTCATCTGCAAACTTACTAACTGTACCTCTTATGCTCACATCCAAATCATTTATGTAAATGACAAAAAGTAGAGGACCCAGCACCGATCCTTGTGACACTCCACTGGTCACAGGCCTCCAGTCTGAAAAACAACCTTCCATCACCACCCTCTGCCTTCTACCTTTGAGCCAGTTCTGTATCCAATTGAGTATCTCTCCCTGTATTCCATGAGATCTAACCTTGCTCACCAGTCTCCCATGGGGAACATTGTCGAACGCCTTACTGAAGTCCATATAGATCACATCTACCGCGCTGCCCTCATCAATCCTCTTTGTTACTTATTCCAAAAGCTCAATCAAGTTTGTGAGACATGATTTCCCACACATAAAGCCATGTCTACTATCCCTAATCAGTCCTTGCCTTTCCAAATACATGTACATCCTGTCCCTCAGGATTCCCTCCAACAACTTGCCCACCACTGAGGTCAGGCTCACTGGTCTATAGTTCCCTGGCTTGTCTTTACCGCCCTTTCTTAAACAGTGGCACCACGTTTGACAATCTCCAGTCTTCCGGCACCTCACCTGTGACTATCAATGATGCAAATATCTCAGCAAGAGGCCCAGCAATCACTTCTCTAGCTTCCCACAGAGTTCTAGAGTACACCTGATAATGTCCTGGGGAGTTATCCACCTTTATGCATTTTCAAGACATCCAGCACTTCCTCCTCTGTAATCTGGACATTTTGCAAGGTGTCACCATCTATTTCCCTACATTCTATGTCTTCCATGTCCTTTTTCACAGTAAATACTGCTGCAAAATACTCAATTAGTATCTCCCCTTTTTTCTGCGGCTCCACACAAAGGCCGCCTTGCTGATCTTTGAGGGGCCCTGTTCTCTCCCTAGTTACCCTTTTGTCAATAAAGCTAATAACTGCTTGTTTGCATATTGCTGTTTGTTGAGAAATGAAAACAGAAGAAAGAGACTGAAAGGAATAAATGTTTTTTTAATCTTAAATTGGAAGTTTCCAAATTGTCTGGAACAATTTAAAATCTGCAAAATAAGACTCAGTGATTTTAATTACTGCCTTTCTAGGTCAGAGGGATTGAGGATCAACCTCATTAACATGATATAAATGTGAATGTTTCCATTTCTTCATGTTCCCTGAGTGATCCAGAAAACCATTATTAAAAACACCCTCCACACAGCTGGTTATCCAGCACAATCTTCTCAAGGAATAAGCAATAAAAGCTGACCCACATCCTGATTGTAGGAAAAGCATCAATTGTTGTTTACTTGGATGATGTTGTAATACATAGTACAACGTGGAAAATTACAACATTTTACAAATATTCCACAGCTCCAGTCAGCTGGGTTGGTGTTAAATCGGAGAACAAGTGAATTTGCAAAAGCCAAGATGATGTTGTGGGATATGTGTGGGACAAGGACAGGTGTCACACAGAACAAGAAAAACAAAAGCTTTCATTGACTTTCACACAAAATGAGAGAAAATGAGGCTTTTGGGCACGTGTGGATTTTATCAAAATTTCGATTTAAGTTGAGGACAATAGACGCACCCTTGATGTATTGATTGGAAGGAGGTCAGCCAGGTGGACCTCATAAAATATGAGTCCCCTGATTGGGGCTGTTAATCTGGTCTAATCAAGGGAGCCCTGGCTGACAGATATAAACAGGAGAGTCAAATATCCTGTTCATTCTGAAAGCTGGCTCTGAGGGAGGATCAGTGTGAAGGACTTTCCACAAAGGGTGACTTGGTGAGGGATTCCAGTCTCTGTGGAGTTATTTCAGTGGTGTTGAGAGAGAAGTATGCTCCTGAAAAAAAAACACTTGTAACAGTCACCTTTGAGTTGGGGTAAACATTTCTGATATCATCCTGTTATTTCTGAAGATTGACTCATTTTATCCTACTGTCAAAGAGTCGGCCCCAGGATGTGGAAAAAAATGTGTTATTGATTCTGGCGAAATTCTTTCGGGGCGGTTGAAAAGCAATCAATAGTTCTCCTGACAGCTTGTGGAGCAACAGTTTGTTTTGTTCTGAGGAGAGTAACTTTCACTGAGGCATCAGATACTAAAACCTTTCAAGAGTTTGTGGATTTAGTTAAGAGAAATTATGATCCCAAGTCTCCTCTAATTCTGAAATGCTCCTGGTTTGGCAATTCAAGAACCAGGGGAATCCATTTCAGGATTTTTTTACTGGGCTAAGACAACTGTAAGTGGCATGTGACTTTGGTTTAACTCTTAAGGAGGTGTTGAGAGGCCATTTGGTATTTGGGATTAATGATGTAACCATGCAAAAGCCCGACTGGAGTTCAAAGTGCACAACAACTGTCTTTATCATGGAAAATGTGGCAAGTTGGGCAAGCGTGTTGCAAGGCGTCCTGATGGAAATGATCCCCCGCACCAGGCCGATTGAGCTTAGGGAACACTACTTGAGTGAAGGCAATTGCATAGCCTCACTCAGGGCATACCCTGAGCAGAGGGACTGGAGATCAGCCCACAGTAAAACCCCAGAACAAATCCAGGCCTCAGCCAAACAATTAAAACTGTCTTCAGGATCCGGGCCAACAGGCCACTATAGTTGCTGCCGGTATTCAACTTGAAACAGAAAAAGAGGCCCTCTGGACCGAAACTGGGTAAGAGAGCTCATAGTCCAGGAGAGCGCACACCTTGGGAAAATCCACCTACATCTGGTTTGGAACAGTTACGTTTATTGGCAACATCCAAATCAGAACCAATCAAAATAAATATCTGGTTAAACGGTCACCCACTTCTAATGGAGCCCGATACTGGTGTGGGTGTTTCAGTGATGACAGAACCAGTGTTTAATATTATTCACTCTGGACTCCAACCCGTAAGTTTGTGCAAGACCTCAGCTAGACTAACAAGTTACACTGGGTAACCTTTACAGATTAAGGGCCTCTAATGAGAACCAGTTGGTTCATTTGCCACTGACTATAGAATGCAGCAAGCTTGATGGGGCTAAAATTGGTTGAGAAATATTCACCGAGATTGGCTCAATATTCTCCAATTGGAAAATGGCTGCCTGAGTCCGAATGAAACACCTGACATTTTTCAGGAGGCTCTCGGGACTATCAGGGGAGACAAGGCCACTGTGCATGTTGACCAGGAAGTAATTCCAGGAGGCTGCAAGACCCAGTTAGTGCCATTTGCCAAAAACTGGAGGCAGAAATCAGATGGCTGGAAGGCAAGGAAGCATCAGACCAGTGCAGTTTACAGAATAGGCAGCCCCGGTCATACCAATTGTGAACCCCTTTGGTCAGTTTGCCATTTGTGGGTATTTTAAACAAATGGTAAACAGCTTTTCACAGCTGGATAAATACCCAATCCCTCACAGTGAGATATATTCACAAAGCTGGAAGGGGGCACTGTCCTTCATGAAGCTGAATATGACCCGTGTGTATTTGTAATTGCAGTTAGATGAGGATTCCCAGAAATATTCTACAATTAATACCCATAAAGGTTAGTACCAATACACGATACTGCCATTTGGAGTAACATTAGCCTGGGTAGTTTCTCAATGGACAATGGAGAACATGTTACAAGTTTTCGCCACATGGTGGCATTTATCTCGATGACATGCAAATACCAGGGAAGATGAACAAGGAGCACTTAAAGAACTTGGACACAGTCCTTAGATGTTTCTCCCAGGTGACCATGCACCTTAGAAGGGAAAAATGTGAATTCCAGGAACCCCAAGGGACCTACTTGGGCTCCAGAGTCAACAAGACCAGGTCACACCCATTGGAAGATAAAGTGAGATCAAGCAATTGTGCCCTGGTGTCATCTGACTTCTGACCTTCTTCAGGGGACAAAGTTTGGTTGAGGAACCACAGGAATGGCTCTGCATGGGTAAGCTACATGGTCAACACAAGGTCAGGTCCTGTGATGTATAAAGTTCTGGTCAGTCCAATGGTCCTGAACAAGGACATGGACCATATGAAAGCTGCAAACTCACAAACAGTGCAGAAGCAATCCCTGCCCAGCTCCTTGGCAGTGTTTCTAATTGTTCAGGAACCCGTGCATTCTGCCTGTCCATCAAGCATGGGGCGGCACGGTGGCTCAGTGGTTAGCACTACTGCCTCAAAGCACCAGAGTCCCAGGTTCGATTCCAGCCTCGGGTGACTGTCTGTGTGGAGTTTGCACATTCTCCCTCTGTCTGCGTGGGTTTCGTCCGGGTGCTCCTGTTTCCTCCCACAGCCCAAAGATGTGCAAGTCAGATGAATTGGCCATGCTAAATTGTCCATAGTGTTAGGTGCATTAGTCAGAGGGAAATGGGTCTCGGTGGGTTACTCTTCGGAAGGTCGGTGTGGACTGGTTGGGCCGAAGGGCCTGTTTCCACACTGTAGGGAATCTTGCTTTGAAGATCCTTCGGAATCTGAAATGGACACAGCGGATGTCGCTGCCTCAGTGCCTTTGATGCCTGGAGAGGAGAAGGAATTTCTTCCAAGACAATCCAGGCACAAGAGGTGAGCGGCTGGGTGTTCCACACCGCCCATATCGGGGGCAGAGTTGGAGGGACCTGACCCAGTGCTCAAACATTCCAGGAGGATCTACGAAGAAAAGAACTGGCTTCTGTCCTCGGATACAGGCGGGGAAGGATGGAGTGATTGTAACGAGGTCAGCCAGGTGCACCTTATAGAATATCCGTTCCCCGACTGGGGCTGTTAATCTGGGCCAATCAAGGAGACCTGGCTGACTGAAAAAACAGGAATGTCAGAGGTTCTGTTCACTCTGAGAGCTGGCTCTGAGGGAGCTGGATCAGTATCATGGATTGTCCACATGTAAATAAAGGGGGACTTCATGATGGATACCAGCCTCTGGGGAGTTATTTCACTTGAATAATTTGTCACAAAAATGAATAAAGATGGTATGGTCTACAGAATGATGCCAGGCAGCCTTTGAAAAACGAAAAGTAATTTGAACAACTGAATCTGTATTAAGTGCGTTGAAGTGTAATGGACCATTTCAATTCGCAGGAGATGTTAGTGATTTGGGGATTAGAGCAGCTCTCTTACAGGACGATGAGGCTGGAATGGAGAGGCCTATGGCCTATCTTTCAAAAACGTGGAACCAACATCAGAAATGCTGCTTGACTATAGAAAAGGAAGCATTGTGATCAGTTCTTCAACACGTTGAAGATTATGTTTGACATGGAAACACTGAGACTGTGTGTTTTTTCCTCATCATAATCTGCTTACTTTTGAACAAAAAAATTAAAACTAAGACTCCAAGGTTGTGCAGGTGGAGCTTAGATCTGCAGCTGTCTAAAAGTTGTACATATTGTTGGGAAAGCAAAACTAATTGTTGATTCTTTATCCTGAATGTTCAGAATGGTCTGGCAGGCTAAAAACTAAATATCCAAGGCTGGATTAAATATGTCCCAGGTTTATGTGTGAGGCAAAAGAGGAAATAGTCAGGATGTTTGCAAAACATTTCACTTCTTCTCTGGCTACTGGAGAGGTATAGTTAGACTGGAGGGAAGCCAATGTGGTACCGCAATTCAAAAAGGGAGCAAGGGATAAACCAAGTAACTACAATCCAGTCAGTCTCACCTCAGGAGGGGGGAATCAATTGGAAACAATTTTCAGGGACACAATTAATCTGCAGTTGGAGAGGGAGGGATGTATCAAAAACAGACAGCACGGTTTTGTTAAGGAGAGGGAGGCAGAAGACAAGAAAGTGTCGGCTGGTTCACCTGATGTCAGTCGTTCGTGAGATTTTAGTTTCTATATTATCAAGAATACGATTACAGAGAACTTGGAAATACATGATGAAATTCACCTGGGTCAACATGACTTTGTTAAGGTGAGGTCATATCTGGCAAATCTGTTAGAATTCTTCGAGATGGTAACAAGTAAGTTAGACTAAGGACAGCCAGTGGATATGGTCTATTTGGGAGGTTGCAGAAGGACTTGGAGAGGATACAAGAGTGGGCAAAGAAGTGACAGATGGATGATAATGGGGAAATGTGAAGGGTTTTGTACTTTGTTTGGAAGAAAAGAGTTGTAGATTTTGGAGTCCTGGTTCAGAATTCACTTAAGGGCAGCATGCAGGTTCACTTGGCAGTTAGGAAGGCAAATGCAACATCAGCATTCATCTTGATAGAGCTGAATATAAGAGTCTGAGATGGTAAGAGGATATAGATGAGCTGGTCTGATAGATTGAGCAGTTATAAATGGAATTCAATGTGGATATATATGAGATGATGCACTTGGGCAGGACAAACAAGGCAAGGGAAGACATGATGGGCGGCACGGTGGCACAGTGGTTAGCACTGCTGCCTCGCAGCGCCGGAGACCCGGGTTCAATTCCCGCCTCAGGCGACTGACCGTGTGGAGTTTGCACGTTCTCCCCGTGTCTGCGTGGGTTTCCTCCGGGTGCTCCGGTTTCCTCCCACAGTCCAAAGATGTGCAGGTTAGGTGAATTGGCCATGCTAAATTGCCCGTAGTGTTAGGTAAGGGGTAGATGTAGATGTAGGGGTATGGGTAGGTTACGCTTCGGCGGGGCGGTGTGGACTTGTTGGGCCGGAGGGCCTGTTTCCACACTGTAAGTAATCTAATGATGAACAACAGCACCTTGAAAAGCACAGAGGATGAAAGGGACATTGGTCCATATGTACTGGTCACTTAAGTTAGCAGCACAGGGGGAGAAAGTGGTTCAAAAGGCAGATGGAAGGTTTGCCTTTATTATTCTCACTTCTCAGTCAGTTCTGTCCCAGTATCTCTCTGAAACCTGGGTGTGCCTGCAGTGTTCTGTATCTCCCCTCACTCTCTGGAAAGTCACATGAGTTTCTGTGGGCACTGTCCCACCCGGAGCTCTGATGGGAATGTTTTGGCAGCTTCAGGTCAGCGACGTTATCCTGCCTTCATTTTTTTTAAAAAGGAAGTTATTCCTCCCTGATGAAGAAACCAAGGTGAAGGAAAAGGCTCATTGTGGTGACCAGCAACAGCTTTGGGAAATAAATACCAGGCAGCAGACGGGTCATCAAGGAGAAAGCAAATCCATGATTAACAAAATAGATTTGAAAGGTCAGTGTTAGAAAATACTTAATGTTTCCCTGGACCGAGACTGACAGGAGGACTGCAGAAAGACACACATAGAGACACCTCATCATCAATACTGCAGCATTTCACCCTTCTCACTCGCTTCCTCTTGTCCTTTCACAAAAAAAAACTATAGAAGGTACTTGACTTCCTGTGCACTGCCAAAGGAATGTTATTCAATCTTACATGAAAGGAACCAGAAAGGGAAGTCGGTGTACAGTCAGTAGCAGCTGAGAGAGTGAAAAGACCGTTTCGAAAGTGAGGCACCAACCACAGCCACTCCAGAAAAGGAAATATTGTACCAGTTTCCAATAAATTTCTCAAAATCCTCAGTCCCAACATCAAATGCTCTGAGAACTGGGGAAGCACTGGGTTAAATACACAGTAAAGCTCCTCTGCACATTACTGCCAGCACGGTGGCTCAATGGTTAGCACTGCTGCTTCACAGCACGAGGGACCTGATTCAATTCCACTCTTTGGCAACTGTGCAAACCCTGCAGAGACATTCTCCCTGTGTCAGCGTGGGTTTCCTCTGGGTGCTTTCATTTTCTCCCACAGTCCAAAGGTGTGCAGGTGAGGTGTATTCACCATGGGAAATGCAGGGATAAGGGAGGGGGTTGGATACAGGTGTGATGTCTTTCAGAAGGTCAGTGTCGACTTGATAGGCCGAATGCCGTGCTTCCACACTATAGGGATACTATGGTTCCATGAGACATTGTCCCTGTCAAACACTCCCAGGACAGGAGCACCCCTGGATCAGACAAAGGATAATATGGATCCCTCTTTATTGCTGAAGACAGAGGGACTGGAGACACAGACGCTGGCTGCTGTCCTGGACCTTCTGAACTGAACACACCTCGTGGAGCTAAGGACTGACACAGGACCAGAGATCTCTGGTGAGGTCATCACCACTCCCAGGTGTAAAAAGATGCACAGAGAGTCTGGGTTGCACTGACACTGCTGACATACACACACAGAGGAACCTCAATTATCCGGCATTCAATTATCCGAATTTCAGACTATCCGAACAAGGTCGCAAAGACCTGATGCTTGGCTAAACTATGTCATCCACCATGAACAGAATCAATTAACAGAATGAAACACTCCCTGCCTGTGTCATTAGGATATTTATTTCTGATCCATTTAGAACCAAATATAGAACTGAACAGAATGAGGGAGATTTGCAATATTTGTTGTGGCTGCTGAAGCCAGGGTGTGGTTTGCATGTTATTTCTACAGGCCCCACAATTGCCTTCTCAATGCTCCAAAGCTTGGGGGCTGTCTCTTGTGTTTCTTTGGCTCGGTCCAAGCTGCACCAAGTTTGTTGGAGTATTTTTACATACCTCTGTCATTCCAGGAGGAAAACAGCCTGGGATGGAGCAGAAAGGGTCAAGACGGAGAGTGTGCTGCTGATTATTCGGTTCCTCATCCCTTATATGGAGAGCATCCTGACTCTGACTGCCCCGAGCAGGGCCAGGACAGATCGGAGGCTGCACTCGGCTGAGTGTACCAGGGGCCCCTGAGAAAGGCTGTCTCCCTGACTCAACTGTGGATGGCTGACAACTGTAAGAAGCTTCCTGTGTCTGTGCTAAATGCTGAATGTGATTAGTGAGCATGAGATGGGCTGGAGGGCACCATCTTGGCCCACAATGACATTTTTAATTTAATTTTAAATTTGCTCTGAATTTTGTGACAATCCCCAAGTTATGGTTTGGTTCTTTATTTTTATTAGTTGTTTCAGGACCACAACTCCAAAGAAATGTTTCAGTATCAACTTGCTGACCTCCAGTCCCCACATCTGTAGTGATTGGAACCAAGTTGATCTCACTGCCCACCAGGTCCTTGATTGGGATTGTTAACCCAGGCCAATCAGGAGAACCCTGGCTGACCTCGGAGATCAGAAGCTCTGAGCTGGTTGGCCACAGCCTGTGTCCTGTGCACAGGGAACTGAAGGGTGACTCAGTAACGGGATCGTGGTCTGTCGGCAGTCATTTCCACATCATTAATTACCAACCTGCTCCTTGTGGCATCCCCCACATCCAATTCTATCCCGGTTTTACCAAGGGCCATTCCTGAACTAATTCACCACTCACCGGAAAACCACTGAAAGTCTGATATCCCTTGTGCCCGCAACATCTTGTGGTCAGATGGGTCAGCCAAAATAATGAACTTATGATGGACAATAACAAACTTACCATGGAGTTCCAAAAGATGGACATTGATTAAAGCATGCTGGGAAATCGAACCCAGCCTTGACTAAAGTGACTGTGCTAATCCACATGCTGCAGGATCCAGACAGGCTACAGCTGCTCACAGACGGTTTATAAACAAACCTGACAGCCGTTTCCACACTGTAAGTAATCTAATCTAATCTACAGACCCTGCAATACACACCTGAAGTTGGACTTGAATGGGACAATGTAATGTCAGCCTTGGCATAATTGGGAGCAGGGGGTCATTCAATAGACATGGAGGTGCCTAGTACCCTTATTTGGAGGAGGCTACATGCACCCAGCACCGACCATAATGGACACCTAAGGGCCACCCTGGCATCAATGTGCCAACACCTGGTTGGGTCTGATTGATCAGGGCAATCAAACCTGGTCAATCCATTGGCAGATCGTCAAGACCCTCCCAAAAGGGCGGGATGGCTCTGAAGGATTAGAATCATCACAAAACCCCACTCAGAGCGGTAACCCGAGAATAACCACTGAAAGAGAAGACACCTCCAAGGCCATCGGAAGAAGAAGAAGACATCACCGTGTGGAGCACCGTTCCAGTGGGATGGGATACGGTCACACCAGGTTAAGCTAAAACATAAGATAGTTTGTTGTGGATTTTTTGTTAGTTAATGGTATACTTTATTGTTCTAATATTAATTGAGTTCAACAACCAAATATTTTTGTCTCGTAGGGTTAACTTCCAGTTCTTTTGCTGAATATAAGATTTTAAACACACTGTGTGGCAGGTATAACAACTTGGCACCCCAGATGGGACTTCGATATGTCGTGCCTTTGTTGCTCTGAAATCGAATCCTGTCCAACCTGACCCTCCGTACGATTTTGCCTGAGCCAGCTGTTAAGACGACAGCTGTCCCACACCAAGGTCAGGAGTCCCAAGTGAATCAATCCGAATAGAAAGGTCAAAACTGAACTGTTCTTGAAAAGGTCAAGACAACAGGTTTTTACTTCTAGTCCAGAAAACAACTGTTTCTGTGTGTGTTTGTGGTCGATCAGGTAAAACACCGAAAAGTCGGGAGAGACCCAGTGGTATTAGGACCAAGAAAGTTACAACAGTGGTACCCTCAGTCCATTCCACCCCCGATACTCTTTCTGCTTAATTGAAATGGCAAAGAAAGGGACCAGAGCAGAGGATTGTCCCGTATGGGAAACAAAACTGAGACAGTAAGTCAATGACAAAAAGCAGCCGATTTGGGCAG
This sequence comes from Chiloscyllium punctatum, assembly GCF_047496795.1. Classification (NCBI taxonomy): domain Eukaryota; kingdom Metazoa; phylum Chordata; class Chondrichthyes; order Orectolobiformes; family Hemiscylliidae; genus Chiloscyllium; species Chiloscyllium punctatum. The sequence continues at coordinate 8,658,667 of NC_092740.1, forward strand.
AATGATGTAATGTTAAAACGGAACCAGAATCCCTCGGGCAGAAGTACTGGGATGGTCTTAGAAAAGCTCAAGGGAAGCAGGTTTCCAGACTTAGTAGATCACAGTGATCATGTGCTGCTTAGGGCAGTTATTAGGGACAGAGCAGGAGTTAAAAATTGTCTGTAAGGAGCTAGAGGACGCTGCACGTGGAGCAATTTCAGCCCCAGTGTGAGCGAGGATATAGGATACTCAGCACGCAGTGTTGGAGAAAGAAGTAAACCAATGGAAGAGCAAATGTCTGGATTTACAAGCTGCAGTTAAAGTATGAGACCAGGCAGACACAAGAACGTAAGAACTAGGAGCAGGAGTAGGCTATCTGGCCCCTCAGGCCTGCTCCACCTTTCAATAAGATCATGGCTGATCTATTCATGGCCTCAGCTCCACTTACCCACCCTCTCACTGTGACCCTTAATTCCTTTATTGTTCCAAACAAATCTCTTCACTTTCAAAGTATTGATGAAGTCATGTCAACCACTTCACTAGGCAGGAGGTTCCCACAGATTTACAGCCCTCTGGGTGAAGATGTTCCTTCTCAATTCGGTCCTAAATCTGCTCCCCCTAATCTTGAGGCTCTGCTCTCTTGTCCTAGTTTCACCCACCAGTGGAAACATCCTCTCTATTTCTATCAGATCTATTTCCTTCATAATTTTTTATATGTTTCTATAAAATCCCTCCTTGTTCGTCTAAATTCTAACGAATATAATCCCAGTCTACTCAGTCTCTCCTCATAAGCCAACCCCCTCAACTCCAGAATCAACTCAGTGAACCTCCTCTGTACCCCCTCTAGTGCCAGTGCATCCTTCCTCAAGTAAGGAGACCAAAACTGCACGCAGTACTCCAAGTATGGCCTCACCAGCACCTTGTACAGCTGTAACATTACCTCCTTGCTTTTAATCTCAATCCCTTTAGTAATGAAGGACAAAATTCCACTTGCCTTGCTAATTACCTGTTTTACCTGCAGACTAACCTTCTGTGATTCATGTACAAGGACTCCCAGGTCCCTCTGCATAGCAGCATGCTGCAACTTCTCATCATTCAAATAATACTCCTTTTTCCCGTAACTCTTCCCAAAACGGGATGACTTCACATTTATTAACATTGTATTCCACCTGCCACACCTTTGCCCACTCACTTAAGTATCTCTGCAAAGTTTCACAGTCCTCTGCACACTTTGCTCTGCCACACATCTTTGTCTCATCTGAAAACTTGGACACACGACACGTGGCCCCCAACTCCAAGTGAAGAAGCAGGCAGCTGCAGATCATATCAAGTGTCTGCAGGAAATTGACTAATTAAAATCACAGCTTTCCATTCGAAATGGGATAATGTGCCCGTACGGAGAGGTTAGAGAAGGAAAAGAACAAAGGATAGACTGGGATGAGCTCAGGGAAGACGGTCAACAGTGTACCAGGAGCACAGAGGTTTGGAGTCCATCCCCACCTTCCCACAGGAGTCTCCTCCTTCAATGCCCCTGAGAACACTCCCGGTCACACTGAACCCGATAACAATTGAAAGGCAGTTCGGGGACCCGAAGGACCTGCCCCCAATCACATACATCACCCCATTTACCGCTGCACAGTCTGCAGCGATCAGGGCAGCATGGTGGCTCAGTGGATAGCACTGCTACCTCATAGCACCAGGGACCTGGGTTCGATTCTAGCCTCAGGCAACTGTCTGTGCGGAGTTGGCACATTCTCCCCGTGTCTGCCTGGGTTTGCTCCGGCTTCCTCCTGCAATCCAAAGATGTGCAGGTTAGCTGAATTAGCCATGCTACATTGCCCATAGTGGTCAGGGATGTGTAGGTTGGGTGTATATTGGGATGGGGTAAATATTTGGAAGGGGAATGGGTTTGATTGGTTTACTGTTTGGACTGTCAGTGTGGACTTGTTCAGCTGAAGGGTCTGTTTCCATATTGTACAAAGAACAAAGAAAATTTACAGCCCAGGAACAGGCCCTTCAGCCCTCCAAGCTTGTAGAGATCCTACTCTATGGGTGGCGCGGTGGCTCAGTGTTTAGCACTGCTGCCTCACAGCACCAGGATCCCAGGTTCGATTCCAGCCTTGGGTGACTGTCTGTGTGCAGTTTGCACATTCTCCCTGTGTCTGCGTGGGTTTCCTCCGGGTGCTCTGATTTCCTCCCACAGTCCAAAGATGTGCAGGCCAGGTGAATTGACTTTGCTCAATTGTCTATAGTGTTAGGTGCATTAGTCAGAGGGAAATGGGTCGGGTTGGGTTACTCTTTGCAGGGTCGGTGTGGACTGGTTGGCCCAAAGAGCTTGTTTCCACACTGTAGGGAATCGAATCTAATTCTAAAGATAGCAAAAAATATTCCTGAATTTGAACCATCCACTGATCCTTATACATTCTATAAGAAGGTCAGGCAGCAGAACATTTTACAGGGTCTGGACGAGAGGCAGGAGGTGAAACTTATTGTAATGTGTTTGAGCCAGTCAGCACAGCCCATGATCCCAGCCCCAGCAAATGTAGGAGACAGAGCCCTTGTCAACATGAAAAAGCCAATCCTGACAGTGATCGGTTATAATAGAGGGGACCCCGTCAACAGCTTGGATAAGGGTAGGCAAAAGAAAGGGACACACCCAACTGTCTTTGCCGGTTGCTTTGGGTACACATCACAGGGGTTTCTGGAGAGTTAGACAGGGGTCAGTTATCCGAGGCTGACTCAGCCAAGTGGGTGAGGACTTTAGTTTCCCAGGGCACTGAGGAGAGCAGGAAGGTGTGTGTGAACTTCAATGCTGCAGAGGCGAGACACAGTGAGGCATGGGTTCTGAGGAGAATGTCCCGGGTGTGGGAGACTAACCAACCCCGTACCCTCAATGCCAACCTTTGAGGCATCCGCACGACGGTGTCAGGCTTCTGCCTCCCTGATATAGGTCTGTGACACGAAGTGGGATGGTGCAGATTGGCCACTAGTCAACAGCGAGGAAGGAGGTCGCCCTGTCAAATTCCTTTGGGATACCGGAGATTCCGACATAACCCTGAACACCTCGAGATTTAAAAATATACCCTGGCGGACCACAGGGCCTATTGCTTTAAATGGATTGACTAGTCATGTACAGGAGGGGTACGTTACTGAATCGATAGAATTTAAACTGGGTGATATTACATGCCAGTGTCCTGCTATTTCAATCAACCCGGGGGGCGATGGGGGTGGGCGTGGGGGGAACCACATACTTGGCATCGATTATCTGATGAGGTGTAATTTTAGATTCGACCCAGTGAATGCCTGTATAGGGAAGTTACCTCCAGCCATTAACATCCCATCCATCATCTCAACAAGTCCTTATGCTAATCGAGTCAGTACAACAGGAAAGTTCTGGTTTAATCCTCTGACAATGACCAAGGATCTGGCTGTGGGAGAGATAGCTACAAAACGCAAAGGCATATTGGCCCAGCACAAACATGACTGTGAGCATATCCCTGGACAGGTGATAATTGAGGGGCCCAACCCTGAAACCACAAAAACTGGTTTCCCCAGGCAGGCAGAGGGGGAGGTGGCCAAGGTGATTGACAGTCTGTTACAGCAGAGAATACTGGGACATGTAGTCTCCACTAATAATGTTCCCATTTGGCCAATCAGCAAACCAGATGGGTTTAACCATTGATTACAGACAGCTTCATAAAGTCAAACTCCCCCCTTCAATGCACCAACAGTCGCCACAATAATGAAGAAAGTCCCACAAGTGACGTACTTCACAGGACTTGATATCAGTCATGGTTTCTGGTCCATATCCTTAAATAGGTCCTGCCAGGACAAATTCACTTTGATCTTCCAGGAACAGTAGTACACCTGGATATTTCTATCCCAAGGATTTCATAACTTGCACTCGATTTTTCACAGATGGTTAGCCAAGGGACGAGAGATGTTTTCCCGGCCTGACTGCCTCATACAATATGTAGAGTTTAGATCAGAGTGGTGCTGGAAAAGCACAGCAGGTCAGGCAGCATCCGAGCAGTAAGAAAACTGATGTTTCGGGCAAAAGCCCTTCATCGGCTCTATTCCTGATGAAGAGCTTTAGCCCGAAACGTTGATTTTCCTATTCCTGAATTGATAGTGGCTGCTTTTCCAACACCACTCTGATCTAAACTCTAGTTTACAGCATCTGCAGGCCTCACTTTTGCCTCATACAATATGTAGACGACCGATTTGTGTAAACAGAAACAAAGAAGGAGCACATTCAGCTCCAAGGCGAATTACTTGATCTATTACACAGGCTAGGATGCAAAATTAATCTGAAAAAGACACAAATTCTACAGCCTCGGGTCACATCCTTGTGAATGATAATCACCCACAGGAAAAGGGAAATAGACCAAAAGTGATTAGAGACCGTAGAACGACTCCCACTCCCCCGAGATGGTCATGGACTTTGATCCTTCCTTGGGTTAGTGGGATAGTGCAGGAACCACATTGATGGGTTCACCATCAAAGCAGCCCCAGTCTCAGAGTTACTGATAAAGAACGCTGCCTGGAATTGGACTCCTCAACACACAGAGGAGTAACTGAGTTAAAACACGCCCTCACAACAACACCCGCCTGACTAGTTCCCAACCCTGATTTACCATACGTCCTCGAAGCTGCAGCCACAGACCAGACGATAGCTGCTGTTCCACTGCAAGAGTGACACGGTAGGCAAGGGCCAGGAGCTTATGCCTCCAGGGTCCTACAGCCCGTGGAGCAAGGGCTTTCCATGTGGGAATGGCACCACCACACAGTCTTTTAGGCAGGCCAATACTTTGACTACATTATTGGTTTAAACCCACTGCCCATACTGACTGAACATACACCAATCCAGCTCCTGCTAGACAGTCCAATCAAAGATGGCTCAGTGAGACAGATTCGAGCCACACGATGGACTCCACTGCTTCAGAGTTGGGACATTACAGTCAAACGTACCAAGGTGCCCAGGTTCCTAGCTGATGGCCTGAATTATGGAGGAGACCCACATGACTGCCAAATCACAGCCACAAAACACCCCACCGGCCCTTTTATGACCCAAACAGCAGGGAAAACGATTAGGGATGAGACAAGGGAATAACCAAGCAGACACAGCCATCGGAATTTATGTAGGTGGAGCCTCCACTGGACAGGATGGCATGTGGATCACCGGCTGTGGGATATACATGACCAACACTCAGGGACAGCTATTGGTTCAATTAGCCTGAAAATTACCCAGACAGCTCAGTGCCCAGGCTGTGGAACTAGCAGCTGTGGCTTATGTAGTTCGCCACTCCAACCTGTTCCTCCACCAACAGGTATATTTTCCAACAACATGTGTGTGTGCAACAGCCTCACTGAATTCTTACCACTCTGGGAAGCAAAGGGTTAATTTCTGCCAATGGGAAATGACTACCAACAGCCCCCTTTATTTCAGTACGGACTGCAGTCTGCCCGTGGAAGGCAATACAGTATAATTAAAGTTAAACACTACCACAAGACATCCCCAGAAGGTAACTACAGAGCAGGTGAATTCCCCCAAAAAAGGACTCAAAAAAGAACATTGTGTTAGTTACCTGTAGGTGAGCAGGCCAATGCAGTCACTGTCAATCAGACTAACGTAGAAGACCTTAGACAAGAGCAGCATCGTGATGACCCGTTGAAACAGATTGTGGCAGGGATTTATCCAGATGCCTAAGCTTGGTGGAAAGATTCCCTGCAAGTACATGATGGGTTAGTCCAAACGGCAGGATTCGATGTAGTCCTGACTCAGGACAGTAACCACATTATTTACCAATTCCATGATGGGCTTGGGCACCAGGGAATAGAGACTGTGACAGAACACTTGAAGAACTGTGTTGGCACACACGTCCAGTGGAAGGGCCCTGGACAAACCTCCAAGTTGACTCTATAGGTGCCCTGCCTCCATGTGAAAACAGATACACCTCCATCCATGACATCATAGACACTTTTACAAAATGGATCGATGCATTTCCCAATGGGACAAACACAGTGAGAACAACAGCCCAGATCCTCACACAACAGGGGTTCACGAGATGGGGTTTACCCTGCAGTATCGAGTCAGATCAGGGAACCCCATTTCACCAGCCGAGTAATACAAAATGTGATGACCATGTTTGGTATCAAACAGGAATTCCACATCGCTTACCACTCCCAATCCAGTGGGATCACAGACAGAATGAACCGCAGACTGAAAGGGATGATGAGGAAAACAGTGCAACAGAATAACAAAGCCTGGGAGACAGTGCTTCCATTTGTCCTCATGGTGAGGAGATACCACCCCCTCACCCCCCAACAATGAATGACAGGCTGACCCATGAAAGGGGTTGTCTACCTGTTCGGACTTGACCTATCAGTGCCTGCCCTCACTGCCCTCCCCCACAAAAAGCCAGACAGCACCTCCCCCACAATAGCAAAGGCACTTAGCTGGCAGTAGCCGTCCAGTTAGGGACGAGAAATAAACTAAGTAAGGCTTACTTCAATCGCAAAGTTAACCGTGTCGAGAATCCCACAGGATAGCAAGTAATGCTCCAGGTCTATGAGCCAAGTTCCTTCCTTTCCCCTAAATATTCCAATCCACTTATGGTGGGGGATTAAGCTAGCCCCTCAGTGTATAAGATTCTACTAGCCACGGGTAAAACTGGCTGGTACCACAGAAACCAGTTAAAAGCCTTTGGCACACAACACAGCCACTCTCATCACCTTAGTGTATGGAAGGCAGATGACACAGTTTCAGACCAAATAACAAGACCAAAGACACCCCATAACACATCCTCAGGGCACCCACCCCTGATGGAAATGATACACTTCCATCACCGGCAGCAGTCACCGGCAGCAGATTCCACATCCAAGGGACCCCCGACCAGTTTAAATGACCCAATAGGAGAGTGTCCAACAGATTGGCATCACTAACTACTCAGTGACAACACGGACATGTCACAGATTGCCGAGACCCCCTGACAGATCGGCAAACTGAACATTCCCAACTCAGTATAACTCAGACACTTAACGGTATCCCCGCACCATGGACATGAGACTCACTCAGAACAGACTCACTCAGACTGTCAGGCAGCAGTTCCTGATGACTCCAAAAGAGGAGGGACAGTAAACCAACAGGGAAACCCAGAGCAGACGAGATGAGACCCCCAGACGGTAATTCCAGATGTCTCCAATAGGGGGCATGGCACAGCCCATGTCTGGGAACCGAGAGAATTCCAGACGAAACAAAACTGATGCAAACTCCCAGGTGGCAATTCCACATTTCCCCAATAGGGGGACTGAGAGCACACCAATAGGAGAACAGAGAGGATTTGATACAGACACCCCAGAGACAGAGGATTCAGACTCTCTGTTTGGTGTCTCTTTGACAAATTCACTGATTCAGTGATCCAAGTGATGAAACAGCTCCTGACAGCCACTCAAGGGAAGGTGCAACTGTTTCTGGTGATCAAAACTCTCATGCAGCTCACACCTCTTCCTGCTTTATTCCTCTGCACGCTGAGGAATTTAACCAAGTTATAATTCTTCAATTTTCTGCTCATTGGATAGAATCTCCAAGTCAGATTCTTCATGGTACCTTCACTTTCATCTTCATTTCTATGACCCACATTTAAAGTGGTCTCTGTCAGTCAGGCCAGCTTCATTTTGGTTTATATTTTGATGATTGATCTCTTGAAATCCCCGACACATTCACTCGTCTTTGAAACATTGGTCTTCATGACCACCTCGTCTCAGATTTTGTTTTTCTCCTAACCACATCATGGTCAGGTCATTTAAACAGTCCTAACCTCTACCGCTAGAAACCAAGGTTGGAGCCTAATAGGCCTCGAAACCCAATCTAACATTCCACCTGGGATTCACATTACCAGGTTTTGTTTTTGTTTTAAAAAAAGTGGGGGAGGGTTAGATCATATACATCCTGAGCATATCCATTGTATTGTATCAAAACAGTTCAGCTATTAAACAAGGATAACAACAGATCTCTCCCCAGGGTAACCATGGACCGCAAGCAAGAGCTATTTCATCACATCAAACAATCCAGGATGCACTTATCAATTCATTGCCGCTTTCAGTGGTTGGGATAGTTTGTTTGTTTTTATCGTAAAGTACTTAAACTGACCCATTAAGGCAAGCACTTGAGAATTCTTTGTTCAGTTAAGTAGATTAGACCAGTGTAGACATCCTGTGGTTACCCCCCTGCTGTGCACTCTGTGCGGTAGGGTACTTGAAACTGACCCTTCAAGGTTAGTCCCCAATGACTCTGCTTCCACCACCACAACTGGCAATGCATTTCATACATTCACAACTCTCTGCATAAAGGACCTGCCTCTGACGTCTCCTTTATATCTTCAAACTATGACTTCTCGTACCAGTCAATCCTGCCCTGGGGAAAAGTCTCTGGCTATTGCCTCTGTCTATTCCTCTCATTATTTTGTACGCCTTGATCAGGACTCCTCTCTCCCTCCTTTTCTCCAGAGAGAAAAGTCCAAACTTATTCAACCTTTCTTCATAAGGCAAGCTCTCCAGTCCAGGCAGCATCCTGGCAAACCTTCTTTGCACCCTCTCCAAACCCTCTGTATCTTTACTATAGTAGGGCGACCAGAACTGGACACAATATTCCAAGTGTGGTCTATTACATATGGATGGATACTATTATGCCTCACTGAGGTAGCATGTTGGAAATCAAGTTGCATTATTCCCTGAGTTGTCACAAAAGTTTGTTTCTCCTGAGTTTTAGACTAAAGATGACAGAAAGCACAGACTAGGTTTCTGGACTTCACAAGGGTTACTATTTATCACACATAAGTAGATTCTAATTCCACAGAAAAATGATGGACCATTGAGCTATAACACCATTAGTTCAAACTCTAAGATGCTCATGAACCAAGTCCCCTAAAAAGCAAGCACATATTGTACACACACACACATACACACAAACACACACACACAGAAACACACACAGAAACACACACAGACACAGACACACACTCACACACACAGACATACATACACACAGAGACACATACACGTACATGTGCACACACACACACACACAGATACACACAGTCGTGCACGTGCACACACAGACACACACACAGAAACTAAACATCAATCTTTGAGTGGAAGGAACACACAGAAAACAGTTTCGTCGATCCCTGTTCACGGGATTCGCTGAGATGATTCTTGAGCTGATCAGAATGCTGCTTCCCCAGATGCTGTCACTGGTTTACTAGAGATACAGTCTGTGGTTTATGAAAGGTCTGGCTTACTCATTAAAGGTCAGAACTTTCTGCAGCTGCTGAAGGAAAAGACAATCAGCTGGTTATCCTCAGATTTAAAGTCGCTTTTCCTGCCAGGAACAGAGCTGATGATGAACAGGTCCTCAGATGGTGGAGGTCGGATGGCTTCTCCCTGTCATGTTCATATCCACAACCTGTTCAATTACCTGGGAACCAATCACATAGTCATTGGCAGCAAGACGGTCTTTGTCATTGATTACTGGTCTTTAGTACAAAGACCAATCAGATACTTGTTTCTGCCTGAATCACCATTTGTACATGGGCATGTCTCCAGTTCGTCTGCACCTTCTTCTGCTGCTGTCTGACCCAGCAGCTGTGTAAACAATACTTACAATGAGCGTCAGGTTACTTGCTTTCAAAAGTGTGCAGTATCCCTGAAACAATCCTTGGTTTTCAACAATTCTGATGCGTTTCAGTCCACAATTAAAAATACACTAAGATAAAAAGGCACAAATTTTTTAAAAAATTTAAAAATCACTTTTGAAGAATAATAATGCCAAGTTTCTGAGCTGGTAAGTTCCATGATGTTCCTTGAATTTGATCTGAGAAACAATGCAACCTCAGTTACACAGGTTCAGTTCTTATTCGCTCCTAATGAGTCTTCACCACAGCTGCATAGGTTACATCCGCTAGAAAGAGACAGAAATCAGAGCTGATGATCATTATCAATTCAGTTTGAAGGTAAATACAGGAAAGGGGCATATTTATCCAAATATCAGTCCCATCACTATCAGAGTAGCTACAGGAAAGGGAAATATTTACTCCATCAGTTGTACATTATCCCCCTCATTCTCTTTATGACGCTCACAAATACATTGGAAGAGAAAAGCTTTTTGAGAGACAGTCAAGTATCATCCAATGGGATAGTGGAGAGACTGTTTACTTTCTGATTGGTGGAGTAAAGGAACACCCTAATAATGATGAACAGACTGACGGGCCAATGACAACAGCATCGTGGTGAGGGATTGGGGCTTTAAGGTCATGTGATCAAATCTCCATAATGGCGCCACCCAAAGTTGGGGTCTCAAATAACAAGGAAATGGATCACCCAGGCCCAACTAGCACTGTCCCACACATTGGAAAATGGGCTTCAGGGATTGGGAAATGAGAAAGGATTTGGATTCGGATTCTGAAAGGACAAAACTGACTCACTCTCTTCTGAATCAGCAACCCGGAGAATCTTGCCACCTTGAAATGAAAGAGAATAGTCTGTTAGTGAGGAGGATGTATTTTAAATGTTTAGAAATACCACTATGTGGGAAAAAAGTATGTAGCTGGTTACCTTTTCTGTTGCTGTCAAACACGATGCTGGCATAGGTACAGGAATCAGGCTGAGCTGTAATACAAACAGTATTCACTCTGAAACTGCCTTACTGCATCAGCTTTCTGACTCTAGAATCAAAGAATCATACAGAATCCTGGATTCACATCACAGCTTTACCATTGGAAAATGTTGAATGAACTGCATGAGAATCAGACATCAAACCATATTCGGAGTTATTTGGACAGGTGGTGTTCCAACACGCATGTCTTAAGGAGCGACTTAAGAGGGGGAAAGAGAGTTGGAGAGGTTTGGACAGGGATTCTCACAGTCTTGGAGATTGAAAATTAGACACCAGTGATGTTACTATTACAGTCCGGTGAATCCACCACCACACATTTCTCTCCAATGAGTGTAGATTAGAGTGGTGCTAGAAAACCACAGCAGGTCAGGCAGCATCCGAGGAGCAGGAAAATTGACATTTCGGGCAAAAGCCCTTCATCACTGTAATCTAGACTCTGATCTCCAGAACCTGCAGTCCTCACGTTTGCCGAGCTTTTCCTCTCTAATGAGAGAACAGCCCGATGCCCTCTGGGACTATGGTGAGTTTACATTTACAGGAAGGGATATGGAGGAGCCAGATTTGGAAATATTGTGAGTATATGAGGATGACAGACCCAATGCCGTGGAAGAATTTGAACCTGAGAAGGATAATCTTTAATTTTATTTCTTTTTCAATTCAGGAGCCGTTCTGGGCACCACACCTTGGGAAGGATATTCTGACCTGAGAAAGAGTGTGGCGCAGAATGATGACATCAGGTCTCACAGAGTTAAATTACAAGGTGTAGGATCACAAATTATGTTTGTATCCTGTTGCACTGGAAGGTTTGGGGATGATTTGATTGAAGTTCTCAACAAAAGAAGAGCATAAACTATCTTTCCACATTCTCCAAGTTGGGAAGTCTCAGATGCCTTCCCATGGGTTTCCTCATTCCATGATTCCCAACCCTATCCCAGGATTTCCAATTTTCCCACAGTCCCATGGTTCAGGTTATAAAACCCTGCACCCAGCACTCTGAGCCAATCCTCTCCATTGCAGAGAGAAACACATCCTGCTCCTCCACAATGTACACCCAGTCGGTCCATGATTTTAAAGGATCACGGTTCACAGTGTCTCAGATATTGTGGATCACAGTTTACATGAGGGAACTTATTGGGAGTTAAATTCAAAGTGTGCCCCTTGCTAAGGCATACCTTTTATGCTCTCCCTTCCAGAACGCACTTACCATCCCCTCACCTTGCTAAGATGTGGCACTTTGATGCCCATTGCCAGGTATTTCAAGTGAGTCATACTTTCCTGGAGATATTGTCCAAACACATTGATGAGAGATATTATTACACACTTGAGGATCAAGTGGGACTTCACGGAGGCCTCCTGGCTTTGAAGGAGGAACATTACCACTGTACCACAAGATCCCTAATGGTTTTAATCATAGAGTCATAGAGTTTTAGAGCACAGTAAAAGGCCCTTTGGCCCATTGAGTCCATGCTGGTCAAAACCAACCATCTTGGTAAAAATAATGACTGCAGATGCTGGAAACCAGATTCTGGATTAGTGGTGCTGGAAGAGCACAGCAGTTCAGGCAGCATCCAAAGGAATTCCTGATGAAGGGCTTTTGCCCGAAATGTCGATTTTGCTGCACTTTGGATGCTGCCTGAACTGCTGTGCTCTTCCAGCACCACTAATCCAAAACCAACCATCTACCCATTCCAATTCGATTATCGAGCAGTTGCCCCAATGCCTTATACATCGACATTGCAAGTGCACACCTAAACAAGTCTTTAACATTATGAGTGTCTCATGTCTTTGTCACCCTTAAAAGCAATGCCTTCCTGATTCCCACCATCCTCCGAGTGAAAAGGATTCCCTCACATCTCCGATAAACCTCTAACATTCATCAAAGATCCTCAGACATCACCTTCCCAACCCCACGACCATCTCCAGCGAAACGTTCAGTGGCAGCAGATAAAGGGGAACACCATCACCTGTAAATTCCCCTCCAAGGCACTCACCATCCCGGCTCGGAAATATATCATCACTCCTTCACTCTTGTTCGGTCAAAATCCTGGAATTCACTCCCTCAAGGCATTATGGGTCTACATCCAGCACGTGGACTGTAAGGGTTTAAGAAGGCAGCCCATCGCCATCTTCTCAAGAGGTCAACAAGGGATGGGCAATGAATGCTGGCCAGCCAGTGATATACATGTTTCATGAATGAATAAAAACAATCGCCCTGCCCCGTACCTTAAATTAATGTCCCATGGTCACTGAACACTCTATCATGGGGAAACAATTTTCAATTCAACTGTATTTATGTCCCTCATAATTTTACGCATCTCAATCATGTCTCCTCTCAATCTCCTCCTCCCTGGAGAAAACAATCTATTCAAATTCTCTTCAGAATTGAAACTCTCCAGCCCAAGTAACATCCTGGCAAATCTGCTCTATACCATAATGTGGATTCCTGAACTTCACACAATTCTTTAGCTGTGATCTAACCAATTTTGCATACAGTTCCGACATAACCTCACTGCTCTGAATTAAACTCTGTGCTTCAACTAATAAAGGGAAGTATCCCATAGGGTTTTTTATCCATGTTATCCACCTGTCCCGATACATTAAGGGACTGGTGTACATGCACACCAAGGTCGCTCTGATCCTTGGTGTTTCCCAGGGTCCTATTGCTCATTATATCTTCCCTTCCCTTTTCCGTCCTGCCCAAGTGTATCACCTCACACTTATCCATGTTGGATACTGTTTGCTCCTGATCAGTCTATCTGACCAGCCCGTAAAGATCCTCTTGTTGTCTAAGGCTATCCTCCTCAATATTTACTACCCCAACTATTTGTTTATCATCTGGGACTATATTGATCAACCCCTCTTCATTCAAGTCGAAATCATTTACGACAAACCGCAAATAGCAAGGGCCCCAACAGTGACCCCTGTGGGAACCCCCAGGACACACACTTCCAGTCACAAAAATGTCCCTCGACCATCATCCTCTGTTTCCTGCCAATCAGCAAGTTGTGCATCCAATTTACCCCAAATTTCCTTGGATCCCATGGGCTCTCACCTTTGCTATCGTTCTCCCATGTGGAACCTGATCAAAAGTTTTGCCGAAGTCCAAGGAGACACAAGAACATAAGAAATAGGAGCAGGAGAGGGTTATCTGACCCCTCAAGGAGAATGTGAGGACTGTGAATGCTGGAGAGTCAGAGTTTAACAGTGTGGCACTGGAAAAGCACAGCAGCTCAGGCAACATCTGAGGAGCAGGAGGGTCGATGTTTTGGGCACGAGCCGTTCATCAACCTGACCTGCCACACGTTTTGACACAGAGTTGAGACTGACTAGCCTGAAGTTTCCTGGTTTATCCCTTGTTCCCTTCTTGAGGTACCAGACTGGCTGTCCTCCTGTCCTCCAGCACCTCTCCTGCAGACGGAGAGGAATGGAAAATTATTTCCAAAGCCCCTGCTATTTTCTCCCCTGCCTCACTCAACAACCTGAGATACATTTCATCCTGCCCTGGAGATTTATCTACTTTTTGCTGCCCATACCACTCAGCAGTTCCTCTCTATGTTAATTTCTTTCATCTTGTCACAGACTATCTCCCCGATTTCTACACCAAAATCATCCCTCTCACGCCTGAACACCAACATAAAGTTGTCAATTACAGCCTCTGGGTTCAAGTTTCAATTACAACCATGTTCTTTGTTGTCTTTTTACCATGAATATTCCTTTCAATATTTTGGATGCTTCTTTATATTACCTGTCAGTATACTTTCATATTTCCTTTTAGCACTCTGAATCTTCACTTTAATTTCCCACTTGCACATTTTATAATCCTCCAGAAATTGCTACTGTTTTGAATTCTCAGTGTCTGCCATAAGCCTCCCTTTTCCCTTCATCCAGTGCTGTGTATTCCTCAGTATTCAAGGTTCACTGGATTTGTTGGTCCCACCCTTTAGCCCTGGACTCTCCTTATTTCCTTCTTCAATGCATCCCATTGCATACCTGGTCTGGTCTACATGTGACACCAGTCCCACAAAAGGACACTGGTGTAAGGTACAGTAATTGTTGAAGAATGAGAGGGGCTGTCAGTGAGCAGATTTATACAGGGCGACAAGGTGCCACATGCTCAAAGAGGAAGCCAATGTCATCAGGAAGTGATGGAAAGCAGCAGCCAGTCTCAAAGATTGCACTGCAGCAAGTCTGCATTTAGAAACATTGTACAGGATGATTTTCCATTTATTTTGGTAAATGGAGGGTACAGAAACAGATATTTTAATAGAAATAAATAGAGATTTGCCTCAAGGTGAGGAAGCACATTGTTGAGAGCTTGTACAGAATCCTTGGATTCTGTTTAGTCACAGGACAGGTCCCAGAGCACTGGAGAAGAGCCAACATTGTCACTTTGTTTGAGGGCAATAGGGATAATACAGGAACTTACAGGCTGGTGAGCATTACGTCCGTGGTAGGGAAAATATTGGAGTAGATTCTTAATGACTGGCTTTACTCAATTTGAAAAAATATCTTCTTATTAACACGAGGCAACATGGTTTTGTGCAGGAAGGTCATGTCACAGAAACTTGATTCAGCCTTTTGAGCAAGTTTCATGATTGACAACAACAGGGTGATAGATATTGTCCACATGGACTTTCATAAGGCCTTTGACAAAGTTTTTCATGGCAGGCTGATAGTGAAATTGAAGTCACATGGATCTGTGGAGAGGTGGTAAGATGGATGCAGAATTGGCTTAGTCATAGAAGACAGAGAGTAGTGGTGGAAGGGTGTTTTTCTGACTGGAAATCTGTGACCATTGGTGATCCACAGGAGTCAGTGTTGGGACCCCTGTTAGTTCACAACATTTATAAATATTTTGGAGAATATTGTAGGTGGCATGATTAGTAAGTTTGCAGATGACACAAAGATTGAGGGAGCTTTGGATAGTGAGGAAGATTGCCAGAGGATACAGCAGGACATATAAAGGTTGTAGACTTGGGCACAGAAATGGCTGCTGAAATTTAATTTGGAGAGACATGTGGTGATGCCTAAGGTCTAATGCAAGAGGGAAGTATACAGTAAATGGTACAACCCTTGGAAGCATTGAAGAGATCGAGGGTAGTTTACTCACTCCTGGTTCAGTCCTTCCCTCACTCCTGGTTCAGTCCTTCCTTCACTCCTGGTTCATGCCTTCCTTCACTCCTGGTTCAGGCCTTCCCTCACTCCTGGTTCAGTCCTTCCCTCACTCCTGGTTCAGTCCTTCCTTCACTCCTGATGTGGCCCTCCCTTAATTCCTGACATCTCACTGCAATTATATCGATCTTTGGTGAGATCCCATCTGGAATGTGGTGAACGGATCAGATTTCCATATCAACAAAAGGATTCACTTGTTACCGAGTGAGTGTCATACACTGGCTTGAACCAGGGAATACAGTCTCAGAATGAGGGATAGGTGGTTGGAACTGAGATAAGGGGGAATTTATTGTTTCGAAGCAGTTAATCTTGGGAATTCTCTCATCAGAGAGCTGTGGAAGCTTAACCATTGAGTATATTCATGAATGAGATTGATAGATTTCCCAGCATTAAAAACATTGAGGGATAAGGGGATAGTGCAGGAAAGTGGTGTTGAACTACGAGCTCAGACATGATCCTCTTGAATGGTGGAGCATCTTGTCCTTAGTGGAGAACATCCTAATCCACATTCTCCCGACTCTCCTACTTCCTGTGGCTGTGGGAATCCTCCCAAAGACACACTACAGCTTTAAACCTTCCAATGGAATCTCCAACGTGGCCTTTGTTGTCAGACAAATCCAAGTAAAATGTCAAACACAACACCAGGAACTCTGTATTACATTTCTCAACCTGATCACAGCAGATGTCTCAGTAAATCACTTGATGAATCATACTCTTAAAATTTGGAATGTCCAGAAACTTCTTCCAAATTCTGCAACTGCTTTGGGATGACTTGACATCTTCAGGAACGGATGTCTTCAAGGAACAGGACCAGAGTAAAGCAACGCTGTTTGATAGCTCCATATTATCTATAATCTACCAAACAGCAGCTTTGACCTCTGGTGTCAGGATTAAACCTGGCCCAGATAGAAATCTCTTCAACCTCAGTCTCATCCATGCCAATAATAAAATGACCACAACAGACCCACATAAGATGCAGTATGCACTGATAACATCACTGTTGTTTTCACATTCTGCACCCGACTAGCAAGCCACCCTTGGTCTCTTCAGTGCTGCAAACAAGGGACTTGGCCAATGCTTGAGTGTTGCCAAACCAAACCACAAATCACTGGTCAGTTCAATATTCTACCTCTTGTATATGCTAAGACTCCGGGATACATTTAGCACTCTCGATAGCTTGGGAGGCACCTCCCTCAAAACAGAGCCCAGGGCTGACATCACTGGCTCTGCCCATCAATGCCAGTCTCAGTCCAGCCCATAGGTGACCACGAGGGCACTCTGCTTCTCAATGCCCATTGGAAAAGTGATCCAACACTGGATCAGCTGAGACAGCTCAACCTTCCAGAAATTATGGCAGTGACTGTTTGACAACAAAGTTCTCCACAAGGCAGCAAAAAGTCCTTGCTTTCATGATCAGTCCGTGTAAATGTTGGGAGACCCACAATGCCACTGGGGAGGGAATTCCAGGATTATGACCCAGTGACAGTGAGTGAACGACAATATATTTCCATGTCAGTACAGAGTGGGTGGCTTGGAAGGGAACTTGGAGGTGGTGATGATCCCATGTAACTGCAGTAAGGAACAGGAATGTAGTGACTGCATCCTCACGGTCAGGAAACTGAACAGTGTTTGGACACATTCCTTGTTCTTCCAAAGACAAAAACTTCAAAATCTTTTGCCTCTGTATTTTTGAATCATTTCATTGTTTGTGTGTGTTTGGGACTTCTTCAATTCATGAACCAACTACTGCAGCTTGTGAACATTTGGTCATCTTGCAGGATGTTTTATAATGTTTCAATTCACAATCACCTTGTTAAATACAAATGGTTCTGAGACTCAGAGCTCATTAAGGGGTGCCATGGTGGCACAGTGGTTAGCACTGCTGCCTCACAGCGCCAGGGACCCGGGTTCAATTCCCACCTTGGGCAACTGTCTGTGTAGAGTTTGCACATTCTCCCTGTGTCTGTGTGGGTTTCCTCCAGGTGCTCCAATGTCCTCCCACAGTCCAAAGATGTGCAGGTTAGGTGAATTGGCCATGCTAAATTGCCTGTAGTGTTTGGTGAAAGGGTAAATGTAGGGGAATTGGTCTGGGTGAGTTGCTCTTTGGAGGGTCGGTGTGGACTGGGTGGGCCGAAAGGCCTGTTTCCACACTGTAAGTAATCTAATCTAATTAACTGTTCCAGTCTCTGACAGGTACAGATCAGAGTTAACTCTCTCATATCACATGTGCCTCTTATGGAATGCCACTCCAGTGTGGCAGCAAAACAGGAAATATTGTCTTCCCGTTGTACAGTATCATACATAACAGGAGAAGACCACTCAGCCCCCCTGTGCCTGGGCTGGCCCTTTGAAAAAGCTATTGAAATCCGTCACACACCCAATGTCCTTTCCTGGGTCTGGGTTTAATCTGTCATGTGACCTCTGGTTCTTTCATCAACACCTTTACCTGGATCCATTTACTAACTGACTGTCCTGCCATTGGAAACAGTTTCTCATGACTTACTTTCGAAAGACTGTTCTTGAATTGGCACAGCCCAACCAAATCTCCCCTGAATCTTCTCTGCTGTAAAGACAACACCAGTTCCTCCAAAAAACTGAAGTCTCTCTTCCCTGGAACCATTCGATTCATCTGCTTTGCACAAAAACATCTTCCTTAAAGGATAGTGCTCAGAATTGGTCATGTGTCGAACTGATGTTTTGGAAATGTCCATCCTTGCTTTTCTACTCCATGTGCCATTCAATAAAAACAAACATTTCTTTTGCCTTTTTTGATCCATTTCAATGAAACCTCCAAGCTTCAAAGACTTCTCAATGTGCATTTCTGCTAATTTTCTGTTCCTGTAACCATTGTAAAATTGCACCATTTATCACACCTCTCTTTGTTCTTCCTATCATGATGTGTCACTTCACTCTTCCCAGTGTTAACTTTCATTGGGCTGGCCATTTCACCAGCCTATATGCCCCAGAGCCTGTGAGCACTTTCCTCACTCTTCACTGTGTTTTTGAATTTTGTGTCATCTGCAAACTTTGGAGTTTGTCCTGTATCTCTGAGTGCAGATCATTCACAAAGATCAAGAAGAGAATTATATCACCAGCGCTGCACACTTCCCTCGCGTCTGAACTAAAACCACAGACCACAGCGCTCTGCTTCCTGGCCCAAAGCCAATTTCCAAACCACACAACCAGCAACTTTGAAACTCATCTGCTTCAATTTCAAGAAGATATGTACATTGTACTTCACAGCAGGAGCAAGCCCTATGGCCCATCGAGTTTTCTCCACAATTCATTAAGACCATAACTGATCTGGTTCTGTCTCAGTTCTGCTCTCCTACCTTGTCCCCACTACTCTCGATAAGGCCAAAGGCTGGTAGTCAGACAGCATGTGTTAGCACCGAGGCTATAGGGATGAGAGGGATTGATGGGACGGGATGGGGTCATTCGTTGACACAAACAGTGAAAGAGTTTCATCCTTTGTGTTTTGAATCCACCCAGGATCACAGCTCTCTCCATGATGTCCATCACTCCTCAGACAGCTGCTCTCACCACATCCTGAGACCCACACTCAGTGCTATGTGCCATCATATACACACTCTTGACCTCTCTCTCCATCAGCACCCCTTCACACTGTCTCAAAGCTGTCCTCAGCCCCAGTTCAACTTAATTCTCTGGCTCATTCACCCGATACCATGTACCCCCACCCCTCTGGAACTTTCCTCCACCCACTCTCCCACTTGTCTCTCCCCATTCTCCTACCTCCACCTCTTGTTGGACATTCACTCTCCCTTCTCCGATACTGAGTACAGAACATTCAGCAAAGGTCTCAGTTTTAATCACTTTGCACTCCCACCTCACCGAAGTTCAGACACGACATGATGTTGATCTCCTCTTCCGTTGCCTTTGTCTCTGTGCCCATTTCTTTGAACAGGAGTCCTCTGTCCATCCCACAGACCCCTTCATCCACCTCCAACTCTCTTCCTCCACCTGGACCCCTCCCTCTGGCCTTTAAGCCGCACTTGACCTGTTCATTGAGAACTGACACTGGTCTTTGTATTTCTCTGCCCTCCTCCATTCACTCCTATCTCCCACTGAACTGAATACTCTCAGGCTGTTCTGTCCTCAACAGTCACTCATCTCATCTCAGATCGAGACAAAAGCTCAAAACCACCAAGGTGAAGCCATTTCCCTGTTCTGTTGCTGTCAATCTTGGCACAGAGTCTGGAATTGTCCTGATCTGTAACACAAACAGGAATGATAAGGGGATATTTATTGGTCGGTTTGTTGTTAGGTATGGGACGGGATGGGGTCATTCGTTGACACAAACAGTGAATGAGTTTCATCCTTTATGTTTTGAATCCACCCAGGATCACAGCTCTCTCCATGATGTCCATCACTCCTCAGACAGCTGCCCTCACCACATCCTGAGACCCACACTCAGTGCAACAGCTCAGTGGACACCACATATCCCTCAGAGTTAGAAGGCTGTGGGTTCAATTCCCCATTCCAGTGGCTACATCGTAAGATCAATGCTGAGACTTCGGAGCAGTTCAAATGGAGCGCTGCAATGTCTAAAGTTATCTTGGGGCTGAGATGTTAAAGGTTGCACTGGTCTGCTCTCTCAGGTGGTTGTGAACAATTCCAAATGTGTTACTTCAATGAAGAACAGAGGAGCTCTCTACTGTGTCCTTGTCACTCATCCCCCAACCCAGATCATTGTGTCCTCAACATCACTCACCCCTCAGAATACATCATGAAAATACACAGGCTAACTGATTGAGCACAGGGCTGTTTGGGGGACATTACTCTTCACTAACTGGTTGTTGCATTTCTCATTACCAGAATGAAAATAAATGCATTTACGCCTAACTTTTCATGATCTCAGGGGACTGAATAACCCCTTACAGCAGATGGAGCTCTATTTTTATGTTTGCAGTCAACTAATTTCTTACTGCAAGCTGCCACAAACCACAATGTGATCATGATGTCATCATCTGGTTAAAGCACTGAACAGGAGAGTTGGATTAGCTTGTATTGATCACAGAGTACAGACATTGGGCAGGGCAGACACACTAAACACAGGGAAAAAGGAGAGAATTATGTGAATGGAGAACCACTGCAGTATTCTAACATGATGTGGGAATCAGGTCACAAAGGTAGGTACACTCTTACACCATGGAATCAGGAAGGTTAATAAAATGCTATCCTTGAATAAAAGAGGAATTGGATATAAACGTAAACATGTTATTTTAGATATACAAGGCAGTTCTGAGACCATATCTCAAATGCTGTACATAATGAAGGATATTGGTGCTGGCTCAAAGGAGGTTTCTGAGATTGAGAAGCAGGTTGTCTCATGAGGAGAGGGAGGACAGGCTGGGTTTGTTTCCCCTGGAGTTTAGAATAATGAGGGGCTGTGAGAATGTAAACTTCAGAACTTTGGTAATGATTCAGAGTTTGAATGAATCAACAATGATTTTTTCTGAAATGCAGTGGTACTGAGATGAAAGGGACAAGGAGAAACTGTAATCAAGGAATTAAAAGCAACATGTTAATTAGCCGTCCCTGAGAAGAAGGAGTCAACGCAACATCAAGGATCTGTTCCTGGGAGACAGGAGAGAGTTAACACTGAATGTAACAAGGAACAAGGGAGCTACTCCTGATAAGAAGACAAGCTACAGACTTAATGACTCAAGAAGAGTAATCAATGTTGTGGTTGAACGAATTGAAATGATCATCAATAATCTCACACCGGAAATTTTGCCTGTCCATCGAGAACTGCTAACATTACATGGGTCATTTTAATTTTTCTGCCCTCCTCCATTCACCCCTATGTCCCCTAAACTGACTGGTCTC
The DNA here is from genome assembly GCF_047496795.1 of Chiloscyllium punctatum. Classification (NCBI taxonomy): domain Eukaryota; kingdom Metazoa; phylum Chordata; class Chondrichthyes; order Orectolobiformes; family Hemiscylliidae; genus Chiloscyllium; species Chiloscyllium punctatum. Next base: position 8,680,343 of record NC_092740.1, read on the forward strand.
AGGCTGTTGTGTCCATAACAGTCACAAAGTTCATCTGATCCAGGCTCTCCACACCACCCCCACAGCCTCCAAGCTCAGATTCCCACAATCCTGACCTGCCCACTTCTACCTTCTCCCCAAAATCTATAGCTGGACTACCCGGGCAGATCCAGTGTTCTTGCTTCTTCCTGCCTGAGGGAACTTATCTCTGCTGTCCTTGACTGAATTTTTCCTCCCCTTGTCCATCCCTTCCCAACTACATCCATGATACTTTTGCCATTTATGTCAGTGTCAGAATTACTGGTTAGTGAGCTCCAGCCACCTTCTCTTCACTGGTGTGGCCAACGGTACCCACATGGGCCCCAGTTATGCCTCTCTCATTGTGGGGCAAGTGGAACATTCCTCATTCCAGGCCTCCTCAGGCCATTCCCACAACTCTTTCTCCTGTATGTCGATGACATCATCAGTGCTGTTTCCCTTTCTCATCCAGAATTGGAAAATTTGAACAATTTCACTTCCAATATCCACCCAGCTCTCACCTTCACCTGATCTCTGACTCCTCCCTTCCCTTCCTTGACATCTCTGTTTCTATTTCTGGGGATAGGCTGGTCACCAATATTCATGACAATCTCAGTCTCACACAGTTACCTTGACTCCCCATCCTCACACCCTGCTTCCTGTAAAGACTCTGTTCCATTCTCCCAGTTTCTCCAAGCCCACCACATCTGTCTGATGGGGCCACATTCTGCAAAGGGGACCTCCGAAATGTCAAGCTTTATCCTCAACCAAGGATTCTCCATCACCATGGTTGACAAGGCCCTCAGCCGTGTCCAATCCATCTCCTGCATTTCTGCCCTCATCACTTCTCTTCCCTTGAGGTAAAAACAATGACTGCAGATGCTGGAAAGCAAATACTGGATTAGTGGTGCTGGAAGAGTACAGCAGTTCGGGCAGCATCCAACGAGAAGCGAAATCGACGTTTCGGGCAAAAGCCCTTCATCAGGAATAAAGGCAGTGAGCCTGAAGCATGGATAGATAAGCTCGAGGAGGGTGGGGGGTGGGGAGAGAGTAGCATAGAGTACAATGGGTGAGTGGGGGAGGAGATGAAGGTGATAGGTCAAGGAGGAGAGGGTGGAGTGGATAGGTGGAAAAGAAGATAGGCAGGTCAGACAAGTCCAGACAAATCAAGGAGACAGTGCTGAGCTGGAAGTTTGAAACTAGGATGAGGTGGGGGAAGGGGAAATGAGGAAGCTGTTGAAGTCCACATTGATGCCCTGGGGTTGAAGTGTTCCGAGGAGGAAGATGAGGCGTTCTTCCTCCAGGCGGCTGGTGGTGAGGGAGCGGCGGTGAAGGAGGCCCAGGACCTCCATGTCCTCTGCAGAGTGGGAGGGGGAGTTGAAATGTTGGGCCACGGAGCGGTTTGGTTGATTGGTGCGGGTGTCTCGGAGATGTTCCCTGAAGCGCTCTGCTAGGAGGCGCCCATTCTCCCCGATGTAGAGGAGACCACATCGGGAGCAACGGATACAATAAATGATATTAGTGGATGTGCAGGTAAAACTTTGATGGATGTGGAAGGCTCCTTTAGGGCCTTGGATAGAGGTGAGGGAGGAGGTGTGGGCACAGGTTTTACAGTTCCTGCGGTGGCAGGAGAAAGTGCCAGAATGGGAGGGTGGGTCGTAGGGGGGTGTGGACCTGAACAGGTAGTCGCGGAGGGAACGGTCTTTGCAGAAGGCGGAAAGGGGTGGGGAGGGAAATATATCCCTGGTGGTGGGGTCTTTTTGGAGGTGACAAAAATGTCGGCGGATGATTTGGTTTATGCGAAGGTTTGTAGGGAGGAAGGTGAGCACCAGGGGCGTTCTGTCCTTGTTATGGTTGGAGGGGTGGGGTTTGAGGGCGGAGGTGCGGGATGTGGACGAGATGCGTTGGAGGGCATCTTTAACCACGTGGGTAGGGAAATTGCGGTCTCTAAAGAAGGAGGCCATCTGGTGTGTTCTATGGTGGAACTGGTCCTCCAGGGAGCAGATACGGCGGAGGCGGAGAAATTGCGAATATGGGATGGTATTTTTGCAAGAGATAGGGTGGGAAGAGGTGTAATCCAGGTAGCTGTGGGAGTCGGTGGGTTTGTAAAAAAATGTCAGTGTCAAGTCGGTCATCACTAATGGAGATGGAGAGGTCCAGGAAGGGGAGCGAGGTGTCAGAGATGGTCCAGGTAAATTTAAGGTCAGGGTGGAATGTGTTTGTGAAGTTATGAATTGCTCAAATCCCTTGCCCTCATCGATCATCGCACCAGCTTCCACATCCGGAGGATCATTAACCACCATTTCCACAGCACTCCAGCGGTGCTCAGTGCAAGTTGGAAGAACAGCATCTCATTCTCCACATGGGCACCCTGCAGCTTCCTGGCCTCAGTATTGAGTTCTAAATAATTTTACAGCCAGAATGAGGTGTTTTATCCATCCTCACACCTCAGGCCCTGCCGTGACATGAGTTGTTTTCAGCACAGCCAAACCATTTTCACCAACTTATTGTCCCCACTATCAGCTTTTCATTCTCCCTCCCATCCTTTTGATGATCTGACTTCCATTCACTCTCTCTGGGCTCCATCTCCACCTTTCTGCTCACTCCTTTTCCCCTCCCCCACCACCTGTCTTTACCATAGATACCACTTTTCCCCAGCTACAGACAGTTCTGAAGAAGGATTTGAAATTTTAACTCTGGTTTCTCTCCACAGATGCTGCCAGACCTGCTGAGTTTCTCCAGCAATTTCTATTGATTTCTATTGGAAGGTTTCCCAAACAAGAGGAAGAGGCTATTCAGCCCATTGTATATGTGTTGATTGATAAAGAGCTCTCTAGAACACCCCACTGCCCAGCTCCTGGTCCATAGCCCTGGAGACTCATGTTCTTCAAATCCTTATCCAAGTGAGTTTTAAATGTCGGAGTCAAAAAGGTTGGTGCTGGAAAAGCACAGCCGGTCAGGCAGCATCCGAGGAGCAGAAGACTCATTCCTGATGAAGAGTTTATACTTGAAACATCGACTCTCCTGCCTCTCGGATGCTGCCGAACTAGCTGTGCTTTTCCAGCACCACACATTTTGACTCTGATTTCCAGCATCTGCAGTCCACACTTTCTCCTGGGTTTTAGATGTGTTGATGGTTCCTGTCTCTCTAAACATAGAATACAGAACATGGGACAGTACAGTGCAGGAACATGGCCTTTGGTCCACCATGTCAGTGCAAACCATGATGCCATTCTAAACTAATCCCATTTCCCAGCACATGGTCCATCCCTCTCTGTTCCTGTTGTTCATGGGCCTGTCTAAATGGCTCTTAAATGTTGCTAACGTATCTGCTTCTATCACCTCCCCTGGTAGCCTGTTCCAGACGTCTACCATTCTCTTTGTTAAAAGCTATCCTCACAAATAACCCTCAAATTTTTCCTCATTCACCTTAAATTTATGCCGCTTGTATATGACATCTCCACTCTTTGAAAGAAAACTGACTGTCCCCCCTATCCCTGCCTCTCATAAATTTATGTATTTCTGTTCGGTCTCCCCTCACCCTCCAATACTCTCGCAAAAATAAATCCAGGTTTGACCAAGTTCTCCTGATAGTTAACACACACCAAATCAGGGAACATCCTGCTCAATCTCTTCTGCACCTTTGTTTTGTGCACAAGTACCCCTATGTCCCTTCATGTTGTAGCTTTCTTCCATTTCTTTTCTCCAGACCTGCTGAGTTTGTCTGTTTGTTTCTCAGTCATGACACCTACAGACATGTGCAAACTTTGATTGAGCCTGAACACTGAGGGAACTGGTTCTGAATGGCCCTCGGAACAGCATCACAGTCACAAAACTCACAATAACTCAATGTCTCCTGCTTTGGATCAATCTCGCCACTTTCCCCTGGATCCCATGAACCTTTGATTTTGTGACCAGTCTGCCTTGTGGAACTTCACCAAACACCTTGCTAACATCCGCATTGATGGTCAATATCAAACACCCAATCAACCATCCTTCAATACTCCTTAAAAATTCGATCATGTTTATCAGATCCGACCACCCTTCAACAATCGTCTTCTGAGGGAATGGTACTGGGTCAGACTCGCATCATGAAGACCTCATCAGGGGAGAATTCAAGGTCATTTAAAACTGAACTGGGAGCTCTCATTTGGGATGATTCTCTGAGGGTGACCAGGCACGAATTCTATGAGTTGACCAGTTTCCCACTGCAGCTTCAAACATCAACACTGCAACTCCTCCTCAGGAAACCAGACCCCCAGTGAAATCAGCTCTTAAAGATATGGGGGAGTGGGAGTGATCTCAAACGATACACTTTCTCAATATAGAAACAAATGTTGACTCACGGCCTTCTGACAGACTGTTTGTGAATCTCTTGCCACCTTTAACAAAGACAAAATGTTCTCTTAGTTTGATTATAGAATCTGATTATCAATTAGACAATTGCTCAAAACCTTTAAGGTGCAGCCATTTACCTGTTCTGTTGCTGTCAATCTCAGCATAGAGGATGGAACTGTCCTGATCTGTAACACAAACAGGAATGATAAGGGACCATGCATCGACAGGCTTGTCCTTAAATATCAGCAATGGCTCAGTGGACACCACATCATTCTCTGAGTTAGAGATGTGATTGGAGCAGGTGAAATATTGGACTTGCAGCATGGGTTGGTACCTGGGACTTCGATGTTGTGCTTAAAAATGTGTTGCTGGAAAAGCGCAGCAGGTCAGACAGCGTCAAAAGAACAGGAGAATCGATGTTTCGGGCATAAGCCCTTCTTCAGGAATCAAACATCCTGAAGAAGGGGTTATGCCTGAATCGTCGATTCTCCTGTTCCTTTGATGCTGCCTGACCTGCTGCGCTTTTCCAGCAACACATTTTTAAGTTCTGATCTCCAGCATCTGCAGTCCTCACTTCCTCCTATTTCGATGTTGTGGCCATTTTGGAGATATAGGTAGAGTAGGGACAGGAATGGTTGTTGCAGTTCCAGGATTTAGATGTTTCAGTAAGAACAGGGAAGACGGTAAGGTGGGGGGAGGGGGTATGCAGTGGCATTGTTAGTCAAGGAGAGTATTATGGTTGCTGAAAGGACATTTGAGAACTCTCTACTGAGGTAGTATGGGCTGAGGTTAAAAACAGGAAAGGTGAGGTCACCCTGTTGGGAGTTTTCTATAGGCCTCCAAATAGTTCCAGAGATGTAGAGGAAAGGATAGCAAAGATGATTCTGGACAGGAGCAAGAGTGACACAGTAGTTGTTATGGGGGTCTTTAACTTTCCAAATATTGACTAGGAATACTATAGTTCAAGTACTTTAGATGGGTCAGTTGTTGTCCAATGTGTGCAGGAGGATTTCCTGACACAGTACACAGACAGGCCAACAAGGGACGAGGCCACGTCAGATTTGGTACTGGGTAATGAACCTGGCCAAGTGTTCAATTTGGAGGTAGGTGAGCACTTTCATGATAGTGACCACAAATTGGTTAAGTTTACTTTAGCAATGGAAAGGGATGGGTATATATTGCAGGACAAGAGTTATGAGCTGGAGGAAAGGCAACTACGATGTGATTAGGCAAGATTTAGGATGCATGGGATGGGCAAGGAAACTGGAGGGGATGGGCACAATTGAAATGTGCAGCTTATACAAGGAACAGTTACTGTGGGTCCTTGATACATATGTACCTGTCAGGCAGGGAGGAAGTTACTGAGCGCGGGAGCCGTGGTTTACTCAGGAAGTTGGATCTCTTGTCAAGAGGAAGAAGAAGGCTTATGTTAGGATGAGATGTGAAGGCTCAGTTAGGGTGCTTGAGAGTGACAAGCTAGCCAGGAAAGACCTAAAAAGAGAGCTAAGAGGAGCCAGGAGGGGACATAAGACACCATTGTCAGATAGGATCAAGGAAAACCCTCAGGCTGTCCATAGGGATATCAGGAATAAAAGAATGACAAGAGTAAGACTAGGGCCAATACAAGGATTGTAGTGGGAAGTTGTACACCGAGTCAGAGGAGATAGGGGAAGCGGTAAATTAATGTTTTTTCTCAGTATTCACACAAGATAAAGATAATGTTGTCGAGGAAAATACTGAGATACAGGCCACTAGACGAGATGGGATTGATGGTCACAAGGAGGAGGTGTTAGCAATTCGAGAAAGTGTGAAAATAGATAAGTCGGATATGATTTACCATGGGTTCTCTGGAAAGCCAGGGAGGAGATTGATGAGCCTTTCACTTTGATCTTTATGTTGTCGTTGTCAACAGGAATGGTGCCAGAAGACTGGAGGAGGGAAAATGTTGTTCCTTTATTCAAGAAGGGGAGTAGAGACAACCCTGGTAATTATAGACCAGTGAGTAACGAGGGTAACGTGTTGCAAAAGGTTATAAGTGATAAGATTTATAATCATCTGGAAAGGAATAAGTTAATTAGGGATTGTCAACATGGTTTTGTGAGGGTCGTGCTTCACAAACCTTATTGAGTTCTTTGTAAAGGTGAACAAACAGGTGGATGGGGGGGAAAGCTGTTGATCTTGTGTATATGGATTTCAATAAGGCATTTGGTAAGGTTGCCCATGGTAGGCTACTGCACAAAATACAAAGGCATGGGATTGAGGGTGATTTAGTTGTTTGGATCAGAAATTGGCTATGTGAAAGGAGACAGAGGGTGGTAGTTGCTGGAAGATGTTTATCCAGGAGTTCAATTACTAGTGGTGTACCCAAGGATCTGTTTTGGGTCATGTTTGTGGATGACCCGGGTGAGGGCTTTGATGAATGGGTTAGTAAATTTGCAGATGACACTCAGGTTGGTGGAGTTGTGGATCATATTGAAGGATGTTGTGGGTTAAAGAGAGACATAGATAAACTGCAGAGCTGGGCTGAGAGGTGGCAAATGGCGTTTAATGTGGAAAAGTGTGAGGGGATTCACTTTGGAAGGAGTAACAGGAGTACAGAGTACTGGACTAATTGTAAGATTCTTAGTAGTGTAGATGAGCAGAGAGTTCTCCGTGTCCATGCACATAGCTCTCTGAAAGTTTCTCCCCAGGTTGATAGAGTTGCTAAGAAGGCATACAATGTGTTAGCTTGTATTAGTGAAGGGATTGAGTTTTGGAACCATGAGGTCATGCTGCAGCTATACAAAACTCTGGTGTGGCTGCACTTGGAGTATTGAATGCAGATCTGGTCACCGTATTACAGGAAGGATGTGGAAGCTTTGGAAAGGGTGCAGAGGACATTTTGAGGATGTTCCCTGGTATGGAGGGAAGGTCTTACAAGGAAAGGCTGAGGGACTTGAGGCTGTTTCCATAAGAGAGAAGAAGGCTGAGAGCTGACTTAATTGAAACATAAAATAATCAGAGGGTTAGATAGAGTGGACAGTGAGAGCCTTATTCCTCAGATGGTGATGGCTAGCACGAAGGGGCATAGCTTTAAATTGAGGGGGGAACGATATCGGACAGATGTCAGAGGTAGCTTATTTACTTAGAGAGTCGTATAAGAGTGGTACACGCTGCCTGCAACAGCAGTAGACTCGCCAACTTGAAGAGCATTTAATGGTCATTCGATAAACATATGGATGAAAATGTAATAGTGTTTGATGGGCTTCAGATTGGTTTCACAGGTCGGCACAAAATTGAGGGCCAAAGGGCCTGTGCTGCACTGTAATGTTCTATGTTCAATGTTGGACGCTGGTGGAGAGTTGAGGTGAGGCAGGGGGGATCATTGGAGGATTCAGGGATTGAGAAGAGAATGAGAACAAATTCAGTAGTTTTCATATCCTTGCAAGGCACGTGGGACTCACAGGCAAGGCCAGCGTTTGTTGCCCATCCCTGAACACCCTTGAAGTGAGAGGCTTGCTTGGCCATTTCAGAGGGCAGCAGGTCAGAGTCAGACACATTGCATTCAATCGCTCCTAAAAGGACAACTGAGGTTGAAATGGGGATCTGAAGTCACCTGTCGGGGAGATTGGGTAAAGATGGTAAGTTTGCTTCCCTGAAGGAGACTGCCAAACAGAAACTTTTTTTAAGACAACAACTAATGTTAATTCAGATGGCCACCATCACAGAGTTGAGTTTATGCTTCCAGATTTAATAATTAAATGTAAATATTACAAGTTGCCATGGTGAAAATTGAACCCCTCTCCCCAGAGCATGAACCCGACCCTCAGGTTCCCCACAGCAGCCCAGCGACTGGGAGTCATTTGAGACGTGTGACACCCAACTGGACTGTTTTCCTTGACCCATACCGAAGCAGCAGACAGACCGGCCGTGAACAGCTCGAGGCAGCAAGGACCGGGCCGAGCCAGTTACTCAGCCAGATGATTCAGGGAATCGGAAATGGTTATTGTCCAAGAATCCATCCAGGGTCAGTGACTGAGGAGAAGATTTCCATCTCCATTGCCTGAACAATAATCCAGAGTCTGGTCAGCTCCCTTAATGGAAACCCATAGCTTTTCATTCATTTACATTGAATGGTCTGAAAGTTAAAAGGTTCATCTATCAAAGACGTCAATCTGTGCAATAAGTGTGAAGGGTTAAGGATGGGGGTGGGGATAGTTTTCAACTGATGCAGACTCAATGGGCCGAAGGGCTTTATTCGGTGCTGGAGAACGGTTTAACTCAATGTAACAGTCTGTCCCTGAATATCTCTCCAGGATTCACACTCTCTCCATTAGAGTCTCTGAAATGGACAATGATCGGTCAGTTAGAGTACAGACAGTACCTGGGGCAGTGAGCTGCGGGGCCTGATCAGTCCCGGGAATGCTGGATGAACTTGGATCATTCCTGAAAAATACACAAGGAAGATGAATATTCCAAGGAATCTAAATGCATTCTGTCAGGTCACAGAAAGGAACATTCTTACTGTACATCAATCTCTTGCTTTGGTTACACAGAGAACAGATTCCAAAGAGTGATAAACACAGTTAATGGAATGAACTTTGCTAGAAATCACAGATACTCAGATGTAGACACAATCAGAAAAGTCATCCTTGAATAAATTGTCATGAGAAACAGTTTTGCCTTGGCATCAGAATATGGCTGGCACCCAGGGAACCCAAGGTGTAGTCAGCTGCTGTAACACAGGGAGGGCTGTGCAGACACTGTCAGGAATCACAGTGACAGATCATTCCAGGCAGCTCTGGCTCAGCTTGGAGCAACTAGTCACAGGGCAGGGAGGGAGGGTGTTGGAGATGAGGGGAAAGTGCTTGCAGGGGCTTCCCATCTGCTGTAACTTTGGAGGATATTACAGGGCATGGAAATCTTGGAAAGTGGGGAATGATCAGGAAATCACATTCCCACCCAATGGAAATTCAGCTGCTCGGAGAGCAAGGGAGAAAATAGTAGGATTCACAAAAACATCCTTTTTATCCTCAGCACTCACTGCAAGTGATAACAGTTTAACCTTTCCCTCCATAAAACATTCATTACAACTCAAAGTATCCACTGTGATAAAAATAAGCAACATTTCAGTTTTGCATAAGGATAAATTGCAGGTTAATTTGGAGACGGTGAATCTGGAGCTTGAGATTTACAAACAGCTGGAAAGTGACAAATCCTGCTCAGAAATCATTAACCTGTCATTTACCTCAGTCTATTGATTACTTTCCAACTCTGAGTGCTCTAGCAGCTTCTCAAAATTATAAATGATAGTAAAAGTTTCTTTCAATACATAAGAAACAAACGACAGGCAAAAGTAGACATTGGGCCACTTCAAACTGATGCTGGAAGCCGAGTGATGGGAGAGAAGGAAACAGCTGGAGAACTTAATAAGTACTTTGCGTCAGTCTTCACAGTGGAAGACATGAGGAATATCCCAACAATTAAAGGGAGTCAGGGGGCTGAGATGAGTATGGTTGCCGTTACAAAAGAGAAAGTGCTAGAAAAGCTAAAAGGTCTTAAAATTGATAAATCTCCTGGCCCCGATGGGCTACATCCTAGAGTTCTCAGGAAGGTGGCTGCGGAAATAGCGGAGGCGTTGGTTGAGATCTTTCAAAAGTCACTGGAGTCAGGGAACGTCCCGGATGATTGGAAGATCGCTGTTGTAACCCCACTGTTCAAGAAAGGATCAAGACAAAAGATGGAAAATTATAGGCCAATTAGCCTAACCTCGGTTGCTGGTAAAATTCTAGAATCCATCATTAAGGATGAGGTTTCTAAATTCTTGGAAGAGCAGGGTCAGATTCAAACAAGTCAACATGGATTTAGTAAGGGGAGGTCGTGCCTGACAAACCTGTTGGAATTCTTTGAAGACGTGACAAGTAGGTTAGACCAGGGAAACCCAGTGGATGTGGTCAATCTAGACTTCCAAAAGGCCTTTGATAAGGTGCCACACGGGAGGCTGCTGAGCAAGGTGAGGGCCCATGGTGTTCAAGGTGAGCTACTGGTATGGATTGAGGATTGGCTATCTGACAGAAGGCAGAGAGTTGAGATAAAAGATTCTTTTTCGGAAGGGCAGGTGTGTGAGGTGTCAGTGAGGGAGCACTTTGTGGCCAGCGACCATAATTCTATTTATTTTAAAATCGTGATGGAAAAGGTTAGACCAGATCTAAAAGTTGAAGTTCTAAATTGGAGGAAGGCCAATTTTGACAGTATCAGGCAAGAACTTTCGAAAGCTGATTGGGTGGACAGATGTTCGCAAGTAAAGGGACGGCTGGAAAATGGGAAGCCTTCAGAAATGAGATAACAAGAATCCAGGGAATGTATATTTCTGTCAGGGTGAAAGGGAAGGCTGGTAGGTATAGAGAATGCTGGATGACTCAAGAAATTGAGGGTTTGGTTAAGAAAAAGAAGGAAGCATATGTCAGGGATAGACAGGATAGATCGAGTGAATCCTTAGAAGACTATAAAGGAAGTAGGAGTATACTTCAGAGGGAAATCAGGAGGGCAAAAAGGGGACATGAGATAGCTTTGGCAAATAGAATTAAGGAGAATCCGAAGGGCTTTTACAAATATATTAAGGACAAAAGGGTAACTAGGGAGAGAATCAGGCAGCTCAAAGATCAGCAAGGTGGCCTTTGTGTGGAGCCACAGAAAATAGGGGAGATACTAAATGAATATTTACTGGGGAAAAGGATAAGGAAGTTATAGACTGTAGGGAAATAAATGGTGACATCTTGCAAAATGTCCAGATTACAGAGGAGGAAGTGCTGGATGTCTTGAAATGATAAATCCCCAGGACCTGATCAGGTGTACGCGAGAACTCTGTGGGAAGCTAGAGAAGTGATTGCTGGGCCTCTTGCTGAGATATTTGTATCATCGATAGTCACAGGTGAGGTACCGGAAGACTGGAGGTTGGCAAACGTGGTGCCACTGTTTAAGAAAGGCAGTAAGGACAAGCCAGAGAACTATAGACCGGTGAGCCTGACGTCGGTGGTGGGCAAGTTGTTGGAGGGAATCCTGAGGGACAGGATGTACATGTATTTGGAAAGGCAAGACTGATTAGGGATAGTCGACATGGCTTTATGCGTGGGAAATAATGTCTCACAAACTTGACTGAGTTTTTTGAAGAAGTAACAAAGAAGATTGATGAGGGCAGAGTAGTAGATGTGATCTATATGGACTTCAGTATGGCAATCGACAAGGTTCCCAATGTGAGACTGATTAGCAAGGTTAGATCTCATGGAATACAGGGAGAACTTGCCATTTGGATACAAAACTGGCTCAAAGGTAGAAGACAGAGGGTGCTGGAGGAGGGTTGTTTTTCAGACTGGAGGCCTGTGACCAGTGGAGTGCCAAAGGAATATTTGCTGGGTCCTCTAGTTTTTGTCATTTACATAAATGATTTGGATGCGAGCACAAGAGGTACAGTTAGTGAGTTTGCAGATGAGATCAAAATTGGAGGTGTAGTGGACAGCGAAGAGGGTTACCTCAGATTACAACAGGATCTGGACCAGATGGGCCAATGAGCTGAGAAGTGGCAGATGGAATTTAATTCAGATAAATGCGGGGTGCTGTATTTTGAGAAAGCAAATCTTAGCAGGACTTATACACTAAATGGTAAGGTCCTAAGGAGTGTTGCTGAACAAAGAGACCTTGGATTGCAGGTTCATTGCTCCTTGAAAGTGGAGTCACAGGTAGATAGGATAGTGAAGAAGGCGTTTGGTATGCTTTCCTTTATTGGTCAGAGTATTGAGTACAGGAGTTGGGAGGTCATGTTGCGGCTGTACAGGACATTGGCTAGGCACTGTTGGAATATTGCGTGCAACTCTGGTCTCCTTCCTATCGGAAAGATGTTGTGAAACTTGAAAGGATTCAGAAAAGATATACAAGGGCGTTGCCAGGGTTGGAGGATTTGAGCTATAGGGAGAGGCTGAACAGGCTGGGACTGTTTTCCCTGGAGCGTCGGAGAATTATACAGGTTTACAAAATTATGAGGGGCATAGATAGGATAAACAGACAAAGTCTTTTCCCTGGGGTCGGGTAGTCCAGAACTAGAGGACATAGGTTTAGGGTGAGAGGGGAAAGGTATAAAAGAGACAACGTTTTCACACAGAGGTGTTACATGTATGGAATGAGCTGCCAGAGGATGTGGTGGAGGCTGGTACAATTGCAACAGTTAAGAGGCATTTGGATGGGTATATGAATAGGAAGGGTTTGGAGGGATATGGGCCAGGTGCTGGCAGGTGGGACTAGATTGGGTTGGGATATCTGGTCGGCATGGATGGGTTGGACCGAAGCGTCTGTTTCCATACTGTACATCTGTATGACTCTATGGCCCAGCGCATTTCTACAACCACGTTTATATCAGTCACTGATGACCTTACCTTTTCAAAGCTGTGGTCGGATCCATTTGCTGTGAACCCCCTAAAGAGATAAAAATAATTCGTAAATATTTTGTTAAATTATGAACAAATTTGCCACATTGTCTCCACAGTTGGATGAGTCTCAAGCAAAACCATCCCTGACCAACAATATATATATTTTGCACGGTTAGATACAGTGATCTCTCGAATCTTATCTGATTGCTAAAGCTTTACTTAGGGGTGTCCTCCTTAGCCCAGTCCAATATCAATAATGGACCAACAACAAAAACAGACGTTGCTGGAAAAGCTCAGCAGGTCTGGCAGCATCTCTGAAGAGAAATCAGAGTTAATTAAATTACCTACAGTGTGGAAACAGGCACTTCGGCCCAACAAGTCCACACCGACCCGCAACCCACCCAGACCCATTCTCCTACAATTACCCCTTCACCTCACAATACAGGCAATTTAGCAAGGCCAATTCACCTGATCTGCATATTTTTGGATTGTGGGAGGAAACCGGAGCACCCGGAGGAAACCCACACAGCTACGGAGAGAAAGGTATTAATATTGTTCTGGTCCCAGTTGATGTTATTCCTGGACAAGTCAGGTCCCAGACTGAAACAGGTTTGCTCGAGCATATTTTGAGTTGTTTTTGTTTCTGATGAAATGGTCTCTCTCTGAAAGATAAGCGCACGATGCTGCAGAGTTTGCTGTCATACTATAGCAGAAGCTCATTCCCAAAAGAAATGAAGATAAAACATGTGTCTACTGAAGACATAAGTTCAAAAAAGTTTAAAAATAGAGTTAAACTTTATCGTATTAATGCCAAAATACTTCTTTATAAATTAAAAATAATAAAAGCTCTGTGTCAACCCCAGCACTCATCCCCAGTACAGTACTCAAAAATACATCTTGTTTTATACCCAGAAAGACTACTTGGGCAAGACTAACCCCAGGGTACCTGTTTCGAACACACTGGGAGATTTAATTTTGATCATAAGCAGTCAATGAGCTAAAGTTCACTTATAAATTATGTGAAGGGAATGGTCAAGAGATACAGATATCTCACGAGGAGTAATAGATAACTGTAAAAAAATTAATGACAGTGTCAAACTGAAAGAAAACACAAATATTTACACAAAATAAAGGAACAGGTGAGAAGATTGGACAGGATATAAAAATCATCAATCAAAGGCAACAAAATTCAAAAGGAGGGAAATCTTACTGTCCAGAGAAAGTTAGGCAGTAATGTAAGAGTGGATAGTTAGAGTTTCTCGAGACATTTTGCAGGTATGTTGGTGAGACAGCTGACTTGGGATGTAAAGCATGGATTCAGTTACCACATTAGCTGATCTTACCACAAAGGTCCCACTTTTTCAACTTCAACTCTTACTTGAGATAAGATGATTATCAGGTTAAACACACCACCAGTCATCTGTCTCTCTCTCTCTCTCTGATCAGAGAACACCACTGTGGTCCTCTGGGAATATGGCAACATTACATGAAGATGGTTTAAAAACAACAGGAGTTTGTAGAATTAGTCATGGAAATGCCAATTGCATTAAATGGGTATTTTGCATCAGTCTTCAGGATAAGGGATAAAAATAACATTCCAGATCATTATAAATCTGGAAATGAAAAGGAAGGAGCAACCCAGAAAATTCCAAACACCAGAGAAGTGGTCCTGAGTAAATCATTGATGCTGTGGACTGACAGTTCCCTGAGTCCCTGATGGACTTCATCCCAGGGTCTTTAAAGAGGAGCTGCTGGGAAAATTGAACAATTGCTTTACATTTGCCACGATTCCCAAGGTTCTGGGCTGGTCCCACTGCCTTCTACAATAGCAAATGTAACTCCTGTATTCAAAAAGAGACTATGTTTTTAATTTGATCAACCAGTGCAAAGGGAGGACACGAGGTCAGCCCCAAAACAGATCAGTGCCTGAACATAGCCCCCACTGCACAGGCCCGAACAGGAGCCATTGTTACCATTCCACCCCGAGATGTCTGTTACTCAGACTATCTGAGGCACCAGGTTGTCTTTTTGCAGCAAATTAATTTTAACAATAAAAACACAAAAAGGAATTGTTTCAAATTGCAGCTTCCTTTATGTTCCATCGAGATTCTGTACTGAGTGAGAATGAATGGAAAAGGTGTGGTCTGTTGGGATTCTGTCAAATGGAAGGGAATGAGAAGACATTTTGGTGCATTCAGAGTTGACAGTAATGGGGAGAAGAATGGGGATTAATCCATCAGAGTTTAATAGAATGGAGTGGAATGGCCTTGCTTGTGAAACAGCCTCAATCTTCAATCACCCATGAGTCAGACATCAGACAGTGGGTGATACTATTGAACAGGCCACCTTCGCCCACCCTCCACCACCCACCAAAGACAAAGCCAGCGTTTTCAGAGAATGTACTGAAGAGGAGAGAGTCGGTGAGGGAAAATTAATCCAGGGCCATTGTTTATTGCTGTTTCAAAAACAGAACCATATTGTTTTATGAACCTCGTTCTCGACAGAACCCACCTCCTTTCTTCCTGAAGGTGATGAAGATGATGACAATGACAATGACGATGAGGAGGAGGAGGAGGATGAGCAGTGGAATGACCAGTGAATATACTGAGACATACTGAGCAGGCTGAGTCTTCACTGTAAAACAGCAAGAACAACATTGGTTAGGAATATCTCAATGTTGCTGCAGTGAAACCTGTAGCAGGGTGATAGAGTGTGAGATTAAATGTACACATTGGGCATTCTTTGACAGAGCAATCCAGTTCATCCCCCTCCCCCTGTCCATCACTATAACCCTGTAACTTGCTCCTTTCTGAATACTTATCCCTTGTTTCTGAAAGATGCCCCTGTTGAATCTGTTTCCATCGCCCTGTCAGGCAGTGCTTTCCAGATCAGGACAATTCTTGAAGGAGGCAGCTGCTTAATTCTGTGACACAGAATAGAAGTTTAGATGGATATTTCACATCATTCCACAGGGCAGTTGTTGGATCCGGTGATGACTTGCCTGGTCTCAGCTGGATAATGGGAAGGACAGATTTAGCTCCAGCTCCCCCGGACTGAGGGAGAGAAGAATTGGTAATAGTGACTGCCCTTGGGATTTCGGCACACCAGATGTTGTTATGAAGGAATCAATAACAAATATTGCTGGAGAAACTCTGCAGGTCTGGCAGCCATCTGTGGACAGAACTCAGAATGAAAGTTTTGAGTCCAGTGATCCTTCATCAGAACTGACAGCTGCTAAGGAAAGGTGGTATGGAAACTGTTGACAGGGGATTGTGGGACCGGGGTGGGAGTGGGGGGGAAATGAGTGAGAGGCTGGGTGGAGACTGAGCCCAGAAGGTGAGAAAGACAGTCACATAGACAAAGGGACACTGAATGGCCCTCCAGGGAGAAAGACAATGTGATAATGGGAACCAGGAAATAGGTGAAAGCAACTCATGTCATTACCAGGCCAGAGATGTGCTGTGGTGGGATTTGAACCCATGATCTGGGTTTCTGGATTGGTCACCCAGTGACAGTAGCAGAAAACCACCACCTTCCTTTATAACCCATGTGTGAATGCAGGACATGGTTTGGTTCCACATTGTTGTGCTTCCTCACACAGTCAGATGGACACTGGGGGAACATACCAGCATTGATGGAACTATTCCTGATGAAGGTGTGAACACTTTCATTGTCACCAAGAGGGACACATTAGGCTGTTGCACCTTCCTGCTCGAGGAGATGATCTCAGTGTCAGTATAACTTTGGTGCATTTGGAGATTGAACTGAATGTTCTGAGTGTGTCAATGTCTTTCAATACTGACATCAGAATGAACCTAAAAGAATCAGCACATCAAATTACACTAAACATTTAAAAAATCAAATTTCAAACACAAAAGCAAAATATTGCAGATGGTGGGAATTTGAAATAAAAATCAAATAGTCAGCAGGCCAGCTCATACCTGTGGAGAGAAACAGTTTCATATTTTAGTTCAATGACCTTTCACTAGAAAATCAAATTGTAAAAAGTTCACACAATCTGTTCCACCCACACTATCGACCCTTTACAGACTAAAGCCTTCATCATGGTCATTAAGTTATGAGGGTGTGACTGGCTCAGTCAGCCTTTATTGCCCATGCCTCATAGTTAAGAATCAGCCACATTACTGTGGGGTATGGAGTCACATGTAGGCCAGGCCAGGTTAGAATGGCAGTTTCCTTCCCTGAAGGACACCAATGATCCAGATGGGGATTTACAACAATCAACCTTGGTCACACAGCCATCTTTAGATTCTTACTTTGACAATTTATTTGATTTCACATTGTACCATCTGCCAAGGTGGGATTTGAACCCTGGTCCCCAGAACATTACCTGGGTCTCTGGATTAACAGTCCAGCAATAATACCATCAGCTGTTGCCTTTTTTGCAGAATGATTTCGAACATGTACCAGTAGCCGGGTTTCCTTCAGGATCAGATACTGAGAATCAGGTTCTGACCTGTATTCCACCAGACACAGGTAAGTGTGATTGTCCCTCACTCTCAGCTGGTTTATCCCAGTCGAGGCGTTTCCCTCCTCTGAGCTCGTACCGATTTCCATCGTGTACAGTTGTCCAAGTTCCCTGTGATTGGGCTCTAAATGTAATGACGTGTTGATAGGGCTCCTTCCTCATCCAGGTAACAGTGGTCAGGGTGTGGGAGCCCCAGCTCCTGAAGATACAGGGTAAAGAGACTAAATCTCCCTCTGTCCCAGTCACCACTGAGACATTTCCCTGAGCAGCTGAGGAAAGGACAAACATCAGAATGGATGAGGTCAGTGCCCAGAAGTTCCAGATTCAATTTTTTACATTTCTTTCAACTTCACAATGAAATGAGTAATTAAATACCTCACGCATATTTCTCATGGGTCTGGACCAGGCAATTATAGTTTCCTGAAGGATGCACCGTGTTGAAAATCACTTACGCTCCACCCCCTCATTTTGAGTTTCTCATTCGTGGGATCGTTACAGCTTAGTAAATGGACTAAACCCACATCACTTCATTCATTCTGGGCCCAACATCCCTCCCACCTTCACTAAAACCTTTTGTTTTTCGTTCCACAGCCCTATACTTCAGTTGGTGTTCCTTCACACTGTGAAGGAGGGGTGGGGCAGTGGTTAGGATTTAGACCCATCCTGTACCACATTTATACTTTAATAATCCCATGAAAGGGGTAATCTCCCCCATCTCCATCCTAATTTGAAATAGGTTTCAGATTCACCCACATCCTCTCAGCATCTACTCCCTCAAGACCCCTCAACATCTTGCAAGTTTCAATAAAGTCACTTCTCAATCTTCTGCAACGAGCAGCCCCCATCTGACTCTGAACCAATCAGGATGGGCAGGTAACAACACTCTGACATTCTCAGCCAATGGGAGGTAGGGAGGTGGCTCTTCACATATTCTCGGCCAATGAGACCTGAAGTTCCACCATGTGCTCACTCAGTGAGGGATTGGAAGATACTTGCCCTATCTTGTCCTCAGTCAATGCCAATCATTGGATTGACGACAAGAAGGAGGTCATTTTACCCATTGGGTCCTGGTTAGCTCCACATGGAACAATCCAGGTGAGACCCACCCATCTGTTCGAGACCCCCAAGTTCTGCCGGTTCACTTCCTTCAAGGACCTATCAGGTTTAATTCTGAGATCAATGACTGTTTCCACATGCCCCTTCGTTGATGTTGGTGACTGTCAGTCATCAGTACTCACTGTGTAAACATTTCACTCTCACATTCTCTCTGTACCTCTGCCCCAAAATCTAAGGCCTGCATCCTTGTGCCAACAGCGAATGGATAGACCTTTTACTTGTTTACTTTCTCTTCACTTGTCACTGTCTCAATCAAATCTCCCCTCAATCTCCTTAGCTCCGAGGAGAATGACCCTTGCTTCTCAAAACTTACAACGAAAACCAGTCTCTGATCCCCTCCCTGAAACACCCCAAGCCCATCCCTGGAATAATTTGGGTCACTCTGCACTCTCTCAAGGACATTCACATTCCTCTTAATAGGTGGTGACAGATCTGGACACAATACCCTCATTGGGGACCAGTTGGAGAGTTAACAATGTCCACAGTTGTTCGGCCCCTGAACTGCAAAGTCAGGAATGATGGGGCATAATTTTCATGTGAAAGCAAGTGTGATGAGAGGGGCTTTGCAGAAACGGTGATGGGAGTTTGGAATGCACTCCCTTGGGAGGGTAATAGAGGCGGAAAACCTGGCAACATTTAAAAAGTATCTGGATGAGCAGTTGAACCATCATAACATTCCTACCAGGGGAAAGCCATAGTGGCCAGGCCTCTGGCACTGAGCCTGGATCTGTGGCTCAGAAGGGAACGGGGAGAATAGAAAAGTGCTAGTGGTAGGAGACTCAATCATTAGAGGAATGAATTTTGATTTGAAGACAGGAGCTATGTTTAGTAAGTTTTCAGATGACAGCAAAATCGATGATGTCGTGAACAGCGAAGAAGGTTATCTCAGAGGACAACAGGACTTTGATCAGATGAGATGATGGGCTGAGGAATGGCAGATGGAGTTTAATTTAGATAAATGTGAGATGTTACATTTTAGTAGGTGAAACTTAGTGCAGGGCTTACACACTTAATGGTCAGGTCCTGGGGAGTGTTGACGAACAAAGAGGTCTTGGAGTGAAAATTCATTGTTCTTTGAAAGTCGAGTCACAGGTAGACAGGGTACTGAAGAGGGTGTTTGGTACGCTTGCTTTTCTTCATCAGTGCATTGAGTATAACAGTTGGGGGGTCATGTTGTTACTCAACAGGTCACTGGTAAGGCCACTTTTGGAATATTGCATTCACCTCTGGTTTCCCTGCGATCGGAAAGGTTTTGTGAAATCAGAAAGGGTCCAGGAAATATATGGGAGGATGTTGCCAGGGTTGGAGTATTTGAATATAAGGAGAAGCTGAATAGGTTTGGGCTATTTTCCCTGGTGCATCAGAGGCTGAGGGCTGAGCTTTTAGAAGGGGCATGGAGAGGGTGATTCGTCAAGGTCTTTTCCCCAGGGTATGGGAGTCCAAAACTAGAAAATAGACAAGGCCTTTTTCCTGGTGTGCGAAAGTGTAGAACTAGAGGGTATAAGTTTAGGGTGAGAGGGGAAACATTTAAAAGGGACATAAGGGGCAACTTTTTCACACTGAAGGTGGTGCATGTATGGAATGAGATGCCAGAGGAAGTGGTGGAGTCAGGTACAATTACAAAAATTAAAAAGGCATCTGGATAGGTATATGAATAGGAAGGGTTTAGAGAGACATGGCCCAAGCACTGGCAAAAGGGACGAGATTAATTTAGGAAATCTGGTCAGCATGGATGGGTTGGACAGATGGGTCTGTTTTCGTGCTGTACATCTCTATGATTCTGTAGACCAATTAGTGAATGTCTGTTATTGGGAAAATGTGAGATCAAAATTAAGATGTCTTGGCAGAACATTTAGAAATGTATAATATGATCAAGCAGAGTCAACATGACTTCATAAAGAGGAAATTATCTTGAAATCTTTGAGGTGGTTACAAGTTGGATAGATAAAAAGGAATTGGTGGATTAGATTAGATTTTTTTTTTAGATTAGATTACTTACAGTGTGGAAACAGGCCCTTCGGCCCAACAAGTCCACACCGCCCCGCCAAAGCGCAACCCACCCATACCCCTACATCTACCCCTTACCTAACACTACGGGCAATTTAGCATGGCCAATTCATCTAACCTGCACATCTTTGGACTGTGGGAGGAAACCGGAGCACCCGGGGATGTTTCATATGTTTTTAGAAGATATTTCAGAAGGTGTAACAGATTAAACTCCTTAATGCGATTAGATTCTATGGTGCTGGTGGTACTATACAAACATGGATAGAGAATTGACTGACTGATAGAAAACAGAGAGTTGGGATAAGGCAGGAGTGATATCCAGCCTGCAAACTGTAATTAGTGGTGTATCACAGGATCTGAGATGGGGCCACATTTACTATAATATACATTAATGATTTGGATGAGGTCAGTGAATGAGGTCAGTGTAGCCAAGTTTGCTGATGACAAAAATGTAGGTGAGAAGGCAAGTGATGATGATGAAACAAAGAAGCTGCAAAGAAATGTCGACAGTTAAATAAGTGGGAAAAACTTGGCAGTTGGAATATAATGTGGAAAAAGTAAGGTTATACATTTGGCACAAAGAAAAGAGAGGCTGAATATAGTGAAACAGAGAAAGCCTGCAGAAAGTTACAGAACAGAAGAATATGGAGGTTTCTCAAAAACATTCAGCAGAGAGTAGGGAAGGTCAATGGAATGCTGACCTTTATTTCAAATGGAATCGAAGTTTAAAGTGGGGAGGTTTTACCAGACACTAGTTAGCTCACAGCTGGAATATTGTGGATAGTTTTGGTCCCTTATCAAAGGAAAGTGAAACTGGCATTGGAGGCAGTCCAGAGAAGATTCAATTAGTTGATGCCAGGTCGGGAGGGGCTGTCTTATGGGCAGCGTTTGACAAGATTGAGCCTGTACTTGATGGATCACAGAAGAATGAAGAGTGACCAAACTGAGACATTAAAGATGCTTCGGGTGCTTGATAAGGTGGATGCAGCGTGGTTGTCCCCCTTGTCAGGAACAGAGAGCATCAGCTCACAATGAGGGGTTACACATTTCAGATGAGAGGAATGTTTTCTCTGAGTGGGTAGTGAATCTCTGGGCTACTTTACCACAGACAGCAGTTAATGTTGGGTCATTAATTATAGCCAAGGCTGAGATAGACAAATTTTTAATCATTCATGGAATCGAGAATTGTGAAGATAAAGCAAGTATGGGGAATTGACGTTTGTCATCTCAGTCACGATCTCATTGAATGTGGAACAGACTCAATGGGCTGAATGGCCTTCTACTGTTCCTATGTCTTATGGGCTACCTGCCTCAGTTCTCAACACCTCCATTTCTGAAACCTGTAAATCCCATTTGCTTTTCCAACCACATTCTCAATATGTCCTGACATCTTCAAAAACCGATGCACTCTGACCACCGACTTCCTTTATCCAGATCCATCCTTGAGATCCCTGTCATTGACTCCATATTGCCCATAGGGAACATGGAACCAGGTGGATCTTGGAGCTTGCATCCTTGGTGATATTTTCTCTGGTCCTGACCTCAGAACACTGAAGCCAGTTTGAACACAACAAATTAGGGAGTTGATGGGAGACTCTGGGAAGTTTAAGACACAGTGGTGGAATGGTCCATAAATCCCAGCCTCATTTCTCTCTCTCTCCTTCTCACTGACTCCTGCCTGAGACCAACTGAAAGAGCCCAAGAAAAGGAGCCAACCCGAGTGCTCCCGGTCCAGGTGGACACTGTTCCCATTGAGCTATCGGGACAGTGACACCATCCAAACATTGTTCCTTCCCTTCAACTTCCTACGTTGTTGGAGGCTTTGTTTGAAAACTATCA
Organism: Chiloscyllium punctatum; assembly: GCF_047496795.1. Taxonomy (NCBI): domain Eukaryota; kingdom Metazoa; phylum Chordata; class Chondrichthyes; order Orectolobiformes; family Hemiscylliidae; genus Chiloscyllium; species Chiloscyllium punctatum. The sequence goes on from NC_092740.1 coordinate 8,702,528, forward strand.
ATATTGCGCTCCACACGACACTGATAGGGACCAGCATCCTCCTGGCTCAGTCCCTCCATCATTACTGAGACAACTTTGTTGGTGAGACTCCCCACAAATCTGAATCAATTCCCACAGTCCCGCTGTCTCACATTCTCACACAGCTCACCCTGGGAATGGTCTGGACCAGGATATGTACAGGTAAAGATAGCTCCTGTGCCAGATTTAATCCGTATGATGGATCCGGTGAGTGTGAGGTGAGTGTCAGGGTAGGTGAAGCTGCAGGGTAAGACAGCGGAGCCTCCTTCCTCAGCCCTCACTCCATCCACGACTGTCATTGACCAATCAAGGGCCAATCAAGGACAGTAGTGGGAAGTTGTGTGTGGAGTCAGAGGAGACAGGGGAAGCACTAAATGAATATTTTTCAACAGTATTCACTCTAGAAAACGACAATGTTGTCGAGGAGAGTACTGACATCCAGGCCACGAGACTAGGTGGGATTGAGGTTCACAAGGAAGAGGTGTGAAAATAGATAAGTCCCCTGGTCCGGATGGGATTTATCCTGGGATCCTCTGAGAAGCCAGGAAGGAGATTGCCGAGCCTTTGACATTGATCTTTAAATCGTCATTGTCTACAGGAATAGTGCCAGAAGACTGGAGGATAGCAAATATGGTTCCCCTGTTCAAGGAGGGGAGTAGAGACAACCCTGGTAATTATAGACCAGTGTGCCTTACTTCAGTTGTTGGTAAAGTGTTGGAAAAGGTCATAAGAGTTAGGATTTATAATCATCAAGAAGAGAATAATTAGATTAGGGATAGTCAGCACGGTTTTGTGAAGGGTAGGTCGTGCCGCACAAACCTAATTGAGTTCTTTGAGAAGGTGACCAAACAGGTAGATGAGAGTAAACCGGTTGATGTGGTGTATATGGATTTCAGCAAAGCGTTCGTTAAGATTCCCCACAGTAGGCTATTGCACAAAATGCGGAGGAATGGGATTGTGGGAGATAAAGCAGTTTGGATCAGTAATTGGCTTGCTGAAAGAAGACAGAGTGTGGTGATTGACGGGAAATGTTCATCCTGGAGTCCAGTTATTAGTGGTGTACTGCAAGGGTCGGTGCTGTTCATCATTTTTACAAATGACCTGGATGAGGGCGTAGAAGGGTGCGTTAGTAAATTTGCAGATGACACTAAGGTGGAGTTGTGGATAGTGACAAAGGATGTTGTAGATTACAGAAAGACATAGATAAGCTGCACAGATGGGCTGAGAGGTGACAAATGGAGTTTAATACGGACAAGTGTGAGGTGATTCACTTTGGTCGGAGTAACCGGAATGCAAAGTACTGGGCTAATGGTAAGATTCTTGGTAGTGTAGACGAGCAGAGAGATCTCAGTGTCCATGTACACAGATCCTTGAAAGTTGACACACAGGTTGACAGGGTTGTTAAGAAGTTATACAGTGTTTTAGCTTTTATTAATAGAGGGGTCAAGTTCTGGAACCATGAGGTTATGTACAAAACTCTGGTGCGGCCGCACTTGGAATATTGTGTACAATTCTGTTCACCACATTATAAGACGGATGTGGAGACTTTGGAAAGGGTGCAGAGGCGATTTACTAGGATGTTGCCTGGTATGGAGGGAAGGTCTTATGAGGAAAGGCTGAGGGACTTGAGGCTGTTTTCGTTAGAGAGAAGAAGGTTGAGAGCTGACTTAATAGAGAGACATAAGGTAATCAGAGGGTTAGACAGGGTGGACAGGGAGAACCTTTTTCCAAGTATGGTGATGGCGAGCACGAGGGGGCATAGCTTTAAATTCAGGGGTGATAGATATAGGACAGATATCAGAGGTAGTTTCTTCACTCAGAGAGGAGTAAGGGTATGGAATGCTTTGCCTGCAACGGTAGTCGATTCGCCAGCTTGAAGTGCATTTAAGTCGTCATTGGACAAACATGGACGTACATGGAATAGTGTAGGTTAGGTGGGCTTCAGATTGGTATGACTGGTCGGCGCAATATCGAGGGCAGAAGGGCCTGTACTGCGCTGTAATGTTCTATGTTCTAAGTTCTAACCCTGAGCAGACACTGCTGTGAGGAGAAAGACAGGGAGAGAGAGGATATGAACACAGCACTGGGACAGATATCAGTGTGTGGGACTGAAACTTGGAGACTCTATTCTGAGTATGTTATATAGTAAAAAAATAGGGTTCGCAGCTATAATGAGAGGTAGTGAACAAATAGTAATGTAAATTCATGAGCAATGCAATACACTGGGGACAGAGTTTCAGTTCCCACCATGGCAGCTGCTGGAAATTCAATTCAGTTATTACATCAGGAATTAAACACCAGTCTAATGGGAACCATGAAACCATGATCAATTTTGGAAAAAATTCATCTGGTTCACTGACGTTCTTTAGAGAAGGGAAATACCGTCCTTACCCAGTCTGACCTGCATGTGACTCCAGTCCCACAACAACAGATTAGACTCTGAAACTCCCACATCAATGGCAAAGGGAGACACTGAGTTGGACAAAACCAGTACAAAATGTGAAAGGAAAGTTATAGGTATGTGCAGCATAGAATCAGACCCTTCAGTCCAACTTGTCCATGCCCATCAGATATCTTGAATATCTTTTCTGAACTCTTTTGAGTTTCTCAACATCTTTCCTACAGCAGGGAGGCCAGAAATGAATGGAGTATTCCAAAAGTGTCTAACCAGCATCCTGTACAGCCATGACAAGACCTCCTCATTCCTATACTCAGTGCATTCAACAATAAAGGTGAGTTTACCAAATGCTTCCGTCATTAACCAGTCTAACCTTTGACTCCACTTTCAAAGAACTGTGAACCTGCACTCCAAGGTCTCTTTGTTTGGCAACACTCCCCAGTACCTTATCAGTAAGTGTATAAATCCTGCCCTGATTTGCCTTAACAAAATGCAACACCTCAAATTTATCTAAGTTAAACTCCATCTGCCACTCCTCAGCCCATTGGCCCACCTGATCAAAGTCCCATTCTACACTGAGATAACCCTCTTTGCTGTCAACTCCACCTCCAATTTTGGTGTCATCTGGAAACTTACTGACCATTTCTCTGATATTCCCATCCAAGCCATTTATATAAATGTCAATAAGCAGTGGATCTAGCCCCGATCCTTGCAGCACACCGCTGGGAACAGGCCTCCAGTCTAAAAAGTAATCCTGCGCCACCACACTCTGTGTCCTATCTTCAAGCCAGTTATGTATCTAAATGGCTAGTTCCCCCTGTATTCCATGTGATCTCACCTTGTTAACCAGTCTATCATGCAGAACCTTGTCAAAGACCTTGCTGAAGTCCATTGAGGCCATGTCCACCACTCTCCATTCATCAATCATCTTCATCACTCCTTCATAAAACTCAATGAGTCATGCTCTGTCTGAACATGTCCTACTGCTCTACACATTATCAGGAGCTACACAAATGGACAAGAATCCCAGTAGGATCACCCTAACACCCAAAGTTCCTGACAGACTGCTCCTCAGGACAGAAGTGAGCCACACCAGGATTCTTCAGTAACAGTTAAAATAATTCCATTAATTAATAATTCCAGTAATAAGAACAGTGAAAGAAAAGGATTTTTAATTAATGCTCCTGAACTGCGCCCCTTCAAAACCACACACACACACACACACACACACACACACACACAGACAACCACAATTAAGACAGAGAAAAGATAAATCATTTCTATTTCGACCATGAGTGCAAAAAGAACATAGACAGGGTAACAGGCTAAACAAAATGCTGAAAATAAAAGTCCTGACCACAAGATGGAAGGATTGCTCTCTCTCACAGTCCTTGTGTTGTTTCACAGCAATGAGATGCTGTGTTCTGGACAGTGATGGGCAAACTTCAAATCCAACGGCCAATCAGGTGAACTCAGGACTTTTCTTTCCAGATTACTTGTGGTTTCTCTGCTTTTCTCTACAGTGATGGGGGAGAGGCAGAGCTGGCTGCTTTCACTCTGTAGGCTCTAGATACTTTACACTTTCAGACACTCCAGGAACGTATAGCTTTGTAACAGCACAGTTCAACCAATCAGACAGCAGTTGCTAAGCAGAATTTTCTAAACTCGAAACATTATGATGAAGTCCAATGGCATCAGGTCAAACATGAGCAAGGGAATCTCCGGATGACTACCCACTGCCACAATCCCCCCACTCCCAGGCTTCCGATCATGTTTATCATCATTTGGAGGAAGCACTTTGGTCAACACTGGCACAGAATGTACTCTGGGTGGGAGACGTCACTGTCCAACACCAAGACAGACTCAGCAGCTTTCCTACTGCCTGAGCTGGTGGAATCTGAAATGACATAGCTCTTGGACTGGGTCTGTGGCGGGTGGTGAGGGAACCAACAAGAGAGAAAAGCTTGACCTTGTCCTCAGCCGTCTATCTGCCTATTATAGGATTGGGAGGAGTAACTACCACACAGTCCCATGGAGACAAAGTCCCATCATCACATTGAGGTACATCCCCATCATGTATGGCACTAGCCCTGTGTTAAATAGGACAGACTTTGAACAGATCGAGCAAATCAATTCTGGGATCCCTGATGCACTGTGGGCCATCAGTACAGCAGAATTGGGCTGTAACACAATCTGTAAACCCATGGCCTGTAATATTCCCCCACTCAGCCATTAACATCAAGTCAGGACATCAATCCTGGTTCAATGAACAATGCAGGAGGGGATGCCAGGAACAGCACCATCAAACCTGAAAATGAGATGTCAGCTATAAAACAGGGTTACTTCCGTGTCAAACAGCATGAGCAGCAATTGATGCTCTGGGGTAAGTGATTCCACTGTCAGTGCATCAGATATAAGCTCAGCAGACCTGTCACATGCAGTTATGAATGGTTGAGGACAATTAAGCAACTAACAGGAATATGAGTCTCCACAAATATCCCCATCCTCAATGAGGGGGAGCCCTGCTCATTAGTGCAAATGTTAGGGCTGAAGGATTCCCAAATCACTTGACCCAGAAGATGTCCCCAGCATCACAGATGATTCCTTACCCAGCCGCCAAATATAATTCAGTGGGTCAGCATTCACATGTAGATAGGGCTAGGGACAGAAATCATGGGACCTAGTGCTGTTCCTCACACAGCCCCTGACCCAACCTCCAGGACCCACACTTGCTTCCACTGACCTGAGACAGTGAACACCCTTCTTCAATACTGATGTACTGTCCACCCCTGTCCTGGAGACCTGACCAAGTAAGGATGGCAGAGACAAAAACAGAAATTGCAGGAAAAACTCAGCAGATACAGTGGCATCTCTGCAGAGAAAGTAGAGTTAATGTTTTGGGTTCAGTGACACTTCTTCAGTGGACCGAGAGGAGTATGGATCTTGCAGCTGCTCCTGAGATTCAGATTTATTTCCAGATTTACTTTCAGATTTCTTACGTTTATTAAATTTCAGTCAGAAAAGCTTTTCATTTGATTCATTTTTAGCTCTTTTCTCGTCAAAAATGCCAAAGAAGCAAAACAAACTGACACAATTTTTTATGAAATGGAGTTTTCTCAATGGAAGTTTTGGACAGGCCCACATGTGGACTGTTCAGTCTTTTTCCACTATGAAATTATGAGAGAGATGTTTTAAACTCACTGAAGCAATTTTTTTTTAAATTGCTGAGGAATGTTTTGTTTCAAACCAAGTTGTAGTTTCCACACCTCTTGGACAGGCTGACACATGGGATTTTACTTTTAATCAGAACATTGATAGCTGTCTGCTGGACCACTTGTGCTTAATATTAACTCTTCAGTCATGAAAGGTAAGAAAGGTAAGAAGGTAGTTCAGAAATCTCTCATCCTGTTGAAAGGATAATCTCTCAGAGGAAATTAGAAGGGTCAGTCAAATCTTGGGCTGTAAGAATGTATCTTATGTTTGAAGGGGTTTGACAAAATTTAAAAGAATAATTGTTGTCGGTGATTCTAATGTCAAGGACACAGACAGGAGGTTCTGCAGCAGTGAGCATGAATCTAGGATATTATACTGTTTTCTTGGTTCTAGGATTAAGGACATTACAAAATGTTTGACACATACTGTTAAAGGGAAGAGTGAGATACTGGAAGTTTTTGTACACGTTGATGGGAATGACATAGTTAGGGAAAGAATAAAGGCTTTACAAAGTGAATATCAGTGGTTAGGGAGAAGATTTAAAAAACAGACCCTCAAAAGTAATAATCTCTGGTTTACTCCCAGGGCCAAGCTCAGATGAGGGAACAAAAGGATAAAGGAGACAAATCAATGGCAGAAGAGGTGGTGTAATGTTCAGGGATTCAGATTCTTGGATCACTGCGATCTCTTCTGAGTCAGAAAAGACCGTTCACAAAGGATGGTTTTAACTGTAATGCTTTCGAGAACAACAGGTAAATAAAGAGATTGAGGTTCCAGTCAGGGATAAAAAAGAATCATATACTAAATATAAACAACTGGGTGCAAATGTATCTCTTGCACTGTATAATGAGTGTCAGAACATTCATAAGAGGGAGATCAGGAAGTCAAAGAAAAGATATGGGATAGCCTCAGCAAATAAGGTTAAGGATAATCCAAAGGGATTCTATAAGTACATTAAGACCAAGACAGCAACAAGAGATAGAGTGGAAGTCTCCTTAAAAAACAAAGAGGTTGCCTTTGTGTTTTAGATTCCCTACAATGTGGGCAGCACGGTGGCACAGTGGTTAGCACTGCTGCCTCACAGCGCCAGAGACCCAGGTTCAATTCTATGCCTCAGGCGACTGTCTGTGTGGAGTTTGCACATTCTCCCCGTGTCTGCGTGGGTCTCCTCCGGGTGCTCCGGTTTCCTCCCACAGTCCACAAAATGTGCAGGTTTGGTGAATTAGCTAAGCTAAAATTGACCGTAGTGCTCGGTGAAGGGGTAAATGTACGTGAATGGGTCTGGGTGGGTTGCGCTTCGGCGGGTCAGTGTAGAGTTGTTGGGTCAAAGGGCCTGTTTCCACACTGTAACAAATCTAATCTAATCTAATGTGGAAACAGGCCCTTCAGCCCAACAAACCGTCATCGACCCTCGAAAGAGTAACCCACCCAGACCCATTTCCACTGACTAATGCACCTCACACTATGGACAACGTAGCATGGCCAATTCACCGAACCTGCACATCTTTGGACTGTGGGAGGAAACCCTCACCACACAGGGAGAACATGCAAACTCCAGCTGCCTGAGGCTGGAATTGAACTCAGGTCCCTGGTGCCAGTGCTAACCACTGAGCCATCATGCCACCCCTCAGGAGATGGGAGAGATATCAAATGAATATTTTGTGTCAGTTTTTACTGTGGAGAAAGAAGTGGAGGCTAGAGAACTCTGAGAAATAAATATTGACATTTTGAAAACAGCTTGTATTCCAGAAGAGGAATTGTTAGAGGTGTTCGAAAATATAAATATAAATCTCTGAGACGTGATCTACTCAATCCCAGGACTTTGTCAGAAGTGAAGAGGAAATTGCTGGGCCCCCTGCAGGAACATTTGTATCATCCATAAATAACAGTCAGGTGCTGAATGACTGGAGAGTGGCTCATGTTCAAGCAGGAATGTCAGGAGAAGCCTGGGAACTTCAGACCTGGGAGTCTGACTTCGGTGGTGAGGAAGTTGTTCTGAAAGTTTAGATTTATATGCATTTGGAGAGGCAAGGAATGATTCGGGACAGTCAACATGGTTTTGTGCAAGGGATATCGTGTCTCACAAACTTGATGGAGTTTTTTGAAAAAGTAAACAAGAAAATTGATGAGAGCAGAGGGGTTAACATTGTTTACTTAGACTTTGGTAAATCCTTTGACAAGGCTCCGCATGGTAGACTAATTAGTGAAGTTAGATCCCATGGGATTCAGGGTGAGCTTGGCAAGTGGATGCACAATTGGCTGAAAGGCAGAAGACAGAGAGTGACAGTGGAGGGAGGGTTTTGTTCTGGAGGCCTATGACCAGCAGTGTTCCACGGGGATCAGTGCTGGGCCCACTTTGGTCAGTCATTTATATGAACAATTTTGATGAGACTACAAAAAGCATGTTTTGCAAGTTTGTGGTTGATACCAAAATTGATAGAATATTGAACAGTGAAGAAGGTTATCTTAGAATACAAAAAGATCTTAGTCAAATGGGTCAATGGGCTGAAGAGTGACAGGAGTTGGGATGTTATGTTCAGGTTGGACAGGATGCTGGTGAGGCCTCTATTGTGTCCAGTTCTGGTCACCCTGTCATTGCAAGGATATCATTGAGCTGGAGAAGAGATTTACCAGGATGTTGCAAATAAAGCAGGCCTTGAGTTATCGGAAGAGTACGGAGCGACAAGGACATTTCTCACTGGAGCGTACAAGGTTGAGAGGTGACCTTATTAAGATCGATATAAGCATGAGGAATATAGATAAGGTGAACGGCAGGTGTCTTTTTGCTCAGGTGGGAGATTTCAAGAGTCAGACATATCTTTAAGGTGACAGAAGAAAGATTTTAAAAAGACATAAGGAAGGAGGCTGAGGGGTGACCTTATAGAGGTTTACAATATTACTAGAGGCATGGATCGGATAAATAGGCAAAATCTTTTCCCTGGGGTCGGAGAGTCCAGAACTAGAGGGCATAGGTTTAGGATGAGAGGGGAAAGATATAAAACAGACCTAAGGGGCAACCTTTTCACGCAGAGGGTGGTATGTGTATGGAATGGGCTGCCAGACGAAGTGGTGAAGGCTGGTACAATTTCAACATTTAAGCGGCATTTGGATGGGTATATGAATAGGAAGGGTTTGGAGGGATATGGGCCAGGTGCTGACAGGTGGAACTAGATTGGGTAGGGATATCTGGTCGACATGGATGGGTTGGACCGAAGGGTCTGTTTCCATGCTGCACATCTCTATGACTCTATGCCTCTAAGGGGCAGTTTTATTTTACAGAGAGAGTGGATTATGTGGAATGAACTTCCAGAGAAATTGCTGGATGTGGGGACAGTTACAACGTTTAAAAGACATTTAGATAATTTCTTGAAAAAGAAATGTTTGGAGGGATATGTACAAAGCGCAGGCAGGTGGGACTACTTTAGTTTAGGATTATGGTCAGCATGGACTCGTTGAACTGAAGGATCTGCTCCTGTGCTGTATGATTCTATAACTGATTATAGCTGGGAAAAGGTTGGTATAGAGGCTGAAGATGGGGAAGGGGGGTGAAGGGGCAGGAGTAAACACTCAGTGGAAACAGACCCCAGACAGAGAGAAAAGCAATTGGACAGACAAACAAAAGGGGAAAGGTCAGCCTGGGAGAATGAACAGCTGCTGATGGAGACCATTCGTCACTGACAATGGATTGTTTTGGTGGTAGCCCATGTGATGACAAGGCCTGGTGTGTGGGGGTTGGGGGAAGGAGGTAGGAAAAGGTGCTGAGGCCGTAAAATTATTCACCTCAATATTGAGTCCAGAAGGTCACTGGGTCCCAAAACGTGGTGTGTGGAAATGGCAGGCAACTGGATGCTGATAATCATTTTTGTGGGCAGAACATTTCTGTTCTGCAAAGTAATCACCCAGTCTGTGTTTTGTTTTCCCAATACAGAGTTAGAAGTGGACTGTGCAGAGTTGGTGGATTATGAGCAGCCCTGAGTCTGTGTGAGGTGGTGCTGATGGAGAGAGAGGGCTCAAGATTGTGCATATGGCAACACATGACACTGAGTGTGTATGGCAGATTTCATTCTCTAAATCAAGTTGCTATATTATTACCAGACCATGGGCTGCTTTCTCTTGAGAGAGCGATAGAGAGAGAGAGAGAGAGAGAGACAACTGGTGGTGGTTTAACCTGAGGGCCACCACACCTCAGTGAGGGGAGAGATGAGAAGGAGGGTCCTTCATGGTCACCTGAGCCAATGTGGGGATTGAACCCACACTGTTGGCATCACACTGCTTTGCAAACCAACCGTCCAGCTAACTGAACCAAAACCCAGATTCCCGAAAGTGTATGATTGAATCAGATCAGCTTTTCCAAATCTCAACAATGGTCACATGCAGCCATTAGGTTCGCTTTTTTTTAAAATCTTGATTTTAAAAAATTCACCTGCTGCGGTGGGATTTGAACCCATGGCCCCAGCATTGGGTGTCTGGATTTGTCACCCAGTGACAGTAACAGTGCACCACCAACTCCTGGTATAACCCAAGGCTGAATGCAGGGCTAGGATAGGTCCCACATGGCTGGGATTTCTCACACAGTCAGATGGACACTGGGGGAATGTACTTGCATTGATGGAACTATTCCTGATGAAGGTTGGAACCAAGAGGGACACATTAGTCTGTAGCACCTTCCTGTTCAAGGAGATGATCTTCATGTCAGTATAACTTTGGGTCATTTGGAGATTGAACTAAATATTCTGAGTGTGTCAATGTCTTTCAATACTGACATCAGAAGCACCTAAAAATACCAGCACATCATAGTACATTAAATATTTTTAAAAATTTGAAACCAAAAGCTAAAACACTACAGATGCTGGACATTTTAAATAAACATCAAAATGCTGCAAACACTCAGCAGGGCAGACAATACCGATGGAGAGAAACAGGGTTAATGTTTTAGTTCCATGTCCTTTCAGCAGAAAATCAAATCACAAAACATTCACAGAATCTGTTCCACTCTCATTGTGCACCTTCTACAGGCTAAAGAATGTGTGAACGGTTTCTTACCGTGTACCTGCAACCGAGTCTCTTTCTGGATCAGATACAAAAGATTGTGTCTTGACCTGTATTCCACCAGACACAGGTAAGTGTGATTGTCCCTCACCCTCAGCTGGTTTATCCTGGTCGAGGCGTTTCCCTCCTCTGGGTTCCCGATGAGCTCGTACCGATTTCCACCATGTCCAGTTGTCCAATTTCCCTGTGATTGGGCTGTAAATGTAACGATGTGTTGGTAGGGCTCCTTCCTCATCCAGGTAACAGTGGTCAGGGTGTGGGAGTCCCAGCTCCTGAAGATACAGGGTAAAGTAACTGAATCTCCCTCTGTCCCAGTCACCACTGAGACATTTCCCTGAGCAGCTGAGGAAAGGACAAACATCAGAATGGATGAGGTCAGTGTGCAGAAGGTCTTATTTCAATATGTTACATTCCTTTCAACTTCACAATAAAATGAACAATTAAAGACTCCACTCATATCTCTAACAGGTCTGTGCTGGACATTCCCCAAGAAGAGTCACCCTGATCAAAATGTCTCCTCGCCACTCAATTTGAAAACCTTGATTACAAGATTCAGAATCAGACATCACCAGGTTATAGTCCGACAGGTTTAATTTGAAGCACTAGCTTCCGGAATGCTGCTCCTTCATCAGGTGATTGTGGAGTATAAGATTGTAAGACACAGAATTGACAGCAAATGTTTACAGTGTGATGTAACTGAAATTATATTTTGAAAAAGACCAGGATAATTTGTTAAGTCTCTCGTCCGTTAGAGTGACCATGTTGGTTTCAGTTCTTTTAGATGTAAATCACAATTTTCTTTTAAAAGTTACATTCACGAGTGAACTTTAACAATTGGTGTTTGTCAGCCCAGATAATGTATTGAAGGTGTGAGCTCCCCTGGGTGATACTGTCTGTGCCACAATGTTTAGACTGATTCTAATCTAAAAAATGACTTTATAGAAACTTACATGGATTCATGCAGTTTTTGGAGCAAAGTATGATGAAACTCTGAAAGTACAAATTCACCCCACAAACGTATAAGTGTGTGTGTTTGTGTTTGTGTGTGTGTGTGTGTTTGTTGGGGGGTGGCTGTGAGTGTCTTTGAAAGAGTGTGCGCATGTGTGTGAGTATGAGTATAAAGGGGTCTAAGTCTGTAAGATGGAGCATGTGTGATTGTGGGAGTGTATTTGTGAGCGTATGAAAGAGCATCTGCGCCAGTATGTGTGTCTGGAGGAGTGTGTATTTGGGAGTGTCTGAGTGTGTGTGGGCACGCGCATGTGTGTGTTTGTGTGTGTGTGTGTACGCACATGTGTGTGTTTGTGTGTGTATATGTATGTCTGTGAGTGCAGGACCATTGAAGTGTTCTCTGACTGGTTGAGGGGCGGGGTGGGGGGGGGGGTGGGGGATGTGGGGAGCACTCCTGTCTGTTGATTGTTGTCCGGTGCCCATCCATCCAATGCTGTAGCCTCTGTTTGCTCTCACCAATGTAGCATGCCTCAGGGCATCCTTGCCTGCAGCGAATGAGATAGCCAACATTGGCTGAATTGCATGAGTACCTGCCACATACAGCAGTCTGGGACATTCAACCTTGGACTTTCAGGTGACCATCCTCCAAGGCGGACTTCGGGACAGGCAGCAACAAAAAGTGGCCGAGCAGAGGCTCTTGGCCAAGTTCGGTACCCATGGGGATGGCCTCAACTGGGATCTTGGGTTCATGTCACACTACAGGTGACCCCATCACGCAACACACAGACACAGACACACACACACACACACACACACACACACACACACACACACACACACACACAGAGACACTCCTACACACACACACACACAGACACTCCTATACACACACAGACACTCCTATACACACACACACACACACACACACTCCTACGGTTACACACACTCTCCTATGGATGCACACACTGATGCATACCCTCACTCATATGCTCACACATTCACTGCCACACTCACGCATTCACCCTCTCACAGACTTTATACTTACACTCACACACAGGCACACACTCCTCACAGACATTCACAACCACCCCCCTCACCCCTTCCCCACCCCCCCCCCCCCCCTCCTCCCCCCCCCCCCCCCCCCCCCCCCACACGCACACGCACACACACACACACATGCACATATAGGTTTGTGGGGGTGAATTTGTACTTGCAGAGTTACATTTTACTTTGCTCAAAAATCCATGTAAGATTCTACAAATTCATTTTCTTAGATTAGAATCAGTCTAAACATTGTGGCACAGACAGTATCACCCAGGGGAGCTCACACCTTCAATACATTATCTGGGCTGATAGACACCAATTGATAAAGTTCACTTGAGAATGGAACATTTAAAAAAAAGTTTTGTGATTTTCATTTTAAAAAAATGAAAGCCAACATGGTCAATCTAATGGATGAGAGATTTAACAAGTAATCCAGGTCTTTTTCAATATATAATTTCAGTTACATCACACTGTAAACCTTTGCTATAAATTCTGTGTCTTACAATCTTACGCTCCACAACCACCTGATGAAGGAGCAGCGCTCCAAAAGCTAGTGCTTCCAAATAAGCCTGTTGGACTATAACCTGGTGTTGTGTGATTTTTAACTTTGTACATCCCAGTCCAACACCAGCATCTCCATATCTTGATTACAAGATATTTCCATGATGTGGAGATGTCAGTGTTGCACTGAGGTGGACAAAGTCAGAAGTCACACTACACCAGGACTTCACCTGATGCAGGAGCAGTACTCTGAACCTTGTTATTTCAAATAAACCTGTTGGACTATAACCTGGTGCCATGTGCCTGCTGAAGGTACTAACAGATTGGATCCATTGAACCCTCCTGAATTCATTCATGCAGAACCCTCCACCCATTGCTCAAAGTTAATTTTCTTTAAATGAGGTCAAGGATTTTACAGCCTTCCCCCTCACTCTGTCCAGCAAACACATTCAAAGTATTGACCACACTCTGTGTGAAGGAGAACCCCCTGGTGTCATTCCTAATGGAACCATTCACCAGCTCCAACCTGTGACCTTTGAAATGAGCACAGGTTAAATTAAACTCAGAGTCCAGATTAAACTTTTCTACATTAAGTAAGATATTTGGGTGCAGGAGGAGGGGCATAATCAGCCATGTGGTTCTTTGCTTCATCAACTTAAAAGAGAAGCTGAGAGATTAAATGTTTCCTCATTTCAATTTAGAGAAAATCCGTTATTTTGCAATTGTTCCCCTGTTTGACTTCTGTTCACAAGAACAAATATCCTCTCAGAATCTGTCTTGTCAAACATCTCAGCATCTTGAGGAAGGGTCACTCTGCCTGAAACATTAACTCTGATTTCTCTCCACAGGTGCTCCCAGACCTGCTGAGCTTTTCTGACAATTTCCATTTTTGTTTCTGATTGGCAGCATCTGCAGCTTTGTTTTTGGTTTTTCCTCAGGATGTTCTTTGTTTCATTAATTTCTCCTTTTGTTTTATTCCATCATGGGTATCGCTGGCCCAGATGATGTACATGTATTGTCCATCCTGATTGCCCAGGTGAAGCTGCTGTTACGAGACGGCGGTGAAGCCTTCTGCTAATTAAACCAAAACCCCAGAAAAGCTCACCTCGCATCGCCATCTGTTAAAGTATGAGGAACAGAGAACTCCCAAAATTCACTTTTATATTAAAAAAAGCAATTCATTCTTTGACTTGAAAACCAAAGAGCTGTGTGCCAACTGTACCATGTGATCTTTCCATGACTCACTAAAGATCACTGCATCATCCAGATATACTGCACAGTTTGTTACCACAGCCACACCTCTGTTCACGAGCCTTTTAAATGTGGCTGGTGTGTTCTTCATTCCAAAGGGCAGCACTTTGAATTGACATAACCCATTTGGGGTGACAAACGCAGAAATTTATTTCACTTTCTCTGATAAAGTGATGACAATACCCAAACAGTAAGTCCAACTTTGTGACGTAAGGGGCTTGTCCAAATTTCTCTATACAGGCCTCCAATTTTAGTATTGATCTGAGTTTGATTTTGTAACTGCCTTAACCTTCCAATGGTCCACGCAAAATTGTTGAATCCCGTCAGGTTTGGCAACTAACACGATCATCGAACTCCACTTGCTTTGACTCAGTACGATGATAGCTTCACTGAGCATTGCATCCACTTCCTTCTGGACCTATGTGGCATTGAAAGGATTAAGCCTGTAAGTGTGTTGTTTTATTGGAACAGCATTTCCTACTTCTACCTCGTGCACAAGAGGATCAGGCCTCTCCATCTTATTCCTGCATATGTCCTTGTACTGCTGCAACAATCCTTTCAACTGGTTCTTTGTTCCAGTTGACCTCCGACTTCAGTCCTGTCAATTTCTCTTTAATTAATTTCAAAGTACCTCTCACTTCATGTCCGAATATTAACTCAAAGGGAGTGAACTGAGTAGATTAATTTGAGCCATCTCTAATGGCAAACAATATGAATGGGATACCTTCATCCCAATCATTCAGGTAATCCTGACAGAACACTCTTAACATGGTCTTCAGGGTCTGATGCCACCTTTCCAAAGCTCCCTGAGTTTCAGGATGATCTGCACTTGGTTTAATGTGCTGTATGCCTAATCTATCCATGACTTCTTTAAACAGCTGAGCAATAAAATTAGACAATGGTCTGACTGAATCTCTCTGAATAGCTCATACCAAGTGAAGAAAGCTAATAACTTCTCTACCACCCATTTTGTCTTCATGCTCTGGCAAAAGTTAACAACATCTTTGTGCATCCCAGGCCAATACAACTGCTTTTGTACCTTAATCTGAGTCTTCCTTAGACTGAGGTGACCTCCTACTGGTAGTTCATGTGCTCCATGGAACATCTCCTGTCTGTATACGACCAGCAACACAATCTGGTGGAAGTTGAGTGATGTGAGTTTTTAACCTCGTCAGCAGAATAACCTCTTCTAGAGCCTCAAAGGTCCTATCGATCTTTAAATCATGTTCCCATCTGTCAAAATGACTGATTGATTCTTTCAAACTCAATACAAGTCTGACTTGATTCCTTCTTTATATTTCTGAACCACTGTCTATACATTTCTGGTACCAATTCAGAAGCACTCAAAATAGCATGTTTGACATCATCATAATCTCTTGACCCCTCATCTGACAGCACTGCAAATACCTCACTAGCTCTGCCGACCAGCTTATTCCGAACTAACATTACACAGAGGTTCCCTGACCACTCCCTATGCCGAGCCAAATTGTCTAATGAAATAAAAAAGGCTTCAACATCTTTCTCATCAAAATGTAGCAGAGCTTTGACGTATTTGTATATATCACGACCTTCACTCTTCATCTCCTTCCTGTTAACTTGACTTTCCTGACTAATTCACAACTTCGAAGTTCAAATTCTCTCTCCCTTTCTCTTTCTCTTTCTTCGCTCTCTCTTTGCTCTGCTAACAACATTCTCTCTTTCTTTTTCACTCTCTCTCTCTCTTTCTTTTTCCTTTCTCTTTCTTCACTCTTTCTCTCTCCCTTTCTTCTCTTTTTCTCTCTCCCTCTGTCTCTTTCCCTCCATTTATTCTATCTCTCTTTGTCTCTCTCTCTCTCTCTTTTTTCTCTCATGGATCCTTTTCTTTATCTTGAAACTCCATTTTCCTCAATTGTAAACTAAATTTTTCGAACTCTCCTGCACTTCTCTTTTTCTCTGACACACCAGAGTGCTTGACTAACTCCCTTACAATTTCAGCTTTCCCATGTCCCTGGTTCGATCCAATTCTAAGGGGGATTTAAACAATCCTTTGATAAGTACATGGATGATGATGGGTTAGTGTAGGGGGATGATCTGAGAATAGTTCACAGGTCGGCACAACATCGAGGGCCAAAGGGCCTGTACTGTGTTGTATTATTCTATGTTTTATGTTCTATGTTCTAACCTCAATGCTAATTCTAAAATTATGGTCTTCTGCTGTCTTTCTAAACTTTCTTGGCAAATTTGGAACCATTTTCAAACCACAGAACGTCTTCAGCAATTTTAAGAGCCATTTCTCTCACTTTTAATTTAACCAACCACAAATAACTGAAAATAAATCAATTCTCTCACCCAAATTTTCTTTAAAAATCTCGGACACTAATCGGCAAATGTTTAAATCTGCTGGGATCTTTTGTACCCAAATCTTTCCAAATCTCAGACTGGATCTGTCTAAACCTGTCCAAATCGAAGTTGAGCCCCCAAACTGTAACGACATGGTGGTGAACCCCTCTGCTAATTAAACCAAACACCCAGAAAAGCTCACCTCGCATCGTAATCTGTTAAAGTCTGAGTGAGAGAGAACTCCAAAATTCCACTCCTTAAACAAAAAAATCAAATTATTCTTCAACTCTCAAAGTGAACATTAAACAACAACTATTTCCAACTCTAAGACTCCTTTCCCTTAACTGATTTCTCACACACACACACACACATACACACACACACACACACATTCACTTTCTCACACTCACAACCCCCATCCCAGACAGACACACACACACAGATAGACAAAGACCCACATGCACACATATATTTTGTGTGGTGAATTTGTACTTGCAGAGTTACATTGCACTTTGCTCAGAAACTGCATACATTCATGTAGAACTCTGAGC
Organism: Chiloscyllium punctatum; assembly: GCF_047496795.1. Lineage (NCBI taxonomy): Eukaryota > Metazoa > Chordata > Chondrichthyes > Orectolobiformes > Hemiscylliidae > Chiloscyllium > Chiloscyllium punctatum. Next base: position 8,719,820 of record NC_092740.1, read on the forward strand.
TCAAAAACTGCATGAATTTATGTAAAACTCTGTTGTCTCACTTTTTAGATTAGAGTCAATCTAAACATCAGGTCATAGACAGAGAACACAGGGGGCTGACACCTTCAACATATTGTCTAGCTATCACCACTGTTAACAGCTAAACCGAGAATGCCCTTTAAAAAAAAGGTTTTGTGATTTACACATGAAAGAAGTGAAACTATCACCGTATTCGAACAGATGAAAGGCTTAACAGACAATCAATTTTTCAATGTATAATTTCAGTTACATCACACGGCAAATTTTTGCTATAAATTCTGTGTTACAATCGAGATCTCCACAATCACCTGATGAAGGAGCGTCGCTCCGAAAGCTAATGTGCTTCCAATTAAACCTGTTGGACTATAACCTGGTGTTGTGTGATTTTTAACTTTGCCTTAACTGCTTGCTATCTGCCTCCAATTCTATAATAATATACTGTTCCAATAACCACCTGTATTAAAATTACATCAGCTTCATTACAAAACCACACAGTGGCTGTTATTCTCAGTGTGTTTCTTCATTCAGCTAAAGATCTCCTGGGTCGACTTCTGTCTTTCACTGCAAAGATGTTTCATATGAAGAAGGTCCCTTTGATTGAGAATGTTTTGTACAGCAGTCTCTCAATGGCAGTTACTCTCTGTCTAACTTTCAAAATATCTGCTTTTTTTAATACCCCAAACATCAGATTGTCTCATTAGTTTGAGGTTGGCAAAAACAATAAATTCAAACTCGATTGGGTTTTAGTATTCTGGGGGATAATTTAATCTGATTGTTTAGATTCAAATCATGCTCAAAACAACTGAGGTTCCTCGTTTGCAGTGACATGTTACATATTTTCAATTTGGCCAATTAAACTGCTGGAAACTGTCAGTGACTGAATTGAATTGAATTGAATTGAATCGAATGGAATCGATTCGAATTGAATTTATTGTCACATGTACCGAGGCACGGCAAAAAGCTTTGTCTTGTGAGCAGTACAGGCAGATCACAGAGTTAAGTAGCATAGATAGTAAATAATAGGTAAACAACGGAAAAAACAAAAAGACAGGTACAGGCGAATGTGCCTGTTGTTAACATCAAGGCTGTATTTGAGCGAGTGTAGCATCAAGGAACCTGAGCAAAACTGAATCCAGTGGGAAGCCGAGGGGGGAAACCTCCATGGGTTTCAGTCAGACCTGGCACAGAGGAACCTGGTTGTTCTTCTTGGAGATCAGTCATCTCAGCTCCAGAACACATCTCTGCAGGAGTTCCTCAGGTTAGTGTGTCCTTGGTCTAACCATCTTTAGCTGCATCATCAATGACCCTCCCTCCACCATAAGGTCCGAAGAAGGGATGGTTGTTCACTGATGAACATGGGACACAGGAGAACATCTCCATCTACAAGCTTCCCTCCAAGACACTCACCATCCTGACTTGGGAATATTTCATCATTCCTTCAGAGTCACTGGGTCAAAGCCTTGGAAATCCTTTCCCAACCGTATCGTGAATGTCTCTGCAGCTGAGGGAATACAGCAGTTCAAGAAGGATAGCAGATTTCCCTCCCAAAAGGACATGATTAACCCAGATTCTTTTTTTAATGGTGATGGTTACACAGTCATTATTAGACTAGTTTTCAGTTCTAGATATTTTCAAATTCAAATTTCACAATCTGCCACAATCCCCAGGACATTAGCCTCTGGCAAGGACAGTTCCCCCCATTTTCTCCTCAGCCAATAGAGGGGGAGGATAGCAACAGTGAGGTTCTCAGCCAATGTGAGCTGAGGGTTCCTTCACCCTGAGATGAGCTCATCCAATGAGGGTTCAGGAGGTGCCAGGTCTCTCTTGTCCTCACCCAATGCTGATAAAGCTGGACCCTCATTGGTGGGGATCTTGGAGCTTGGATTGTCAGTGATGTTTTCTCTGTTCCCCATCCCAGAGCAATGAAGCCAGTTTGAACGTGATAATGAACGAATGTGACTGTGGGAGGTTTCAAAGATGGTGATGGAATGGTCTCTAAATTCCAGTCATGTCTCTCTCTCTCTCTCTCTCTCTCTGTTTGTCTCTCTCTCTCTCCTTCTATCTCTCTCTCTCTCTCTCTTTGTGCCTCTCTGTCTCTGTCCTTCTCACTGCCTCCTGCCTTAGACCAACTGGAAGAGCCCAGGAGAAGGAGCCAACCCAAGAGCTCCCAGACCAGGTGGAGCCTGTCCCCATTGAGCTGTCAGGGCAGTGACACATCAGAACGTTGTTCCTCACCTTCCACTTTCAGGCGTGTTCCTTTTCCAGATCCAAACTTGTCAATATTGAGCTCCACACGACACCGATAGGAACCACCATCCTCCTGGCTCAGTCCCTCCATCATTATTGAGGCATCTTTGTTGCTGAGGTTCCCCACGAATCTGAATCGATTCCCACCGTCCCACTGTATCACATTCTCACACAGCTCACCCTGGGAATGGTCTGGACCAGGAACCGTCCACTTAAAGATTAAAGCTCGTGTTTCCTCCTTGTACCATAAGATGGAGCCGGTGAGTGTGAGGTTAGTGTCAGGGTGGGTGAAGCTGCAGGGTAAGACAGCGGTGCCTCCTTCCTCAGCCCTCACTTCATCCGCGATTGTCATTGACCAACCATTAGCAGAATCCGCTGTGAAGGGAGAGAGAGAGAGAGGATATGAACACAGCACAGACACCAAACAGTGAGGTAAAACACTGAATCTGTTATTTAGTGAGAAAAGATATAATATGATACAATAGTGGTTTCTGAACAGACTAGTGACAGAGTGGAATGAGCTTCGGGCTGGATACAACAGAGGGCTTCAGGTGGTTTGTAAACATCCTGAGGTTAGACTGTGGGGGGTTGTTGCTCTTGGTTGAAGAGAGGGTTTGGTGCCTGAGAGTTATCTGAACTCTCCATTGTTCCAGGAGACCCAGAGTGATCTGAAGAGCAGGACTCAGGGCCCTCTCTGCAGAACCTTTTCTATTTCCCATCACTTTCTACTCTATTACCCAGCCAGCCTTCAGCAACCTGGCCCATTCATCAGTCACAGCAGAGGGATGGGGGATGCAGTGGAAGCATTGTGGGGGTGGGGGTGGAGGTGGAGACAGACAGACATGAAGATGGAAAAAAAGTAAACTGAAGTAAAAAAGTAAACTCATCATTGTGCGAGAGAACTCCTATCTCGTTAAAGGAAGTTATGACTGGTAATGATTTAACCTGAGAGTCACTCTGCCTCAGACAATGGGCAAGGTTGAGAAGATTCGAACTTCATGGTCACCGCAGACAATATGGGAATTACACATCCCTTGTTGGCATCACTCCACATCACAGACCAACTGTCCAGCCAACTGAGCTAACTGACATTGAGAAGGCAATCCAAGTAAATCCAGAAGGCAGTGTGAATATCGTCAAGTGAGGGCATAAGGGAGTGTGGCATGGCTGGATGGCATTTACTTGTGAGTAAGGCAGACGAGCTGAGGGTGTAGATTAATGAGTGGGGATGAGATATTGTTGTTATCACAGAGACATGGTTGAGGGTGTGACAGGATTGATAGCACAATGTTTTGGGCTATTGAACTGTGAGATGAGACATGTAGGGGTAGGGGGAATGTCAAAGAGGAGGGGGTGTTGCAACATTGATGAAGGAGTTAATCACTGACATAAGATGGATGATATCTTAGAATGTTCCTCAAATGCGGTCTCATGGATCAATGTAAAAACAAACCTCCATCACTACACTCTGTCTCTTACCATCAAGCAAATTTTGTATCCAACTGGCATTCTCTCCCTGAATCCCATGCCACCTAACTTCACTAATTAGTCCACCATGTGGAACTTTGACAACAGCTTTACACAAGTTCATGTAAACAATATCTCCCCTTCTGCCCTCACTGGTCTTTTGGTTACATTTTCAAAAAGCTCAGTCAAGTTTGTGACACATGATTTCCCCTGCACAAAGCCACTTTTATGTTTTTGAAGACCTCCAACACTTCCTCTTCAGTAAAGTGAGTTGCTTTCAAGACATTAATATTTATTTGCCTGAGTTCCCTTGCATCAATTTCTTTCTCCACAGTAAAAACTGGTGCAAAATATTTGACAATAGACAATAGACAAAAGACAATAGGTGCAGGAGTAGGCCATTCTGCCCTTCGAGCCTGCACCACCATTCAATATGATCATGACTGATCATTCCTAATCAGTATCCTCTTCCTGCCTTATCTACAGAACCCTTGATTCCACTATCTTTGAGAGCTCTATCCAACTCTTTCTTAAATGAATCCAGAGACTGGGCCTCCACTGCCCTCTGGGGGAATGCATTCCACATAGTCACCACTCTCTGGGTGAAGAAGTTTCTCCTCATCTCTGTCCTAAATGGTCTACCCCATATTTTTAAGCTGTGTCCTCTGGTTCGGCACTCACCCATCAGCGGAAACATGTTTCCTGCTGCCAGAGTGCCCAATCCTTTCATAATCTAAGATGTCTCAATCAGATCCCCTCTCAGCCTTCTAAACTCAAGGATATACAAGCCCAGTCGCTTCAATCTTTACGTGTAAGGTAATCCCGCCATTCCAGGAATTGACCTCGTGAACCTACGCTGCACTCCCTCAATAGCCAGAATGTCTTTCCTCAAATTTGGAGACCAGAACTGCACACAGTACTCCAGGTGTGGTCTCACCAGGTCCCTGTACAGCTGCAGAAGAACCTCTTTGCTTCTTTACTCAATCCCTCTTGGTATGATGGACAGCATGCTATTAGCCTTCTTCACTACCTGCTGTACCTGCATGCTTGCCTTCATTGACTGGTGTACAAGAACACCCAGATCTCTCTGTACTGCCCCTTTACACAAATTGATTCCATTGAGGTAGTAATCTGCGTTCCGGTTCTTGCCACCAAAGTGGATAACCATACATTTATGGTAAAAACAATAACTGCAGATGCTGGAAACCAGATTCTGGATTAGTGGTGCTGGAAGAGCACAGCAGTTCAGGCAGCATCCAAGTAGCTTCGGAATCAACGTTTCGGGCAAAAACCCTTCATCAGCAATTATTCCTGATGAAGGGCTTTTGCCTGAAACGTCGATTTCGAAGCTCCTTGGATGCTGCCTGAACTGCTGTGCTCTTCCAGCACCACTAATCCAGAACCATACATTTTTCCACATTAAACTGCATCTGCCATGCACCTGCCCACTCCCCTAACTTGTCCAGGTCACCCTGTAATCTCCTAACATCCTCATCACATTTCACCCTGCCACCCAGCTTTATATCATCAGCAAATTTGCGAATGTTATTGCTGATACCATCTTCGATATCATTAACATATATTGTAAAAAGCTGCGGTCCCAACACGGATCCCTGCGGTACCCCACTGGTCACTGCCTGCCATTCTGAAATGGAGCCGTTTATCATTACCCTTTGTTTCCTATCAGCCAACCAATTTTCAATCCAATCTAGTCCTTTGCCCCCAATACCATGTGCCCTAATTTTGCTCCCTAACCTCCTATGTAGAACTTTATCAAAAGCTTTCTGAAAGTCCAGGTACACTACATCTACTGGATCTCCCACATCTATCTTCAGAGTTACACCTGCAAAAAATTCAAGAAGATTAGTCAAGCTTGATTTCCCCTTCATAAATTCATGCTGACTCTGTCCTCTCCTGTTACTATGCAGATGTGCCATAATTTCATCCTTTATAATAGACTCCAGCATCTTTCCCACCACTGAGGTCAGACTAACTGGTCTATAATTTCCTGCTTTCTCTCTCCCACCTTTCTTAAAAAGTGGTAGAACATTTGCCAACCTCCAATCCTCAGGAACCGACCCCAAATCTATCGAACTCTGGAAAATAATCACCAACGCATCCACGATTTCCCGAGCCACCTCCTTCAGTACCCTGGGATGTAGACCATCAGGCCCCGGGGACTTATCAACCTTCAGACCTAACAGTCTCTCCAACACCAAATCCTGGCAAATATAAATTCCCTTAAGTTCAGGTCCTTCAGCCACTGTTACCTCCGGGAGATTGCTTGTGTCTTCCCCAGTGAATACAGATCTGAAGTACCCATTTAATTCTTCTGCCATTTCTTTGTTCCCCGTAATATATTCCCCTGTTTCTGACTTCAAGGGCCCAATTTTAGTCCTAACCATTTTTTTGCCTTGCACATACCTAAACAAGCTTTTCCTATCCTCCTTTATATTATTGGCCAGTTTACCTTCATACCTCATTTTTCCCCTGCGTATTTCCTTCTTAATAATCCTCTGTTGATCTTTAAAAGGTTCCCAATCGTCAGTTTTCCAACTTATCTTTGCTATGTTATACTTTTTCTCTTTTAACTTTATATGTTTCTTCACTTCCCTCGTCAGCTACGGCCACCCATGCCTCCTCCTAGGATCTTTCTTCCTTTTAGGAATGAACTGATCCTGCAACTTCTGTATTATACACAGAAATATCCACCATTGTTCCTCCATGGTCATCCCTGCTAAGGTATTGCACCATTGACCTTTGGCCAGCTCCTCCCTCATAGCTCCATAGTTCCCTTTATTCAACAGAAGTCCTGTCACTTCCGACTGTCACTTCTGACTAGGAAGCTTTTAAAGAACAACGGAGGAGACAAAGGTTAATCCAGGATATTTAGCATGAATTTGTTTTGGATATCTCCCCCCTCTCCTCTGGTTCTACACATAGATGACCTCATTGATCTTGAAGAGGCCCTATTCCCTCCCTGGTTGCTCTCTGGCTTCTAATGACTTTGTAGAATATCGTTGGCTTATCCTCAGCCTTATCTGCTGAGGTTCTCTGATGTCCACTTTTTGCACTCCTGATATCCCTCATAAGAATGCCCCGATACCCCTTACACTCTTCAAGAGATTCACTTGATCCCAGTTGTCTACACCTAAGACATGACTCTTTCATATTCTTAACCAGAGCCTCAATATATTTACTCATCCATTGTTCCCTCATCTTACTGGCCTTACCCTTCACTCTAACAGGAGGACAGTGTCTCTGAACCCTTGTGATTTCACTTGCCAATCATCCCTTTACCTGTTACCCTATTGTTCAAGGGTGGTCGTGATAAACCAGGACAGTACAAGCCAGTGAAGACAACATCAATGGTGGGGAAAATATTGGAAATCATTCTGAGGGACAGAATGAATCATTACTTGGAGAGACAAAGGTTAATCCAGGATATTTAGCATGAATTTGTAAAGGAATTTGATTGAGTTGGATTTGATGGAATCTTAGAGGAGGTGTCTAGGTATGAAGATGAGAATAATACAGTTGATGTCGTCTACAGTGACTTCAGTAAGCTTCACTTAAGGATGTCTCACTCAACTGAATCTCAGCATTTTCACCAGATAGGATTCTCTCTGTCTCTCTATGAAATGCATTAACATAAACCAACTCATTGACTCTTTCTCTCCCTCTTCCTTTGAGTACTGAAACAGCTTCAGACTTATTTTCAACGCTGATGATCTGGAGATTTTTTTACAACTCTCAACCTGGAGACTTTCGGAATTTTTTTAAAACAACTATTCTTCCGACTACTGTTCTTCTGAACTCAGCTGACTGGTGGTATTCAAAAATCTGTTTGTATCGACTGTAAAACTCACCTTGGTAAATATTCAGCAATGAACGCTCCAGGTCACTTATCTCCAGGACATGGGCGGCACGGTGGCACAGTGGTTAGCACTGCTGCCTCACAGCGCCTGAGACCTGCGTTCAATTCTCGCCTCAGGCGACTGACTGTGTGGAGTTTGCACGTTCTCCCCGTGTCTGCGTGGGTTTCCTCCGGGTGCTCTGGTTTCCTCCCACAGTCCAAAGATGTGCAGGCCAGGTGAATTGGCCATGCTAAATTGCCCATAGTGTTAGGTAAGGGGTAAATGTAGATGTAGGGGTATGGGTGGGTTACGCTTCGGCGGGGCGGTGTGGACTTGTTGGGCCGAAGGGCCTGTTTCCACACTGTAAGTAATCTAATCTAATCTAATCTAGACACTTTCTCAGTGTCTTTACTTCAATGTTCCAGATCACATTCTGACCCTTTGTTTCAAATGAACAAGTCACTTTCACAGAACTGAAACCTAAAATCTCTTTTCACTCCACTTTTGAACCCACATTCTGAGTGAACAATAATATTTTATAAACTGCCATCCCACTGTGCCCTCTAGTTCTTGATCCCTTCATGAGTGGGTACGGTCTCTCTATCTACACTATCCTGACCCTTCATGAGTGGGTACAGTCTCTCTATTGACACTATCCTGACCCTTCATGAGTGGGTACAGTCTCTCTCTATCTACACTATCCTGACCCTTCATGAGTGGGTACGGTCTCTCTCTATCTACACTATCCTGACCCTTCATGAGTGGGTACAGTCTCTCTCTATCTACACTATCCTGACCCTTCATGAGTGGGTACGGTCTCTCTCTATCTACACTATCCTGACCCTTCATGAGTGGGTACAGTCTCTCTCTATCTACACTATCCTGACCCTTCATGAGTGGGTACAGTCTCTCTATTGACACTATCCTGACCCTTCATGAGTTTGAACATCTCAATCAAATCTTCCCTCAGCCTTCCCTTTGGCCCAAATCCATTCTGACCTCAGTTATTCTGATGTCTCCAATTGTGAAGTTCAAGGGGAAACATTCTATCCACTCTATCTAAAGATTGTATGATTTGAAATATCTCTGTTCAATTATCCCTTTATTATGTTCTTCTCTTCGATGCAAAAATAACAGGCACACACAGGATCAGTGTGTATGTGAAACAATAATGTGTGTTTTTATGTGAAGGGAATATTTTGATTGACTGGGATGTGATGTTTATTGTCAATCTGACTTCGATTTTGCTGCTTCAGACTGTCTAACAAGTCATGGGGCTGACCCATCATATGCTGATGAAGTATGTAATGATTGACAGCAGTTTAAGGTGTATGTTGTCACAACATCTCCTATGTAATAAAGTGTTATAATTGACTCCCAACTTTCTCTTAAAGGGCCATCTAGCGAATTAGGATCCATTCATGATGACAATCTCTGGTAGAGTCCTGAGTAGGCTGAAGGCAAAATGTGACTTGAAGTGGGGACACTCCCCACTGCACCACAACAATGTCCTACATATTGAACAGGACATAAGCTCAATGTCAAGATCACTTAGCTCACCAAGACCAGAATACTGACTCCCCGTGACAACCCAGCAATCCTCCCTCCCTTATGGCCCGATAGGTTACAGTGCTGAAGCCAGAGGCAGCTAGACCCAACGACATTGGAAAAGCTTCGAAAAAAGATTGACATGAATTGTACGAGATTGGAGTGGTTTACTAGGAGATTCCATGAGGGAAGATTATTGCTACAAAACCACATATTGAAGCAGTGAAGAAAGACAGGAACAAGGTCATTGCTCAGTATTGTACTGAAAAGTGAAGATTCTGTGTGGTTCACTCAAGACAAGTGACTGCCATTACTCGGGGGTGCAATAGCAGAGTTGTCTTGTAAGGAGGCTATAAATCTAGAGATCCAGGTCATTTTCTGGGGTAATGGAGTTCAAAGCCCTCCATCGTCGAGTTTCATTTATTTTAAATCTGGAATTAAGAATCTCATGATGACCATAAACTCTCGGGAAGGAAATTTGTTATTCTTACCTGGACGGTTCACATTGCTTAACGATGGAAAAGGAAACATTGCTATCAGCTCTTCAACACTTTGAAATTTATGTCTGATATGGAATTAATGAGACAACAGTTTTTGCTAATTATAATCTGCTAATCTTGTAGAAAAGCTTAAAGAGAAGACTTCAGGTCATACAGATGGAGCTTAGACCTGCAGATGGAGAGGTGCCAGAAGACAGGAGGAAAGCCAATGTGGTACCATGATTCAAGAAGTGAGCAAGGGATTAACCAGGTATCTACAGGCCAGTCAGTCTAACCTCAGTGGTAGGGAAACTATGGAAGCAATTCTGAGGGGCAGAATTCATCTACACTTAAGAGATGGAGATGGATCAAAGGCAGACAGAATGGTTTTGTTAAGGAGAGCGAGGCAGAAGATGGGATTCGATAGGCTGTTTAGCCTGACCTCGGTTATTTGAAAGATTTTACAGAAATCATGGGACCTAGTGCTGTTCCTCACACAGCCCCTGACCCAACCTCCAGGACCCACACTCGCTTCCACTGACCTGACACAGTGAACACCCTTCTTCAATACTGATGTACTGTCAACCCCTGTCCTGGAGACCTGACCAAGTAAGGATGGCAGAGACAAAAACAGAAATTGTGGGAAAAACTCAGCAGGTACAGTGGCATCTCTGCAGAGAAAGTAGAGTTAATGTTTTGGGTCCAGTGACACATCTTCAGACATAAAATGATCAAAAAAGGTGGACCGAGAGGAGTGTGGATCTTGCAGCTGCTCCTGAGATTCAGATTTATTTCCAGATTTACTTTGAGATTTCTTACGTTTATTAAATTTCATTAATATAAGCTTTTTATTTGATTCATTTTTAGCTCTTTTCTCGTCAAAAATGCAAAAGAAGCAAAACAACCTCACACAATTTTTTATGAAATGGAGTTTTCTCAATGGAAGTTTTGGACAGGCCCACATGTGGACTGTTCAGTCTTTTTCCACTATGAAATTATGAGAGAGATGTTTTTAAACTCACTAAAGCAATTTTTTTTTTTAATTGCTGAGGAATGTTTTGTTTCAAACCTAGTTGTGTTTACACACCTCTTGGACAGGCTGACACGTGGGATTTTATTTTTAATCAGAACATTGATAGCTGGGGCTGGACCACTTGTGCTTAATATTAACTCTTTGGATAAAGAAAGGTTTATCTTTGGATAAAGAAAGGTAGTTTATTTTAGAGATAATATGCTATTGTAAGTTGCTTCTTTTTAGACTTAATGACATTGCAGGCATACAAGAGACACAGAGTTAGATGGCCAGTAGATTTTGAGAGGTGATAACACAGCAGGATCAGTCAGATAGAAGGATGACTGTCAGGAAAGGTAAGAAGGTAGTTCAGAAATCTCTCGTACTGTTGAAAGGATAGTCTCTCAGAGGAAATTAGGAGGGACAGTCAGATCTTGGGCTGTAAGAATGAATCTTATGTTTGGAGGGGTTTGACAAATTTAAAAGAATAATTGTTGTCGGTGATTCTCCTGTCAAGGGCACAGATAGGAGGTTCCGCAGCAGTGAGCATGAATCTAGGATATTATACTGTTTTCTTGGTGCTAGGATTAAGGACATTGCAAAATGTTTGACACATTCTGTTAAAGGGAAGAGTGAGATACTGGAAGTTTTTGTACACATTGAAGGGAAAGAATAAAAGCTTTACAAAGTGAATATCAGAGGTTAGGTAGAAGATTTAAAAACTAGACCCTCAAAAGTAGTAATCTCTAATTTACTCCCAGGGCCAAGCTCAGATGAGGGAACAAAAGGATAAAGGAGACAAATCAATGGCAGAAGAGGTGGTGTAATGTTCAGGGATTCAGATTCTTGGATCACTGCGATCTCTTCTGAGTCTGAAAAGACCGTTCACAAAGGATGGTTTCAACTGTACTGCTTTCGGGAACAATGGGTGAATAAAGAGATAGAGGTTCCAGTCAGGGATAGGACAGAATCATACACTAAATATAAACAACTGGGTCCAAATGGATCTCTTGCACTGTATAATGAGTGTCAGGCCATTCATAAGAGGGAGATCAGGAAGTCAAAGAAAGGATATGGGATAACCTCAACAAATAAGGTTAAGGATAATCCAAAGGGATTGTGTAAGTACATTAAGACCAAGACAGCAACAAGAGATAGAGTGTAAGTCTCCTTAAAAATCAAAGAGATTGCCTTTGTGTTTTCGATTCCCTACAATGTGGGCAGCACGGTGGCACAGTGTTTAGCACAGCTGCCTCACAGCGCCAGAAACTCGGGTTCAATTCTACGCCTCAGGCGACTGTCTGTGTGGAGTTTGCACATTCTCCCCGTGTCTGCGTGGGTCTCCTCCGGGTGCTCCGGTTTCCTCCCACAGTCCACAAAATGTGCACATTTGGTGAATTGGCTAAGCTAAAATTGACCGTAGTGTTAGGTGAAGGGATAAATGTACAGGCCCTTTGGACCAACAAGTCCACACCGACCTGCCAAAGTGCAACCCACCCAGACTCATTTCCACTGACTAATGCACCTCACACTATGGGCAACGTAGCATGGCCAATTCACCGAACCTGCACATCTTTGGACTGTGGGAGGAAACCCTCACCACACAGGGAGAACACGCAAACTCCAGCTGCCTGAGGCTGGAATTGAACTCAGGTCCCTGGTGCCAGTGCTAACCACTGAGCCATCATGCCACCCCTCAGGAGATGGGAGAGATATCAAATGAATATTTTGTGTCAGTTTTTACTGTGTAGAAAGAATTGGAGGCTAGAGAACTCTGAGAAATAAATATTGATGTTTTGAAAACAGCTTGTAATACAGAAGAGGAATTGTTAGAGGTCTTTGAAAATATAAATATATATCTCTGAGACGTGATCTACTCAATCCCAGGACATTGTCAGAAGTGAAGAGGAAATTGCTGGGCCCCCTCCAGGAACATTTGTATCATCCATAAATAACAGTCAGGTGCTGAATGACTGGAGAGTGGCTCATGTTCAAGAAGGAATGTCAGGAGAAGCCTGGGAACTTCAGACCTGTGAGTCTGACTTCGGTGGTGAGTAAGTTGTTCTGAAAGTTTGGATTTATATGCATTTGGAGAGGCAAGGAATGATTCGGGATAGTCAGCATGGGTTTGTGCAAGGGATATCGTGTCTCACAAACTTGATGGAGGTTTTTGAAGAAGTAAACATGAAAATTGATGAGGGCAGAGGGGTAAACATTGTTTACTTAGAATTTGGTAAATCCTTTGACAAGGCTCCGCATGGTAGACTAATTAGTGAAGTTAGATCCCATGGGATTCAGGGTGAGCTTGGCAAGTGGATGCACAATTGGCTGAAAGGCAGAAGACAGAGAGTGACGGTGGAGGGAGGGTTTTGTTCTGGAGGCCTGTGACCAGCAGTGTTCCACGGGGATCAGTGCTGGGCCCACTTTTATCAGTCACTTATATGTACAATTTCGAAGAGACTACAAAGAGCATGTTTTGCAAGTTTGTGGTTGATACCAAAATTGATAGAATATTGAACAGTGAAGAAGGTTATCTTAGAATACAAAAAAATCTTAATCAAATGGTCAATGGGCTGAAGAGTGACAGATGGAGTTTAAGATAAGTGTGAGGTGTTGCACTTTGGGAAAACAAACAAAGGGAAGACTTACACAATTAAAAGTAGGGCCTTGGGTAGTGCTGAAGAACAGAGACCGAGGGATTCAGGTACAGAATTCTTCCAAATTTGCATCATCTCTGTATATGGTGGTTCAGCACACTTGCCTTCATTGATTAGACCTTTTTCAATCGGAGTTGGGATGTTATGTTCAGGTTGGACAGGATGCTGGTGAGGCCTCTATTGTGTCCAGTTCTGGTCACCCTGTTATTGCAAGGATATCATTTAGCTGGAGAAGAGATTTACCAGGATGTTGCAAATAAAGCAGGCCTTGAGTTATTGGAAGAGTCCGGAGCGACTAGGACATTTCTCACTGGGGCGTACAAGATTGAGAGGTGACCTTATCAAGATCGATAAAAGCATGAGGAATATAGATAAGGTGAATGGCAGGTGTCTTTTTGCTCATGTGGGAGATTTCAAGACTGAGGCATATCTTTAAGGTGAGAGGAGAAAGATTTTAAAAAGACATAAGGAAGGAGGCTGAGGGGTGACCTTATAAAGGTTTACGAAATTACGAAAGGCATGAATAGGATAATTAGGCAAAATCTTTTCCCTGGTGTTGGAGAGTCCAGAACTAGAGGGCGTAGGTTTAGGGTGAGAGGGGAAAGATATAAAACAGACTTCACGCAGAGGGTGGTATCTGTATGGAATGAGCTGCCAGACGAAGTGGTGTAGGCTGGTACAATTGCAACATTTAAGAGGCATTTGGATGGGTATATGAATAGGAAGTGTTTGGAGGGATATAGGCCGGGTGCTGGAAGGTGGAACGAGATTGGGTTGGGATATCTGGTCGGCCTGGACGGGTTGGACCGAAGGGTCTGTTTCCATGCTGCACATCTCTATGACTCTATGCCTCTAAGGGGCAGTTTTTATTTTACATAGAGAGTGGTTTATGTGGAATAAACTTCCAGAGGAAATGGTGGATGTGGGGACAGTTACAACGTTTAAAAGGCATTTAGATAATTTCATGAAAAAGAAATGATTGGAGGGATATGTACAAAGCGCAGGCAGGTGGGGCTACTTTAGTTTGGGATTATGGTCAGCATGGACTCGTTGAACTGAAGGGTCTGCTCCTGTGCTGTATGACTCTATAACTGATTATAGCTGGGAAAAGGTTGGTATAGAGGCTGAAGATGGGGAGGGGGGTGAGGGGACAGGAGTAAACACTCAGTGGAAACAGACCCCAGACAGAGAGAAAAGCAATTGGACAGACAAACAAAAGGGGAAAGGTCAGCCTGGGAGAATGAACAGCTGCTGATGGGGACCATTCATCACTGACAATGGATTGTTTTGGTAGTAGCCCATGTGATGACAAGGCCTGGTGTGTGGGGGTTGGGGGAAGGAGGTAGGAGAAGGTGCTGTGGCCCTAAAGTTATTCAGCTCAATATTGAGTCCAGAAGGTCACTGGGTCCCCAAAAGGTGGTGTGTGGAAATGGCAGGCAACTGGATGCTGAGAATCATTTTTTTGTGGGCAGAACATTTCTGTTCTGCAAAGTAATCACCCAGTCAGTGTTTTGTTTTCCCAATACAGAGTTAGAAGTGGACTGTGCAGAGTTGGTGGATTATGAGCAGCCCTGAGTCTGTGTGAGGTGGTGCTGATGGAGAGAGAGGGCTCAAGATTCTGCATATGGCAACACATGACACTGAGTGTGAATGGCAGATTTCATTCCCTAAATCAAGTTGTTATATTATTACCAGACCATGGGCTGCTTTCTCTTGAGAGAGAGAGAGAGAGAGAGACAACTGGTGGTGGTTTAACCTGAGGGCCACCACACCTCAGTGAGGGGAGAGTTGAGAAGGAGGGTCCTTCATGGTCACCTGAGCCAATGTGGGGATTGAACCCACACTGTTGGCATCACACTGCTTTGGAAACCAACCATCCAGCTAACTGATCCAAAGTCAGGAGGCATGGGATAGAGGGAAATTTGGCCAATTGGATAGAAAACTGGCTAACCGGTCGAAGTCAGAGAGTGGTAGTAGATGGTAAATATTCAGCATGGAGTCCAGTTACAAGTGGAGTTCCGCAGGGATCAGTTCTGGGTCCTCTGCTGTTTGTAATTTTTATTAATGACTTAGATGAGGGAGTCGAAGGGTGGGTCAGTAAATTTGCAGATGATACGAAGATAGGTGGAGTTGTGGACAGTGAGGAGGGCTGTTGTCGGCTGCAGAGGGACTTAGATATGATGCAGAGCTGGGCTGAGGAGTGGCAGATGGAGTTCAACCCTGCCAAGTGTGAAGTTGTCCATTTTGGAAGAACAAATAAGAATGCGGAATACAGGGTTAATGGTAGGGTTCTTGGTCAGGTGGAGGAACAGAGGGATCTTGGGGTCTATGTACATAGATCTTTGAAGGTTGCCACTCAGGTGGATAGAGTTTGTAAGAAGGCCTATGGAGTATTATCGTTCATTAGCAGAGGGATTGAATTCAAGAGTCGTGAGGTGATGTTGCAGCTGTACAGGACTTTGGTTAGGCCACATTTGGAGTACTGTGTGCAGTTCTGGTCGCCTCACTTTAGGAAAGATGTGGAAGCTTTGGAGAGGGTGCAGAGAAGATTTACCAGAATGTTGCCTGGAATGGAGTGTAGGTCGTACGAGGATAGGTTGAGAGTTCTCGGCCTTTTCTCGTTGGAACGGCGAAGGATGAGGGGTGACTTGATAGAGGTTTATAAGATGATCAGAGGAATAGATAGAGTAGACAGTCAGAAACTTTTTCCCCGGGTACAACAGAGTGTTACAAGGGGACATAAATTTAAGGTGAAGGGTGGAAGGTATAGGGGAGATGTCAGGGGTGGGTTCTTCACCCAGAGAGTGGTGGGGGCATGGAATGCGCTGCCCGTGGGAGTGGTAGAGTCAGATTCATTGGCGACCTTTAAGCGGCATTTGGATAGGTACATGGATGGGTGCTTAATCTAGGATAGAAGTTCGGCACAACATCGTGGGCCGAAGGGCCTGTTCTATGCTGTATTGTTCTATTGTTCTATTGTTCTAACCCAGATTCCCTAAAGTGTATGATTGAATCAGATCAGCTTTTCTAAATCTCAACAATGGTCACATGCAACCATTAGGTTAGCTTTTTTTTAAATTCCAGATTCAAAAAAAAATTCACCTGCTGCTGGGATTTGAACCCACGGCCCCAGAATTGGGTGTCTGGATTAGTCACCCAGTGACAGTAACAGTACACCACCAACTCCTGTTTTCGCCCATGGGTGAATGCAGGGCTCGGATAGGTCCCACGTGTCTGGGATGCCTCACACAGTCAGATGGACACTGGGGGAATGATCTTAATGTCAGTATAACTTTGGGTCATTTGGAGATTGAGCTAAATATTCTCAGTGTGTCAATGTCTTTCAATACTTACATCAGAAGCACCTAAAAAATATCAGCAAAGCATAGTACATTAAATATTGAAAAAAATTCAATTTGAATCCCAAAGTTAAAATACTACAGATGCTGGACATTTTAATTAAACATCAAAATGCTGCAAACACTCAGCAGTGCAGACAATACCGATGGAGAGAAACAGGGTTAGTGTTTTAGTTCCATGTCCTTTCAGCAGAAAATCAAATCACAAAACATTCACAGAATCTGTTCCACTCTCATTGTGCACCTTCTACAGGCTGAAGAATGTGTGAACGGTTTCTTACCATGTACCTGCAGCCGTGTCTCTTTCTGGATTAGATACAAAAGATTGACTCTTGATCTGTACTCCACCAGACACAGGTAAGTGTGATTGTCCCTCAGTCTCAGCTGGTTTATCCTGATTGAGGCGTTTCCCTCCCCTGGGTTCCCGATGAGCTCGTACCGATTTCCACCGCGTCCAGTTGTCCAGGTTCCCTGTGATTGGGCTGTAAATGTAACGATGTGTTGGTAGGGCTCCTTCCTCATCCAGGTAACAGTGGTCAGGGGAGGGTAGGATCTGGTCTCAAAGATACAGGGTAAAGTAACTGAATCTCCCTCTGTCCCACTCACCACTGAGAGGTCTCCCTGAACATCTGAGGAAAGGACAAACATCAGAATGGATGAGATCAGTGTGCAGAAGGTCTTATTTCAATATGTTACATTCCTTTCAACTTCACAATAAAATGAGCAATTAAAGACTCCACTCATATCTCTAACAGGTCTGTGCTGGACATTCCCCAAGAAGAGTCACCCTGATCAAAATTTCTCCTCGCCACTCAATTTGAAAACCTTGATTACAAGATTAAAAATCAGATATCACCAGGTTATAGTCCAACAGGTTTAATTTGAAGCACTAGATTTCAGAGTGCTGCTCCTTCATCAGGTGATTGTGGATATAAGATTGTAAGACACAGAATTTATAGCAAATGTTTACAGTGTGATGTAACTGAAATTATATATTGAAAAAGACCAGGATATTTGTTAAGTCTCTCGTCTGTGAGTGACCATGTTGGTTTCAGTTCTTTTATATGTAAATCACAATTTTCTTTTAAAAATTACATTCTCAAGTGAACTTTAACAATTGGTGTCTGTCAGCCAAGGTAATGTATTGAAGGTGTGAGCTCCCCTGGGTGTTACTGTCTGTGCCACAACATTTAGACTGATTCTAATCTAAAAATTGACTTTATAGAAACTTACATGGATTCATGCAGTTTTTTGAGCAAAATTTGATGAAACTCTGAAAGTACAAATTCACCCCACAAACGTATATGTGTGTGTGTGTGGGTGTGTGTGTGTGTTTTTTGGGGGGTGGCTGTGAGTGTCTGTGAAAGAGTGTACGCGTGTGTGAGTATGAGTATAAAGGGGTATAAGTCTGTAAGACTGAGCATGTGTGATTGTGGGAGTGTATTTGTGAGCGTATGAAAGAGTATCTGCGTCCGTATGTGTGTCGAGAGGAGTGTATGTGTGTGTGTGTGTGTGTGTGTGTAGGACCGCTGAAGTGTTCTCTGACTGTGGAGGTGGGGGACGGGGGGGAGCAGTCCTGTCTGTTGATTGTTGTACGGTGCCCATCCATCCGTTGCTGTAGCCTCTCCTTGCTCTCACCAATGTAGCATGCCTCAGGGCATCCTTGCCTGCAGCGAATGGGATAGACAACATTGGCTGAGTTGCATGAGTCCCTGCCACATACAGCAGTCTGGGACATTCAACCTTGGACTTTCAGGTGACCATCCTCCAAGGCAGACTTCGGGACAGGCAGCAACAAAAACTGGCCGAGCAGAGGCTCTTGGCCAAGTTCGGTACCCATGGGGATGGCCTCAACCAGGATCTTGGGTTCATGTCACATGACAAGTGACCGCATCACGCTACACACACACACACACACTCCTACGGACGCACACACTGATGCAAACCCTCTCTCATACGCTCACACATACACTGCCACACTCACACATGCCCCTCTCACAGACTTTATACTTACACTCACATACAGGCACACACTCCTCACAGACATTCACAACCACCCCCCTCCCCCCTTCCCCACCCCCGCCCCACACACACACACACACACACACACACACATATGCACATATAATTTTGTGGGGGTGAATTTGTACTTGCAGAGTTACATTTTACTTTGCTCAAAAATCTATGTAAGATTCTATAACTTCATTTTTTTCGATTAGAATCAGTCTAAACATTGTGGCACAGACAGTATCACCCAGGGGAGCTCACACCTTCAATACATTATCTGGGCTGACAGACACCAATTGTTAAATTTCACTTGTGAATGTAACTTTTAAAAAAATGTTTTGTGATCTACATGTAAAAGAATTGAAGCCAACATGGTCATTCCAATGGATGAGAGACTTAACAAATAATCCAGATCTTTTTCAATATATAATTTCAGTTACGTCAGCTGTAAACCTTTGCAATAAATTGTGTGTCTTACAAGCTTATACTTCACAACCACCTGATGAAGGAGTAGTGCTCCAAAAGCGAGTGCTTCCAGATAAACCTGTTGGACTATAACCTGGTGTTGTGTGATTTTTACCTTTGTACATCCCAGTCCAACACCGGCATCTCCAAATCTTGATTACAAGATATTTCCATGATGTGGAGATGCCAGTGTTGCACTGAGGTGGACAAAGTCAGAAGTCACATGATACAAGGACTTCACCTGATTCAGGAGCAGTACTCTGAACCTTGTTATTTCAAATAAACCTGTTGGACTATAACCTGGTGCCGTGTGACTGCTGAAGGTACTTACAGATTGGATCCATTGAACCCTCCTGAATTCATTCATGCAGAACCCTCCACCCGTTGCTCAAAGTTAATTTTCTTTAAATGAGGTCAAGGATTTTACAGCTTTCCCCCTCACTCTGTCCAGCAAACACGTTCAAAGTATTGACCACACTCTGTGTGAAGGAGAACCCCCTGGTGTCATTCCTAATGGAACCATTCACCAGCTCCAACCTGTGACCTTTGAAATGAGCACAGGTTAATTTAAACTCAGAGTCCAGATTAAACTTTTCTACATTAAGTCAGATATTTGGGTGCAGGAGGAGGGGGATAATCAGCCATGTGGTTCTTTGCTTCATGAACTTAAAAGAGGAGCTGAGAGATTAAATGTTTCCTCATCTCAATTTACATAGAAAATCCGTTATTTTGCAATTGTTCCCCTGTTTGACTTCTGTTCACAAGAACAAATATCCTCTCAGAATCTGTCTTGTCAAACTTCTCAGCATCTTGAGGAAGGGTCACTCTGCCTGAAACGTTAACTCTGATTTCTCTCCACAGGTGCTCCCAGACCTGCTGAGCTTTTCTGACAATTTCCATTTTTGTTTCGGATTTGCAGCATCTGCAGCTTTGTTTTTGGTTTTTCCTCAGGATGTTCTTTGTTTCATTAATTTCTCCTTTTGTTTTATTCCATCATGGGTATCACTGGCCCAGATGATGTACATGTATTGTCCATCCTGATTGCCCAGGTGAAGCTGCTGTTATGAGACGGCGGTGAAGCCTTCTGCTAATTAAACCAAACACCCAGAAAAGCTCACCTCGCATCGCCATCTGTTAAAGTATGAGGAACAGAGAACTCCAAAAATTCACTTTTATATTAAAAATCAATTTATTCTTTAACTCTCAAAGTGAACATTAAACAACATCTATTTCCAACTCTTAGCCTCCTTTCCCTAAACTGCTTGTTATCTGTCTCCAACTCTATAACAATCTACTGTTCCAAGAACCACCCATATTAAAGTTACATCAGCTTCGTTACAAAACCACACAGTCGCTGTTATTACTGGTGTGTTTCTTCTTTCAGCTCAAGAAGTCCCTTAGTTGTCTTCTGTCTTTCACTGTAAAGATGTTTCATATGAGAAAGGTACCTTTGATAGAGAATGATTTGAATCGCAGTTTCTCAATGGCAGTTACTCTCTGTCTAACTTTCAAAATGTCTGCTTTTTTTTATCCCCCAAACATCAGGTGATTTCATTGTTGTGAAGTTGGCAAAAACAATAAATTCAAACTCGATTGTGTTTTAGTATCCTGGGGCATAATTTAAACGGATTGGTGAGATTTAAATTATGGTCAAAGCAACTGGTATCTAGTTTACAGCTAAATGTTACATATTTTCAATTTTCCAGTACAGTCTGAGACTGCTCGTTAGTCACGTGACAGGTGCCTGCATGTTCTCAGTGCAGAACAGCTTTCACTCTCACTTAAAGGTACAGTACGCACCTTCAACTTCATAACAACCCCCCCCCGAAAAAAAATGGACCATCATAATGAAAAGATGTCTCCATTTTTTGCCTAATTCTTAATCCCATGACAATGAAATTCATAGGATATTAATTGAAGTTCATATTAATTTCCGCACACATATGTATAACATTGTTATCTGTTCAACCTTATTTAAAATTTATCCATTAAATTTGCGATAATGTTGTTCCGACAGTACCAAACTCAATAATTCCTTTTCGATGGTAGAATATTTTTCTCTGGTGGGTGTTGGGTTTCTTTGAAAAGTAACCAACTGGCTATTCAATTCCATCATCATCTTCCTGTAGCAGTACAGCCTCAAGACCAATATCATGAGCATCGATTGCAACTTTGATTGCAACATTTGGTGCAGCTAAAACTGGTGCCGCGGTTAATACAACTCTTACATTGTCAAGTGTCTCCAGGCATTGTTCCATCCACCGAAATGTTGTGGTCTTCTTCAGGAAATCCGTGAGTGAAGTCACTACCCTGCTGACATTTGGAACAAACTCCCAGTAGAATCCACTTAGTCCCCAAAATCAAAGCACTTCTTTCTTTGAGGTTGTTTGTGGAAATTCCTCGATGGTCTTTGTCTTTGCATTCCTGAGGGTCAACATTTCATGCCCGATGTATTGTCCCAATAATGTCTCCTCTGCCTTCACAAATTGTGTTTTCTTCAATTTTATTACCGCTTTGCTTCTCTTAATCCTTCAAAGAGCTGTGTGCCAACTGTACCATGTGATCTTTCCATGACTCACTATAGATCACTGCATCATCCAGATGTACTGCACAGTTTGTTACCACAGCCACACCTCTGTTCACGAGCCTTTTAAATGTGGCTGGTGTGTTCTTCATTCCAAAGGGCAG
The DNA here is from genome assembly GCF_047496795.1 of Chiloscyllium punctatum. Classification (NCBI taxonomy): domain Eukaryota; kingdom Metazoa; phylum Chordata; class Chondrichthyes; order Orectolobiformes; family Hemiscylliidae; genus Chiloscyllium; species Chiloscyllium punctatum. The sequence continues at coordinate 8,741,624 of NC_092740.1, forward strand.
GACATTGAATTGACATAACCCATTTGGGGTGACAAACACAGAAATGTATTTCACTTTCTCTGATAAAGGGATGACAATACCCAAACAGTAAGTCCAACTTTGTGATATAAGGGGATTGTCCAAATTTTTCTGTACAGTCCTCCAATTTTAGTATTGATCCCGTCAGGTTTGGCAACTAACATGATCATCGAACTCCACTTGCTTTGACTCAGTTCGATGATAGCTTCATTGCGCATTGCATCCACTTCCTTCTGGACCTGTGTGGCATTGAAAGGATTAAGCCTGTAGGTGTGTTGTTTTATTGGAACAGCATTCCCTACTTCTACCTCATGCACAAGAGGATCAGGCCTCTCCATCTTATTCCTGCATATGTCCTTGTACTGCTGCAACAATCATTTCAACTGGTTCTTTGTTCCTGGGACAGATTGTTCACTAACCTATCCCACTCCTCAAGGACTTCTTCATTGTTTAATATATTTTCAGGCAATCAAACTGCACAGCATGAGATTTGATTCCTCACTCTGTGGGCCAGTAACTAACACTGTTCCTCCAGTTCCCCCTCTCTCTATTATAATAATGTTTCAACATATTCCCATGACATACCCAATATAGTTTTTTCCTGTCCAGCATCTTTACCAGATAGTTTACCTGACTCAACTTTTTTCTCAATTTGTCAGGGACCACAGAACCTGACTTTGAAAGGATATCCTGCCATTGGTAACAATACTAACACGTCATCCCCACGGGAAAATGTCTGAATTCCGGAGTTTTTATCTGCCACCTGCTTCAATCTACACTGCACCCTCTTTCAGTGCTGTTTAGCTAACTCACCTGCCTGATTTGATCTCTCTCTCTCCTCTGATACACAATCCAAGGGTGTGACCTCCGACTTTTGATTTAACCAACCACAAATAACTGAAAATAAATCAATTCTCTCACCTACATTTTCTTTAAAAATCTTGGACACTAATCGGCAAGTGTTTAAATCTGCTGGGATCTTTTGTACCCAAATCTTTTCAAATCTCAGACTGGATCTGTCTAAACCGGTCCAAATCGCAGATGAGCCCCCAAACTGAAACTTTAACTGCGACTTCAACCAAACACCCAGAAAAGCTCATCTCACATCGTAATCTGTTAACGTCTAAGTGATAGAGAACTCCCAAATTCCAATACTTAAACAAAAAAATCAAATTATTCTTTAACTCTCAAAGTGAACATTAAACAACAACTATTTCCAACTCTAAGCTTCCTTTCCCTTAGTTGCTTGCTTTCTGCCTCCAACTCAATAACAATATACTGTTCCAATAACCACCTGTATTAAAATTACATCAGCTTCATTACAAAACCACACAGTGGCTGTCATTGTCAGTGTGTTTCTTCTTTCAGCTAAAGATCTCCTGGATCGACTTCTGTCTTTCACTGCAAAGATGTTTCATATGAAGAAGGTCCCTTTGATTGAGAGTGTTTTGTACAGCAGTTTTTCAATGGCAGTTACTCTCTGTCTAACTTTCAACATATCTGCTTTTTTTTTATATACCCCAAACATCAGATTGTCTCATTAGTTTGATGTTGGCAAAAACAATAAATTCAAACTCGATTGGGTTTTAATATTCGGGGGGATAATTTAATCTGATTGTTTAGATTCAAATCATGCTCAAAACAACTGAGGTATCTCGTTTGCAGTGAAATGTTACATATTTTCAATTTGGCCAATTAAACTGCTGGAAGCTGTCAGTGACTGAATTGAATTGAATTGAATTGAATCGAATCGAATCGAATTGAATCGAATCGAATTGAATTGAATTTATTGTCACATGTACCGAGGCACGGCAAAAAGCTTTGTCTTGTGAGCAGTACAGGCAGATCACAGAGTTAAGTAGCATAGATAGTAAATAATAGGGAAACAACGGAAAAAACAAAAAGACAGGTACAGGCGAATGTGCCTGTTGTTAACATCAAGGCTGTATTTGAGCGAGTGTAGCATCAAGGAACCTGAGCAAAACTGAATCCAGGGGGAAGCTGAGGGGGGAAACCTCCATGGGTTTCAGTCAGACCTGGCACAGAGGAAGCTGGTTGTTCTTCTTGGAGATCAGTCATCTCAGCTCCAGAGCACATCTCTGCAGGAGTTCCTCAGGTTAGTGTGTCCTTGGTCTAACCATCTTTAGCTGCATCGTCAATGACCCTCCCTCCACCATAAGGTCAGAATGGGGATGGTTGTTCACTGATGAACATGGGTTACAGGAGAACATCTCCACCTACAAGCTTCCCTCCAAGACACTCACCACCCTGATGGGAATATTTCATCATTCCTTCAGTGTCACTGGGACAAAGCCTTGGAAATCCTTTCCCAACCGTATCGTGAATGTCCCTGCAGCTGAGGGAATACAGCAGTTCAAGAAGGCAGCTCACCATTCCTTCTCCAGGGCTGGCCAATAAAGGCTGACTGTGCATGGGACACCCACATCCACTTGGACAATGAAAAGATAGTTCCAAGTCAGGATGGCCTGTATCTGATGTCATTGTTCACTGAGCTCTTCAAGGTCCCTACTTTGGAAGGTGCTGGTGGAGGAAATGTTGCTGTCTTGCTGCAGTGCATTTTATAGTTATTTTTATTCCTACAATGATGTTAGGGTGGGATTTCCAGGACTTTGACCCAGTAATAATGACAGAGCAGTGAGATATTTTCCTGCACTGTTCCAGGCAAGTGGGAAGTATTTCATCACACTCCTGACTGGCCAATAGGCTTTGGAGTCAGGAGGTGTGTAAATTCATAGGATTCTTAGCCTGTGACCTGCTCTTGCAGCCACAGTTTCATTTGCACTCCTGGGTTCACTCCTTATCCACAACTGAGGGGCAGTTAAGAGTCAAACACATAACTGTGGGTATGGAGTCACATGTAGGTCAGATCGGGTAAGGATAGCAGATTTCCCTTCGAAAAGGACATGATTAACCCAGATTCTTTTTGAATGGTGACGATTACACAGTCATTATTAGACTAGTTTTCAGTTCTAGATATTTTCAAATTCAAATTTCACAATCTGCCACAATCCCCAGGACATTAGCCTCTGGCAAGGACAGCTCCCCCCATTTTCTCCTCAGCCAATAGAGGTGGAGGATAGCAACAGTGAGGTTCTCAGCTCATGTGAACTGAGGGTTCCTTCACCCTGAGATGAGCTCATCCAATGAGGGTTCAGGAGGTGCCAGGTCTCTCTTGTCCTCACCCAATGCTGATAAACCTGGACCCTCATTGGTGGGGATCTTGGAGCTTGGATTGTCAGTGATGTTTTCTCTGTTCCCGATCCCAGAGCAATGAAGCCAGTTTGAACATGATAATGAATGAGTGTAACTGTGGGAGGTTTCAAAGTTAGTAATGGAATGGTCTCTAAATCCCAGTCATGCCTCTCTCTCTCTCTCTCTCTTTGTGCCTCTCTGTCTCTGTCCTTCTCACTGCCTCCTGCCTTAGACCAACTGGAAGAGCCCAAGTGAAGGAACCAACCCAAGAGCTCCCAGACCAGGTGGAGCCTGTCCCCATTGAGTTGTCAGGGCAGTAACACATCAGAACATTGTTCCTCACCTTCCACTTTCAGACGTGTTCGATACCGTGGTTGACACTTGCCGATATTGAGCTCCACACGACACCGATAGGAACCAGCATCCTCCCGGCTCAGTCCCTCCATCATTATTGAGGCATCTTTGTTGCTGAGGTTCCCCACGAATCTGAATCGATTCCCACCGTCCCGCATTATCACATTCTCACACAGCTCACCCTGGGAATGGTCTGGACCAGGATCTGTGCACTTAAAGATTAAAGCCCGTGATTTCCCCTTGTACCATAAGATGGAGCCGGTGAGTGTGAGGTTAGTGTCAGGGTGGGTGAAGCTGCAGGGTAAGACAGCGGAGCCTCCTTCCTCAGCCCTCACTCCATCCGCGATTGTTATTGACCAACCATTAGCAGAATCCGCTGTGGGGGGAGAGAGAGAGAGAGAGAGGATATGAACACAGCACAGACACCAAACAGTGAGGTAAGACATTGAATCTGTTATTGAGTGAGAAAAGATATAATATGATACAATTGTGGTTTCTGAACAGACGAGTGACAGAGTGGAAGGAGCTCCGGGCTGGATACAACAGAGGGCTTTGGGTGGTTTGTAAACATCCTGATGTTAGACAGTGGGTGTTTGTCGCTGTTGGTTGAAGAGAGGGTTTGGTACCTGAGAGTTATAGAACATAGAACATAGAACAATACAGCACAGAACAGGCCCTTCGGCCCACAATGTTGTGCCGAACATCTATCCTAGATTAAGCACCCATCCATGTACCTATCCAAATGCCGCTTAAAGGTCGCCAATGATTCTGACTCTACCACTCCCACGGGCAGCGCATTCCATGCCCCCACCACTCACTGGGTAAAGAACCCAGCCCTGACATCTCCCCTATACCTTCCACCCTTCACCTTAAATTTATGTCCCTTTGTAACACTCTGTTGTACCCGGGGAAAAAGTTTCTGCCTGTCTACTCTATCTATTCCTCTGATCATCTTATAAACCTCTGTCAAGTCACCCCTCATCCTTCGCCGTTCCAACAAGAAAAGGCCGAGAACTCTCAACCTCTCCTCGTACGACCTATTCTCCATTCCAGGCAACATCCTGGTAAATCTTCTCTGCAACCTCTCCAAAGCTTCTACATCTTTCCTAAAGTGAGGCGACCAGAACTGCACACAGTACTCCAAATGTGGCCTAACCAAAGTCCTGTACAGCTGCAACATCACTTCACGACTCTTGAATTCAATCCCTCTGCTAATGAACGATAATAGACCATAGGCCTTCTTACAAACTCTATCCACCTGAGTGGCAACTTTCAAAGATCTATGTACATAGACCCCAAGATCCCTCTGTTCCTCCACCTGACTAAGAACCCTACCATTAACCCTGTATTCCGCATTCTTATTTGTTCTTCCAAAATGGACAACCTCACACTTGGCAGGGTTGAACTCCATCTGCCACTCCTCAGCCCAGCTCTGCATCATATCTAAGTCCCTTTGCAAATGACAAATGCCCTCCTCACTGTCCACAACTCCACCTATCTTTGTATCATCTGCAAATTTACAGACCCAACCTTCGACTCCCTCATCCAAGTCATTAATAAAAATTACAAACAGCAGAGGACCCAGAACTGATCCCTGTGGAACCCCACTTGTAACTGGACTCTCCATTATCTGAACTCTCCATTGTTCCAGGAGACCCAGAGTGATCTGAAGAGCAGGACTCAGGGCCCTCCCTGCAGAACCTTTTCTATTTCCCATCACTTTCTACTCTATTACCCAGCCAGCCTTCAGCAACCTGGCTCATTCATCAGTCATAGCAGAGGGATGGGGGATGCTGTCGAAGCATTGAGGGGGTGTGGGGGAGGGGATACAGAGAGACATGAAGATGGAAAAAAATAAACTGAAGTAAAAAAGTAAACTCATCATTGTGCGAGAGAACTCCTGTCTCGTTAAAGGAAGTTATGACTGGTCATGATTTAACCTGAGGGTCACTCTTCCTCAGACAAGGAGCAAGGTTGAGAAGATTCGAACTTCATGGTCACCTCAGACAATATGGGAATTAAACATCCCTTGTTGGCATCACTCCACATCCCAGACCAACTGAGCTAACAGACGATGAGAAGGAAATCCAAGTAAATCCAGAAGGCAGTGTGAATATCGTCAAGTGAGGGCATAAGGGAGTGTGGCATGGATGGATGGCATTTACTTGTGAGTAAGGCAGACGAGCTGAGGGTGTAGATTAATGAGTGGGGATGAGATATTGTTGTTTTCACAGACACGTAGTTGAGGGTGTGACAGGATTGACAGCACAATGTTCTGGGCTATCGAACTGTGAGATGAGACATGTCGGGGTAGGGGGAATGTCAAAGAGGAGGGGGTGTTGCAACATTGATGAAGGAGTTAATCACTGACATAAGATGGATGATATCTTAGAATGTTCCTCAAATGAGGTCTCATGGATCAATGTAAAAACAAACCTCCATCACTACACTCTGTCTCTTACCATCAAGCAAATTTTGTATCCAACTGGCATTCTCTCCCTGAATCCCATGCCACCTAACTTCACTAATTAGTCCACCATGTGGAACTTTGACAACAGCTTTACACAAGTTCATGTAAACAATATCTCCCCCTCTGCCCTCACTGGTCTTTTGATAACATTTTCAAAAAGCTCAGTCAAGTTTGTGACACATGATTTCCCTGCACAAAGCCACTTTTATGTTTTTCAAGACCTCCAACACTTCCTCTTCAGTAAAGTGAGTTGCTTTCAAGACATTAATATTTATTTGCCTGAGTTCCCTTGCATCAATTTCTTTCTCCACAGTAAAAACTGATGCAAAATATTTGTTTCGGATATCACCCCCCTCTCCTCTGGTTCTACCCATAGATGACCTCATTGATCTTGAAGAGGCCCTATTCCCTCCCTGGTTGCTCTCTGACTTCTAATGACTTTCTAGAATATCGTTGGCTTATCCTCAGCCTTATCTACTGAGGTTATCTGATGTCCACTTTTTGCCCTCCTGATATCCCTCATAAGAATGCCCCGATAGCCCTTACACTCTTCAAGAGATTCACTTGATCCCAGTTGTCTACACCTAAGACATGACTCTTTCATATTCTTAACCAGAGCCTCAATATATTTACTCATCCATTGTTCCCTCATCTTACTGGCCTTACCCTTCACTCTAACAAGAGCACAGTATCTCTGAACCCTTGTTATTTCACTTGCCAATCATCCCTTTACATGTTACCCTATTGTTCAAGGGTGGTAGTGATAAACCAGGAGAGTACAAGCCAGTGAGGCCAACATGAATGGTGGGGAAAATATTGGAAACAATTCTGAGGGACAGAATGAATAATTACTTGGAGAGACAAAGGTTAATCCAGGATATTTAGCATGAATTTGTAAAGGAATTTGATTGAATTGGATTTGATGGAATTTTAGAGGAGGTGACGAGGTATGAAGATGAGAATAATACAGTTGATGTCGTCTACAGTGACTTCAGTAAGCTTCACTTAAGGATGTCTCACTCAACTGAATCTCAGCATTTTCACCAGATAGGATTCTCTCTGTCTCTCTATGAAATGCATTAACATAAACTAACTCATTGACTCTTTCTCTCCCTCTTCCTTTGAGAACTGAAACAGCTTCAGACTTATTTTCAATGCTGATGATCTGGAGATTTTTTTACAACTCTCAACCTGGAGACTTTCAGAATTTTTTAAAACAACTACTCTTCTGACTTCTGCTCTTCTGAACTCAGCTGACTGGTGGTACTGAAAAATCTGTTTGTATCGACTGTAAAACTCACCTTGGTAAATATTCAGCAATGAACTCTCCAGGTCACCTATCTCCAGGACACTTTCTCAGTGTCTTTACTTCACTGTTCCAGATCACATTCTGACCCTTTGTTTCAAATGAACAAGTCACTTTCACAGAACTGAAACCTAAAATCTCTTTTCACTCCACTTTTGAATCCACATTCTGAGTGAACAATAATATTTTATAAACTGCCATCCCACTGTGCCCTCTAGTTCTTGATCCCTTCATGAGTGGGTACGGTCTCTCTCTATCTACACTATCCTGACCCTTCATGAGTGGGTACGGTCTCTCTCTATCTACACTATCCTGAGTCTTCATGAGTGGGTACTGTCTCTCTCTATCTACACTATCCTGACCCTTCATGAGTGGGTACTGTCTCTCTATTGACACTATCCTGACCCTTCATGAGTTTGAATATCTCAATCAAATCTTCCTTCAGCCTTCCCTTTGGCCCAAATCCATTCTGACCTCAGTTATTCTGATATCTCCAATTGTGACTCCCCGTGACAACCCAGCAATCCTCCTTCCCTTATGGCCCGATAGGTTACAGTGCTGAAGCCAGAGGCAGCTAAACCCAACGACATTGGAAAAGCTTCAAAAAAAGATTGACATGAATTGTACGAGGTTGCAGTGGTTTACTAGGAGATTCCATGAGGGAAGATTATTGCTACAAAACCACATATTGAAGCAGTGAAGAAAGACAGGAACAAGGTCATTGCTCAGTATTGTACTGAAAAGTGAAGATTGTGTGTGGTTCACTCAAAACAAGTGACTGCCAATACTGGGGGGGGCAATAGTGGAGTTGTCTTGTCAGGAGGCTATAAATCTAGAGATCCAGGTCATTTTCTGGGGTAATGGAGTTCAAAGCCCTCCATAGTCGAGTTTCATTTTATTTTAAATCTGGAATTAAGAATCTCATGATGACCATAAACTCTTGGGAAGGAAATTTGTTATTCTTACCTGGTTGGTTCACATTGCTTAACGATGGAAAAGGAAACATTGCTCTCAGCTCTTCAACACTTTGAAATTTATGTCTGATATGGAATTAATGAGACAATAGTTTTTGCTAATTATAATCCTCTTATCTTTGTAGAAAAGCTTAAAGATAAGACTTCAGGTTATACAGTTGGAGCTTAGATCTGCAGATGGAGAGGTGCCAGAAGACAGGAGGAAAGCCAATGTGGTACCATGATTCAAGAAGTGAGCAAGGGATTAACCAGGTATCTACAGGCCAGTCAGTCTAACCTCAGTGGTAGGGAAACTATGGAAGCAATTCTGAGGGGCAGAATTCATCTACACTTAAGAGGTGGAGATGGATCAAAAACAGACAGAATGGTTTTGTTCAGGAGAGGGAGGCAGAAGATGGGATACGATAGGCTGTTTAGCCTGACCTCGGTTATTTGAAAGATTTTACAATCCATTATTAAGAATGAGATTGTGGAGAAGAAGAAGTTCTTTGAGGAGGTGACAAGACAGGTCGACGAAGGTCAAGCAGTTGATCTGGTGTATGTGGACTTCAGCAAGGCATTTGATAAGGTTCCGCATAGTAGGCTCATTCAAAATGTCAGGAAGTATGGGATACAGGGAGATTTGGCTATCTGGAGTCAGAATTGGTTGGCTAACAGAAGGCAGAGAGTGGTTGTAGATGGAAAGTATTCTGCCTGGAAGACAATGATGAGTGGGGTCCCCCAGGGGTCTGTTCTTTGTAGTTTTTATAAATGACTTGGATGAGGAGGTTGAGGGGTGGGTTAGTAAATTTGCAGATGACATAAAGTTTAGAGGTGCCATTGATAGTATTGAGGGTTATTGCAGGCTGCAGCGCAACATAGACAGGATGCAGATCTGGGCTGAGAAATAGCAGATGGAGTTCAACCTGGATAAATGTGAACTGATGCATTTTGGAAGGTCAAAATCGAATGCTGAATATCGGATTAAAGACAGGATTCTTGACAGTGTTGAGTAACAGAGGGATCTGGGTGTGCAAGTACATAGATCCCTCAAAGTTGCCACCCAAGTGGACAGCAAAGCATATCGTGTTTTGGCTTTCATTAACAAAGGTGATTGAGTTTAAGAGCTGTAAGATTTTGCTACAGCTCTACAAGTCCCTGGTGAGACCACACTTGGAATATTGTGTCCAGTTCTGGTCACCCTACAACAGGAAAGATACAGAGGCTTTGGAGAGGATGCAAAGAATAGACAATAGACAATAGGTGCAGGAGAAGGCCATTCTGCCCTTCGGGCCTGCACCACCATTCAATATGATCATGGCTTATCATCCTCAATCAGTATCCATAACCCTTGATTCCACTATCCTTGAGAGATCTATCCAACTCTTTCTCAAATGAATCCAGAGACTGGGCCTCCACTGCCCTCTGGGGCAGAGCATTCCAAACACCCACCACTGTCTGGGTGAAGAAGTTTCTCCTCATCTCTGTCCTAAATGGCCTACCCCTTATTTTTAAGCTGTGTCCTCTGGTTCGGCACTCACCCATCAGCAGAAACATGTTTCCTGCCTCCAGAGTGTCCAATCCTTTAATAATCTTATATGTCTCAATCAGATCCCCTCTCAGTCTTCTAAACTCAAGGGTATACAAGCCCAGTCGCTCCAGTCTATCAGCGTAAGGTAATCCCGCCATTCCAGGAATTGACCTCGTGAACCTACATTGCACTCCCTCAATAGCCAGATTGACTTTCCTCAAATGTGGAGACCAGAACGGCACACAATACTCTAGGTTTGGTCTCACCAGGACCCTGTACAGCTGCAGAAGAATCTCTTTGCTTCTATACTCAATCCCTCTTGTTATGAAGGCCAGCATGCTATTAGCCTTCTTCACCACCCGCTGTACCTGCATGCTTACCTTCATTGACTGGTGCACAAGAACACCCAGACCTCTTTATACTGCCCCTTTACCGAACTTGACTCCATTTAGGTAGTAATCTGCCTTCCTGTTCTTGCCACCAAAGTGGATAACCATACATTTATCCACATTAAACTGCATCTGCCATGCATCTGTCCACTCGCCTAACCTGTCCAGATCACCCTGTAATCTCCTAACATCCTCCTCACATTTCACCCTGCCACCCAGCTTTGTATCATCAGCAAATTTGCTAATGTTACTATTAATACCACCTTCTATATCATTAATATATATTGTAAAAAGCTGCTGTCCCAGCACTGATCCCTGCGGTACCCCACTGGTCATTGCCTGCCATTCCTAAAGGGAGCCGTTTATCACTACTCTTTGTTTCCTGTCAGCCAACCAACTTTCAGTCCAAGTCAGTACTTTGCCCCCAATACCACGTGCCCTAATTTTGCTCACTAACCTCCTGTGTGGGACTTTATCAAAGGCTTTCAGAAAGTCCAGGTACACTACATCCACTGGATCCCCTCGTCCATCTTCAGAGTTACATCCTCAAACATTCCAGAAGATTAGTCAAGCATGATTTCTCCTTCATAAATCCACGCTGACTCTGACCTATCCTGTTACTACTATCCAAATGTGTAGTAATTTCATCCTTTATAATTGACTCCCCAGCATCTTTCCCACCACTGAGGTCTGACTAACTGGTCGATAACTTCCTGCTTTCTCTCTCGCTCCTTTCTTAAAAAGTGGTACAACATTAAGCACCCTCCAATCTGCAGGAACTGATCCTGAATCTATCAAACTCTGGAAAATAATCACCAACTCATCCACGATTTCTAGAGCCACCTCCTTCAGTACCCTGGGATGTAGACCATCAGGCCCTGGGGACTTATCAACCTTCAGACCTAACAGTCTCTCCAACACCAATTCCTGGCAAATATGAATACCCTTCAGTTCAGGTCCTTCAGCCACTGTTACCTCTGGGAGATTGCTTGTGTCTTCCCCAGTGAATACAGATCTGAAGTACCAATTCAATTCTTCTGCCATTTCTTTGTTCCCCGTAATATGTTCCCCTGTTTCTGTCTTCAAGGGACCAATTTTAGTCTTAACCATTTTTTTCCCTTTCACATACCAAAATAGCTTTTACTATCCTCCTTTATATTTTTGGTCAGTTTACCTTCGTACCTCATTTTTTCTCTGCATATTTCCTTCTTAGTAATCCTCTGCTGTTCTTTAAAAGCTTCCCAGTCCTCCGTTTTCCCATCTTCTTTGCTATGTTATACTTTTTCTCTTTTAACTTTATATGTTTCTTAACTTTCCTCGTCAGCCATGGCCACCCATACCTCTTCCTAGGATCTTTCTTCCTTTTTGGAATGAACTGATCCTGCATCTTCTGCATTATACCCAAAAGTATCTGCCATTGTTCCTCCACTGTCATCCCTGCTAAGGTATTGCACCATTGAACTTTGGCCAGCTCCTCCCTCATAGCTCCATAGTTCTCTTCATTCAACTGAAATATTGTCACTACCGATTGTACCCTCTCCCTTTCAAATTGCAGATTGAAGCTTATTTTATTATGGTCACTACCTCCTAATGGCTCCTTCACTTCGAGGTCCCTGATCAATTCTGGTTCGTTGCACAATACCAGATCCAGAATTGCCTTCTCCCTGGTAGGCTCCAGCACCAGCTGCTCTAAGAATCCATCTCGGAGGCACTCCACAAAGTCTCTTTCTTGAGGTCCAATACCATCCTGATTCTCCCAGTCTATCTGCATGTTGAAATCCCCCATAACAACTGTAGTAACATCTTTGTGACAGGCCAACTTCAGCTCCTTATTCAACTTACACCCGCCATCCATACTACTGTTTCGGGGCCTGTCTTTGTGGGTCTTTCTACCCTTAGAATTTCACAGCTCTATCCATACTGACTCTACATCCCCTGATTGTAGGTACCCCCCGCGCAAGGGACTGAATATCATCCTTTACCAACAGGGCCATCCCACCCCCTCTGCCCGTCAGTCTGTCCTTACGATAGCACGTATAGCCTTGAATATTCATTTCCCAGGCCCTGTCCACTTGAAGCCACGTCTCAGTTATCCCCACAATATCGTAGCTGCCAATTTCCAAAAGAGCCTCAAACTCATCCATCTTATTTCTAATACTTTGTGCATTCATATATAGTATTTTTAATTTGTTACTGCTCTCACCCTTCCTATCAACCCCTATTTCACTCAACCTTACGGCATGATCCCTTTTAGAATTTTCTGCTTCATTGATACCGTTGACTTTCTTGACTTCCCTTGTTCTAACTTTCCCTTCAATTTCCTTCTTAAACTTCCAGTTTGCCCCCTCACCCCCCGCTATTGAGTTTAAATGCAGCTGTGTTGCAGTAGCAAACCTGCCTGCCAGAATGCTGGTCCCCAACCTATTAAGGTGCAAACTGTCTCTTTTGTATAATTTATGCTGACCACAAAACATACCCCAGTGATCCAAGAATTTAAATCCTTGCTTCCTGCACCAGTTCCCCAGCCACATGTTCAAGTCCATTATCTCCCTGTTCCTGGCCTCTCCAACCTTCAGAAAGCATATGGTGTTTCGGCTTTCATTAACAGGGGGATTGAGTTTAAGAGCTGTAAGGTTTTGCTACAGCTCGACAAGTCCGTGGTGAGACCACACTTGGAATATTGTGTCCAGTTCTGGTCGCCCTACTATAGGAAAGATACAGAGGCTTTGGAGAGGGTGCAAAGAAAATTTACCAGGATGCTGCCTGGACTGGAGGGCTTGCCTTATGAAGAAAGGTTGAAAAAGCTCGGATATATCTCTCTGGAGAGAAGGAAGAAGAGAGGAGACCTGATCGAGGTGTACAAGGTAATGAGAGAAATAGATAGAGTCAATAGCCAGAGACTTTTCCCCAGGGCAGGATTGACTGGTATGAGGGGTCATAGTTATAAGATATTAGGAGAAAGGTATTGAGGAGATGTCAGAGGTAGGCTCTTTACACAGAGAGTTGCGAATGCATGGAATGCATTGCCAGCGGTGGTGGTGGTGGAGGCAGAGTCATTAGGGACATTTAAGCGACTGCTGGACATGAACATGCATCGCAGGGAGTTGAGGGGTGTGTAGGTGAAGTTACTATAATTTACATTAGGATTAAACCTCGGCACAACATCGTGGGCCGAAGGGCCTGTTCTGTGCTGTACTTTTTTATGTTCTATGTTCTAAGTTCTAAGTACAGTTGGCAGTTCAGAAAACAAATGCAATGTTAGCATTACATTCGAGAGGGTGTAAATTCAAGGCTAGGGGGTGTATGGCCTATGCTGTATAAGGCTACATCTGGCCAGACGACATTTGGAATATTGACAGCAGTTTTGGGCCCCAAATCTGAGGATGGAGCTGTTGACATTGGAAGAGATCAAGGAAGTTACAAGAATGATCCAGGGGGTGAAAACTTGTTATGATGAGTACAGATTCTGGGTCTGTACTCAAGGAGGTTTAGGAGGATGAGGGGGATCTGATTGAAACTTACAGAATACTGAGAGGCCTGGATATCATGAACGTGAAGATGTTTCTACTCGGGGGAGAGATGAGGACCCAGGGGCACAGCCACAGAATGCAGGGTTAGATTTGAGACGAGGAAGAATTTCTTCAGCCTGTGGTGAGAATTCTGTTGAACTCATTGCTGCAGAGGACTGTGGAGGCCAAGTCATTGAGTGTATTTCTGACAGGGTTCTTGATTAGTCAGGGGTTCAAGGGTGTTATGGGGAGAAGGCAGAGAATGTGTTTGAGGAACATATCAGCCATGATCACAAACAGAGCAGACTTGATGGGTCAAATGGCTTAGCTCTACTCCAATATCCTACGGTCTTATATCTGACCAACATAATTGAATTTGTTTGAAGCAAAGACCAGGTGTGCAGATGAGGCAATGATTTTGATGTTGTCTACTTGGACTTCAGCAAGGCTTTTATCAATCTCCACATGGGAGACTGATAGTAAAGGTCAGAGCCCATGGGATCCAAGGACATTTGGGAAATTGGATCCACAATTTGCTGACAAGCAGGAAGTAGAAGATGAAGGATGAGGGACCCTTTTCCGACTGGATGTTCGTGTCCACTGGGGGCCCACCGGGGTAGGTGTTGGGATCCTTGCTGTCTGTGGTTTATATCAATGATATAAACTTATATGTCGGCAGATTGATCAACAAGTTCCCAGAGGATAAACAACTTGGTGGGGTGATCAATAATGAGGAGGATAGCCTTAGGCAGAAAGAAAATATGGACAGGCTGGTCATGAGGTATGTGAGGGCAAGGGCTGGATAATCGGATTAGAATAGATAGGTGACCAGCACAGACTCAGTGGGCTGAATGGCCTTCTGTGCTGTTAACTTCTATGAGCTGATCACCATGTAAATCTAAATTATCTACCATTTCCCTGTTCCATGTTTTAAATTCCCAACTTTCTCCCTCACATAGTTCCACAATTATTTTCTTTCTCTGTATATGCCCAGAGCATCGATTGCTGTTAGTTTTTCTATTTCTTGTCCAGTTACTGTCATCCCAATTGTCTCCACCTTTACGATCTTTATTGGTATCTGCTGTTGGTTTAGAATCACAGAATCAGATGGTGCAGAAGTGGCCCTTCAGCCCATCAAGACTGGACCATCAAAATATATACTACTGCTGACTAATGCACCGATCACAATGGGCAATTTAGCATGACCAATTCACCTGACCTCTCCATCCTAGGATTGTGAGAGGAAACTGGAGCACCCAGAGAAAACCCACACAGACATGGGGAGAATGTACAAACTCCACACAGACAGTCACCCGAGGTGGGAATTGAACCCAGGACCCTGGCGCTGTGAGGCAGCAGGGCTAACCACTGAGCCACTGTGCAACCCAGATGAAGCATATTCATTTAACGCCACTCCTATCTCTTCAGACTCCACACACAACTTCCCACTACTGTCATTGACCTGCCCTAATCTTTCTCTAGTCATTTTTTTTATTCCTGATACACCGAAAGGAAGCTTCAGAGGTTTCCTTGATCCTACCTGCCAAAGAATTCTCATGTCTCCTCCTGACTCTTCTTAGCTCTCTCTTTAGGTCCTTCCTGGCTAACGTCTAACAATCAAGTGCCCTATCTGAGTCTCCCATCTCATCTTTCCATAAGCTTCCTTCTTCCTCTTGACAAGAGCTTCAACTTCTTTCGTAAATCATGGTTCCTTCACTCAACCACGTCCTCCCTGCCTGACTGGTACATACTTATCAAGGACACGCAGGAGCTGTTCCTTGAACAGGCTCCACATTTCAATTGTGACCATCCCCTGTAGTTTCGTTCCCCATCTTATGCTTCGCAAATCTTGCCTCATTGCATCATAATTGCCTTTCCCCCAGCTATAACACTTGCCCTGCAGTATATACCTGCACCTTGCCATCGCTAAAGTAAACTTAACCAAATTGTGGTCACTATCATCAAATCTAACAGCTGGCCCAGTTGATTGCCCAGTACCAAATCCAATGTGGCCTCGCCTCTTGTATCTTTCTCTGTACATCTCCGACCCATTCCCATCACACTTTGATTATCATTCACCTCTTCACTACCCTGCATTCTCTGCTCTCTTTTTTTATTATTGTTTGACAGGAAAACTAATAAAATATGGACAATTATGAGTGCTCAGATAGGATAGGCAAGAAGGTCCTTTCTTCATTCATACTGTGGTTAGTAAACAGGGAATATAGATTTAAGGTCGGAGATAGAGGGTGAGAGGAGACTTGAACAGATTCTTCCTCAGGTCGAGGTTAATCCGACTCTGGAACACACTGCCTGAAAGGGCGGTTGAGTTATAAACACTGGTAACATTTGTACTTCGATGTTCATTTGCATTTCTGTTTGCCTCTTCAGTAGCCTGCACCTCTGCTCTGTCATTTCTATTTTTCCGAATCCCTGCAGTGTGAAAACTGGAGATTTGACCCAACAAATCCACATTGACCCTCTGAACAGCATTCCTTTTTGATTTTCAAAATTCCCTCCAACTGAATCCCACCTCCCACCGTGATCTCCACCCCACTAATTACATTAAATCTCTCAATCAGTTGGTTAAGAAGGCTTTTAGATGGAGAGCTGCAAAATGAGAGAAGTAGAGTGAGATCATTGTTGACTGATACAGACATGATCACCCAAAATGGTCTCCTTCTACGCTGTAAATGTCTAAGATTCATGAATCTACAAGGAAAACATGAAGGAATAAATCATCACGCTCGGAATAGTCAATTGTCACTGCTTTCATTTTTGATAAAACAAATGAATTCTCCCTGATGTAGAAACCGCAGTGAAGGAAAAGGCACATCGTGCTGAGCAGGAACAGTTTGGGAACGAAATACCAGACAGTAAACAGACCATCAAGGAGGAGGCAATTCCATGATGAACAAAGTGGATTTGAAAGTTCAGTATTAGAAAGTACTTACTGTGACCCCGTACTGAGACTGACAGCAGGACTGCAGAAAGACAAACATAGAGAGACCTCATCGTTAATACTTCACCATTTCATCCTTCTCACTCCCTTACTCTTGTCGTTTTACAGAAAAATACAGAAGTTACTTGACTTCCTACCAAATAAATGTGAGGCAATCATACACGATACGAACAACAAACGGGAAGTCTGTGTACGGTCAGTAGGAGCTGAGAGAATGACAAAGCTATTATAAAACTGAGGCACTGCAACCGTTGAGAAAAGGGGATGTTACTTCAGCTTCCAACACAAATCTCAAAATCAACAGCGTCAGCATCAAACACTCTGTGAGCTGGGGCAGGACAGTGTTAGAGACAGAGGAAAGCTCTTTCAACACCATCTCCATCAAACACTCCCAGGACAGCCACAGCTCGGGGTTGGATCCAGAGTAAAACTCCTTCTACTTTTTAACATTGAAAATAACCAGAAGGAAAGCACCTTGACATTATCCCCCCGAATGGATACAAAGACTCAGGAGGCAGACAGGATTCAGGCACATGGCCAACGTTTATTCAAGTAAAAACCAGTTCGTGCAGGGAGACGACCAAAGGGCCCTTTCTCATACACCCGCTCTCTCTCAGACACACACACATACACTCCCCACACTCACACCCAAGCAAAAATCCTCTCACAGGCTTATGCACCGTCACACTCACACACACACACTACCAAGTACGCACACACGCAAACACACACCCTCAAGCACTCACATTCACATCCATACATACACACTCAAGTGCAAACACTCACACTCTCTCGTTCCCTCACTCACTCACATACACATACACACCCACTCTCCCTGTCCCTCACATGCTCACACACATTGATATTGGGTGAATGTGAATTTGCAAAAGTGCAGGGACATTCCATTTTGTCAAAACGTCCACAACCTGCAGGCAGTCAATGCAGGCAGCCAATCTATGTAACATTTTATAAATTCCTACTTTGGAAATAGAACCAGTCTGACTCAAGATTGGAATACATACAAACTCTAACCTCACACCTTTAATGCATTGACTGAACTAAGATGTCACTTTTTACACTAAAACTGTAAGTTATCTCAAGAATGTGATTTATTTTTTTTTAACAGTACAGCACAGAACAGGCCCTTCAGCCCACGATGTTTTGCCAACCATTGATCCTCATGTACGGTAAACCTAATGTATAAACCCTCAAATTTCTGTGACCATATGCATGTCCAGCAGTCTCTTAAATATCCCCAATGACCTCACTTTCACAACTGCTGCTGGCAACGCATTCCATGCTCTCACAACTCTCTGCAAAATGAACCCGCCTCTGACATCCCCGCTATACTTTCCGCCAAACAGCTTAAAACTATGATCCCTCGTGTTAACAATTTCTGCCCTGGAAAAAGTCTCTGGCTATCAACTCCACCTATGCCTCTCATTATCTTGTACACCTCAATTAGGTCCTCTCTCTTCCTTCTTTTTTCCAATGAAAACAGTCTGAGCTCAGTCAACCTCTCTTTGTAAGATAAGCCCTCCATTCCAGGCAGCACTCTGGTAAACCTCCTCTGAACCCTCTCCAAAGCATCCACATCTTTCCTATAATAGGGCAACCAGAACTGAACACAGTATTCCAAGTGCAGTCTAACCAAAGTTTTATAGAGCTGCAACAAGATCTCACGGCTCTTAAATTCAATCCCCCTGTTAATGAAAGCCAAAACACCATATGCTTTCTTAACAACCCTGTCCACTTGGGTGGCCATTTTCAGGGATTTATGTACCTGCACACCAAGATCCCACTGTTCGTCCACACTGCCAAGAATCCTATCCTTAATCCTGTACTCAACTTTCAAGTTCGACCTTCCAAAATGCACTAATTCGCATTTATCCAGGTTGAACTCCATCTGCCACCTCTCAGCCCATCTCTGAATTCTGTCAATGTCCCGCTGCAGCCTACAACAGTCTTCTATACTGTCAACGACACCTCCAACCTTTGTGTCGTCTGCAAACTTGCTAATCCATCCTTCAATCTCCTCATCCAAGTCATTAATAAAAATTACAGAGAGTAGAGGCCCAAGAACAGAGCCCTGTGGAACACTGCACACCTCCAGGTAGAATACTTTCCTTGCACTACCAGCCAATTCTGTATCCAGACAGCTAAATTTCCCTGTATCCCATTTCTCCTGACCTTCTGAACGAGCCTACCATGGGAAACCTTATCAAATGCCTTACTGAAGTCCATATACACCACATCTACCACTCAACCCTCATCAACTTGTCTAGTAACATCCTCAAAGAACTCAATAAATTTTTTGAGGCATGACCTGCCCTCACAAAGCCGTGCTGGCTGCATTTAATCAAGCCATGCTTTTCCAGATGGTCATAAATCCTATCCCTTTCTAACAGCTCGCAGACGTGAGACTGACTGGTCTGTAATTGCTGGGAATTTCTCTGTTTCCCTTCTTGAAGAGAGGAATTACATTTGCCTCTCTGCAGTCCTCAGGTATGACTCCTGTGGAGAGCAAAGATGCAAAGATCTTTGCAAGCGGTGAAGCAATCACATTTCTCGCTTCCCAAAGCAGCCGAGGACAAATCTGGTCTGGCCCTGGTGACTTGTCAATCTTAATGTTTGTCAAAATTTGCAGCACATCAGCTTCCTTGATCTCTATCTGTTCCAGCATGCTTACCTGCTCCTCAATGATTTCATACACTACAAGGTCCTTTTCTTGAGTAAAGACAGAAGCATAAAAGTCATTTAGGGCCTCCCCTACCTCCTCAGACTCTATACACAAGTTCCCTACGCTATCCCTGATCGGCCCTACTCTTTCTTTGATAATTCTCTTATTCCTCACATTCATGTAAAATGCCTTTGGATTCTCCCTAATCCTTCCTGCCAAGCCTTTCTCGTGCCCACTCCTGGCTCTCCTCAGACCATTTTTGAGCTCCTTCCTCGCCTGCTTGTAATCCTCTAGAGGTAAAAATCAACGAGGCTTTTGCCCGAAACGTCGATTTCGAAGCTCCTTGGATGCTGCCTGAACTGCTGTGCTCTTCCAGCATCACTAATCCAGAATGTAATCCTCTAGAGCTGAGCAAGACCCTTACTTCCTCCATCTTATGGAAGCTGCCTTCTTTCTTTTGATGAGAAGCGCCTCCGCTCTCGTCATCCAAGGTTCCTTTATCTTAGCCCTTCTTGCCTGTCTCAGAGGAACACATCCATGCATCACTTGCAACAACTGTTCCTTAAACAGTCTCCACATGTCTATAATGCCCTTTCCATGGGACAATTGCTCCCAGTCCATGCTCCCCAACTCATGCCTGATAGCATCATAGTTTCCATTTCCCCAATTAGATATCCTCCCATTGTGCCTGCTTCTCTTCTTCTCCACAGCTATGTAGAATGTGAGGCAGTTGTGGTCACTATCACCAAAATGCTCTCCCACCGCAAGATCTGACACCTGCCCCAGCTCATTGCCGTGCACCAAATCCAAAATGGCCTCCCCCTTGTCAGGCCTGTCAATGTACCGAGTTAGGAAACCCTCCTGAACACACCTTACAAAAACAACAACTTCCAAACCATCTGCTCAAAGGAGGTTCCAATCAATATTGGGAAAGTTAAAGTCACCATTACAACAACCCTACTACATTCACACTTTTCCAAAACCTGCTGACCTATGCTTTCTTCAATCTCCCTGCTGCTATTGGGGGGCCTGTAGTAAATCCCTAATGAGGTGACTGCTCCCTTACTGTTCCTAACTTCCACCCATACTGACTCAGTAGGCAGACCCTCCTCGACAATGGTAACTTCTGTAGCTGTGATACCCTCTCTGGTTAGCAGTGCTACACCCCCTCCTCTTTTCCCCCCCTCCCTATTCTTTTTAAATGTTCTAAACCCTGGAACTTCCAGCAACCATTCCTGCCCCTGAGAAACCCACATCTCTGTTATGGCCACAATATCATAGCACCAGGTACTGATCCATGCTCTAAGCTCATCACTTTTGTTCCTGATACTCCTTGCATTAAAGCAAACATACTTTAATCAATCCCTTGTTTCTTTCCCAGGAAATCCCTTCCCACTGGCTGCGCTACCTCTTGCTATTGCCTCATCTCCATCAACTCTCACCACCGGTATATAGCTCAGGTTCCCACCCCCCCTGCCATACTAGTTTAAACCCTCCTGAACCACTCGAGCAAACCTTCCACCCAGGACATTGGTCCCCTTCCAGCTCAGGTGCAACCCGTCCTACATTCACAGGTCCCACCTTCCCCAGAAGGCATCCCAATTATCTACATATCTGAAGCCCTCCCTCCTAAACGAGCTGCGAAGCCATGGGTTAAGCTGTGCCAGCTTCCTGTTCCTCATCTCTCCAACTTGTGGCACCGGTAGTAAACCTGAGAACACTACTCTGTTCGTCCTGCTCTGCAGCTTCCACCCTAACTCCCTGAAATCACTTTTTATATCCTCAATCCTTTTCCTGGCTATATCATTGGTGCCAATATATAACACGATTTCTGGTTGTTCGCCCTCCCCTTTCAGAATTTTATACACCCGATCGGAGACATCCCGGACCCTGGCACCAAAGAGGCAACATACCTTCCGGGAATCCCGATCCTGACCACACAATCTCCTGTCAATTCTCCTAACAATCAAGTCTCCTACCACGAGCACTTTCCTATTCTGCCCCCCTTCCCTTCTGGGCCACAGTGTCAGGCTCAGTGCCAGAGCACTGACCACTATGGCTTTCCTCTGGTCGGTCACCCCCCCAGCAGTATCCAAAATGATATACTTATTGCTGAGGGGAATGTCCACAGGGGATCTCTGCACTGTCTGTCTGTCCCCTTTCCTCCCCCTGACTGTAACCCATCTATCCTTATCCTGAGACTCAGGAGTGACCAACTGCCGGTAACTCCTCTCAATTCCCCCCCTCAGCCTCCCGAATGATCCGCAGTTCATCCAGCTCCAGCTCCAATTCCCGAACACAATTTTCAATGAGCTGGAGTTGGGTGCACTTCCCACAGATGGAGCCAGCGGAGACATGTGTCATGTCTCTCACCTGCCACGTTCTGCAGGAGGAGCAAGCCGCCTTGCTAATATATATGGTCACTTACTTTCCTTCCCGACAGCCCCTCTGATCTGGGTCACTTCCCCCGCTGCTCCCACACCTACTGTGGAGGATAAACACCGCTGGTGACTCCCGTTAAGTAATGTTAAACATCCCCTTTAACTTAGCTGGAGCCTTCCTGGTTTGCCTTACCTCCGCTGCTGCTCTCACTCTAAAAGGTTGCTGGTGTCGAAGGGTAAGTACTTATACTCACTCCTTTCCTTTGAGAGAAGTTCTGGGATTTACATCATAATGAGCCTAAAACCGTAACCCATTCTAAAATGTGAAAGACTTAACACCAATCTCGGTTTGATCAATCTATCGTTTCAGTTGCATGACACTGTGATCTTTTGCTATAAATTCTGTGCCTTCTGATCCTGCTCCACAGCTCCCTGATGAAGGAGCAGCGCTCCGGAAGCTCGTACTTCCAAATAAACCTGTTGGACTCTAACCTGGTGTTGTGTGATTTTTAACTTTGTCCCATGTAAGACACTTCCCGTTTGCTGAGCTGGGCTTTCTTTGGTTTTATTTTTAATCCAGAAGCTCCAATGGTTTTTAACGTTTTCAGTTCTGTCTTGTAGTGGTTTCCCTCAGTACTAGAAGCAATCAGCATCTCGTCAACCTGTTATAATCTTACACACTCTGTTTTGGGACCTTTTGCGATTACATCAGCCATTGCAGAGCTAATGAAGAGCCCTTGTGGTCCTCTTGTCCAGGTGTACTGTCAGTCACCTGTGGGAAAGGGAAATGTATATTGGTGTTTGGGGTCGAGAGGCAGAGTCCAGAACCCGTTTGCTATGTCTAGGATTATAAAGGGCTTGGTTTCTGACCCTATATTGTTTATTATAGTGTTGGGATCTGCATCACCAGTCCCCAGTTTATCTGCATATTTCTTTAGACTGCGAGAGTCAGTCATTATTCTGTATGATCCTTCAGGTTTCTTCACTGGCCAATTTTGGGAGTTTGTGGTGCATCCCTCAACACGTAGTCCTGGACCTTGGAATGTGCCACTCTGCAACACTCAATCCGGGTCAACTCCTTCAGCTGGAAGATCAACAGGTTTCGGACCGCCCAGAGAGCATCCTTCACCGAGTTGATGATCCTCCAGGCACAGTTGATGTTCGTCTCGGTGTGCGTCCCAGGGAACAGACCGTAGAGCACGGAGTCCCGCGTCACAGCACTGCTCGGGACGAACCTCGACAAACACCAATGCATTCCTCTCCAGACTTCTTCTGCGTAGGCACATCCCAGAAGGAGGTGTGTAACAGTCTCGTTCCCCCCCGCAGCCGCTTCGAGGGCAGCGTGCGGTGTTGCTGAGAGTCCAGGCGTGCATAAAGGATCTCACAGGCAGAGCCCTTCTCACCACCAGCCAAGCCACGTCTTGGTGCTTGTTGGAAAGTTCTGGCGATGAGGCATTCTGCCAAATGGCTTTGACAGTCTGCTCAGGGAACCGCTCGATAGGATCCGCCCTCTCCTTTTCCCGAAGGGTCTCAAGGACACTACGTGCTGACCACTTCCTGATGGACTTGTGGTCAAAGGTGTTTTTCTTCATAAACTTCTCCACGAAGGACAGGTGATACGGAACGGTCCAACTACTCGGAGCGTTCCGCAGCAGCGATGCCAGGCCCATCCTTCGCAAGACCGGGGACAGGTAGAATCTCAGTACGTAGTGACACTTGGTGTTTGCGTACCGGGGATCCACGCACAGCTTGATGCAGCCACACACAAAGGTGGCCATCAGGGTGAGGGTGGCATTGGGTGTATTATTTCCCCCGTTGCCCAGATCTTTGTACAGCGAGTCCCTTCGGACCCGGTCCATCTTTGAACTCCATATAAACTGGAAGATGGCCCGGGTGACTGCAGCGGCACAGGTTCTGGGAATAGGCCAGACCTGTGCCACGTACAACAGCAATGACAGTGCCTCACACCTGATGACCAGGTTTTTTCCTGCAATGGAGAGTGACCGTAGCTTCCATCTGCCCAGTTTCTGCCTCACTTTGCTGACACGCTCCTTCCAAGACTTGGTGCACGACCCACTCCCCCCGAACCAAATACCCAGCACCTTCAGGTGGTCGGTCCTGACGGTGAAGGGGATTGAGGATTGGTCGGCCCAGTTCCCAAAGAGCATGGCCTCACTCTTGCCTCGGTTTTCCTTGGCCCCCGAGGCCCGTTCGAACTGGTCACATATGCACATGAGTCTGTGCACGGACAGCGGATCCGAGCAGAAAACAGCAACGTCATCCATGTACAGGGAGGCCTTAACCTGCAGGCCCCCGCTGCCAGGAAAAGTTCCCCCTCTCAGGCTCGCATCCTTCCTGATGGACTCGGCAAATGGCTCTATGCAGCGCACAAACAAGGCAGGAGAGAGAGGACAGCCCTGCTTGACTCAGATCTGACTGGGAAGTTATCTGATTCCCACCCATTGATTGAGTCTGCACTGACAATGTTGGTGTTGAGCAGATTCCCTCCCCAAAGCCCATTTTACCCAGCAATAATACCACTCAGCCATTGTGTGCTAGCTCCTTCCTAGCCCAATTGAGTACTCTCTTAACTTGTGTTAATTTCTTAATATTTTTATCCTCCAGTCTCTATTTACAGGTCCCTTCACCCAGTAGCAATAAAATAACATCATCTATGGATTCAAAATTCCTAAAGGAAGTATCCATCCATTCCATGAGAAGTAGAATGGGTTAATTAGTTTTCAACGATGCAAAAAGGGGAGGGGGGCACAATCTCTTGCAGGTAATTAAATCATCCGTCATTCCTCCTCCTCCAAAATAAATGTTATACTTTAGGAAAAAAAACACCTCCTTTGTTAAATTTGCCTTTCCTAATTATTTTATCAGCTTTATCAGATTTTAGAACAGACCATCAGAATTTTGATCAAAGAGAATTGTATTTCCAAGATTCCACATTTCATATATTTTTTTAATTGTCTCACACCAAAGTACCTTTACAATGAGCAAATCTTATCATCTGGAATTAAAGATTCACTCATGTGTTAGAACAGTGTTTGGAAGTTCATTCTGGCAAGAAACTGCAATCCCAAATATTGGTAATTTCTGGAATGAAAATTTTACCCAAGTCCAAACACAGCACGGAGCCAATTCCAAAAGCTTTTACCAAGCCTGATGAACCAACTTCTTAAATCAACATTTTGTCGCAGACTTCTGCCATGCACAACCACTGATAGTTTCTTAAATGGACATTATATTAACCAGACTGGCTCACATATGGCACATATCACACTTCTAAATCACCCAACATTTCCAAAATACAAACTAACTTCAACATATCCCCAGATCTAAAGTTCCAAGAAACAAAAACACACAAATTGCACAAGAAAACATTTTGCAAACAACACTCGTGCATTCAAACCAAACCACAAAGAGTTAACCCTTCTCCAAGGTTCAGTGAACCAGCCCGGTGCAGAAATTCAGTCTTCCTCTGTCACTTTTTCAGTTATGAACACTGCAGCTATTTCAGCTTAATTCTGTTCCTCTTTTGTATTCTGCTTGAACAGACCCACAAAGCTGATTAACTCATTGGTCGATTTCTCTTTCTTTGACCCAGCCACCAAGCTTCCTGTTCTGATTCAGTTCCCTCCCTATTCCAACTGTCCTCTATCATATCTTTAATTTAGGTTTTATTTTTCTCAAACACAGACTGGTCTGGAACCCAGTGGGTTTTTCTTTTCAGTTCTGTTCTGCCATTGTCCTCGACTCTATGTCGGGCTGTGTCTGATTCCATTTGGAGTCATAGAGTCATAGAGATGTACAGCAGAGAAACAGACCCTTCGGTCCAACCCGTCCATGCTGACCAGATATCCCAACCCAATCTAGTCCCACCTGCCAGCACCTGGCCCATATCCCTCCAAACCCTTCCTATTCATACACTCATCCAAATGCCTCTTAAATGTTGCAATTTTACCAGCCTCCACCGTTTCCTCTGGCAGCTCATTCCATACATGTACCACCCTCTGTATGAAAAAGTTGCCCCTTAGATCTCTTTCATATCATTCCCCTCTCACCCTAAACCTACACTCTCTGGTTCTGGACTCCCCGACCCCAGGGAAAAGACTTTGTCTATTTATCCTATCCATGTCCCTCATAATTTTGTAAACTTCGATAAGGTCACCCTCAACCTCTGATGCTCCAGGGAAAACAGCCCCAGCCTGTTCAGCCTCTCTCTATAGCTCAAATCCTTCAATCCTGGCAACATCCTTATAAATCTTTTCTGAACCCTTTCAAGTTTCACAACATCCTTCAAATACGAAGGAGACCAGAATTGCATGCAATATTCCAACAGTGGCTGAACCAATGTCCTGTACAGCCGCAACATGACCTCCCAACTCCTGTACTCAATACTCTGACCAATAAAGGAAAGCATACCAAACGCTCATTCACTATCCTATCTACCTGCGACTCCACTTTCAAGGAGCAATGACAAGGAGACTCCAAGGTCTCTTTGTTCAGCAGCACTCCCTAGGACCTTATCATTAAGTGTAGAAGTCCTGCAAAAATTTTCTGTCGCAAAATGCAGCACCTCACATTTATCTGAATTAAACTCCATCTGCCACTTCTCAGCCCATTGGCCCATCTGGTCAAGATCCTGTTATAATCTGAGGTAACCTTCTTCACTGTCCACTACACCTCCAGTATTGGTGTCATCTGCAAACTTACTAACTGTACCTCTTATGTTCGCATCCAAATCATTGATGTTAATGACAAAAAGTAGTGGACCCAGCACCGATCCTTGTGGCACTCCACTGGTCACAGGCCTCCAGTCTGAAAAACAACCCTCCACCACCACCCTCTGACTTCTACCTTTGAGTCAGTTCTGTATCCAAATGGCGAGTTCTCCCTGTATTCCATGAGATCTAACCTTGCTAATCAGTCTCCCATGGGGAACTTTGTCGAACACATAACTGAAGTCCATATAGATTACATCTACTGCTCTGCCCTCATCAATCTTCTTTGTTACTTCTTCATGCTTTAGGGTCTCCCTTGCTCTCTTTGTTTTCACATTGTCCCTTGCTGAAGACTCTTGGTCTCTCTTTATCTTGCATTCTCTCACCAAGTCTCTTGGTGTCTCTTTGTCTCACGCTGTCGCGTGCCGGGCACCCCCAGTCCACCCCGACCTGTAATTCTGTCTCCACCTGCTCACTCCAATTAAACTTTTTTTTTGCCCTGGCTTTTCACGCACCAAGTGCCTTATATTCTAAGAGGGGTGGTACATAAAATTTTGCTCACCCACATCTCGGCTTCAAGCTGAGATTCCTCATTGTATCGTCAATCTGTAGGAGCGAGAACCCAGACTGGAGACAAAGAGTCAGGAGACAGACAGGAATCAGGGACGTGGCTGACTTTTATTCAATCAGAAACTGGTGAATGCATGGAGAGGGCCAAAGGATCATCCCCGAATCTGTCTTCAACATGAGAACACAATCGATCCCTGAACCTGCAGCTCAGGCTGGAAGAGAGATCAATGACACACTCTGATTTTTGCAGTCAAAAACAGTCTTTTCATACAATGTGTTTCTACAATGATCATACCCAAAATAGTTGCTGTGCCCTCCTTTTCCCCTCCATCGGACCATTCGTGTAAAACACATGATCAATGATGGGCATTCCTATAGATAATCCTGGGTTTCTTTTGTCTTTTAACAATCATTGTTTTCTCTAGGCTTGGGATTTTTCAATGTTGTATTCCAAACTTAATAGCTGTTCTCTTTTGGTCATGTCCCAGGTTTGTTTAGCTCTGAGAACTCCTTGAATTCTATTGTTCATTGTATTTGCGATCTCTATCAAATTTTATTCTTCTTTTTCAATAAAATACAGTTGATTCTGTTATAAAATTTGCAATATTCAAATGTTGTCCTTCCTCCTCCTGGTAACACTCTTTCGCGAATGAGACAAGATATGCCAAGCATTTCCTCAATGTTTTCTCTCAGTGTCTTTATTATAAAGTTTTATAATTCTGTTTAAACACACCCAGCACAGGGTTGGATACAGAGTCATGTTCCTTCTACTTTTTAAACCTGAAAATAACCTGAAGGAAAGCACCCTTGACATTATCTCCATCAAACACTCCCAGGGCAGGTACATCACAAGGTCTGATACAGAATGAGGCAATCCCTACTCTTTCAAAACTGAAAGGAAATGGAAAATAAAGATCCCTTATAAATGTCCCCATCTAACAATCCCAGGACAGGAAGAGCACAAGATCAGATAAAGAGTTTCCCTCCTTCTCTCTGGTAACCCAGATCCCCCTGTATTGCTGAAGGGACAGTGACTGGGGACACAGATGGAGGCTGCTATCCTGGACTGTCCGTCCTGAGCACACATTGTGGGGATAAGGGGTGAGCCAGGGTCACAGATCCCTGCTGAGTTAATCACTAATCCGGGTGGAGAAAGATACAAATTCAGTGAGTCTGGTTTGACTTTAAAACCAAGCACAGGTCTTAATAGAACAAAGAAATCAGTTGTGGATGCTGAAGCCTGTGTGTGGTTTGCATGTTATTTCTTTAATTTCTATACTTTCCTTCTCAGACCCCAGACGCTTTGGGCTGTATCTTGTGTCTTTTTGGTAAGTCCAAGCAGCACTAAGTTTTTTTGAGCATTGTTACCTGGCTCTCTCTCATTCCAGGAGAAAAACAGCCTGCAAAGGGGCAGAAAGAGTCTGGACGGAGAGTGTGCTGCTGATTATTCGGTTCCTCATCCCTTATATGGAGACCATCCGAGCAGGGCCAGGACAGATCGGAGGCTGCACTCGGCTGAGTGCACCAGGGGCCCCTGAGAAAGGCTGTCTCCCTGACTTAACTGTGGATGGCTGACAACTGTAAGAAGCTTCCTGTGTCTGTGCAAAATGCTAAATGTGACAGGTGGGAGGGTACTATCTCCACCACAATGACATTATATTGATAATTTTAAAACAACGAGTATAAAGAGACATTGCAATACCCACATCGATATGTCTAGCTCCCCCCCCCACCCCGCCCCCCATACTCCTTGAGATGCCCTCGCCGATCATCATTCTTGTCCCAACCTCCACAGGTCCCTCTGCCTTTCCCCACCAGGCCTCAACTCCCCCATCCCTTTCAGGAACGATTCCACCACTGTGCCTCCTGAACAATCAATGGACTGGTCCCCAGGACCGTATTCATCCCAAATCTCTGAGTGACTTTGACTGACAGCCCCTGGAACATGACTGGTCAGACCCCTGACCACTCCCAGACTAACAACACGAGGTTCTCCTGACTGAAGCTGCTGGCCCCACAGCACTGACTGTCGCCCTCTCCCTGAACTGCAGGCAGACAGATTTGCTGATGGTGCCTGGCCTGAGCAGTTGACCCCTTCATTTAACTGGCCTGAGGTCCAGCCCCCACCCAGTTTCTGACAAGGCCATCGAGTTGAATAGACATGCAGTGTGTTTGCTTGTGTGGGCAGCTGGCACATGCTGCAGGTGTTAGACTGAAGGGTGCAGCATCTGTGGAGAGAAAGCAGAGTTAATGTTTCAGGGCCAGTGATCATTGTTCAGAACTGATTACAGCTGGGAAAAGGTTGGTATGTCTGTCAAAGAAGGGCTGGAGGGAAGGAGAAGGAGTAAATGACAGCTGAAGATAGAACCCAGAGAGAGAGAGAGAGAGAGTGAGAGAGAGAGAGAGAGAGAGAGAGAGAAAGCTGGACAGACAAAGGGAATGGTAAAGGTCAGCCTGGAAGAATAAACAGCTGCTAATGGGGACCACTAGTGACTGACCATGGATTATTTGTGGACGTAGTCTATCTGCAAACAAGGCTTGGTGATTAAAGCCCGAGATGGAGCCTGGTCCAATCAAGGAGCTGCGTGCCTGTCCCTCTGCCTGCAGTAACCTTTCAATGTTAATTGCCCTCAATATGGATCTGTGCTTCCAAAGTGACCCGTCAATGTATCGGAGAGCTGCTGTGAAGATGGAGAGGGGTTGGTAAATGTTGGGATGCCAATGTCTGTGGATGATGGGTGTGTGTGTGGATGATTCCTGTGGATCATTCCCTGAGACGCTGTTTGGTGCTGAGCAGCGTGGAGACTCCTCACAGCCAGCGGTGAGCTGAAGTCTCCAGGTACCTGCTCTGTCCTCCTCCATGTTGAGGATTCAGGGTCTAGATTAGAGTGGTGCTGGAAAAGCACAGCAGTTCAGGCAGCATCCGAGGAGCAGTAAAATTGAGGTTTCGGGCAAAAGCCCTTCATCAGGAATACAGGCAGAGAGCCTGATTTTACCTGAGGATTCACCATGGAGAAAGTGAGGGCTGCAGATGCTGGAGACCAGAGCTGAAAAATGTGTTGCTAGAAAAGCGCAGCAGGTCGGGCAGCATCAAAGGAGCAGGAGAATCGATGTTTCGGCAATAAGCCCTTCTAGCTTGTTCGGCATGTTTGGTAAGACAGGAAGCTGAATGTTAGTCAGTACGGTTCGGGCAGTAATAAGACATTTAAAAAGTTATAATGCCCCTTAATTCCTAATTTGCTGCTGCCCAGTGAGAGACCTGCCTCACTGCTCAGCAAATCCATAAAAGATGCAGCGAGATGCTCCCGATACTGAGATAGACCTCAGCGCACTTCTCATCTGATTCCACCACAAATTTGATCTTGGCTCATCATTCAGGCCCCTGTAAGATTCCACTCATAATCTCAGCAGCATTAGCTGTGACAACAGGGGTAGGCCCACATGAACCAGTGGTGACTATTCAAAGTTCTCCCTGGTGACCTGCTCAATGTCTATCCATGAATCAATGTCATAGAGTCACAGAGATGTACAGCATGGAAACAGACCCTTTGGTCCAACCCGTCCATGCTGACTAGATATCCCAACTCACTCTAATCCCACCTGCCAGCACCCGAACCATATCCCTCCAAACCCTTCCTATTCATATACCCATCCTAATGCCTCTTAAATGTTGCAGTTGTACCAGCCTTCACCACTTCCTCTGGCAGCTCATTCCAGACACGTACCACCCTCTGTGTGAAAAAGTTTCCCATTAGGTCTCTTTTATATCTTTCCCCTCTCACCCTGAAACTATGCCCTCTCGTTCTGGACTCCCCGACCCCAGGGAAAAGACTTTGTCTATTTATCCTATCCAAGCTCCTTATAATTTTGTAAACCTCTGTAAGGTCACCCCTCAGCCTCCGACATTCCAGGGAAAACAGCCCCAGCCTGTTCAGTCTGTCCCTGTAGCTCAAATCTTCCAATCGTGGCAACATCCTTGTCAATCTTTTCTGAACCCTTTCAAGTTTCACAACATCTTTCTGATAGGAAGGTAACCAGAATTGCACGCTATATTCCAACAGTGGTAACACCAATGTCCTATACAGCTGCAACATGACCTCCCAACTCCAATACTCAATGATCTGCCCAGTAAATGAAAGCATACCAAACACCTTCTTCACTATCCTATCTACCTCTGACTCCACTTTCAAGGAGCTGTGAACCTGGACTCTAAGGTCTTTTTGTTCAGCAACACTCCCCAGGACCTTACCATTCAGTGCATAACTCCTGCTTTCCCAAAATGCAGCACCTCGCATTTATTTGAATTAAACTCCATCTGCCACTTCTCAGCCCATTGGCCCATTTGGTCCAGATCCTGTTGTAATCTGAGGTCACCTTCTTCGCTGTCCTCTACACCCCCAATTTTGGAGTCATCTGCAAACTTACTAACTGTACCTCTTATGCTCACATCCAAATCATTTATGTAAATGACAAAAAGTAGAGGACCCAGCACCGATCCTTATGACACTCCACCTGTCACAGGCCTCCAGTCTGAAAAACAACCTTCCATCACCACCCTCTGTCTTCTACCTTTGAGCCAGTTCTATATCCAATTGAGTATCTCTCCCTGTCTTCCTTGAGATCTAACCTTGCTCACCAGTCTCCCATGGGGAACCTTGTCGAACGCCTTACTGAAGTCCATATAGATCACATCTACCGCTCTGCCCTCATCAATCCTCTTTGTTACTTATTCAAAAAGCTCAATCAAGTTTGTGAGACATGATTTCCCACGCACAAAACCATGTTGACTATCCCGAATCAGTCTTTGCCTTTCCAAATACATGTACATCCTGTCCCTCAGGATTCCCTCCAAGAACGTGCCCACCACTGAGGTCAACCTCACTGGTCTATAGTTCCCTGGCTTGTCTTTACCGCCCTTCTTAAACAGTGGCACCATGTTTGCCAATCTCCAGTCTTCCGGCCCCTCACCTGTGACTATCAATGATGCAAATATCTCAGCAAGAGGCCCAGCAATCACTTCTCTAGCTTCCCACAGAGTTCTAGAGTACACCTGATAATGTCCTGGGGAGTTATCCACCTTTATGCATTTTCAAGACATCCAGCACTTCCTCCTCTGTAATCTGGACATTTTGCAATGTGTCACCATCTATTTCCCTACATTCTATATCTTCCATGTCCTTTTTCACAGTAAATACTGCTGCAAAATACTCAATTAGTATCTCCCCTTTTTTCTGCGGCTCCACACAAAGGCCGCCTTGCTGATCTTTGAGGGGCCCTGTTCTCTCCCTCGTTACCCTTTTGTCAATAAAACTAATAACTGGTTGTTTGCATATTGCTGTTTGTTGAGAAATGAAAACAGAAGAAAGAGACTGAAAGGAATAAATGTTTTTTTAAACTTAAATTGGAAGTTTACAAATTGTCTGGAACAATTTAAAATCTGCAAAATAAGACTCAGTGATTTTAATTCCTGCCTTTCTAGGTCAGAGGGATTGAGGATCAACCTCATTAACATGATATAAATGTGAATGTTTCCATTTCTTCATGTTCCCTGAGTGATCCAGAAAACCATTATTAAAAACACCCTCCACACAGCTGGATATCCAGCACAATCTTCTCAAGGAATAAGCAATAAAAGCTGACCCACATCAAGGGAAAGACATTGATAGAGATACAGAAAATGTATAAAGAACGTATCGATATACCACACACATGCGTCAATCCTATATTACATATGGGATCGTTACACCTCACTGAGGTAGCAGTTTGGAAATCAAGCCTCACTCTTCCTGGGATCATCCAAAATGGTGAAGTTTTTTTAGAAGTTCACAAAATTCTCCAATTTACTTGGAGTTTTCGATCCAAGTTGAAGTGCTCTCCGACTGGAAGGGAACACTCCTGCCAGTCAGAGAACACTTCTGCATCTTACAATCTTGTACTCCACAGTCATCTGACGAAGGTGCAGTGCTCCGAAAACAAGTGCTTCCAAATAACGTTGGGCTATAACCTGGTGCTGTGTGTTTTTTAACTTTTTCCACCCCAGCCCAACACTGGTACATCCAAATCATGGTTCAAGAAGGCAGCCCATCGCCATCTTCTCAAGAGATCAACAAGGAATGGGCAATGAATGCTGGCCAGACAGTGATATGCATGTTTCATGAATGAATAAAAACAATTGCCCTGCCCCGTACCTTAAATTAATGCCCCATGGTCACTGAACACTCCATCACGGGGAAACCATTTTCAATTCAACTGTATTTATGTCCCTCATAATTTTACGCATCTCAATCATGTCTCCTCTCAATCTCCTCCTCCCTGGAGAAAACAATCTATCCGAATTCTCTTCAGAATTGAAACTCTCCAGCCCAGGTAACATCCTGGCAAATCTGCTCTGTGCCATTTCCAGATCCCTCCCATAATGTGGATTCCTGAACTTCACACAATTCTTTAGCTGTGACCTAATCAATTTTTCACCCAGTTCCAACATAACCTCACTGCTCTGAATTAAGCTCTATGCTTCAACTAATAAAGGGAAGTATCCCATAGGGTTTTTTATCCATGTTATCCACCTGTCCCGATACATTAAGGGACTGGTGTACATGCACACCAAGGTCGCTCTGATCCTTGGTGTTTCCCAGGGTCCTATTGCTCATTATATCTTCCCTTCCCTTTTCCGTCCCAAGTGTATCACCTCACACTTATCCATGTTGGATACTGTTTGCTCCTGATCAGTCTATCTGACCAGCCCGTATAGATCCTCTTGTTGTCTAAGGCGATCTCCTCAATATTTACCACCACAATGTTTTTTAGATGTTTTTTAGATTAGATTACTGTGGAAACAGGCCCTTCGGCCCAACAAGTCCACACCACCCCGCCGAAACGCAACCCACCCATACCCCTACTTCTACCCCTTACCTAACACTACGGGAAATTAGCATGGCCAATTCACCTGACCTGCACATCTTTGGACTGTGGGAGGAAACCGGAGCACCCGGAGGAAAACCACGCATACACATGCAAACTCCACACAGTCAGTCACCTGAGGCGGGAATTGAACCCGGGTCTCTGGCGCTGTGAGACAGCAGTGCTAACCACTGTGGCACCGTGCCACCCACTATTTGTTTATCATCTGGGACCATATTGATCAACCCCTCTTCATTCAAGTCTAAATCATTTACGACGAACCGCAAATAGCAAGGGACCCAACAGTGACCCCTGTGGGATCCCACCGGACACACACTTCCAGTCACAAAAGTGCCCCTCGACTATCACCCTCTGTTTCCTGCCAGTCAGCAAGTTATTCATCCAATTTACCCGAAATTTCCTTGGATCCCATGGCCTCTCACCTTTGCTGTAATTCTCCCATGTGGAACCTGATCAAAAGTCTTGCCGAAGTACAAGAAGACACAAGAACAAAAGGAATAGGAGCAGGAGAGGGTTATCTGACCCCCCGAGCCTGGTTCATCATTCAATAAGATCATGGCTGATCCTTTCATGGACTCAGCTTCATTTATTGCACACTCACCATAACCTTTAATTCCTTTACTGTTCAAAAATCTATCTGTCTTTGCATTCAAAAGACAACATCAAATTCATTCTCCTCATCTACATACCTGGTCACCTCTTCCAAAAAATTCAGGGAAGTTGTTAAGACATGACTTCTCCTGAACAAATCCATGTTCATGATTGATCCCTGTCTCTCCAAATGCAGATCCATTCCGTCCCTCAGAATTACTTCGAACAGTTTCCACCCCACTGAGTATAGACTGAGAGAAAGTGAGGACTGCACATGCTGGAGAGTCAGAGTTTAACAGTGTGGCACTGGAAAAGCACAGCAGCTCAGGCAACATCTGAGGAGCAGGAGGGTCAACGTTTTAGACATAAGTCCTTCATCAGCCTGACCTGCCACACGTTTTGACACAGAGTTTAGACTGACTAGCCTGAAGTATCCTGGTTTATCCCTTGCTCTCTTCTTGAACAATGGTACCAGACTGGCTGTCCTCCTGTCGTCCAGCACCTCTCCTGCAGCCGGAGAGGAATGGATAATTATTTAGTATTAATTATTTATTATTAATTATTATTAATTATTAATTATTATATATTATTAATTATTTCCAAAGCCCCTGGGCGGCTTGGAAGGGAACTTGGAGCTGGTGGTGATCCCATGTAACTGCAGTAACGAACAGGAATGCAGTGACTGCATCCTCACGGTCAGGAAACTGAACAGTGTTTGGGCACATTCCCTGTTCTTCCAAGACACAAACTTCAAAAGCTTTTGCCTCTGTATTTTTGAATCATTTCATTGTTTGTGTGTGTTCTGAATTCAGCCAAAGTCTCAGTTTTAATCACTTTGCACTCCCACCTCACCAACGTTCAGACACGACATGATGTTGATCTCTTCTTCCGTTGCCTTTGCCTCTGTGCCCATTTCTTTGGACAGGAGTCCTCTGTCCTCAGCCTGAGCTACAAATCTTCCAAACTCACTAACCCCTTACAGCAGATGAAGCACTCTATTTTTATATTGTTAAAAATCACACAACCCCAGGTTATAGTCCAACAGGTTGAATTGGAAGAACACTAGCTTTCGGAGCGATGCTCCTTCATCAGGTGATTAAGAGCGTCGCTCCGAAAGCTAGTGTGCTTCCAATTAAACCTGTTGGACTATAACCTGGTGTTGTGTGATTTTTAACTTTGTACACCCCAGTCCAACACCGGCATCTCCACATCATTATTTTTATATTGGTAGGCAACTAATTCATTACTGCAAGGTGTCACAGACAATGTGATAATGTTGCCATAATCTGGTGAAAGGATTGAACAGGAGAGTTGGATTCGCCTGTATTGATCACAGAGTACAGACATTGGGCAGGGCAGACACACTAAACACAGGGAAAAGTAGAGAATTATTCAAATAAGAAGGACTGCAGAATTCTGAGGTGTGGTGGGAGATAGATCACAAAAGTTTAGTCAACAGATGCACCATTGTAATCAGAGTCAAGAGTCTGATGCTGGAAAAGCACAGCAGGTCAGGCAGCATCCGAGGAGCAGGAGAATCAAGTCCTGCAGTCCTTACTTGCACCATGTCATCAGGGAGGTTAACAGCATTCTATCCTAGAATAAAGGAGGAATTGGATATAAGTGTATCAATGTTTTGTTTCAGTTATACAGAGTATTTCTGTGACCATATCTCAAATGCTGTACATAATGAAGGATATTGGTGCTGGCTCAAAGGAGGTTTCTGAGATTGAGAAGCAGGTTGTCTCATGAGGAGAGGGAGGACAGGCTGGGTTTGTTTCCACTGGAGTTTAGAATAATGAGGGACTGTGAGAATGTAAACTTCAAACTTTAATAACGGTTCAGGGGTTGAAAGAATAAACAATGACTCTCTCTGGAATAAACTGGTCCTGAGATGAAAGAGACAAGGAGGAACTGTTATCAAGGAGTTAAAAGCAACATGATAATTATCCATCCCCAGGAAGAAAGAGTCAAAGCAACATCAACATGTTGTTCCTGGAGACAGGAGATAGTTAACACCAAATGTATCAAGGAACAAGGAAGCTACTCCTGATAAGAAGGCAAGTTACAGACTTGATCACTCATGGATTTTGTGGATGAAAGGATCTAACGGATACTCAATAATGTCACATCAGAAACTCCACATGAAGTAATATCCTGTAAGAATTCATCTTCAGAATTTTTCAGTAAGAGAACTCCAGAGAACAATTCAGCAAAAGGTTTGGACCTTGGATATCCAGAGATAGACGCTTAGGTTTGAATCGTAGACTAAATTCCACCAAAAATCAGGGACTAGCTCAGTTGAATCGTGAGGCTTAACTTGTTTTTTAAGGAGTCTTATTTTATTGCTATATGCAATAAAATTTGAGAAGGTGGTTCAATATTTCATTGTCTCAAAGATTTCTTAAAATGTATTCAAATTAAGCGAAGCTTGTAGTAATTTACACACAACAGGGATCACTTGATTGAAATGTATAATATCGTAAATGTTTTTAGTCATACAGTTGTACAACATGGCCATAGACCCTTCAGTCCAACACTTCCATACCAGCCAGATATCCTAAATTAATCTGGTCCCATCTGCCAGCATTTGATCCATATCCTGCTAAACCCTTCCTGTTCATATACCCATCGAGATGCCTTTCAAATATTGTAATTGTACCAGCCTCCATCACTTCCTCTGGCAGCTCATCACATACATGCAATCCCCTTTGTGGGAAAAGGTTACCCCTTTTAAATCTTTCCCCTCTCACTTTAAAATTATGCCCTTTAGTTTTGAAGTCCACTATGCTGGAGCTCTATCCATGCCCTTCATGATTTTAACTTCTCTCAGATCACCCCTCAGCTTTGAACAGTCCAGGGAAAACAGCCCCGGCCTCCTTAGTCTCTTACGAAACCTCAAACCCTCCATCCCTGACAACAACCTTGTAAATCTTTTCTGAACCCTTTCAAGTTTCCCTACATCCTTCCTATAGCAGGGAGACCAGAACTGAATGCAGCATGATAAAATTGGCCAAATCAGTGCACTATATAGCCACAGTATGACATCCCAACTCCTATCCCTAATGCACTGCCCAATAATAGAAAGCATACCAAATACCTTCATCACAGACCAGCTCTACTTGCAACTCCATCATTCGGGAACTGTGAGTCTGCACTCTAAAGTCTCTTTGCTTGGCAACACTCCCCAGAACCTAACCATTAAGTGTGTATGTCCTACCCTGATTTGCCTTTCCAAAATGTAACACCTCACATTTGTTTCGATTAAACTCCATCTGCCATTACTTGGCACATCATTCCACTGATCAAGTTCCCATTATACTCTGGGATAACCTTCTTCACTGTCCACTCCACCACCAATGTTGGTGTCCAGTTTTCTTGGACAGTTGTGTGATGTTGGAATTCTTTGCGTCAGGAAACCATGGAGGTAGGGTCATGGAATATTTTTAAAGGCAGTGATGAACAGATTCTTGTGAATCCGTGAAATCGAGGTGAAAATGTGGAATATGAAGCACAAACAAATCAGTCAAGATCTTCCTGAATGTTGGAGCAGGCTTGAGGGGCTGAATGGTCTACCTCTGCCCTAATTGCTTCTGGTCATGTGTTTCATTCTGGGTAGGAGCACACAGACTGTCCAAAACATTCATGAGAGATGTGATTGGAGCAGGAAGGATATTGGACAATAGGAGAGAGTTGAGGTGAGGCAGGAGCAAATATTAGAGGGTGTAGGGAGTGAGAAGACGGTGAAAACAGATTAGGTAGTTTTCAGATCCTTGCAAGGCACATGGGTCTCACAGGCAAGCCCAGCGTTTGTTGCCCATCCCTGAACACCCTTGAAGTGAGATGCTTGCTTGGCCATTTCAGAGGGCAGCAGGTCAGAGTCAGACACATTGCATTCAATCGCTCCTAAAAGGACAACTGAGGTTTGAAATGGGGATCTGAAGTCACCTGTCGGGCAGATTGGGTAAAGATGGTAGATTTGCTTCCCTGAAGGACATTAGTGAAACAGTTTCTATCTTTAAACAACAATTGATGTTAATTCAGATAGTCACCATCACAGAGATGAGTTTACAATTCCAGATTTAATAATTAAATGTAAATTTTACAAGTTGCCATGGTGAAAATTGAACCCCTCTCCCCAGAGCATGTACCCGACCCTCAGGTTCCCCACAGCAGCCCAGCTACTGGGAGTCATTTGAGACGTGTGACACCTAACTGGACTGTTTTCCTTGACCCATACCGAAGCAGCAG
The DNA here is from genome assembly GCF_047496795.1 of Chiloscyllium punctatum. Classification (NCBI taxonomy): domain Eukaryota; kingdom Metazoa; phylum Chordata; class Chondrichthyes; order Orectolobiformes; family Hemiscylliidae; genus Chiloscyllium; species Chiloscyllium punctatum. The sequence continues at coordinate 8,780,453 of NC_092740.1, forward strand.
ACAGACTGGCCGTGAACAGCTCGAGGCAGCAAGGACCGGGCCGAGCCAGTTACTCAGCCAGATGATTCAGGGAATCGGAAATGGTTATTGTCCAAGAATCCATCCAGGGTCAGTGACTGAGGAGAAGATTTCCATCTCCATCGCTCAGATAATAATTTAAAGGTGGATTTCCATCTCCATCGCTCAGATAATAATTTAAAGGTGGATTTCCATCTCCATTGCTCAGATAATAATTTAAAGAGCCTGGTCAGCTCCCTTCATGGAAACCCATTGGTTGTGGGATCACTAAGCTCCGTCTACCATTTGCTGCTTGTGCTGTTTGGTACACAAGTACACCTGTATGGTCACTTCTCCAGACTAACACCTCAGTTTTAGGTGTGGCTGTTGCTGCTTGTGACATGCCCTCCTACACTCTCCAGTTAAACTGGAGTAATCCCCTGGCTTACAGACACAGACACACACACACACACAGATACACACCCACACACACCCACAGACACACCAACATACACACAAACACACCCACAGACACACGCAAACCACCCACACACACATACACAGATACACAAATACACACAGACACATGCACGCACACAAAGCTATACACACACACACACACACACACACACACACAAACTAAGCTCTGGTCTTTGGGGAGGGGGAACCACATAAAGCAGTTTCAATGGTTCTCTGTTCACAAGACCTGCTGAGATGATTCTTGTGCTGATCAGAATGCTGATCCTTGCTCTTCCTTCTCCAGGTCGGTGATACCTGTAATAATGTTTTTTGAAAGTCTGTAATAAACAGAATTCAGAGCAGCTCAGAATTATAATTTCAGTTTGAGGGGAATTACCTGAAAGGGGAACATTTACCTCAACAATTGTACAGTTATTTTATTCATTGATAGAATGAGTGTATCACTGGCCAGGCCAGCATTTATTGCCCAGCCATAGTTGCCCAGAGAGCAACCAAACCATACCGCGGTGGGTCTGGAGTTACATGTCGGCAGAAGTGGGTACTGCAGATGCTGGAGATTAGAGTCAAGATTAGAGTGGTGCTGGAAAATCACAGCAGGTCAGGCAGCATCTGAAAAGCAGGAAAAAGCCTTTCACCAGGAATTCATCAGGAGTCACATGGAGGGCAGTCCCTGTAAGGATGACATTTACTGTCCATAAGGACATTACTGACCCAGATGGGTATTTCCTCACAAGTGGTAATGAGTTTGTCGTCACTATTAGACTCTTAATTCCAGATTGTTTTGTATATAAATTCCACCATCCCCTGTGGGATGATTAAAATCCAGTTCCCCAGAACATTACCTGGTTCTCTGGATTAACCGCCCAACCAATTTACCATGATGCCCTCACATCCTCTTTTCCCTCATTCTCTTCCTGACCAGGATAAACATACTGGGAGAGGCAAATTGTTGACCGACGGTCAAGTACCATCTAATAGGATAGGGGAGAATCTGTTTGCCTTCTGATTGGTGCAGAAAACCAACACCCCAATGAAGATGGGCAGGTTGGCAGACCAATGCTAGAGCACTGGGATGAGGAGTTGGGGCTTGGAAGTCAGGGATCAAACCCCAATGATCTGACTGAACAGCATTAGAGATGCCAGCAACAAGGAACTATATCACACAGCCCCAACTGGTTCTATCCAGTACATGGAGAGTGGGATTCTGGAGCCTGGGAGCAGATAGAGTGTCAGGGAGAAAGGGAGGGAAAATTAGAACTGGTGTTGAAAGGAAAGACTGATTCACTCACGTCTGAATAAGCAACTCAGAGAGTTTTGCTGCTTGAACTGAAGGAGAATTGTCTGTTATTGAGGAGGATTATTTTAACATTCAGATTCATCACAAAATGGAACAAGATATAAAATATGCTGAAGAACAATTATCGTCACTTACCGTTATCTGCTCCTGTGCCTTCCCTTTCCAGCCTGTTCAGTGTGAGGAGAAATGCACGAAAGGGAAACATTTACCCAACATCCTTCCCTTCAGTGTGAGGGTAATTTCTGTGAGGAGAATATTTACCCCAACATCCTTCCCTTCAGTGTGAGAGTAATTTCTGTGAGGAGAATATTTACCCCAACATCCTTCCCTTCAGTGTGAGGGTAATTACTGTGAGGGGAGTATTTACCCCAACATCCTTCCCTTCAGTGTGAGGGTAATTACTGTGAGGGGAGTATTTACCCCAACATCCTTCCCTTCAGTGTGAGGGTAATTACTGTGAGGGGAGTATTTACCCCAACATCCTTCCCTTCATGTGAGGGTAATTAGTGTGACGGGAGTATTTACCCCAACATCCTTCCCTTCATGGTGAGGGTAATTACTGTGAGGGGAGCATTTAGCCCAATGTCCTTCCCTTTCACTTTGAGGATAATTATAGAAAAGAGGAACATTAAAAGGCAATGTTCTGGGACAAAATTAATTGGCACTTCGTGTCACAGAGTCATATTGCACGGAAACAGGCCCTTTGGCCTAACATGTCCATCCCAGCAAGGTTTCCTAAACTGAAGCAGTCCCATTTTCCTGTGTTTGACCCATATCTCTCTCACCCTTTCCGAACCATGTACCTGTCCAAAATGTCTTTAAATGCCCTTTCCTCTGGTAAGTTGTTTCATACACTCACCATACTCTGTGTGAAAACGTTGCCCCCTCAGGTTCCTTTTTTATTCTTTCCCCTCTCATCTTTACCTCTGCTCTCGAGTTTTGGACTCCCCTTTTCTAGGGAGAAGACATTGGTTATTCACTCTCGGCATGTCCCTCAAGATTTTATAAACCTCTGTAGAATGTTATGGTCCAGACCCGACCCCCCTCAAAATATTTCAAAAAGGTACCCTAGATCCGAACTGTTTCTTAGTTTAAAGGTAGATATGAATTGGGTGTTCCAGATGTGATGCCATCAGTCAAACCACTCAACGTTTAGCAAAACACAATTTATTTAATCACTATAGGTAAAATACAAACAAAAGAAAGAGGAATTTAGAATAACTTAATGAGTGGAAAACTTAATTGAACAATAGATACAGTACCTATTGCTAATTAACTCTTCCAATATCGTAACATCCGATAAACATAGCCCTTGCCAAAATGGTAAATTCAGACACAGATGTTTACATGTCATTCAACATCAAGAGAGATTTCAGAGAAAGTCACGGTTAAAATCATTTACTGAAGCTTACAACACTTCAGGGACACAAACAGCTTTTACTGCTACAGCTAAAAAAAACTAGAAACCCTGCTCTGGCAGAACTGGCCCCTCCCCTTCCATTGTTACAAATACTTTAAAAATAATTCAGGGCCTCGACATTATTGACTGAGGCTGGTATCAACAGGGACTTCAGCATCTCTGCCTTTACAACCTCTCTTCATAAAAACCCAGGGCAAAATCCCCTTTTTAAAGTGACAGAGTTGTCACACTCTCCGCCCTTTATAAATATCAACCATCAATCTACAGAAACAGCTTCATTTTAAAACCTTTAGTCTTTCTCTATTAGTACACTACAATACATAGACATTATATGAACCCTAAGACTGCTTTTCAATCATGGGATATTTTTATTGATGAATATTCAACTTTCTGGAAAATTACCTGATAGATCTTCTCATCATCTTCTTGTAAGAGTACAGCACCAACACCACTGCAACGAGCAACTGGAACCAGCAGGCAGAAGCAGCAGGAATGAACCCAAATACATTCCAATCGACACAGTACAGCAGCACTCCACAGGAGGCTCCACAGCACTGAGGATGTCACTGAGAAAGGAGATGAAACATCTGCAAACCAACTTCCCAGCTCAGCAAACACACCCACAATAACTGTAACCAGCACCCGAGCTACAAACCTTCACACAAACCTTGAACCCACATCATTTGCATTGATAGACACCTTGAATGGCTTTGCATAATTGGGTGTGGCTCCCACTGGAGCTGTGATTAACACAGCTTTCAGGCTGTTAAATGCCTTCTGACAGTCTGCTGTTCACTGAAATATTCTGCACTTTTTCAATAAGTCATTCAGTGGAATGACCACACTGCTAAATTTAAGGACAAACTTCTGAAAAAACACATTCAGTTCCAGGAACTGCTGACTTCAATGATGGTATTGGAAAGGCCCCAATAACCTCTGTTTTCTTATTCCATGGGGCCAACTGTCCATGTCCGATGACATGGCCCAGGAACTTGACTTGAGCTTTTCTGAATTCACTCTTAGGCAGGTTAATTACAGGGTCTGTCTCCAAAGGTCAATCAAATCATTCCAATAAAAACTGTAAATGTTCCTTCCATATGTAATTAAATATCACGAGGTCATCAATGTAGACCGCAAAGTGAGGTAATCCAGAAATGACTCACTGGTTAGTCTTTGAAATGTGGCAGGAGCATTTTTCATCACAATTGCCATGCCTTTAAATTGGTATTGTCCAATTGGTCGGGGAAAGTCAGGACTGCAGATGCTGGAGATCAGTGTCAAAAAGTGTGGGACTGGAAAAGCACAGCCATCAGACAGCATCGAAGGAGCAGGAGAGTCGGAGTTTCGAGCAGAAGCTCTTCATCAGGAATGTGGGGGTGGCCCAAGGGGGCTGAGAGATAAATGAGTTGGGGGCGAGGGGGAAAGGAGCTGGGAAAGTGTTGGGTAGATGAAGGTTGGGAGGGGTGATGGTGATAGTTGGAGAGGAGTGTGGGAAGGGCAATGGACAGGTACGACATTTGAAGAGGACCATGTCAAGTTGGAAGGTTGGATCTTGGATAAAGTGAGGGGAGGGTAGATGAGGAAACTGGTGAAATCAACTTTGATCCTGTGTGTTGGAGGGTCCCAAGGAAGAAAATGAGGCATTCTTCCTCCAAGGGTAAGATGGCTAGAATCTGGCAGTGGAGGAGGCCGAGGACTTGCATATCCTTGGTTGAGCAGGAGGGGGAGTTGAAGTGTTTGACCACAGGTCGGTGGGGTTGTTTAATGACTGTATCCCAGAGATGTTCCACAAGTTGTCATCCTATCCCTCCAATGTAGAGGAGACCACATTGAGAGCAATGGACATAGTAGATGATGTATGTGAATGTGCAGGAAAATTTCTGCCGGATATGGAAGGATCCTTTGGAACCTTGGATGGAGATGACGGAGGAGGTGTGGGCATGGGTATTACACTTCCTGTGGTGGCGGGGGACGGTGCCGGAGTGGAAGGTTGGTTGGTGAAGGTGGGGGGGAATTAACTGAACAAGGGAGTCGTGGATAGATTGGCCTCGACAGAACACCTACTGTAATGGGGAGGGAAATCTATCTCTGGTGGTGGAGTCTGTTTGTAGGTTGTGGAAATGGGGAATATGAAGCATTGTATTTGGAGGTTGGTGAGGTGGAAGGTGAGGATCAGGGGGGTTCTGTCCTTGTTGCGATTGGAGGGGTGGAGTTCAAGGGCAAAGGTGTAGAGGGTGGAGGAGATGTGCTGGATGGCATCATTGACCATGTGGAAGGGGAAATTGGGGTCCTTGAAGTAGGAGGCCATCTGGGATATTCTATGGTGGAATTTGTCCTCCTGAGAATAGATGGGGTGGAGGTGGTGGAACTTGGAGTAAGGTATAGTGTCTTTGGGATCATGAAAACCAAAACTCTCTTAATTCTAACAGATAAAGTTACCTGCCAGTATCCTCTGAGTAAGTTCAACTGACAATTAAATTGATGGCCCACCTTCTCAATGCAGTCTTCCAAACATAGAGTACAGGATCAATCAGACTTTGTGACTACATTTATTTTGCAGTAGTACACACACATACTCGTTGGGTACCATCTGATTTTGTCATCATTACTTTGCGTAAGCTCCAGTCACTGCAACTCGCTTCAATGATGTTGTCTTTTAACATGCATTCAATCTCTTTTTGAACCTGTACCATCTTTAGATTGTTAAGTCTGAAAAGATTTTGATTAATTGGAACAGCATTTCCTATATCTACATCATTTATAGTTAAATGAATACTTTCCAGTTTATTCTCGAATATCTCTCCACGCCATGGTAATAACTCTTTCAGGTCATTTCAATTTTCCTCTGGAAGTTGACTCAATAGTTTATCCCAATTTTTGAGATCTTCCTCATTGTCCAAATTAATTTGAGAGATGTCCAATTCAGAATCCTCTGAACTTGCTTCTTCACTCTGTGTTGTCACCAGTAACACCTTCTCCTTTTGCTTTCATTGCATATTGAAATACCTTGTGCGCATAATCACCTGATACATTCTGTGAAATTTCTTTTCTATCTGGAACCCTTATCAAATAATTCGCCTCACTCAATCTCCTTTTGATTTGTTAAGATCCACTAAGCCTTGCTTTTAAAGGTTCACCTTTCACTGAAAAAACACTGACAATTTACCTCTTTTCGTAAAATTGCAATTTTTTGGTTTTCTTGTCTCCTTCCTGTTTCATCATATGCTGTACTATTTTTAACTGCTGTTGAGCCTACTCTCTTGCTTCATTTAATTATTCACTAAAAATTTGACACATAGATACAGTCTGCAGTTAAGTGAGAATTGGTCAACATGGTCTCTGATAAGGCATGACAAGAGATGGCAAAGAAAACTGAAGATGGATATGGGTTCAAGATTGAGACATGGAGCAACATGTGAGGGTCTTTGGACCAGCGGGCTGGAGTATGTGAGGGATGGCACACAGGCACAGCATCAGTCAGAGCCAGTTCACTCTGGTTCTAACCTTTACTTTCAACATTCCCTGTGTGTGGCAGGCCAGCAAACGGTCCTCCAATGATGAACCAATTCAACACACAGCCAGCTGCCAGTTCCGAGGCAGAGCAACATTTCAGTTCATCCACAGTGTCTTTCCAGCTGGAATTTACCTGCTGTTCGCTGCTTCAAGGATGCTGACACATGTCCCTCCAGCTGATGTGGAAAGTCTGCCTCAGTGTTGATGGGACTTATCAAGGATCACAGGATAAAGGAATCATTTCAAAAATGACCAAAAGGCTTCCCTCAATAATCCAACATTGATGTAAATGCATGGGAGACCCTCATTCAAATGAAAGTGTGTTGAAGGAAACTCCTGTGTGAAGGGACACAATTGTTTGTGAACACCCATCAGCAGACGAAGCATGGAAAAGGAACCACAGAATGGACTTTTAATGATCTCCAGGCCAAGGACCAATCTCACCTGTGGGGAAACACCCGTCAAATATGTGGTTGGAGATGTGGCTCCAGGATCAGGCTCATCAGCCACACAAGGACCCACAGACCCCATGACCAGTGGCACGGAATTTCCTCAGTGGATAGTCACACTCATAGTGAGTAATGACGATGACAATGAATTAACCTGCTTTGTCTTTCCAAGCCAGATTCCAATTACATTTGTTCCCTTTTTGTTTTCTCATCTTTTGTAAATGATGAACTGAGAGCACGGATCATTCCTTGGAGCTACGATGTTGTGTCCATTCTGGAGACTTGGATACCACAGGGGCAGGAATGGTTGTTGGATGTTCTGGGGTTTGAATGTTTCAAAAGGAATAGGGAGGGAGGTAAAAGAGGTGGGGGGAGGGGGAGTGTCATTGTTAATCAGGGATAGTATCACAGCTGCAAAAAGGGAGGTCATCCAGGAGGGTTTGCCTACAGAGTCAGTGTGGGTGGAATTCAGAAACAGGAAAGGAGCAGTTACTTCATTGGGAGTTTTCTATAGACCCTCCAATAGCAACAGAGACATGGAGGAGCAGATTGGGAGGCAGATTTTGTCAAGGTGCAGAAGTAACAGGGTTGTTGTCATGGGTGACTTTAACTTCCCTACTATTAATTGGAATCTCCTTACTGCAAATAGTTTGAATGGAGCAGGATTTGTCAGGTGTGTCCAGGAAGGATTCGGACTCAATATGTAGATAGGCCAACTAGAAGGGAGGCCATATTCCATTTGGTTCTTGGCAATGAACCAGGTCAGGTGTTAGATCTCTCGGTGGGATAGCATTTCGGTGATAGTGATCACAACTGCCTGACCTTAACTGTAATCAGGGAGCAGATGGTAGGGAAAGTATTTAATTGGGGGAGGGGGAATTCCAATGCTATTAGGCAGGAACTGTGGAACACAATTTGGGAACAGATATACTCAGGGAAATGCAGGACCGAAATGTGGAGGTTGTTCAGGGAGCACTTGCTGATAGTGCTGGACAGGTTTGTCCCACTGAGGCAAGGAAGGGATGGTAGGGTGAATGATCCTTGGATGACAAAGGATGTAGAACATCTAGTCAAGAGGAAGAAGGAAGCTTACTTCAGGTAGAGGAAGCAAGGATCAGACAGGGCTTTGAAGGGTTACAAGGGAGCCAGCAAGGAACTGAAAAATGGAGTGAGAAGAGATGGAAGGGGGCATGATAAAACCTTGGTGGGTAGGATTAAGGAAAACACCAAGGGGCATTCTACACTGATGTGAGGAGCAAGAGGATGGCCTGAGTGAGGATAGGGCTGCTCAGGGATAATGGAGGGAACTTGTGCTTGGAGATGGAGGAGGTAAGGGAGATCATTAATGAATGTTTTGCTTCAGTATTCAATAGAAAGAGGATCCTTGTCATTTGTGAGGACAGTGTGAAGCAGGCTGATATACTTGAACAGATTGATGTTAAGAAGGAGGATGTGCTGGAATTTTTAAAAAATGTGAGGATAGATAAATCCACGAGGCCAGAGAGGATGTATCCAAGGTTACTATGGGAAGCGAGGGAGCAGACTGCTGTGCCTTTGGTGATAATCTTTGTGTCCTCACTGTCCACTGGATTTGTACCAAATGAATGGAGGGTGACAAATGTTATTCCCTTGTTCAAGAAAGAAAACATGGATAATCTTGAGGATTACAGACTAGTCAGTATTATATGGTAAAACAGGATTTCCTCCCACAATCCAAAGATGTGCAGGTTAGGCGAATTGGCCAAGTTAAATTGCCCATATTGTTAGGTGCATTAGTCAAAGGTAAATATAGGGTTGGGCAATGGGACTGAGTGGATTACTCTTCGGAAGGTTGGTGGGGACTTGTTGGGCCAAAGGTCCTGTTTCCATACTGTAGGTATGTAATCTAATCTTGATTTGTGAGGGGCGGGTCACGTTTCACAAGTCTTGTTGAATTCTTTGAGGGTGTAACAAAACACATTGATGAAGGTACAGCGGTGGATGTGGTGGACATGGATTTTAGCAAGGCGCTTGATGAAACTCCACATGATAGGATCAGTCAGAAAGTAAGGAGGCATGGGATTCAGGGATATTTCGCTGTGTGGATATAGAATGGGATGGCCCAAAGAAGACAGAAGGTGCTAGTTGATGGAAAGTATTCAGCCTGGAGCTCGGTGACCAATGGTGTTCTGCAGGAATCTGTTCTGGGACCTTTGCTCTTTGTGATTTTTAAAAATGACATGGAAGAGGAAATGCAAGGGTGGGTTAGTAAGTTTGCTGCTGACATGAAGGTTAGTGGAGTTGCGGATGGTGTGGAGGGCTGTTGTAGGTTGTAATGGGACACTGAGTGGATACAGAGCCCAGCTGAGAAGTGGCAGATGGAGTTCAACTTGTAAAAGCGTGAAGTGATTCATTTTAGAAGGTCAAATTTGAACACAGATTACAGGGTTAAAGGCAGGATTCTTGGCAGTATGGAGGAGCAGGGTCATCTTGGTGTCCACATCCATAGATGCGTAAAAGTTGGTACCCAAGTTGACAGAATCGTTAAGAAGACAGATAAAGTGAGGAAAGGTGTATTGTTATGAAGATATGGATGTACTGTACCTTTAAGAGAGTTAAAAGCTAGTAGTCACGGCACTAAGTGTTCTCAATACGATACAACATAACATGTGCTCCAGCTACTGGGTTAGTTACGGTAGCTGGTTGCCTGAAGGCAAAAACAGATTTGAATTTGGCCACATTATATACCAAATAAAACAAACTGCAATCCAGATTGAATTTCGTATATTGACATTCTGAAAAGCCAATGATACAATCTGATGCTTTGATGGGAAAAGACCATGGAAAATTGAACAGTTTAGAGGAGAACTGCCAAGCCAATATCTTCTGCAAACTGCCCAGAGAATAGCTTTCTTCAAAGTACCTTTATTGATCCTTAACCTCTGGAGCAGAATCCCACTGTGTTGATGCTTCATACTCTCTCTGTCACAGTGTCTGAAATGGATGGTGATTGGTCAGTTCGAGTATAGCCAGTACCTGGAGCAGACGCTTGCTGGGCCTGATTCATCTTGGGAATACTGGATGACCCTGAATCATTCCTGAAAAACACACAAGGAACATAAGTATTCAGAGGAAGCTAATGGCATAATCCCAGTAACAAGAATCCTATCTTTTTGCTTATCCCCTCACAGGTCATGGATGTGGCTGGCTGCTCCTAGTTGCCCATGAGAAGGTGGTAGGGAACTGTTGCTGAATCAAAACCCTGGAATTCCCTCCCTAAGGACTCTGTGGCTCAGCCTATAACACACGGACTGCAGTGTTTCATAAAGGCAGCTGACCATCAACTTCTCAAGGGCAACTAAGGATAAATGCTGACCCAACAAGAGATGCTCACATCAAGAAATTAAATTTAAAAGATTTTCAAATCACCCACGTCAGCCTTGAAAAAGTGGTCACCATGAACAGCCTTGCCTTGCCTACCCAGGTGTAGTCAGCAGCTGTAACACAGGGAGGGCTGTGCAGACACTGTCAGGAATCACAGTGACAGATCATTCTGCATCAGCTTTGAGCAACGAGTCACAGGGCAGGGAGGGAGGGTGTTGGATATGGGGGGAAAGATCCTGCAGGGGCCTCCCATCTGCTGCAAATTTGTAGGAAGTTACAAGGCTTGGAAATCTTGGAAAGTGGAGGGTGATGCGCAAATCACATCCACACCCAATGGAAATTCAGCTGCTTGGAGAGCAAAAGAGGAAGTAATAGGTTTCACAAAGACTTCCATTTTATACTCAGCACTTACTGCAAGTGATAACATTTCAATCATTCCCTTCATAAAACATTAATTACAATTCAAAGTATTCATGGTAATAAAAATGAGCAATAGTTTAGTTTTCCACGGAGGTGAATCGCAGGTTAATTTGGGGAAGGGAGATCACAGGTGATTCTGGAGCTGGAGATTTGCATACAGCTGGAAATTAACAAATTCTGTTGAGAATTTATTAACCTGTCATGGTTTATGGAGATCACTTTCCCACTCTGAGTGTTTGAGCAGTTTCCTAAAAGGACAAACCACATTAGCAGCTCATCAGCAGGAAGCTGCATTCAGTAAGAGATATTCAATTCATCTCTGAACCTGAGCCTCTCCACCACTCCCCTAGTATCAATCACTAATTACCCTACCTTTTCAAAGGTGGAGTGTGCTCGATTTGGCTGTGAACACCCTAAAGAGACAAAAATGATCAGTCAATATTTTGGTAAGTGATGAACAAATCTGTTACATTCTCTCCACAACTGGAAGTGTCTCAAATGAAGCTGTCCCTTATCAACAATATATACATATCGCACAGTCAGCCACAAAGATCTCCAGAATCTAATGTGGTACCTAAACCCTTTACTCAAGAACATCCTACATAGCTCAGTCCAAGATCAGTAATTGACCAATTCAGATTGCACTGTTTTAAAATAATTACTGGGGTGAAGCGTCAAATGTCGGAAGATGTGTTCAGTAAAAGAGCAGAGACAAATTAAGATAGAAAGGTATTAATATTGTTATAATCCCAGCTGATGTTATTACTGACAAATCAGATCCCAGGCGTGGAACCTGGCTTGCGAGATCATATTTAGATTATTCTTGGTTTACAAAGAAATGTTCTCTCTGTGAAAGATAAGCACATAATGCTGCATTTATTGCTTTAATAATAAATCACAAGTTTATTCAGAATCAAAATGACAATATAAAATAAACAAAACTGTCTACATCTGACACAAACCCAAAGATTTTTAAAAAGTAGGCTACAAGTATATTTCCATTTTTGCTAAAAAACTCTTTTACAAATTAAATTCAATGAGAAGCTTTTTCATTGTACCCAAAGCTTTTCACTGGGACAGTGACTAAAATCACACTTCATATAGGAATCAAAAACACTACTTGTGCAATACTTACACCAGAATCCCTGTTTCTATCACTTCAGTAGATATAAGCCACTTGTAATTTTAACTTATTGGTTAATATATAGGTTTTTACTGGAACTATGATACAGTTGAGTTCAAATGCACTGAGTTTCAAGTAACCTCTTCAGGGTTTTGTCCCAACATTTCTGGACAGTGATTAACATTAACTCTTCACTTGAATGTAAAGTCAATTACTCTGTTCTTCCCTTCACAGGTGCCATATTCATCCAAGTATTTCATAAGATTGCACAAACCAAGAGTAAAACTAAGTATAAAGACTCTTCCTCCAAATTATAGCTGTATCCCTGAAGCTTTAAAAAGAAGTTCCAGAAAGTTCTAACAAACCTTGAGGGCCCCTTATTTATATCCCTGTGCCACAGAACAATCTAAGATAAACAAAAATCCATCAATTCTAAAGCTTGTCCGCAAAAACACTTCTCTGAAGAAATCACCATGGCTATAGCAATATTAAGCCAATTATCAATCTTAGAGACACAGAAAATCCACATGTTACTCACTTAAAAAACAAAATCGCAAACTGGGCATTTTTAATATTAAATACTCTGAGTTGGGCGAGAGAGTAAACTATGAAGATGATACAGACACTTCAGTGCAATTTGGATCAGTTCAGTGAGTGTGCAAATATATTGTTGTTGAAGTATAATGTGGTTAAGTATGAGATCATCCATTTTGGTAGCAAAAAAAGGAACAAGACAAAATGCAACCGCAAAACAAGTCCTCCACAGCCATTCATGCACAAGATATTTTCAACCAACTTGAAGGCAGCTCTTGTATGAAGGGATACAATTCTTTTAAAATACCGATAGAAAAGAGGAAGCATGGAAAAGGAACCAGAAAAAGGAATACCAGTGACCCCGTGGCCAAGGATAAATTCCAAAAGTGTGGAAGGACTAGCGGTTGCTGGATTATACTCATCAGCCACACAATGACCCACAGTACCCACAAGCAATGACATGGAATTTCCAAATGCAGAAACCCTGATAAATGTAGATGGGTAAAGATAGTCGAGATGAGGAGTACTTTGAATATGTTTGGAATCATTTTTTACAAACAGCACATTCTGGAGCCAAAAGTATATCAGACCCTACAAGACTTGTTATTCTGCAATAAGATAAGATTAATTAATAAAATGAAAACAAAGATACCCCGAGGTAGCAATGATACTAATATGACTGAATTTTACAGTTCTAGGGAGGAAACCATGGATCCAAGACTGTTAGGTTAAACTAAAATAAGGATAATTATGAGAGTATGAAAGCAGAACGAGTTGAATTGAACTGATAAATAAGGTGAAGGGAATGATCAATGGATGTAGTGGCAGATATTAAAGGGGATAAATATTCCAATGAGAAAGAGAAATTGCAAGGGGCAGGACCTAGCATTTGGAGGGAAACGCAACAAGAAATGAAGTATTGAAATGAAAGGAAAAGGAAATAATTACACAAAGCAAAGGAACAGGTCTGAAGATTGAACAGAATATAAAAGGCACAGGAATCAATGTCTCCAAGATGTACAAAGAGGGAAAAATTAATGTACGAGAGAAAATCATGTCGAAATATGTATTTCTATGAAGACTTTAGAAACAAATACAATATGAGTCAGTCTGCAGAATTAATAATGGAAATGGCAAATGAATTCAAATAATTTTTGCATCTGCAAGAAAATTACAATCCCCAGAGAAATGACACTGAGTTAATCATTGAAGCTGTGGGCTGGCAACTTCCCAGGTCCCTGATGGAGGGTATCTTGGGTCTTTAAGGTGTAGCTGCAGGGAAAGTTGACCAATTGCTTTAAATTCCCAAAGTTCTCAAGGTTCAGGGGATGTCACATTCCTTTCAAAAATAGTGAATGTAAGTCATTTATTCAAAAAGGGAAGAAGGCAGAAAGTAGAAAACAACAGGTCTGTTTTTTTATCGATCAGAGTGAAAATGCTCGAAATTAATATTGAAGACGTTCTAGCAGGTCACTTTGTGAAAATGAAATGTACTGCAGATAAAGGACAACATGTGGATACATTGAGCTTATATTTCCAGAAGGCATTTGTTAACATAGAAAATAGGAGCTGGAGGAGGCCATTCGGCCCTTTAAGCATGTTTCACCTTTCAATATGATCATGACTGATTGTCAAACTCAGGACCTTCTTCTGGTTTTCTTACTATACTCCTTGACACCTTTAGTCTGAAGGACTCTATCTAACACCTTCTTAAAGCATTCAATGTTTTGGCCTCGACTGTTTTCTGTTTAGATTCCTTCCAGTGTGGAAACAGGCCCTTCAACCCAACAAGTCCACGCTGAACCTCCGAAGAACATCCCACCCAAACCCATTCCCCTCCATTTACCCCTGACTAATGCATCTAACACTACGGCCAATTTAGCATGGCCAATTCACCTGACCTTCACATCTTTGGACAATGGGAGGAAATCGGGTCACCTGGAGGAAACCCACGCAGACACGGGGAGAATGTGCAAACTCGATACAGATAGTTGCCCGAGATGGGAATTGAACCCGGGTCCCTGGCGCTGTGAGGCAGCAGTGCTAACCACTGAGCCACTGTGCCACCTGTATAATGTATTCCTTATGCTTTCTGTGAGGAAATGAATTTCTCCTTCCTCTCTTTCCTAAGTGACCTACCCCATATCCTTATCCAGTGACCACTTGGTTCTTGACCCCTCAGTCATTGGAAACATCTTTCTTGCATTTAGTGTGTCTAGTCTTTGCTGGAATTTCATACGTTTTCTTGAGATCCCTCATGCTTAATCACAAGGTTCACTTTCCCATACTAGGCAAAGAGCCTTTGATCTCATGACACTTCATGTGTTCATCCAAATACTTTATAAAGCCTGTGAGGCTTCCTGCATCTAGTAAAGTCCCAGGCAATGCATTCCAGAATCCCACCACCCTCTGAGTGAAAACATTTTGCCTGAAACTCCCTCTGAACCTCCGACCTTTCATATTAAATTTATGCCATTTTGTTAGTGTGAAGTTCGTAATCCACTGGGAACCAGAAATTCCACATTAGGGAGGCACAGGTAAAATTCTGGACAGGAACATTTCATTGATGATGCTCACACCTCCACAACTGTCTCCTTCCTGAGCCCCTGGCACCACACCCTGCAAGGTAAAAACAATGACTGCAGATGCTGGAAACCAGATTCTGGAATAGAGTGGTGCTGGAAAAGCACAGCAGTTCAGGCAGCATCAGATGAGCACATTTCGGGCATAAGCCCTTCATCAGGAATACAGGCAGAGTTCCTGAAGGTCGGAGAGGTAAATGAGAGGAAGGTGGGGGTGGGGAGAAAGTAGCATAGAGTACAATTGGTGAATGGGGGTGGGTATGCAGGTGATAGGTCAGGGAGGAGGGCGGGGGAAGGTAACAAAGGGTACAATGGGTGGATGGGGGTGGGATGAAGGTGATAAGTGAGAGAGGAGGGTGGAGTGGATAGATGGAGAAGAAGATAGGCCGGTAGGACAGGTCATGGGGCACGGTGCTTAGCTGGAAAGTTTAGAACTGGGGTGAGGGAAGGGGAAATGACACGCTGCAAATCACCTAACCAGCTTTCTTAAAGGGGCAGCATCCAACCAGATACATAACACCCCTCCCCCTTTGTTTTAAACAAACCCCAACAAGGCTGGATGCAAACGAGTGTGGCAGGAAGGATCCCTGAAAAAAAATGGAATCAAGGGGAGTCATGGGTCAAACTCTCCATAGGTTAGAGTTAAAAATGTGTTGCTGGAAAAGCGCAGCAGGTCAGGCAGCATCCAAGGAGCAGGACAATTGACGTTTCGGGCATGAGCCCTTCTTCAGGAATTTGGAGAGGGGGAGGTGGGCTGAGAGATAAATCGAGGAGTGGGGCTGGGGGCACTCAGCTGGGAAGATGATTGGTAGATGCAGGTGGGGGGCGATGGTGATCGCTCAGAGGGGAGGGTGCAGTGAATAGGTGGGAAGGAAGATGGACAGGGAGGACAGTTCAAGAGGGCGGTGCCGAGTTGGAGAGATGGATCTGGGATGATGCCTGAAACATCGATTATCCTGCTCCTCAGATACTGCCTGACCTGCTGTGCTTTTCCAACACCACACTTCTCGACTCTGACCTCCAGTTTCTGCAGTCCTCACTTTGTCTTTGTATTTAGTATTGTACAATCATGGATTAGAAACAGATCTGAGACAGTGTGGAGTGAACTACAGACTGGAACACCACAGAGGGCTTCAGGTGGTTTGTAAACATCCTGAGGTGAGACTGTGGGTGTTTGTTGCTGTTGGTTGAAGAGAGGGTTTGGTGCCTGAGAGTTTTCTGAACTCTCCATTGTTCCAGGAGACCCAGAATGATCTGAAGAGCAGGACTCAGGGCCCTCCCTGCAGAACCTTTTCTTTTTCCCATCACTTTCTACTCTATTACCGAGCCAGCCTTCAGCAAACTGGCATCAGTCATAGCAGAAGGACGGGGTACGCAGTGGAAGTATTACAGGGGCTGGAGGTGATACACAGAGACTTGAAGAAGGAGAACTGAAGTTAAAAAAATTGGTCATAATCCAAGAGAACTGCTGTCTCATTAGAGAGTTGACTGATGGTGATTTAACCTGAGGGTCACCCTGCCTCAGACAAGGGGCAAGGTTGAGAAGGTGGGACCTTCAGGATCCCCTCAGACAATATGGGAATTAAACCCGCATTGTTAGCATCACTCTACACTGCAAACCAACTGGCCAGCCAACTGGGCTAACTGACCTGAAAAGGCAAACCAAGTATGTCCAGAAAGTAGTGTGGACATCATCAAGTGAGGGCATAAGGGAACATGGCTGGATGGCATTTACTTGTGAGTAAGGCAGATGAGCTGAGAGTGTAGATTAATGAGTGGGGATGTGATATTATGATCTCAGAGACATGGTTGAGAGTGGGACAGGATTGGCAGCACCATGTTCCAGGGTATAGAACCGTCAGATGAGACATGTAGAGATGGGGAGGGATGTAAAAGGGGAGATGGTGTTACAACATTGACCAATGAGTCAATTGCTACAAAAGAGGGATGATGCAGAGTTATAAGGTCATAGGGCCAGGGAGTTGGTTTAGCTCAGTTGGCTACATTGTTGGTTTGTAAAACAGTGTGATGTGAACAGCATGGGTTTAATTCCCATCACTGGTTTGAGGTTACCATGAAGGGCTCTCCTTCTCAATCTCTTCCCTTGCCTGAGATTTGGTGGCCCTCAGGTTAAACCACCACCAGCTGCTTCTCTCTAATGAGAAAGCAGCCCCTCTGATCTGGTAAGATTATGGTGACACAACATCATACAGCGTGGAAACAGACTATTTGGTCTAATCAGTCCACACTGACCGGGTTCTCAAACTAAACCCATTCGACTTGCTTACATTTGACCCAAATCTTTTCTATTTATGCAGATATCCAAATGTCTTTTAAATGTTGTAACTGTATATACGTCCACCATTTCCTCTGGTAGTTAGTTCCACTCAAGTGCCACCCTCTGTGTGAAAAAGTTTATCCTGTGTACTTCTAAATCTTTCTTCTCTCACCTTAAAAAAATGCCCCCTAGATTTGAACTCCTACACCCTAGGGAAAAAACTCTCGCTATTTGATTATCTATGCCCCTTGTGGTTTTATAAACCTCTATAAGGGCACCCTTCAACCTCCTGTGCTCCAATGAAAAAAGACCCAACGTTTATGACTCAAATGCTCCATGCCAAACACAATCCAACCGGACAGCCAGGACTATACACAGTACTCCAGAAGAGGAGTCACCAACATCCCGGACAACCTCAACAGACATCCCAACTCGTACACTCAAAGATCTGAGCAATCACAGCAAGCATGCTCAATGTCTTCTTAACCACACTATCTACCTGTGATGCAAATTCAGGGCATTATGGACCAACTTGATTAGAAAAGGGAAAAAAGGAAGCTTATGGGAGTTACTGAGCTCTGAAAACACTGGATATCCTCAAGGGTGTAGAAAGTACAGGGGGGTTACTTAATGAAGAAACCAAAAAATAGACAGGAAAAAGAAAATCTGTTGAATAATGTTAAAGAGAGTCCAAGGAAATGTCATACGTATGTTCGGGGCAAGAGAATAACCAGAGAAAGCGTAGAGCTGATGAGGAACCAAAATTACAATCGGAGCGTGGAGCTGCAAGTCTTAGGTGAAGTTGCAAATGAGTTTTTCACGTCGGTATTCATGATAGAGAGAAGTACAATGTTGGGATAGAAATCAGGGACATGGACCACGACAAATGTGAACAAAGTATCATGTAGATGGAAGTGGCGATGGAGATTTTAACAGACTTGAAAGTGGCTAATTCCCCAGGCCCACATGGTATCCCAGGTGGAGAATGCAAGGGCTCTGATATCACTTTCCAAATCCTCTCTGGACACAGGAGGGGTGCCAGAGGATTGAAGGAGAGGTGTCATTATTCAAGAAGGGTGGTAGTGATAAACTAGGAAACTATAGGCCAGTGAGTACAACATCAATGCTGGGGAAACTATTAGAAACAATTCTGAGAGACCGAATGACTCTTTACTTGGAGAGACAAGGGTTAATCAAGGGTAATCAGCAAGGCTTGGTTTTTTTTTAGTGACAAGCAGTGCCCTTCACATCAAAGGGCAATGCTGTGTGATCAAAACAGTGAAGGGGAGGGTAAGGACTAAATCAAAATAGAGTTGGAGGGGGAAATAATGCACTCCACTCCCTGCGGAGCCCACCTCTCCCTGAACAACTCCAGGGTGTTGGTGGACACCGCGTGCTCCTTCTCCAAGGACACCCGGGCTCTAACATAACCCCGGAAGAGGGGCAGGCAGTCGGCCCTAACGACCCCCTCCACGGTCCACTGCCTGGACCTGTTGATGGCCAGTTTGGCCAGGCCCAGCAGCAGACCCACGAGGAGGTCCTCGGACCTGCCCTCCCTCCTCCGTACCGGGTGCCCGAAGATCAGGAGCGTGGGACTGAAGTGCAGCCAGAAACAGAGGAGAAGGTTTTTGAGAAAACCAAAAAGGGAGTGCAGACGCCCACACCCAATGTATACATGGTCCACGGACTCCACAGCGCCACAGAACAAGCAGTTGGGCTGGGAGTCCGTGAACTACCGCAATCTGCGGGTGCAGGGGACTGCTGCGTGCAGCACCCTCCACCCCAGATCCCCGAGAGAAAGGGGGAGGACTCCCGCGTAGAGAGCCCTCCACTGGGGATCCCCACCGCCCGGTGGCAAATGGGCACGCCAAGGCGTGTCTGGGCGGTGGATGAGGGAGAAGAGGTGGACGGTGTGCAGCAGCAGTCGATACAGGGCCTTCCTTTTTATATCCCCTAAGGGGACAAAATTAAAATTCCGGAGGCGGCTCAGGTTGTGGGGCACAGGCTCCCACGGGAAGTACGGGACCTTGGGGCCAATGTGAAATTCCGTCCGGGCCGGGGTGAGCGCGGACGGGATCCCACCGCACACCTGAGCGTCCTCCAACCGGTGCACTACGTCGGGTCCGAGCACCGCTGTTTTAAGGCGTCGGATGGCGGTGGCCACGTACCGGACGTCTACCGCTGCCCTGCTCGCTATGTCCTGCGGCAGCGTCCAGCCCAGGCCCCCAGCACCCAGCACGTCCCCGACCCTGGTCGCCCTCGTCGCCACGGCCCTCCCCTCCAACAGCCACTCGAACCCGCGAGTACGGAGGTGCGGATTCCTGAGCAACGGCTCCCTGACGACAGCCGCTACTCCAGCCGGAGGGTAGGCGCGACGCGATTCGACCATGTTCCAGACAGTGATCAGGTCCTGGTAAAAGACAGGCAGCACCTTGAGGGAGACCTCCAAACCGTCACGGTCGACGAACAAGAGCTGCATGTCGTAGTTGAGGTTACACACCTGGCGTCAGCATGGCTTTGTTTTTTTTTTCTTTCTTTGTTTTTTTTTAAACAGTGAAGGGGAGGGCAGACCCCTGTTTTATTTTTTTTTTCTAACTGTGGTAGTGCTTATTTTTCCCCAGCACCCATGGTGTGTGTGTGTGCAGGTGTGAGACACAGTGAAAGACACAAAGTGCATGAATCTTTATTCAATTGCCACCACCAGGAAGATATGAAAAACACCCAAGTGGCCAGTGACAAGCACCGCCCTTCACACCAAAGGGCAATGCTGTGTGATCAAAACAGTGAAGGGGAGGGTAGGGGCTAAATCAAAATAGAGTTGGAGGGAGAAATAATACACTCCACTCCCTGCGGCGCCCACCTCTCCCTGAACAACTCCAGGGTGTTGGTGGACACCGTGCTCCTTCTCCAAGGACACCCGGGCTCTAATGTAACCCCGGAAGAGGGGCAGGCAGTCGGCCCTAACGACCCCCTCCACGGCCCGCTGCCTGGACCTGTTGATGGCCAGTTTGGCCAGGCCCAGCAGCAGACCCACGAGGAGGTCCTCGGACCTGCCCTCCCTCCTCCGTACCGGGTGCCCGAAGATCAGGAGCGTGGGACTGAAGTGCAGCCAAAAGCAGAGGAGAAGGTTTTTGAGAAAATCAAAAAGGGAGTGCAAACGCCCACACCCAATATATACATGGTCCACGGACTCCACAGCGCCACAGAACAAGCAGTTGGGCTGGGAGTCCGTGAACTACCGCAATCTGCGGGTGCAGGGGACTGCTGCGTGCAGCACCCTCCACCCCAGATCCCCGAGAGAAAGGGGGAGGACTCCCGCGTAGAGAGCCCTCCACTGGGGATCCCCACCGCCCGGTGGCAAATGGGCACGCCAAGGCGTGTCTGGGCGGTGGATGAGGGAGAAGAGGTGGACGGTGTGCAGCA
The DNA here is from genome assembly GCF_047496795.1 of Chiloscyllium punctatum. NCBI lineage: Eukaryota > Metazoa > Chordata > Chondrichthyes > Orectolobiformes > Hemiscylliidae > Chiloscyllium > Chiloscyllium punctatum. Next base: position 8,801,332 of record NC_092740.1, read on the forward strand.
GCAGTCTATACAGGGCCTTCCTTTTTATATCCCCTAAGGGGACAAAATTAAAATACCGGCGGCGGCTCAGGTTGTGGGGCACAGGCTCCCGCGGGAAGTACGGGACCTTGGGGCCAATGTGAAATTCCGTCCGGGCCGGGGTGAGCGCGGACGGGATCCCACCGCACACCTGAGCGTCCTCCAACTGGTGCACTACGTCGGGTCCGAGCACCGCCGTTTTAAGGCGTCGGATGGCGGTGGCCACGTACCGGACGTCTACCGCTGCCCTGCTCGCTATGTCCTGCGGCAGCGTCCAGCCCAGGCCCCCAGCACCCAGCACGTCCCCGACCCTGGTCGCCCTCGCCGCCACGGCCCTCCCCTCCATCAGCCACTCGAACCCGCGAGTACGGAGGTGCGGATTCCTGAGCAACAGCTCCCTGACGACAGCCGCTACTCCAGCCGGAGGGTAGGCGCGACGCGATTCAACCATGTTCCAAACAGTGATCAGGTCCTGGTAAAATAAGGAAACTGTTGAAGTCCATATTGATGCCCTGGGGTTGTCACATTGTATCCTGATGAAGTAGATAATGATTGACAGTGATTTTAAGATGTTACAACATCTCCTCAAGTGAAGAACAGGTAAATTTGACTTGAGGGCGACCTCCAAACCATCACGGTCGACGAACAAGAGCTGCATGTCGTAGTTGAGGTTACGCACCTGGCGTCAGCATGGCTTTGTAAAGGAATTGGATTGAATTGGATTGGATTGAATTTTTCTCGGAGGTGATGAGGTGTATAGATGAGGGTAATGTAGTTGATGTAATCTACACGGACTTCAGTCAGCTCCACTTAAGGATGTTACTGACTTTTTACACATTCACCAGACAGGATTCTCTCTGTCCCTCCATGAAACAAGTTGACATAAACTAACACAGTGGCCCTTTCCAGCCCTCCTCCTTGGTGTCTTGAAACCGATTCAGGTTTATTTTCAGCACTGATTGTCTGGAGATTTCTTTCCAACTCTCAGCTGGAGACTTTTATAAAATTAAGAAAAAAAACTTCTCCTAGCATGACTTCTAATGATCTGAACTCAACCTGCTAGTGACACTTAATTCTGATCTTAAAACTCAACTTTGAAAATATTCAGTAATTAACTCCTGAGGTGACTTGATTAATTGACATAGTTTCTCAGAAAGGCTGTCTTTCCTCTCATGATTTTGACCACCTCAATCAAATCTTCCCTCAGCCTTCCTTTGGCCCAGATCCAGTCTAAACTCAATGATAAGTGACCTCTCGTTATTATGATGTCTCCAACTGAGCAGTTCACAACAAGAGGAAACATTCTATCCACTCTGTCAAAAATTGTACAACTGGAAAGATCTCTGCTCAATCTTTGCTCTGCTTTCCTCTTCGATGCAAAAATAACACGCACAGGATCGGTCAAATAATAATGAGCATTTTTATTTGAAGGGTGTATTTTGATTTACTGGGAGGCGACCTTTGTTGGAAATCGGACTTCTATTCTGATGCTTCAGACTGTCGGACAGGTCATGGGACTGAGGTAAAAATAATGACTGCAGATGCTGGAAACCAGATTCTGGATTAGTGGTGCTGGAAGAGCACAGCAGTTCAGGCAGCATCCAAAGGAGCAGCGAAATCGACGTTTTGGGCTAAAGCCCTTCATCAGGAATAAAGGCAGAGAGCCTGAAGCGTAGAGAGATAAGCTAGAGGAGGGTGGGGGTGGGGAGAAAGTATCATAGAGTACAATGGGTGAGTGGGGGAGGGGATGAAAGTGATCGGTCAGGGAGGAGAGGGTGGTGTAGATAGGTGGAAAAGGAAATAGGCAGGTAGGACAAGTCCGGACAAGTCATGGGGACAGTGCTGAACTGGAAGTTTAGAACTAGGGTGAGGTGGGGAAAGGGGAAATAAGGAAACTGTTGAAGTCCACATTGATGCCCTGGGGTTGTCCCATTGTATCCTGATGAAGTAGATAATGATTGACAGTGATTTTAAGATGTTACAACATCTCCTAAAATGAAGAACAGGTAAAATTGGCTCCTTACTTTCCTTTAAAGTGTCATCTCATGAATTAGGGTCTGTTCATGATGACAACCTCTGTGGTGCCCTGAATAGACTGAAGGGTAAACCTGATGTGACTTGAACCCAGAGCTTGTTGAAGCGGGGACACTCCCCAGTGGATCACAACAATGTCCTACACATTGAACAGGACAGAATCAAATAAAGCTCAATGTCAAAGTCACTTAACTCACCAAGACCAGAATACTGGTTCCCCATGACAACCCAGTAAACCTCCCTCCCTTATGGCCCAATAAGTAACAGTGCTAAAGGAAGAGGCAGCTGAACCCAAAGACAATGGAGGAGCTGCAAAAAAAAGATTGATGTGGACTTCAATAAGGTGTTCAATGAAGTTCCTCATGGGAGTCTGGTTAGCAAGGTTAGATCTCATGGAATACAGGGAGAACAAGCCATTTGGATACAGAACTGGCTCGAAGGTCGAAGACAGAGGGTGGTGGTGGAGGGCTGCTTTTCAGTCTGGAGGTCTGTGACCAGTGGTGTCCCACAAGGATTGGTGCTGGGTCCACTACTTTTTGTCATTTTTATAGTTGATTTGATGTGAACTTAGGAGGTATAGTCAGTAATTTTGCAGATGTCACCAAATTTGGAGATGTAGTGGACAGCGAAGAGGGTTAGGTCAGAATACAATGGGATCTTTATCAGATGGGCCAATGGGCTGAGGAGTGGCAGATGGAGTTTAGTTTCGATAAATGTGAGGTGCTGCATTTTGGAAAGGCAAATCAGGGCAGAATTTATATACTTAATGTTAAGGTCTTGAGGAGTGTTGTTGAACAAAGAGACCTTGGAGTGCAGGTTCATTGTTCCTTGAAAGTGGTGTCAAAGGCAAATAGGATAGTGAAAAAGGTGTTTGGTATGCTTTCCTTTATTGGTCAGAGCATTGAGTATATGAGTTGGGAGGTCATGTTATGGCTGTACAGAACATTGGTTAGGCTACTTTTAGAATATTGTGTGCAATTCAGAAGGATGTTGTGAAACTTGAATGGGTTCAGAAAAGATTGACAAGGATGTTGCCAAGATTGGAGGATTTGAGCTATAGGGAGAAGCTGAATAGGCTGGAGCTGTTTACCCTGGAGCGTCAGAGGCTGAGGGGTGACTTTCCAGAGGTTTATAAAATCATGAGGGGCATGGATATGATAAATAGATAAGGTTTTTTCCTCAGGATGTGGGAATCCAGAACTAGAGGGAATAGATTTAGCGTGGGAAGGAAATGATATAAAAGGGACCTAAGGGGCAACGTTTTCACACACAAGGTGATGTATGTATGGAATGAGCTACCAGTGGAAGTGGTAGAAGCTGGTACAATTACAGCAGTTAAGAGGCATCAGGATGGGTACATGAATAGGAAGGATTCAGAGGGATATGGGCCAGGTGCTGGACGTGGGACTAGATTGGGTTGGGATATCTGGTCGGCATGGACGGGTTGGACCACAAGGTCTGTTTCTGTGCTGTACATCCGTATGACTCTATCGCTCTACAATAGGTCTGAGTAGTTCACAAGGAGTTGCCAAGAGGGAAGGTGGGGACTTCAAAACCACCTATTGAAGCAGTGAAGAAAAACAGGAACAAGGCCACTGGGCAACAATTGTACTGAAAAGTGAAGATTCTGTATGATTCACTCAAAATGAGGAGGTGAAATGGTCCCATTCTATTATCACCAGGTTATTAATCTGGAGACCCAGGTAAGGTTCTGGGGAATGAAGTTCAAGTCCCACTATGTTGGGTGTTCCTTTTTGTCAGTCTGGATTAACAGGCTCGTGATGGCCATGACCTATCGAGTAGAAAGTCTGTCATTCTTCCCTGATTGGTTCAAATATGATTCCAGACACACAGCAATGCGAGTGACTTCCCAGTGGCCTCTGGGCAATTCGGGAGGGATAATGAATGCTGGCCCGGCCAGTGGCAACTGGATGTCATGAATGAATCAAAACAAAGAGTCCATGGAAGGTGACGAAACCAAACCCATATTGTCCTCAGGATTCAGGAATTTCTGACAATGAGCAATGAGATTGACTGCTCTGAGTGTGAAAATGGCCAGGAGGATTATGGAGAGGACAGCCCAGATTACAATTACGAGTCACAAAGCCAGGTCATGCAGCAGAGACAAGGAATAAAGTGTTTTGACAAAACTATAAAAAAGCAAAATGGAAGTCTTTACAAAAAATGATGCATTCACGGAGAGGATTCATGGAGAGGAAAGACTGAACAGAATTTCAGACTCTGCTCCTGAATCAGGAAGGCCAACTGATGGGGACGGTGAAAGTTATGAGATGTCAGATAGTACAGACAAGCAGGAAATGTGGAGGGACCTGAAACCAGGAACTGTAAATATTCTAATCACCACCAAACCACCAAGGGATCCAGGAAAACACAGGGAGTGGTTAGAATGTGGAACCTGCTCATACACCAAGTGGTTGACACAGTGACCATTGTTGTACTGAAGGGGAAGCTTGATTGACACTTGAGGGAGGAAGCAACAGATTTGAAATACTGACAAAGTGAGAAAATAAAGGGTAGGGAGGAACTTGTGCAGAACATGATCACCACCAAAGACCAACAGAATTCTTTAAGTTCCATTTGCATGAGCCTTAATTAACTGTTCAGATTACTTCATATAAATCTTAACATGCTGAACTTTTATTCGTTCATGGGATGTAGGTTTTGTGAGCGGGTGTTACCTGCCCCACATTGTTGTCACAAAGGTACTAGCGAGTTGCTGCAGTTCATGATGTTATAACCCTCACTAATACTTCATTATTTTTATTTCATCAGTTTTACTTTGGAGCTGGGAATTAAAAAGATGTGAGCTGAAGGTGACAAACAAGTTTTGGTTTCTTTGTGAGGCCAGGCCTGGAAGTTATTTGCAGATTGCTTCTTGATCAAAACCATTCTATAGAACAGGTGTGAGCTTGGAGAGCAGTCTGTTTAAACAGATAGTAGATCTTGATCATTAATTTTTTGTCATTACCTCAGTCAATCCACTCTGGGGGAGACCTTCTGCTCAAGCTGATGGTAGATGTTGAATGGTAACTGGGACCTCGTGGGGAGATGGTCAGGGTGAGAGTGAAAGACCACAGTTTTGAACTGGATTTTGGTCTGTGTTTTCAGGGAGCAGGAGTTTTGATGAAAAAGCATGAAGTTTTAAAAGCTCCCTGACTAACCTTCCATTGGCACCGATTGGAAACTCAGAGAATAGAAACTCAGTTCCAAGTATTAGTGGATTCATCGGAGTGAGCTGAAACTTTGGTCCTGATTGATATCTCCAGAAAGTCAAACCGAGAAACAATCATCTCTGCCTGTGGAACTAAAGTATCATGAGAACCACCTGCATGATCTGTTCAGTTTTGTTATTGTATTGTATTTATCCCTTAACTGTGTTTGTTCATCTGTCAGTATTTTGTGTGAATGGGGCTGAAATGAAAAAAAATTGAAAATAGACATCAAGTCGACTATTTTGCTCTTTAATTTTGTTGAAATTTCACTCTGCTACAGTCACTGTATTGTTCATAAATTGCTAAGTATTTTGTTTAAGTTACAAATCAGTGTCATTTGGGTCAATTCTGAAGGTCTCTGAAGGCAAATGGAATTGAGAAAATTTGAGATTAGAATTCCAAAGAACAGAGAAAGAGATAGAAAGGGAGGAGAAATAAAAAAAATTCAAAGAGCATTAAAGCTTAAAAAATTGGAACAAGAGTGGCAAGAGAAAGAAAAGTAACAGAAATTAAAATGATGCCATTTAGGAGCAGTGGGTCAGTGGTTAGCACTGCTGCCTCACAGCATCAGTAACCCAGGTTTGATTGCACCCTTGGGACCGTCTGTGTGGGTTTGCTCCGGGTCACCTAGTCTCCTCCCACAGTCCAGAGGTATGCGGGTTAGGTGGATTGGTCATGTTAAATTACCCATAGTGCCCAGGGATTTTAGGTTAGGTGGATTAGCCATAGGAAATGCAGGGTTACAGGGACGGGATGGAATCCTCGTTTGAACGTCAACGTGGATTTGATGGGCTAAATGGCCTGTTTCCACACATTAGGGATTCTGTGTTACTCTATGCTAGGCAAGTTAAACCAAATGTTTGGAAGAGACTCAAAGAGGAAGGTTCGAACCATAATTCACAGATCAGTCAGGAGATTTTTCAGATTGTGCAGGTGAAATGATTGCACAGAGGCCAGGATCCTATCACCAAGTCACATTTTATTTTCATGGGCTCTAACCAGCCAGCTCAGAGCCAGTTCCAAGAATGAGGACACTCTCTGAATCTTCTGTTTTTATCTGCCCCCAAGTGCTCCTTGGTCCAGGTAACAACCCAATCAAGGACCTTCTAAAAAGGGTGGCACGGTGGCTCAGTGGCTAGCACTGCTGCCTCATAGTGCCAGGGATCCAGGTTCAATTCCCACCTGAGGCAACTGTCTGTGTGGATTTTGCACATTCTCCCCGTGCCTGCTTGGGTTTCCTTCCAGTGCTCCGGTTTCCTCCCACAGTCCAAAGATGTGCAGGTTAGGTGAATTGGCCATGCTAAATTGCATGTAGTGTTAGGTGCATTCGTTAGAGGTAAATGTAGGGGAATGAGTCTGGGTGGGTTGCTCTTCGGAGGGTCGGTGTGGACTTGTTTGGCCGAAGGGCCTGTTTCCGCACTGTAGGGAATCTAGTCTCATCAATGAGATCCACCAGGCCCACATTTCAATCACTGCAGCAGGTTTTGTCAAAATTTGAAAAGGAGGAAATGGAAGCAATTTTCATGTTGTTTGAGAAGATAACAACAGATATAAGGTGGGCAAAAGCAGAACTGACCTTCCCCGAGCAAAATAAGTGAACTGGTAAAGTAGAAGAGATTTCTACATCCCTGTCACAGGAACAGTGCAGGGTTTACGATGAGCTGTTCAATGTGAATAGGAGTTGGTCCTGGAAACATCCAGCTGGAGGTTATGGAACTTATGGAAACAGCCTGGACAAACATATACTGAGTTTGGGAGATTTAAAATAATGTTCATTCATGGATAAGAGCATTTAAGCCTGTCAATACTTACAATGTTACAAAGAGAAATTATTCATAGAATCCCAACAGTGTGGAAACAGGCCTTTTGACCCAACGTGTCTACACTGAACCTCCCGAAGAGTATCCCACACAGACCCATTCCCATACTACTTAACATTTCCCCTGACTAACCTACACATCCCAGAACGCTATGGGCAACTTAGAATGGCCAATTCACCTAACCTGCACATCTTTGGACTGTGAGAGAAAACCAGAGCACCCAGAGGAAACCCACACAGACTCAGGGAGAATGTGGAAAGGGGTGGCACGGTGGCTCAGTGGTTAGCACTGCTGCCTCACAGCACCAGGGTCCCAGGTTTGATTCCAGCCTTGGGTGACGATCTGTGTGGAGTTTGCACATTCTCCCCGTGTCTGCGTGGGTTTCCTCCCACAGTCACAAAGATGTGCAGGTCAGGTGGATTGGCCATGCTAAATTGTTAGGTGCATTAGTCAGAAAGAAATGGGTCGATGTGAGTTACTCTTCGGAAGGTCAGTGTGGACTTGTTGGGCCGAAGGGCCTGTTTCCACACTGTAGGGAATCTAATCTAAATCCACACAGACACTTACATGAGGCTGGAATCAAACCCGGGTCCCTGGCGCTGGGAGGCAGTAGCACTAGCCACTGGGCCACCCTGTTATTTCAAAAGTATTTAAGTTATCCTAATCTTCTGTAAATAGAACTCAGGTCAAATACTAAAGTGTACTCAGGGCAAGACAAGTCGTTATAATGGCTGATGGATACGAACTGATCCTCTGATCTCTTTTTGTGTCCCCCCAGAAATGTGAGAAAAATATAAAGTGGTGAAGGAAAAGGGAGGTAGGTCACCAGGACGGACAGGATGGAATCCCCGAAAATTAACAAGGAAATTGCTGAGGGTGGAGGTTCGGGTCAGAAACTTCAATGTTTCTATTTGACTAAGTTGGGTCATGTGCATTCGGAATGTTGGAAGGTGTGAGGAAAATCTATGGGACTTCTAGAAGTCAGCAAAGATGACAAGGGAGCACAATAAAGAGAATAACATGGAGCACGCTGTAGCTCTGACTATAACAAAAAGGCCAGAGGTGAATTCTGTCATGAGTACAGTAATGTGTAAGGTAGATGAGAGGTTCCTTTTGTCGAAAGGGAAAGTGACTCCTTTCCTTCAGGTGAGCTAGCTAAACCCTTAACTATATTAAGAGATACAGGGACAACATCAACCCTTTTACTGGAGAAAGGATTGCTTTTCCTCCAGTGAGTTTGATGGGAGCCAAGGTTAACAAATGTGATTGGTGGAGAATATTTTCCTGTTTCATTATATAAAATAAATTGGAAAGTACTTTATCAGGAGACGTACTATTGGAGTTGTAAAGATATTACCGATTGAGGGAGTAGACTTACTGCTGGAGAATGATTTGGCCGGACTGAAGGTAATAGTTTTGCTCAGAATTACAGAATACCTAAAGGAGGTTCAAAAGACAAAATAATTATAGATCAGGCTCTTGGTATCTTTCCTTTGTGTGGAGTAACCAGAGGGATGGTTAAACAAAATCCATCCAAACGGGTTGATGAGACCCCACAAGCGAGTGCAAGGATAGCTGAAACATTCCAGAGAGGTGAAGATATTGCAGGCAGAGTGCTGGGTTTGACATCCTGAGTTACAGACCAGAAAACAGATCCTGAATTAAACAGTGCAGCCAATTCATACTGAGGCAGAGGCTGAAGGAGCTCCAGTGTGTTATTATCTTCAGAATGGAGTACCAGTGAGGAAGTGGAGGCTGGATCTGAAGGATGGTTAGTTGTACGTCAGATAGTGACACCCCAATTTTGTCAAATGTGTCCATTATGTCAAGTTGGAGATAAAACTCAATATATGATTAAACTAGCACCCCGATTCCGACACCAGTTTATAAGGAACCATTCTGTCATGTACTGGTGGGTTTTATAGGACCATTACCAAAATCAAAGGCTGGAAGTGAATATTTTCTTATCATTCTGGATATGACAACTGGATTTTCAGAGACTATTCTCTTTCAAACAATCAGAATTGCAGTGGTAGTGACAAAAACTCGCACAGCTTTTCATTGTTAGGGTCCACCAATCCCGAAGCACAATTTAATCAAGGATCAGACTTCATGACAAAACATTGTGACGATAACATCAGTAATTTGGGGATTAAACAACAAAAGTTGACTGTGGACTATCCACAATTCCAAAGTGCTTTGGGCACAGATTACTGAACTCTCAAAATCATGATCGAAACCGATGGTAATGGGAGTCCAAATGATAGAAACAAAGGCTGAGATTTTCTCTTCTCAAAAGGGTTAACAAGAGCATCTGGAGGTACATGGAACAGCACAGCACAGCACAGCACAGCACAGCACAGCACAGCACAGTACAGCATAGCACAGCACATTACAGCACAGGCCATTCAGCCCTCAATGATGTGTCAACCTTTTATCCTCTTCTAAGATCAAACTGACCTGCATACCTTTTTTTTTACTATCATCCATGTGCCTATCCAAGACTTGCTTAAATGTCCCTAATGTATCTGACTCTACTACCACCACTGGTGTATTCCAAGCACCCACCACTTTCTGTGTAAGAAACCTACCTCTGACATCTCAACTAAACCTTCTTCCAATTACCTTAAAGTTATGCCTCCACATGATAGCCATTTCTATCCTGAGAAACAATCTCTGGCTATCCACTCGATCGATGCCTCTCATCATCCTGTACACCTCTATCAAGTCACCTCTCGTCCTTCTTCACTCCAATGAGAAAAGGCCTCGCTCCCTCAAACTTTCTCCATAACAGATGCCCTTCGGTCCAGACATCATTCTGTTAAGTATCCTCTTCAACTTCTCAAAAGCTTCCACATCCTTCTCTGGGACGTGGCCATCACTGGCTGTAGAGCATTTATTGCCCATCCATGGATTCTCTTGAAGTCTTTGGTACAACTGAATGGCTTTGTTGGCTATTTCAGAGGGTAACTGAGAGTTAAACACAGTGTGTAGATCTGGAGTCCCATGTAGGCCAGACCAGGTAAGGATTGCAGATTTACTTCCCTGAAGGACATCAGTGTATCAGATGGGTTTTTCTGACAATCAACAATGTTTCATGGCCATCAGTAGACTCTTTGTTCCATTTTGTTTGAGTGAACTCAAATTCCACCATCTGCCATGCCAGGGTTCAAACCCAGATCCCCAGAATATGAGCTGAGTTTCTGGATGAATAGTCTAGCAATAATCCCACTCGGCCATTGCTGCCATTGTCTCCCCTTAAAGTGGGCCAGATAAACAGACAAGAAGAATTTTTAAAGCAGGAGATGAAGTTGTGGGACTGTTTCTGTTCGAAGGTGAATCATTTAAAGCAAAATGCAGTGTTTTTCCTTTCAAGGTAATTAAAAGGGTTAGGTCGGGAACATATTCAGTTGATACTCCTGATTGTAGGAAAAGCATCAATTGTTGTTTACTTGGATGATGTTGTAATACATAGTACAACGTGGAAAATTACAACATTTTACAAATATTCCACAGCTCCAGTCAGCTGGGTTGGTGTTAAATCAGGGAACAAGTGAATTTGCGAAAGGCAAGATGATGTTGTGGGATGTGTGTGGGACAAGGACAGGTGTCACACAGAACAGGAAAAACAAAAGCTTTCATTGACTTTCACACAAAATGAGAGAAAATGAGGCTTTTGGGCACGTGTGGATTTTACCAAAATTTTGATTTAAGTTTAGGACAATAGACGCACCCTTGATGTATTGATTGGAAGGAGGTCAGCCAGGTGGACCTTATAAAATATGAGTCCCCTGATTGGGGCTGTTAATCTGGTCTAATCAAGGAGCCCTGGCTGACAGACATAAATAGGAGTGTCAAATATCCTGTTCATTCTGAAAGCTGGCTCTGAGAGAGGATCAGTGTGAAGGACTTTCCACAAAGGGTGACTTGGTGAGGGATTCCAGTCTCAGTGGAGTTATTTCAGTGGTGTTGAGAGATAAGTATGCTCCTGAAAAAAAATTGCTTGTAACAGTTATCTTTGAGTTGGGGTAAACATTTCTGACATCATCCTGTTATTTCTGAAGATTGACTCATTTTATCCTACTGTCAAAGACTAGGCCCCAGGATGTGGAAAAAATGTGTTATTGATTCTGGCCAAATTATATCGGGGTGGTTGAAAAGCAATCAATAGTTCTCCTGACAGCTTGTGGAGCCACAGTTTGTTTTGTTCTGAGGAGAGTAACTTTCACTGAGGCATCAGATACTAAAACCTTTCAAGAGTTTGTGGATTTAGTTAAGAGAAATTATAATCCCAAGTCTCCTCTAATTCTGAAATGCTCCTGGTTTGGCAATTCAAGAACCAAGGGAATCCATATCAGGATTTTTTACTGGGCTAAGACAACTGAAAGTGGCATGTGACTCTGGTTTAACCCTTAAGGAGGTGTTGAGAGACCATTTGGTGTTTGGGATTAATGATGTAACCATACAAAAGCACCTACTAGCTGAAGCCCAACTGGACTTCAAAGTGCACAACAACTGGCTTTATCATGGAAAATGTGGCAAGTTGGGCAAGCATGTTGCAAGGCGTCCTGATGGAAATGATCCCCCGCACCAGGCCGATTGAGCTTAGGGAACACTATTTGAGCCAAGGCCATTGCATAGCCTCACTCAGGGCATACCCTGAGCAGAGGGACTCGAGATCAGCCCACAGTAAAACCCCAGAACAAAGCCAGGCCTCAGCCAAACAATTAAAATTGTCTTCAGGATCTGGGCCAACAGGCCACGATAGTTGCTGCCGATATTCGACTCGAAACAGAAAAAGAGTCCCACTGTACCTAAACTGGGTAAGAGAGCTCATATTCCAGGAGAGTGCACACCTTGGGAAAATCCACCTACATCTGGTTTGGAACAGTTACGTTTATTGGCAACATCCAAATCAGAACCAATCAAAATTAACATCTGGTTAAATGATAACCCGTTTCTAATGGAGCCCGATACTGGTGTGGGTGTTTCAGTGATGACAGAACCAGTGTTTAACATTATTCACTCTGGACTCCAACCCAGCTTGTGCAAGACCTCAGCTAGACTAACAAGTTACACTGGGTAACCTTTACAGATTAAGGGCCTCTTATGAGAACCAGTTGGTTCATTTGCCACTGACTATAGTATGCTGCAAGCTTGATGGGGCTAAAATTGGTTGAGAAAGATTCACCGAGATTGGCTCAATATTCTCCAATTGGAAAATGGCTGCCTGAGTCCGAATGAAACACCTGACATTTTTCAGAAAGCTCTCGGGACTATCAGGGGAGACAAGGCCACTGTACATGTTGACCAGGAAGTAATTCCAGAAGGCTGCAAGGCCCAGCCTGTGCCATTTGCCTGAAATTGGAGGCAGAAATCAGACGGCTGGAAGGCAAAGGAAGCATCAGACCAGTGCAGTTTACAGAATAGGCAGCCCCGGTCATACCAATTGTGAACTCCTTTGGTCAGTTTGCCATTTGTAGGTATTTTAAACAAATGGTAAACAGCTTTTCACAGCTGGATAAATACCCAATCCCTCACAGTGAGATATATTCACAAAGCTGGAAGGGGGCGCTGTCCTTCATGAAGCTGAACATGACCCGTGTGTATTTGTAATTGCAGTTAGATGAGGATTCCCACAAATATTCTACAATTAATACCCATAAAGGTTAGTATCAATACACGATACTGCCATTTGGAGTAACATTAGCCTGGGTAGTTTCTCAATGGACAATGGAGAACATGTTACAAGTTCTCGCCACATGGTGGCATTTATCTCAATGACATGCAAACACCAGGGAAGATTAACAAGGAGCACTTAAAGAACTTAGACACAGTCCTTAGATGTTTCTCCCAGGTGACCATGTACCTTAGAAGGTAAAAATGTGAATTCCAGGAACCCCAAGGGACCGACTTGGGCTCCAGAGTCAACAAGACCAGGTCACACTCATTGGAAGATAAAGTGAGCGCAAGCAATTGCGCCCATTGTGTCATCTGACTTCTGACCTTCTTCAGGGGATGAAGTTTGGTTGAGGAACCACAGGAATGGCTCTGCATGGGTAAGCTACATGGTCAACACGAGGTCAGGTCCTGTGATGTATAAAGTTCTGGTCAGTCCAATGGTCCTGAACAAGGACATGGACCATATGAAAGCTGCAAACTCACAAACAGTGCAGAAACAACCCATGCCCGGCTCCTTGGCAGTGTTTCTAATTGTTCAGGAACCCGTGCATTCTGCCTGTCCATCCAGCATGGGGCGGCACGGTGGCTCAGTGGTTAGCACTACTGCCTCACAGCACCAGAGTCCCAGGTTCGATTCCAGCCTCGGGTGACTGTCTGTGTGGAGTTTGCACATTCTCCCCCTGTCTGCGTGGGTTTCGTCCTGGTGCTCCCGTTTCCTCCCACAGTCCAAAGATGTGCAAGTCAGATGAATTGGCCATGCTAAATTGTCCATAGTGTTAGGTGCATTAGTCAGAGGGAAATGGGTCTGGGTGGGTTACTCTTCGGAAGGTCGGTGTGGACTGGTTGGGCCGAAGGGCCTGTTTCCACACTGTAGGGAATCTTGCTTTGAAGATCCTTCGGAATCTGAATTGGACACAGCGGATGTCGCTGCCTCAGTGCCTTTGATGTCTGGAGAGGAGAAGGAATTTCTTCCAAGACAATCCAGGCACAAGAGGTGAGCGGCTGGGTGTTCCACACTGCCCATATCGGGGGCAGAGTTGGAGGGACCTGACCCAGTGCTCAAACATTCCAGGAGGATCTACGAAGAAAAGAACTGGCTTCTGTCCTCGGATTCAGGCGGGGAAGGATGGAGTGATTGTAACGAGGTCAGCCAGGTTCACCTTATAGAATATCAGTTCCCCGACTGGGGCTGTTAATCTGGGCCAATCAAGGAGACCTGGCTGACTGAAAAAACAGGAATGTCAGAGGTTCTGTTCACTCTGAGAGCTGGCTCTGAGGGAGCTGGATCAGTGTCATGGATTGTCCACATGTAAATAAAGGGGGACTTCATGATGGATACCAGCCTCTGGGGAGTTATTTCACTTGAATAATTTGTTACAAAAATGAATAAAGATGGAATGGTCTACAGAATGATGCCAGGCAGCCTTTGAAAAACGAAAAGTAATTTTAACAACTGAATCTGTATTAAGTGCATTGAAGTGTAATGGATCATTTCAATTCGCAGGAGATGTTAGTGATTTGGGGATTAGAGCAGCTCTCTTACAGGACGATGAGGCTGGAATGGAGAGGCCTATGGCCTATCTTTCAAAAACGTGGAACCAACATCAGAAATGCTGCTTGACTATAGAAAAGGAAGCATTGTGATCAGTTCTTCAACACGTTGAAGATTATGTTTGACATGGAAACACTGAGACTGTGTGTTTTTTCCTAATCATAATCTGCTTACTTTTGAACAAAAAAATTAAAACTAAGACTCCAAGGTTGTGCAGGTGGAGCTTAGATCTGCAGCTGTCTAAAAGTTGTACATATTGTTGGGAAAGCAAAACTAATTGCTGATGCTTTATCCTGAATGTTCAGAGTGGTCTGGCAGGCTAAAAACTAAATATCCAAGGCTGGATTAAATATGTCCCAGGTTTATGTGTGAGGCAAAAGAGGAAATAGTCAGGATGTTTGCAAAACATTTCACTTCTTCTCTGGCTACTGGAGAGGTATAGTTAGACTGGAGGGAAGCCAATGTGGTACTGCAATTCAAAAAGGGAGCAAGGGATAAACCAAGTAACTACAGTCCAGTCAGTCTCACCTCAGGAGGGGGGAATCAATTGGAAACAATTTTCAGGGACACAATTAATCTACAGTTGGAGAGGAAGGTATGTATTAAAAACAGAAAACACGGTTTTGTTAAGGAGAGGGAGGCAGAAGACAAGAAAGTGTCGGCTGGTTCACCTGACCTCAGTCATTTGTGAGATTTTAGTTTTTATATTATCAAGAATAAGATTGCAAAGCACTTGGAAATACATGATGAAATTCACCTGGGTCAACATGACTTTGTTAAGGTGAGGTCATATCTGGCAAATCTGTTAGAATTCTTCGAGATGGTAACAAGTAAGTTAGACTAAGGACAGCCAGTGGATATGGTCTATTTGGGAGGTTGCAGAAGGACTTGGAGAGGATACAAGAGTGGGCAAAGAAGTGACAGATGGATGATAATGGGGAAATGTGAAGGGTTTTGTACTTTGTTTGGAAGAAAAGAGTTGTAGATTTTGGAGTCCTGGTTCAGGATTCACTTAAGGGCAGCATGCAGGTTCACTTGGCAGTTAGGAAGGCAAATGCAACATCAGCATTCACCTTGATAGAGCTGAATATAAGAGTCTGAGATGGTAAGAGGATATAGATGAGCTGGTCTGATAGATTGAGCAGTTACAAATGGAATTCAATGTGGATATATATGAGATGATGCACTTGGGCAGGACAAACAAGGCAAGGGACGACATGGTGAACAACAGCACCTTGAAAAGAACAGAGGATGAAAGGGACATTGGTCCATATGTACTGGTCACTTAAGTTAGCAGCACAGGGGGAGAAAGTGGTTCAAAAGGCAGATGGAAGGTTTGCCTTTATTATTGTCACTTCTCAGTCAGTTCTGTCCCAGTATCCCTCTGAAACCTGGGTGTGCCTGCAGTGTTCTGTATCTCCCCTCACTCTTTGGAAAGTCACATGAATTTCTGTGGGTTCTGTCCCACACGGAGCTCTGATGGGAATGTTTTGGCAGCTTCAGGTAAGCGATGTTATCCTGCCTTCATTTTTTTAAAAAGGAAGTTATTCCTCCCTGATGAAGAAACCAAGGGGAAGGAAAAGGCTCATTGTGGTGAACAGCAACAGCTTTGGGAAATAAATACCAGGCAGTAGACGGGTCATCAAGGAAGAAGCAAATCCATGATTAACAAAATAGATTAGAAAGGTCAGTGTTAGAAAATACTTAATGTTTCCCTGTACCGAGACTGACAGGAGGACTGCAGAAAGACACACATAGAGACACCTCATCATCAATACTGCAGCATTTCACCCTTCTCACTCGCTTCCTCTTGTCCTTTCACAAAAATCTACAAAAGGTACTTGACTTCCTGTGCACTGCCAAGGGAATATTGATCAATCTTACATGAAAGGAACCAGAAAGGGAAGTCTGTGTACAGTCAGTAGCAGAGAGAGTGAAAAGACTGTTTTGAAAGTGAGGCACCAATCATAGCCACTCCAGAATAGGAAATATTGCACCAGTTTCCAATAAATTTCTCAAAATCCTCATTCCCAACATCAAATGCTGTGAGAACTGGGTAAGCACTGGGTTAAATACACAGTAAAGCTCCTCTGCACATTACTGCCAGCACGGTGGCTCAGTGGTTAGCACTGCTGCTTCACAGCACCAGGGACCTGATTCAATTCCACTCTTTGGCAACTGTACAAACCCTACAGAGACATTCTCCCTGTGTCAGCGTGGGTTTTCTCTGGGTGCTTTCATTTTCTCCCACAGTCCAAAGGTGTGCAGGTGAGGTGTATTCACCATGGGAAATGCAGGGATAAGGGAGGGGGTTGGATACAGGTGTGATGTCTTTCAGAAGGTGAGTGTCGACTTGATAGGCCGAATGCCATGCTTCCACACTATAGGGATACTATGGTTCCATGAGACATTGTCCCTGTCAAACACTCCCAGGACAGGAGCACCCCTGGATCAGACAAAGGATAATATGGATCCCTCTTTATTGCTGAAGAGAGAGGGACTGGAGACACAGACGCTGGCTGCTGTCCTGGACCTTCTGAACTGAACACACCTCGTGGAGCTAAGGACTGACCCAGGACCAGAGATCTCTGGTGAGGTCATCACCATTCCCAGGTGTAAAAAGATACACAGAGAGTCTGGGTTGTACTGACACTGCTGACATACACACACAGAGGAACCTCAATTATCCGGCATTCAATTATCCGAATTTCAGACTATCCGAACAAGGTCGCAAAGACCTGATGCTTGGCTAAACTATGTCATCCACCATGAACAGAATCAATTAACAGAATGAAACACTCCCTGCCTGTGTCATTAGGATATTTATTTCTGATCCATTTAGAACCAAATATAGAACTGAACAGAATGAGGGAGATTTGCAATATTTGTTGTGGCTGCTGAAGCCAGGGTGTGGTTTGCATGTTATTTCTACAGGCCCCACAATTGCCTTCTCAATGCTCCAAAGCTTGGGGGCTGTCTCTTGTGTTTCTTTGGCTCGGTCCAAGCTGCACCAAGTTTGTTGGAGTATTTTTACCTGCCTCTGTCATTCCAGGAGGAAAACAGCCTGGGATAGAGCAGAAAGGGTCAAGACGGAGAGTGTGCTGCTGATTATTCGGTTCCTCATCCCTTATATGGAGAGCATCCTGACTCTGACTGCCCCGAGCAGGGCCAGGACAGATCGGAGGCTGCACTCGGCTGAGTGTACCAGGGGCCCCTGAGAAAGGCTGTCTCCCTGACTCAATTGGGGATGGCTGACAACTGCAAGAAGCTTCCTGTGTCTGTGCTAAATGCTGAATGTGATTAGTGAGCATGAGATGGGCTGGAGGGCACCATCTTGGCTCACAATGGCATTTTGAATTTAATTTTAAATTTGCTCTGAATTTTGTAACAATCTCCAAGTTATGGTTTGGTTCTTTATTTTTATTAGTTGTTTCAGGACCACAACTCCAAAGAAATGTTTCAGTATCAACTTGCTGACCTCCAGTCCCCACATCTGTAGTGATTGGAACCAGGTTGATCTCACTGCCCACCAGGTCCTTGATTGGGATTGTTAACCCAGGCCAATCAGGAGAACCCTGGCTGACCTCGGAGATCAGAAGCTCTGAGCTGGTTGGCCACAGCCTGTGTACTGTGTACAGGGAACTGAAGGGTGACTCAGTAACGGGATCCCGGTCTGTCGGCAGTCATTTCCACATCATTAATTACTGACCTGCTCCTTGTGGCATCCCCCACATCCAATTCTATCCCAGTTTTACCAAGGGCTATTCCTGAACTAATTCACCACTCACTGGAAAACCACTGAAAGTCTGATATCCCTTGTGCCCACAACATCTTGTGGTCAGATGGGTCAGCCAAAATAATGAACTTATGATGGACAATAACAAACTTACCATGGAGTTCCAAAAGATGGACAATGATTAAAGCATGCTGGGAAATCGAACCCAGCCTTGACTAAAGTGACTGTGCTAATCCACATGCTGCAGGATCCAGACAGGCTACAGCTGCTCACAGACGGTTTATAAACAAACCTGACAGCTACAGACCCTGCAATACACACCTGAAGTTGGACTTGAATGGGACAATGGAATGTCCACCCTCGGGACAATTGGGAGCAGGGGGTCATTCAATAGACATGGAGGTGCCTAGTACCCTTATTTGGAGGAGACTACATGCACCCAGCACCGACCATAATGGACACGTAAGGACCACCCTGGCATCAATGTGCCAACACCTGGTTGGGTCTGATTGATCAGGGCAATCAAACCTGGTCAATCCATTGGCAGCTCGTCAAGACCCTCCCAAAAGGGCGGGATGGCTCTGAAGGATTAGAATCATCGCAAAACCCCACTCAGAGCGGTAACCCGAGAATAACCACTGAAAGAGAAGACACCTCCAAGGCCATCGGAAGAAGAAGAAGACATCACCGTGTGGAGCTCCGTTCCAGTGGGATGGGATACGGTCACACCAGGTTAAGCTAAAACATAAGATAGTTTGTTGTGGATTTTTTGTTAGTTTATGGTATACTTTATTGTTCTAATATTGATTGAGTTCAACAACCAAATATTTTTGTCTCGTAGGGTTAACTTCCAGTTCTTTTGCTGAATATAAGATTTTAAACACACTGTGTGGCAGGTATAACAAATTGGCACCCCAGATGGGACCTCGATATGCCGTGCCTTTGTTGCTCTGAAATCGAATCCTGTCCAACCTGACCCTCCGTGCGATTTTGCCATAGCCAGTTGTTAAGACGACAGCTGTCCCACACCAAGGTCAGGAGTCCCAAGTGAATCAATCCGAATAGAAAGGTCAAAACTGAACTGTTCTTGAAAAGGTAAAGACAACAGGTTTTTACTTCTAGTCCAGCAAACAACTGTTTCTGTATGTGTTTGGGGTCGGTCAGGTAAAACACCGAAAAGTCGGGAGAGACCCAGTGGTATTAGGACCAAGAAAGTTACAACAGTGGTACCCTCAGTCCATTCCACCCCCGATACTCTTTCTGTTTAATTGAAATGGCAAAGAAAGGGACCAGAGCAGAGGATTGTCCCGTATGGGAAACAAAACTGAGACAGTACGTCAATGACAAAATGCAGCCGATTTGGGCAGAATGATGTAATGTTAAGATGGAACCAGGATTCCTCGGGCAGAAGTATTGGGATGGTCTTAGAAAAGCTCAAGGGAATCAGGTTTCCAGACTTAGTAGATCACAGTGATCATGTGCTGCTTAGGGCAGTTATTCGGGACAGAGCAGGAGTTAAAAATTGTCTGTAAGGAGCTAGAGGACGCTGCACGTGGAGCAATTTCAGCCCCAGTGTGAGCGAGGATATAGGATACTCAGCACGCAGTGTTGGAGAAAGAAGTAAACCAATGGAAGAGCAAATGTCTGGATTTACAAGCTGCAGTTAAAGTTTGAGACCAGGCAGACACAAGAACGTAAGAACTAGGAGCAGGAGTAGGCTATCTGGCCCCTCGGGCCTGCTCCACCTTTCAATAAGATCATGGCTGATCTATTCATGGCCTCAGCTCCACTTACCCACCCTCTCACTGTGACCCTTAATTCCTTTATTGTTCCAAAAAAATCTCTTCACTTTCAAAGTATTGATGAAGTCATGTCAACCACTTCACTGAGCAGGGGGTTCCCACAGATTCACAGCCCTCTGGGTGAAGATGTTCCTTCTCAATTCGGTCCTAAATCTGCTCCCCCTAATCTTGAGGCTCTGCTCTCTTGTCCTAGTTTCACCCACCAGTGGAAACATCCTCTCTATTTCTATCAGATCTATTTCCTTCATAATTTTTTATATGTTTCTATAAAATCCCTCCTTGTTCGTCTGAATTCTAATGAATATAATCCCAGTCTACTCAGTCTCTCCTCATAAGCCAACCCCCTCAACTCCAGAATCAACTCAGTGAACCTCCTCTGTACCCCCTCTAGTGCCAGTGCATCCTTCCTCAAGTAAGGAGACCAAAACTGCACGCAGTACTCCAAGTATGGCCTCACCAGCACCTTGTACAGCTGTAACATTACCTCCTTGCTTTTAATCTCAATCCCTTTAGTAATGAAGGACAAAATTCCATTTGCCTTGCTAATTACCTGTTTTACCTGCAGACTAACCTTCTGTGATTCATGTACAAGGACTCCCAGGTCCATCTGCATAGCAGCATGCTGCAACTTCTCATCATTCAAATAATACTCCTTTTTCCCGTAACTCTTCCCAAAACAGGATGACTTCACATTTATTAACATTGTATTCCACCTGCCAGACCTTTGCCCATTCACTTAAGTATCTCTGCAAAGTTTCACAGTCCTCTGCACACTTTGCTCTGCCACACATCTTTGTGTCATCTGAAAACTTGGACACACGACACGTGGCCCCCAACTCCAAGTGAAGAAGCAGGCAGCTGCAGATCATATCAAGTGTCTGCAGGAAATTGACTAATTAAAATCACAGCTTTCCATTCGAAATGGGATAATGTGCCCGTACGGAGAGGTTAGAGAAGAAAAAGAATAAAGGATAGACTGGGATGAGCTCAGGGAAGACGGTCAACAGTGTACCAGGAGCACAGAGGTTTGGGGTCCATCCCCACCTTCCCACAGGAGTCTCCTCCTTCAATGCCCCTGGGAACACTCCCGGTCACACTGAACCCGATAACAATTGAAAGGCAGTTCGGGGACCCGAAGGATCTGCCCCCAATCACATACATCACCCCATTTACCGCTGCACAGTCTGCAGCGATCAGGGCAGCATGGTGGCTCAGTGGATAGCACTGCTGCCTCATAGCACCAGGGACCTGGGTTCGATTCTAGCCTCAGGCAACTGTCTGTGTGGAGTTGGCACATTCTCCCCGTGTCTGCCTGGGTTTGCTCCGGCTTCCTCCTGCAATCCAAAGATGTGCAGGTTAGCTGAATTAGCCATGCTACATTGCCCATAGTGGTCAGGGATGTGTAGGTTGGGTAAATATTGGGAAGGGGGGAATGGGTTTGACTGGGTTACTCTTTGGAGTGTCAGTGTGGACTTGTTCAGCTGAAGGGTCTGTTTCCACATTGTACAAAGAACAAAGAAAATTTACAGCCCAGGAACAGGCCCTTCAGCCCTCCAAGCCTGTAGAGATCCTACTCTATGGGTGGCACGGTGGCTCAGTGTTTAGCACTGCTGTCTCTCAGCACCAGGATCCCAGGTTCGATTCCAGTCTTGGGTGACTGTCTGTGTGCAGTTTGCACATTCTCCCTGTGTCTGCGTGGGTTCCCTCCGGGTGCTCTGATTTCCTCCCACAGTCCAAAGATGTGCAGGCCAGGTGAATTGACTTTGCTCAATTGTCTATAGTGTTAGGTGCATTAGTCAGAGGGAAATGGGTTGGGTTGGGTTACTCTTCGCAGGGTCGGTGTGGACTGGTTGGCCCAAAGAGCTTGTTTCCACACTGTAGGGAATCGAATCTAATTCTAAAGATAGCAAAAAATATTCCTGAATTTGAACCATCCACTGATCCTTTTACATTCTATAAGAAGGTCAGGCAGCAGAACATTTTACAGGGTCTGGACGAGAGGCAGGAGGTGAAACTTATTGTAATGTGTTTGAGCCAGTCAGCACAGCCCATGATCCCAGCCCCAGCAAATGTAGGAGACAGAGCCCTTGTCAACATGAAAAAGCCAATCCTGACAGTGATCGGTTATAATAGAGGGGACCCCGTCGACAGATTGGATAAGGGTAGGCAAAAGAAAGGGACACACCCAACTGTCTTTGCCGGTTGCTTTGGTTACACACCACAGGGGTTTCTGGAGAGTTAGACAGGGGTCAGTTATCCGAGGCTGACTCAGCCAAGTGGGTGAGGACTTTAGTTTCCCAGGGCACTGAGGAGAGCAGGAAGGTGTGTGTGTGAACTTCAATGCTGCAGAGGCGAGACACAGTGAGGCATGGGTTCTGAGGAGAATGTCCTGGGTGTGGGAGATTAACCAACCCCGTACCCTCAATGCCAACCTTTGAGGCATCCGCACGACGGTGTCAGGCTTCTGCCTCCCTGATATAGGTCTGTGACACGAAGTGGGATGGTGCAGATTGGCCACTAGTCAACAGCGAGGAAGGAGGTCGCCCTGTCAAATTCCTTTGGGATACCGGAGATTCCGACACAACCCTGAACACCTCGAGATTTAA
The DNA here is from genome assembly GCF_047496795.1 of Chiloscyllium punctatum. Taxonomy (NCBI): domain Eukaryota; kingdom Metazoa; phylum Chordata; class Chondrichthyes; order Orectolobiformes; family Hemiscylliidae; genus Chiloscyllium; species Chiloscyllium punctatum. The sequence continues at coordinate 8,823,815 of NC_092740.1, forward strand.
AAATATACCCTGGCGGACCACAGGGACTATTGCTTTAAATGGGTTGACGAGTCATGTACAGGAGAGGTACGTTACTGAATCGATAGAATTTAAACTGGGTGATATTACATGCCAGTGTCCTGCTATTTTAATCAACCCGGGGGGCGGTGGGGGTGGGCGGGGGGGGGAACCACATACTTGGCATTGATTATCTGATGAGGTGTAATTTTAGATTTGACCCAGTGAATGCCTGTATAGGGAAGTTACCTCCAGCCATTAACATCCCATCCATCATCTCAACAAGTCCTTATGCTAATTGAGTCAGTACAACAGGAAAGTTCTGGTTTAATCCTCTGACAACGACCAAGGATCTGGCTGTGGGAGAGATAGCTACAAAACGCAAAGGCATATTGGCCCAGCACAAACATGACTGTGAGCATATCCCTGGACAGGTGATAATTGAGGGGCCCAACCCTGAAACCACAAAAACTGGTTTCCCCAGACAGGCAGAGGGGGAGGTGGCCAAGGTGATTGACAGTCTGTTACAGCAAAGAATACTGGGACCTGTAGCCTCCACTAATAATGTTCCCATTTGGCCAATCAGCAAACCAGATGGGTTTAACCATTGATTACAGACAGCTTCATAAAGTCACCCCCCCCCCCCCCCCTTCACTGCACCAACAGTCACCACAATAATGAAGAAAGTCCCACAAGTGACGTACTTCACAGGACTTGATATCAGTCATGGTTTCTGGTCCATATCCTTAAATTGGTCCTGCCAGGACAAATTCACTTTGATCTTCCAGGAACAGTCGTACACCTGGACATTTCTATCCCAAGGATTTCATAGCTTGCACTCGATTTTTCACAGATGGTTAGCCAAGGGACGAGAGATGTTTTCCCGGCCTGACTGCCTCATACAATATGTCGAGTTTAGATCAGAGTGGTGCTGGAAAACCACAGCAGGTCAGGCAGCAGCTGAGCAGCAGGAAAATTGACATTTCGGGCAAAAGCCCTTCATCGGCTCTATTCCTGATGAAGGGCTTTTGCCCGAATCGTCGATTTTCCTACTCCTCGGATGCTGCCTGACCTGCTGCGCTTTTCCAGCACCACTCTGATCTAAACTCTAGTTTCCAGCATCTGCAGGCCTCACTTTTGCCTCATACAATATGTAGACGACCGATTTGTGTAAACAGAGACAAAGAAGGAGCACATTCAGCTCCGAGGTGAATTACTCGATCTATTACACAGGCTAGGATGCAAAATTAATCTGAAAAAGACACAAATTCTACAGTCTAGGGTCACATCCTTGAGAATGATAATCACCCACAGGAAAAGGGAAATAGACCAAAAGTGATTAGAGACCGTAGAACGACTCCCACTCCCCCGAGATGGTCATGGACTTTGATCCTTCCTTGGGTTAGTGGGATAGTGCAGGAACCACATTGATGGGTTCACCATCAAAGCAGCCCCAGTCTCAGATTTACTGATAAAGAACGCTGCCTGGAATTGGACTCCTCAACACACAGAGGAGTAACTGAGTTAAAACACGCCCTCACAACAACACCCGCCTGACTAGTTCCCAACCCTGATTTACCAGACGTCCTCGAAGCTGCAGCCACAGACCAGACGATAGCTGCTGTTCCACCGCAAGAGTGACACGGTAGGCAAGGGCCAGGAGCTTATGCCTCCAGGGTCCTACAGCCCGTGGAGCAAGGGCTTTCCATGTGGGAATGGCACCACCACACAGTCTTTTGGGCAGGCCAATACTTTGACTACATCATTGGTTTAAACCCACTGCCCATACTGACTGAACATACACCAATCTAGCTCCTGCTAGACAGTCCAATCAAAGATGGCTCAGTGAGACAGATTCGAGCCACACGATGGACTCCACTGCTTCAGAGTTGGGACATTACGGTCAAACGTACCAAGGTGCCCAGCTTCCTAGCTGATGGCCTGAATTATGGAGGAGACCCACATGACTGTCAAATCACAGCCACAAAACACCCCACCGGCCCTTTTATGACCCAAACAGCAGGGAAAACGATTAGGGATGAGACAAGGGAATAACCAAGCAGACACAGCCATCGGAATTTATGTAGGTGGAGCCTCCACGGGACAGGATGGCATGTGGATCACCGGCTGTGGGATATACAAGACCAACACTCAGGGACAGCTATTGGTTCAATTAGCCTGAAAATTACCCAGACAGCTCAGTGCCCAGGCTGTGGAACTAGCAGCTGTGGCTTATGTAGTTCGCCCACTCCAACCTGTTCCTCCACCCACAGATATATTTTCCAACAACATGTGGTGGGTTACGCTTCGGCGGGGCGGTGTGGACTTGTTGGGCCGTAAGTAATCTCATCTAATCTAATCTAATCTAAAACTGTGTTGGCACACACGTCCAGTGGAAGGGCCCTGGACAAACCTCCAAGTTGACTCTATAGGTGCCCTGCCTCCATGTGAAAACAGATACACCTCCATCCATGACATCATCGACACTTTTACAAAATGGATCAATACATTTCCCATTGGGACAAACTCAGTGAGAACAACAGCCCACTTCCTCACACAACAGGGGTTCACGAGATGGGGTTTACCCTGCAGTATCGAGTCAGATCAGGGAACCCCATTTCACCAGCCGAGTAATGCAAAATGTGATGACCATGTTTGGTATCAAACAGGAATTCCACATCACTTACCACCCCCAATCCAGTGGTAAACCTTCTTTGCACCCTCTCCAAACCCTCTGTATCTTTACTATAGTAGGGCGAACAGAACTGGACACAATATTCCAAGTGTGGTCTATTACATATGGATGGATACTGTTATGCCTCACTGAGGTAGCATGTTGGAAATCAAGTTGCATTATTCCTTGTGTTGTCACAAAAGTTAGTTTCTCCTGAGTTTTAGACTAAAGATGACAGAAAGCACACACTAGGTTTCTGGACTTCACAAGGATTACTATTTATCACACATAAATAGACCTAATTCCACAGAAAAATGATGGACCATTGAGCTATAATGCCATTAGTTAAAACTCTAAGATGCTCATGAACCAAGTCCCCTTAAAAGCAAGCACATATTGTACACACACACTCATACACACACAGACACACACACACATAGACACACACAGAGACACACACACACACACACAGACACACACACTCACACTCACACACACACACAGACACACACAGTCGTGCACGTGCACACACAGACGCATACACAGAAACTAAACATCAATCTTTGAGTGGAAGGAACACACAGAAAACAGTTTCATCAATCCCTGTTCGCGGGATTCGCTGAGATGATTCTTGTGCTGATCAGAATGCTGCTTCTCCAGATGCTGTCACTGGTTTACCAGAGATAGAGTGTGTGGTTTATAAAAGGTCTGGCTTACTCATTAAAGGTCAGAACTTTCTGCAGCTGCTGAAGGAAAAGACAATCAGCTGGTTATCCTCAGATTTCAAGTCGCTTTTCCTGCCAGGAACAGAGCTGATGATGAACAGGTCCTCAGATGGTGGAGGTCGGATGGCTTCTCCCTGTCATGTTCATATCCACAACCTGTTCAATTACCTGGGAACCAATCACATCGTCATTGGCAGCAAGATGGTCTTTGTCATTGATACTGGTCTTTAGTACAAAGACCAATCAGATACTTGTTTCTGCCTGAATCACCATTGGTACATGGGCATGTCTCCAGCTCGTCTGCACCTTCTTCTGCTGCTGTCTGACCCAGCAGCTGTGTAAACAATACTTACAATGAGTGTCAGGTTACTTGCTTTCAAAGAGTGCAGTATCCCTTAAACAATCCTTGGTTTTCAACAATTCTGATGCGTTTCAGTCCACAATTAAAAATACACTAAGATAAAAAGGCACAAATGTTTAAAAAAAGTTTAAAAAACACTTTTGAAGAATAATAATGCCAAGTTTCTGAGCTGGTAAGTTCCATGATGTTCCTTGAATTTGATCTGAGAAACAATGCAACCTCAGTTACACAGGTTCAGTTCTTATTCGCTCCTAATGAGTCTTCACCACAGCTGCATAGGTTACATCCGCTAGAAAGAGACAGAAATCAGAGCTGATGATCATTATCAATTCAGTTTGAAGGTAAATACAGGAAAGGGGCATATTTACCCAAATATCAGTCCCATCACTATCAGAGTAGTTACAGGAAAGGGAAATATTTACTCCATCAGTTGTTCATTTTCCCCCTCATTCACTTTATGACGCTCACAAATACATTGGGAGAGACAAACGTTTTGAGAGACAGTCAAGTATCATCCAATGGGATAATGGAGAGACTGTTTGCTTTCTGATTGGTGGAGTAAAGGAACACCCTAATAAAGATGAACAGACCGATGGGCCAATGACAACAGCATCATGGTGAGGGAATGGGACTTTAAGGTCATGTGATCAAATCTCCATAATGGCACCATCCAACGTTAGGGTCTCAAATAACAAGGAAATGGATCACCCAGGCCCAACTAGCACTGTCCCACACATTGGAGAATGGGCTTCAGGGATTGGGAAATGAGAAAAGATTAGAATTAGGATTCTGAAAGAACAAAACTGACTCACTCTCTTCTGAATCAGCAACCCGGAGAATCTTGCCACCTTGAAATGAAAGAGAATAGTCTGTTAGTGAGGAGGATGTATTTTAAATGTTTAGAAATACCACTACGTGGGAAAAAAGTATGTAGCTGGTTACCTTTTCTGTTGCTGTCAAACACGATGCTGGCATAGGTACAGGAATCAGGCTGAGCTGTAATACAAACAGTATTCACTCTGAAACTGCCTTACTGCATCAGCTTTCTGACTCTAGAATCAAAGAATCATACAGAATCCTGGATTCACATCACAGCTTTACCATTGGAAAATGTTCAATGAACTGCATGAGAATCAGACATCAAACCATATTCGGAGTTATTTGGACAGGTGGTGTTCCAACACGCATGTCTTAAGGAGTGACTTAAAAGGGGGAAAGAGAGTTGGAGAGGATTGGACAGGGATTCTCACAGTCTTGGAGATTGAAAATTAGATCCCAGTGATGTTACTATTACAGTCCGGTGAATCCACCACCACACATCTCTCTCTAATGAGTGTAGATCAGAGTGGTGCTGGAAAAGCACAGCAGGTCAGGCAGCATCCGAGGAGCAGGAAAATCGACATTTCGGGCAAAACCCCTTCATCACTCTAATCTAGACTCTGATCTCCAGAACCTGCAGTCCTCACGTTTGCCGAGCTTTTCCTCTCTAATGAGAGAACAGCCCGATGCCCTCTGGGACTATGGTGAGTTTACATTTACAGGAAGGGATATGGAGGGGCCAGATTTGGAAATATTGTGAGTATATGAGGATGACAGACCCAATGCCGTGGAAGAATTTGAACCTGAGAAGGATAATCTTTAATTTTATTTCTTTTTCAATTCAGGAGCCGTTCTGGGCACCACACCTTGGGAAGGATATTCTGACCTGAGAAAGAGTGTGGTGCAGAATGATGACATCAGGTCTCACAGAGTTAAATTACAAGGTGTGGGATCACAAATTATGTTTGTATCCTGTTGCACTGGAAGGTTTGGGATGATTTGATTGAAGTTCTCAACAAAAGAAGAGCATAAACGATCTTTCCACATTCTCCAAGTCGGGAAGTCTCAGATGCCTTCCCATGGAGGTTCCTGATTCCATGATTCCCAACCCTATCCCAGGGTTTCCAATTTTCCCACAGTCCCATGGTTCAGGTTATAAAACCCTGCACCCAGCACTCTGAGCCAATCCCCTCCATTGCAGAGGGAAACACATCCTGCTCCTCCACAATGTACACCCAGTCGGTCCATGATTTTAAAGAATCACGGTTTACAGTGTCTCAGAGATATTGTGGATCACAGTTTACATGAGGGAACTTATTGGAAGTTAAATTCAAAGTGTGCCCCTTACTAAGGCATACCTTTTATGCTACCCCTTCCAGAACCCACTTACCATCCCCTCACTATGCTAAGATGTGGCACTTTGATGCCCATTGCCATGTATTTCAAGTGAGTAATACTTTCCTGGAGATATTTTCCAAACACATTGATTAGAGATATTATTACACACCCATGGATCAAGTGGGACTTCATGGAGGCGTCCGGGCTTTGAAGGAGGGACATTACCACTGTACCACAAGACACCTAATGGTCTTAATCATAGAGTCATAGAGATCTAGAGCACAGTAAAAGGCCCTTTGGCCCATTGAGTCCATGCTGGTCAAAACCAACCATCTACCCATTCCAATTCTATTATCCAGCAGTTGCCCCAATGCCTTATACATCGACATTGCAAGTGCACACCTAAACAGGTCTTTAACATTATGAGGGTTTCATGTCTGTGTCACCCTTAAAAGCAATGACTTCCATTTTCCCGCCATCCTCCGAGTGAAAAGGTTTCCCTCACATCTCCAATAGACCTTGAACATTCATCAAAGATCCTCAGACATCACCTTCCCAACCCACTACCATCTCCAGCTAAATGTTCAGTGGCAGCAGATAAAGGGGAACACCATCACCTGCAAATTCCCCTCCAAGGCACTCACCATCCTGGCTTGGAAATATATCATCACTCCTTCACTCTTGTTCGGTCAAAATCCTGGAATTCACTCCCTCAAGGCATTATGGGTCTACATCCAGCACGTGGACTGTAAGGGTTTAAGAAGGCAGCCCATCGCCATCTTCTCAAGAGGTCAACAAGGAATGGGCAATGAATGCTGGCCAGACAGTGATATGCATGTTTCATGAATGAATAAAAACAAACACCCTGCCCCGTACCTTAAATTAATGTCCCATGGTCACTGAACACTCTATCATGGGGAAACAATTTTCAATTCAACCGTATTTATGTCCCTCATAATTTTACGCATCTCAATCATGTCTCCTCTCAATCTCCTCCTCCCTGGAGAAAACAATCTATCCAAATTCTCTTCAGAATTGTAACTCTCCAGCCCAGGTAACATCCTGGCAAATCTGCTCTGTCCCATAATGTGGATTCCTGAACTTCACACAATTCTTTAGCTGTGACCTAACCAATTTTTCACCCAGTTCCAACATACCCTCACAGCTCTGAATTAAACTCTATGCTTCAACTAATAAAGGGAAGTTTCCCATAGGGTTTTTTATCCATGTTATCCACCTGTCCCGATACATTAAGGGACTGGTGTACATGCACACCAAGGTCGCTCTGATCCTTGGTGTTTCCCAGGGTCCTATTGCTCATTAAGCCTTCCCTTCCCTTTTCCGTCCTGCCCAAGTGTATCACCTCACACTTATCCATGTTGGATACTGTTTGCTCCTGATCAGTCTATCTGACCAGCCCGTATAGATCCTCTTGTTGTCTAAGGCTATCCTCCTCAATATTTACGACCCCAACTATTTGTTTATTATCTGGGACCATATTAATCAACCCTTCTTCATTCAAGTCTAAATCATTTACGACAAACCGCAAATAGCAAGGGCACCAACAGTGACCCCTGTGGGATTCCCCGGGACACACACTTCCAGTCACAAAAATGCCCCTCGACCATCACCCTCTGTTTCCTGCCAGTCAGCAAGTTGTGCATCCAATTTACCCCAAATTTCCTTGGATCCCATGGGCTCTCACCTTTGCTATCGTTCTCCCATGTGGAACCTGGTCAAACGTTTTGCTGAAGTCCAAGAAGACACAAGAACATAAGAAATAGGAGCAGGAGAGGGTTATCTGACCCCTCGAGGAGAATGTGAGGACTGTGAATGCTGGAGATTAGAGTCGAAGAGTGTGGAGCTGGAAAAGCACAGCCGGTCAGACAGCATCTGAGATGCAGGAGAGTCGTCATTTCGGGAAGAAGACTTCCATCAGGAAGAAAGATCCTTCCTGATGAGGGGCTTATACTCGAAACGTCAATTCTCCTGCACCACAGATGCTTCCGATCTGGTCCTTCAAGCCTGCTCCATCATTCAATAAGATCTCTTTTAAAATCTATCTCCCTTTGCATTAAAAAGATGCATCAAATTCATTCCCCGTGTCTATACATCTGGAAACCTCTTCAAAAAAAATTCAGGGAAGTTGTTAAGATATAACTTCCTAAACAAATCCATGTTTATGCTTGATCCCTTTTCCTCCAAATGCAGATCCATTCCGTCCCTCAGAATTACCTCGAACAGTTTCCACCCCACTGAGTATAGACTGAGAGAAAGTGAGGACTGCACATGCTGGAGAGTCAGAGTCAAACAGTGTGGCACTGGAAAAGCACAGCAGCTCAGGCAGCATCTGAGGAGCAGGAGGGTCAACGTTTTCGACATAAGTCCTTCATCAGCCTGACCTGCCACACGTTTTGACACCGAGTTGAGACTGACTAGCCTGAAGTTTCCTGGTTTATCCCTTGTTCCCTTCTTGAGGTACCACACTGGCTGTCCTCCTGTCCTCCAGCACCTCTCCTGCAGCCGGAGAGGAATGGATAATTATTTCCAAAGCCCCTACTATTATCTCCCCTGCCTCACTCAACAACCTGAGATACATTTCATCCTGCCCTGGAGATTTATCTACTTTTTGCTGCCCATACCACTCAGCAGTTCCTCTCTATGTTAATTTCTTTCATCTTGTCACAGACTATCTCCCTGATTTCTGCACCAAAATCATCCCTCTCACGCCTGAACACCGACATAAAGTTGTCAATTACAGCCTGACGTACATCCTCTGGATTCAAGTTTCAATTACAACCATGGTCTTTGTTGTCTTTTTACCATGAATATTCCTTTCAATATTTTTGATGCTTCTTTATATTACCTGTCAGTATACATTCATATTTCCTTTTAGCACTCCGAATCTCTACTTTAATTTCCCACTTTCACATTTTATAATCCTTCAGAAATTGCTACTGTTTTGAATTCTCAGTACCTGCCATAAGCCTCCCTTTTCCCTTCATCCAGTGCTGTGTATTCCTCAGTATTCAAGGTTCACTGGATTTGTTGGTCCTACCCTTTAGCCCTGTACTCTCCTTATTTCCTTCTTCAATGCATCCCATTGCATACCTGGTCTGGCCTACATGTGACTCCAGTCCCACAAAAGGACACTGGTGTAAGGTACAGTAATTGTTGAAGAATGAGAGGGGCTGTCAGTGAGCAGATTTATACAGGGCTACAAGGTGCCACATGCTCAAAGAGGAAGACAATGTCATCAGGAAGTGATGGAAAGCAGCAGCCAGTCTCAAAAATTGCACTGCAGCAAGTCTGCATTTAGAAACATTGTACAGGATGATTTTCCATTTATTTTGGTAAATGGAGGGTACAGAAACAGATATTTTAATAGAAAGAAACAGAGATTTGCCTCCTCTGACTCATCGAGGTGAGGAAGCACATTGTTGGGAGCTTGTACAGAATCTTCAGATTCTGTCTAGTCACAGGTCAGGTCCCAGGGCACTGGAGAAGAGCCAACATTGTTCCTTTGTCTGAGGGCAACAGGGATAATACAGGAACTTACAGGCTGGTGAGCTTTACGTCCGTGGTAGGGAAAATATTGGAGTAGATTCTTAATGACTGGCTTTACTCAATTTGAAAAAATATCTTCGTATTAACACAAGGCAACATGGTTTTGTGCAGGAAGGTCATGTCACAGAAACTTGATTCAGCCTTTTGAGCAAGTTTCATGATTGACAACGACAGGGTGATAGATATTGTCCACATGGACTTTCGTAAGGCCTTTGACAAAGTTTTTCATGGCAGACTGATACTGAAATTGAAGTCACATGGATCTGCGGAGAGGTGGTAAGATGGACGCAGAATTGGCTTAGTCATAGAAGACAGAGAGTAGTGGTGGAAGGGTGTTTTTCTGACTGGAAATCTGTGACCATTGGTGATCCACAGGAGTCAGTGTTGGGACCCCTGTTAGTTCACAACATTTATAAATATTTTGGAGAATATTGTAAGTGGTACGATTAGTTAGTTTGCAGATGACACAAAGATTGAGGGCGCTTTGGATAGTGAGGAAGATTGCCAGAGGATACAGCAGGACACATAAAGTTTGAGACTTGGGCACAGAAATGGCTGCTGAAAATTAATTTTGAGAGACATGTGGTGATGCGTAAGGTCTAATGCAAGAGGGAAGTATACAGTAAATGGGACAACCCTTGGAAGCATTGAAGAGATCTAGGGTAGTTTACTCACTCCTGGTTCAGTCCTTCCCTCACTCCTGGTTCAGGCCTTCCCTCACTCCTGGTTCAGGCCTTCCCTCACTCCTGGTTCAGTCCTTCCCTCACTCCTGGTTCAGGCCTTCCCTCACTCCTGCTGCAGGCCTTCCTTCACTCCTTGTGTGGACCTCCCTTAATTCCTGACATCTCACTGTAATTATATCGATCTTTGGTGAGATCCCATCTGGAATGTCGTGAACGGATCGGGATTCCATATCAACAAAAGGATTCACTTGTTACAGAGTGAGTGTCATACACTGGCTTGAACCAGGGAATACAGTCTCAGAATGAGGGATAGGTGGTTGGAACTGAGATGAGGGGGAATTTATTGTTTCGAAGCAGTTAATCTTGGGAATTCTCTCATCAGAGAGCTGTGGAAGCTTAGCCATTGAGTATATTCATGAATGAGATTGATAGATTTCCCGGCATTAAAAACATTGAGGGGTAAGGGGATAGAGCAGGAAAGTGGTGTTGAACTACAAGCTCAGACATGATCCTCTTGAATGGTGGAGCATCTTGTCCTTAGTGGGGAACATCCTGATCCACATTCTCCCGACTCTCCTACTTCCTGTGGCTGTGGGAATCCTCCCAAAGACACACGACAGCTTTAAACCTTCCAATGGAATCTCCAACATGGCCTTTGTTGTCAGACAAATCCAAGTAAAATGTCAAACACAACACCAGGAACTCTGTATTACATTTCTCAACCTGATCACAGCAGATGGCTCAGTAAATCACTTGATGAATCATACTCTTAAAAGTTGGAATGTCCAGAAACTTCTTCCAAATTTTGCAACTGCTTTGGGATGACTTGACATCTTCAGGAACGGATTTCTTCAAGGAACAGGACCAGAGTAAAGCAGCGCTGTGTGATTGCTCCATATTATCTATAATCTACCAAACAGCAGCTTTGACCTCTGGTGTCAGGATTAAACACGGCCCAGATAGAAATCTCTTCAACCTCAGTCTCATCCATGCCAATAATAAAATGACCACAACAGACCCACATAAGATGCAGTATGCACTGATAACATCACTGTTGTTTTCACATTCTGCACCCGACTAGCAAGCCACCCTTGGTCTCTTCAATGCTGCAAACAAGGGACTTGGCCAATGCTTGAGTGTTGCCAAACCAAACCACAAATCACTGGTCAGTTCAATATTCTACCTCTTGTATATGCTAAGACTCCGGGATACATTTAGCACTCTCGATAGCTTGGGAGGCACGTCCCTCAAAACAGAGCCCAGGGCTGACATCACTGGCTCTGCCCATCAATGCCAGTCTCAGTCCAGCCCATAGGTGACCACGAGGGCACTCTGCCTCTCGATGCCCATTGGGAAAGTGATCCAACACTGGATCAGCTGAGACAGCTCAACCTTCCAGAAACGATGGCAGTGACTGTTTGACAACAAAGCTCTCCACAAGGCAGCAAAAAGTCCTTGCTTTCATCATCAGTCCGTGTAAATGTTGGGACTTGCACAATGCCACTGGGGAGGGAATTCCAGGATTGTGACCCAGTGACAGTGAGTGAACGACAATATATTTCCATGTCAGTACAGAGTGGGTGGCTTGGAAGGGAACTTGGAGGTGGTGATGATCCCATGTAACTGCAGGAAGGAACAGGAATGTAGTGACTGCATCCTCACGGTCAGGAAACTGAACAGTGTTTGGACACATTCCCTGTTCTTCCAAAGATAAAAACTTCAAAAACGTTTGCTTCTGTATTTTTGAATCATTTCATTGTTTGTGTGTGTGTTTGGGACTTCTTCAATTCATTAACCAACTACTGCAGATTGTGTACATTTGGTCATCTTGCAGGATGTTTTATAATGTTTCAATTCACAATCATCTTGTTAAATACAAATGGTTCTGAGACTCAGAGCTCATTAAGGGGTGCCACGGTGGCACAGTGGTTAGCACTGCTGCCTCACAGCGCCAGGGACCCAGGATCAATTCCCACCTTGGGCAACTGTCTGTGTAGAGTTTGCACATTCTCCCTGTGTCTGCGTGGGTTTCCTCCAGGTGCTCCAATGTCCTCCCACAGTCTAAAGATGTGCAGGTTAGGTGAATTGGCCATGCTAAATTGCCTGTAGTGTTTGGTGAATTGGTAAATGTAGGGGAATGGGTCTGGGTGAGTTGTTCTTTGGAGGGTCGGTGTGGACTTGTTGGGCCGAAGGGCCAGTTTCCGCACTGTAGGGAATCTAATCTAATCAATGAGATCCACCGAGCCCACATTTCAATTATATCACCAGCGCTGCACACTTCCCTCCAGTCTGAAATAAAACCACAGACCACAGCACTCTGCTTCCTGGCCCAAAGCCAATTTCCAAACTACACAACCAGCAACTTTGAACCTCATCTGCTTCAATTTAAAGAAGATATGTACATTGTACTTCACAGCAGGAGCAAGCCCTATGGCCCATCGAGTTGTCTCCACAATTCATTCAGACCACAACTGATCTGGTTCTGTCTCAGTTCCGCTCTCCTACCTTGTCCCCACTACTCTCGATAAGGCCAAAGGCTGGTAGTCAGACAGCATGTGTTAGCACCGAGGCTATAGGGATGAGAGGGATTGATGGGACGGAATGGGGTCATTCATTGACACAAACAGTGAATGAGTTTCATCCTTTGTGTTTTGAATCCACCCAAGATCACAGCTCTCTCCATGATGTCCATCACTCCTCAGACAGCTGCCCTCACCACATCCTGAGACCCACACTCAGTGCTATGTGCCATCATATACACACTCTTGACCTCTCTCTCCATCAGCACCCCTTCACACTGTCTCAAAGCTGTCCTCAGCCCCAGTTCAACTTAATTCTCTGGCTCATTCACCCGATACCATGTACCCCCACCCCTTTCGAACTTTCCTCCACCCACTCTCCCACTTGTCTCCCTCCATTCTCCTCCCTCCACCTCTTGTTGGACATTCACTCTCCCTTCTCCGATACTGAGTACAGAACATTCAGCAAAGGTCTCAGTTTTAATCACTTTGCACTCCCACCTCACCGAAGTTCAGACATGACATGATGTTGATCTCTTCTTCCGTTGCCTTTGCTTCTGCGCCCATTTCTTTGGAATGGAGACCTCTGTCCATCCCACAGACCCCTTCACCCACCTCTAACTCTCTTCCTCCACCTGGACCCCTCCCTCTGGCCTTGAAGCTGAACTTGACCTGTTCATTGAGAACTGACACTGGTCTTTGTATTTCTCTGTCCTCCTCCATTCACTCCTATCTCCCACTGAACTGAATACTCTCAGGCTGTTCTGTCCACAACAGTCACTCATCTCATCTCAGATCGAGACAAAAGCTCAAAACCACCAAGGTGCAGCCATTTCCCTGTTCTGTTGCTGTCAATCTTGGCACAGAGTCTGGAATTGTCCTGATCTGTAACACAAACAGGAATAAGGGGATATTTATTGGTCGGTTTGTTGTTAGGTATCAACAACAGCTCAGTGGACACCACATACCCCTTGGAGTTAGAAGGTTGTGGGTTCAATTCCCCATTCCAGTGGCTACAACATAAGATCAATGCTGAGACTTCGGAGCAGTTCAAATGGAGCGCTACAATGTCTAAAGTGTTATCTTGTGGCTGAGATGTTAAAGGTTGCTCTGGTCTGCTCTCTCAGGTGGTTGTGAACAATTCCAAATGCGTTACTTCAATGAAGAACAGAGGAGCTCTCTACTGTGTCCTTGTCACTCATCCCTCAACCCAGATCATTGTGTCCTCAACATCACTCATCCCTCAGAATACATCATGAAAATACACAGGCTAACTGATTGAACACAGTGCTGTTTGTGGGACATTACTCTTCACAAACTGGTTGTTGCATTTCTCATTACCAGAATGAAAATAAATGCATTTACGCCTAACTTTTCATGATCTCAGGGGACTGAATAACCACTTACAGCAGATGGAGCTCTATTTTTATATTTGCAGTCAACTAATTTCTTACTGCAAGCTGCCACAAACCACAATGTGATCATGATGTCATAATCTGGTTAAAGCACTGAACAGGAGAGTTGGATTAGCTTGTATTGATCACAGAGTACAGACATTGGGCAGGGCAGAAACACTAAACACAGGGAAAAAGGAGAGAATTATGTGAATGGAGAACCACTGCAGTATTCTAACATGATGTGGGAATCAGGTCACAAAGGTAGGTACACTCTTACACCATGGAATCAGGAAGGTTAATAAAATGCTATCCTTGAATAAAAGAGGAATTGGATATAAACGTAAACATGTTATTTTAGAGAAACAAGGCAGTTCTGTGACCATATCTCAAATGCTGTACATAATGAAGGATATTGGTGCTGGCTCAAAGGAGGTTTCTGAGATTGAGAAGCAGGTTGTCTCATGAGGAGAGGGAGGACAGGCTGGGTTGGTTTCCCCTGGAGTTTAGAATAATGAGGGACTGTGAGAATGTAAACTTCAGAACTTTGATAATGATTCAGAGTTTGAATGAATCAACAATGATTTTTTCTGAAATGCAGTGGTACTGAGATGAAAGGGACAAGGAGAAACTGTAATCAAGGAATTAAAAGCAACATGTTAATTAGCCATCCCTGAGAAGAAGGAGTCAACGCAACATCAAGGATCTGTTCCTGGGAGACAGGAGAGAGTTAACACTGAATGTAACAAGGAACAAGGGAGCTACTCCTGATAAGAAGGCAAGCTACAGACTTAATGACTCAAGAAGAGTAATCAATGTTGCGGTTGAACAGATTGAAATTATCATCAATAATCTCACACCGGAGATTTTGCCTGTCCATCGAGAACTGCTAACATTACATGGGTCATTTTAATTTCTATGCCCTCCTCCATTCACCCCTATGTCCCCTAAACTGACTGGTCTCAGGCTGTTGTGTCCACAACAGTCACAAAGTTCATTTGACCCAGGATCTCCCCACTGCCCTCACAGCCTCCAAGCTCACATTCCCCCAATCCCGACGTGCCCACTTCTACCTTCTACCCAATATCTATAGCTGGACTGCCCGGGCAGATCCAGTGTTCTTGCTTCTTCCTGCCTGAGGGAACTTATCTCTGCTGACCTTGACTGAATTTTTCCTCCCCTTGTCCATCCCTTCCCAACTACATCCATGATTCTTTTGCCAGTTTATGTCAGTGTCAGAATTACTGGTTAGTGATCTCCAGCCACCTTCTCTTCACTGGTGTGGCCAACGGTACCCACCTGGGCCCCAGTTATGCCTCTCTCATTGTGGGGCAAGTGGAACATTCCTCATTCCAGGCCTCCTCAGGCCACTCCCACAACTCTTTCTTCTGTATGTCGATGACATCATCAGTGCTGTTTCCCCTTCTCATCCAGAATTGGAAAATTTGAACAATTTCACTTCCAATATCCACCCTGTTCTCACCTTCACCTGATCTCTGACTCCTCCCTTCCCTTCCTTGACATCTCTGGTGATAGGCTGGTCACCAATATTCATGACAATCTCAGTCTCACACAGTTACCTTGACTCCCCATCCTCACACCCTGCTTCCTGTAAAGACTCTGTTGTATTCTCCCAGTTTCTCCAAGCCCACCACATCTGTCTGATGGGGCCACATTCTGCAAAGGGGACCTCCGAAATGTCAAGCTTTATCCTCAACCAAGGATTCTCCATCACCATGGTTGACAAGGCCCTCAGCCGTGTCCAACCCATCTCCTGCATTTCTGCCCTCATCACTTCCCTTCCCTTGAGGTAAAAACAATGACTGCAGATGCTGGAAAGCAAATACTGGATTAGTGGTGCTGGAAGAGCACAGCAGTTCAGGCAGCATCCAACGAGCAGCGAAATCGACATTTTGGGCAAAAGCCCTTCATCAGGAATAAAGGCAGTGAGCCTGAAGCATGGAGAGATAAGCTAGAGGAGGATGGGGGGTGGGGAAAGAGTAGCATAGAGTACAATGGGTGAGTGGGGGAGGAGATGAAGGTGATAGGTCAAGGAGGAGAGGGTGGAGTGGATAGGTGGAAAAGGAGATAGGCAGGTCGGACAAGTCCGGACAAGTCATGGGGACAGTGCTGAGCTGGAAGTTTGAAACTAGGATGAGGTGGGGGAAGGGGAAATGAGGAAGCTGTTGAAGTCCACATTGATGCCCTGGGGTTGAAGTGTTCCGAGGCGGAAGATGAGGCGTTCTTCCTCCAGGCGTCTGGTGGTGAGGGAGCGGCGGTGAAGGAGGCCCAGGACCTCCATGTCCTCGGCAGAGTGGGAGGGGGAGTTGAAATGTTGGGCCACGGGGCGGTTTGGTTGATTGGTGCGGGTGCCTCGGAGATGTTCCCTAAAGCGCTCTGCTCGGAGGCGCCCAGTCTCCCCGATGTAGAGGAGACCACATCGGGAGCAACGGATACAATAAATGATATTAGTGGATGTGCAGGTAAAACTTTGATGGATGTGGAAGGCTCCTTTAGGGCCTTGGATAGAGGTGAAGGAGGAGGTGTGGGCACAGGTTTTACAGTTCCTGCGGTGGCAGGGGAAAGTGCCAGAATGGGAGGGTGGGTCGTAGGTGGGTGTGGACCTGACCAGGTAGTCGCGGAGGGAACGGTCTTTGTGGAATGCGGAAAGGGGTGGGGAGGGAAATATATCCCTGGTGGTGGAGTCTTTTTGGAGATGGCGGAAATGTCGGCGGATGATTTGTTTTATGCGAAGGTTTGTAGGGTGGAAGGTGAGCACCAGGGGCGTTCTTTCCTTGTTACGGTTGGAGGGGTGGGGTTTGAGGGCAGAGGTGCGGGATGTGGATGAGATGCGTTGGAGGGCATCTTTAACTACGTGGGTAGGGAAATTGCGGTCTCTAAAGAAGGAGGCCATCTGGTTATCCTATGGTGGAACTGGTCCTCCTGGGAGCAGATACGGCGGAGGCGGAGAAATTGTGAATACTGGATAGCATTTTTGCAAGAGATAGGGTGGGAAGAGGTGTAATCCAGGTAGCTGTGGGAGTCGGTGGGTTTGTAAAAAAATGTCAGTGTCAAGTCGGTCGTCACTAATGGAGATGGTGAGGTCCAGGAAGGGGAGCGAGGTGTCAGAGATGGTCCAGGTAAATTTAAGGTCAGGGTGGAATGTGTTGGTGAAGTTATGAATTGCTCAAATCCCTTGCCCTCATCTATCATCGCACCAGCTTCCACATCCATAGGATCATTAACCACCATTTCCACAGCACTCCAGCGGTGCTCAGTGCAAGTTGGAAGAACAGCATCTCATTCTCCACATGGGCACCTTGCAGCTTCCTGGCCTCAGTATTGAGTTCTAAATAATTTTACAGACAGAATGAGGTGTTTTATCCATCCTCACACCTCAGGCCCTGTCGTGACATGAATTGTTTTCAGCACAGCCAAACCATTTTCACCAACTTATTGTCCCCATATATCAGCTTTTCATTCTCCCTGGCATCCTTTTGATGATCTGACTTCCATTCACTCTCTCTGGGCTCCACCTCCGCCTATCTGCTCACTCCTTTTCCCCTCCCCCACCACCTGTCTTTACCATAGATACCACTTTTCCCCAGCTACAAACAGTTCTGAAGAAGGATTTGAAATTTTAACTCTGGTTTCTCTCCACAGAAGCTGCCAGACCTGCTGAGTTTCTCCAGCAATTTCTATTGATTTCTATTGGAAGGTTTCCCGAACAAGAGGAGGAGGCTATTCAGCCCATTGTATACGTGTTGATTGATAAAGAGCTCTCTAGAACATCCCACTGCCCAGCTCCTGGTCCATAGCCCTGGAGACTCATGTTCTTCAAATCCTTATCCAAGTGAGTTTTAAATGTCGGAGTCAAAAAGGTTGGTGCTGGAAAAGCACAGCCGGTCAGGCAGCATCCGAGGAGCAGAAGACTCATTCCTGATGAAGAGTTTATACTTGAAACATCAACTCTCCTGCCTCTCGGATGCTGCCGAACTAGCTGTGCTTTTCCAGCACCACACATTTTGACTCTGATTTCCAGCATCTGCAGTCCACACTTTCTCCTGGGTTTTAGATGTGTTGATGGTTCCTGTCTCTCTAAACATAGAATACAGAACATGGAACAGTACAGTGCAGGAACATGGCCTTTGGTCCACCATGTCAGTGCAAACCATGATGCCATTCTAAACTACTCCCATTTCCCAGCACATGGTCCATCCCTCTCTGTTCCTGTTGTTCATGGGCCTGTCTAAATGGCTCTTAAATGTTGCTAACATATCTGCTTCTATCGCCTGTTCCAGACGTCTACCATTCTCTTTGTTAAAAGCTATCCTCACAAATAACCCTCAAATTTTTCCTCATTCACCTTAAATTTATGCCGCTTGTATATGACATCTCCACTCTTTGAAAAAAAACTGACTGTCCCCCCTATCCCTGCCTCTCATAAATTTATGTATTTCTGTTAGGTCTCCCCTCACCCTCCAATACTCTCGCAAAAATAAATCCAGGTTTGACCAAGTTCTCCTGATAGTTAACACACACCAAATCAGGAAACATCCTGCTCAATCTCTTCTGCACCTTTGTTTTGTGCACAAGTACCCCTATGTCCCTTCATGTTGTAGCTTTCTTCCATTTCTTTTCTCCAGACCTGCTGAGTTTGTCTGTTTGTTTCTCAATCATGGCTCCTACAGACATGTCCAAACTTTGATAGAACCTGAACACTGAGGGAACTGGTTCTGAGTGGCACTCGGAACAGCATCGCAGTCACAAAACTACCCGCTCACAACAACTCAATGTCTCCTGCTTTGGATCAATCTCGCCACTTTCCCCTGGATCCCATGAACCTTTGATTTTGTGACCAGTCTGCCTTGTGGAACTTCACCAAACACCTTGCTAACATCCGCATTGATGGTCAATATCAAACACCCAATCAACCATCCTTCAATACTCCTTAAAAATTCGATCATGTTTATCAGACCCGACCACCCTTCAACAATCGTCTTCTGAGGGAATGGTACTGGGTCAGACTCGCATCATGAAGACCTCATCAGGGGAGAATTCAAGGTCAGTTAAAACTGAACTGGGAGTTCTCATTTGGGATGATTCTCTGATGGTGGCCAGGCACGAATTCTATGAGTTGACCAGTTTCCCACTGCAGCTTCAAACATCAACACTGCAACCCCTCCTCAGGAAACCAGACCCCCAGTGAAATCAGCTCTTAAAGATATGGGGGAGTGGGAGTGATCTCAAACGATACACTTTCTCAATATAGAAACAAATGTTGACTCACGGCCTTCTGACAGACTGTTTGTGAATCTCTTGCCACCTTTAACAAAGACAAAATGTTCTCTTAGTTTGATTATAGAATCTGATTATCAATTAGACAATTGCTCAAAACCTTTAAGGTGCAGCCATTTACCTGTTCTGTTGCTGTCAATCTCAGCATAGAGGATGGAACTGTCCTGATCTGTAACACAAACAGGAATGATAAGGGACCATGCATCGACAGGCTTGTCCTTAAATATCAGCAATGGCTCAGTGGACACCACATCATTCTCTGAGTTAGAGATGTGATCGGAGCAGGTGAAATATTGGGCTTGCAGCATGGGTTGGTACCTGGGAATTCGATGTTGTGCTTAAAAATGTGTTGCTGGAAAAGCGCAGCAGGTCAGGCAGCATCAAAGGAACAGGAGAATCGATGTTTCGGGCATAAGCCCTTCTTCAGGAATCAAACATCCTGAAGAAGGGCTTATGCCTGAAATGTCGATTCTCCTGTTCCTTTGATGCTGCCTGACCTGCTGTGCTTTTCCAGCAACACATTTTCAAGCTCTGATCTCCAGCATCTGCAGTCCTCACTTTCTCCCACTTCGATGTTGTGACCATTTTGGAGATATAGGTAGAGTAGGGACAGGAATGGTTGTTGCAGTTCCAGGATTTAGATGTTTCAGTAAGAACAGGGAAGACGGTAAGTTGGGGGGAGGGGGTGTGCGGTGGCATTGTTAGTCATGGACAGTATTATGATTGCTGAAAGGACATTTGAGGACTCTCTACTGAGGTAGTATGGGCTGAGGTTAAAAACAGGAAAGGTGAGGTCACCCTGTCGGGAGTTTTCTATAGGCCTCCAAATAGTTCCAGAGATGTAGAGGAAAGGATAACAAAGATGATTCTGGACAGGAGCAAGAGTGACACAGTAGTTGTTATGGGGGTATTTAACTTTCCAGATATTGACTAGGAATACGATAGTTCAAGTACTTTAGATGGGTCAGTTGTTGTCCAATGTGTGCAGGAGGATTTCCTGACACAGTACACAGACAGGCCAACAAGGGACGAGGCCACGTCAGATTTGGTACTGGATAATGAACCTGGCCAGGTGTACAATTTGGAGGTAGGTGAGCACTTCGTGATAGTGACCACAAATTGGTTAAGTTTATTTCAGCAATGGAAAGGGATGGGTATATATTTCAGGACAAGAGTTATGCGCTGGAGGAAAGGCAACTATGATGTGATTAGGCAAGATTTAGGATGCATGGGATGGGCAAGGAAACTGGAGGGGATGGGCACAATTGAAATGTGCAGCTTCTACAAGGAACAGTTACTGTGGGTCCTTGATACATATGTACATGTCAGGCAGGGAGGAAGTTGCTGAGCGCGGGAGCCGTGGTTTACTCAGGAAGTTGAATCTCTTGTCAAGAGGAAGAAGAAGGCTTATGTTAGGATGAGATGTGAAGGCTCAGTTAGGGTGCTTGAGAGTGACAAGTTACCCAGGAAAGACCTAAAAAGAGAGCTAAGAAGAGCCAGGAGGGGACATAAGACATCATTGTCAGATAGGATCATGGAAAACCCTCAGGCTTTTCATAGGGATATCAGGAATAAAAGAATGACAAGAGTAAGACTAGGGCCAATCAAGGATAGTAGTGGGAAATTGTACATTGAGTCAGAGGAGATAGGGGAAGCGGTTAATGAATATTTTTCCTCAGTATTCACACAAGATAAAGATAATGTTGTCGAGGAAAATACTGAGATACAGGCCACTAGACGAGATGGGATTGATGGTCACAAGGAGGAGGTGTTAGCAATTCAAGAAAGTGTGAAAATAGATAAGTCGGATAGGATTTACCATGGGTTCTCTGGAAAGCCAGGGAGGAGATTGATGAGCCTTTCACTTTGATCTTTATGTTGTCGTTGTCGACAGGAATGGTGCCAGAAGACTGGAAGAGGGAAAATGTTGTTCCTTTATTCAAGAAGGGGAGCAGAGACAACCCTGGTACTCATTGACCAGTGAGTAATGAGGGTAACGTGTTGCAAAAGGTTATAAGAGATAAGATTTATAATCATCTGGAAAGGAATAAGTTGATTAGCGATAGTCAACACGGTTTTGTGAAGGGTAGGCCATGCCTCACAAACCTTATTGAGTTCTTTAAGAAGGTGAACAAACAGGTGGATGGGGGGGAAAGCTGTTGATTTGGTGTATATGGATTTCAGTAAGGCATTTGATAAGGTTGCCCATGGTAGGCTACTGCACAAAATACAAAGGCATGGGATTGAGGGTGATTTAGTTGTTTGGATCAGAAATTGGCTATGTGAAAGGAGACAGAGAGTGGTAGTTGCTGGGAGATGTTTGTCCGGGAGTTCAATTACTAGTGGTGTACGCAAGGATCTGTTTTGGGTCATGTTTGTGGATGACCTGGGTGAGGGCTTTGATGCATGGGTTAGTAAATTTGCAGATGACACTCAGGTTGGTGGAGTTGTGGATCATGTTGAAGGATGTTGTAGGTTAAAGAGAGACATAGATAAACTGCAGAGCTAGGCTGAGAGGTGGCAAATGGAATTTAATGTGGAAAAGTGTGAGGCGATTTACTTTGGAAGGAGTAACAGGAGTACAGAGTACTGGGCTAATTGTAAGATTCTTGGTAGTGTAGCTGAGCAGAGAGTTCTCGGTGTCCATGCACATAGATCTCTGAAAGTTGCTCCCCAGGTTGAAAGAGTTGCTAAGAAGGCATACAATGTGTTAGCTTTCATTAGTAAAGGGATTGAGTTTTGGAACCATGAGGTCATGCTGCAGCTATACAAAACTCTGGTGTGGCTGCACTTGGAGTATTGAATGCAGATCTGGTCACCGTATTACAGGAAGGATGTGGAAGCTTTGGAAAGGGTGCAGAGGAGATTTTGAGGATGTTGCCTGGTATGGAGGGAAGGTCTTACAAGGAAAGGCTGAGGGACTTGAGGCTGTTTCCAAAAGAGAGAAGAAGGCTGAGAGCTGACTTAATTGAAACATAAAATAATCAGAGGGTTACATAGTGAGAGCCTTATTCCTCAGATGGTGATGGCTAGTAAAGAAGGGGCATAGCTTTAAATTGAGGGGGGAATGATATCGGACAGATGTCAGAGGCAGCTTATTTACTTAGAGAGTCGTATAAGAGTGGTACACGCTCCCTGCAACAGCAGTAGACTCGCCAACTTGAAGAGCATTTAATGGTCATTGAATAAACATATGGATGAAAATGTAATAGTTGCAAGGCATGTGGGTCTCACAGGCAAGGCCAGCGTTTGTTGCCCATCCCTGAACACCCTTGATGTGAGATGCTTGCTTGGCCATTTCAGGGGAAGCAGGTCAGAGTCAGACACATTGCATTCAATCGGTCCTAAAAAGACACACTGATGTTTGAAATGGGGATCTGAAGTCACCTGTCGGGCAGATTGGGTAAAGATGGTAAGTTTGCTTCCCTGAAGGAGACTGGTGAACCAGAACTTTTTTTAAGACAACAACTAATGTAAATTCAGATGGCCACCATCACAGAGTTGAGTTTATGTTTCCAGATTTAATAATTAAATGTAAATTCTCCAAGTTGCCATGGTGAAAATTGAACCCCTCTCCCCAGAACATGAACCCGACCCTCAGGTTCCCCACAGCAGCCCAGCTACTGGGAGTCATTTGAGATGTGTGACACCCAACTGGACTGTTTTCCTTGACCCATACCGAAGCAGCAGACAGACTGGCCGTGAACAGCTCGAGGCAGCAAGGACCGGGCCGAGCCAGTTACTCAGCCAGATGATTCAGGGAATCGGAAATGGTTATTGTCCAAGAATCCATCCAGGGTCAGTGACTGAGGAGAAGATTTCCATCTCCATTGCCTGAACAATAATCCAGAGTCTGGTCAGCTCCCTTAATGGAAACCCAGAGCTTTTCATTCATTTACATTGAATGGTCTGAAAGTTAAAAGGTTCATTTATCAAAGACGTCAATCTGTGCAATAAGTGTGAAGGGTTAATGATGGGGGTGGGGATAGTTTTCAACTGATGCAGACTCAATGGGCCGAAGGGCTTTATTCGGTGCTGGAGACCGGTTTAACTCAATGTAACAGTCTGTCCCTGAATATCTCTCCAGGATCCACACTCTCTCCATTCGAGTCTCTGAAGTGGACAATGATCGGTCAGTTAGAGTACAGACAGTACCTGGAGCAGTGAGCTGCTGGGCCTGATCAGTCCCGGGAATGCTGGATGAACCTGGATCATTCCTGAAAAATACACAAGGAAGATGATGATTCCGAGGATCTAAATGCATTCTGCCAGGTCACAGAAAGGAACATTCTTACTGTACATCAATCTCCTGCTTTGGTTACACAGAGAACAGATTCCAAAGAGTGATAAACACAGTTAATAGAATGAACTTTGCGAGAAATCACAGATACTCAGATGTAGACACAATCAGAAAAGTCATCCTTGAATAAATTGTCATGAGAAACAGTTTTGCCTTGGCATCAGAATATGGCTGGCACCCAGGGAACCCAAGGTGTAGTCAGCAGCTGTAACACAGGGAGGGCTGTGCAGACACTGTCAGGAATCACAGTGACAGATCATTCCAGGCAGCTCGGGCTCAGCTTGGAGCAACTAGTCACAGGGCAGGGAGGGAGGGTGTTGGAGCTGAGGGGAAAGTGCTTGCAGGGGCTTCCCATCTGCTGTAACTTTGGAGGATATTACAGGGCATGGAAATCTTGGAAAGTGGGGGATGATCAGAAAGCACATTCCCATCCAATAGAAATTCAGCTGCTTGGACAACAAGGGAGAAAATAGTAGGATTCACAAAAACATCTTTTTTATCCTCAGCTCTCACTGCAAGTGTTAATAGTTTAATCTTTCCCACCAAATACATTCAATACAACTCAAAGTATCCACTGTGATAAAAAAGAGCAACATTTCAGTTTTGATTGAGGATAAATTGCAGGTTAATTTGGAGACGGTGAATCAGGAGCTAGAGTTTTACAATTGCTCGAAATTGCTGCTCAGAAATCATTAATCTGTCATTTACCTCAGTCCATTGATCACATTTCAACTCTGAGTGTTCGATCAGCTTTTTAAAAGGGCAAACCACATTAGCAGCTCATCAGCAGGGACCTGCATTCTGTCTGTGAGCAAGAGATATTCAGGATTCTGGGTAATCCAAGATGGAGGACGGGAAACATTTCAACTTGTAAGAGCTGCTCCTTTTTT
Source organism: Chiloscyllium punctatum (assembly GCF_047496795.1). Taxonomy (NCBI): domain Eukaryota; kingdom Metazoa; phylum Chordata; class Chondrichthyes; order Orectolobiformes; family Hemiscylliidae; genus Chiloscyllium; species Chiloscyllium punctatum. The sequence continues at coordinate 8,848,380 of NC_092740.1, forward strand.
GAGGTATTTTAGGTGCTGGAGGTGATTTCCTCAAATCCCAGGAGCAGCAATTACTGTTTTATATGCTGTTGAATTGTTTTGGAACTTTGGAAAAAAAGTCAAAACAACATCAGTTTTAAAAGGGAAAAGAACAGACAAAGGAAGCACATGGTGAGGTCAGTGCAGGAGAGAGAGAGAGAGAGAGAGAGAGAGAGAGAGAACCTGCACAGTTACTGCCTTTGCTGCTTTTGAATTCATGTGTCGCTGGACATCGGATGCATTTGGGAAAATTAACAAACAGTGAATTTCACAACTAATCTTGGAGGAACATTGGGCGAAGTTCACAGCACAGAATCAGATAAGTTAATTGTTGTTTTATGTCTGTCCAAGAGAAAGGCTGTATTAGTGAGTACAGTGGGTTCTTTCTTGATTATATGTTTTTGGAGATAAGTCTCTTGATTAAACTTAAAATATATGCCACAGATATTAATTTAACTTTTGACTTTTTTTCCAAATGCTACAGGAAGGATAGAAAGGGAGGCAAAAGAGGAGGGAGAGTGGCATTTTTGATAAGGGATAGCATTACAGCTGTGCTGAGGGAGGATATTCCCAGAAATACAAACAGGGATGTGATTTGGATGGAACTGAGAAATAAGAAAGGGATGATCACCTTATTGGGACTGTATTATAGACCCCCCAATAGTCAGAGGGAAATTGAGAAATAAACATGTAAGGACATCTCAGCTATCTGTAAGAATAAAAAGGTAGTTATTGTAAGGATTTTAACTTTTCAAACATTGACTGGGACTGCCATAGTGTTAAGGGTTTAGATGGAGAGGAATTTCTTAAGTGTGTACAAGACAATTTTCTGATTCAGTATGTGGACGTACCTGCTAGACAAGGTGCAAAACTTGACCTACTCTTGGGAAATAAGGCAGGGCAGGTGTCTGAGGTGTCAGTGGGGGAGCACTTTGGGGCCAGTGACCATAATTCTATTCATTTTAAAATAGTGATGGAAAAGCATAGACCAGATCTAAAAGTTGAAGTTCTAAATTGGAGGAAGGCCAATTTTGATGGTATTAGGCAAGAACTTTCGAGAGCTGGTTGGAGGCAGATGTTCGCAGGTAAAGGGACGGCTGGAAAATGGGAAGCCTTCAGAAATGAGAGAACAAGAATCCAGGGAACGTTTCTTCCTGTCAGGGTGAAAGGGTAGGCTGGTAGGTATAGAGAATGCTGGATGACTCAAGAAATTGAGGGCTTGGTTAAGAAAAAGAAGGAAGCATATGACAGGTATAGACAGGATAGATCAAGTGAATCCTTAGAAGAGTATAAAGGAAGTAGGAGTATACTAGGGAAGAGGGAAATCAGGAGGGCAAAAAGGGGACATGAGATAGCTTTGGCAAATAGAGTTAAGGAGAATCCAAAGGGCTTTTACAAATATATTATGGACAAAAGGGTAACTAGGGAGAGAATCGGGCCCCTCAAAGATCAGCAAGGCGGCCTTTGTGTGGAGCCACAGAAAATGGGGGAGATACTAAATGAATATTTTGCATCAGTATTTACTGTGGAAAAGGATAAGGAAGATATAGACTGTAGGAAAATAAATGGTGACATCTTACAAAATGTCCAGATTACAGAGGAGGAAGTGTTGGATGTCTTGAAATGGTGAAAGGTGGATAAATCCCCAGGACCTGATCAAGTGTACCCGAGAACTCTGTGGGAAGCTAGAGAAGTGATTGCTGGGCCTCTTGCTGAGATATTTGTACCATCGATAGTCACAGGTGAGGTGCCGGAAGACTGGAGATTGGCAAACATGATGCCATTGTTTAAGAAAGGCAGTAAAGACAAGCCAGGGAACTATAGACCAGTGAGCTTGACCTCAGTGGTGGGCAAGTTGTTGGAGGGAATCCTGAGGGACAGGATGTACATGTATTTGGAAAGGCAAGGACTGATTAGGGATAGTAGACATAGCTTTATGTGTGGGAAATCATGTCTCACAAACTTGATTGAGTTTTTTGAAGAAGTAACAAAGAAGATTGATGAGGGCAGAGTAGTAGATGTGATCTATATGGAATTCAGTAAGGCAATCGACAAGGTTCCCCACGGGAGACTGGTGAGCAAGGTTAGATCTCATGGAATACAGGGAGAACTAGCCACTTGGATACAAAACTGGCTCAAAGGTAGAAGACAGAGGGTGCTGGAGGTGGGTTGTTTTTCTGACTGGAGGCCTGTGACCAGTGGAGTGCCACAGGGATTGGTGCTGGGTCCTCTACTTTTTGTCATTTACATAAATGATTTGGATGCGAGCATAAGAGGTACAGTTAGTAAGTTTGCAGATGACATCAAAATTGGAGGTGTATTGGACAGACAAGAGGGTTCCCTCAGATTACAATAGGATCTGGACCAGATGGGCCAATGGGCTGAGAAGTGGCAGATGGAATTTAATTCAGATAAATGCGAGGTGCTGCATTTTGGGAAAGCAAATCTTAGCAGGACCTATACACTTAATAGTAAGATCCGAGGGAGTGTTTCTGAACAAAAGAGACCTTGGAGTGCAAGTTCATTGCTCCTTGAAAATGGAGTCGCAGTGAGATAGGATAGTGAAGAAGGCATTTGGTATGTTTCCTTTATTGGTCAGAGTATTGAGTACAGGAGTTGGGAGGTCATGTTGCAGCTGTCCAGGACATTGGTTAGGCCACTGTTGGAATATTGCGTGCAATTCTGTTCTCCTTTATATCGGAAAGATGTTGTGAAACTTGAAAGGGTTCAGAAAAGATTTACAAGGATGTTGCCAGGGTTGGAGGATTTGAGCTATAGGGAGAGGCTGTACAGGCTGGGGCTGTTTTCCCTGCAGCATCGGAGGCTGAGGGGTGATCCTATAAAGGTTTACAAAATTATGAGGGGCATGGATAGGATAAATAGACAAAGTCCTTTCCCTGGGGTCGGAGAGTCCAGTACTAGAGGGTGTAGGTTTAGGGTGAGAGGGGAAAGGTATAAAAGAGACACCTTTTTCACTCAGAGGGTGGTACATGTATGGAATGAGCTTCCAGAGGATGTGGTGGAGGCTGGTACAGTTGCAACATTTAAGAGGCATTTGGATGGGTATATGAATAGGAAGGGTTTGGAGGGATATGGGCCGGGTGCTGGCAGGTGGGACAAGATTGGGTTGGGATATCTGGTCGGCATGGACAGGTTGGACCAAAGGGTCTGTTTCCATGCTGTACATCTGTATGACTCTATGGCCCAGCGCATTTCTACAACCACGTTTATATCAGTCACTGATGACCTTACCTTTTCAAAGCTGTGGTCGGATCCATTTGCTGTGAACCCCCTAAAAAGATAAAAATGATTCATAAATATGAACAAATTTGCCACATTGTCTCCACAGTTGGATGAGTCTCAAGCAAAACCATCCCTGACCAACAATACATATATTTTGCACAGTTAGATACAGTGATCTCTCGAATCTTATCTGATTGCTAAAGCTTTACTCAGGAGTGTCCTCCTTAGCCCAGTCCAATATCAATAATGGACCAACAACAAAAACAGACGTTGCTGGAAAAGCTCAGCAGGTCTGGCAGCATCTCTGAAGAGAAATCAGAGTTAATGTTTCAGGTCCGGTGACCCTTCCTCAGAACTGACGGTAGCTCGGAAAATATTGGCTTAAATGCAGAAGATAGGGTGAGGGGAAGTGGTAAGATGTAAATGATAGTTGACCAAGTCAGATTGGAGTGTTTTACAATAATCAGTGGGAACAAGAGATCAGATGCAGGAAGATGTAGCACAAGTCATAGAGATGTACAGCACAGAAAAAGACCATTCGGTCCAACTTGTCCATGCTGACCAGATATCCCAAACCAATCTAGTCCCACCCACCAGCACCTGGCCCATATCCCTCCAACCCCTTCCTATTCATATACCCATCCATAAGACCAAAAGACAATAGGAGTGGAAGTAAGGCCATTCGGCCCATCGAGTCCACTCCACCATTTAATCATGGCTGATGGGCATGTCAACTCCACTTACCTGCATTCTCCCCGTAGCCCTAAATTCCTTGTGACATCAAGAATTTATCAATCTCTGCCTTGAAGACATTTAGCGTCCCAGCCTCTACCGCACTCCGCGCAATGAATTCCACAGGCCCACCACTCTCTGGCTGAAGAAATGTCTCCACATTTCTGTTCTGAATTTACCCCTTCTAATTCTGAGGCTGTGCCCACGTGTTCAGTCAAAGAGCAGAAACAATAGAGAAAGGTATTAATATTGTTCTGATCCCAGTTGATGTTATTCCTGGACAAGTCAGGTCCCAGACTGAAACAGGTTTGCTCGAGCATATTTTGAATTGTTTTTGTTTTTGATGAAATGGTGTCTCTCTGAAAGATAAGCGCACGATGCTGCAGAGTTTGCATCATACTATAGCAGAAGCTCATTCCCAAAAGAAATGAAGATAAGACATGTGTCTACTTAAGACATAAGTTCAAAAAAGTTTAAAAATAGAGTCAAACTTTATCGTATTAATGCCAAAATACTTCTTTATAAATTAAAAATAATAAAAGCTCTGTGTCAACCCCAGCACTCATCCCCAGTACAGTACTCAAAAATACATCTTGTTTTATACCCAGAAAGACTACTTGGGCAAGACTAACCCCAGGGTCCCTGTTTCGAAAACACTGGGAGATTTAATTTTGATCATAAGCAGTCAATGAGCTAAAGTTCACTTATAAATTATGTGAAGGGAATGGTGAAGAGATACAGTTACAGATATCCCACGAGGAGTAATAGTTAACTGTAAAAAAATTAATGACAGTGTCAAACTGAAAGAAAACACAAATATTTACACAAAATAAAGGAACAGGTGAGAAGATTGGACAGGATATAAAAATCATCTATCAAAGGCAACAAAATTCATAAGGAGGGAAACCTTACTGTCCAGAGAAAGTTAGGCAGTAATGTAAGAGTGGATAGTTAGAGTTTCTCAAGACATTTTGCAGGTAAGTTGGTGAAACAGCTGATTTGTGATGTTGAGCATGGATTCAATTACCACATTAGCTGATCTTACCACAAAGGTCCCACTTTTTCAACTTCAACTCTTACTTGAGATAAGATGATTATCAGGTTAAACACACCAGCAGTCATTTGTTTTTTTCTCTCTTTCTCTCTGATTAGAGAACACCACTGTGGTCCTCTGGGAATATGGCAACGTTACACTGAGATGGTTTAAAAACAACAGGAGTTTGTAGAATTAGTCATGGAAATGGCAATTGCATTAAATGGGTATTTTGCATTAGTCTTCAGGATAAGGGATAAAAATAACATTCCAGATCATTATAAATCCGGAAATGAAAAGGAAGGAGGAACCCAGAAAATTCCAAACACCAGAGAAGTGGTCCTGAGTAAATCATTGATGCTGTGGACTGACAGTTCCCTGAGTCCCTGATGGACTTCATCCCAGGGTCTTTAAAGAGGAGCTGCTGGGAAAATTGAACAATTGCTTTACATTTCCCACAATTCCCAAGGTTCTGGGCTGGTCCCACTGCCTTCAACAATAGCAAATGTAACTCCTGTATTCAAAAAGAGACTATGTTTTTAATTTGATCAACCAGTGCACAGGTAGGTCACGAGGTCAGCCCCAAAACAGATCAGTGCCTGAGCATTGCCCCCACTGCACAGGCCCGAACAGGAGCCATTGTTACCATTCCACCCCGAGATGTCTGTTACTCAGACTATCTGAGGCACCAGGTTGTCTTTTTGCAGCAAATCAATTTTAACAATAAAAACACAAAAAGGAATTGTTTCAAATTGCAGCTTCCTTTATGTTCCATCGAGATTCTGTACTGAGTGGGAATGAATGGAAAAGGTGTGGTCTGTTGGGATTCTGTCAAATGGAAGTGAATGAGATGACATTTTGGTGCATTGAGAGTTGACAGTAATGGGGAGAAGAATGGGGATGAATCCATCAGAGTTTAATAGAATGGAGTGGAATGGCCTTGCTTGTGAAACAGCCTCAATCTTCAATCACCCATGAGTCAGACATCAGACAGTGGGTGATGCTATTGAACAGGCCACCTTCACCCACCCTCCACCACCCACCAAAGACAAAGCCAGCGTTTTCAGAGAATGTACTGAAGAGGAGAGAGTCGGTGAGGGAAAATTAATCCAGGGTCATTGTTTATTGCTGTTTCAAAAACAGAACCATATTGTTTTATGAACCTCGTTCTCGACAGAACCCACCTCCTTTCTTCCTGAAGGTGATGAAGATGATGACAATGACGATGAGGAGGAGGAGGATGAGCAGTGGAATGACCAGTGAATATACTGAGACATACTGAGCAGGCTGGGTCTTCACTGGAAAACAGCAAGAACAACATTGGTTCGGAATATCTCAATGTTGCTGCAGTGAAACCTGTAGCAGGGTGATAGAGTGTGAGATTAAATGTACACATTGGACATTCTTTGACAGAGCAATCCAGTTCATCCCCCTCCCCCTGTCCGTCCCTATAACCCTGTAACTTGCTCCTTTCCGAATACTTATCCCTTGTTTCTGAAAGATGCCCCTGTTGAATCTGTTTCCATTGCCCTGTCAGGCAGTGCTTTCCAGATCAGGACAATTCTTGAAGGAGGCAGCTGCTTAATTCTGTGACACAGAATAGAAGGTTAGATGGATATTTCACATCATTCCACAGGGCAGTTGTTGGATCCGGTGCTGACTTGCCCGGTCTCAGCTGGGGAAATGAGAAAGACAGATTTAGCTCCAGTGACACCCGGACTGAGGGAGAGAAGAATTGGTAATAGTGACTGTCCTCGGGATTTCAGCACACCAGATGTTGTCATGAAGGAATCAATAACAAATATTGCTGGAGAAACTCTGCAGATCTGGCAGCCATCTGTGGACAGAACTCAGAATGAAAGTTTTGAATCCAGTGATCCTTCATCAGAACTGACAGCTGCTAAGGAAAGGTGGTATGGAAACTGTTGACAGGGGATTGTGGGACCGGGGTGGGAGTGGGGGGAAATGAGCGAGAGGCTGAGTGGTGACTGAGCCCAGAAGGTGAGAAAGACAGTCACATAGACAAAGGGAAGCTGAATGGCCCTCCAGGGAGAAAGACAATGTGATAATGGGGACCAGGAAGGAGATGAAAGCAGCTCATGTCATTACCAGGCCAGAGATGTGCTGTGGTGGGATTTGAACCATGATCTGGGTGTCTGGATTGGTCACCCAGTGACAGTAGCAGAAAACCACCACCTTCCTTTATAACCCAAGTGTGAACGCAGGACGAGGTTTGGTTCAACATTGTTGTGCTTCCTCACAGTCAGATGGACACTGGGGGAACGTACTAGCATTGGTGGAACTATTCCTGATGAAGGTGTGAACACTTTCATTGGAACCAAGAGGGACACATTAGGCTGTTGCACCTTCCTGCTCGAGGAGATGATCTCAGTGTCAGTATAACTTTGGTGCATTTGGAGATTGAACTGAATGTTCTGAGTGTGTTAATGTCTTTCAATACTGACATCAGAATGAACCTAAAAGAATCAGCACATCAAATTACACTAAACATTTAAAAAATCAAATTTCAAACACAAAAGCAAAATATTGCAGATGCTGGGAATTTGAAATAAAAATCAAATAGTCACCAGGCCAGCTAATACCTGTGGAGAGAAACAGGTTAACATTTTAGTTCAATGACCTTTCACTCGAAAATCAAATTGTAAAAAGTTCACACAATCTGTTCCACCCACACTATCGACCCTTTACAGACTAAAGCCTTCATCATGGTCATTAAGTTAAAGGGTGTGACTGGCTCAGTCAGCCTTTATTGCCCATGCCTCATAGTTAAGAATCAGCCACATTACTGTGGGGTATGGAGTCACATGTAGGCCAGGCCAGGTTAGAATGGCAGTTTCCTTCCCTAAAGGACATCAATGATCCAGATAGGGATTTACAACAATCAACAGTGGTCACACAGCCATCTTTAGATTCTTACTTTGACAATTTATTTGATTTCACATTGTACCATCTGCCAAGGTGGGATTTGAACCCTGGTCCCCAGAACATTACCTGGGTCTCTGGATTAACAGTCCAGCAATAATACCATCAGCTGTTGCCTTTATTGCAGAATGATTTCTAACATGTAACAGTAGCCGGGTTTCCTTCTGGATCAGATACTGAGAATCAGGTTCTGACCTGTATTCCACCAGACACAGGTAAGTGTGATTGACCCTCCCTCTCAGCTGGTTTATCCCAGTCGAGGCGTTTCCCTCCTCTGAGCTCGTAACGATTTCCACCGTGTCCAGTTGTCCAAGTTCCCTGTGATTGGGCTCTAAGTGTAATGACGTGTTGATAGGGCTCCTTCCTCATCCAGGTAACAGTGGTCAGGGTGTGGGAGTCCCAGCTCCTGAAGATACAGGGTAAAGTAACTGAATCTCCCTCTGTCCCAGTCACCACTGAGACATTTCCCTGAGCAGCTGAGGAAAGGACAAACATCAGAATGGATGGGGTCAGTGCCCAGAAGTTCCAGATTCAATTTTTTACATTTCTTTCAACTTCACAATGAAATGAGTAATAAAATACCTCACGCATATTTCTCATGGGTCTTGACCAGGCAATTATAGTTTCCTGAATGACGCACCGTGATGAAAATCACTTACGCTCCACCCCCTCATTTTGAGTTTCTCATTCGTGGGATAGTTACAGCTTAGTAAATGGACTGAACCTACATGACTTCATTCATTCTGGGCCCAACATCCCTCCCACCTTCACTAAAACCTTTTGTTTTTCATTCCACAGCCCTATACTTCAGTTTGTGCTCCTTCACTCTGTGGAAGGGGGGGATGGGGGGGTGGTGCGGTGGGGCAGTGGTTAGGAACTAGACCCACCCTGTACCACCTTTATACATTAAAAATCCCATGAAAGAGGTAATCTCCCCCATCTCCATCCTAATTTGAAATAAGTTTCAGATTCACCCACATCCTCTCAGCATCTACTCCCTCAAGACCCCTCAGCACCTTGCAAGTTTCAATAAAGTCACTTCTCAATCTTCAGCAACGAGCAGCCCCCATCTGACTCTGAACCAATCAGGATGGTTAGGTAACAACACTCTGACATTCTCAGCCAATGGGAGGTAGGGAGGTGGCTCTTCACATATTCTCGGCCAATGAGACCTGAAGTTCCACCATGTGCTCACTCAGTGAGGGATTGGAAGATACTTGCCCTATCTTGTCCTCAGTCAATGCCAATCATTGGATTGACTACAAGAAGGAGGTCATTTTACCCATTGGGTCCTGGTTAGCTCCACATGGAACAATCCAGGTGAGACCCACCCATCTGTTCGAGACCCCCAAGTTCTGCCGGTTCACTTCCTTCAAGGACCTATCAGGTTTAATTCTGAGATCAATGACTGTTTCCACATGCCCCTTCATTGATGTTGGTGACTGTCAGTCATCAGCACTCACTGTGTAAACATTTCGCTCTCACATTCTCTCTGTACCTCTGCCCCAAAATCTAAGGCCTGTGTCCTTGTCCCAACAGCGAATGGATAGACCTTTTACTTGTTTACTTTCTCTCCACTTGTCACTGTCTCAATCAAATCTCCCCTCAATCTCCTTAGCTCCGAGGAGAATGACCCTTGCTTCTCAAAAATTACAACGAAATCCAGTCTCTGATCCCCTCCCTGAAACACCCCAAGCCCATCCCTGGAATAATTCGGGTCACTCTGCACTGTCTCAAGGACATTCACATTCCTCTTAATGGGTGGTGACAGATCTGGACACAATACCCTCATTGAGGCATAGTTGGAGATTTAACAATGTCCACAGTTGTTCGGCCCCTGAACTGCAAAGTCAGGAATGATGGGGCATAATTTTCATGTGAAGGCGAGTGTGGTGAGAGGGGCTTTGCAGAAACGGTGATGGGAGTTTGGAATACACTCCCTTGTGAGGGTAATAGAGGCAGAAAACCTGGCAACATTTAAAAAGTATCTGGATGAGCAGTTGAACCATCATAACATTCCTACCAGGGGAAGGCCATAGTGGCCAGGCCTCTGGCACTGAGCCTGGATCTGTGGCTCAGAAGGGAAGGGGGAGAAGAGAAAAGTGCTAGTGGTAGGAGACTCAATCATTAGAGGAACGAATTTTGATTTGAAGACATGAGCTATGTTTAGTAAGTTTGCAGATGACAGCAAAATCGATGATGTGGTGAACAGCGAAGAAGGTTATCTCAGAGGACAACAGGACTTTGATCAGATGAGATGATGGGCTGAGGAATGGCAGATAGAGTTTAATTTAGATAAATGTGAGATGTTACATTTTTGTAGGTGAAAATCAGTGCAGGGCTTACACACTTAATGGTCAGGTCCTGGGGAGTGTTGCCGAACAAAGAGATTTTGGAGTGAAGATTCATTGTTCTTTGAAAGTCGAGTCACAGGTAGACAGGGTACTGAAGAGGGTGTTTGGTACGCTTGCTTTTCTTGGTCAGTGCATTGAGTATAACAGTTGGGGGGTCATGTTGTTCTTCAACAGGTCACTGGTAAGGCCACTTTTGGAATATTGCATTCACCTCTGGTTTCCCTGCGATCGGAAAGGTTTTGTGAAATCAGAAAGGGTCCAGGAAATATATGGGAGGATGTTGCCAGGGTTGGAGTATTTGAATATAAGGAGAAGCTGAATAGGTTTGGGCTATTTTCCCTGGTGCATCAGAGGCTGAGGGCTGAGCTTTTAGAAGGGGCATGGAGAGGGTGATTCGTCAAGGTCTTTTCCCCAGGGTATGGGAGTCCAAAACTAGAAGGCATAGGTTTAATGGGAGAGGGGAAAGATTTGAAAAGGGACCTTTTACATGAAGAGGGTGATGCCTGTATGAATAGGAGGGTTTAGAAGGAAATGGGCCAAGTGCTGTCAAATGAGACTGGATTAATTAGAATACCTGGTTGCTGGGGACGAGTTGTGCTGGAGGGTCTGTTTCCATGCTGTACATATCTATATGGCTAATAACTATCACGAGAGAAAACCCGTGAAGGAAACTGACGGAGTTAAAGACCAATTAGTCCCCTGGACCTGACTGGGTGATTCTAGGGTATTAAAGGAAGTTATTGAAGAGACAATAAATGCACAGGTGAGAAGGCAAGTGATGAGGATGAAATAAAGAAGCTGCAAAGAAATGTCGTCAGTTAAATAAGTGGGAAAAACTTTGCAGTTGGAATATAATGTGGAAAATGTAAGGTTATACATTTAGCACAAAGAATAGAGAGGCTGAATATTAGTGAAACAGAGAAAGCCTGCAGAAAGTTACAGAACAGAAGAATATGGAGGTTTCACAAAAACATTCAGCAGAGAGTAGGGAAGGTCAATGGAATGCTGACCTTTATTTCAAATGGAATAGAATTTTAAAGTGGGGAGGTTTTACCAGACACGAGTTAGCTCACAGCTGGAATATTGTGGATAGTTTTGGTCCCTTATCAAAGGAAAGTGAAACTGGCATTGGAGGCAGTCCAGAGAAGATTCAATTAGTTGATGCCAGGTCAGGAGGGGCTGTCTTATGGGCAGCGTTTGACAAGATTGAGCCTGTACTTGATGGATCACAGAAGAATGAAGAGTGACCAAATTGAGACAATAAAGATGCTTCGGGTGCTTGATAAGGTGGATGCAGCGTGGTTGTCCCCCTTGTCAGGAACAGAGAGCATCAGCTCAGAATGAGGGGTTACACATTTCAGATGAGAGGAATGTTTTCTCTCAGAGTGTAGTGAATCTCTGGGCTACTTTACCACAGACAGCAGTTAATGTTGGGTCATTAAGTATAGCCAAGGCTGAGATAGATAAATTTTTAATCATTCACGGAATTGAGGATTGTAAAGATAAAGCAAGAATGGGGAATTGACGTTTATCATCTCAGTCACGATCTCATTGAATGTGGAACAGACTCAATGGGATGAATGGCCTTCTTCTGTTCCTATGTCTTATGGGCTACCTGCCTCAGTTCTCAACACCTCCATTTCTGAAACCTGTAAATCCCATTTGCTTTTCCAACCACATTCTCAATATGTCCTGACATCTTCAAAAACCGAGGCACTCTGACCACCGACTTCCTTTATCCAGATCCATCCTTGAGATCCCTGTCATTGACTCCATATTGCCCATAGGGAACATGGAACCAGGTGGATCTTGGAGCTTGCATCCTTGGTGATGTTTTCTCTCGTCCCTACCTCAGAACACTGAAGCCAATTTGAACACAACAAATTAGGGTGTTGATGGGAGACTGTGGGAAGTTTCAGACACAGTGATGGAATGGTCCATAAATCCCAGCCTCATGTCTCTCTCTCTCTTTCTCACTGTCTCCTGCCTGAGACCAACTGAAAGAGCCCAAGAAAGGGAGCCAACCCGAGTGCTCCCGGTCCAGGTGGACCCTGTTCCCATTGAGCTATCGGGACAGTGACACCATCCAAACATTGTTCCTTACCTTCAACTTCCTGCGTTGTTGGAGGCTTTGTTTGAAAACTATCAGTATTGCGCTCCACACGACACTGATAGGAACTAGAATCCTCCTGGCTCAGTCCCTCCATCGTTACTGAGACATCTTTGTTGCTGAGGTTCCCCATGAATCTGAATCGATTCCCACAGTCCCGCTGTCTCACATTCTCACACAGCTCACCCTGGGAATGGTCTGGACCAGGATATGTAGAGGTAAAGATAGCACCTTTGCCAGATTTAATCCGTATGATGGATCCGGTGACTGTGAGGTGAGTGTCAGGGTGGGTGAAGCTGCAGGGTAAGACAGCGGAGCCTCCTTCCTCAGCCCTCACTCCATCCACGACTGTCATTGACCAATCAAGGGCCAATCAAGGACAGTAGTGGGAAGTTGTGTGTGGAGTCAGAGGAGACAGGGGAAGCACTAAATGAATATTTTTCAACAGTATTCACTCTAGAAAATGACAATGTTGTCGAGGAGAATGCTGAGATCCAGGCTACTAGACTAGGTGGGATTGAGGTTCACAAGGAAGAGGTATTAGAAATCCTGCAGAGTGTGAAAATAGATAAGTCCCCTGGTCTGGATGGGATTTATCCTGGGATCCTCTGGGAAGCCAGGGAGGAGATCGCCGAGCCTTTGACATTGATCTTTAAATCGTCATTGTCTGCAGGATTAGTGCCAGAATACTGGAGGATAGCAAATATAGTTCCCTGTTCGAGAAGGGGAGAAGAGACAACCCTGGTAATTATAGACCATTGTGCCTTACTTCAGTTGTTGGTAAAGTGTTGGAAAAGGTTAAAAGAGATAGGATTTATAAACATCTAGAAAAGAATAATTAGATTAGGGATAGTCAGCACGGTTTTGTGAAGGGTAGGTCGTGCCGCACAAAACCTTATTGAGTTCTTTGAGACGGTGACCAAACAGGTAGATGAGAGTAAACCGGTTGATGTGGTGTATATGGATTTCAGCAAAGCGTTCGATAAGATTCCCCACAGTAGGCTATTGCACAAAATGCGGAGGAATGGGATTGTGGGAGATAAAGCTGTTTGGATCAGTAATTGGCTTGCTGAAAGAAGACAGAGGGTGGTGGTTGATGGGAAATGTTCATCCTGGAGTCCAGTTATTAGTGGTGTACTGCAAGGTTCGGTGTTGGGTCCACTGCTGTTCATCATTTTTACAAATGACCTGGATGAAGGCGTAGAAGGATGGGTTAGTAAATTCGCAGATGACACTAAGGTAGAGTTGTGGATAGTGACAAAGGATGTTGTAGATTACAGAGAGACATAGATAAGCTGCAGAGCTGGGCTGAGAGGTAGCAAATGGAGTTTAATACGGACAAGTGTGAGGTGATTCACTTTGGTCGGAGTAACCGGAATGCAAAGAATTGGGCTAATGGTAAGATTTTTCCGCGTATGGAGTCAGCTGTTACTAGGGGACACAGCTTTAAATTAAGGGGAGGTTGGTATAGGACAGATGTTAGGGGAGATTCTTTACTCAGCGGGTTGTGAGTTCATGGAATGCCCTGCCAGTAGCAGTGGTGGACTCTCCCTCTTTATGGTCATTCAAGCGGACATTGGATAAGCATATGGAGGTTATTGGGAGAGTGTAGGTTAGGTAGGCTTCGGTCGGCACAACATTGAGGGCCGAAGGACCTGTACTGCGCTGTATTTTTCTATGTTCTATGTTCTATGTTCTATTCTTGGTAGTGTAGATGAACAGAGAGATCTCACTGTCCATGTACACAGATCCTTGAAAGTTGCCACCCAGGTTGACAGGGTTGTTAAGAAGGCATACAGTGTTTTAGCTTTTATTAATAAAGGGGTCGAGTTCCGGAACTATGAGGTTATGCTACACCTGTACAAAACTGTGGTGCGGCCGCACTTGGAATATTGTGTACAATTCTGGTCACCACATTATAAGAAGGATGTGGAGACTTTGGAAAGGGTGCAGAGGAGATTTACTGGGATGTTGCCTGGTATGGAGGGAATGTCTTATGAGGGAAAGGCTGAGGGACTTGAGGCTGTTTTCGTTAGAGAGAAGAAGGTTGAGAGGTGACTTAATAGAGAGACATAAGGTAATCAGAGAGTTAGACAGGGTGGACAGGGAGAACCTTTTTCTAAGAATGGTGATGGCGAGCACGAGGGGGCATAGCTTTACATTGAGGGGTGATAGATATAGGACAGATATCAGAGATATTTCCTTTACTCAGAGAGTAGTAAGGGTATGGAATGCTTTGCCTGCAACGGTAGTAGATTCGTCAACTTTAAGTGCAGTTTAAGTCCGTCATTGGACAAACATGTGGACGAACATGGAATAGTGTAGGTTAGATGGGTTCTGATTGGTATGACTGGTCGGCGCAATATCGAGGGCCGAAGGGTCTGTACTGTGCTGTAATGTTCTATGTTCTAACCCTTAGTAGAAACCGCTGTGAGGAGAAAGACAGGGAGAGAGAGGATATGAACACAGCACTGGGACAGATATCAGTGTGTGGGACTGAAACTTGGAGACTCTATTCTGAGTATGTTATTTTGTGAGAACAGGGTTCGCAGCTATAATGAGAGGTAATGAACAAATAGTAATGTAAATTCATGAGCAATCCAATACACTGGGGACAGAGTTTCAGTTCCCACCATGGCAGCTGCTGGAAATTCAATTCAGTTATTTCATCAGGAATTAAACACCAGTCTCATGGGAACCATGAAACCATGATCAATTGTTGGAAAAAATTCATCTGGTTCACTGACGTTCTTTAGAGAAGGGAAATACCGTCCTTACCCAGTCTGACCTGCATGTGACTCCAGTCCCACAGCAACAGATTCGACTCTGAAACTCCCACATCAATGGCAAAGGGAGACACTGAGTTGGACAAAACCAGTACAAAATGTGAAAGGAAAGTTATAGGTATGTGCAGCATAGAACCAGACCCTTCAGTCCAACTTGTCCATGTCCATCAGATATCCTGAATATCTTTTCTGAACTCTTTTGAGTTTCTCAGCATCTTTCCTCCAGCAGGGAGGCCAGAAATGAATGCAGTATTCCAAAAGTGTCTAACCAGCATCCTGTACAGCCATGACAAGACCTCCTCATTCCTATACTCGGTGCATTCAACAATAAAGATGAGTTTACCAAATGCTCCCTTCATCAACCAGTCTACCCTTTGACTCCACTTTCAAAGAACTGTGAACCTGCACACCAAGTTCTCTTTGTTTGGCAACACTCCCCAGTACTTTACCAGTAAGTGTATAAATCCTGCCCTAATTTGCCTAAACAAAATGCAACACCTCAAATTTATCTAAGTTAAACTCCATCTGCCACTCCTCAGCCCATTGGCCCACCTGATCCAAGTCCCATTCTACACTGAGATAACCCTCTTTGCTGTCAACTCCACCTCCAATTTTGGTGTCATCTGGAAACTTACTGACCATTTCTCTGATATTCCCATCCAAGCCATTTATATAAATGACAATAAGCAGTGGATCCAGCACCGATCCTTGCACCACACCGCTGGGAACAGGCCTCCAGTCTAAAAAGTAATCCTGCGCCACCACACTCTGTGTCCTATCTTCAAGCCAGTTATGTATCTAAATGGCTAGTCCCCCCTGTATTCCATGTGATCTCACCTTGTTAACCAGTCTATCATGCAGAACCTTGTCAAAGACCTTGCTGAAGTCCATTGAGGCCATGTCCACCACTCTCCATTCATCAATCATCTTCATCACTCCTTCATAAAACTCAATGAGTCATGCTCTGTCTGAACATGTCTTACTGCTCGACACATTATCAGGAGCTACACAAATGGACAAGAATCCCAGTAGGATTACCCTAACACCCAAAGGACCAGACAGATTGCTCCTCAGGACAGAAGTGAGCCACACCAGGATTCTTCAGTAACAGTTAAAATAATTCCACTAATAAGAGCAGTGAAAGAAAAGGATTTTTAATTCATGCTCCTGAACTGCGCCCTTTCAAAACCACACACACACACACACACACACACACACACACACAGGGACAACCACAATTAAGACAGAGAAAAGATAAATGATTTATATTTCTACCATGAGTGAAAAAAGAATGTAGACAGGGTAACAGGCGAAACAAAATGCTGAAAATAAAAGTCCCGACCACAAGATGGAAGGATCGCTCTCTCTCACAGCCCTTGTGTTGTTTCGCAGCAATGAGATGCTGTGTTCTGGACAGTGATGGGCATACTTCAAATCCAATGGCCAATCAGGTGAACTCAGGACTTTTCTTTCCAGATTACTTGTGTTTTCTCCGCTTTTCTCTACAGTGATGGGGGAGAGGCAGAGCTGGCTGCTTTCTCTCTGTAGGCTCTAGATACTTTACACTTTCAGACATTCCAGGAACGTATAGCTTTGTAACTGCACAGTTCAACCAATCAGACAGCAGTTGCTAAACAGACTTTTCTTCATGCGAAACATTATCATGAAGTCCGATAGCATCAGGTCAAACATGAACAAGGGAATCTCTGGATGACTACCCACTGCCACAATCCCCCCACTTCTGATCATGTTTATCACCACTTGGAGGAAGCACTGAGGTCAACACTGGCACAGAATGTACTCTGGGTGGGAGACGTCACTGTCCAACACCAAGACAGACTCAGCAGCTTTCCTACTGCCTGAGCTGGTGGAATCTGAAATGACATAGCTCTTGGACTGGGTCTGTGGCGGGTGGTGAGGGAACCAACAAGAGAGAAAAGCTTGACCTTGTCCTCAGCCGTCTATCTGCCTATTATAGGATTGGGAGGAGTAACTACCACACAGTCCCATGGAGACAAAGTCCCATCATCACATTGAGGTACATCCCCATCATGTATGGCACTAGCCCTGTGTTAAATAGGACAGACTTTGAACAGATCGAGCAAATCAATTCTGGGATCCCTGATGCACTGTGGGCCATCAGTACAGCAGAATTGGGCTGTAACACAATCTGTAAACCCATGGCCTGTAATATTCCCCCACTCAGCCATTAACATCAAGTCAGGACATCAATCCTGGTTCAATGAACAATGCAGGAGGGGACGCCAGGAACAGCACCATCAAACCTGAAAATGAGATGTCAGCTATAAAACAGGGTTACTTCCATGTCAAACAGCATGAGCAGCAATTGATGCTCTGGGGTAAGTGATTCCACTGTCAGTGCATCAGATATAAACTCAGCAGACCTGTCACATGCAGTTATGAATGGTTGAGGACAATTAAGCAACTAACAGGAGTCTGAGTCTCCACAAATAGATAATAGACAATAGGTGCAGGAGTAGGTCATTCTGCCCTTCGAGCCTGCACCACCATTCAATTTGATCATGGCTGATCATCCTTAATCAGTATCCTGTTCCTGCCTTATCCCCATAACCCTTGATTCCACTATCCTTGAGAGCTCTCTCCAACTCTTTCTTAAATGAATCCAGAGACTAAGCCTCCACTGCCCTCTGGGGCAGAGCATTCCACACACCCACCACTCTCTGGGTGAAGACGTTTCTCCTCATCTCTGTCCTAAATGGTCTTCCCCTTATTTTTAAGCTGTGTCCTATGGTTCGGCACTCACCCATCAGCGGAAACATGTTTCCTGCCTCCAGAGTGTCCGATCCTTTAATTATCTTATCTGTCTCAATCAGATCCCCTCTCAGTCTTCTAAACTCAAGGGTATACAAGCCCAGTCACTCCAGTCTTTCAGTGTAAGGTAATCCCGCAATTCCAGGAATTGACCTTATGAACCTACGCTGCACTCCCTCAATAGCCAGAAGGTCTTTCCTCAAATTTGGAGACCAGAACTGCACACAGTACTCCAGGTGTGGTCTCACCAGGGCCCTGTACAGCTGCAGAAGAACCTCTTTGCTTCTATACTCAATCCCTCTTGTTATGAACAGCATGCAGTTAGCCTTCTTCACTACCTGCTGTACCTACATGCTTGTCTTCATTGACTGGTGTACAAGAACACCCAGATCTTTTTGTACTGCCCGTTTATATAAATTGACTCAATTTAGGTAGTAAAATGGATAACCATACATTTATCCACATTAAACTGCATCTGCCATGCATCTGTCCACTCGCCTAACCTGTCCAGGTCACCCTGTAATCTCCTAACATCCTCCTCACATTTCACCCTGCCACCCAGCTTAGTATCATCAGCAAATTTGCGAATGTTATTACTAATACCATCTTCTATATCATTAATATATATTGTAAAAAGCTGCGGTCCAGCACTGATCCCTGCGGTACCCCACTGGTCACTGCCTGCCATTCTGAAATGGAGCCGTTTATCACTACTCTTTGCTTCCTGTCAGCCAACCAACTTTCAATCCAAGTTCGTACTTTGCCCCCAATATCATGCACCCTAATTTGGCTCACTAACCTCCTATGTGGGACTTTATCAAAGGCTTTCTGAAAGTCCAGGTACACTACATCTACTGGATCTCCCTCATCCATCTTCAGAGTTCCATCCTCAAAAAATTCCAGAAGATTAGTCAAACATTATTTCCCCTTCATAAGTCCATGCTGACTCTGAACGATCCTGTTACTACTATCCAGATGTGTCATAATTTTGTCCTTTATAATAGACTCCATCACCTTTCCCACGACTGAGGCCAGACTAACTGATCCATAATTGCCTGCTTTCTCTCTCCCACCTTTCTTAAAAAGTGGTCCAACATTAACCACCCTCCAATCCACAGGAACTGATACTGAATCTATCGAACTCCAGAAAATAATCACCAGCGCAAGCACGATTTCTCAATTCCTGGTGTTGGAATAAATTCCCTTCAGTTCAGGTCCTTCAGCTACTGTTACCTCAGGGAGATTGCTTGTGTCTTCCCCAGTAAACACAGATCTGAAGTACCAATTCAATTCTCTGCCATTTCTTTGTTCCCCATAATATATTCCCCTGCTTCTGTCTTCAAGGGCCCAATTTTAGTCCTAAACATTTTTTTGCCTTTCACATACCTAAAAAAGCTTTTACTATCCTCCTTTATCTTTTTGGCCAGTTTACCTTCGTACCTCATCCCCATCTCCATCCTCAATGAGGGTGAGCTCTGCACATCAGTGCAAATGTTAGGGCTGAAGTATTCCCACATAACTTGACCCAGAAGATGTCCCCAGTATCATAGGTGATTCCTTACCCAGCCGGCAAATATAATTCAGTGGGTCAGCATTCACGTGTAGATAGGGCTAGGGACAGAAATCATGGGACCTAGTGCTGTTCCTCACACAGTCCCTGACCCAACCTCCAGGACCCATACTCGCTTCCACTGACCTGACACAGTGAACACCCTTCTTCAATACTGATGTACTGTCAATCCCTGTCCTGGAGACCTAACCAAGTAAGGATGGCAGAGACAAAACAGAAATTGCGGGAAAAACTCAGCAGATACAGTGGCATCTCTGCAGAGAAAGTAGTGTTAATGTTTTGGCCACTTCTTCAGAAATAAAATGATCAAAAACAGTGGACCGAGAGGAGTGTGGATCTTGCAGCTGCTCCTGAGATTCAGATTTATTTCCAGATTTCTTACGTTTATTAAATTTCAGGAATATAAGCTTTTTATTTGATTCATTTTTAGCTCTTTTCTGGTCAAAAATGCAAAAGAAGCAAAAACAAACTGACACAATGTTTTATGAAATGGAGTTTTCTCAATGGAAGTTTTGGACAGGCCCACATGTGGACTGTTCAGTCTTTTTCCACTATGAAATTATGAGAGAGATGTTTTTAAACTCACTGAAGCAATTTTTTAAAAAATTGCTGAGGAATGTTTTGCTTCAAACCAAGTTGTGTTTATACACCTCTTGGACAGGCTGACACGTGGGATTTAATTTTTAATCAGAACATTGATACCTGTCTGCTGGACCACTTGTGCTTAATATTAACTCTTTGGATAAAGAAAGGTAGTTTATTTTAGAGATAATATGCTGTTATAAGTTGCTTCTTTTTAGACTTAATGACATTGCAGGCATACAAGAGACGCAGAGTTAGATGGCCAGTAAATTTCGAGAGGTGGTAACACAGCAGGATCAGTCAGATAGAAGGATAACTGTCAGGAAAGGTAAGAAGATAGTTCAGAAATCTCTCATTCTTTTGAAAGGATAATCTCTCAGAGGAAATTAGAAGGGACAGTCAGACCTTGGGCTGTAAGAATGAATCTCATGTTTGGAGGGGTATGACAAAATTTAAAAGAATAATTGTTGTCGGTGATTCTCCTGTCAAGGACACAGACAGGAGGTTCCGCAGCAGCGAGCATGAATCTAGGATATTATACTGTTTTCTTGGTGCTAGGATTAAGGACCTTGCAAAATGTTTGACACATACTGTGAAAGGGAAGAGTGAGATACTGGAAGTTTTTGTACACATTGATGGGAATGACACAGTTAGGGAAAGAATAAAGGCTTTACAAAGTGAATATCAGAGGTTAGGGAGAAGATTTAAAAAACAGACCCTCAAAAGTAGTAATCTCTAACTTACTCCCAGGGCCAAGCTCAGATGAGGGAACAAAAGGATAAAGGAGACAAATCAATGGCTGAAGAGGTGGAGTAATGTTCAGGGATTCAGATTCTTGGATCACTGCGGTCTCTTCTGAGACAGAAAAGACCATTCACAAAGGATGGTTTCAACTGTACTGCTTTCGAGAAAAACAGGTGAATAAACAGATGGAGGTTCCAGTCAGGGATAAAAAAGAATCATACACTAAATATAAACGACTGGGTCCAAATGTATCTCTTGCACTGTATAATGAGTGTCAGGCCATTCATAAGAGGGAGATCAGGAAGTCAAAGAAAGGCTATGGGATAGCCTCGGCAAATAAGGTTAAGGATAATCCAAAGGAATTCTATAAGTACATTAAGACCAAGACAGCAACAAGAGATAGAGTGTAAGTCTCCTTAAAAAACAAAGAGATTGCCTTTGTGTTTTCGATTCCCTACAATGTGGGCGGCACGGTGGCACAGTGGTTAGCACAGCTGCCTCACAGCGCCAGAGACCCGGGTTCAATTCTACGCCTCAGGCGACTGTTTGTGTGGAGTTTGCACATTCTCCCCGTGTCTGCGTGGGTCTCCTCCGGGTGCTCCGGTTTCCTCCCACAGTCCACAAAATGTGCAGGTTTGGTGAATTGGCTAAGCTAAAATTGACCGTAGTGTTAGGTGAAGGGTCTGGATGGGTTGTGGATCGGTTTGGACTTGGGATTGGGTTGGGATATCTGGTCGGCATGGACGTGTTGGACTGAAGGGTCTGTTTCCATGCTGCACATCTCTGTGACTCTATGCCTCTAAGGGGCAGTTTTATTTTACACAGAGAGTGGTTTATGTGGAATGAACTTCCCGAGGAAATGGTGGATGTGGGGACAGTTACAACGTTTAAAAGGTATTTAGATAATTTCATGAAAAATAAATGTTTGGAGGGATATGTACAAAGCGCAGGCAGGTGGGACTACTTTAGTTTGGGATTATGGTCAGCATGGACTCGTTGAACTGAAGGGTCTGCTCCTGTGCTGTATGACTCTATAACTGATTATAGCTGGGAAAAGGTTGGTATAGAGGCTGAAGATGGGGAGGGGAGTGAGGGGGCAGGAGTAAACACTCAGTGGAAACAGACCCCAGACAGAGAGAAAAGCAATTGGACAGACAAACAAAAGGGGAAAGGTCAGCCTGGGAGAATGAACAGCTGCTGATGGGGACCATTCGTCACTGACAATGGATTGTTTTGGTAGTAGCCCATGTGATGACAAGGCCTGGTGTGTGGGGGTTGGGGGAAGGAGGTAGGAGAAGGTGCTGAGGCCCTAAAATTATTCACCTCAATATTGAGTCTAGAAGGTCACTGGGTCCCAAAAAGTGGAGTGTGGAAATGGCAGGCAACTGGATGCTGAGAATCATTTTTGTGGGCAGAACATTTCTGTTGTGCAAAGTAATCACCCAATCAGTGTTTTGTTTTCCCAATACAGAGTTAGAAGTGGACTGTACAGAGTTGGTGGATTATGAGCAGCCCTGAGTCTGTGTGAGGTGGTACTGATGGAGAGAGAGGGCTCAAGATTGTGCATATGGCAACACATGACACTGAGTGTAAATGGCAGATTTCATTCCCTAAATCAAGTTGCCATATTATTACCAGACCATGGGCTGCTTTCTCTTGAGAGAGAGAGAGAGAGAGAGAGAGAGAGAGAGAGAGAGAGACAACTGGTGGTGGTTTAACCTGAGGGCCACCACACCTCAGTGAGGGGAGAGTTGAGAAGGAGGGTCCTTCATGGTCACCTGAGCCAATGTGGGGATTGAACCCACACTGTTGGCATCACACTGCTTTGCAAACCAACCGTCCAGCTAATTTCACCAAAACCCAGATTCCCTCAAGTGTATGATTGAATCAGATCAGCTTTTCCAAATCTCAACAATGGTCACATGCAGCCATTAGGTTAGCTTTTTTAAAAAATCCTGATTAAAAATCAATTCACCAGCTGCTGTGGTGGGATTTGAACCCATGGCCCCAGGATTGAGTGTCTCGATTCGTCACCCAGTGACAGTAACAGTGCACCACCAACTCCTGGTATAACCCAAGGCTGAATGCACGGTGAGGATAGGTCCTACGTGGCTGGGATGCCTCACACAGTCAGATGGACACTGGCGGAATGTACTTGCATTGATGGAACTATTCCTGATGAAGGTTGGAACCAAGAGGGACACATTAGTCTGTAGCACCTTCCTGTTCAAGGAGATGATCTTAATGTCAGTATAACTTTGGGTCATTTGGAGATTGAACTAAATATTCTGAGTGTGTCAATGTCTTTCAATACTGACATCAGAAGCACCGAAAAATACCAGCAGATCATAGTACATTAAATATTTTTAAAAATTTGAAACCAAAAGCTAAAACACTACAGATGCAGGACATTTTAAATCAACATCAAAATGTTGCAAACACTCAGCAGGGCAGACAATACCGATGGAGAGAAACAGGGTTAATGTTTTAGTTCCATGTCCTTTCAGCAGAAAATTAAATCACGAAACATTCACAGAATCTGTTCCACTCTCATTGTGCACCTTCTACAGGCTGAAGAATGTGTGAACGATTTCTTACCGTGTACCTGCAGCCGAGTCTCTTTCTGGATCAGATACAAAAGATTGTGTTTTGACCTGTATTCCACCAGACACAGGTAAGTGTGATTGTCCCTCACACTCAGCTGGTTTATCCTGGTCGAGGCGTTTCCCTCCTCTGGGTTCCCGATGAGCTCGTACCGATTTCCACCGTGTCCAGTTGTCCAATTTCCCTGTGATTGGGCTGTAAATGTAACGATGTGTTGGTAGGGCTCCTTCCTCATCCAGGTAACAGTGGTCAGGGTGTGGGAGCCCCAGCTCCTGAAGATACAGGGTAAAGTAACTGAATCTCCCTCTGTCCCACTCACCACTGAGACATTTCCCTGAGCAGCTGAGGAAAGGACAAACATCAGAATGGATGGGGTCAGTGTGCAGAAGGTCTTATTTCAATATGTTACATTCCTTTCAACTTCACAATAAAATGAACAATTAAAGACTCCACTCATATCTCGAACAGGTCTGTGCTGGACATTCCCCAAGAAGAGTCACCCTGATCAAAATGTCTCCTCGCCACTCAATTTGAAAACCTTGATTACAAGATTAAGAATCACATATCACCAGGTTATAGTCCGACAGGTTTAATTTGAAGCACTAGCTTTCAGAGCGCTGCTCCTTCATCAGGTGATTGTGGAGTATAAGATTGTAAGACACAGAATTTATAGCAAATGTTTACAGTGTGATGTAACTGAAATTATAGATTGAGAAAGACCAGGATAGTTTGTTAAGTCTCTCGTCTGTCAGAGTGACCATGTTGGTTTCAGTTCTTTTAGATGTAAATCACAATTTTCTTTTAAAAGTTACATTCACAAGAGAAGTTTAACAATTGGTGTCTGTCAGCCCAGATAATGTATTGAAGGTGTGAGCTCCCCTGAGTGATACTGTCTGTGCCACAATGTTTAGACTGAGTCTAATCTAAAAAATGACTTTCTAGAAACTTACATGGATTCATGCAATTTTTGGAGCAAAGTATGATGAAACTCTGAACGTACAAATTCACCCCACAAACGTATATGTGTGTGTGTGTGTGTGTGTGTGTGTGTGTGTGTGTGTGTATATGTATATGTATGTCTATGAGTGCAGGACCATTGAAGTGTTCTCTGACTGTGGGGGTGGGGGGGAGCACTCCTGTCTGTTGATTGTTGTACGGCGCCCATCCATCCGTTGCTGTAGCCTCTGCTTGTTTTCACTGAAATATATAATTTCAGTTACATCACAGTGTAAACGTTTGCGATAAATTCTGTGTTTTACATTCTTACGCTCCACAACCACCTGATGAAGGAGCAGTGCTCCAAAAGCGAGTGCTTCCAAATAAGCCTGTTGGACTATAACCTGGTGTTGTATGATTTTTAACTTTGTACATCCCAGTCCAACACCAGCATCTCCAAACCTTGGTTACAAGATATTTCCATGATGTGGAGATGCCAGTGTTGCATTGAGGTGGACAAAGTCAGAAGTCACACTACACCAGGACTTCACCTGATGCAGGAGCAGTACTCTGAACCTTGTTATTTCAAATAAACCAGTTGGACTATAACCTGGTGCCGTGTGACTGCTGAAGGTACTTCCAGATTGGATCCATTGAACCCTCCTGAATTCATTCATGCAGAACCCTCCACCCATTGCTCAAAGTTAATTTTCTTTAAATGAGGTCAAGGATTTTACAGCCTTCCCCCTCATTCTGTCCAGCAAACACATTCAAAGTATTGACCACACTCTGTGTGAAGGAGAACCCCCTGGTGTCATTCCGAATGTAACCATTCACCAGCTCCAACCTGTGACCTTTGAAATGAGCACAGGTTAATTTAAACTCAGAGTCCAGATTAAACTTTTCTTCATTAAGTAAGATATTTGGGTGCAGGAGGAGGGGTATAATCAGCCATGTGGTTCTCTGCTTCATCAACTTAAAAGAGGAGCTGAGAGATTAAATGTTTCCTCATCTCAATTTACATAGAAAATCCGTTATTTTGCAATTGTTCCCCTGTTTGACTTCTGTTCACAAGAACAAATATCCTCTCAGAATCTGTCTTGTCAAACTTCTCAGCATCTTGAGGAAGGGTCACTCTGCCTGAAACATTAACTCTGATTTCTCTCCACAGGTGCTGCCAGACCTGCTGAGCTTTTCTGACAATTTCCATTTTTGTTTCTGATTTGCAGCATCTGCAGCTTTGTTTTTGGTTTTTCCTCAGGATGTTCTTTGTTTCATTAATTTCTCCTTTTGTTTTATTCCATCATGGGTATCGCTGGCCCAGATGATGTACATGTATTGTCCATCCTGATTGCCCAGGTGAAGCTGCTGTTACGAGACGGCGGTGAAGCCTTCTGCTAATTAAACCAAACCCCCAGAAAAGCTCACCTCGCATCGCCATCTGTTAAAGTATGAGGAACAGAGAACTCCCAAAATTCACTTTTATATTAAAAGAACAATTTATTCTTTGACTTGAATAGTGAATATTAAACGACAACTATTTCCAGCTCTTAGCCTCCTTTCGCTAAACTGCTTGTTATCTGTCTCCAACTCTATAACAATATCCTGTTCCAAGAACCACCCGTATTAAAGTTACATCAGCTTCATTACAAAACCACACAATGGCTGTTATTGTCAGTGTGTTTCTTCTTTCGGCATCGATTGCAACTTTGATTGCAACATTTGGTGCAGCTAAAACTGGTGCCGCGGTTAATACAACTCTTACATTGTCAAGTGCCTCCTGGCTTTGTTCTATCCACCGAAATGTTGTGGTCTTCTTCAGGAAATCGTGAGTGAAGTCACTACCCTGCTGACATTTGGAACAAACTCCCAGTAGAATCCACTTCGTCCCCAAAATCAAAGCACTTCTTTCTTTGAGGTTGTTTGTGGAAATTCCTCGATGGTCTTTGTCTTTGCATTCCTGAGGGTCAACATTTCATGCCCGATGTATTGTCCCAATAATGTCTCCTCTGCCTTCACAAATTGTGTTTTCTTCAATTTTATTACCGCTTTGCTTCTCTTAATCCTTCAAAGAGCTGTGTGCCAACTGTACCATGTGATCTTTCCATGACTCACTAAAGATCACTGCATCATCCAGATATTAGATTAGATTAGACTTACAGTGTGGAAACAGGCCCTTCGGCCCAACAAGTCCACACCGACCCGCCGAAGCGCAGCCCACCCATTCCCCTACATTTACCCCTTACTTAACAGTTGCACAGTTTGTAAACACAGCCACACCTCTGTTCACGAGCCTTTTAAATGTGGCTGGTGTGTTCTTCATTCCAAAGGGCAGGACATTGAATTGACATAACTCATTTGGGGTGACAAAGGCAAAAATTTATTTCACTTTCTCTGATAAAGGGATGACAATACCCAAACAGTAAGTCCAACTTTGTGATGGAAGGGGCTTGTACAACTTTCTCTATACAGGCCTCCAATTTTAGTATTGATCTGAGTTTGATTTTGTAACTGCCTTAACCTTCCGATGGTCCACGCAAAATTGTTGAATCCCATCAGGTTTGGC
Source organism: Chiloscyllium punctatum (assembly GCF_047496795.1). Lineage (NCBI taxonomy): Eukaryota > Metazoa > Chordata > Chondrichthyes > Orectolobiformes > Hemiscylliidae > Chiloscyllium > Chiloscyllium punctatum. The sequence continues at coordinate 8,875,394 of NC_092740.1, forward strand.
AACTAACACAATCATCGAACTCCACTTGCTTTGACTCAGTTCGATGATAGCTTCATTGAGCATTACATCCACTTCCTTCTGGACCTATGTGGCATTGAAAGAATTAAGCCTTTAAGTGTGTTGTTTTATTGGAACAGCATTTCCTTCTTCTACCTCATGCACAAGAGGATCAGGCCTCACCATCTTATTCCTGCATATGTCCTTGTCCTGCTGGAACAATCCTTTCAACTGGTTCTTTGTTCCAGTTGACCTCTGACTTCAGTCCTGTCAATTTCTCTTTAATTAATTTCAAAGTACATCTCACTTCATGTCCGAATATTAACTCAAAGGGAGTGAACTGAGTAGATTCATTTGAGCCATCTCTATTGGCAAACAATATGAATGGGATACCTTCATCCCAATCATTCAGGTAATCCTGACAGCACACTCTTAACATGGTCTTCAGGGTCTGATGCTACCTTTCCAAAGCTCCCTGAGTTTCAGGATGATATGCACTTGGTTTAATGTGCTGTATGCCTAATCTATCCATGACTTCTTTAAACAGCTGAGCAATAAAATTAGACAATGGTCTGACTGAATCTCTCTGGGTAGCTCATACCAAGTGAAGAAAGCTACTAACTCCTCTACCACCCATTTTGTCTTAATGCTCCATAATGGAATTGCATCCGGAAATCTGGGAGACACACCCATTATGGTTAGCCAGTACTGGTTCCCACTTATAGGTATCGGCAGGGAACCTACACAATCATCATAACCCACGTGAAAGGTTCTTCAAATGTGGGAACTGGCAATAAAGGTGTTGGGTTTATTGCTTTGGCTCACCGACCACTTGGCCAGTATGACACACACGGCAAAAGTTAACAACATCTTTGTGCATCCCAGGCCAATACAACTGCTTTTGTACCTTAGTCTGAGTCTTCCTTACACTGAGGTGACCTCCTACTGGTAGTTCATGTGCTCCATGGAACATCTCCTGTCTGTATACTACCAGCAACACAATCTGGTGGAAGCTGAGTGATGTGAGTTTTTAAACTCGTCAGCAGAATAACCTCTCCTAGAGCCTCAAAGGTCCTATCGATCTTTAAAGCACGTACCCATCTGTCAAAATGACTGATTGATTCTTTCAAACTCAATACAAGTCTGACTTGGTTCCTTCTTTATATTTCTGAACCACTGTCTATACATTTCTGGCACCAATTCATAAGCACTCAAAATAGCATGATTGACATCATCATAATTAGATTAGATTAGATTACTTACAGTGTGGAAACAGGCCCTTCGGCCCAACAAGTCCACACTGCCCCGCCGAAGCGTAACCCACCCATACCCCTACATCTACATCTACGCCTTACCTAACACTACGGGCAATTTAGCATGGCCAATTCACCTGATCTGCACATATTTGGACTGTGGGAGGAAACCAGAGCACTCGGAGGAAACCCACGCAGACACGGGGAGAACGTGCAAACTCCACACAGTCAGTCACCTGAGGCGGGAATTGAACCCGGGTCTCCAGCGCTGTGAGGCAGCAGTGCTAACCACTGTGCCACCGTGCCGCCCACTGACCCTTCTTGACCCGTCATCTGACAGCACTGCAAATACCTCACTAGCTCTGCCGACCAGCTTATTCTGAACGAGCATTACACAGAGGTTCCCTGACCACTCCCTATGCCGAGCCAAATTGTCTAATGAAATAAAAAAGGCTTCAACATCTTTCTCATCAAAATGTAGCAGAGCTTTGACGCATTTGTATATATCACGACCTTCACTCTTCATCTCCTTCCTGTTAACTTGGCTTTCCTGATGAATTCACAACTTCCGAAGTTCAAATTCTCTCTCTCTTTCTCTTTTTCTTTCTTCGCTTTCTCTTTGCTCTGCTAACAACATTCTCTCTCTTTCTTTTTCACTCTCTCTCTCTTCCTTTTTCCTTTCTCTTTCTTCTCTCATTCTCTCTCCCTTTCTTCTCTTTTTCTCTCTCTCTGTCTCTTTCCCTCCATTTATTCTATCTCTCTCTCTTCTTTTCTTCTCTCATGGCTCTTCTTTCCTTTTCTTCATCTTGTAACTCCATTTTCCTCTGTTGTAAACTAAATTTTTCTAACTCTCCTGCACCTCTCTGTTTCTCTGACACACCAAAGTGCTTGACTAACTCCCTTACAATTTCAGCTTTCCCATGTCCCTGATTAGATCCAATTCGAAGGGAGATTTAAACAATCCTTTGATAAGCACATGGATGATGATGGGATAGTGTAGGGGGATGAACTGAGAATAGTTCACAGGTCGGCACAACATCGAGGGCCGAAGGGCCTGTTCTGTGTTGTATTGTTCTATGTTTTTTGTTCTATGTTCTAACCTCAATGCTAATTCTAAAAGTATGGTCTTCTGCTGTCTTTCTAAACTTTCTTGGCAAATTTGGAACCATTTTCAAACCACAGAATGTCTTCCGCATTTTTAAGAGACATTTCTCTCACTTTTGATTTAACCAACCACAAATAACTGAAAATAAATCAATTCTCTCACCTGCATTTTCTTTAAAAACCTCGGACACTAATCGGCAAGTGTTTAAATCTGCTGGGATCTTTTGTAACCAAATCTTTCCAAATCTCAGACTGGATCTGTCTAAACCCGTCCAAATCGCAGATGAGCCCCCAAACTGTAACGACATGGTGGTGAACCCCTCTGCTAATTAAACCAAACACCCAGAAAAGCTCACCTCACATCGTAATCTGTTAAAGTCTGAGTGAGAGAGAACTCCCAAATTCCACTCCTTAAACAAAAAAATCAAATTATTCTTTAACTCTCAAAGTGAACATTAAACAACAACTATTTCCAACTCTAAGCTTCCTTTCCCTTAACTGATTTCACACACACACACACACACACACACAATTTTTCACACTCACAACCCCCACCCCAGACAGACACACTCACACACAGACAGACAAAAACCCACATGCACACATATATTTTGTGGGGTGAAATTGTACTTGCAGAGCCACATTGCACTTTGCTCAAAGACTGCATACATTCATGTAGAACTCTGAGCTCAAAAACTGCATGAATTTATGTAAAACTCTGTTATCTCACTTTTTAGATTAGAAACAATCTAAACATCAGGTCATAGACAGAGAACACAGGGACTAACACCTTCAACATATTGTCTAGCTATCACCATTGTTAACAGCTAACCCGAGAATGCCCTTTAAATAAAAGGTTTTGTGATTTACACATGAAAGAAGTGAAACTATCACTGTATTCTAACAGATGAAAGGCTTAACAGACAATCAATTTTTCAATGTATAATTTCAGTTACATCACACGGCAAATTTTTGCTATAAATTCTGTGTTACGATCGAGCCCTCCACAATCACCTGATAAAGGAGCGTTGCTCCGAAAGCTGGTGTGCTTCCAATTAAACCTGTTGGAGTATAACCTGGTGTTTTGTGATTTTTAACTTTCTCTTAACTGCTTACTATCTGCCTCCAACTCTATAGCAATATACTGTTCCCATAACCACCTTTATTAAAATTACATCAGCTTCATTACAAAACCACAGAATGGCTGCTATTGTCAGTGTGTTTCTTCATTCAGCTAAAGATCTCCTGGGTCGACTTCTGTCTTTCACTGCAAAGATGTTTCATATGAAGAAGGTCCCTTTGATTGAGAGTGTTTTGTACAGCAGTCTCTCAATGGCAGTTACTCTCTGTCTAACTTTCAAAATATCTCCTTTTTTTTAATATCCCAAACATCAGATTGTCTCATTAGTTTGAGGTTGGCAAAAACAATAAATTCTAACTCGATTGGGTTTTAGTATTCTGGTATCTCGTTTGCAGTGAAATGTTACATATTTTCAATTTGGCCAATTAAACTTCTGGAAGCTGTCAGTGACTGAATTGAATTGAAATGAATTGAATTGAATCGAATCGAATAGAATTGAATCGAATTAAATCGAATTGAATTGAATTTATTGTCACACATGCCAAGGCACAGCAAAAAGCTTTGTCTTGTGAGCAGTACAGGCAGATCACAGAGTTAAATAGCATAGATAGTAAATAATAGGTAAACAACGGAAAAAGCAAAAAGACAGGTACAGGCGAATGTGCCTGTTGTTAACATCAAGGCTGTATTTGAGCGAGTGTAGCATCAAGGAACCTGAGCAAAACTGAATCCAGTGGGAAGCCGAGGGGGGAAACCTCCATGGGTTTCAGTCAGACCTGGCACAGAGGAAGCTGGTTGTTGTTCTTGGAGATCAGTCATCTCAGCTCCAGAGCACATCTCTGCAGGAGTTCCTCAGGTTAGTGTGTCCTTGGTCTAACCATCTTTAGCTGCATCGTCAATGACCCTCCCTCCACCATAAGGTCAGAAGTGGGGATGGTTGTTCACTGATGAACATGGGATACAGGAGAACATCTCCACCTACAAGCTTCCCTCCAAGACACTCACCATCCTGACTTGGGAATATTTCATCATTCCTTCAGTGTCACTGGAACAAAGCCTTGGAAATCCTTTCCCAACCGTATCGTGAATGTCTCTGCAGCTGAGGGAATACAGCAGTTCAAGAAGGCAGCTCACCATTCCTTCTCCAGGGCTGGCCAATAAAGGCTGACTGTGCATGGGACACCCACATCCCCTTGGACAATGAAAAGATAGTTCCAAGTCAGGATGGCCTGTATCCGATGTCATTGTTCACTGAGCTCTTCAAGGTCCCTACTTTGGAAGGTGCTGGTGGAGGAAATGTTGCTGTCTTGCTGCAGTGCATTTTATAGTTATTTTTATTCCCACAATGATGTTAGGGTGGGATTTCCAGGACTTTGACCCAGTAATAATGACAGAGCAATGATATATTTTCCTGCACTGTTCCAGGCAAGTGGGAAGTATTTCATCACACTCCTGACTGGCCAATAGGCTTTGGAGTCAGGAGGTGTGTAAATTCATAGGATTCTTAGCCTGTGACCTGCTCTTGCAGCCACAGTTTCATTTGCACTCCTGGGTTCACTCCTTATCCACAACTGAGGGGCAGTTAAGAGTGCAACACATAACTGTGGGTATGGAGTCACATGTAGGTCAGATCGGGTAAGGATAGCAGATTTCCCTCCCAAAAGGACATGATTAACCCAGATTCTTTTTTAATGGTGACGATTACACTGTCATTATTAGACTAGTTTTCAGTTCTAGATATTTTCAAATTCAAATTTCACAATCGGCCACAATCCCCAGGACATGTTCCTCTGGCAAGGACAGCTCCCCCCATTTTCTCCTCAGCCAATAGAGGTGGAGGATAGCAACAGTGAGGTTCTCAGCTCATGTGAGCTGAGGGTTCCTTCACCCTGAGAAGAGCTCATCCAATGAGGGTTCAGGAGGTGCCAGGTGTCTCTTGTACTCACCCAATGCTGATAAAACTGCACACTCATTGGAGGGGATCTTGGAGCTTGGATTGTCAGTGATGTTTTATCTGTTCCCCATCCCAGAGCAATGAAGCCAGTTTTAACGTGATAATGACTGAGTGTAACTGTGGGAGGTTTCAAAGATGGTGATGGAATGGTCTCTAAATCCCAGTCATGTCTCTCTCTCTCTCTCTCTATCTCTCATTCTCCCTCTTTGTCTCTTTCTCTCTCTCTCTCTCTCTCTCCCTCTTTGTGCCTCTCTGTCTCTATCCTTCTCACTGCCTCCTGCCTTAGACCAACTGGAAGAGCCCAGGAGAAGGAACCAACCCAAGAGCTCCCAGACCAGGTGGAGCCTGTCCCCATTGAGCTGTCAGGGCAGTAACACATCAGAACATTATTCCTCACCTTCCACTTTCAGGCGTGTTCCTTTTCCAGATCCAAACTTGTCAATATTGAGCTCCACACGACACCAATAGGAATCAGCATCCTCCCGGCTCAGTCCCTCCATCATTATTGAGGCATCTTTGTTGCTGAGGTTCCCCACGAATCTGAATCGATTCCCACCGTCCTGCTGTCTCACATTCTCACACAGCTCACCCTGGGAATGGTCTGGACCAGGATACGTACATTTAAAGATTAAAGCCCGTGATTTCCCCTTGTACCATAAGATGGAGCCGGTGAGTGTGAGGTTAGTGTCAGGGTGGGTGAAGCTGCAGGGTAAGACAGCGGAGCCTCCTTCCTCAGCCCTCACTCTATCCGCGATTGTCATTGACCAACCATTAGCAGAATCTGCTGTGAGGAGAGAGAGAGAGAGAGAGGATATGAACACAGCACAGATACTAGACCGTGAGGTAAAATTGAATCTGTTATTCAATGAGAAAAGATATAATATGATACAATTGTGGTTTCTGAACAGACTAGTGACAGTGTGGAATGAGCTCTGGGCTGGATACAACACAGGTCTTCAGGTGGTTTGTAAACATCCTGAGGTTAGACTGTGGGGGGTTGTTGCTGTTGGTTGAAGAGAGGGTTTGGTACCTGAGAGTTATCTGAACTCTCCATTGTTCCAGGAGACCCAGAGTGATCTGAAGAGCAGGACTCAGGGCCCTCCCTGCAGAACCTTTTCTACTTCCCATCACTTTCTACTCTATTACCCAGCCAGCCTTCAGCAACCTGGCTCATTCATCAGTCATAGCAGAGGGATGGGGGATGCTGTGGGGGTCGGGGAGGGGGGGGGGGTGGGGGTGGGGGGGGCCGTGGGTGGGGGTGGAGGTGGATACAGAGAGACATGAAGATGGAAAAAAAGTAAACTGAAGTAAAAAAGTAAACTCATCATTGTGCGAGAGAACTCCTGTCTCGTTAAAGGAAGTTATGACTGGTAATGATTTAACCTGAGGGTCACTCTGCCTCAGACAAGGGGCAAAGTTGAGAAGATTGGAACTTCATGGTCACCTCAGACAATATGGGAATTAAACATCCCTTGTTGGCACCACTCCACATCACAGACCAACTGTCCAGCCAACTGAGCTAACTGACGTTGAGAAGCTAATCCAAGTAAATCCAGAAGGCAGTGTGAATATCGTCAAGTGAGGGCATAAGGGAGTGTGGCATGGCTGGACGGCATTTACTTGTGAGTAAGGCAGGCGAGCTGAGGGTGTAGATTAATGAGTGGGGATGAGATATTGTTGTTATCACAGAGACATGGTTGAGGGTGTGACAGGATTGACAGCACAATGTTCTGGGCTATCGAACTGTGAGATGAGGCATGTAGGGGTAGGGGGAATGTCAAAGAGGAGGGGGTGTTGCAACATTGATGAAGGAGTTAATCACTGACATAAGATGGATGATATCTTAGAATGTTCCTCAAATTAGGTCACATGGTACAATGTAAAAACAATCCCCCATCACGACACTCTGTCTCTTACCATCAAGCAAATTTTGTATCCAACTGGCATTCTCTCCCTGAATCCCATGCCACCTAACTTCACTAATTAGTCCACCATGTGGAACTTTGACAACAGCTTTACACAAGTTCATGTAAACAATATCTCCCCCTCTGCCCTCACTGGTCTTTTGGTAACATTTTCAAAAAGCTCAGTCAAGTTTGTGACACATGATTTCCCCTGCACAAAGCCACTTTTATGTTTTTCAAGACCTCCAACACTTCCTCTTCAGTAAAGTGAGTTGCTTTCACGACATTAATATTTATTTGCCCGAGTTCCCTTGCGTCAATTTTTTTCTCCACAATAAAAACTGGTGCAAAATATTTGACAATAGACAATAGACAATAGATAATAGGTGCAGGAGTAGGCCATTCTGCCCTTCGAGCCTGCACCGCCATTCAATATGATCATGGCTGATCATTCCAAATCAGTATCCTCTTCCTGCCTTATCTACATAATCCTTGATTCCACTATCTTTGAGAGCTCTATCCAACTCTTTCTTAAATGAATCCAGAGACTGGGCCTCCACTGCCCTCTGGGGGAAAGCATTCCACAGAGTCACCACTCTCTGGGTGAAGAAGTTTCTCCTCATCTCTGTCCTAAATGGTCTACCCCGTATTTTTAAGCTGTGTCCTCTGGTTCGGCACTCACCTATCAGCGGAAACATGTTTCCTGCTGCCAGAGTGTCCAATCCTTTCATAAGTTTATATGTCTCAATCAGATCCCCTCTCAATCTTCTAAACTCAAGGGTATACAAGCCCAATCGCTTCAGTCTTTCCGTGTAAGGTAATCCCGCCATTCCAGGAATTGACCTCGTGAACCTACGCTGCACTCCCTCAATAGCCAGAATGTCTTTCCTCAAATTTGGAGACCAGAACTGCACACAGTACTCCAGGTGTGGTCTCACCAGGGCCCTGTACAGCTGCAGAAGAACCTCTTTGCTTCTATACTCAATCCCTCTTGTTATGAAGGACAGCATGCTATTAGCCTCCTTCACTACCTGCTGTACCTGCATGCTTGCCTTCATTGACTGGTGTACAAGAACACCCAGATCTCTCTGTCCTGCCCCTTTACCTAAATTGATTCCATTGAGGTAGTAATCTGTCTTCCTGTTCTTGCCACCAAAGTGAATAACCATACAATTATGGTAAAAACAATGACAGCAGATGCTGGAAACCAGATTCTGGATTAGTGGTGCAGGAAGAGCACAGCAGTTCAGGCAGCATCCAAGGAGCTTCGAAACCGACGTTTCGGGCAAAAGCCCTTCATCAGCAATTATTCCTGATGAAGGGCTTTTGCCTGAAACGTCGATTTCTAAGCCCCTTGGATGCAGCCTGAACTGCTGTGCTCTTCCATCACCACTAATCCAGAACCATACATTTTTCCACATTAAACTGCATCTGCCATCATCTGCCCACTCCCCTAACTTGTCTAGGTCACCCTGTAATCTCCTAACATCCTCATCACATTTCACGCTGCCACCCAGCTTTATATCATCAGCAAATTTGCTAATGTTATTGCTGATACCATCTTCTCAATCATTAACATATATTGTAAAAAGCTGCGGTCCCAGCACAGATCCCTGCAGTACCCCACTGGTCATTGCCTGCCATTCTGAAATGGAGCCGTTAATCACTACTCTTTGTTTCCTCTCAGCCAACCAATTTTCAATCCAATCTAGTACTTTGCCCCCAATACCATGCGCCCTAATTTTACTCACTAACCTCCTATGTTGGACTTTATTAAAAGCATTCTGAAAGTCCCGTTACACTACATCTACTGGATCTCCCTCGTCCATCTTCAGAGTTACATCCTCAAAAAATTCAAGAAGATTAGTCAAGCATGATTTCCCCTTCATAAATCCATGCTGACTCTGTCCTCTCCTGTTATTACTATCCAGATGTGCCGTAATTTCATCCTTTATAATAGACTCCAGCATCTTTCCCACCACTGAGGTCAGACTAACTGGTCTATAATTTCCTGCTTTCTCTCTCCCATCTTTCTTAAAAAGTGGTATAACATTCGCCACCCTCCAATCCTCAGGAACCGACCTCAAATCTATCGAACTCTGGAAAATAATCACCAAAGCATCCACGATTTCCCGAGCCACCTCCTTCTGTACCCTGGGATGTAGACCATCAGGCCCCCGAGACTTATCAACCTTCAGACCTAACAGTCTCTCCAACACCAAATCCTGGCAAATATAAATTCCCTTAAGTTCAGGTCCTTCAGCCACTGTTACCTCAGGGAGGTGCTTGTGTCTTCCCCAGTGAATACAGATCTGAAGTACCCATTTAATTCTTCTGCCATTTCTTTGTTCCCCGTAATATATTCCCCTGTTTCTGTCTTCAAGGGCCCAATTTTAGTCCTGAACATTTTTTTGCCTTGCACATACCTAAAAAATCTTTTACTATCCTCCTTTATATTATTGGCCAGTTTACCTTCATACCTCATTTTTCCCCTGCGTATTTCCTTCTTAGTAATCCTCTGTTGATCTTTAAAAGCTTCCCAATCGTCAGTTTTCCAACTTATCTTTGCTATGTTATACATTTTCTCTTTTAACTTTATATGTTTCTTCACTTCCCTCGTCAGCTACGGCCGCCCATGCCTCCTCCTGGGATCTTTCTTCCTTTTAGGAATGAACTGATCCTGCAACTTCTGTATTATACACAGAAATATCCACCATTGTTCCTCCACGGTCATCCCTGCAAAGGTATTGCACCATTGAAATTTGGCCAGCTCCTCCCTCATAGCTCCATAGTTCCCTTTATTCAACAGAAGTCCTGTCACTTCGGACTGTCACTTCTGACTGGGAAGCTTTTAAAGAACAACGGAGGAGACAAAGGTTAATCCAGGATATTTAGCATGATTTTGTTTAGGATATCTCACCCCTCTCCTCTGGTTCTACACATAGATGACCTCATTGATCTTGAAGAGGCCCTATTCCCTCCCAGGTTGCTCTCTAGCTTCTAATGACTTTCTAGAATATCTTTGGCTTATCCTCAGCCTTATCTGCTGAGGTTTTCTGATGTCCACTTTTTGCCCTCCTGATATCCCTCATAAGAATGCCCCGATAGCCCTTACACTCTTCAAAATATTCACTTGATCCCAGTTGTCTACACCTAATACATGACTCTTTCATATTCTTAACCAGAGCCTCAATAAATTTACTCATCCATTGTTCCCTCATCTTACTAGCCTTACCCTTCACTCTAACAGGAGCACAGTATCTCTGAACCCTTGTTATTTCACTTGCCAATCATCCCTTTACCTGTTCCCCTATTGTTCAAGGGTGGTAGTGATAAACCAGGAGAGTACAAGCCAGTGAGGCCAACATCAATGGTGGGGAAAATATTGGAAACAATTCTGAGGGACAGAATGAATCATTACTTGGAGAGACAAAGGTTAATCCAGGATATTTAGCATGAATTTGTAAAGGAATTTGATTGAATTGGATTTGATGGAATTTTAGAGGAGGTGACGAGGTATGAAGATGAGAATAATACAGTTGATGTCGTCAACATTGACTTCAGTAAGCTTCACTTAAGGATGTCTCACTCAACTGAATCTCAGCATTTTCACCAGATAGGATTCTCTCTGTCTCTCTATGAAATGCATTAACATAAACCAACTCATTGACTCTTTCTCTCCCTCTTCCTTTGAGTACTGAAACAGCTTCAGACTTATTTTCAATGCTGCTGATCTGGAGATTTTTTTACAACTCTCAACCTGGAGACTTTCGGAATTTTTTTAAAACAACTATTCTTCCGACTTCTGTTCTTCTGAACTCAGCTGACTGGTGGTACTCAAAAATCTGTTTGTATCGACTGTAAAACTCACCTTGGTAAATATTCAGCAATGAATGCTCCAGGTCACCTATCTCCAGGACACTTTCTCAGTGTCTTTACTTCACTGTTCCAGATCACATTCTGACCCTTTGTTTCAAATGAACAAGTCACTTTCACAGAACTGAAACCTAAAATCTCTTTTCACTCCACTTTTGAACCCACATTCTGAATGAACAATAATATTTTATAAACTGCCATCCCACTGTGCCCTCTAGTTCTTGATCCCTTCATGAGTGGGTACGGTCTCTCTCTATCTACACTATCCTGACCCTTCATGAGTGGGTACGGTCTCTCTATCTACACTATCCTGACCCTTCATGAGTGGGTACGGTCTCTCTCTATCTACACTATCCTGACCCTTCATGAGTGGGTACGGTCTCTCTCTATCTACACTATCCTGACCCTTCATGAGTGGGTACGGTCTCTCTATTGACACTATCCTGACCCTTCATGAGTTTGAACATCTCAATCAAATCTTCCGTCAGCCTTCCCTTTGGCCCAAATCCATTCTGACCTCAGTTATTCTGATATCTCCAATTGTGAAATTCAAGGGGAAACATTCTATCCACTCTATCTAAAGATTGCATGAATTGAAATATCTCTGTTCAATTATCCTTTTGTTATGTTCTTCTCTTTGATGCAAAAATAACAGGCACACACAGGGTCAGTGTGTATGTGAAACAATAATGTGTGTTTTTATGTGAAGGGAATATTTTGATTGACTGGGATGTGATGTTTATTGTCAATCTGACTTCGATTTTGCTGCTTCAGACTGTCTAACAAGTCATGGGGCTGACCCATCATATGCTGATGAAGTAGGTAATGATTGACAGCAGTTTAAGGTATATGTTGTCACAACATCTCCTATGTAATAAAGTGTTATAATTGACTCCCAACTTTCTCTTAAAGGGCCATCTAGCGAATTAGGATCCATTAATGATGACAATCTCTGGTAGAGTCCTGAGTAGGCTGAAGGCAAAATGTGACTTGAAGTGGGGACACTCCCCACTGCACCACAACAATGTCCTACATATTGAACAGGACATAAGCTCAATGTCAAGATCACTTCGCTCACCAAGACCAGAATACTGACTCCCCGTGACAACCCAGCAATCCTCCCTCCCTTACGGCCCGATAGGTTACAGTGCTGAAGCCAGAGGCAGCTAAACCCAACGGCATTGGAAAAGCTTCAAAAAAAGATTGACATGAATTGTACGAGGTTGGAGTGGTTTACTAGGAGATTCCATGAGGGAAGATTATTGCTACAAAACCACATATTGAAGCAATGAAGAAAGACAGGAACAAGGTCATTGCTCAGTATTGTACTAAAAAGTGAAGATTCTGTGTGGTTCACTCAAGACAAGTGACTGCCATTACTAGGGGGTGCAATAGCAGAGTTGTCTTATCAGGAGGCTATAAATCTAGAGATCCAGGTCATTTTCTGGGGTAATGGAGTTCAAAGCCTTCCAGAGTAGAGTTTCATTTTATTTTAAATCTGGAATTAAGAATCTCATGATGACCATAAACTCTCGGGAAGGAAATTTGTTATTCTTACCTGGTTGGTTCACATTGATTAACGATGGAAAAAGAAACATTGCTATCAGCTATTCAACACTTTGAAATTTATGTCTGATATGGAATTAATGAGACAACAGTTTTTGCTAATTATAATCTGCTTATCTTGTAGAAAAGCTTGAAGATTAGACTTCAGGTTATACAGATGGAGCTTAGACCTGCAGATGGAGAGGTGCCAGAAGACAGGAGGAAAGCCAATGTGGTACCATGATTCAAAAAGTGAGCAAGGGATTAACCAGGTATCTACAGGCCAGTCAGTCTAACCTCAGTGGTAGGGAAACTATGGAAGCAATTCTGAGGGGCAGAATTCATCTACACTTAAGAGATGGAGATGGATCAAAGGCAGACAGAATGGTTTTGTTCAGGGTAGCGAGGCAGAAGATGGGATTCGATAGGCTGTTTAGCCTGACCTCGGTTATTTGAAAGATTTTACAGAAATCATGGGAACTAGTGCTGTTCCTCACACAGCCCCTGACCCAACCTCCAGGACCCACACTCGCTTCCACTGACCTGACACAGTGAACCTCCTTCTTCAATACTGATGTACTGTCAATCCCTGTCCTGGAGACCTGACCAAGTAAGGATGGCAGAGACAAAAACAGAAATCGCGAGAAAAACTCAGCAGGTACAGTGAAATCTCTGCAGAGGAAGTAGAGTTAATGTTTTGGGTCCAGTAACACTTCTTCAGAAATAAAATGATCAAAAACAGTGGACCGAGAGGAGTGTGGATCTTGCAGCTGCTCCTGAGATTCAGATTTATTTCGAGGTTTACTTTCAGATTTCTTACGTTTATTAAATTTCAGTCAGAAAAGCTTTTTATTTGATTCATTTTTAGCTCTTTTCTCGTCAAAAAAGCAAAAGAAGCAAAACAAACTGACACAAATTTTTATGAAATGGAGTTTTCTCAATGGAAGTTTTGGACAGGCCCACAAGTGGACTGTTCAGTCTTTTTCCACTATGAAATTATGAGAGAGATGTTTTTAAACTCACTGAAGCAATTCTTTTTTAAATTGCTGAGGAATGTTTTGTTTCAAACCAAGTTGTGTTTACACACCTCTTGGACAGGCTGAGACGTGGGATTTTATTTTTAATCAGAACATTGATAGCTGGGGCTGGACCACTCGTGCTTAATATTAACTCTTTGGATAAAGAAAGGTTTATCTTTGGATAAAGAAAGGTAGTTTATTTTAGAGATAATATGCTATTGTAAGTTGCTTCTTTTTAGACTTAATGACATTGCAGGCATACAAGAGACACAGAGTTAGATGGCCAGTACATTTCGAGAGGTGATAACACAGCAGGATCAGTCTGATAGAAGGATGACTGTCAGGAAAGGTAAGAAGGTAGTTCAGAAATCTCTCGTACTGTTGAAAGGATAATCTCTCAGAGGAAATTAGAAGGGACAGTCAGAATTTGGGCTGTAAGAATGAATCTTATGTTTGGAGGGGTATGACAAATTTAAAAGAATAATTATTGTAGGTGATTCTCCTGTCAAGGGCACAGACAGGAGGTTCTGCAGCAGTGAGCATGAATCTAGGATATTATACTGTTTTCTTGGTGCTAGGATTAAGGACATTGCAAAATGTTTGACACATACTGTTAAAGGGAAGAGTGAGATACTGGAAATTTTTGTACAAATTGATGGGAATGACATAGTTAGGGAAAGAATAAAGGCTTTACAAAGTGAATATCAGAGGTTAGGGAGAAGATTTAAAAACTAGACCCTCAAAAGTAGTAATCTCTAATTTACTCCCAGGGCCAAGTTCAGATGAGGGAACAAAAGGATAAAGGAGACAAATCAATGGCAGAAGAGGTGGAGTAATGTTCAGGGATTCAGATTCTTGGATCACTGCGATCTCTTCTGAGTCAGAAAAGACTGTTCACAAAGGGCGGTTTCAACTGTACTGCTTTCGGGAACAACAGGTAAATAAAGAGATTGGGGTTCCAGTCAGGGATAAAAAAGAATCATATACTAAATATAAACAACTGGGTCCAAATGTATCTCTTGCTCTGTATAATGAGTGTCAGGCCATTCATAAGAGGGAGATCAGGAAGTCAAAGAAAGGATATGGGATAACCTCGGCAAATAAGGTTAAGGATAATCCAAAGGGATTGTGTAAGTACATTAAGACCAAGACAGCAACAAGAGATAGAGTGTAAGTCTCCTTAAAAATCAAAGAGATTGCCTTTGTGTTTTCGATTCCCTACAATGTGGGCGGCACGGTGGCACAGTGTTTAGCACAGCTGCCTCACAGCGCCAGAGACCCGGGTTCAATTCTATGCCTCAGGCGACTGTCTGTGTGGAGTTTGCACATTCTCCCCGTGTCTGCGTGGGTCTCCTCCGGGTGCTCCGGTTTCCTCCCACAGTCCACAAAATGTGCACATTTGGTGAATTGGCGAAGCAAAAATTGACCGTAGTGTTAGGTGAAGGGTTAAATGGACAGGCCCTTCGGACCAACAAGTCCACACCGACCTGCCGAAGTGCAACCCACCCAGACTCATTTCCACTGACTAATGCACCTCACACTATGGGCAACGTAGCATGGCCAATTCACCGAACCTGCACATCTTTGGACTGTGGGAGGAAACCCTCACCACACAGGGAGAACATGCAAACTCCAGCTGCCTGAGTCTGGAATTGAACTCAAGTCCCTGGTGCCACTGCTAACCACTGAGCCATCATGCCACCCCCCAGGAGATGGGAGAGACATCAAATGAATATTTTGTGTCAGTTTTTACTGTGGACAAAGAAGTGGAGGCTAGAGAACTCTGAGAAATAAACATTGATTTTTTGAAAACAGCTTGTAATACAGAAGAGGAATTGTTAGAGGTATTTGAAAATATAAATATATATCTCTGAGACGTGATCTACTCAATCCCAGGACATTGTCAGAAGTGAAGAGAAAATTGCTGGGCCCCCTGCAGGAACATTTGTATCGTCCATAAATAACAGTCAGGTGCTGAATGACTGGAGAGTGGCTCATGTTCAAGAAGGAATGTCAGGAGAAGCCTGGGAACTTCAGACCTGTGAGTCTGACTTCGGTGGTGAGTAAGTTGTTCTGAAAGTTTGGCTTTATATGCATTTGGAGAGGCAAGGAATGATTCGGGATAGTCAGCATGGTTTTGTGCAAGGGATATCGTGTCTCACAAACTTGATGGAGTTTTTTGAAGAAGTAAACAAGAAAATTGATGAGGGCAGAGGGGTTAACATTGTTTACTTAGACTTTGGTAAATCCTTTGACAAGGCTCCGCATGGTAGACTAATTAGTGAAGTTGGATCCCATGGGATTCAGGGTGAGCTTGGCAAGTGGATGCACAATTGGCTGAAAGGCAAAAGACAGAGAGTGACGGTGGAGGGAGGGTTTTGATCTGGAGGCCTGTGCCCAGCAGTGTTCCACGGGGATCAGTGCTGGGCCCACTTTTGTCACTCACTTATATGAACAATTTCGATGAGACTACAAAAAGCATGTTTTGCAAGTTTGTGGTTGACACCAAAATTGACAGAATATTGAACAGTGAAGAAGGTTATCTTAATATACAAAAAGATCTTGGTTAAATGGGTGAATGGGCTGAAGAGTGACAGGTGGAGTTTAAGATAAGTGTGAGGTGTTGCACTTTGGGAAAACAAACAAAGGGAAGACTTACACAATTAAAAGTAGGGCCTTGGGTAGTCCTGTAGAACAGAGACCGAGGGATTCAGGAACAGAATTCTTCCAAATTTGCATCATCTATATATACGGTGTTTCAGCACACTTGCCTTCATTGCTCAGACCTTTGATAATCGGAGTTGGGATGTTATGTTCAGGTTGGACAGGATGCTGGTGAGGCCTCTATTGTGTCCAGTTCTGGTCACCTTGTTATTGCAACGATATCATTTAGCTGGAGAAGAGATTTACCAGGATGTTGCAAATAAAGCAGGCCTTGAGTTATCGGAAGAGTCTGGAGCGACAAGGACATTTCTCACTGGAGCGTACAAGGTTGAGAGGTGACCTTATCAAGATCGATAAAAGCATGAGGAATATAGATAAGGTGAATGGCAGGTGTCTTTTTGCTCAGGTGGGAGATTTCAAGACTGAGGCATATCTTTAAGGTGAGAAGAGAAAGATTTTAAAAAGACATAAGGAAGGAGGCTGAGGGGTGACCTTATAGAGGTTTACAAAATTACGAGAGGCATGGATAGGATAAATAGGCAAAATCTTTTCCCTGGGGTCGGAGAGTCCAGAACTAGAGGGCATAGGTTTAGGGTGAGAGGGGAAAGATATAAAACAGACCTAAGGGCCAACTTTTTCCCGCAGAGGGTGGTATGTGTATGGAATGGGCTGCCGGAGGGAGTGGTGGAGGCTGGTACAATTACAACATTTAAGAGGCATTTGGATGGGTATATAAATAGGAAGGGTTTGGAGGGATATGGGCCGGATGCTGGCAGGTGGAACTAGATTGGGTTGGGATATCTCTATGACTCTATGCCTGTAAGGGGCAGTTTTTATTTTACACAGAGAGTGGTTTATGTGGAATGAACTTCCCGAGGAAATGGTGGATGTGGGGACAGTTACAACGTTTAAAAGGCATTTAGATAATTTCATGAAAAAGCAATGTTTGGAGGGATACGTACAAAGCGCAGGCAGGTGGGACTACTTTAGTTTGGGATTATGGTCAGCATGGACTCGTTGAACTGAAGGGTCTGCTCCTGTGCTGTATGATTCTATAACTGATTATAGCTGGGAAAAGGTTGGTATAGAGGCTGAAGATGGGGAGGGGGGAGAGGGGGCAGGAGTAAACACTCAGTGGAAACAGACCCCAGACAGACAGAAAAGCAATTGGACAGACAAACGATAGGGGAAAGGTCAGCCTGGGAGAATGAACAGCTGCTGATGGGGACCATTCGTCACTGACAATGGATTGTTTTGGTAGTAGCCCATGTGATGACAAGGCCTGGTGTGTGGGGGTTGGGGGAAGGAGGTAGGAGAAGGTGCTGAGGCCCTAAAATTATTCACCTCAATATTGAGTCCAGAAGGTCACTGGGTCCCCAAAAAGTGGTGTGTGGAAATGGCAGGCAACTGGATGCTGAGAATCATTTTTTCGTGGGGAGAACATTTCTGGTCTGCAAAGTAATCACCCAGTCTGTGTTTTGTTTTCCCAATACAGAGTTAGAAGTGGACTGTGCAGAGTTGGTGGATTATGAGCAGCCCTGAGTCTGTGTGAGGTGGTGCTGATGGAGAGAGAGGGCTCAAGATTGTGCATATGGCAACACATGACACTGAGTGTAAATGGCAGATTTCATTCCCTAAATCAAGTTGCTATATTATTACCAGGCCATGGGCTGCTTTCTCTTGAGAGAGAGAGAAAGAGAGAGAGAGAGAGAGACAACTGGTGGTGGTTTAACCTGAGGGCCACCACACCTCAGTGAGGGGAGAGTTGAGAAGGAGGGTCCTTCATGGTCACCTGAGCCAATGTGGGGATTGAACCCACACTGTTGGTGTCACACTGCTTTGCAAACCAACCGTCCAGCTAATTTCACCAAAACCCAGATTCCCTCAAGTGTATGATTGAATCAGATCGGCTTTTCCAAATCTCAACAATGGTCACATGCAGCCATTAGGTTAGCTTTTTAAAAAAAATTCCATTGGTGAATGCAGGGCTCGGATAGGTCCCACGTGGCTGGGATGCCTCACACAGTCAGATGGACACTGGGGGAATGTACTTGCATTGATGGAACTATTCCTGATGAAGGTTGGAACCAAGAGGGACACATTAGTCTGTAGCACCTTCCTGTTCAAGGAGATGGGTCATTTGGAGATTGAACTAAATATTCTGAGTGTGTCAATGTCTTTCAATACTGACATCAGAAGCGCCTAAAAAATATCAGCACATCATAGTACATTAAATATTGAAAAAAATTAAATTTGAATCCCAAAGTTAAAATACTACAGATGCTGGACATTTTAAATAAACATCAAAATGTTGCAAACACTCAGCAGGGCAGACAATACCGATGGGGAGAAACAGGGTTAATGTTTAAGTTCCATGTCCTTTCAGCAGAAAGTCAAATCACAAAACATTCACAGAATCTGTTCCACTCTCATTGTGCACCTTCTACAGGCTGAAGAATGTGTGAACGGTTTCTTACCATGTACCTGCAGCTGTGTCTCTTTCTGGATCAGATACAAAAGATTGTGTTTTGACCTGTATTCCACCAGACACAGGTAAGTGTGATTGTCCCTCAGTCTCAGCTGGTTTATCCTGGTCGAGGCGTTTCCCTCCCCTGGGTTCCCGATGAGCTCGTACCGATTTCCACCGTGTCCAGTTGTCCAAGTTCCCTGCGATTGGGTTGGAAATGTAACGATGTGTTGGTAGGGCTCCTTCCTCATCCAGGTAACAGTGGTCAGGGGAGGGTCGGATCTGGTCTCAAAGATACAGGGTAAAGTAACTGAATCTCCCTCTGTCCCACTCACCACTGAGACGTCTCCCTGAGCATCTGAGGAAAGGACAAACATCAGAATGGGTGAGGTCAGTGTGCAGAAGGTCTTATTTCAATATGTTACATTCCTTTCAACTTCACAATAAAATGAACAATTGAAGACTCCACTCATATCTCTAACAGGTCTATGCTGGACATTCCCCAAGAAGAGTCACCCTGATCAAAATGTCTCCTCGCCACTCAATTTGAAAACCTTGATTACAAGATTGAAAATCAGATATCACCAGGTTATTGTCCGACAGGTTTAATTTGAAGCACTAGCTTTCGGAGCGCTGCTCCTTCATCAGGTGATTGTGGAGTATAAGATTGTAAGACACAGAAATTATAGCAAATGTTTACAGTGTGATGTAACTGAAATTATATGTTGAAAAAGACCAGGATAGTTTGTTAAGTCTCTCATCTGTCAGAGTGACCATGTTGGTTTCAGTTCTTTTAGATGTAAATCACAATTTTCTTTTAAAAATTACATTCTCAAGTGAACTTTAACAATTGGTGTCTGTCAGCCCAGATAATGTCTGTCAGCCCAGATAATGTCTGTCAGCCCAGATAATGTATTGAAGGTGTGAGCTCCCCTGGGTGATACTGTCTGTGCCACAATGTTTCGACTGATTCTAATCTAAAAATTAACTTTATAGAAACTTACATGGATTCATGCAGTTTTTTGAGCAAAGTATGATGAAACTCTGAAAGTACAAATTCACCCCACAAACGTATATGTGTGTGTGTGTGTTGGGGGGTGGCTGTGAGTGTCTGTGAAAGAGTGTGCGCATGTGTGTGAGTATGAGTATAAAGGGGTATAAGTCTGTAAGACGGGGCATGTGTGATTGTGGGAGTGTATTTGTGAGCTTACGAAAGAGCATCTGCGTCAGTGTGTGTGTGTGTGTGTGTATGTCTGTGTGTGCAGGACCTCTGACAGTGGAGGTGGGGGAGGGGGGTGAGCACTCCTGTCAGTTGATTGTTGTACGGTGCCCATCCATCCGTTGCCCTAGCCTCTGCTTGCTCTCACCAATGTAGCATGCCTCAGGGTATCCTTGCCTGCAGCGAATGGGATAGACAACGTTGGTTGAGTTGCATGAGTACCTGCCACATACAGCAGTCTGGGACATTCAACCTTGGACTTTCAGGTGACCATCCTCCAAGGCGGACTTCGGGACAGGCAGCAACAAAAAGTGGCCGAGCAGAGGCTCTTGGCCAAGTTCGGTACCCATGGGGATGGCCTCAACCAGGATCTTGGGTTCATGTCACACTACAGGTGACCCCATCACGCTACACACACACACACACACACACAGACACACACACACACACACACACACACACTCACACACATATACACACAGACACACTCACACACACACACATATACACACAGACACACAGACACACACACACACACACACATACACACAGACACACACACATATACACACAGACACACATATACACACAGACACACACACACACAGACACATATACACACAGACAGACACAGACACACACACACACACACACATATACACACAGACAGACACAGACACACACACACACACACTCCTACGGATGCACACACACACACACACACACACACACCCCTACGGACGCACACACTGATGCAGACCCTCACTCATATGTTCACACATACACTGCTGCACTCACACATGCACCCTCGCACAGACTTTATACTTACACTCACACACAGGCACACACTCCTCACAGACATTCACAACCACCCCCTCCCCCCTTCCCCACCCCCGCCCCACACACACACATGCACACACACACGCACATGCACATATAATTTTGTGGGGGTGAATTTGTACTTGCAGAGTTACATTTTACTTTGCTCAAAAATCTATGTAAGATACTCTAACTTCATTTTTTTAGATTAGACTCAGTCTAAACATTGTGGCACAGACAGTATCACCCAGGGGAGCTCACACCTTCAATACATTATCTGGGCTGACAGACACCAATTGTTAAAGTTCAATTGTGAATGTAACTTTTAAAAAAATGTTTTGTGATCTACATAGAAAAGAATTGAAGCCAACATGGTCATTCTAATGGATGAGAGACTTAACAAATAATCCAGATCTTTTTCAATATATAATTTCAGTTACATCACACTATAAACCTTTGCTATAAATTCTGTGAGTTACAATCTTATACTTCACAACCACCTGATGAAGGAGCAGTGCTCCAAAAGCGAGTGCTTCCAGAAAAACCTGTTGGACTATAACCTGGTGTTGAGTGATTTTTAACTTTGTACACCCCACTTCAACACCAGCATCTCCAAACCTTGGTTACAAGATATTTCCATGATGTGGAGATGCCAGTGTTGCAGTGAGGTGGACAAAGTCAGAAGTCACACTACACCAGGACTTCACCTGATTCAGGAGCAGTACTCTGAACCTTGTTATTTCAAATAAACCTGTTGGACTATAACCTGGTGCCGTGTGACTGCTGAATATACTTACATATCGGATCCATTGAACCCTCCTGAATTCATTCATGCAGAACCCTCCACCCATTGCTCAAAGTTAATTTTCTTTAAACGAGGTCAAGGATTTTACAGCCTTCCCCCTCACTCTGTCCAGCAAACACATTCAAAGTATTGACCACACTCTGTGTGAAGGAGAACCCCCTGGTGTCATTCCGAATGTAACCATTCATCAGCTCCAACCTGTGACCTTTGAAATGAGCACAGGTTAATTTAAACTCAGAGTCCAGATTAAACTTTTCTACATTAAGTAAGATATTTGGGTGCAGGAGGAGGGGGATAATCAGCCATGTGGTTTTTTGCTTCATGAACTTAAGAGAGGAGCTGAGAGATTAAATGTTTCCTCATCTCAATTTACATAGAAAATCCGTTATTTTGCAATTGTTCCCCTGTTTGACTTCTGTTCACAAGAACAAATATCCTCTCAGAATCTGTCTTGTCAAACTTCTCAGCGTCTTGAGGAAGGGTCACTCTGCCTGAAACGTTAACTCTGATTTCTCTCCACAGGTGCTGCCAGACCTGCTGAGCTTTTCTGACAATTTCCATTTTTGTTTCTGATTTGCAGCATCTGCAGCTTTGTTTTTGGTTTTTCCTCAGGATGTTCTTTGTTTCATTAATTTCTCCTTTTGTTTTATTCCATCATGGGTATCGCTGGCCCAGATGATGTACATGTATTGTCCATCCTGATTGCCCAGGTGAAGCTGCTGTTACAAGACGGTGGTGAAGCCTTCTCTTAATTAAACCAAACCCCCAGAAAAGCTCACCTCGCATCACCATCTCTTAAAGTATGAGGAACAGAGAACTCCCAAAATTCACTTTTATATTAAAAATCAATTTATTCTTTAACTCTCAAAGTGAACATTAAACAACAACTATTTCCAACTCTTAGCCTCCTTTCGCTAAACTGCTTCTTATCTCTCTCCAACTCTATAACAATCTACTGTTCCGAGAACCACTCGTATTAAAGTTAGATCAGCTTCATTACAAGACCGCACAGTGGCTGTTATTATTGGTGTGTTTCTTCTTTCAGCTCAAGATCTCCCTGAGTTGTCTTCTGTCTTTCACTGTAAAGATGTTTCATGTGAGAAAGGTACCTTTGATAGAGAATGATTTGAATCGCAGTTTCTCAATGGCAGTTACTCTCTGTCTAACTTTCAAAATGTCTGCTTTTTTTATCCCCCAAACATCAGGTGGTTTTATTGTTTTGAAGTTGGCAAAAACAATAAATTCAAGCTCGATTGGGTTTTAGTTCCTGGGGCATAATTTAAACTGATTGGTTAGATTTAAATTATGGTCAAAGCAACTCGTATCTAGTTTACATCTAAATGTTACATATTTTCAATTTTCCAGTACACTCTGAGACTGCTCGTCAGTCACGTGACAGGTGCCTGCACGTTCTCAGTGCAGAACAGGTTTCACAAACGCTTAAAGGTACAGTACACACCTTCAACTTCATAACAAAATCCCCCCCAAAGCATAAAAAGAACCATCATAATGAAAAGATGTCTCCATTTTTTGCCTAATTCTTAACCCCGTGACAATGAAATGCATAGGATATTAATTTAAGTTCATATTAATTTCCACACACATATGTATAATATTGTTATCTGTTCAACCTTATTTAAAATTTCTCCATTAAATTTGCGATAATGTTTTACAGCCAGTACCAAACTCAATAATTCCTTTTCGATGGTAGAATATTTTTCTCTGGTGGGTGTTGGGTTTCTTTGAAAAGTAACCAACTGGCTATTCAATTCCATCATCATCTTCCTGTAGCAGTACAGCCTCAAGACCAATATCATGAGCATCGATTGCAACTTTGATTGCAACATTTGGTGCAGCTAAAACTGGTGCCATGGTTAATACAACTCTCACATTGTCAAGTGCCTCCTGGCATTGTTCCATCCACCGAAATGTTGTGGTCTTCTTCAGGAAATCCGTGAGTGAGTCACTACCCTGCTGACATTTGGAACAAACTCCCAGTAGAATCCACTTAGTCCCCAAAATCAAAGCACTTCTTTCTTTGAGGTTGTTTGTGGAAATTCCTTGATGGTCTTTGTCTTTGCATTCCTGAGGGTCAACATTTCATGCCCGATGTATTGTCCCAATAATGTCTCCTCTGCCTTCACAAATTGTGTTTTCTTCAATTTTATTACCGCTTTGCTTCTCTTAATCATTCAAAGAGCTGTGTGCCAACTGTACCATGTGATCTTTCCATGACTCACTAAAGATCACTGCATCATCCAGATGTACTGCACAGTTTGTTACCACAGCCACACCTCTGTTCACGAGCCTTTCAAATGTGGCTGGTGTGTTCTTCATTCCAAAGGGCAGCACCTTGAATTGACATAACCCATTTGGGGTGACAAAGGCAAAAATTTATTTCACTTTCTCTGATAAAGGGATGACAATACCCTAACAGTAAGTCCAACTTTGTGATGTAAGGGGCTTGTCCAACTTTCTCCAATTTTAGTTTTGATCTGAGTTTGATTTTGTAACTGTGTTAACCTTCCAATGGTCCACGCAAAATTGTTGAATCCCATCAGGTTTGGCAACTAACACGATCATCGAACTCCACTTGCTTTGACTCAGTTCGATGATAGCTTCATTGAGCATTGCATCCACTTCCTTCTGGACCTGTGTGGCATTGAAAGGATTAAGCCTGTCGGTGTGTTGTTGTATTGGAACAGCATTCCCTACTTCTACCTCATGCACTAGAGGATCAGGCCTCTCCATCTTATTCCTGCATATGTCCTTGTCCTGCTGCAACAATCCTTTCAACTGGTTCTTTGTTCCGGGGACAGATTGTTCACTAACCTATCCCACTCCTCAAGGACTTCTTCATTGTTTAATGTATTTTAAGGCAATCAAACTGCACAGCATGAGATTTGATTCCTCACTCTGTGGGCCAGTAACTAACACTGTTCCTCTGTTCCCCCTCTCTATTATAATAATGTTTCAACATATTCACATGACATACCCAATAGTTTTTTTCTGTCCAGCATCTTTACCAGATAGTTTACCTGACTCAACTTTTTTCTCAATTTGTCAGGGACCACAGAACCTGACTTTGAAAGGATATCCTGTCATTGGTAACAATACTAACACGTCATCCCCATGGGAAAATGTCTGAATTCCGGAGTTTTTATCTGCCACCTGCTTCAATCTACACTGCACCCTCTTTCAGTGTTGTTTAGCTAACTCACCTGCCTGATTTAATCTCTCTCTCACCTCTGATACATAATACAAGTGTGTGACCTCCAACTTCAGTCCTGTCAATTTCTCTTTAATTAATTTCAAAGTACCTCTCACTTCATGTCCGAATATTAACTCAAAGGGAGTGAACTGAGTAGATTCATTTGAGCCATCTCTAATGGCAAACAATATGAATGGGATACCTTCATCCCAATCATTCAGGTAATCCTGACAGCACACTCTTAACATGGTCTTCAGGGTCTGATGCCACCTTTCCAAACCTCCCTGAGTTTCAGGATGATATGCACTTGGTTTAATGTGCTGTACGCCTAATCTATCCATGACTTCTTTAAACAGCTGAGCAATAAAATTAGACAATGGTCTGACTGAATCTCTCTGGGTAGCTCATATCAAGTGAAGAAAGCTACTAACTCCTCTACCACCCATTTTGACTTAATGCTCCATAATGGAATTGCATCCGGAAATCTGGGAGACATTCCCATTATGGTTAGCAAGTACTGGTTCCAACTTATAGTTACAGGCAGGGAACCTACACAATCATCATAACCCATGTGAAAGGTTCTTCAAATGTGGGAACTGGCAACAAAGGTGTTGGGTTTACTGCTTTGGCTCACCGACCACTTGGCACATACGGCACATACGGCAAAATTAACAACATCTTTGTGCATCCCAGGCCAATACAACTGCTTTTGTACCTTAATCTGAGTCTTCCTTACACTGAGGTGACCTCCTACTGGTAGTTCATGTGGTCCATGGAACATCTCCAAGCTTATTCCGAACGAGCATTACACAGAGGTTCCCTGACCACTCCCTATGCCGAGCCAAATTGTCTAATGAAATAAAAAAGGCTTCAACATCTTTCTCATCAAAATGCAGCAGAGCTTTGACGTATTTGTATATATCACGACCTTCACTCTTCATCTCCTTCCTGTTAACTTGGCTTTCCTGACTAATTCACAACTTCCGAAGTTCAAATTCTCTCTCCCTTTCTCTTTCTCTTTCTTCGCTCTCTCTTTGCTCTGTTAACAACATTCTCTCTCTTTCTTTTTCTCTCTCTCTCTTTCTTTTTCCTTTCACTTTCTTCTCTCTTTCTCTCTCCCTTTCTTCTCTTTTTCTCTATCTCTGTCTCTTTCCTTCCATTTATTCTATCTCTCTTTGTCTCTCTCTCTCTCTCTCTCTTTTCTTCACTCATGGCTCTTCTTTCCTTTTCTTTATCTTGTAACTCCATTTTCCTCAGTTGTCAACTAAATTTTTCTAACTCTCCTGCACTTCTCTGTTTCTCTGACACACCAAAGTGCTTGATTAACTCCCTTACAATTTCAGCTTTCCCATGTCCCTGGTTAGATCCAATTCTAAGGGAGATTTAAACAATCCTTTGATAAGCACATGGATGATGATGGGAAAGTGTAGGGGGATGAACTGAGAATAGTTCACAGGTCGGCACAACATCGAGGGCCGAAGGGCCTGTTCTGTGTTGTATTGTTCTATGTTTTATGTTCTATGTTATAACTTCAATGCTAATTCTAAAAGTATGGTCTTCTGCTGTCTTTCTAAACTTTCTTGGCAAATTTGGAACCATTTTCAAACTGCAGAACATCTTCAGCAATTTTAAGAGCCATTTCTCTCACTTTTAATTTAACCAACCACAAATAACCGAAAATAAATCAATTCTCTCACCTACATTTTCTTTAAAAATCTCGGACACTAATCGGCAAGTATTTAAAACTGCTGGGATCTTTTGTACCCAAATCTTTCCAAATCTCAGACTGGATCTGTCTAAACCCGTCCAAATCGCAGATGAGCCCCCAAACTGTAACGACATGTTGGTGAACCCCTCTGCTAATTAAACCAAACACCCAGAATAGCTCACCTCACATCATAATCTGTTAAAGTCTGAGTGATAGAGAACTCCCAAATTCCACTACTTAAACAAAAAAATCATATTATTCTTTAAGTCTCAAAGTTGAACGTTAAACAACAACTATTTCCAACTCTCAGCCTCCTTTCCCTTAACTGATTTCACACACACACACACACACACACACAGACAAAGACCCACATGCACACATATATTTTGTGTGGTGAATTTGTACCTGCAGAGTTACATTGCACTTTGCTCAAAGACTGCATGCATTCATGTAGAACTCTGAGCTCAAAAACTGCATGAATTTATGTAAAACTCTGTTATCTCACTTTTTAGATTAGAATCAATCTAAACATCAGGTCATAGACAGAGAACACAGGGGGCTAACACCTTCAACATATTGTCTAGCTATCACCATTGTTAACAGCTAACCCGAGAATGCCCTTTAAAAAAAAGGTTTTGTGATTTACACATGAAAGAAGTGAAACTATCACTGTATTCTAACAGATGAAAGGCTTAACAGACAATCAATTTTTCAATGTATAATTTCAGTTACATCACACGGCAAATTTTTGCTATAAATTCTATGTTACGGTCGAGCCTTCCACAATCACCTGATGAAGGAGCGTCGCTCCGAAAGCTAGTGTGCTTCCAATTAAACCTGTTGGACTATAACCTGCTGTTGTGTGATTTTTAACTTTCCCTTAACTGCTTGCTATCTGCCTCGAACTCTATAACAATATACTGTTCCAATAACCACCTGTATTAAAGTTACATCAGCTTCATTACAAAACCACCCAGTGGCTGTTATTCTCAGTGTGTTTCTTCTTTCAGCTAAAGATCTCCTGGGTCGACTTCTGTCTTTCACTGCAAAGATGTTTCATATGAAGAAGGTCCCTTTGATTGAGAGTGTTTTGTACAGCAGTCTCTCAATGGCAGTTACTCTCTGTCTAACTTTCAAAATATCTCCTTTTTTTTAATATCCCAAACATCAGATTGTCTCATTTGTTTGAGGTTGGCAAAAACAATAAATTCAAACTTGATTGGGTTTTAGTATTCAGGGGGATAATTTAATCTGATTGTTTAGATTCAAATCATGCTCAAAACAACTGAGGTATCTTGTTTGCAGTGAAATGTTACATATTTTCAATTTGGCCAATTAAACTGCTGGAAGCTGTCAGTGACTGAATTGAATTGAATTGAATCGAATTGACTCGAATCGAATCGAATTGGATTGAATTGAATTTATTGTCACATGTACCGAGGCACGGCAAAAAGCTTTGTCTTGTGAGCAGTACAGGCAGATCACAGAGTTAAGTAGCATAGATAGTAAATAATAGGTAAACAACGGAAAAAACAAAAAGACAGGTACAGGCGAATGTGCCTGTTGTTAACATCAAGGCTATATTTGAGCGAGTGTAGCATCAAGGAACCTGAGCAAAACTGAATCCAGTGGGAAGCCGAGGGGGGAAACCTCCATGGGTTTCAGTCAGACCTGGCACAGAGGAAGCTGGTTGTTCTTCTTGGAGATCAGTCATCTCAGCTCCAGAGCACATCTCTGCAGGAGTTCCTCAGGTTAGTGTGTCCTTGGTCTAACCATCTTTAGCTGCATCATCAATGACCCTCCCTCCACCATAAGGTCAGAAGTGGGGATGGTTGTTCACTGATGAACGTGGGATACAGGAGAACATCTCCACCGACAAGCTTCCCTCCAAGACACTCACCATCCTGACTTGGGAATATTTCATCATTCCTTCAGTGTCACTGGAACAAAGCCTTGGAAATCCTTTCCCAACCGTATCGTGAATGTCTCTGCAGCTGAGGGAATACAGCAGTTCAAGAAGGCAGCTCACCATTCCTTCTCCAGGGCTGGCCAATAAAGGCTGACTGTGCATGGGACACCCACATCCCCTTGGACAATGAAAAGATAGTTCCAAGTCAGGATGGTCTGTATCTAATGTGATTGTTCACTGAGCTCTTCAAGGTCCCTACTTTGAAAGGTGCTGGTGGAGGAAATGTTGCTGTCTTGCTGCAGTGCATTTTATAGTTATTTTTATTCCCACAATGATGTTAGGGTGGGATTTCCAGGACTTTGACCCAGTAATAATGACAGAGCAGTGATGTATTTTCCTGCACTGTTCCAGGCAAGTGGGAAGTATTTCATCACACTCCTGACTGGCCAATAGGCTTTGGAGTCAGGAGGTGTGTAAATTCATAGGATTCTTAGCCTGTGACCTGCTCTTGCAGCCACAGTTTCATTTGCACTCCTGGGTTCACTCCTTATCCACAACTGAGGGGCAGTTAAGAGTCAAACACATAACTGTGGGTATGGAGTCACATGTAGGTCAGATCGGGTAAGGATAGCAGATTTCCCTCCCAAAAGGACATGATTAACCCAGATTCTTTTTGAATGGTGACGATTACACAGTCATTATTAGACTAGTTTTCAGTTCTAAATATTTTCAAATTCAAATTTCACAATCTGCCACAATCCCCAGGACATTAGCCTCTGGCAAGGACAGCTCCCCCCATTTTCTCCTCAGCCAATAGAGGGGGAGGATAGCAACAGTGAGGTTCTCAGCCAATCTGAGCTGAGGGTTCCTTCACCCTGAGATGAGCTCATCCAATGAGGGTTCAGGGGTGCCAGGTCTCTCTTGTCCTCACCCAATGCTGATAAAGCTGGACCCTCATTGGTGGGGATCTTGGAGCTTGGATTGTCAGTGCTGTTTTCTCTGTTCCCCATCCCAGAGCAATGAAGCCAGTTTGAACGTGAGAATGAATGAATGTGACTGTGGGAGGTTTCAAAGATGGTGATGGAATGGTCTCTAAATCCCAGTCATGTCTCTCTCTCTCTCTCTGTCTCTCTCTCTTTCTCTCCCTGTACCTCTTTCTCCCTCTCTCTCTCTCTCCCTCTTTGTGCCTCTCTGTCTCTGTCTTTCTCACTGCCTCCTGCCTTAGACCAACTGGAAGAGCCCAAGAGAAGGAGCCAACCCGAGAGCTCCCAGACCAGGTGGAGCCTGTCCCCATTGAGCTGTCAGGGCAGTGACACATCAGAACATTGTTCCTCACCTTCCACTTCCAGGCGTGTTCCTTTACCAGATCCAAACTTGTTAATATTGAGTTCCACACGACACCAATAGGAACCAGCATCCTCCCGGCTCAGTCCCTCCATCATTATTGAGGCATCTTTTTTGCTGAGGTTCCCCACGAATCTGAATCGATTCCCACCGTCCCGCTGTATCACATTCTCACACAGCTCACCCTGGGAATGGTCTGGACCAGGAGATGTACACTTAAAGATTAAAGCTCGTGTTTCCTCCTTGTACCATAAGATGGAGCCGGTGAGTGTGAGGTTAGTGTCAGGGTGGGTGAAGCTGCAGGGTAAGACAGCGGAGCCTCCTTCCTCAGCCCTCACTCCATCCGCGATTGTCATTGACCAACCATTAGCAGAATCCGCTGTGAGGGGAGAGAGAGAGAGAGAGAGAGAGAGGATATGAACACAGCACAGACACCAAACAGTGAGGTAAAGCACTGAATCTGTTATTTAGTGAGAAAAGATATAATATGAACAGACGAGTGACAGAGTGGAATGAGCATCGGGCTGGATACAAGAGAGGGATTCAGGTGGTTTGTTAACATCCTGAGGTTAGTCTGTGGGGGGTTGTCGCTGTTGGTTGAAGAGAGGGTTTGGTACCTGAGAGTTATCTGAACTCTCCATTGTTCCAGGAGACCCAGAGTGATCTGAAGAGCAGGACTCAGGGCCCTCCCTGCAGAACCTTTTCTATTTCCCATCACTTTCTACTCTATTACCCAGCCAGCCTTCAGCAACCTGGCTCATTCATCAGTCATAGCAGAGGGATGGGGGATGTAGTGGAAGCATTGTCGGGGTGGGGGGGAGGGGATACAGAGAGACATGAAGATGGAAAAAAGTAAACTGAAGTAAAAAAGTAAACTCATCATTGTGCGAGAGAATTCCTGTCTCGTTAAAGGAAGTTATGACTGGTAATGATTTAACCTGAGGGTCACTCTGCCTCAGACAAGGGGCAAGGTTGAGAAGATTGGAACTTCATGGTCACCTCAGACAATATGGGAATTAAACATCCCTTGTTGGCATCACTCCACATCACAGACCAACTGTCCAGCCAACTGAGCTAACTGACATTGAGAAGGCAATCCAAGTAAATCCAGAAGGCAGTGTGAATATCGTCAAGTGAGGGCATAAGGGAGTGTGGCATGGCTGGATGGCATTTACTTGTGAGTAAGGCAGACAAGCTGAGGGTGTAGATTAATGAGTGGGGATGAGATATTGTTGTTATCACAGAGACATGGTTAAGGGTGTGACAGGATTGACAGCACAATGTTCTGGGCTATCGAACTGTGAAATAAGACATGTCGGGGTAGGGGGAATGTCAAAGAGGAAGGGGTGTTGCAACATTGATGAAGGAGTTAATCACTGACATAAGATGGATGATATCTTCGAATGTTCCTCAAATGAGGTCACATGGTCCAATGTAAAAACAAACCACCATCACTACACTCTGTCTCTTACCAACAAGCAAATTTTGTATCCAACTGGCATTCTCTCCCTGAATCCCATGCCACCTAACTTCACTAATTAGTCCACCATGTGGAACTTTGACAACAGCTTTACACAAGCTCATGTAAACAATATCTCCCCCTCTGCCCTCACTGGTCTTTTGGTAACATTTTCAAAAAGCTCAGTCAAGTTTGTGACACATGATTTCCCTGCACAAAGCCACTTTTATGTTTTTCAAGACCTCCAACACTTCCTCTTCAGTAAAGTGAGTTGCTTTCAAGACATTAATATTTATTTGCCTGAGTTCCCTTGCATCAATTTCTTTCTCCACAGTAAAACCTGATGCAAAATATTTGTTTAGGATATCTCCCCCCTCTCCTCTGGTTCCACACATAGATGACCTCATTGATCTTGAAGAGGCCCTATTCCCTCCCTGGTTGCTCTCTGGCTTCTAATGACTTTCTAGAATAACTTTGGCTTATCCTCAGCCTTCTCTGCTGAGGTTATCTGATGTCCACTTTTTGCCCTCCTGATATCCCTCATAAGAATGCCCCGATAGCCCTTACACTCTTCAAGAGATTCAATTGATCCCAGTTGTCTACACCTAATACATGACTCTTTTGTACCAAATCCAATGTGGCCTCACCTCTTGTATCTTTGTCCGTACATCTCCAACCCCTTCCCATCACACTTTGATTATCATTCACCTCCTAACTACCCTGCATTCTCTGCTCTCTCTTTTTTTTTGATTGGTTGACAGGAAAACTAATAAAATATGGATAATTCTGAGTGCTCAGATAGGATAGGCAAGAAGGTCCTTTCTTCATTCATACTGTGGTCAGTAAACAGGAAATATAGATTTAAGGTCGGAGATAGAGGGTGAGAGGAGACTTGAACAGATTCTTCCTCAGATCGAGGTTAATCCAACTCTGGAACACACTGCCTGAAAGGGCGGTTGAGTTATAAACACTGGTAACATTTGTACTTCGATGTTCATTTGCATTTCTGTTTGCCTCTTCAGTAGCCTGCACCTCTGCTCTGTCATTTCTATTTTTCCGAATCCCTGCAGTGTGAAAACTGGAGATTTGACCCAACAAATCCACATTGACCCTCTGAACAGCATCCCTTTTTGATTTTCAAAATTCCCCCCAACTGAATCCCACCTCCCACCGCGATCTCCACCCCACTAATTACATTAAAACCCTCAATAGGTTGGTTAAGAAGGCTTTTAGATGGAGAGCTGCAAAATGGGAGAAGTAGAGTGAGATCATTGTTGACTGATACAGACATGATCACCCAAAATGGCCTCCTTCTACGCTGTAAATGTCTAAGATTCATGAATCTACAAGGAAAACATGAAGGAATAAATCATCACGCTCGGAATAGTCAATTGTCACTGCTTTCATTTTTGATAAAACAAATGATTTCTCCCTGATGTAGAAACCGCAGTGAAGGAAAAGGCACATTGTGCTGAGCAGGAGCAGTTTGGGAACGAAATACCAGACAGTAAACAGACCATCAAGGAGGAGGCAATTCCATGATGAACAAAGTGGATTTGAAAGGTCAGTATTAGAAAGTACTTACTGTGACCCCGTACTGAGACTGACAGCAGGACTGCAGAAAGACAAACATAGAGAGACCTCATCGTTAATACTTCACCATTTCATCCTTTTCACTCGCTTACTCTTGTCGTTTTACAGAGAAATACAGAAGTTACTTGACTTCCTGCCAAATAAATGTGAGGCAATCATACACGATACGAACAACAAACGGGAAGTCTGTGTACGGTCAGTAGGAGCTGAGAGAATGATAAAGCTATTATAAAACTGAGGCACCAACCACAGCAACCGTTGAGAAAGGGAGATGTTCCATCAGCTTCCAACACAAATCTCTAAATCAACAGCTTCAGCATCAATCACTCTGAGAGCTGGGGCAGGACAGTGTTAGAGACAGAGTAAAGCTCTTTCAACACCATCTCCATCAAACACTCCCAGGACAGCCACAGCTCGGGGTTGGATCCAGAGTAAAACTCCTTCTACTTTTTAACATTGAAATTAACCAGAAGGAAAGCACCTTGACATTGTCCCCCCGAATGGGTACAAAGACTCAGGAGGCAGACAGGATTCAGGCACGTGGCCAATGTTTATTCAAGTAAAAACCAGTTAGTGCAGGGAGACAACCAAAGGGCCCTTTCTCATACACCCGCTCTCTCTCAGAAACACACACATACACTCCTCACACTCACACCCAAGCACAAATCCTCTCACAGGCTTATACGCCGTCACACTCACACACACACACTACCCAGTACGAACACATGCAAACACACACTCTCAGCACTCACATTCACATCCATACATACACACTCAAGTGCAAACACTCATACTCTCTTGCTCCCTCACTCACATACAGTCACCCACTCTCTCTGTCCCTCACATCCTCACTCACATTGATATTGGGTGAATGTGAATTTGCAAAAGTGCAGGGACATTCCATTTTGTCAAAAAGTCCACAACCTGCAGGCAGTCAATGCAGGCAGCCAATCAATGTAACATTTTATAAATTCCTACTTTGGAAATAGAACCAGTCTGACTCAAGATTGTAATACAGACAGAATCTAACCTCACACCTTTAATGCATTGACTGATCGAAGAGGTTACATTTTAATGTAAAACTGGAAGTTATCTCAAGAATATGATTTTTTTTAACAGTACAGCACAGAACAGGCCCTTCAGCCCACAATGTTGTGCCAACCTTTGATCCTCGTGTAAGGTAAACCTAATGTACAAACCCTCAAATTTCTGTGACCATATGCATGTTCAGCAGTCTCTTAAATATCCCCAATGACCTCGCTTTCACAACTGCTGCTGGCAACGCATTCCATGCCCTCACAACTCTCTGCGTAAAGAACCCGCCTCTGACATCCCCTCTATATTTTCCGCCAAACTGATTAAAACTATGACCCCTCGTGTTAACAATTTCTGCACTGGGAAAAAGTGTCTGGCTATCAACTCTATCTATGCCTCTCATTATCTTGTACACCTCAATTAGGTCCCCTCTCTTCCTTCTTTTTTACCAATGAACAGAAAGATTGCCATTAGAAACAGTTTCTCATGACTTGCTTTCGAAAGACTGTTCTTGAATTGGCACAGTCCAACCATATCTCCCCTGAATCTTCTCTGTTGTAAAGACAACACCAGTTCCTCCAAAGAACTGAAGTCTCTCTTCCCTGGAGCCATTTGATTCATCTGCTTTGCACAAAAACATCTTCCTTCAAGGATAGTGCTCAGAATTGGTCATGTGTCTCCAGCTGGGTTCGAACTGATGTTTTGGAAATGTCCATCCTTGCTTTTCTACTCTATGTGCCATTCAATAAAAACAAACATTTCTTTTGCCTATTTTAGTCCATTTCATTAAACCTCCAAGCTTCAAAGACTTCTCAATGTGCATTTCTGCTAACTTTCTGTTCCTGTAACCATTGTAAAATTACACCATTTATCACACCTCTCTTTGTTCTTCCTGTCATGATGTGTCACTTCACTATTCCCAGTGTTAACTTTCATTTGGCTGGCCATTTCACCAGCCTATATGGCCCAGAGCCTGTGAGCACTTTCCTCACTCTTCACTGTGTTTTTGAATTTTGTGTCATCTGCAAACATTGGAGTTTGTCCTGTATCCCTGAGTGCAGATCATTCACAAAGATCAAGAAGAGAATAATATCACCAGCTCTGCACACTTCCCTCCAGTCTGAAATAAAACCACAGACCATAGTGCTCTGCTTCCTGGCCCAAAGCCAATTTCCAAACCACACAAACAGCAACTTTGAATGTCATCTGCTTCAATTTAAAGAAGATATGTACATTGTACTTCACAGCAGGAGCAAGCTCTATGGCCCATCGAGTTGAATCCACAATCCATTAAGACCATAACTGATTTGGTTCTGGTTCTGGATTAGTGGTGCTGGAAGAGCACAGCAGTTCAGGCAACATCCAAGCAGCTTCAAGGAAGGGGACGGAGTCATTTGTTGACACAAACAGTGAAAGAGTTTCATCCTTTATGTTTTGAATCCACCCAGGATCACAGCTCTCTCCATGATGTCCATCACTCTTCAAACAGCTGCTCTCACCACATCCTGAGACCCACACTCAGTGCTATGTGCCATCATATACACACTCTTGACCTCTCTCTCCATCAGCAAACCTTCACACTGTCTCAAAGCTGTCCTCAGCCCCAGGTTCGACTTCATTCTCTGGCTCGTTCAACAGATAACATGAAACTTTTTCTCTTCCTTTCAGGCATTAACACAAGCTGCAACAACTCAGAGTTACCCCCACCCCTCTGGAACCTTCCTCCACCCACTGTCCCACTTGTCTCTCTCCATTCTCCCACCTCCACCTCTTGTTGGACATTCACTATCCCTTCTCCGATGCTGAATGTTCTGAACTCAGCAAAGGTCTCAGTTTTAATCACTTTGCACTCCCACCTCACCAAAGTTCAGACACGACATGATGTTGATCTCTTCTTCCGTTGCCTTTGCCTCTGTGCCCATTTCTTTGGACAGGAGTCCTCTGTCCTCAGCCTGAGCTACAAATCTTCCAAACTCACTAACCCCTTACAGAAGATGAAGCACTCTATTTTTATATTGTTAAAAACCATACAACACCAGGTTATAGTCCAACAGGTTTAATTGGAAGCACACTAGATTTCGGAGGGACGCTGCTTCATCAGGTGATTAGGAGCATCGCTCCGAAAGCTAGTGTGCTTCCAATTAAACCTGTTGGACTATAACCTGGTGTTGTGTGATTTTTAACTTTGCACACCCCAGACCAACACCGGCATCTCCACATCATTATTTTTATATTGGTAGGCAACTAATTCATTACTGCAAGGTGTCACAGACAATGTGATAATGTTGCCATAATCTGGTGAAAGGATTGAACAGGAGAGTTGGATTCGCCTGTATTGATCACAGAGTACAGACATTGGGCAGGGCAGACACACTAAACACAGGGAAAAGTAGAGAATTATTCAAATAAGAAGGACTGCAGAATTCTGAGGAGTGGTGGGAGATAGGTCACAAAAGGTTAGTCAACAGATGCACCATTGTAATCAGAGTCAAGAGTCTGGTGCTGGAAAAGCACAGCAGGTCAGGCAGCATCCGAGGAGCAGGAGAATCAAGTCCTGCAGTCCTTACTTGCACCATGTCATCAGGGAGGTTCACAGCATTCTATCCTAGAATAAAGGAGGAATTGGATATAAGGGTATCAATGTTTTGTTTCAGTTATACAGAGTATTTCTGTGACCATATCTCAAATGCTGTACATAATGAAGGATATTGGTGCTGGCTCAAAGCAGGTTTCTGAGATTGAGAAGCAGGTTGTCTCATGAGGAGAGGGAGGACGGGCTGGGTTTGTTTCCCCTGGAGTTTAGAATAATGAGGGACTGTGAGACTGTAAACTTCAAACTTTAATAACTGTTCAGGGGTTGAAAGAATAAACCATGACTTTCTCTGGAATAAACTGGTCCTGAGATGAAAGAGACAAGGAGGAACTGTTATCAAGGCGTTAAAAGCAACATGATAATTATCCATCCCCAGGAAGAAAGAGTCAAAGCAACATCAACATGTTGTTCCTGGAGACAGGAGATAGTGAACACCAAATGTATCAAGGAACAAGGAAGCTACTCCTGATAAGAAGGCAAGTTACAGACTTGATCACTCATGGATGTTGTGGATGAAAGGATCTAATGGATACTCAACAATGTCACATCAGAAACTCCACATGAAGTAAAATCCTGTAAGAATTCATCTTCAGAATTTTTCAGTAGCAGAACTCCAGAGAACAATTCAGCAAAAGGATTGGACCTTGGATATCCAGAGACAGACGCTATTGGTTAGAATCGTAGACTAAATTTCACCAAAAATCAGGGACTAGCGAAGTTGAATCGTGAGGCTTAACTTGCTTTTTAAGGGTCTTATTTTATTGCTATATGCAATAAACTTTGAGAATATGGTTCAATATTTCATTGTCTCAAAGATTTCTTAATATGTATCCAAATTAAACGAAGCTTGTGGTAATTTACACACAACAGGGATCACTTGATTGAAATGTATAATATCGTAAATGTTTTTTAGAGTTATAGAGATGTACAACATGGCCATAGACCCTTCAGTCCAACACTTCCATACCAGCCAGATATCCTAAATTAATCTGGTCCCATCTGCCAGCATTTGATCCATATCCTGCTAAACCCTTCCTGTTCATATACCCATCTAGATGCCTTTCAAATATTGCAATTGTACCAGCCTCCATCACTTCCTCTGGCAGCTCATCACATACACGCAATCCCCTTTGTGGGAAAAGGTCACCCCTTTTAAATCTTTCCCCTCTCATTTTAACATTATGCCCTCTAGTTTTGAACTCCACTATGCTCCACTATCCCTTCATGATTTTAACTTCTCTCAGGTCACCCCTCAGCTTTGAACAGTCCAGGGAAAACAGCCCCGGCCTCCTCAGTCTCTTCCGAAACCTCAAACCCTCCATCCCTGACAACAACCTTGTAAATCTTTTCTGAACCCTTTCAAGCTTCCCTCTATCCTTCCTATTGCAGGGAGAGCAGAACTGAATGCAGCATGATAAAATTGGCCAAATCAATGCACTATATAGCCACAGTATGACATCCCAACTCCTATACTGAATGCACTGCCCAATAATAGAAAACATACCAAATACCTTCATCACTAACCAGCTCTACTTGCAACTCCATCATTCGGGAACTGTGAGTCTGCACTCTAAAGTCTCTTTGCTTGGCAACACTCCCCAGAACCTAACCATTAAGTGTGTATGTCCTACCCTGATTTGCCTTTCCAAAATGTAACACCTCACATTTGTTTCGATTAAACTCCATCTGCCGTTCCTCGGCCCATCATTCCACTGATCAAGTTCCCATTATACTCTGAGATAACCTTCTTCACTGTCCACTCCACCACCAATGTTGGTGTCCAGTTTTCTCAGACAGTTGTGTGATGCTGGAATTCTTTGCCTCAGGAAGCCGTGGAGGTAGGGTCATGGAATATTTTTAAAGGTAGTGATGAACAGATTCTTGTGAATCCAGGGAATCGAGGTTAAAATGTGGAATATGAAGCACAAACAAATCAGCCAAGATCTTCCTGAATGTTGGAGCAGGCTTGAGGGGCTGAATGGTCTACCTCTGCCCCAATTTCTTCTGGTCATGTGTTTCATTCTGGGTAGGAGCACACAGACTGTCCAAAACATTCATGAGAGATGTGATTGGAGCAGGAAGGATATTGGACGATAGGAGAGAGTTGAGGTGAGGCAGGAGCAAATATTAGAGGGTGTAGGGAGTGAGAAGACGGTGAGAACAGATTAGGTAGTTTTCATATCCTTGCAAGGCACATGGGTCACACAGGCAAACCCAGCGTTTGTTGCCCATCCCTGAACACCCTTGAAGTGAGATGCTTGCTTGGCCATTTCAGAGGGCAGCAGGTCAGAGTCAGACACATTGCATTCAATCGGTCCTAAAAGGACAACTGAGGTTTGAAATGGGGATCTGAAGTCACCTGTCGGGAGATTGGGTGAAGATGGCAGATTTGCTTCCCTGAAGGACATTAGTGAAACAGTTTCTATCTTTCAACAACAATTGATGTTAATTCAGATGGTCACCATCACAGAGATGAGTTTACAATTCCAGATTAAATAATTAAATGTAAATTTTACAAGTTGCCATGGTGAAAATTGAACCCCTCTCCCCAAAGCATGAACCCGACCCTCATGTTCCCCACTGCAGCCCAGCTACTGGGAGTCATTTGAGACGTGTGACACCCAACTGGACTGTTTTCCTTGACCCATACCGAAGCAGCAGACAGACTGGCCGTGAACAGCTCAAGGCAGCAAGGACCGGGCCGAGCCAGTTACTCAGCCAGATGATTCAGGGAATCGGAAATGGTTATTGTCCAAGAATCCATCCAGGGTCAGTGACTGAGGAGAAGATTTCCATCTCCATCACTCAGATAATAATTTAAAGGTGGATTTCCATCTCCATCGCTCAGATAATAATTTAAAGGTGGATTTTCATCTCCATCGCTCAGATAATAATTTAAAGAGCCTGGTCAGCTCCCTTCATTGAAACCCATTGGTTGTGGGATCGCTTAGCTCCGCCTACCATTTGCTGCCTGTACTGTTTGGTCCACAAGTACACCTGTATGGTCACTTCTCCAGACTAACACCTCAGTTTTAGGTGTGGCTGTTGCTGCTTGTGACATGCCCTCCTGCACTCTCCAGTTAAACTGGAGTAATCCCCTGGCTTACAGACACAGACACACACACACACACAAACACACACCCACACACACACAGACACACCAACATACACACAAAACACCAACAGACACACGCACCCCTCCCCCCACACACACACAAACACGCACATACATTTACACGCACACAAAGACACACACAGACACACACACACACACACACACACACACAAACTGAGCTCTGGTCTTTGGGGAGGGGGAAACCACATAAAACAGTTTCAATGGTCCTCTGTTCACAAGACCTGCTGAGATGATTCTTGTGCTGATCAGAATGCTGATCCTTGCTCTTCCTTCTCCAGGTCGGTGATAACGGTAATAATGTTTTTTGAAAGTCTGTAATAAACAGAAATCAGAGCAGCTCAGAATTATAATTTCAGTTTGAGGGGAATTAACTCAAAGGGGAACATTTACCTCAACAATTGTACTTTATTCATTGATAGAATGAGTGTATCACTGGCCAGGTCAACATTTATTGCCCATCCATAGTTGCCCAGAGAGCAACCAAACCATACCGTGGTGGGTCTGGAGTTACATGTCGGCAGAAGTGGGTACTGCTGATGTTGGAGATTAGAGTCAAGATTAGAGTGGTGCTGGAAAATCACAGCAGGTCAGGCAGCATCTGAAAAGCAGGAAAAAGCCTTTCACCAGGAATACATCAGGAGTCACATGGAGGGTGATCCCTGTAAGGATGACATTTACTGTCCATAAGGACATTACTGACCCAGATGGGTATTTCCTGACAAGTGGTAATGAGTTTGTAGTCACTATTAGACTCTTAATTCCAGATTGTTTTGTATATAAATTCCACAATCCCCTGTGGTGTGATTCAAATCTAGTTCCCCAGAACATTTCCTGGTTCTCTGGATTAACCATCCAACCAATTTACCATGATGCCCTCACATCCTCTTTTCCTTCATTCTCTTCCTGACCAGGATAAACATTCTGGGAGAGACAAACTATTGACCAACGGTCAAGTACCATCTAATAGGATAGGGGTGAGTCTGTTTGCCTTCTGATTGGTGCAGAAAACCAACACCCTAATGAAGATGGGCAGGCTGGCAGACCAATGCTCGAGCACTGGGATGAGGAGCTGGGGCTTGGAAGTCATGGGATCAAACCCCAATGATCTGACTGAACAGCATTAGAGATGCCAGGTACAAGGAACTATATCACACAGCCCCAACTGGTTCTATCCAGTACATGGAGAATTGGATTCTGGAGCCTGGGAGCAGATAGAGTGTCAGGGAGAAAGGGAAAGGAAATTAGAACTGGTGTTGAAAGGAAAGACTGATTCACTCACGTCTGAATAAGCAACTCAGAGAGTCTTGCTGCTTGAACTGAAGGAGAATTGTCTGTTATTGAGGAGGATTACTTTTAACATTCAGATTCATCACAAAATGGAACAAGATATAAAATGTGCTGAAGAACAATTATCGTCACTTACCGTTTTCTGCTCCTATGCCTTCCCTTTCCAGCCTGTTCAATGTGAGGAGAAATGAAGGGAAGGGAAACATTTACCCCAACATCCTTCCCTTCAGTGTGAGGGTAATTACTGTGAGGGGAGCATTTACCCCAATGTCCTTCCCTTTCACTTTGAGGATAATTATAGAAAAGAGGAAAATTAAAAGGCAATGATCTGGGACAAAATTAATTGGCACTTAGTGTCACAGAGTCATACAGCACAGAAACAGGCCCTTTGGCCCTAACATGTCCATCCCAGCAAGGTTTCCTAAACTGAACCAGCCCCATTTTCCTGTGTTTGACCCATATCTCTCTCACCCTTTCCAAACCATGTCCCTGTCCAAAATGTCTTTTAAATGCCCTTTCCTCTGGTAAGTTGTTTCATACACTCACCATACTCTGTGTGAAAACGTTGCCCCCTCAGGTCCCTTTTTTTATTCTTTCCCCTCTCATCTTTACCTCTGCTCTCGAGTTTTCGGCTCCCCCTTTCTAGGGAGAAGATATTGGTTATTCACCCTCGGCATGTCCCTCAAGATTTTATAAACCTCTGTCGAATGTTATGGCCCAGACCCGACCCCCCTCAAAATATTTCTAGAAGGTACCCTAGATCCGAACTGTTTCTTATTTTAAAGGTAGATGAGAAGTGGGTGTTCCAGATGTGATGTGACTCAATGGAAAGCAAAACACAATTTATTTAATCACTACAGTTAAAATATGAACAAAACAAAGAGGAATTCAGAATAACTTAACGAGTGGAAAACTTAATTGAACAATAGATACAGTACCTATTGCTAATTAACTGTTCCAATATCATAACATCCGATAAACATAGCCCTTGCCAAAATGGTAAATTCAGACACAGATGTTTACATGTCATTCAACATCAAAAGAGATTTCAGAGAAAGTCACGGTTAAAATCATTTACTGAAGCTTACAACACTTCAGGGACACAAACAGCTTTTACTGCTACAGCTAAAAAAAACTAGAAACCCTGCTCTGGCAGAACTGGCCCCTCCCCTTCCATTGTTACAAATACTTTAAAAATAATTCAGGGCCTCGACATTATTGACTGAGGCTGGTAACAACAGGGACTTCAGCATCTCTGCCTTTACAACCTCTCTTCATAAAAACCCAGGGCAAAATCCCCTTTTTAAAGTGACAGAGTTGTCACACTCTCCGCCCTTTATAAATATCAACCATCAATCTACAGAAACAGCTTCATTTTAAAACCTTTAGTCTTTCTCTATTAGGACGCTACAATACATAGACATTACATTAACTCTCAGACTGCAAACATTCACGACTACATTCTATTTCAGTTCATTTACTCCGGCCGCTGAACAACTCCGTCTTTCATCATCCGAGTCACAACAATGCGT
Source organism: Chiloscyllium punctatum (assembly GCF_047496795.1). NCBI lineage: Eukaryota > Metazoa > Chordata > Chondrichthyes > Orectolobiformes > Hemiscylliidae > Chiloscyllium > Chiloscyllium punctatum. The sequence continues at coordinate 8,917,908 of NC_092740.1, forward strand.
CAGCAATTATGTTTTCTCATCCTGCCATGTGTATAATTTTCAAACTGAATGGCTGCAATAATAAGCTCCATCTTAAGTGTCAGGAATTTCTGTCCTTAAATTTCTCCAAACGCTTTAATGAGTTGTGATCAGTATATACAATGGTCTCAGACACGTTACTGGAAATATAAATGTTGAAACGTTGTAATGCCAATACCAAGCTCAAGGTCTCCTTTTCAATCATGGAATATTTCTGTTGATGAATATTCAACTTTCTGGAAAAGTACCTGATGGATCTTTCTATCTTCTCATCATCTACTTGTAAGAGTACAGCACCAACACCACTGCAACGAGCAACTGGAACCAGCAGGCAGAAGCAGCAGGAATGAACCCAAATACATTCCAATCGACACAGTACAGCAGCACTTCACAGGAGGCTCCATAGCACTGAGGATGTCACTGAGAAAGTAGATGAAACATCTGCAAACCAACTTCCCAGCTCAGCAAACACACCCACAATAACTGTAACCAGCACCCGAGCTGCAAACCTTCACACAAACCTTGAACCCACATCATTTGCATTGATAGACACCTTGAATGGCTTTGCATAATTGGGTGTGGCTCCCACTGGAGCTGTGATGAACACAGCTTTCAGGCTGTTAAATACCTTCTGACAGTCTGCTGTTCACTGAAGTATTCTGCACTTTTTCAATAAATCATTCAGTGGAATGACCACACTGCTAAATTTAAGGACAAACTTCTGATAAAACACGTTCAGTTCCAGGAACTGCTGACTTCAATGATGGTATTGGAAAGGCCCCAATAACCTCTGTTTTCTTATTCCATGGGGCCAACTGTCCATGTCCGATGACATGGCCCAGGAACTTGACTTGAGCTTTTTTGAATTCACTCTTAGGCAGGTTATTTACAGGGTCTGTCTCCAAAGGTCAATCAAATAATTCCAATAAAAACTGCAAATGTTCCTTCCATATGTAATTAAATACCACGAGGTCATCAATGTAGACCGCAAAATGGGGTAATCCCAGAAATGACTTACTGGTTAGTCTTTGAAATGTGGCAGGAGCATTTTTCATCACAATTGCCATGCCTTTAAATTGGTATTGTCCAATTGGTCGGGGAAAGTCAGGACTGCAGATGCTGGAAATCAGTGTCAAAAAGTGTGGGACTGGAAAAGCACAGCCATCAGACAGCAACGAAGGAGCAGGAGAGTCGGAGTTTCGAGCAGAAGCTCTTCATCAGGAATGTTGGGGAGGCCCAAGGGGGCTGTGAGATACATGACTGGGGGACGAGGGGGAAGGGAGCTGGGAAAGCGTTGGGTAGATGAAGGTTGAGAGGGGTGATGGTGATAGTTGGAGAGGAGTGTGGGAAGGGCAATGGACAGGTACGACATTTGAAGAGGACCATGCCAAGTTGGAAGGTTGGATCTCGGATAAAGTGAGGGGAGGGTAGATGAGGAAACTGGTGAAATCAACTTTGATCCTGTGTGTTGGAGGGTCCCAAGGAAGAAAATGAGGCATTCTTCCTCCAAGGGTCGGATGCCTAGAATCTGGCAGTGGAGGAGGCTGAGGACTTGCATATCCTTGGTTGAGCAGGAGGGGGAGTTGAAGTGTTGGACCACAGGTCGGTGGGATTGTTTAATGAGTGTATCCCAGAGATGTTCCACAAGTTGTCATCCTATCCCTCCAATGTAGAGGAGACCACATTGATGGCATTGGACATAGTAGATGATGTATGTGGATGTGCAGGAAAATTTCTGCCGGATATGGAAGGATCCTTTGGAATCTTGGATGGAGATGACGGAGGAGGTGTGGGCATGGTTATTACACTTCCTGTGGTGGCGGGGGAAGGTGCCGGTGTGGAAGGTTGGTTGGTGAAGGTGGGGGGGAATTAACTGAACAAGGGAGTCGTGGATAGATTGGCCTCTACAAAACACCTACAGTAATGGGGAGGGAAATCTATCTCTGGTGGTGGAGTCTGTTTGTAGGTTGTGGAAATGGGGAATATGAAGCATTGTATTTGGAGGTTGGTGAGGTGGAGGGTGAGAATCAGGGGGGTTCTGTCCTTGTTGCAATTGGAGGGGTGGAGTTCAAGGGCAGAGGTGTGGAGGGTAGAGGAGATGTGCTGGATGGCATCATTGACCATGTGGAAGGGGAAATTGGGGTCCTTGAAGTAGGAGGCCATCTGGGATATTCCTCCTGAGAGCAGATGGGGTGGAGGTGGTGGAACTTGGAGTAAGGCATAGTGTCTTTGGGATCATGAAAGCCAAAACTGTCTTAATTCTTCCAGATAAAGTTACCTGCTCGTAAACTCTGAGTAAGTTCAACTGAGAATTAAATTGATGGCCCACCTTCTCAAAACAGTCTTCCAAACATAGAGTACAGGATCAATCAGACTTTGTGACTACATTTACTTTGCAGTAGTACACACACATACTCGTTGGGTACCATCTGATTTTGTCATCATTACTTTGGGTAAGCTCCAGTCACTGCAACCCACTTCAATGATGTTGTCTTTTAACATGCATTCAATCTCTTTTTGAACCTGTGCCACCTTCGAGTGTTCAGTCTGAAAGGATTTTGCTTAATTGGAACAGCATTTCCTATATCTACATCATTTATAATTAGATGAATACTTACCAGTTTATTCTCGAATATCTCTCCACGCGATAGTAATAACTCTTTCAGGTCATTTCAATTTTCCTCTGGAAGTTAACTCAATACTTTATCCCAATTTTTGAGATCTTCCTCATTGCCCAAATTAATTTGAGAGATGTCCAATTCAGAATCCTCTGAACTTGCTTCTTCACTCTGTGTTGTAATAGTAACACCTTCTCCTTTTGCTTTCATTGCACATTGAAATACCTTGTGCGCATAATCACCTGATACATTCTGTGAAATTTCTTTTCTATCTGGAACCCTTATCAAATAATTCACCTCACTCAATCTCCTTTTGATTTGTTAAGATCCACTAAACCTTGCTTTTAAAGATTCACCTATCACTGGAATTACACTGACACTTTACCTCTTTTCGTAAAATTGCAATTTTTTTGGTTTTCTTGTCTCCTTCCTGTTCCATCATATGCGGTGCTATTTTTAACTGCTGTTGAGCCGACTCTCTTGCTTTATTTAATTGTTTACTAAACATTTGACACATAGATACAGTCTGCAGTTTGGTGAGAATTGGTCAACATGGTCTCTGATAAGGCATGACAAGAGATGGCAAAGAAAACTGAAGATGGATATGGGTTCAAGATTGAGACATGGAGCAACATGTGAGGGCCTTTGGACCAGCGGGCTGGAGGATGTGAGGGATGGCACACAGGCACAGCTTCAGAAACAAATTCTGATCAAACAGACTCACTCCCAAATATGGTTAACATCGAAGACCATAAGACACAGGAACTGAAGTGGGCCATTCAGCCCATCAGGGTCTCGCAGGTACAGTGCTGCTGTGACGGAGGGGTTGGGAGGATATGAAATGGGAACCATTCACAAACAGGAAACTCCAAACAGACATGTGACTGTCCCTCCTTTTACCAGGATACAAATATCATTGTCCTTTCTCTGTGGAAGCAAATGTTTTTCTTTCTGTCTGAGGGAAAAGATGTCAGATGTTGGTGTGACTGTATGTGTTCCAAGATATTAACAATCCTGATGAGACCATCCTGGAGTATGTGGTCATTCTGTGTACCCCACCTGCAGAAGGGTGACCTGTACTGGGCTGAGTCGGAGTACATAGCAGGTTTATTGAAATGTTAGTTTGTCTCCATGCGTTAAAAGATCAGAACGGGTTAAAGAGAGAAAAAGAGCTTCAATGTGGCACAGAAAAAGACCATTCAGCCCATCAAGCCCAAGCTGACTATCTGCCACATAATCCCGTGTGTCCCATTCACTGCTCTATCCCCAAAACCCTGCAAATTTATTTCCCTCAGTTTCTGGTCTCATTTTTTTCATCAATAATTGATCATCTTCACTTGCACCAACCGAATAGGCAACATGATCTGTACATTTCCAGTTAATGCATCAACAGAACCACTTACCCATTTACATTTTCTCAAACCTTTAAACCTGATCCGAATTCTTGTGCCATCACCTATTGGACAGAGTTCCTTTTTTTTTGTCTGCCTTATCTCGATCTGTTATAATCTTGTCCAGCTCTATCGAAATGATTCTCAACCTGTATTCTTCAAGGAAAATAGCCATTTCTCCAAAACAATCCTCTGACTGTATTTTCTGTGTCTATGAGCCATTCTGGTACAAGTGTGCTCCACCTCTCAAGAGCTCTCCCATCCTTCCTGACCCGAACTCTGGGGACTAGAATTGGATGTAACACTTAACTGTCTCATAACCAGAGCTGAATCAAAGGTTCGCATCTTCTCCATGAGATTGTTCTCAGGAACCATAATAATAAAGCCCAAGATCCCATATATGGTGCTTTCTGATTATGTCCTGTCACCTTTAAAGATAGGTGCACATCAACCTCCTGCTCCCTCTGTCCTTCCATACTCTCGACATCTGTGTCATTCAAATATCCATTCCCTCTCTGCATTGCTTCTCTCAAAATGCATCAACTCACTGTGTTCGAAAGAAGAGACATATTCAATTCAAAATGCTAACTCTGGCTGGACAATTTCCTTTCCACTCAGGTTTCCTGGGTTATTTATAAGAAATAAAACTCCATGGGCTCACCACTTCCTGGGTGAAGAAATCCCCATAGGCATCTGTAGAGTGAATGCAGAGTTAATGGTGTGTGTCTAATCCAGTTATGTCTTCTGAAGAACGGTCACTGGACTCCAAACATTAAGTCTGCTTTCTCTCCACTGATGCTGCCAGACCTGTTGAGTTTCACCAGCAGTTTCTGTTTTTGTTTCTGATTTCCAGAATCCACAGTTCTTTGTCATTTTTTTGATTCTCTGTGGTGAGTATTTGTCTTTCAGATTGGGGGGAAGTGAGCTGTCTTGTTGAAACAATTCCCTTTTTGAACAATTTATATGACCTGGGCTGAGGTATACAGGACAGAAAATTAATACTTGCAGAGACACAATGAAAAGAAAACATTCAATAATCCTCAAAATTACAGAATTATTCCGAATGAGACATGACAAAACAGATCTTGGTCACCAAGTGTATAATTTTAACAAAAATGAACAATTCATTATGAAGAACAGAACTTAGCAAAGCACAGATAAACTATAAGACAATTTAACTGATATATATTTTTGCTATGAAGTTGAAGGTGTGTACTGTACCTTTAAGAGAGAGAGAATGCTGTTCTCGACAGAGAGCTTACAAGCACCTGTGTATATAACTAGAAGGCAGTCCCAGAGTGTACTGGAAAATTGAAAATATGTAACATTTGGCTGTGAAATGGATACCTAAGTTTTGGTTGCTGTTTTGACAACAAAGTTCCAAGTTAACCCATTAGTTTAAATTATGCCTCAGCGTACTAAAACCCAGTCATGTTTGAATTTATTGTTTTGCCAACATTGAGCCAGTGAGACAATCTGATATTAGGGTATAAAAATGAAGGCATTTTGAAAATTGGAGGGAGAGCAACTACTACCGAGACAGATCTAAGAAACTAGGAAACACTCTCAATCAAAGGTAGCTTTCCATGTGAAACATACTCCCAATGAAAGAAAGAAGATGACCCAGGGAATTCAGCAGCTGGAAGGGTAAAGGCACAGAAGTCGACAGCGGCTGTGTGGTTTTGAAATTAAATTGATGTAATTTTAATAAATGTCTTATTGGAACAGTATATTGTTATGGAGTTGGAGGCAGGGAATAAGCAGTTGAGAGACGGGGGTCTTAGAGTTGTGAATAGTTGTTGTTTAATGTTCACTTTAGAGTTAAAAATAAATTGATGCTATTTTCTTTAAATAGTTAAATTTGGGAGTTCTCTGTCATATATATTTGAACAGATTAAGAGGCGAGGTGAGCTTTTCTGGGTGTTTGGTTTCATTAACAGAGTGGTTCACCACCGTGTCATAACATCGTGTCTAAGTCAAATCTTCTCTGGTCATAAACATCCAATCAGACATCTCTCTCACAAATGCCTGCACACGCTCACACACACACACACACACACACGCACACACACCGCTGAGGGATAAATTAAGAAAGAAAATGCAAGAATTGTAATGTTCAGCTGTATGCCAGGCTTTCATGAAACCTTTGGATAATGGGTTGTATGACAGGCGCATAGGACTGTCCATCTGGCTTGAATTCCAAAGTCTCTGGTCAATGTCAGCAGCTTCTGCAGACCTCGAGACATTTTTATTCATATCTCACAGACTGGGATTCTTTTCTCAGAACAAGACAGTAACTGGAGAATCACGAGAGAAAGAGAGAGAGACAGAGAGAGAGAAAGTGTGAGAAAAACAGAGAGACAGAGAGAGAGCGAGAGAGAGGAAGACACAGAGACAGAGAGAGACAGAGACAGAGACAGAGACAGAGAGAGACAGAGAGAGAGGGAAAGAGAGAGAGAGAGAGAGACAGAGAGAGAGAAAAAAAACAAATTAGTCCCAATGGGAGGCTTAGAAAACAAATTGCTAACTCCCACCCTATCCTGCCGCCACACCCCACAAACCATCCCTGACTCACACCTTACCCCCACCCCCAATGCATCCACCCAATGTGTCCACTCAACCAGATTCCACCCCAGCCACCCCATACACCCCCAACCCAACCTGCAACCTGACCACCAAACGGCCCCTCCAACCCAGCCCCCAACCCATTCCCACCCCACCCACCCATCCCCCCACACGATACCCTAACTCCAAACCTATCCCCCAACCCACCACAACCTGTGCCACACTCCACCCACCCTGTCCCACACCCCCAACCCATCCCCCACCACCACAACCACTTCCCCACCCCATCCCTCACCACCAAAACACCCCACACACCCCAAACTGTGCCCCACTCCCCAACCTGTGCCCCATCACCACAACACCTCCCTCCACCCCTCCACCCCACACCCGGTCCCCCTGTCCAAAACCCAGTGAGGGTCAGTTCACTCTGGTTCTAACCTTTATTTTCAACATTCCCTGTGTATGGCAGGCCAGCAAACGGTCCTCCAATGATGAACCAATTCAACACACAGCCAGCTGCCAGTTCCGAGGCAGAGCAACATTTCAGTTCATCCACAGTGTCTTTCCAGCTGGAATTCACCTGCTGTTCGCTGCTTCAAGGATGCTGACACCTGTCCCTCCAGCTGATGTGGAAAGTCTGCCTCAGTGTTGATGGGACTTATCAAGGATCACAGGATAAAGGAATCATTTCAAAAATGACCAAAAGGCTTCCCTCAATAATCCAACATTGATGCAAATGCATGGGAGACCCTCATTCAAATGAAAGTGAGTTGAAGGAAACTCCTGTGTGATGGGACACAATTGTTTGTGAACACCCATCAGCAGACGAAGCATGGAAAAGGAACCACAGAATGGACTTTTAATGATCTCCAGGCCAAGGACCAATCTCACCTGTGGAGAAACACCCGTCAAATATGTGGTTGGAGATGTGGCTCCAGGATCAGGCTCATCAGCCACACAAGGACCCACAGACCCCATGACCAGTGGCACGGAATTTCCTCAGTGGATGGTCACACTCATCAGTGAGTAATGACGATGACAATGAATTAACCTGCTTTGTCTTTCCAAGCCAGATTCCAATAACATTTGTTCCCTTTTTGTTTTCTCATCTTTTGTAAATGATGAACTGAGAGCACGGATCAGTCCTTGGAGCTACGATGTTGTATCCATTATGGAGACTTGGGGACCACAGGGGCAGGAATGGTTGTTGGACGTTCTGGGGTTTGAATGTTTTAAAAGGAGTAAAGAGGGAGGTAAAAGAGGCGGGGGGGGGGGAGTGGCATTGCTAATCAGGGATAGTATCACAGCTGCAGAAAGGGAGGTCATCCAGGAGAGTTTGCCTACAGAGTCAGTGTGGGTGGAATTCAGAAACAGGAAAGGAGCAGTTACTTCATTGGGAGTTTTCTATAGACCCCCCAATAGCAACAGAGACATGGAGGAGCAGATTGGGAGGCAGATTTTGTCAAGGTGCAGAAGTAACAGGGTTGTTGTCATGGGTGACTTTAACTTCCCTACTATTAATTGGAATCTCCTTACTGCAAATAGTTTGAATGGAGCAGGATTTGTCAGGTGTGTCCAGGAAGGATTCGGACTCAATATGTAGATAGGCCGATTAGAAGGGAGGCCATATTCCATTTGATTCTTGGCAATGAACCAGGTCAGGTGTTAGATCTCTCGGTGGGATAGCATTTCGGTGATAGTGATCACAACTGCCTGACCTTAACTGTAACCAGGGAGCAGATGATAGGGAAAGTATTTAATTGGGGGAGGGGGAATTACAATGCTATTAGGCAGGAACTGTGGAACACAATTTGGGAACAGATATACTCAGGGAAATGCAGGACCGAAATGTGGAGGTTGTTCAGGGAGCACTTGGTGATAGTGCTGGACAGGTTTGTCCCACTGAGGCAAGGAAGGGATGGTAGGGTGAATGAACCTTGGATGACAAGGGATGTAGGACATCTAGTCAAGAGGAAGAAGGAAGCTTACTTCAGGTAGAGGAAGTAAGGATCAGGCAGGGCTCTGAAGGGTTACAAGGTAGCCAGGAAGGAACTGAGAAATGGAGTGAGAAGAGATGGAAGGGAGCATGATAAAACCTTGGTGGGTAGGATTAAGGAAAACACCAAGGGGCATTCTACACTTATGTGAGGAACAAGAGGATGACCCGAGTGAGGATAGGGCTGCTCAGGGATAATGGAGGGAACTTGTCCTTGGAGTTGGAGGTAAGAGAGATCATTAATGAATGTTTTGCTTCAGTGTTCAATAGAAAGAGGATCCTTGTCGTTTGTGAGGACAGCGTGAAGCAGGCTGATATACTTGAACAGATTGATGTTAAGAAGGAGGATGTGCTGGAAATTTTAAAAAATGTGTGGATAGATAAATCCACTAGGCCAGAGAGGATATATCCAAGGTTACTATTGGAAGCGAGGGAGCAGACTGCTGTGCTTTTGGTGATAATCTTTGTGTCCTCACTGTCCACTGGATTTGTACCAAATGAATGGAGGGTGTGAAATGTTATTCCCTTGTTCAAGAAAGAAAATATGGATAATCCTGGGAATTACTGACCAGTCAGTATTACATGGTGAGACAGGACCAATGATTACTTGGAAAATCATAGCTCATAGCACAGTGGCTCAGTAGTTAGCACAGCTGCCTCACAGCATCAGGAACCTGAGTTCGATTCCCACCTCAGGTGACTGTCTGTGTGGAGTTTGCACAATCTCCCCGTGTCTGCGTGGGTTTCCTCCGGGTGCTCTGGTTTCCTCCCACATCCAAAGATGTGCAAGTTAGGTGAATTGGCCATGCTAAATTGACCATAATGTTAGGTGCATTAGTCAAGGGTAAATATAAGGTTGAGGAATGGGACTGGGTGGGTTACTCTTCAGAAGGTTGGGGACTTGTTGGGCCAAAGGTCCTGTTTCCATACTGTAGGTATGTAATCTAATCTTGATTTGAGAGGGGTGGGTCACGTTTCACAAGTCTTGTTGAATTCTTTGAGGGTGTAACAAAACACATTGATGAAGGTACAGCGGTGGATGTGGTGTACATGGATTTTGGAAGGTGCTTGATGAAGTTCCACATGATAGGATCATTCAGAAAGTAAGGAGGATTGGGATTCAGGGATATTTCGCTGTGTGGATATAGAATAGGATGGCCCAAAGAAGACAGAAGGTGCTAGTTGATGGAAAGTATTCAGCCTGGAGCTCGGTGACCAATGGTGTTCTGCAGGAATCTGTTCTGGGACTTTTGCTCTTTGTGATTTTTATGAATGACTTTGAAGAGGAAATGCAAGGGTGGGTTAGTAAGTTTGCTGCTGACATCAAGGTTAGTGGAGTTGCGGATGGTGTGGAGGGCTGTTGTAGGTTGCAATGGGACACTGAGTGGATGCAGAGCCCAGCTGAGAAGTGGCAGATGGAGTTCAACTTGTTAAAGCGTGAAGTGATTCATTTTAGAAGGTCAAATTTGAACACAGATTACAGGGTTAAAGGCAGGATTCTTGGCCGTATGGAGGAGCAGGGGCATCTTGGTGTCCACATCCATAGATGCGTAAAAGTTGGAACCCAAGTTGACAGAATCGTTAAGAAGGCAGATAAAGTGAGGACTGTGTATTGTTATGAAGCTATGGATATACTGTACCTTTAAGAGAGTTAAAAGCTCGTAATCACGGCACTAAGTGTTCTCAGTAAGATAGAACATAACATGTGGTCCAGCTATTGGGGTAGCTAGGGTAACTGATTGCCTGAAGACAAAAACAGATTTGAATTAGGCCAAATTATACACCAAATAAAACAAACTGCAATCCAGTTTGAATCTTATACATTGACATTCTGAAAAGCCAATGATACAATCTGATGCTTTGATGTGAAAAGACCAGGGAAAATTGAACAGTTTAGAAGAGAACTGCCAAGCCAATGAATTCTGCAAACTGCCCAGAGAATAGCTTTCTTCAAAGTACCTTTCTTGATCTGTAACCTGTGGAGCAGAATCCCACTGTGTTGATGCTTCACATTCTCTCTGTTACAGTGTCTGAAATGGATGGTGATTGCTCAGTTCGAGTACAGCCAGTACCTGGAGCAGACGCTTGCTGGGCCTGATTCATCTTGGGAATACTGGATGACCCTGGATCATTCCTGAAAAACAAACAAGGAATATAAATATTCAGAGGAAGCTAATGGCATAATCCCAGTAACAAGGATCCTATCTTTTTGCTTATTCCCTCACAGGTCATGGGTCTGGCTGGCTGCTCCTAGTTGCCCATGAGAAGGTGGTAGGGAACTGTTGCTGGATCAAAACCCTGGAATTCCCTCCCTAAGGACTCTGTGGCTCGACCTATAACACACGGACTGCAGTGTTTCATAAAGACAGCTGACCATCAACTTCTCAAGGGCAACTAAGGATAAATGCTGACCCAACAAGAGATGCTCACATCAAGAAATTAAATTTAAAAGATTTTCAAATCACCCACGTCAGCCTTGAAAAAGTGGTCACCATGAAGAGCCTTGCCTTGCCTACCCAGGTGTAGTCAGCAGCTGTAACACAGGGAGGGCTGTGCAGACACTGTCAGGAATCACAGTGACAGGTCATTCTGGATCAGCTTTGAGCAACGAGTCACAGGGCAGGGAGGGAGGGTGTTGGAGATGAGGGGAAAGATCCTGTAGGGGCCTCCCATCTGCTGCAAATTTGTAGGAAGTTACAAGGCTTGGAAATCTTGGAAAGTGGAGGGTGATGCGCAAATCACATCCACACCCAATGGAAATTCAGCTGCTTGGAGAGCAAAAGAGGAAGTAATAGGTTTCACAAAAACTTCCATTTTATACTCAGCACTTACTGCAAGTGATAACATTTCAATCATTCCCTTCATAAAACATTAATTACAATTCAAAGTATTCATGGTAATAAAAATGAGCAATAGTTTAGTTTTCCACGGAGGTGAATCGCAGGTTAATTTGGGGAAGGGAGATCACAGGTGATTCTGGAGCTAGAGATTTGCATACAGCTGGAAATTAACAAATTCTGTTGAGAATTTATTAACCTGTCATGGTTTATGGAGATCACTTTCCCACTCTGAGTGTTTGAGCAGTTTCCTAAAAGGACAAACCACATTAGCAGCTCATCAGCAGGAAGCTGCATTCAGTAAGAGATATTCAATTCATCTCTGAACCAGAGCCTCTCCACTACTCCCCTTGGATCAATCACTAATTACCCTACCTTTTCAAAGGTGGAGTGTGCTCGATTTGGCTGTGAACACCCGAAAGAGACAAAAATGATCAGTCAATATTTTGGTAAGTGATGAACAATTCTGTTAAATTCTCTCCACAACTGGAAGTGTCTCAAATGAAGCTGTCCCTTATCAACAATATATACATATCGCACAGTCAGACACAAAGATCTCCAGAATCTAATGTGGTACCTAAACCCTTTACTCAAGAACATCCTACATAGCTCAGTCCAAGATCAGTAATTGACCAATTCGGATTGCACTGTTTTAAAATAATTACTGGGGTGAGGCGTCAAATGTAGGAAGATGTGTTCAGTAAAAGAGCAGAGACAAATTAAGATAGAATGGTATTAATATTGTTGTAATCCCAGCTGATGTTATTACTGAAAAATCAGATCCCAGACGTGGAACCTGGCTTGCTAGATCATATTTAGATTATTCTTGGTTGACAAAGAAATGTTCTCTCTGTGAAAGATAAGCACATAATGCTCCATTTATTGCTTTAATAATAAAACACAAGTTTATTCAGAATCAAAATGACAAAATAAAATAAACAAAACTGTCTACTTCTGACACAAACCCAAAGATTTTTAAAAAGTAAGCTACAAGAATATTTCCATTTTTGCTAAAACACTCTTTTACAAATTAAATTCAATGAGAAGATTTTTCATCGTACCCAAAGCTTTTCACTGGGACAGTGACTAAAATCACACATCATATAGTAACCAAAAACACTACTTGTGCAATACTTACACCAGAATCCCTGTTTCTATCACTTCAGTAAATATAAGCCACTTGTAATTTTAACTTATTGGTTAACATGTAGGTTTTTACTGGAACTATGATATAGTTGAGTTCAAATGCACTGAGTTTCAAGTAACCTCTTCAGGGTTTTGTCCCAACATTTCTGGACAGTGATTAACATTAACTCTTCACTTGAATGTAAAGTAAATTACTATGTTCTTCCCTTCACAGGTGCCATATTCATCCAAGTATTTCATAAGATTGCACAAACCAAGAGTAAAACTAAGTATAAAGACTCTTCCTCCAAATTATAGCTGTATCCCTGAAGCTTTAAAAAGAAGTTCCAGAAAGTTCTAACAAACCTTGAGGGCCCATTATTTATCTCCCTGTGCCACAGAACAATCTAAGATAAACAAAAATCCATCAATTCGAAAGCTTGTCCGCAAAAACTCTTCTCTGAAGAAATCACCATGGCTACAGCAATACTAAGCCAATTAACAACCTTAGAGACACAGAAAATCCACATGTTACTCACTTAAAAACAAAATCACAAACTGGGCATGAATAATATTAAATACTCGGAGTTGGGTGAGAGAGTAAACTATGAAAAAGATACAGACGCTTTAGTGCAATTTGGATCAGTTCAGTGAGTGTGCAAATATATTGTTGTTGAAGTATAATGTGGTTAAGTATGAGATCATCCACTTTGGAAGCAAAAACAGGAACAAGACAAAATGCAACCGCAAAACAAGTCCTCCACAGCCATTCATGCACAAGATATTTTCAACCAACTTGAAGGCAGCTCTTGTATGAAGGGATACAATTCTTTTAAAATACCGATAGACTAGAGGAAGCATGGAAAAGGAACCAGAAAAATGAATACCAGTGGCCCCGTGGCCAAGGATAAATTCCAAAAGTGTGGAAGGACTAGCGGTTGCTGGATTATACTCATCAGCCACACAATGATCCACAAAACCCACAAGCAATGACATGGAATTTCCAAATGCAGAAACCCAGATAAATGTAGATGGGTAAAGGTAGTCGAGATGAGGAGTACTTTGAATATGTTTAGAATCATTTTTTACAAACAGCACATTCTGGAGCCAAAAGTATATCAGACCCTTCAAGACTTGTTATTCTGCAATAAGATAAGATTAATTAATAAAATGAAAACAAAGATACCCCGAGGTAGCAATGATACTAATATGACTGAATTTTACAGTTTTAGGGAGGAAACCATGGATCCAAGACTGTTAGGTTAAACTAAAATAAGGATAATTATGAGAGTATGAAAGCAGAACGAGTTGAATTGAATTGATAAATAAGGTGAAGGGAATGATCAATGGATATAGTGGCAGATATTAAAGGGGATAAATATTCCAATGAGAAAGAGAAATTGCAAGGGGAAGGACCTAGCATTTGGAGGGAAACACAACAAGAAATAAAGTATTGAAAGGAAAGGAAAAGGAAATAATTACACAAAGCAAAGGAACAGGTCTGAAGATTGAACAGAATATAAAAGGCACAGGAATCAATGGCTCCAAGATGTACAAAGAGGGGAAAATTAATGTACGAGAGAAAATCATATCGAAATATGTATTTCTATGAAGACTTTAGAAACGAATACAATATGAGTCTGTCTGCAGAATTAATAATGGAAATGGCAGATGAATTCAAATAATTTTTGCATCTGCAAGAAAATTACAATCCCCAGAGAAATGACACTGAGTTAATCATTGAAGCTGTGGGCTGGCAACTTCCCAGGTCCCTGATGAAGGGTATCTTGGGTCTTTAAGGTGTAGCTTCTGGGAAAGTTGACCAATTGCTTTAAATTCCCAAAGTTCTCGAGATTCAGGGGGTGTCCCATTCCTTTCAAAAATAGTGAATGTAAGTCATTTATTCAAAAAGGGAAGAAGGCAGAAAGTAGAAAACAACAGGTCAGTTTTTTTATCGATCAGAGTGAAAATGCTCGAAATTAATATTGAAGATGTTCTAGCAGGTCACTTTGTGAAAATGAAATGTACTGCAGATAAAGGACAACATGTGGATACATTGAGCTTCTATTTCCAGAAGGCATTTGTTAACATAGAAAATAGGAGCTGGAGGAGGCCATTCGGCCCTTTAAGCATGTTTCACCTTTCAATATGATCATTACTGATTGTCAAACTCAGGACCTTCTTCTGGTTTTCTTACTATACTCCTTGACACCTTTAGTCTGAAGGACTCTATCTAACACCTTCTTAAAGTATTCAATGTTTTGGCCTCGACTGTTTTCTGTTTAGATTCCTTACAGTGTGGAAACAGGCCCTTCAACCCAACAAGTCCATGCTGACCCTCCGAAGAACATCCCACCCAAACCCATTCCCCTCCATTTACCCCTGACTAATGCATCTAACACTATGGCCAATTTAGCATGGCCAATTCACCTGACCTTCACATCTTTGGACAATGGGAGGAAATCGGGTCACCTGGAGGAAACCCACGCAGACACGGGGAGAATGTGCAAACTCGATACAGATAGTTGCCCGAGATGGGAATTGAACCCGGGTCCCTGGCGCTGTGAGGCAGCAGTGCTAACCACTGAGCCACTGTGCCACCTGTAGTAATGTATTCCTTATGCTTTCTGTGAGGAAATGAATTTCTCCTTCATCTCTTTCCTAAGTGACCTACCCCATATCCTTATCCAGTGACCCCTTGGTTCTTGACCCCTCAGTCATCGGGAACATCTTTCTTGCATTTACTGTGTCTAGTCTTTGCTGGAATTTCATACGTTTTCCTGAGATCCCTCATGCTTAATCACAAGGTTCACTTTCCCATACTAAGCAACGAGGCTTTGATCTCATGACACTTCATGTGTTCATCCAAATACTTTATAAAGCCTGTGAGGCTTCCTGCATCTAGTAAAGTCCCAGGCAATGCATTCCAGAATCCCACCACCCTCTGAGTGAAAACATTTTGCCTGAAACTCCCTCTGAACCTCCGACCTTTCATATTAAATTTATGCCATTTTGTTAGTGTGAAGTTCGTAATCCACTGGGAACCAGAAATTCCACATTAGGGAGGCACAGGTAAAATTCTGGACAGGAACATTTCATTGATGATGCTCACACCTCCACAACTGTCTCCTTCCTGAGCCCCTGGCACCACACCCTGCAAGGTAAAAACAATGACTGCAGATGCTGGAATCCAGATTCTGGAATAGAGTGGTGCTGGAAAAGCACAGCAGTTCAGGCAGCATCAGATGAGCACATTTCGGGCATAAGCCCTTCATCAGGAATACAGGCAGAGTTCCTGAAGGTCGGAGAGGTAAATGAGAGGAGGGTGGGGGTGGGGAGAAAGTAGCATAGAGTACAATTGGTGAATGGGGGTGGGTATGCAGGTGATAGGTCAGGGAGGAGGGCGGGGGAAGGTAACAAAGGGTACAATGGGTGGATGGGGGTGGGATGAAGGTGATAAGTGAGAGAGGAGGGTGGAGTGGATAGATGGAGAAGAAGATAGGCCGGTAGGACAGGTCATGGGGCACGGTGCTTAGCTGGAAAGTTTAGAACTGGGGTGAGGGAAGGGGAAATGACACGCTGCAAATCACCTAACCAGCTTTCTTAAAGGGGCAGCATCCAACCAGATACATAACACCCCTCCCCCTTTGTTTTAAACAAACCCCAACAAGGCTGGATGCAAACGAGTGTGGCAGGAAGGATCCCTGAAAAAAAATGGAATCAAGGGGAGTCATGGGTCAAACTCTCCATAGGTTAGAGTTAAAAATGTGTTGCTGGAAAAGCGCAGCAGGTCAGGCAGCATCCAAGGAGCAGGACAATCGACGTTTCGGGCATGAGCCCTTCTTCAGGAATTTGGAGAGGGGGAGGTGGGCTGAGAGATAAATCGAGGAGTGGGGCTGGGGGCACTCAGCTGGGAAGATGATTGGTAGATGCAGGTGGGGGGCGATGGTGATCGCTCAGAGGGGAGGGTGCAGTGAATAGGTGGGAAGGAAGATGGACAGGGAGGACAGTTCAAGAGGGCGGTGCCGAGTTGGAGAGATGGATCTGGGATGATGCCTGAAACATTGATTATCCTGCTCCTCAGATACTGCCTGACCTGCTGTGCTTTTCCAACACCACACTTCTCGACTCTGACCTCCAGTTTCTGCAGTCCTCACTTTGTCTTTGTATTTAGTATTGTACAATCATGGATTAGAAACAGATCTGAGACAGTGTGGAGTGAACTACAGACTGGAACACCACAGAGGGCTTCAGGTGGTTTGTAAACATCCTGAGGTGAGACTGTGGGTGTTTGTTGCTGTTGGTTGAAGAGAGGGTTTGGTGCCTGAGAGTTTTCTGAACTCTCCATTGTTCCAGGAGACCCAGAATGATCTGAAGAGCAGGACTCAGGGCCCTCCCTGCAGAACCTTTTCTTTTTCCCATCACTTTCTACTCTATTACCGAGCCAGCCTTCAGCAAACTGGCATCAGTCATAGCAGAAGGACGGGGTACGCAGTGGAAGTATTACAGGGGCTGGAGGTGATACACAGAGACTTGAAGAAGGAGAACTGAAGTTAAAAAAATTGGTCATAATCCAAGAGAACTGCTGTCTCATTAGAGAGTTGACTGATGGTGATTTAACCTGAGGGTCACCCTGCCTCAGACAAGGGGCAAGGTTGAGAAGGTGGGACCTTCAGGATCCCCTCAGACAATATGGGAATTAAACCCGCATTGTTAGCATCACTCTACACTGCAAACCAACTGGCCAGCCAACTGGGCTAACTGACCTGAAAAGGCAAACCAAGTATGTCCAGAAAGTAGTGTGGACATCATCAAGTGAGGGCATAAGGGAACATGGCTGGATGGCATTTACTTGTGAGTAAGGCAGATGAGCTGAGAGTGTAGATTAATGAGTGGGGATGTGATATTATGATCTCAGAGACATGGTTGAGAGTGGGGCAGGATTGGCAGCACCATGTTCCAGGGTATAGAACCGTCAGATGAGACATGTAGAGATGGGGAGGGATGTAAAAGGGGAGATGGTGTTACAACATTGACCAATGAGTCAATTGCTACAAAAGAGGGATGATGCAGAGTTATAAGGTCATAGGGCCAGGGAGTTGGTTTAGCTCAGTTGGCTACATTGTTGGTTTGTAAAACAGTGTGATGTGAACAGCATGGGTTTAATTCCCATCACTGGTTTGAGGTTACCATGAAGGGCTCTCCTTCTCAATCTCTTCCCTTGCCTGAGATTTGGTGGCCCTCAGGTTAAACCACCACCAGCTGCTTCTCTCTAATGAGAAAGCAGCCCCTCTGATCTGGTAAGATTATGGTGACACAACATCATACAGCGTGGAAACAGACTATTTGGTCTAATCAGTCCACACTGACCGGGTTCTCAAACTAAACCCATTCGACTTGCTTACATTTGACCCAAATCTTTTCTATTTATGCAGATATCCAAATGTCTTTTAAATGTTGTAACTGTATATACGTCCACCATTTCCTCTGGTAGTTAGTTCCACTCAAGTGCCACCCTCTGTGTGAAAAAGTTTATCCTGTGTACTTCTAAATCTTTCTTCTCTCACCTTAAAAAAATGCCCCCTAGATTTGAACTCCTACACCCTAGGGAAAAAACTCTCGCTATTTGATTATCTATGCCCCTTGTGGTTTTATAAACCTCTATAAGGGCACCCTTCAACCTCCTGTGCTCCAATGAAAAAAGACCCAACGTTTATGACTCAAATGCTCCATGCCAAACACAATCCAACCGGACAGCCAGGACTATACACAGTACTCCAGAAGAGGAGTCACCAACATCCCGGACAACCTCAACAGACATCCCAACTCGTACACTCAAAGATCTGAGCAATCACAGCAAGCATGCTCAATGTCTTCTTAACCACACTATCTACCTGTGATGCAAATTCAGGGCATTATGGACCAACTTGATTAGAAAAGGGAAAAAAGGAAGCTTATGGGAGTTACTGAGCTCTGAAAACACTGGATATCCTCAAGGGTGTAGAAAGTACAGGGGGGTTACTTAATGAAGAAACCAAAAAATAGACAGGAAAAAGAAAATCTGTTGAATAATGTTAAAGAGAGTCCAAGGAAATGTCATACGTATGTTCGGGGCAAGAGAATAACCAGAGAAAGCGTAGAGCTGATGAGGAACCAAAATTACAATTGGAGCGTGGAGCTGCAAGTCTTAGGTGAAGTTGCAAATGAGTTTTTCACGTCGGTATTCATGATAGAGAGAAGTACAATGTTGGGATAGAAATCAGGGACATGGACCACGACAAATGTGAACAAAGTATCATGTAGATGGAAGTGGCGATGGAGATTTTAACAGACTTGAAAGTGGCTAATTCCCCAGGCCCACATGGTATCCCAGGTGGAGAATGCAAGGGCTCTGATATCACTTTCCAAATCCTCTCTGGACACAGGAGGGGTGCCAGAGGATTGAAGGAGAGGTGTCATTATTCAAGAAGGGTGGTAGTGATAAACTAGGAAACTATAGGCCAGTGAGTACAACATCAATGCTGGGGAAACTATTAGAAACAATTCTGAGAGACCGAATGACTCTTTACTTGGAGAGACAAGGGTTAATCAAGGGTAATCAGCAAGGCTTGGTTTTTTTTTAGTGACAAGCAGTGCCCTTCACATCAAAGGGCAATGCTGTGTGATCAAAACAGTGAAGGGGAGGGTAAGGACTAAATCAAAATAGAGTTGGAGGGGGAAATAATGCACTCCACTCCCTGCGGAGCCCACCTCTCCCTGAACGACTCCAGGGTGTTGGTGGACACCGCGTGCTCCTTCTCCAAGGACACCCGGGCTCTAACATAACCGCGGAAGAGGGGCAGGCAGTCAGCCCTAACGACCCCCTCCACGGTCCACTGCCTGGACCTGTTGATGGCCAGTTTGGCCAGGCCCAGCAGCAGACCCACGAGGAGGTCCTCGGACCTGCCCTCCCTCCTCCGTACCGGGTGCCCGAAGATCAGGAGCGTGGGACTGAAGTGCAGCCAGAAACAGAGGAGAAGGTTTTTGAGAAAACCAAAAAGGGAGTGCAGACGCCCACACCCAATGTATACATGGTCCACGGACTCCACAGCGCCACAGAACAAGCAGTTGGGCTGGGAGTCCGTGAACTACCGCTATCTGCGGGTGCAGGGGACTGCTGCGTGCAGCACCCTCCACCCCAGATCCCCGAGAGAAAGGGGGAGGACTCCCGCGTAGAGAGCCCTCCACTGGGGATCCCCACCGCCCGGTGGCAAATGGGCACGCCAAGGCGTGTCTGGGCGGTGGATGAGGGAGAAGAGGTGGACGGTGTGCAGCAGCAGTCGATACAGGGCCTTCCTTTTTATATCCCCTAAGGGGACAAAATTAAAATTCCGGAGGCGGCTCAGGTTGTGGGGCACAGGCTCCCGCGGGAAGTACGGGACCTTGGGGCCAATGTGAAATTCCGTCCGGGCCGGGGTGAGCGCGGACGGGATCCCACCGCACACCTGAGCGTTCTCCAACCGGTGCACTACGTCGGGTCCGAGCACCGCCGTTTTAAGGCGTCGGATGGCGGTGGCCACGTACCAGACGTCTACCGCTGCCCTGCTCGCTATGTCCTGCGGCAGCGTCCAGCCCAGGCCCCCGGCACCCAGCACGTCCCCGACCCTGGTCGCCCTCGCCGCCACGGCCCTCCCCTCCGACAGCCACTCGAACCCGCGAGTACGGAGGTGCGGATTCCTGAGCAATGGCTCCCTGACGACAGCCGCTACTCCAGCCGGAGGGTAGGCGCGACGCGATTCGACCATGTTCCAGACAGTGATCAGGTCCTGGTAAAAGACAGGCAGCACCTTGAGGGAGACCTCCAAACCGTCACGGTCGACGAACAAGAGCTGCATGTCGTAGTTGAGGTTACACACCTGGCGTCAGCATGGCTTTGTTTTTTTTTTCTTTCTTTGTTTTTTTTTAAACAGTGAAGGGGAGGGCAGACCCCTGTTTTATTTTTTTTTTCTAACTGTGGTAGTGCTTATTTTTCCCCAGCACCCATGGTGTGTGTGTGTGCAGGTGTGAGACACAGTGAAAGACACAAAGTGCATGAATCTTTATTCAATTGCCACCACCAGGAAGATATGAAAAACACCCAAGTGGCCAGTGACAAGCACCGCCCTTCACACCAAAGGGCAATGCTGTGTGATCAAAACAGTGAAGGGGAGGGTAGGGGCTAAATCAAAATAGAGTTGGAGGGAGAAATAATACACTCCACTCCCTGCGGCGCCCACCTCTCCCTGAACGACTCCAGGGTGTTGGTGGACACCGTGCTCCTTCTCCAAGGACACCCGGGCTCTAATGTAACCCCGGAAGAGGGGCAGGCAGTCGGCCCTAACGACCCCCTCCATGGCCCGCTGCCTGGACCTGTTGATGGCCAGTTTGGCCAGGCCCAGCAGCAGACCCACGAGGAGGTCCTCGGACCTGCCCTCCCTCCTCCGTACCGGGTGCCCGAAGATCAGGAGCGTGGGACTGAAGTGCAGCCAAAAGCAGAGGAGAAGGTTTTTGAGAAAATCAAAAAGGGAGTGCAAACGCCCACACCCAATATATACATGGTCCACGGACTCCACAGCGCCACAGAACAAGCAGTTGGGCTGGGAGTCCGTGAACTACCGCAATCTGCGGGTGCAGGGGACTGCTGCGTGCAGCACCCTCCACCCCAGATCCCCGAGAGAAAGGGGGAGGACTCCCGCGTAGAGAGCCCTCCACTGGGGATCCCCACCGCCCGGTGGCAAATGGGCACGCCAAGGCGTGTCTGGGCGGTGGATGAGGGAGAAGAGGTGGACGGTGTGCAGCAGCAGTCGATACAGGGCCTTCCTTTTTATATCCCCTAAGGGGACTAAATTAAAATACCGGCGGCGGCTCAGGTTGTGGGGCACAGGCTCCCGCGGGAAGTACGGGACCTTGGGGCCAATGTGAAATTCCGTCCGGGCTGGGGTGAGTGCGGACGGGATCCCACCGCACACCTGAGCGTCCTCCAACTGGTGCACTACGTCGGGTCCGAGCACCGCCGTTTTAAGGCGTCGGATGGCGGTGGCCACGTACCGGACGTCTACCGCTGCCCTGCTCGCTATGTCCTGCGGCAGCGTCCAGCCCAGGCCCCCAGCACCCAGCACGTCCCCGACCCTGGTCGCCCTCGCCGCCACGGCCCTCCCCTCCATCAGCCACTCGAACCTGCGAGTACGGAGGTGCGGATTCCTGAGCAACAGCTCCCTGACGACAGCCGCTACTCCAGCCGGAGGGTAGGCGCGACGCGATTCAACCATGTTCCAAACAGTGATCAGGTCCTGGTAAAATAAGGAAACTGTTGAAGTCCATATTGATGCCCTGGGGTTGTCACATTGTATCCTGATGAAGTAGATAATGATTGACAGTGATTTTAAGATGTTACAACATCTCCTCAAGTGAAGAACAGGTAAATTTGACTTGAGGGCGACCTCCAAACCATCACGGTCGACGAACAAGAGCTGCATGTCGTAGTTGAGGTTACGCACCTGGCGTCAGCATGGCTTTGTAAAGGAATTGGATTGAATTGGATTGGATTGAATTTTTCTCGGAGGTGATGAGGTGTATAGATGAGGGTAATGTAGTTGATGTAATCTACACGGACTTCAGTCAGCTCCACTTAAGGATGTCACTGACTTTTTACACATTCACCAGACAGGATTCTCTCTGTCCCTCCATGAAACACGTTGACATAAACGAACACAGTGACCCTTTCCAGCCCTCCTCCTTGGGGTCTTGAAACAGATTCAGATTTATTTTCAGCACTGATTGTCTGGAGATTTCTTTCCAACTCTCAGCTGGAGACTTTTATAAAATTAAGAAAAAAAACTTCTCCTAGCATGACTTCTAATGATCTGAACTCAACCTGCTAGTGACACTTAATTCTGATCTTAAAACTCAACTTTGAAAATATTCAGTAATTAACTCCTGAGGTGACTTGATTAATTGACATAGTTTCTCAGAAAGGCTGTCTTTCCTCTCATGATTTTGACCACCTCAATCAAATCTTCCCTCAGCCTTCCTTTGGCCCAGATCCAGTCTAAACTCAATGATAAGTGACCTCTCGTTATTATGATGTCTCCAACTGAGCAGTTCACAACAAGAGGAAACATTCTATCCACTCTGTCAAAAATTGTACAACTGGAAAGATCTCTGCTCAATCTTTGCTCTGCTTTCCTCTTCGATGCAAAAATAACACGCACAGGATCGGTCAAATAATAATGAGCATTTTTATTTGAAGGGTGTATTTTGATTTACTGGGAGGCGACCTTTGTTGGAAATCGGACTTCTATTCTGATGCTTCAGACTGTCGGACAGGTCATGGGACTGAGGTAAAAATAATGACTGCAGATGCTGGAAACCAGATTCTGGATTAGTGGTGCTGGAAGAGCACAGCAGTTCAGGCAGCATCCAAAGGAGCAGCGAAATCGACGTTTTGGGCTAAAGCCCTTCATCAGGAATAAAGGCAGAGAGCCTGAAGCGTAGAGAGATAAGCTAGAGGAGGGTGGGGGTGTGGAGAAAGTAGCATAGAGGACAATAGGTGAGTGGGGGAGGGGATGAAAGTGATCGGTCAGGGAGGAGAGGGTGGCGTGGATAGGTGGAAAAGGAAATAGGCAGGTAGGACAAGTCCGGACACGTTATGGGGACAGTGCTGAACTGGAAGTTTAGAACTAGGGTGAGGTGGGGAAAGGGGAAATAAGGAAACTGTTGAAGTCCACATTGATGCCCTGGGGTTGTCCCATTGTATCCTGATGAAGTAGATAATGATTGACAGTGATTTTAAGATGTTACAACATCTCCTAAAATGAAGAACAGGTAAAATTGGCTCCTTACTTTCCTTTAAAGTGTCATCTCATGAATTAGGGTCTGTTCATGATGACAACCTCTGTGGTGCCCTGAATAGACTGAAGGGTAAACCTGATGTGACTTGAACCCAGAGCTTGTTGAAGCGGGGACACTCCCCAGTGGATCACAACAATGTCCTACACATTGAACAGGACAGAATCAAATAAAGCTCAATGTCAAAGTCACTTAACTCACCAAGACCAGAATACTGGTTCCCCATGACAACCCAGTAAACCTCCCTCCCTTATGGCCCAATAAGTAACAGTGCTAAAGGAAGAGGCAGCTGAACCCAAAGACAATGGAGGAGCTGCAAAAAAAAGATTGATGTGGACTTCAATAAGGTGTTCAATGAAGTTCCTCATGGGAGTCTGGTTAGCAAGGTTAGATCTCATAGAATACAGGGAGAACAAGCCATTTGGATACAGAACTGGCTCGAAGGTCGAAGACAGAGGGTGGTGGTGGAGGGCTGCTTTTCAGTCTGGAGGTCTGTGACCAGTGGTGTCCCACAAGGATTGGTGCTGGGTCCACTACTTTTTGTCATTTTTATAGTTGATTTGATGTGAACTTAGGAGGTATAGTCAGTAATTTTGCAGATGTCACCAAATTTGGAGATGTAGTGGACAGCGAAGAGGGTTAGGTCAGAATACAATGGGATCTTTATCAGATGGGCCAATGGGCTGAGGAGTGGCAGATGGAGTTTAGTTTCGATAAATGTGAGGTGCTGCATTTTGGAAAGGCAAATCAGGGCAGAATTTATATACTTAATGTTAAGGTCTTGAGGAGTGTTGTTGAACAAAGAGACCTTGGAGTGCAGGTTCATTGTTCCTTGAAAGTGGTGTCAAAGGCAAATAGGATAGTGAAAAAGGTGTTTGGTATGCTTTCCTTTATTGGTCAGAGCATTGAGTATATGAGTTGGGAGGTCATGTTATGGCTGTACAGAACATTGGTTAGGTTACTTTTAGAATATTGTGTGCAATTCAGAAGGATGTTGTGAAACTTGAATGGGTTCAGAAAAGATTGACAAGGATGTTGCCAAGATTGGAGGATTTGAGCTATAGGGAGAAGGTGAATAGGCTGGAGCTGTTTACCCTGGAGCGTCAGAGGCTGAGGGGTGACTTTCCAGAGGTTTATAAAATCATGAGGGGCATGGATAGGATAAATAGATAAGGTTTTTTCCTTAGGATGTGGGAATCCAGAACTAGAGGGAATAGGTTTAGTGTGGGAAGGAAATGATATAAAAGGGACCTAAGGGGCAACGTTTTCACACACAAGGTGATGCATGTATGGAATGAGCTACCAGTGGAAGTGGTAGAAGCTGGTACAATTACAGCAGTTAAGAGGCATCAGGATGGGTACATGAATAGGAAGGATTCAGAGGGATATGGGCCAGGTGCTGGCACGTGGGACTAGATTGGGTTGGGATATCTGGTCGGCATGGACGGGTTAGACCACAGGGTCTGTTTCTGTGCTGTACATCCGTATGACTCTATCGCTCTACAATAGGTCTAAGTAGTTCACAAGGAGATGCCAAGAGGGAAGATGGGTACTTCAAAACCACCTATTGAAGCAGTGAAGAAAAACAGGAACAAGGCCACTGGGCAACAATTGTACTGAAAAGTGAAGATTCTGTATGATTCACTCAAAATGAGGAGGTGAAATGGTCCCATTCTATTATCACCAGGTTATTAATCTGGAGACCCAGGTAAGGTTCTGGGGAATGAAGTTCAAGTCCCACTATGTTGGGTGTTCCTTTTTGTCAGTCTGGATTAACAGGCTCGTGATGGCCATGACCTATCGAGTAGAAAGTCTGTCATTCTTCCCTGATTGGTTCAAATATGATTCCAGACACACAGCAATGCGAGTGACTTCCCAGTGGCCTCTGGGCAATTCGGGAGGGATAATGAATGTTGGCCCAGCCAGTGGCAACTGAATGCCTTGAATGAATCAAAACAAAGAGTCCATGGAAGGTGACGAAACCAAACCCATATTGTCCTCAGGATTCAGGAATTTCTGACAGTGAGCAATGAGATTGACTGCTCTGAGTGTGAAAATGGCCAGGAGGATTATGGAGAGGACAGCCCAGATTACAATTACGAGTCACAAAGCCAGGTCATGCAGCAGAGACAAGGAATAAAGTGTTTTGACAAAACTAGAAAAAAGCAAAATGGAAGTCTTTACAAAAAATGATGCATTCACGGAGAGGATTCATGGAGAGGAAAGACTGAACAGAATTTCAGACTCTGCTCCTGAATCAGGAAGGCCAACTGATGGGGACGGTGAAAGTTATGAGATGTCAGATAGTACAGACAAGCAGGAAATGTGGAGGGACCTGAAACCAGGAACTGTAAATATTCTAATCACCACCAAACCACCAAGGGATCCAGGAAAACACAGGGAGTGGTTAGAATGTGGAACCTGCTCATACACCAAGTGGTTGACACAGTGACCATTGTTGTACTGAAGGGGAAGCTTGATTGACACTTGAGGGAGGAAGCAACAGATTTGAAATACTGACAAAGTGAGAAAATAAAGGGTAGGGAGGAACTTGTGCAGAACATGATCACCACCAAAGACCAACAGAATTCTTTAAGTTCCATTTGCATGCGCCTTAATTAACTGTTCAGATTACTTCATATAAATCTTAACATGCTGAACTTTTATTCGTTCATGGGGTGTAGGTGTTGTGAGCGGGTGTTACCTGCCCCACATTGTTGTCACAAAGGTACGAGCGAGCTGCTGCAGTTCATGATGTTATAACCCTCACTAATACTTCATTATTTTTATTTCATCAGTTTTACTTTGGAGCTGGGAATTAAAAAGATGTGAGCTGAAGGTGACAAACAAGTTTTGGTTTCTTTGTGAGGCCAGGCCTGGAAGCTATTTGCAGATTGCTTCTTGATCAAAACCATTCCATAGAACAGGTGTGAGCTGCGAGAGCAGTCGGTTTAAACAGATAGTAGATCTTGATCATTAATTTTTTGTCATTACCTCAGTCAATCCACTCTGGGGGAGACCTTCTGCTCAAGCTGATGGTAGATGTTGAATGGTAACTGGGACCTCGTGGGGAGATGGTCAGGGTGAGAGTGAAAGACCACAGTTTTGAACTGGATTTTGGTCTGTGTTTTCAGGGAGCAGGAGTTTTGATGCAAAAGCATGAAGTTTTAAAAGCTCCCTGACTAACCTTCCATTGGCACCGATTGGAAACTCAGAGAATAGAAACTCAGTTCCAAGTATTAGTGGATTCATCGGAGTGAGCTGAAACTTTGGTCCTGATTGATATCTCCAGAAAGTCAAACCGAGAAACAATCATCTCTGCCTGTGGAACTAAAGTATCATGAGAACCACCTGCATGATCTGGTCAGTTTTGTTATTGTATTGTATTTATCCCTTAACTGTGTTTGTTCATCTGTCAGTATTTTGTGTGAATGGGGCTGAAATGAAAAAAAATTGAAAATAGACATCAAGTCGACTATTTTGCTCTTTAATTTTGTTGAAATTTCACTCTGCTACAGTCACTGTATTGTTCATAAATTGCTAAGTATTTTGTTTAAGTTACAAATCAGTGTCATTTGGGTCAATTCTGAAGGTCTCTGAAGGCAAATGGAATTGAGAAAATTTGAGATTAGAATTCCAAAGAACAGAGAAAGAGATAGAAAGGGAGGAGAAATAAAAAAAATTCAAAGAGCATTAAAGCTTAAAAAATTGGAACAAGAGTGGCAAGAGAAAGAAAAGTAACAGAAATTGAAAATGATGCCCTTTAGGAGCAGTGGGTCAGTGGTTAGCACTGCTGCCTCACAGCATCAGGAACCCAGGTTTGATTGCACCCTTGGGACCGTCTGTGTGGGTTTGCTCCGGGTCACCTAGTCTCCTCCCACAGTCCAGAGGTATGCGGGTTAGGTGGATTGTTCATGTTAAATTACCCATAGTGCCCAGGGATTTTAGGTTAGGTGGATTAGCCATAGGAAATGCAGGGTTACAGGGACGGGATGGAATCCTCGTTTGAACGTCAACGTGGATTTGATGGGCTAAATGGCCTGTTTCCACACATTAGGGATTCTGTGTTACTCTATGCGAGGCAAGTTAAACCAAATGTTTGGAAGAGACTCAAAGAGGAAGGTTTGAGCCATAATTCACAGATCAGTCAGAGATTTTTCAGATTGTGCAGGTGAAATGATTGCACAGAGGCCAGGATCCTATCACCAAGTCACATTTTATTTTCATGGGCTCTAACCAGCCAGCTCAGAGCCAGTTCCAAGAATGAGGACACTCTCTGAATCTTCTGTTTTTATCTGCCCCCAAGTGCTCCTTGGTCCAGGTAACAACCCAATCAAGGACCTTCTAAAAGGGGTGGCACGGTGGCTCAGTGGCTAGCACTGCTGCCTCATAGTGCCAGGGATCCAGGTTCAATTCCCACCTGAGGCAACTGTCTGTGTGGATTTTGCACATTCTCCCCGTGCCTGCTTGGGTTTCCTTCCAGTGCTCCGGTTTCCTCCCACAGTCCAAAGATGTGCAGGTTAGGTGAATTGGCCATGCTAAATTGCATGTAGTGTTAGGTGCATTCGTTAGAGGTAAATGTAGGGGAATGAGTCTGGGTGGGTTGCTCTTCGGAGGGTCGGTGTGGACTTGTTTGGCCGAAGGGCCTGTTTCCGCACTGTAGGGAATCTAGTCTCATCAATGAGATCCACCAGGCCCACATTTCAATCACTGCAGCAGGTTTTGTCAAAATTTGAAAAGGAGGAAATGGAAGCAATTTTCATGTTGTTTGAGAAGATAACAACAGATATAAGGTGGGCAAAAGCAGAACTGACCTTCCCCGAGCAAAATAAGTGAACTGGTAAAGTAGAAGAGATTTCTACATCCCTGTCACAGGAACAGTGCAGGGTTTACGATGAGCTGTTCAATGTGAATAGGAGTTGGTCCTGGAAACATCCAGCTGGAGGTTATGGAACTTATGGAAACAGCCTGGACAAACATATACTGAGTTTGGGAGATTTAAAATAATGTTCATTCATGGATAAGAGCATTTAAGCCTGTCAATACTTACAATGTTACAAAGAGAAATTATTCATAGAATCCCAACAGTGTGGAAACAGGCCTTTTGACCCAACGTGTCTACACTGAACCTCCCGAAGAGTATCCCACACAGACCCATTCCCATACTACTTAACATTTCCCCTGACTAACCTACACATCCCAGAACGCTATGGGCAACTTAGAATGGCCAATTCACCTAACCTGCACATCTTTGGACTGTGAGAGAAAACCAGAGCACCCAGAGGAAACCCACACAGACTCAGGGAGAATGTGGAAAGGGGTGGCACGGTGGCTCAGTGGTTAGCACTGCTGCCTCACAGCACCAGGGTCCCAGGTTTGATTCCAGCCTTGGGTGACGATCTGTGTGGAGTTTGCACATTCTCCCCGTGTCTGCGTGGGTTTCCTCCCACAGTCACAAAGATGTGCAGGTCAGGTGGATTGGCCATGCTAAATTGCCCATAGTGTTAGGTGTATTAGTCAGAAAGAAATGGGTCGATGTGAGTTACTCTTCGGAGGGTCAGTGTGGACTTGTTGGGCCGAAGGGCCTGTTTCCACACTGTAGGGAATCTAATCTAAATCCACACAGACACTTACATGAGGCTGGAATCAAACCCGGGTCCCTGGCGCTGGGAGGCAGTAGCACTAGCCACTGGGCCACCCTGTTATTTCAAAAGTATTTAAGTTATCCTAATCTTCTGTAAATAGAACTCAGGTCAAAAACTAAAGTGTACTCAGGGCAAGACAAGTCGTTATAATGGCTGATGGATACGAACTGATCCTCTGATCACTTTTTGTGTCCCCCCAGAAATGTGAGAAAAATATAAAGTGGTGAAGGAAAAGGGAGGTAGGTCACCAGGACGGACAGGATGGAATCCCCGAAAATTAACAAGGAAATTGCTGAGGGTGGAGGTTCAGTTCAGAAACTTCAATGTTTCTATTTGACTAAGTTGGGTCATGTGCATTCGGAATGTTGGAAGGTGTGAGGAAAATCTATGGGACTTCTAGAAGTCAGCAAAGATGACAAGGGAGCACAATAAAGAGAATAACATGGAGCACGCTGTAGCTCTGATTATAACAAAAAGGCCAGAGGTGAATTCTGTCATGAGTACAGTTATGTGTAAGGTAGATGAGAGGTTCCTTTTGTCGAAAGGGAAAGTGACTCCTTTCCTTCAGGTGAGCTAGCTAAACCCTTAACTATATTAAGAGATACAGGGACAACATCAACCCTTTTACTGGAGAAAGGATTGCTTTTCCTCCAGTGAGTTTAATGGGAGCCAAGGTTAACAAATGTGATTGGTGGAGAATATTTTCCTGTTTCATTATATAAAATAAATTGGAAAGTACTTTATCAGGAGACGTACTATTGGAGTTGTAAAGATATTACCAATTGAGGGAGTAGACTTACTGCTGGAGAATGATTTGGCCGGACGGAAGGTAATAGTTTTGCTCAGAATTACAGAATACCGAAAGGAGGTTCAAAAGACAAAATAATTATAGATCAGGTTCTTGGTATCTTTCCTTTGTGTGGAGTAACCAGAGGGAGGGTTAAACAAAATCCATCCAAACGGGTTGATGAGACCCCACAAGTGAGTGCAAGGATAGCTGAAACATTCCAGAGAGGTGAAGATATTGCAGGCAGAGTGCTGGGTTTG
The DNA here is from genome assembly GCF_047496795.1 of Chiloscyllium punctatum. Lineage (NCBI taxonomy): Eukaryota > Metazoa > Chordata > Chondrichthyes > Orectolobiformes > Hemiscylliidae > Chiloscyllium > Chiloscyllium punctatum. The sequence goes on from NC_092740.1 coordinate 8,948,016, forward strand.
ACATCCTGAGTTACAGACCAGAAAACAGATCCTGAATTAAACAGTGCAGCCAATTCATACTGAGGCAGAGGCTGAAGGAGCTCCAGTGTGTTATTATCTTCAGAATGGAGTACCAGTGAGGAAGTGGAGGCTGGATCTGAAGGATGGTTAGTTGTACGTCAGATAGTGACACCGCAATTTTGTCAAATGTGTCCATTATGTCAAGTTGGAGATAAAACTCAATATATGATTAAACTATCACCCCGATTCCGACACCAGTTTATAAGGAACCATTCTGTCATGTACTGGTGGGTTTTATAGGACCATTACCAAAATCAAAGGCTGGAAGTGAATATTTTCTTATCATTCTGGATATGACAACTGGATTTTCAGAGACTATTCTCTTTCAAACAATCAGAATTGCAGTGGTAGTGACAAAAACTCGCACAGCTTTTCATTGTTAGGGTCCACCAATCCCGAAGCACAATTTAATCAAGGATCAGACTTCATGACAAAACATTGTGACGATAACATCAGTAATTTGGGGATTAAACAACAAAAGTTGACTGTGGACTATCCACAATTCCAAAGTGCTTTGGGCACAGATTACTGAACTCTCAAAATCATGATCGAAACTGATGGTAATGGGAGTCCAAATGATAGAAACAAAGGCTGAGATTTTCTCTTCTCAAAAGGGTTAACAAGAGCATCTGGAGGTACATGGAACAGCACAGCACAGCACAGCACAGCACAGCACAGCACAGCACAGCACAGCACAGCACAGCACAGTACAGCATAGCACAGCACATTACAGTACAGCACAGCACAGCACAGCACAGCACAGGCCATTCAGCCCTCAATGATGTGTCAACCTTTTATCCTCTTCTAAGATCAAACTGACCTGCATACCTTTTTTTTTTACTATCATCCATGTGCCTATCCAAGACTTGCTTAAATGTCCCTAATGTATCTGACTCTACTACCACCACTGGTGTATTCCAAGCACCCACCACTTTCTGTGTAAGAAACCTACCTCTGACATCTCAACTAAACCTTCTTCCAATTACCTTAAAGTTATGCCTCCACATGATAGCCATTTCTATCCTGAGAAACAATCTCTGGCTATCCACTCGATCGATGCCTCTCATCATCCTGTACACCTCTATCAAGTCACCTCTCGTCCTTCTTCACTCCAATGAGAAAAGGCCTCGCTCCCTCAAACTTTCCCCATAACAGATGCCCTTCGGTCCAGACATCATTCTGTTAAGTATCCTCTTCAACTTCTCAAAAGCTTCCACATCCTTCTCTGGGACGTGGCCATCACTGGCTGTAGAGCATTTATTGCCCATCCATGGATTCTCTTGAAGTCTTTGGTACAACTGAATGGCTTTGTTGGCTATTTCAGAGGGTAACTGAGAGTTAAACACAGTGTGTAGATCTGGAGTCCCATGTAGGCCAGACCAGGTAAGGATTGCAGATTTACTTCCCTGAAGGACATCAGTGTATCAGATGGGTTTTTCTGACAATCAACAATGTTTCATGGCCATCAGTAGACTCTTTGTTCCATTTTGTTTGAGTGAACTCAAATTCCACCATCTGCCATGCCAGGGTTCAAACCCAGATCCCCAGAATATGAGCTGAGTCTCTGGATGAATAGTCTAGCAATAATCCCACTCGGCCATTGCTGCCATTGTCTCCCCTTAAAGTGGGCCAGATAAACAGACAAGAAGAATTTTTAAAGCAGGAGATGAAGTTGTGGGACTGTTTCTGTTCGAAGGTGAATCATTTAAAGCAAAATGTAGTGTTTTTCCTTTCAAGGTAATTAAAAGGGTTCGGTCGGGAACATATTCAGTTGACACTCCTGATTGTAGGAAAAGCATCAATTGTTGTTTACTTGGATGATGTTGTAATACATAGTACAACGTGGAAAATTACAACATTTTACAAATATTCCACAGCTCCAGTCAGCTGGGTTGGTGTTAAATCAGGGAACAAGTGAATTTGCGAAAGGCAAGATGATGTTGTGGGATGTGTGTGGGACAAGGACAGGTGTCACACAGAACAGGAAAAACAAAAGCTTTCATTGACTTTCACACAAAATGAGAGAAAATGAGGCTTTTGGGCACGTGTGGATTTTACCAAAATTTTGATTTAAGTTTAGGACAATAGACGCACCCTTGATGTATTGATTGGAAGGAGGTCAGCCAGGTGGACCTTATAAAATATGAGTCCCCTGATTGGGGCTGTTAATCTGGTCTAATCAAGGAGCCCTGGCTGACAGACATAAATAGGAGTGTCAAATATCCTGTTCATTCTGAAAGCTGGCTCTGAGAGAGGATCAGTGTGAAGGACTTTCCACAAAGGGTGACTTGGTGAGGGATTCCAGTCTCTGTGGAGTTATTTCAGTGGTGTTGAGAGATAAGTATGCTCCTGAAAAAAAATTGCTTGTAACAGTTATCTTTGAGTTGGGGTAAACATTTCTGACATCATCCTGTTATTTCTGAAGATTGACTCATTTTATCCTACTGTCAAAGACTAGGCCCCAGGATGTGGAAAAAATGTGTTATTGATTCTGGCCAAATTATATCGGGGTGGTTGAAAAGCAATCAATAGTTCTCCTGACAGCTTGTGGAGCCACAGTTTGTTTTGTTCTGAGGAGAGTAACTTTCACTGAGGCATCAGATACTAAAACCTTTCAAGAGTTTGTGGATTTAGTTAAGAGAAATTATAATCCCAAGTCTCCTCTAATTCTGAAATGGTCCTGGTTTGGCAATTCAAGAACCAAGGGAATCCATATCAGGATTTTTTACTGGGCTAAGACAACTGAAAGTGGCATGTGACTCTGGTTTAACCCTTAAGGAGGTGTTGAGAGACCATTTGGTGTTTGGGATTAATGATGTAACCATACAAAAGCACCTACTAGCTGAAGCCCAACTGGACTTCAAAGTGCACAACAACTGGCTTTATCATGGAAAATGTGGCAAGTTGGGCAAGCATGTTGCAAGGCGTCCTGATGGAAATGATCCCCCGCACCAGGCCGATTGAGCTTAGGGAACACTATTTGAGCCAAGGCCATTGCATAGCCTCACTCAGGGCATACCCTGAGCAGAGGGACTCGAGATCAGCCCACAGTAAAACCCCAGAACAAAGCCAGGCCTCAGCCAAACAATTAAAATTGTCTTCAGGATCTGGGCCAACAGGCCACGATAGTTGCTGCCGATATTCGACTCGAAACAGAAAAAGAGTCCCACTGTACCTAAACTGGGTAAGAGAGCTCATAGTCCAGGAGAGTGCACACCTTGGGAAAATCCACCTACATCTGATTTGGAACAGTTACGTTTATTGGCAACATCCAAATCAGAACCAATCAAAATAAACATCTGGTTAAACGGTCACCCGCTTCTAATGGAGCCCGATACTGGTGTGGGTGTTTCAGTGATGACAGAACCAGTATTTAACATTATTCACTCTGGACTCCAACCCGTAAGTTTGTGCAATACCTCAGCTAGACTAACAAGTTACACTGGGTAACCTTTACAGATTAAGGGCCTCTTATGAGAACCAGTTGGTTCATTTGCCACTGACTATAGTATGCAGCAAGCTTGATGGGGCTAAAATTCGTTGAGAAAGATTCACCGAGATTGGCTCAATATTCTCCAATTGGAAAATGGCTGCCTGAGTCCAAATGAAACACCTGACATTTTTCAGAAAGCTCTCGGGACTATCAGGGGAGACAAGGCCACTGTGCATGTTGACCAGGAAGTAATTCCAGAAGGCTGCAAGGCCCAGCCTGTGCCATTTGCCTGAAATTGGAGGCAGAAATCAGACGGCTGGAAGGCAAAGGAAGCATCAGACCAGTGCAGTTTACAGAATAGGCAGCCCCGGTCATACCAATTGTGAACTCCTTTGGTCAGTTTGCCATTTGTAGGTATTTTAAACAAATGGTAAACAGCTTTTCACAGCTGGATAAATACCCAATCCCTCACAGTGAGATATATTCACAAAGCTGGAAGGGGGCCCTGTCCTTCATGAAGCTGAACATGACCCGTGTGTATTTGTAATTGCAGTTAGATGAGGATTCCCACAAATATTCTACAATTAATACCCATAAAGGTTAGTATCAATACACGATACTGCCATTTGGAGTAACATTAGCCTGGGTAGTTTCTCAATGGACAATGGAGAACATGTTACAAGTTCTCGCCACATGGTGGCATTTATCTCAATGACATGCAAACACCAGGGAAGATTAATAAGGAGCACTTAAAGAACTTAGACACAGTCCTTAGATGTTTCTCCCAGGTGACCATGTACCTTAGAAGGTAAAAATGTGAATTCCAGGAACCCCAAGGGACCGACTTGGGCTCCAGAGTCAACAAGACCAGGTCACACTCATTGGAAGATAAAGTGAGCGCAAGCAATTGCGCCCATTGTGTCATCTGACTTCTGACCTTCTTCAGGGGATGAAGTTTGGTTGAGGAACCACAGGAATGGCTCTGCATGGGTAAGCTACATGGTCAACACGAGGTCAGGTCCTGTGATGTATAAAGTTCTGGTCAGTCCAATGGTCCTGAACAAGGACATGGACCATATGAAAGCTGCAAACTCACAAACAGTGCAGAAACAACCCATGCCCGGCTCCTTGGCAGTGTTTCGAATTGTTCAGGAACCCGTGCATTCTGCCTGTCCATCAAGCATGGGGCGGCACGGTGGCTCAGTGGTTAGCACTACTGCCTCACAGCACCAGAGCCCCAGGTTCGATTCCAGCCTCGGGTGACTGTCTGTGTGGAGTTTGCACATTCTCCCCCTGTCTGCGTGGGTTTCGTCCTGGTGCTCCCGTTTCCTCCCACAGTCCAAAGATGTGCAAGTCAGATGAATTGGCCATGCTAAATTGTCCATAGTGTTAGGTGCATTAGTCAGAGGGAAATGGGTCTGGGTGGGTTACTCTCCGGAAGGTCGGTGTGGACTGGTTGGGCCGAAGGGCCTGTTTCCACACTGTAGGGAATCTTGCTTTGAAGATCCTTCGGAATCTGAATTGGACACAGCGGATGTCGCTGCCTCAGTGCCTTTGATGTCTGGAGAGGAGAAGGAATTTCTTCCAAGACAATCCAGGCACAAGAGGTGAGCGGCTGGGTGTTCCACACTGCCCATATCGGGGGCAGAGTTGGAGGGACCTGACCCAGTGCTCAAACATTCCAGGAGGATCTACGAAGAAAAGAACTGGCTTCTGTCCTCGGATTCAGGCGGGGAAGGATGGAGTGATTGTAACAAGGTCAGCCAGGTTCACCTTATAGAATATCAGTTCCCCGACTGGGGCTGTTAATCTGGGCCAATCAAGGAGACCTGGCTGACTGAAAAAACAGGAATGTCAGAGGTTCTGTTCACTCTGAGAGCTGGCTCTGAGGGAGCTGGATCAGTGTCATGGATTGTCCACATGTAAATAAAGGGGGACTTCATGATGGATACCAGCCTCTGGGGAGTTATTTCACTTGAATAATTTGTTACAAAAATGAATAAAGATGGAATGGTCTACAGAATGATGCCAGGCAGCCTTTGAAAAACGAAAAGTAATTTTAACAACTGAATCTGTATTAAGTGCATTGAAGTGTAATGGATCATTTCAATTCGCAGGAGATGTTAGTGATTTGGGGATTAGAGTAGCTCTCTTACAGGACGATGAGGCTGGAATGGAGAGGCCTATGGCCTATCTTTCAAAAACGTGGAACCAACATCAGAAATGCTGCTTGACTATAGAAAAGGAAGCATTGTGATCAGTTCTTCAACACGTTGAAGATTATGTTTGACATGGAAACACTGAGACTGTGTATTTTTTCCTAATCATAATCTGCTTACTTTTGAACAAAAAAATTAAAACTAAGACTCCAAGGTTGTGCAGGTGGAGCTTAGATCTGCAGCTGTCTAAAAGTTGTACATATTGTTGGGAAAGCAAAACTAATTGCTGATGCTTTATCCTGAATGTTCAGAGTGGTCTGGCAGGCTAAAAACTAAATATCCAAGGCTGGATTAAATATGTCCCAGGTTTATGTGTGAGGCAAAAGAGGAAATAGTCAGGATGTTTGCAAAACATTTCACTTCTTCTCTGGCTACTGGAGAGGTATAGTTAGACTGGAGGGAACCCAATGTGGTACTGCAATTCAAAAAGGGAGCAAGGGATAAACCAAGTAACTACAGTCCAGTCAGTCTCACCTCAGGAGGGGGGAATCAATTGGAAACAATTTTCAGGGACACAATTAATCTACAGTGGGAGAGGAAGGGATGTATTAAAAACAGAAAACACGGTTTTGTTAAGGAGAGGGAGGCAGAAGACAAGAAAGTGTCGGCTGGTTCACCTGACCTCAGTCATTTGTGAGATTTTAGTTTTTATATTATAAAGAATAAGATTGCAAAGCACTTGGAAATACATGATGAAATTCACCTGGGTCAACATGACTTTGTTAAGGTGAGGTCATATCTGGCAAATCTGTTAGAATTCTTCGAGATGGTAACAAGTAAGTTAGACTAAGGACAGCCAGTGGATATGGTCTATTTGGGAGGTTGCAGAAGGACTTGGAGAGGATACAAGAGTGGGCAAAGAAGTGACAGATGGATGATAATGGGGAAATGTGAAGGGTTTTGTACTTTGTTTGGAAGAAAAGAGTTGTAGATTTTGGAGTCCTGGTTCAGGATTCACTTAAGGGCAGCATGCAGGTTCACTTGGCAGTTTGGAAGGCAAATGCAACATCAGCATTCACCTTGATAGAGCTGAATATAAGAGTCTGAGATGGTAAGAGGATATAGATGAGCTGGTCTGATAGATTGAGCAGTTACAAATGGAATTCAATGTGGATATATATGAGATGATGCACTTGGGCAGGACAAACAAGGCAAGGGAAGACATGGTGAACAACAGCACCTTGAAAAGAACAGAGGATGAAAGGGACATTGGTCCATATGTACTGGTCACTTAAGTTAGCAGCACAGGGGGATAAAGTGGTTCAAAAGGCAGATGGAAGGTTTGCCTTTATTATTGTCACTTCTCAGTCAGTTCTGTCCCAGTATCTCTCTGAAACCTGGGTGTGCCTGCAGTGTTCTGTATCTCCCCTCACTCTTTGGAAAGTCACATGAATTTCTGTGGGTTCTGTCCCACACGGAGCTCTGATGGGAATGTTTTGGCAGCTTCAGGTAAGCAATGTTATCCTGCCTTCATTTTTTTAAAAAGGAAGTTATTCCTCCCTGATGAAGAAACCAAGGGGAAGGAAAAGGCTCATTGTGGTGAACAGCAACAGCTTTGGGAAATAAATACCAGGCAGTAGACGGGTCATCAAGGAAGAAGCAAATCCATGATTAACAAAATAGATTAGAAAGGTCAGTGTTAGAAAATACTTAATGTTTCCCTGGACCGAGACTGACAGGAGGACTGCAGAAAGACACACATAGAGACACCTCATCATCAATACTGCAGCATTTCACCCTTCTCACTCGCTTCCTCTTGTCCTTTCACAAAAATCTACAAAAGGTACTTGACTTCCTGTGCACTGCCAAGGGAATATTGATCAATCTTACATGAAAGGAACCAGAAAGGGAAGTCTGTGTACAGTCAATAGCAGAGAGAGTGAAAAGACTGTTTTGAAAGTGAGGCACCAATCATAGCCACTCCAGAATAGGAAATATTGCACCAGTTTCCAATAAATTTCTCAAAATCCTCATTCCCAACATCAAATGCTGTGAGAACTGGGTAAGCACTGGGTTAAATACACAGTAAAGCTCCTCTGCACATTACTGCCAGCACGGTGGCTCAGTGGTTAGCACTGCTGCTTCACAGCACCAGGGACCTGATTCAATTCCACTCTTTCGCAACTGTACAAACCCATCAGAGACATTCTCCCTGTGTCAGCGTGGGTTTTCTCTGGGTGCTTTCATTTTCTCCCACAGTCCAAAGGTGTGCAGGTGAGGTGTATTCACCATGGGAAATGCAGGGATAAGGGAGGGGGTTGGATACAGGTGTGATGTCTTTCAGAAGGTGAGTGTCGACTTGATAGGCCGAATGCCGTGCTTCCACACTATAGGGATACTATGGTTCCATGAGACATTGTCCCTGTCAAACACTCCCAGGACAGGAGCACCCCTGGATCAGACAAAGGATAATATGGATCCCTCTTAATTGCTGAAGAGAGACGGACTGGAGACACAGACGCTGGCTGCTGTCCTGGACCTTCTGAACTGAACACACCTCGTGGAGCTAAGGACTGACCCAGGACCAGAGATCTCTGGTGAGTTCATCACCACTCCCAGGTGTAAAAAGATGCACAGAGAGTCTGGGTTGTTCTGACACTGCTGACATACACACACAGAGGAACCTCAATTATCCGGCATTCAATTATCCGAATTTCAGATTATCCGAACAAGGTCGCAAAGACCTGATGCTTGGCTAAACTATGTCATCCACCATGAACAGAATCAATTAATAGAATGAAACACTCCCTGCCTGTGTCATTAGGATATTTATTTCTGATCCATTTCGAACCAAATATAGAACTGAACAGAATGAGGGAGATTTGCAATATTTGTTGTGGCTGCTGAAGCCAGGGTGTGGTTTGCATGTTATTTCTACAGTCCCCACAATTGCCTTCTCAATGCTCCAAAGCTTGGGGGCTGTCTCTTGTGTTTCTTTGGCTCGGTCCAAGCTGCACCAAGTTTTTTGGAGTATTTTCACATACCTCTGTCATTCCAGGAGGAAAACAGCCTGGGATAGAGCAGAAAGGGTCAAGACAGAGAGTGTGCTGCTGATTATTCGGTTCCTCATCCCTTATATGGAGAGCATCCTGACTCTGACTGCCCCGAGCAGGGCCAGGACAGATCGGAGGCTGCACTCGGCTGAGTGCACCAGGGGCCCCTGAGAAAGGCTGTCTCCCTGACTCAACTGGGGATGGCTGACAACTGTAAGAAGCTTCCTGTGTCTGTGCTAAATGCTGAATGTGATTAGTGAGCATGAGATGGGCTGGAGGGCACCATCTTGGCCCACAATGACATTTTTAATTTAATTTTAAATTTGCTCTGAATTTTGTGACAATCCCCAAGTTATGGTTTGGTTCTTTATTTTTGTTAGTTGTTTCAGGACCACAACTCCAAAGAAATGTTTCAGTATCAACTTGCTGACCTCCAGTCCCCACATCTGTAGTGATTGGAACCAGGTTGATCTCACTGCCCACCAGGTCCTTGATTGGGATTGTTAACCCAGGCCAATCAGGAGAACCCTGGCTGACCTCGGAGATCAGAAGCTCTGAGCTGGTTGGCCACAGCCTGTGTCCCGTGCACAGGGAACTGAAGGGTGACTCAGTAACGGGATCGTGGTCTGTCGGCAGTCATTTCCACATCATTAATTACCAACCTGCTCCTTGTGGCATCCCCCACATCCAATTCTATCCCAGTTTTACCAAGGGCTATTCCTGAACTAATTCACCACTCACTGGAAAACCACTGAAAGTCTGATATCCCTTGTGCCCACAACATCTTGTGGTCAGATGGGTCAGCCAAAATAATGAACTTATGATGGACAATAACAAACTTACCATGGAGTTCCAAAAGATGGACAATGATTAAAGCATGCTGGGAAATCGAACCCAGCCTTGACTAAAGTGACTGTGCTAATCCACATGCTGCAGGATCCAGACAGGCTACAGCTGCTCACAGACGGTTTATAAACAAACCTGACAGCTACAGACCCTGCAATACACACCTGAAGTTGGACTTGAATGGGACAATGGAATGTCCACCCTCGGGACAATTGGGAGCAGGGAGTCATTCAATAGACATGGAGGTGCCTAGTACCCTTATTTGGAGGAGGCTACATGCACCCAGCACCGACCATAATGGACACCCTGGCATCAATGTGCCAACACCTGGTTGGGTCTGATTGATCAGGGCAATCAAACCTGGTCAATCCATTGGCAGATCGTCAAGACCCTCCCAAAAGGGCGGGATGGCTCTGAAGGATTAGAATCATCGCAAAACCCCACTCAGAGCGGTAACCCGAGAATAACCACTGAAAGAGAAGACACCTCCAAGGCCATCGGAAGAAGAAGAAGACATCACCGTGTGGAGCTCCGTTCCAGTGGGATGGGATAAGGTCACACCAGGTTAAGCTAAAACATAAGATAGTTTGTTGTGGATTTTTTGTTAGTTTATGGTATACTTTATTGTTCTAATATTAATTGAGTTCAACAACCAAATATTTTTGTCTCGTAGGGTTAACTTCCAGTTCTTTTGCTGAATATAAGATTTTAAACACACTGTGTGGCAGGTATAACAAATTGGCACCCCAGATGGGACTTCGATATGTCGTGCCTTTGTTGCTCTGAAATCGAATCCTGTCCAACCTGACACTCCGTGCGATTTTGCCTGAGCCAGTTGTTAAGAGGACAGCTGTCCCACACCAAGGTCAGGAGTCCCAAGTGAATCAATCCGAATAGAAAGGTCAAAACTGAACTGTTCTTGAAAAGGTCAAGACAACAGGTTTTTACTTCTAGTCCAGCAAACAACTGTTTCTGTGTGTGTTTGGGGTAGGTCAGGTAAAACACCGAAAAGTCGGGAGAGACCCAGTGATATTCGGAGCAGGAAAGTTACAACAGCGGTACCCTCAGTCCATTCCACCCCCGATACTCTTTCTGTTTAATTGAAATGGCAAAGAAAGGGACCAGAGCAGAGGATTGTCCCGTATGGGAAACAAAACTGAGACAGTAAGTCAATGACAAAAAGCAGCCGATTTGGGCAGAATGATGTAATGTTAAGATGGAACCAGGATCCCTCGGGCAGAAGTATTGGGATGGTCTTAGAAAAGCTCAAGGGAATCAGGTTTCCAGACTTAGTAGATCACAGTGATCTGTGCTGCTTCGGGCAGTTATTAGGGACAGAGCAGGAGTTAAAAATTGTCTGTAAGGAGCTAGAGGACGCTGCACGGGAGCAATTTCAGCCCCAGTGTGAGCGAGGATATAGGATACTCAGCACGCAGTGTTGGAGAAAGAAGTAAACCAATGGAAGAGCAAATGTCTGGATTTACAAGCTGCAGTTAAAGTATGAGACCAGGCAGACACAAGAACGTAAGAACTAGGAGCAGGAGTAGGCTATCTGGCCCCTCGGGCCTGCTCCACCTTTCAATAAGATCATGGCTGATCTATTCATGGCCTCAGCTCCACTTACCCACCCTCTCACTGTGACCCTTAATTCCTTTATTGTTCCAAAAAAATCTCTTCACTGTCAAAGTATTGATGTAGTCCTGTCAACCACTTCACTGGGCAGGGGGTTCCCACAGATTCACAGCCCTCTGGGTAAAGATGTTCCTTCTCAATTCGGTCCTAAATCTGCTCCCCCTAATCTTAAGGCTCTGCTCTCTTGTCCTAGTTTCACCCACCAGTGGAAACATCCTCTCTATTTCTATCAGATCTATTTCCTTCATAATTTTTTAGATGTTTCTATAAAATCCCTCCTTGTTCGTCTAAATTCTAACGAATATAATCCCAGTCTACTCAGTCTCTCCTCATAAGCCAACGCCCTCAACTCCAGAATCAACTCAGTGAACCTCCTCTGTACCCCCTCTAGTGCCAGTGCATCCTTCCTCAAGTAAGGAGACCAAAACTGCACGCAGTACTCCAAGTATGGCCTCACCAGCACCTTGTACAGCTGTAACATTACCTCCTTGCTTTTAATCTCAATCCCTTTAGCAATGAAGGACAAAATTCCATTTGCCTTGCTAATTACCTGTCTTACCTGCAGACTAACCTTCTGTGATTCATGTACAAGGACTCCCAGGTCCCTCTGCATAGCAGTATGCTGCAACTTCTCATCATTCAAATAATACTCCTTTTTACCATAACTCTTCGCAAAACGGGATGACTTCACATTTATTAACATTGTATTCCACCTGCCACACCTTTGCCCACTCACTTAAGTATCTAGAACATAGAACATAGAACATAGAACATAGAAGAATACAGCGCAGTACAGGCCCTTTGGCCCTCGATGTTGCGCCGATCCAAGCCCACCTAACCTACACTAACCCATTATCCTCCATATACCTATCCAATGCCCGCTTAAATACCCATAAAGAGGGAGAGTCCACTACTGCTACTGGCAGGGCATTCCATGAACTTACAACTCGCTGAGTGAAGAACCTACCCCTAACATCAGTCCTATATCTACCCCCCCCTTAATTTAAAGCTATGCCCCCTTGTAATAGCTGACTCCATACGTGGAAAAAGGTTCTCACTGTCAACCCTATCTAACCCCCTAATCATCTTGTACACCTCTATCAAGTCACCCCTAAACCTTCTTTTCTCCAATGAAAACAACCCCAAGTGCCTCAGCCTTTCCTCATACGATCTTCCTACCATACCAGGCAACACCCTGGTAAACTTCCTCTGCACCCGTTCCAGTGCCTCCACATCCTTCCTATAGTATGGTGACCAAAACTGCACACAATATTCCAGATGTGGCCGCACCAGAGTCTTATACAACTGCAGCATGACCTCAGGACTCCGGAACTCAATTCCTCTACCAATAAAAGCCAGTACGCCATATGCCTTCTTCACTGCACTATTTACCTGGGTGGCAACTTTCAGAGATCTGTGTACATGGACACCAAGATCCCTCTGCTCTTCCACACTACCAAGTAGTCTACCATTAGCCCAGTACCCCATCTTTTTATTACTCTTACCAAAGTGAATCACCTCACACTTAGCTACATTGAACTCCATTTGCCACCTTTCTGCCCAGCTCTGCAGCTTCTCTATATCCCGCTGTAACCTGCCACATCCTTCCTCACTGTCTACAACTCCTCCGACTTTCGTATCATCCGCAAACTTGCTCACCCAACCTTCTAACCCTTCCTCCAGGTCATTTATAAAAATGACAAACAGCAATGGTCCCAAAACAGATCCTTGCGGAACACCGCTAGTGACGGCACTCCAAGATGAACCTTTGCCATCAACTACTACCCTCTGTCTTCTTCCAGCCAGCCAATTCCTAATCCAAACCTCCAACTCACCCTCAATGCCATATCTCTGTATTTTCTGCAGTAGCCTACCATGGGGGACCTTATCAAACGCCTTACTAAAATCCATATATACCACATCTACCGCTTTCCCCTCATCTACCTCCTTAGTCACCTTCTCAAAGAATTCAATAAGGTTTGTGAGGCACGACCTGCCCTTCACAAAACCATGCTGACTATCCTTGATCACATTATTCTTATCCAGATGTGCATAAATCCTATTCCTTACAATTCTCTCTAAGACTTTGCCCACAACAGAAGTGAGACTCACTGGCCTATAGTTACTAGGATTATCCCTACTCCCCTTCTTGAACAAGGGAACCACGTTTGCTAGCCTCCAGTCCTCTGGCACTACTCCTGTAGACAAAGAGGACACAAAAATCAAGGCCAATGGCTCTGCAATCTCCTCCCTTGCTTCCCAGAGAATCCTAGGATAAATGCCATCAGGCCCAGGGGACTTATCTATTTTCACCCTTGCCAGAATTTCCAACACCTCTTCTCTACATATCTCAAAGCCATCCATTCTACTTATTCGTTACTCAGTATTCATATCAACAACAATGTCCTGTTCCTGAGTGAATACTGACAAAAAGTATTCATTCAGTGCCTCCCCAATCTCTTCAGCCTCCACACGCAACTTCCCATTACTATCCTTGATTGGACCTATTCCTACCCTAGTCATTCTTTTATTCCTAACATACCTATAGAAAGCCTTATGGTTTTCCCTAATCCTACCAACTAAGGACCTTTCATGTCCCCTCCTTGCTGCTCTTAGCTCTCTCTTCAGGTCCTTCCGGGCTACCTTATAACTCTCAATTGCCCCTATTGAACCTTCACGCCTCATCTTTACAAAGGCCGCCCTCTTCCATTTAACAAGGGATTCCAATTCCTTATTAAACCACGGCTCCCTCACACGACCCTTTCCTCCCTGCCTGATAGGTACATACTTATCAAGGACACTCAAGAGTTGCTCCTTGAACAAGTTCCACATATCAATTACGCTCTTGCCTTGGAATCTACTTTTCCAATCCACACATCCTAAGTCATGCCTCAACGCATCATAATTTCCCTGCCCCCAGCTATAACTCTTGCCCTGTAGTACACACTTATCCCTCTCCATCACTAGAGTAAAAATCACCGAATTGTGGTCACTGTCCCCAAAGTGCTCACCTACCTCTAGTTCTAATACCTGGCCTGGTTCGTTACCCAGAACCAAATCCAGTATGGCCTCACCTCTTGTTGGCTTATCTACATATTGTGTCAGGAAACTCTCCTGCACACATTGCACAAACACTGACCCATCTAACGAACTTGAGCTATAGCTTTCCCAATCAATATCAGGAAAGTTAAAGTCTCCCATAACAATCACCCTATTACTGTCACTCTTCTCCTGAATCATCTTCGCAATCCTTTCTTCAACGATTCTAGGACTATTAGGAGGCCTGTAAAAGACTCCTAACAGGGTGACCTCACCTCTCCTATTCCTAATCTCAACCCAAACTACCTCAGATGGCAAATCTTCGTCCATCTTCCTTTCCACCGCTGTACTACTATCTTTGACAAGCAAAGCCACACCCCCCCCTCTTTTACCCCCACCTCTGATCCTACTAAAACATTTAAACCTCTGGAACCTGCAACAGCCAATCCTGTCCCTGATCTAGCCATGTCTCCGTAATAGCCACAACATCGAAATCCCAGGTACCAACCCACGCTGCAAGTTCACCTACCTTATTTCGTATACTTCTGGCATTAAAGTACACACACTTCAAGCCACTCTTCTGTTTACAGGCACCCTCCTTTAAGATTGATGCCATATTCCTAACCTCCCTACACTCCAGGTCCTGCACCCTAAAGCTACAGTCTGGGTTCCCATGCCCCTGCAGAGTTAGTTTAAACCCCCCCCCCCAAGAGCACTAGCAAACCTCCCCCCAAGGATACTGGTGCCCCTCAGGTTCAGGTGCAGACCATCCTGTTTATAGAGGTCCCACCTTCCCCAGAAAGAACCCCAGTTATCCAGATACCGAAATCCCTCCCTCCTGCACCATCCCTGTAGCCACGCATTTAACTGTTCTCTCTCCCTATTCCTCGACTCTCTATCACGTGGCACGGGTAACAAACCAGAGATAACAACTCTGTTCGTTCTAACTCTGAGCTTCCAACCTAGCTCCCTAAAAGCCTGTCTAACATCCTCAGCACTCCTCCTACCTATGTCATTGGTGCCAATATGGACCACGACTTCAGGCTGCTCCCCCTCCCCCTTAAGGACCCAGAAAACACGATCAGAGACATCACGTACCCTTGCACCTGGGAGGCAACATACCAAACGTGAGTCTCTCTCGTTCCCACAAAACCGCCTATCTGTGCCCCGAACTATCGAGTCCCCAATTATTATTGCTCTGCTCTTCTCCACCCTTCCCTTCTGAGTAGCGGGGACAGGCTCCGTGCCAGAGGCCTGAGCCCCGTCACTTACCCCTGGTAAGTCGTCCCCCCCACAAGTATCCAAAACGGTATACTTGTTCTTGAGGGGAACGACCGCAGGGGGTCCCTGCACTGGCTGCTTCCTCCCAGTCCCCCTCACTGTCACCCATCTATCTGCCATCTCTGCAAAGTTTCACAGTCCTCTGCACACTTTGCTCTGCCACACATCTTCGTGTCATCTGAAAACTTGGACACACGACACGTGGCCCCCAACTCCAAGTGAAGAAGCAGGCAGCTACAGATCATATCAAGTGTCCACCCCAACACACACAAACAAAGTTGCATCAGGACACTATTCAAAAGGGCCACAACACACTGCAGCACACCAGAACTGCAAAAAGAGGAAGAGGAACACCTATACAAGGTATTCGCCAAAAATGGATACCCCCGCAATTTCATCAACAGATGCCTAAGGGAGAGACAACGGAACGAGGACATGCCGCAACCCAAAGGACTAGCCACACTACCATACATCACGAACATTTCCGAACTGACAGCCAGACTACTGCGACCACTAGGACTCATAACAGCACACAAACCAACAGCCACGCTCAGACAACAACTCACCAGAACGAAGGACCCGATACCCAACATGAGCAAAACTAATGTAGTGCACAAAATCCCATGCAAGGACTGCACAAAACACTACATCGGACAAACAGGAACAGTTAATGATCCGTGTACACGAACACCAACTAGGCACGAAACAACACGACCAGCTATCCTTAGTAGCCACACACACAGACGACAAGCAACATGAATTCGACTGGGACAACACTACCATTATAGGGCAAGGCAAACAGAGAACAGCCAGGGAATTCCGAGAGGCATGGCACTCATCCACAGACTCTATCAACAAACTCATCGACCTGGACCCAATATACCGACCACTACAGCGGACAGCTGGAACTGACAACTGGAAGCGGCAGAGACAGGCCACTATAAATGCCGGAGAAAACAGCACAGAAGCGCTTCTCAGGAGGCTCCCAAGCACTGAGGATGTCACCTAGACAGGGGACGAAACGTTTGCAAGACAAATTCCCAGCTCGGCGAACAGAACTACAACAACGAGCACCCGAGCTACAAATCTTCTCCCAAACTTTGTCTGTGTGGAGTTGGCACATTCTCCCCGTGTCTGCCTGGGTTTGCTCCGGCTTCCTCCTGCAATCCAAAGATGTGCAGGTTAGCTGAATTAGCCATGCTACATTGCCCATAGTGGTCAGGGATGTGTAGGTTGGGTGTATATTGGGAAGGGGAATGGGTTTGATTGGTTTACTGTTTGGACTGTGTATGCAACAGCCTCACTGAATTCTTACCACTCTGGGAAGCAAAGGTTTAATTTCTGCCAATGGGAAATGACTACCAACAGCCCCCTTTATTTCAGGACGGACTGCAGTCTGCCCGTGGAAGGCAATACAGTATAATTAAAGTTAAACACCACCACAAGACATCCCCAGAAGGTAACTACAGAGCAGGTGAATTCTCCAAAAAAGGACTCATGTTGGAACATTGTGGTAGTTACCCATTGGTGAGCAGGCCAATGCAGTCACTGTAAATCAGACTAACGTAGAAGACCTTAGACAAGAGCAGCATCGTGATGACCCGTTAAAACAGATTGTGGCAGGGATTTATCCAGATGCCTAAGCCTGGTGGAAAGATTCCCTGCAAGTACGTGATGGGTTAGTCCAAAAGGCAGGATTCTATGTAGTCCTGACTCAGGACAGGAACCACATTATTTACCAATTCCATGATGGGCATGGGCACCAGGGAATAGAGGCTGTGACAGAACACTTGAAGAACTGTGTTGGCACATACGTCCAGTGGAAGGGCCCTGGACAAACCTCCAAGTTGACTCTATAGGTGCCCTGCCTCCATGTGAAAACAGATACACCTCCATCCATGACATCATAGACACTTTTACAAAATGGATCGATGCATTTCCCATTGGGACAAACACAGTGAGAACAACAGCCCAGATCCTCACACAACAGGGGTTCACGAGATGGGGTTTACCCTGCAGTATCGAGTCAGATCAGGGAACCCCATTTCACCAGCCGAGTAATGCAAAATGTGATGACCATGTTTGGTATCAAACAGGAATTCCACATCACTTCCCACCCCCAATCCAGTGGGATCACAGACAGAATGAACCGCAAACTGAAAGGGATGATGAGGAAAACAGTGCAACAGAATAACAAAACCTGGGAGACAGTGCTTCCATTTGTCCTCATGGTGAGGAGATACCACCCCCCTACTCCCCAACAATGGATGACAGGCTGACCCATGAAAGGGGTTGTCTACCTGTTCGGACTTGACCTATCAGAGCCTGCCCTCACTGCCCTCCCCAACAAAAAGCCGGACAGTACCTCCGCCACAATAGCAAAGGCACTTAGCTGGCAGTAGCCATCCAGTTAGGTATGAGAAAGAAACTAAATAAGGCCTACTTCAATCGCAAAGTTAACCGTGTCGAGTACCCCCAGGATAGGAAGTAATACTCCAGGTCTATGAGCCAAGTTCCCTCCTTTCCCCTAACTATTCCAGTCCACTTATGGTGGTGGATAAAGCTAGCCCCTCAGTCTTTAAGATTGTACTAGCCACAGGTAAAACTGGCTGGTACCACAGAAACCAGTTAAAAGCCTTTGGCACACAACACAGCCACTCTCACCACCTTCGTATATGGAAGGCAGATGACACAGTTTCAGACCAAATAACAAGACCAAGGACATCCCATAACACATCCTCAGGGCACCCACCCCTGATGGAAAGGATACACTTCCATCACTGTCACCGGCAGCAGATTCCACATCCAAGGGACCCCCGACCAGTTTAAATGACCCAATAGGAGAGTGTCCAAAAGATTGGCATCACACACTACTCAGTGACAACACGGACATGTCACAGATTCCCGAGAACCCCCTGACAGATCGGCAAACTGAACATTCCTGACTCAGTATAACTCAGACACTTAACGGTATCCCCACACCATGGACATGAGACTCACTCAGAACAGACTCACTCAGACTGTCAGGCAGCAGTTCCTGATGACTCCAAAAGGGGGAGTGACAGTAAACCAACAGGGAAACCCAGAGCAGACGAGCTCAGACTCCCAGACGGTAATTCCAGATCTCTCCAATAGGGGGCATGGCACGGCCCATGTCTGGGAACAGACAGAATGCCAGATTAAACAAAACTGACACAAACTCCCAGGTGGCAATTCCATATTTCTCCAATAGGGGGACTGAGAGCACACCAACAGGAGAACAGAGAGGATTTGATCCAGACACCCCAGAGACAGAGGATTCAGACTCTCTGTTTGGTGTCTCTTTGACAAATGCACTGATTCAGTGATCCAAGTGATGAAACAGCTCCTGACAGCCACTCAAGGGAAGGTGCAACTGTTTCTGGTGATCAAAACTCTCATGCAGCTCACACCTCTTCCTGCTTTATTCCTCTGTACGCTGAGGAATTTAACCAAGTTATAATTCTTCAATTTTCTGCTCATTGGATAGAATCTCCAAGTCAGATCCTTCATGGTACCTTCACTTTCATCTTCATTTCTATGACCCACATTTAAAGTGGTCTCTGTCAGTCAGGCCAGCTTCATTTTAGTTTATATTTCAATGATTGATCTCTTGCAATCCCCAACACATTCACTCGTCTTTGAAACATTGGTCTTCGTGACCACCTCGTCTCAGATTTTGTTTGTCTCCTAACCACATCATGGTCAGGTCATTTAAACAGTCCTAATCTCTACCGCGAGAAACCAAGGTTGGAGCCTAATAGGCCTCTAAACCCAATCTAACATTCCACCTGGGATTCACATTACCATGTTGTGTTTTTGTTTTAAAAAAAAGTTGGGGACGGTTAGGTCATATACATCCTGAGCATATCCATTGTATTGTATCAAAACAGTTCAGCTATTAAACAAGGATGACAACAGATCTCTCCCCAGGGTAACCACGGATCGCAAGCAAGAGCTATTTCATCACATCAAACAATCCAGGATGCACTTATCAATTCATTGCCGCTTTCAGTGGTTGGGATAGTTTGTTTGCTTTTATCGTAAAGTACTTAAACTGACCCATTAAGGCAAGCACTTGAGAATTCTTTCTTCAGTTAAGTAGATTAGACCAGTGTAGACATCCTGTGGTTACCCCCCTGCTGTGCACTCTGTGTGGTAGGGTACTTGAAACTGACCCTTTAAGGCAAGTCCCCAATGACTCTGCTTCCACCACCACAACTGGCAATGCATTCCATACATTCACAACTCTCTGCATAAAGAACCGGCCTCTGACGTCTCCTTTATACCTTCCTCCTTTATATCTTCAAACTATGACTTCTCGTACCAGTCAATCCTGCCCTGGGGAAAAGTCTCTGGTTATTGCCTCTATTTTTCCTCTCATTATTTTGTTCACCTTGATCAGGTCTCCTCTCTCCCTCCTTTTCTCCAGAGAGAAAAGTCCGAGCTTATTCAACCTTTCTTCAAAATTTGAGTGGGAGCAGCGGCCGAGTAAAAGCGAACCCGGGAGACTACAGCTAAGGTAAGACAGTTTGTTTTGAAATTACTTACCTGTAGCGGGCAGCGGTGTTTTTTTTTCTCTCTCTTCACAGAAAGAGCGGGAGCAGCAGAGGAAGTGACGGCAAGCAGAGGGGCAGCAGGGAAGGAGAACAGTGAGTATAAATACTCACCTTTTAACACCAACGGTCATTTGAGTGGGAGCAGCGGCGTGAGCTGGGCGGGAGTGAGGTTGGAGCACAGAGCTGGTCGGGAAGTGTAGAGTCATGGCAGCGCCGGCGGTGGAATGTTCCTCCTGCAGGATGTTTGAGGTAGGGGTGACCACCGATACTCCTGCCGACTTCGTCTGCAGGAAATGCAGTCAGATCCTGCTCCTCACCGAACGAGTTAGGGAACTGGAACTGGAGTTGGACGAACTGAGGATTATTCGAGAGGCTGAGAGGGTGATTGATAGAAGCTACAGGGACATAGTTACGCCGGAGAACAGAGGTAGCTGGGTAACAGTTAGAGGTGGGAAGGGGAAGAAGCAGGAAGTGCAGGGTTCCCCTGCGGTCGTTCCCCTAAAAAATAAGTATACAGCTTTGGAAACTGTTGGGGGGGGGACAGCCTTGCAGGTGTAAGCTGCAGTGAAGGGGTCTGTGGCTCTGAGACTCAGAAGGGAAAGGGGGAGAGGAGGAGAGCGCTAGTTATAGGAGACTCTCTAGTTAGAGGGACGGGCAGGCGGTTCTGTGGACATGGGCGAGACTCTCGGATGGTTTGTTGCCTCCCGGGTGCCAGGGTCCGAGACGTCTCGGACCGTGTCTTCAGAATCCTTAAGGGGGAGGGAGTGCAGCCAGAAGTCGTGGTACACATTGGCACCAACGACATAGGTAGGAAGAGGGGTGGGGAGGTCATTCAAGAGCTCAGGGAGTTAGGCTGGAAGCTAAAAGCTAGGACAGACAGAGTCGTCATCTCTGGGTTGTTGCCGGTGCCACGTGACAGTGAGGCAAAGAATAGGGAGAGAGTGCAGTTGAACACGTGGCTGCAAGGATGGTGTAGGAGGGAGGGCTTCAGATATTTGGACAATTGGACTGCATTCTGGGGAAGGTGGCACCTGTATAAACAGGACGGGTTGCACCTGAACCAGAAGGGCACCAATATCCTGGGGGGTAGGTTTGCTAGCACTCTTCGGGGGGGGTTTAAACTAATTTGGCAGGGGGATGGGATCCGGACTTGTAGTCCAGCAAGTAAGCTAGCTGTGTGTCAGAATGCCCAAGACTTTAGGGAGGCTGTGGAGAAGGTAACACTGACAGGGAATACTTGCGGACACAGAGATGGGCTCAAGTGCGTATACTTCAACGCAAGGAGTATCAGAAATAAGGTGGGTGAACTTAAGGCGTGGATCGGTACCTGGGACTACGATGTTGTGGACATCACGGAAACATGGATAGATGAGGGACAGGAATGGCTATTGGAGGTTCCTGGTTACAGATGTTTCAGTAAGATTAGGGGGGGTGGTAAAAAAGGAGAGGGGGTGGCATTGCTAATTAGAAATGGTATAACGGCTGCAGAAAGGAAGTTTGAGGGGGAACTGCCTTTGGAGGTAGCATGGGCTGAAGTCAGAAATAGGAAAAGTGCAGTCACCTTGTTGGGTGTTTACTATAGGCCCCCCAATAGCAGCAGAGATGTGGAGAAACAGATTGGGAAACAGATTTTGGAAAGGTGCAGAAGCCACAGGGTCGTAGTCATGGGCGACTTCAACTTCCCAAATATTGATTGGAAGCTCTTTAGATCAAGTAGATTGGATGGGGCGGTGTTTGTGCAGTGTGTCCAGGAAGCTTTTCTAACGCAGTATGTGGATTGTCCAACCAGAGGGGAGGCCATATTGGATTTGGTACTCGGTAATGAACCGGGACAAGTGGTGGGCTTGTTAGTGGGTGAACATTTTGGTGATGGTGACCACAATTCTGTGACTTTCACCTTGGTTATGGAGAGAGATAGGTGCGCACAACAAGGTAGATTTTACAAATGGGGGAAGGGAAATTACGATGCTGTAAGACAGGATTTGAGGAGCATACGTTGGGAGCATAGGCTGTCAGGGAAGGATGTGGTGGAAATGTGGAACTTTTTCAAGGAGCAGATACGACGTGTCCTTGATATGTATGTACCTATCAGGCAGGAAAGAAATGGTCGTGTGAGGGAGCCTTGGTTGACGAGGGAGGTTGAATGTCTAGTAAAGAGGAAGAAGGAGGCTTACATAAGGTTGAGGAAACAGGGTTCAGACAGAGCAGTGGAGGGATACAGGATAGCCAGAAGGGACCTGAAGAAAGGGATTAGGAGAGCTAAGAGAGGGCATGAAAAATCCTTGGCGGATAGGATCAAGGATAACCCCAAGGCATTTTATGCGTATGTGAGAAACCTGAGAATGACGAGAACGAGGGTAGGTCCGATCAAGGACAGTAGTCGGAGACTGTGTATTGAGTCGGAAGAGATAGGAGAGGTCTTGAACAAGTACTTCTCTTCAGTATTTACGAACGAGAGGGACCGTATTGTTGAAGAGGAGAGTGTGAAACGGACTGGTAAGCTAGAAGAGATACTTGTTAGGAAGGAAGATGTGTTGGACATTTTGAAAAACTTGAGGATAGACAAGTCCCCCGGGCCTGACGGGATATATCCTAGGATTATGTGGGAAGCAAGAGAGGAAATTGCAGTACCGTTGGCAATGATCTTCTCGTCTTCACTGGCAACGGGGGTGGTACCAGGGGACTGGAGAGTAGCGAATGTTGTGCCCCTGTTCAAAAAAGGGAATAGGGATAAACCCGGGAATTACAGGCCAGTTAGTCTTACTTCTGTGGTAGGCAAAGTAATGGAAAGGGTACTGAGGGATAGGATTTACGAGTATCTGGAAAGATTCTGTTTGATTAGGGACAGCCAGCACGGATTTGTGAAGGGTAGGTCTTGCCTTACAAGTCTTATTGAATTCTTCGAGGAGGTGACCAAGCATGTGGATGAGGGTAGAGCAGTGGATGTAGTGTATATGGATTTTAGTAAGGCATTTGATAAGGTTCCCCATGGTAGGCTTATGCGGAAAGTCAGGAGGCTTGGGATAGAGGGAAATTTGGCCAATTGGATAGAAAACTGGCTCACCGGTCGAAGTCAGAGAGTGGTGGTAGATGGTAAATATTCAGCCTGGAGCCCATTTATAAGTGGAGTTCCGCAGGGATCAGTTCTGGGTCCTCTGCTGTTTGTAATTTTTATTAATGACTTGGATGAGGGAATCGCAGGGTGGGTCAGTAAATTTGCAGATGATACGAAGATAGGTGGAGTTGTGGACAGTGAGGAGGGCATTTGTCATTTGCAAAGGGACTTAGATATGATGCAGAGCTGGGCTGAGGAGTGGCAGATGGAGTTCAACCCTGCCAAGTGTGAGGTTGTCCATTTTGGAAGAACAAATAAGAATGCGGAATACAGGGTTAATGGTAGGGTTCTTGGTCAGGTGGAGGAACAGAGGGATCTTGGGGTCTATGTACAAAGATCTTTGAAAGTTGCCACTCAGGTGGATAGAGTTTGTAAGAAGGCCTATGGTATAGTATCCTTCATTAGCAGAGGGGTTGAATTCAAGAGTCGTGAAGTGATGTTGCAGCTGTACAGGACTTTGGTTAGGCCACAATTGGAGTACTGTGTGCAGTTCTGGTCGCCTCACTTTAGGAAAGATGTGGAAGCTTTGGAGAGGGTGCAGAGAAGATTTACCAGGATGTTGCCTGGAATGGAGAATAGGTCGTACGAGGATAGGTTGAGAGTTCTCCGCCTTTTCTCATTGGAACGGCATAGGATGAGGGGTGATTGATAGAGGTTTATAAGATGATCAGAGGAATAGATAGAGTAGACAGTCAGAAACTTTTTCCCTGGGTACAACAGAGTGTTACAAGGGGACATAAATTTAAGGTGAAGGGTGGAAGGTATAGGGGAGATGTCAGGGGTGGGTTCTTTACCCAGAGAGTGGTGGGGGCATGGAATGCGCTGCCCGTGGGAGTGGTAGAGTCAGAATCATTGGCGACCTTTAAGCGGCATTTGGATAGGTACATGGATGGGTGCTTAATCTAGGATAGAAGTTCGGCACAACATCGGGGGCCGAAGGGCCTGTTCTGTGCTGTATTGTTCTATGTTCTATGTTCTAAAAGGCAAGCTGTCCAGTCCAAGCAGCATCCTGGTAAACCTTCTTTGCACCCTCTCCAAACCCTCTGTATCTTTCCTATAGTAGGGCGACCAGAACTGGACACAATATTCCAAGTGTGGTCTATTACATATGGATGGATACTATTATGGCTCACTGAGGTAGCATGTTGGAAATCAAGTTGCATTATTCCCTGAGTTGTCACAAAAGTTCGTTTCTCCTGAGTTTTAGACTAAAGATGACAGAAAGCACAGACTAGGTTTCTGGACTTCACAAGGATTACTATTTATCACACATAAATAGACTCTAATTCCACAGAAAAATGATGGACCATTGAGCTATAATGCCATTAGTTCAAACTCTAAGATGCTCATGAACCAAGTCCCCTTAAAAGCAAGCACATATTGTATACACACACACATACAGACACAGACACACACAGACACACATACACACAGAGACGCACACACGAACACGTGCACACACTCACACACACACAGACACACACACATACAGACACACACTCACACACAGACACACACACACAGACACACACAGTCATGCACGTGCACACAGACACACACAGAAACTAAACATCAATTTTTGAGTGGAAGGAACACACAGAAAACAGTTTCGTCGATCCCTGTTCGCGGGATTCACTGAGATGATTCTTGTGCTGATCAGAATGCTGCTTCTCCAGATGCTGTCACTGGTTTACTAGAGATACAGTCTGTGGTTTATGAAAGGTCTGACTTACTCATTAAAGGTCAGAACTTTCTGCAGCTGCTGAAGGAAAAGACAATCAGCTGGTTATCCTCAGATTTAAAGTAGCTTTTCCTGCCAGGAACAGAGCTGATGATGAACAGGTCCTCAGATGGTGGAGGTCGGATGGCTTCTCCCTGTCATGTTCATATCCACAACCTGTTCAATTACCTGGGAACCAATCACATCGTCATTGGCAGCAAGACGGTCTTTGACATTGATTACTGGTCTTTAGTACAAAGACCAATCAGATACTTGTTTCTGGCTGAATCACCATTTGTACATGGGCATGTCTCCAGTTCGTCTGCACCTTCTTCTGCTGCTGTCTGACCCAGCAGCTGTGTAAACAATACTTACAATGAGTGTCAGGTTACTTGCTTTCAAAGAGTGCAGTATCCCTTAAACAATCCTTGGTTTTCAACAATTCTGATGCGTTTCAGTCCACAATTAAAAATACACTAAGATAAAAAGGCACAAATGTTTAAAAAAATTAAAAAAAACACTTTTGAAGAATAATAATGCCAAGTTTCTGAGCTGGTAAGTTCCATGATGTTCCTTGAATTTGATCTGAGAAACAATCCAACCTCAGTTACACAGGTTCAGTTCTTATTCGCACCTAATGAGTCTTCACCACAGCTGCATAGGTTACATCCGCTAGAAAGAGACAGAAATCAGAGCTGATGATCATTATCAATTCAGTTTGAAGGGAAATACAGGAAAGGGGCATATTTACCCAAATATCAGTCCCATCACTATCAGAGTAGTTACAGGAAAGGGAAATATTTACTCCATCAGTTGTTCATTTTCCCCCTCATTCACTTTATGACGCTCACAATTACATTGGGAGAGACAAACGTTTTGAGAGACAGTCAAGTATCATCCGATGGGATAATGGAGAGACTGTTTGCTTTCTGATTGGTGGAGTAAAGGAACAGATAAAGGAACTAATAAAGATGAACAGACCGACGGGCCAATGACAACAGCTTCGTGGTGAGGGAATGGGACTTTAACGTCATGTGATCAAATCTCCATAATGGCGCCACCCAACGTTGGGGTCTCAAATAACAAGGAAATGGATCACCCAGGCCCACCTAGCACTGTCCCACACATTGGAGAATGGGCTTCAGGGATTGGGAAATGAGAAAGGATTAGGATTAGGATTCTGAAAGGACAAAACTGACTCACTCTCTTCTGAATCAGCAACCCGGAGAGTCTTGCCACCTTGAAATGAAAGAGAACAGTCTGTTAGTGAGGAGGATGTATTTTAAATGTTTAGAAATACCACTATGTGGGAAAAAAGTATGTAGCTGGTTACCTTTTCTGTTGCTGTCAAACACGATGCTGGCATAGGTACAGGAATCAGGCTGAGCTGTAATACAAACAGTATTCACTCTGAAACTGCCTGACTGCATCAGCTTTCTGACTCTAGAATCAAAGAATCGTACAGAATCCTGGATTCACATCACAGCTTTACCATTGGAAAATGTTCAGTGAACTGCATGAGAATCAGACATCAAACCATATTCGGAGTTATTTGGACAGGTGGTGTTCCAACACGCATGTCTTAAGGAGTGACTTAAAAGGGGGAAAGAGAGTTGGAGAGGTTTGGACAGGGATTCTCACAGTCTTGGAGATTGAAAATTAGACCCCAGTGATGTTACTATTACAGTCCGGTGAAACCACCACCACACATCTCTCTCTAATGAGTGTAGATCAGAGTGGTGCTGGAAAAGCACAGCAGGTCAGGCAGCATCCGAGGAGCAGGAAAATCGACATTTCGGGCAAAAGCCCTTCATCACTCTAATCTAGACTCTGATCTCCAGAACCTGCAGTCCTCACGTTTGCCGAGCTTTTCCTCCCTAATGAGAGAACAGCCCAATGCCCTCTGGGACTATGGTGAGTTTACATTTACAGGAAGGGATATGGAGGGGCCAGATTTGGAAATATTGTGAGTATATGAGGATGACAGACCCAATGCCGTGGAAGAATTTGAACCTGAGAAGGATAATCTTTAATTTTATTTCTTTTTCAATTCAGGAGCCGTTCTGGGCACCACACCTTGGGAAGGATATTCTGACCTGAGAAAGAGTGTGGTGCAGAATGATGACATCAGGTCTCACAGAGTTAAATTACAAGGTGTGGGATCACAAATTATGTTTGTATCCTGTTGCACTGGAAGGTTTGGGATGATTTGATTGAAGTTCTCAAGAAAAGAAGAGCATAAACGATCTTTCCACATTCTCCAAGTCGGGAAGTCTCAGATGCCTTCCCATGGAGGTTCCTGATTCCATGATTCCCAACCCTATCCCAGGGTTTCCAATTTTCCCACAGTCCCATGGTTCAGGTTATAAAACCCTGCACCCAGCACTCTGAGCCAATCCCCTCCATTGCAGAGGGAAACACATCCTGCTCCTCCACAATGTACACCCAGTCGGTCCATGATTTTAAAGAATCACGGTTCACAGTGTCTCAGAGATATTGTGGATCACAGTTTACATGAGGGAACTTATTGGGAGTTAAATTCAAAGTGTGCCCCTTACTAAGGCATACCTTTTATGCTACCCCTTCCAGAACCCACTTACCATCCCCTCACTATGCTAAGATGTGGCACTTTGATGCCCATTGCCAGATATTTCAAGTGAGTAATACTTTCCTGGAGATATTTTCCAAACACATTGATTAGAGATATTATTACACACCCATGGATCAAGTGGGACTTCATGGAGGTGTCCGGGCTTTGAAGGAGGGACATTACCACGTTACCACAAGACCCCTAATGGTCTTAATCATAGAGTCATAGAGATCTAGAGCACAGTAAAAGGCCCTTTGGCCCATTGAGTCCATGCTGGTCAAAACCAACCATCTACCCATTCCAATTCTATTATCCAGCAGTTGCCCCAATGCCTTATACATCGACATTGCAAGTGCACACCTAAACAGGTCTTTAACATTATGAGGGTTTCATGTCTGTGTCACCCTTAAAAGCAATGACTTCCATTTTCCCGCCATCCTCCGAGTGAAAAGGTTTCCCTCACATCTCCGATAAACCTCTAACACTCACCAAAGATCCTCAGACATCACCTTCCCAACCCACGACCATCTCCAGCGAAACGTTCAGTGGCAGCAGATAAAGGGGAACACCATCACCTGCAAATTCCCCTCCAAGGCACTCACCATCCTGGCTTGGAAATATATCATCACTCCTTCACTCTTGTTCGGTCAAAATCATGGAATTCACTCCCTCAAGGCATTATGGGTCTACATCCAGCACGTGGACTGTAAGGGTTTAAGAAGGCAGCCCATCGCCATCTTCTCAAGAGGTCAACAAGGAATGGGCAATGAATGCTGGCCAGCCAGTGATATGCATGTTTCATGAATGAATAAAAACAAACACCCTGCCCAGTACCTTAAATTAATGTCCCATGGTCACTGAACACTCCATCATGGGGAAACCATTTTCAATTCAACTGTATTTATGTCCCTCATAATTTTACGCATCTTAATCATGTCTCCTCTCAATCTCCTCCTCCCTGGAGAAAACAATCTATCCAAATTCTCTTCAGAATTGAAACTCTCCAGCCCAGGTAACATCCTGGCAAATCTCTCTGTCCCATAATGTGGATTCCTGAACTTCACACAATTCTTTAGCTGTGACCTAACCAATTTTTCACCCAGTTCCAACATAACCTCACTGCTCTGAATTAAGCTCTATGCTTCAACTAATAAAGGGAAGTATCCCATAGGGTTTTTTATCCATGTTATCCACCTGTCCCGATACATTAAGGGACTGGTGTACATGCACACCAAGGTCGCTCTGATCCTTGGTGTTTCCCAGGGTCCTATTGCTCATTAAGCCTTCCCTTCCCTTTTCCGTCCTGCCCAAGTGTATCACCTCACACTTATCCATGTTGGATACTGTTTGCTCCTGATCAGTCTATCTGACCAGCCCGTAAAGATCCTCTTGTTGTCTAAGGCTATCCTCCTCAATATTTACTACCCCAACTATTTGTTTATCATCTGGGACCATATTAATCAACCCTTCTTCATTCAAGTCTAAATCATTTACGACAAACCGCAAATAGCAAGGGCCCCAACAGTGACCCCTGTGGGATTCCCCAGGACACACACTTCCAGTCACAAAAATGCCCCTCGATCATCACCCTCTGTTTCCTTCCAGTCAGCAAGTTGTGCATCCAATTTACGCCAAATTTCCTTCGATCCCATGGGCTCTCACCTTTGCTATCATTTTTCCATGTGGAACCTGGTCAAAAGTTTTGCCGAAGTCCAAGAAGACACAAGAACATAAGAAATAGGAGCAGGAGAGGGTTATCTGACCCCTCGAGGAGAATGTGAGGACTGTGAATGCTGGAGATTAGAGTCGAAGAGTGTGGAGCTGGAAAAGCACAGCCAGTCAGGCAGCATCTGAGATGCAGGAGAGTCGTCATTTCGGGAAGAAGACTTCCATCAGGAAGAAAGATCCTTCCTGATGAAGGGCTTATACTCGAAACGTCAATTCTCCTGCATCACAGATGCTACCGATCTGGTCCTTCAAGCCTGCTCCATCATTCAATAAGATCTCTTTTAAAATCTATCTCCCTTTGTATTAAAAAGATGCATCAAATTCATTCCCCGTGTCTATACATCTGGAAGCCTCTTCAAAAAAAATTCAGGAACGTTGTTAAGATATCACTTCCTGAACAAATCCATGTTCATGATTGATCCCTGTTCCTCCAAATGCAGATCCATTCCGTCCCTCAGAATTACTTCAAACAGTTTCCACCCCACTGAGTATAGACTGAGAGAAAGTGAGGACTGCACATGCTGGAGAGTCAGAGTCAAACAGTGTGGCACTGGAAAAGCACAGCAGCTCAGGCAGCATCTGAGGAGCAGGAGTGTCGATGTTTTGGGCACGAGCCGTTCATCAGCCTGATCTGCCACACGTTTTGACACAGAGTTGAGACTGACTAGCCTGAAGTTTCCTGGTTTATCATTTGTTCCCTTCTTGAGGTACCAGACTGGCTGTCCTCCTGTCCTCCAGCACCTCTCCTGCAGCCGGAGAGGAATGGAAAATTATTTCCAAAGCCCCTGCTATTTTCTCCCCTGCCTCACTCAACAACCTGAGATACATTTCATCCTGCCCTGGAGATTTATCTACTTTTTGCTGCCCATACCACTCAGCAGTTCCTCTCTTTGAATATTCCTTTCAATATTTTGGATGCTTCTTTATATTACCTGTCAGTATACTTTCATATATTCTTTTAGCACTCCGAATCACCACTTTAATTTCCCACTTGCACATTTTATAATCCTCCAGAAATTGCTACTGTTTTGAATTCTCAGTACCTGCCATAAGCCTCCCTTTTCCCTTCATCCAATGCTGTGTATTACTCAGTATTCAAGGTTCACTGGATTTGTTGGTCCCACCCTTTAACCCTGGACTCTCCTTATTTCCTTCTTCAATGCATCCCATTGCATCCCTGGTCTGGCCTACATGTGACTCCAGTCCCACAAAAGGACACTGGTGTAAGGTACAGTAATTGTTGAAGAATGAGAGGGGCTGTCAGTGAGCAGATTTATACAGGGCTACAAGGTGCCACATGCTCGAAGAGGAAGCCAATGTCATCAGGAAGTGATGGAAAGCAGCAGCCAGTCTCAAAGATTGCACTGCAGCAAGTCTGCATTTAGAAACATTGTACAGGATGATTTTCCATTTATTTTGGTAAATGGAGGGTACAGAAACAGATATTTTAATAGAAAGAAACAGAGATTTGCCTCCTCTGACTCATCGAGGTGAGGAAGCACATTGTTGGGAGCTTGTACAGAATCCTTGGATTCTGTTTAGTCACAGGACAGGTCCCAGAGCACTGGAGAAGAGCCAACATTGTCCCTTTGTTTGAGGGCAACAGGGATAATACAGGAACTTACAGGATGGTGAGCTTTACGTCCGTGGTAGGGAAAATATTGGAGTAGATTCTGAATGACTGGCTTTACTCAATTTGAAAAAATATCTTCTTATTAACACGAGGCAACATGGTTTTGTGCAGGAAGGTCATGTCACAGAAACTTGATTCAGCCTTTTGAGCAAGTTTCATGATTGACAACGACAGGGTGATAGATATTGTCCACATGGACTTTCATAAGGCCTTTGACAAAGTTTTTCATGGCAGGCTGATTCTGAAATTGAAGTCACATGGATCTGCGGAGAGGTGGTAAGATGGATGCAGAATTGGCTTAGTCATAGACGACAGAGAGTAGTGGTGGAAGGGTGTTTTTCTGACTGGAAATCTGTGACCATTGGTGATCCACAGGAGTCAGTGTTGGGACCCCTGTTAGTTCACAACATTTATAAATATTTTGGAGAATATTGTAGGTGGTATGTTTAGTAAGTTTGCAGATGACACAAAGATTGAGGGAGCTTTGGATAGTGAGGAAGATTGCCAGAGGATACAGCAGGACATATAAAGGTGTAGACTTGGGCACAGAAATGGCTGCTGAAATTTAATTTGGAGAGACATGTGGTGATGCGTAAGGTCTAATGCAAGAGGGAAGTATACAGTAAATGGTACAACCCTTGGAAGCATTGAAGAGATCTAGGGTAGTTTACTCACTCCTGGTTCAGGCCTTCCTTCACTCCTGATGCGGCCCTCCCTTAATTCCTGACATCTCACTGCAATTATATCGATCTTTGGTGAGATCCCATCTGGAATGTGGTGAACGGATCAGATTTCCATATCAACAAAAGGATTCACTTGTTACAGAGTGAGTGTCATACACTGGCTTGAACCAGGGAATACAGTCTCAGAATGAGGGATAGGTGGGTGGAACTGAGATAAGGGGGAATTTATTGTTTCGAAGCAGTTAATCTTGGGAATTCTCTCATCAAAGAGCTGTGGAAGCTTAACTATTGAGTATATTCATGAATGAGATTGATAGATTTCCCGGCACTAAAAACATTGAGGGGTAAGGGAATAGTGCAGGAAAGTGGTGTTGAACTACAAGCTCAGACATGATCCTATTGAATGGTGGAGCATCTTGTCCTTAGTGGAGAACATCCTGATACACATTCTCTGACTCTCCTACTTTGTGTGGCTGTGGGAATCCTCCCAAAGACACACTACAGCTTTCAACCTTCCAATGGAATCTCCAACGTGGCCTTTGCTGTCAGACAAATCCAAGTAAAATGTCAAACACAACTCCAGGAACTCTGTATTACATTTCTCAACCTGATCACAGCAGATGACTCAGTAAATCACTTGATGAATCATACTCTTAAAAGTTGGAATGTCCAGAAACTTCTTCCAAATTCTGCAACAGCTTTGGGATGACTTGACATCTTCGGGAACGGATGTCTTCAAGGAACAGGACCAGAGTAAAGCAATGCTGTGTGATAGCTCCATATTATCTATAATCTACCAAACAGCAGCTTTGACCTCTGGTGTCAGGATTAAACACGGCCCAGATAGAAATCTCTTCAACCTCAGTCTCATCCATGCCAATAATAAAATGACCACAACAGACCCACATAAGATGCAGTATGCACTGATAACATCACTGTTGTTTTCACATTCTGCACCCGACTAGCAAGCCACCCTTGGTCTCTTCAATGCTGCAAACAAGGGACTTGGCCAATGCTTGAGTGTTGCCAAACCAAACCACAAATCACTGGTCAGTTCAATATTCTACCTCTTGTATATGCTAAGACTCCGGGATACATTTAGCACTCTCGATAGCTAGGGAGGCACCTCCCTCAAAACAGTGCCCAGGGCTGACATCACTGGCTCTGCCCATCAATGCCAGTCTCAGTCCAGCCCATAGGTGACCACGAGGGCACTCTGCTTCTCGATGCCCATTGGGAAAGTGATCCAACACTGGATCAGCTGAGACAGCTCAACCTTCCAGAAACTATGGCAGTGACTGTTTGACAACAAAGTTCTCCACAAGGCAGCAAAAAGTCCTTGCTTTCATCATCAGTCCGTGTAAATGTTGGGAGACCCACAATGCCACTGGGGAGGGAATTCCAGGATTGTGACCCAGTGACAGTGAGTGAACGACAATATATTTCCATGTCAGTACAAAGTGGGTGGCTTGGAAGGGAACTTGGAGGTGGTGGTGATCCCATGTAACTGTAGTAAGGAACAGGAATGTAGTGACTACATCCTCACGGTCAGGAAACTGAACAGTGTTTGGACACATTCCTTGTTCTTCCAAAGATAAAAACTTCAAAATCTTTTGCCTCTGTATTTTTGAATCATTTCATTGTTTGTGTGTTTGTTTGGGACTTCTTCAATTCATTAACCAACTACTGCAGCTTGTGAACATTTGGTCATCTTGCAGGATGTTTTATAATGTTTCAATTCACAATCACCTTGTTAAATACAAATGGTTCTGAGGCTCTGAGGCTCCGAGCTCATTAAGGGTTGGCACAGTGACACAGTGGTTAGCACTGCTGCCTCACAGCGCCAGGGACCCGGGTTCAATTCCCACCTCGGGCAACTGTCTGTGTAGAGTTTGCACATTCTCCCTGTGTCTGCGTGGGTTTCCTCCAGGTGCTCCAATGTCCTTCCACAGTCCAAAGATGTGCAGGTTAGGTGAATTGGCCATGCTAAATTGCCTGTCGTGTTTGGTGAATTGGTAAATGTAGGGGAATGGGTCTGGGTGAGTTGCTCTTTGGAGGGTCGGTGTGGACTTGTTGATCCGAAGGGCCTGTTTCCGCACTGTAGGGAATCTAATCGAATCAATGAGATCCACCGGGCCCACATTTCAATTATATCACCAGCGCTGCACACTTCCCTCCAGTCTGAACTAAAACCACAGACCACAGCGCTCTGCTTCCTGGCCCAAAGCCAATTTTCAAACCACACAACCAGCAACTTTGAACCTCATCTGCTTCAATTTTTAGAAGATATGTACATCGTACTTCACAGCAGGAGCAAGCCCGATGGCCCATCGAGTTTTCTCCACAATTCATTAAGACCATAACTGGTCAGATCTGAGGAGGCTCAGTTCCGCTCTCCTACCTTGTCCCCACTCCTCTCGATAAGGCCAAAGGCTGGTAGTCAGACAGCATGTGTTAGCACCGAGGCTATAGGGATGAGAGGGATTGATGGGACGGGATGGGGTCATTCGTTGACACAAACAGTGAATGAGTTTCATCCCTTGTGTTTTGAATCCACTCAGGATCACAGCTCTCTCCATGATGTCCATCACTCCTCAGACAGCTGCCCTCACCCCATCCTGAGATCCACACTCAGTGCTATGTGCCATCATATACACAGTCTTGACCTCTCTCTCCATCAGCACCCCTTCACACTGTCTCAAAGCTGTCCTGAGCCCCAGTTCAACTTAATTCTCCGGCTCATTCACCCGATACCATGTACCCCCACCCCTCTGGAACCTTCCTCCACCCACTCTCCCACTTGTCTCTCCCCATTCTCCTCCCTCCACCTCTTGTTGGACATTCACTCTCCCTTCTCCGATACTGAGTACAGAACATTCAGCAAAGGTCTCAGTTTTAATCACTTTGCACTCCCACCTCACCAAAGTTCAGACACGACATGATGTTGATCTCTTCTTCCGTTGCCTTTGCCTCTGTGCCCATTTCTTTGGACAGGAGTCCTCTGTCCATCCCACAGACCCCTTCACCCACCTCCAACTCTCTTCCTCCACCTGGACCCCTCCCTCTGGCCTTTAAGCCGCACTTGACCTGTTCATTGAGAACTGACACTGGTCTTTGTATTTCTCTGTCCTCCTCCATTCACTCCTATCTCCCACTGAACTGAATACTCTCAGGCTGTTCTGTCCACAACAGTCACTCATCTCATCTCAGATCAAGACAAAAGCTCAAAACCACCAAGGTGCAGCCATTTCCCTGTTCTGTTGCTGTCAATCTTGGCACAGAGTCTGGAATTGTCCTGATCTGTAACACAAACAGGAATGATAAGGGGATATTTATTGGTCGGTTTGTTGTTAGGTATCAACAACAGCTCAGTGAACACCACATTCCCCTTGGAGTTAGAAGGTTGTGGGTTCAATTCCCCATTCCAGTGGCTACAATGTAAGATCAATGCTGAGACTTCGGAGCAGTTCGAATGGAGCGCTGCAATGTCTAAAGTGTTATCTTGTGGCTGAGATGTTAAAGGTTGCAGTGGTCTGCTCTCTCAGGTGGTTGTGAACAATTCCAAATGCGTTACTTCAATGAAGAACAGAGGAGCTCTCTACTGTGTCCTTGTCACTCATCCCCCAACCCAGATCATTGTGTCCTCAACATCACTCATCCCTCAGAATACATCATGAAAATACACAGGCTAACTGATTGAGCACAGGGCTGTTTGTGGGACATTACTCTTCACAAACTGGTTGTTGCATTTCTCATTACCAGAATGAAAATAAATGCATTTACGCCTAACTTTTCATGATCTCAGGGGACTGAATAACCCCTTACAGCAGATGGAGCTCTATTTTTATGTTTGCAGTCAACTAATTTCTTACTGCAAGCTGCCACAAACCACAATGTGATCATGATGTCATCATCTGGTTAAAGCACTGAACAGGAGAGTTGGATTAGCTTGTATTGATCACAGAGTACAGACATTGGGCAGGGCAGACACACTAAACACAGGGAAAAAGGAGAGAAATATGTGAGTGGAGAACCACTGCAGAATTCTAACATGATGTGGGAATCAGGTCACAAAGGTAGGTACACTCTTACACCATGGAATCAGGAAGGTTAATAAAATGCTATCCTTGAATAAAAGAGGAATTGGATACAAACGTAAACATGTTATTTTAGATATACAAGGCAGTTCTGAGATCACATCTCAAATGCTGTACATAATGAAGGATATTGGTGCTGGCTCAAAGGAGGTTTCTGAGATTGAGAAGCAGGTTGTCTCATGAGGAGAGGGAGGACAGGCTGGGTTTGTTTCCCCTGGAGTTTAGAATAATGAGGGACTGTGAGAATGTAAACTTCAGAACTTTGGTAATGATTCAGAGTTTGAATGAATCAACAATGATTTTTTCTGAAATGCAGTGGTACTGAGATGAAAGGGACAAGGAGAAACTGTAATCAAGGAATTAAAAGCAACATGTTAATTAGCCGTCCCAGAGAAGAAGGAGTCAACGCAACATCAAGGATCTGTTCCTGGGAGACAGGAGAGAGTTAACACTGAATGTAACAAGGAACAAGGGAGCTACTCCTGATAAGAAGGCAAGCTTATTTTAAATTAATGACTGAAGAAGAGTAATCAATGTTGTGGTCGAACAGATTGAAATGATCATCAATAATCTCACACCGGAGATTTTGCCTTTCCATTGAGAACTGCTAACATTTCCTGGGTCATTTTAATTTTTCTGCCCTCCTCCATTCACCCCTATGTCCACCAAATTGACTGGTCTCAGGCTGTTGTGTCCACAACAGTCACAAAGTTCATCTGATCCAGGCTCTCCACACCACCCCCACAGCCTCCAAGCTCAGATTCCCACAATCCTGACTTGCCCACTTCCACCTTCTTCCCAAAATCTATAGCTGGACTGCCCAGGCAGACCTAGTGTTCCTGCTTCTTCCTGCCTGAGGGAACTTATCTCTTCTCCCCTTGACTCAATTTTTCCTCCCTTTGTCCATTCCTTCCCAACTACATCTGTGATTCTTTTGCCACTTTATATCAGTGTCAGAATTACTGGTTAGTGAGATCCAGCCACCTCCTCTTCACTGGTGTGGCCACCGATACCCACCTGGGCCCCAGTTATGTCTCTCTCATTGTGGGGCAAGTGGAACATTCCTCATTCCAGGCCTCCTCAGACCACTCCCACAACTCTTTCTCCTGTATGTCGATGATATCATCAGTGCTGCTTCCCTCTGTCATCCAGAATTGGAATATTTGATCAATTATGGGCGGCACGGTGGCACAGTGGTTAGCACTGCTGTTTCACAGCGCCAGAGACCCGGGTTCAATTCAGGCAACTGACTGTGTGGAGTTTGCACATTCTCCCCGTGTCTGCGTGGGTTTTCTCCGGGTGCTCTGGTTTCCTCCCGCAGTCCAAAGATATGCAGGTCAGGTATAATTGGCCAAGCTAAATTGCCCGTAGTGTAAGGTAAAGGTGAAAATGTAGGGGAATGGGTGGGTTGCACTTCGGTGGGTCGGTGTGGACTTGTTGGGCCGAAGGGCCTGTTTCCACACTGTAAGTAATCGAATCTAATCTAATCAATTTCACTTCCAATATCCACCCAGCTCTCACCTTCACCTGATCTCTGACTCCTCCCTTCCCTTCCTTGACATCTCAGTTTCTATTTCTGGGGATAGGCCGGCCACCAATATTCATGACAATCTCAGTCTCCCACAGTTACCTTGACTCCCCATCCTCACACCCTGCTTCCTGTAAAGACTCTGTTCCATTCTCCCAGTTTCTCCAAGCCCACCACATCTGTCTGATGGGGCCACATTCTGCACAGGGGACCTCCGAAATGTCAAGCTTTATCCTCAACCAAGGATTCTCCATCACCATGGTTGACAAGGCCCTCAGCCGTGTCCAATCCATCTCCTGCATTTCTGCCCTCATCACTTCCCTTCCCTTGCCTTGCCCTCATCTATCATCGCACCAGCATCCATATCCAGAGGATCATTAACCACCATTTCCACAGCACTCCAGCGGTGCTCAGTGCAAGTTGGAAGAACAGCATCTCATTCTCCACATGGGCACCCTGCAGCTTCCTGGCCTCAGTATTGAGTTCTAAATAATTTTACAGCCAGAATGAGGTGTTTTATCCATCCTCACACCTCAGGCCCTGCCGTGACATGAGTTGTTTTCAGCACAGCCAAACCATTTTCACCAACTTATTGTCCCCACTATCAGCTTTTCATTCTCCCTCCCATCCTTTTGATGATCTGACTTCCATTCACTCTCTCTGGGCTCCATCTCCACCTATCTGCTCACTCCTTTTCCCCTCCCACACCACCTGTCTTTACCATAGATACCACTTTTCCCCAGCTACAGACAGTTCTGAAGAAGGATTTGAAATTTTAACTCTGGTTTCTCTCCACAGATGCTGCCAGACCTGCTGAGTTTCTCCAGCAATTTCTATTGATTTATATTGGAAGGTTTCCCGAACAAGAGGAGGAGGCTATTCAGCCCATTGTATATGTGTTGATTGATAAAGAGCTCTCTAGAACATCCCACTGCCCAGCTCCTGGTCCATAGCCCTGGAGACTCATGTTCTTCAAATCCTTATCCAAGTGAGTTTTAAATGTCGGAGTCAAAAAGGTTGGTGCTGGAAAAGCACAGCCGGTCAGGCAGCATCCGAGGAGCAGAAGACTCATTCCTGATGAAGAGTTTATACTTGAAACATCGACTCTCCTGCCTCTCGGATGCTGCCGAACCAGCTGTGCTTTTCCAGCACCACACATTTTGACTCTGATTTCCAGCATCTGCAGTCCACACTTTCTCCTGGGTTTTAGATGTGTTGATGGTTCCTGTCTCTCTAAACATAGAATACAGAACATGGAACAGTACAGTGCAGGAACATGGCCTTTGGTCCACCATGTCAGTGCAAACCATGATGCCATTCTAAACTAATCCCATTTCCCAGCACATGGTCCATCCCTCTCTGTTCCTGTTGTTTATGGGCCTGTCTAAATGGCTCTTAAATGTTGCTAACGTATCTGCTTCTATCACCTCCCCTGGTAACCTGTTCCAGACATCTACCATTCTCTTTGTTGAAAGTTATCCTCACAAATCACCCTCAAATTTTTCCTCATTCACCTCAAATTTTTGCCGCTTGTATATGACATCTCCACTCTTTGAAAGAAAACTGACTGCGCCCCCTATCCCTGCCTCTCATAAATTTATGTATTTCTGTTAGGTCTCCCCTCACCCTCCAATACTCTCGCAAAAATAAATCCAGGTTTGACCAAGTTCTCCTGATAGTTAACACACACCAAATCAGGGAACATCCTGCTCAATCTCTGCTGCACCTTTGTTTTGTGCACAAGTACCCCTATGTCCCTTCATGTTGTAGCTTTCTTCCATTTCTTTTCTCCAGACCTGCTGAGTTTGTCTGTTTGTTTCTCAATCATGACTCCTACAGACATGTCCAAACTTTGATAGAACCTGAACACTGAGGGAACTGGTTCTGAGTGGCACTCGGAGCAGCATCGCAGTCACAAAACTACCCGCTCACAATAACTCAATGTCTCCTGATTTGGATCAATCTCGCCACTTTCCCCTGGATCCCATGACCCTTTGATTTTGTGCCCAGTCTGCCTTGTGGAACTTCCCCAAACACCTTGCTAACATCCGCATTGATGGTCAATATCAAACACCCAATCAACCATCCTTCAATACTCCTTAAAAATTCGATCACGTTTATCAGACCCGACCACCCTTCAACAATCGTCTTCTGAGGGAATGGTACTGGGTCAGACTCGCATCATGAAGACCTCATCAGGGGAGAATTCAAGGTCAGTTAAAACTGAACTGGGAGTTCTCATTTGGGATGATTCTCTGACGGTGACCAGGCACGAATTCTATGAGTTGACCAGTTTCCCACTGCAGCTTCAAACATCAACACTGCAACTCCTCCTCAGGAAACCAGACCCCCAGTGAAATCAGCTCTTAAAGATATGGGGGAGTGGGAGTGATCTCAAACGATACACTTTCTCAATATAGAAACAAACGTTGACTCACGGCCTTCTGACAGACTGTTTGTGAATCTCTTGCCACCTTTAACAAAGACAAAATGTTCTCTTAGTTTGATTATAGAATCTGATTATCAATTAGACAATTGCTCAAAACCTTTAAGGGACAGCCATTTACCTGTTCTGTTGCTGTCAATCTCAGCATAGAGGATGGAACTGTCCTGATCTGGAACACAAACAGGAATGATAAGGGACCATGCATCGACAGGCTTGTCCTTAAATATCAGCAATGGCTCAGTGGGCACCACATCATTCTCTGAGTTAGAGATGTGATCGGAGCAGGTGAAATATTGGACTTGCAGCATGGGTTGGTACCTGGGACTTCGATGTTGTGCTTAAAAATGTGTTGCTGGAAAAGCGCAGGAGGTCAGACAGCGTCAAGGGAACAGGACAATCGACGTTTCGGGCATAAGCCCTTCTTCAGGAATCAAACATCCTGAAGAAGGGCTTATGCCTGAATTGTCGATTCTCCTGTTCTTTTGATGCTGCCTGACCTGCTGTGCTTTTCCAGCAACACATTTTTAAGCTCTGATCTCCAGCATCTGCAGTCCTCACTTTCTCCCACTTCGATGTTGTGACCATTTTGGAGATATAGGTAGAGTAGGGACAGGAATGGTTGTTGCAGTTCCAGGATTTAGATGTTTCAGTAAGAACAGGGAAGATGGTAAGGTGGGGGGAGGGGTGTGTGGTGGCATTGTTAGTCAAGGACAGTATTATGATTGCTGAAAGGACATTTGAGAACTCTCTACTGAGATAGTATGGGCTGAGGTTAAAAACAGGAAAGGTGAGGTCACCCTGTCAGGAGGTTTCTATAGGCCTCCAAATAGTTCCAGAGATGTAGAGGAAAGGATAGCAAAGATGATTCTGGATAGGAGCAAGAGTGACACAGTCGTTGTTATGGGGTCTTTAACTTTCCAAATATTGACTAGCAATACTATACTTCAAGTACTTTAGATGGGTCAGTTGTTGTCCAATGTGTGCAGCAGCGTTTCCTGACACAGTACACAGACAGGCCAACAAGGGACGAGGCCACGTCAGATTTGGTACTGGGTAATGAACCTGGCCAGGTGTTCAATTTGGAGGTAGTTGAGCACTTTCGTGATAGTGACCACAAATTGGTTAAGTTTATTTAGCAATGGAAAGGGATGGGTATATATTTCAGGACAAGATTTATGAGCTGGAGGAAAGGCAACTACGATGTGATTAGGCAAGATTTAGGATGCATGGGATGGGCAAGGAAACTGGAGGGGATGGGCACAATTGAAATGTGCAGCTTATACAAGGAACAGTTACTGTGGGTCCTTGATAGATATGTACCTGTCAGGCAGGGAGGAAGTTTCTGACCGCGGGAGCCATGGTTTACTCAGGAAGTTGAATCTCTTGTCAAGAGGAAGAAGAAGGCTTATGTTAGGATGAGATATGAAGGCTCAGTGAGGGTGCTTGAGGGTGACAAGTTAGCCAGGAAAAACCTAAAAAGAGACTTAAGAGGAGCCAGGAGGGGACATAAGACACCATTGTCAGATCGGATCAAGGAAAACCCTCAGGCTTTTCATAGGGATATCAGGAATAAAAGAGTAAGACTAGGGCCAATACAAGGATTGTAGTGGGAAGTTGTACATCGAGTCAGAGGAGATAGGGGAAGCGGTAAATGAATATTTTTTCCTCAGTATTCACACAAGATAAAGATAATGTTGTCGAGGAAAATACTGAGATACAGGCTACAAGACGAGATGGGATTGATGGTCACAAGGAGGAGGTGTTAGCAATTCGGGAAAGTGTGAAAATAGATAAGTCAGATGGGATTTACCATGGGTTCTCTGGAAAGCCAGGGAGGAGATTGATGAGCCTTTCACTTTGATCTTTATGTTGTCATTGTCAACAGGAATGGTACCAGAAGACTGGAGGAGGGAAAATGTTTTTCCTTTGTTCAATAAGGGGTGTAGAGACAACCCTGGTAATCATAGACCAGTGAGTAACGAGGGTAACGTGTTGCAAAAGGTTATAAGAGATAAGATTTATAATCATCTGGAAAGGAATAAGTTAATTAGGGATTGTCAACATGGTTTTGTGAGGGTCGTGCCTTACAAACCTTATTGAGTTCTTTGTGAAGGTGAACAAACAGGTGGATGGGAGGGAGAGCTGTTGATTTGGTGTATATGGATTTCAATAAGGCATTTGGTAAGGTTGCCCATGGTAGGCTACTGCACAAAATACAAAGGCATGGGATTGAGGGTGATTTAGTTGTTTGGATCAGAAATTGGCTATGTGAAAGGAGACAGAGAGTGATAGTTGCTGGGAGATATTTATCCAGGAGTTCAATTCCTAGTGGTGTATGCAAGGATCTGTTTTGGGTCACGTTTGTGGATGACCCAGGTGAGGGCTTTGATGGATGGGTTAGTAAATTTGCAGATGACACTCAGGTTGGTGGAGTTGTGGATCATGTTGAAGGATGTTGTACGTTAAAGAGAGACATAGATAAATTGCAGAGCTGGGCTGAGAGGTGGCAAATGGAGTTTAATGTGGAAAAGTGTGAGACGATTCACTTAGGAAGGAGTAACAGGAGTACAGAGTACTGGGCTAATTGTAAGATTCTTGGCGGTGTAGCTGAGCAGAGAGTTCTCAGTGTCCATGCACACAGCTCTCTGAAAGTTTCTCCCCAGGTTGATAGAGTTGCTAAGAAGGCATACAATGTGTTAGCTTTCATTAGTAAAGGGATTGAGTGTTGGAACCATGAGGTCATGCTGCAGCTATACAAA
This sequence comes from Chiloscyllium punctatum, assembly GCF_047496795.1. Taxonomy (NCBI): domain Eukaryota; kingdom Metazoa; phylum Chordata; class Chondrichthyes; order Orectolobiformes; family Hemiscylliidae; genus Chiloscyllium; species Chiloscyllium punctatum. The sequence continues at coordinate 8,990,395 of NC_092740.1, forward strand.
ACTCTGGTGTGGCTGCACTTGGAGTATTGAATGCAGATCTGGCCACCATATTACAGGAAGGATGTGGAAGCTTTGGAAAGGGTGCAGAGGACATTCTGAGGATGTTGCCTGGTATGGAGGGAAGGCCTTACAAGGAAAGGCTGAGGGACTTGAGGCTGTTTCCATAAGAGAGAAGAAGGCTGAGAGCTGACTTAATTGAAACATAAAATAATCAGAGGGTTAGATAGGGTGGACAGTGAGAGCCTTATTCCTCAGATGGTGATGGCAAGCACGAAGGGGCATAGCTTTAAATTGAGGGGGGAACGATATCGGACAGATGTCAGAGGTAGCTTATTTAGTTAGAGATTCGTATAAGCATGGCACACGCTACCTGCAACAGCAGTAGACTCGCCAACTTGAAGAGCATTTAATGGTCATTGGATAAACATATGGATGAAAATGTAATAGTTGCAAGGCATGTGGGTCTCACAGGCAAGGCCAGCGTTTGTTGCCCATCCCTGAACACCCTTGAAGTGAGAGGCTTGCTTGGCCATTTCAGAGGGCAGCAAGTCAGAGTCAGACACATTGCATTCAATCGCTCCTAAAAGGACAACTGAGGTTTGAAATGGGGATCTGAAGTCACCTGTCGGGCAGATTGGGTAAAGATGGTAAGTTTGCTTCCCTGAAGGAGACTGACGAACCAGAACTTTTTTTAAGACGACAACTAATGTTAATTCAGATGGCTACCATCACAGAGTTGAGTTTATGCTTCCAGATTTAATAATTAAATGTAAATTCTCCAAGTTGCCATGGTGAAAATTGAACCCCTCTCCCCAGAGCATGAACCCGACCCTCAGGTTCCCCACAGCAGCCCAGCTACTGGGAGTCATTTGGGACGTGTGACACCCAACTGGACTGTTTTCCTTGACCCATACCGAAGCAGCAGACAGACTGGCCGTGAACAGCTCGAGGCAGCAAGGACCGGGCCAAGCCAGTTACTCAGCCAGATGATTCAGGCAATCGGAAATGGTTATTGTCCAAGAATCTATCCAGGGTCAGTGACTGAGGAGAAGATTTCCATCTCCATTGCCCGAACAATAATCTAGAGTCGGGTCAGCTCCCTTAATGGAAACCCATAGCTTTTCATTCATTTACATTGAATGGTCTGAAAGTTAAAAGGTTCATCTATCAAAGACATCAATCTGTGCAATAAGTGTGAAGGGTTAAGGTTAGGGGTAGGGATAGTTTTCAACTGATGCAGACTCAATGGGCCGAAGGGCTTTATTCTGTGCTGGAGAACGGTTTAACTCAATGTAACAGTCTGTCCCTGAATATCTCTCCAGGATTCACACTCTCTCAATTAGAGTCTCTGAAATGGACAATGATCGGTCAGTTAGAGTACAGACAGTACCTGGAGCAGTGAGCTGCGGGGCTTGATCAGTCCCGGGAATGCTGGATGAACCTGGATCATTCCTGAAAAATACACAAGGAAGATGAATATTCCAAGGAATCTAAATGCATTCTGCCAGGTCACAGAAAGGAGCATTCTGACTGTACATCAATCTCTTGCTTTGGTTACACAGAGAACAGATTCCAAAGAGTGATAAACACAGTTAATGGAATGAACTTTGCTAGAAATCACAGATACTCAGATGTAGACACAATCAGAAAAGCCACCGTTGAATAAATTGTCATGAGAAACAGTTTTGCCTTGGCATCAGAATATGGCTGGCACCCAGGGAACCCAAGGTGTAGTCAGCAGCTGTAACACAGGGAGGGCTGTGCAGACACTGTCAGGAATCACAGTGACAGATCATTCCAGGCAGCTCGGGCTCAGCTTGGAGCAACTAGTCACAGGGCAGGGAGGGAGGGTGTTGGAGCTGAGGGGAAAGTGCTTGCAGGGGCTTCCCATCTGCTGTAACTTTGGAGGGTGTTACAGGGCATGGAAATCTTGGAAAGTGGGGAATGATCAGAAATCACATTCCCATCCAATAGAAATTCAGCTGCTTGGACAACAAGGGAGAAAATAGTAGGATTCACAAAAACATTCTTTTTATCCTCAGCACTCGCTGCAAGTGATAATTGTTTAATCTTTCCCACCATTCAATACAACTCAAAGTATCCACTGTGAAAAAAATGAGCAACATTTCAGTTTTGATTGAGGATAAATTGCTGGTTAATTTGGAGACGGTGAATCAGGAGCTAGAGTTTTACAATTGCTGGAAATTGCTGCTCAGAAATCATCAATCTGTCATTTACCTCAGTCCATTGATCACTTTTCAACTCTAAGTGTTCGACCAGCTTTTTAAAAGGGCAAACCACATTAGCAGCTCATCAGCAGGGACCTGCATTCTGTCTGTGAGCAAGAGATATTCAGGATTCTGGGTAATCCAAGATGGAGGACGGGAAACATTTCAACTTGTAAGAGCTGCTCCTTTTTTGAGGTATTTTAGGTGCTGGAGGTGATTTCCTCAAATTCCAGGAGCAGCAATTACTGTTTTATATGCTGTCGCATTGTTTTGGAACTTTGGAAAAAAAGTCAAAACAACATCAGTTTTAAAAGGGAAAAGAACAGACAAAGGAAGCACATGGTGAGGACGGTGCAGGAGAGAGAGAGAGAGAGAGAGAGAGAGAGAGAGAGAGAGAGAGAACCTGCACAGTTACTGCCTTTGCTGCTTTTGAATTCATGTGTCACTGGACATCGGATGCATTTGGGAAAATTAACAAACAGTGAATTTCACAACTAATCTTGGAGGAACATTGGGCGAAGTTCACAGCACAGAATCAGATAAGTTAATTGTTGTTTTATGTCTGTCCAAGAGAAAGGCTGTATTAGTGAGTACAGTGGGTTCTTTCTTGATTATATGTTTTTGGAGATATGTCTCTTGATTAAACTTAAAATATAAGCCACAGCTATTAATATAACTTTTGACTTTTTTTCCAAATGCTACAGGAACGATAGAAAGGGAGGCAAAAGAGGAGGGAGAGTGGCATTTTTGATAAGGGATAGCATTACAGCTGTGCTGAGGGAGGATATTCCCGGAAATACAAACAGGGATGTGATTTGGATGGAACTGAGAAATAAGAAAGGGATGATCACCTTATTGGGACTGTATTATAGACCCCCCAATAGTCAGAGGGAAATTGAGAAATAAACATGTAAGGACATCACAGCTATCTGTAAGAATAAAAAGGTAGTTATTGTAAGGATTTTAACTTTTCAAACATTGACTGGGACTGCCATAGTGTTAAGGGTTTAGATGGAGAGGAATTTCTTAAGTGTGTACAAGACAATTTTCTGATTCAGTATGTGGACGTACCTGCTAGATAAGGTGCAAAACTTGACCTACTCTTGGGAAATAAGGCAGGGCAGGTGTCTGAGGTGTCAGTGGGGGAGCACTTTGGGGCCAGTGACCATAATTCTATTCATTTTAAAATAGTGATGGAAAAGCATAGACCAGATCTAAAAGTTGAAGTTCTAAATTGGAGGAAGGCCAATTTTGATGGTATTAGGCAAGAACTTTTGAGAGCTGGTTGGAGGCAGATGTTCGCAGGTAAAGGGACAGCTGGAAAATGGGAAGCCTTCAGAAATGAGATAACAAGAATCCAGGGAACGGATATTCCTGTCAGGGAGAAAGGGTAGGCTGGTAGGTATAGAGAATGCTGGATGACTCAAGAAATTGAGGGCTTGGTTAAGAAAAAGAAGGAAGCATATGACAGGTATAGACAGGATAGATCAAGTGAATCCTTAGAAGAGTATAAAGGAAGTAGGAGTATACTAGGGAAGAGGGAAATCAGGAGGGCAAAAAGGGGACATGAGATAGCTTTGGCAAATAGAGTTAAGGAGAATCCAAAGGGCTTTTACAAATATATTATGGACAAAAGGGTAACTAGGGAGAGAATTGGGCCCCTCAAAGATCAGCAAGGCAGCCTTTGTGTGCAGCCACAGAAAATGGGGGAGATACTAAATGAATATTTTGCATCAGTATTTACTGTGGAAAAGGATAAGGAAGATATAGACTGTAGGGAAATAAATGGTGACATCTTACAAAATGTCCAGATTACAGAGGAGGAAGTGGTGGATGTCTTGAAATGATAAATCCCCAGGACCTGATCAGGTGTACCCGAGAACTCTGTGGGAAGCTAAAGAAGTGATTGCTGGGCCTCTTGCTGAGATATTTGTATCATCGATAGTCACAGGTGAGGTGCCGGATGACTGGAGGTTGTCAAACGTGGTGCCAATGTTTAAGAAAGGCAGTAAGGACAAGCCAGGGAACTATAGACCAATGAGCTTGACCTCAGTGGTGGGCAAGTTGTTGGAGGGAATCCTGAGGGACAGGATGTACATGTATTTGGAAAGGCAAGGACTGATTAGGGATAGTAGACATGGCTTTATGTGTGGAAAATCATGTCTCACAAACTTGACTGAGTTTTTTTAAGAAGTAACAAAGAAGATTGATGAGGGCAGAGTAGTAGATGTGATCTACATGGACTTCAGTAAGGCAATCGACAAGGTTCCCCATGGGAGACTGGTGAGCAAGGTTAGATCTCATGGAATACAGGGAGAACTAGCCACTTGGATACAAAACTGGCTCAAAGGTAGAAGACAGAGGGTGCTGGAGGAGGGTTGTTTTTCAGACTGGAGGTCTGTGACCAGTGGAGTGCCACAGGGATTGGTGCTGGGTCCTCTACTTTTTGTCATTTACATAAATGATTTGGATGCGAGCATAAGAGGTACAGTTTGTAAGTTTGCAGATGAGATCAAAATTGGAGGTGTAGTGGACAGCGAAGAGGGTTACCTCAGATTACAACAGGATCTGGACCAGATGGGCCAATGGGCTGAGAAGTGGCAGATGGAATTTAATTCAGATAAATGCGAGGTGCTGCATTTTGGGAAAGCAAATCTTAGCAGGACCTATACACTTAATGGGAAGGTCTGAGGGAGTTTTTCTGAACAAAAGAGACCTTGGAGTGCAGGTTCATTGCTCCTTGAAAGTGGAGTCGCAGGTAGATAGGACAGTGAAGAAGATGTTTGGTATGTTTCCTTTATTGGTCAGAGTATTGAGTACAGGAGTTGGGAGGTCATGTTGCAGCTGTCCAGGACATTGGTTAGGCCACTGTTGGAATATTGCGTGCAATTCTGGTCTCCTTTCTATCAGAAAGATGTTGTGAAACCTGAAAGGGTTCAGAAAAGATTTACAAGGATGTTGCCAGGGTTGGAGGATTTGAGCCGTAGGGAAAGGCTGTACAGGCTGGGGCTGTTTTCCCTGCAGCATCGGAGGCTGAGGAGTGATCCTATAAAGGTTTACAAAATTATGAGGGGCATGGATAGGACAAATAGACAAAGTCCTTTCCCTGTGGTCGGGGACTCCAGTACTAGAGGGCGTAGGTTTAGGGTGAGAGGGGAAAGGTATAAAAGAGACACATTTTTCACTCAGAGGGTGGTACATGTATGGAATGAGCTGCCAGAGGATGTGGTGGAGGCTGGTACAGTTGCAACATTTAAGAGGCATTTGGATGGGTATATGAATCGGAAGGGTTTGGAGGGATATGGGCCGGGTGCTGTCAGGTGGGACTAGATTGGGTTGGGATATCTGGTCGGCATGGACAGGTTGGACCAAAGGGTCTGTTTCCATGCTGTACATCTCTATGACTCTATGGCCCAGCGCATTTCTACAACCACGTTTATATCAGTCACTGATGACCTTACCTTTTCAAAGCTGTGGTCGGATCCATTTGCTGTGAACCCCCTAAAAAGATAAAAATGGCTCATAAATATTTTGTTAAATTATGAACAAATTTGCCACATTGTCTCCACTGTTGGATGAGTCTCAAGCAAAACCATCCCTAACCAATAATCCATATATTTTGTACGGTTAGATACAGTGATCTCTCAAATCTTATCTGATTGCTAAAGCTTTACTCAGGAGTGTCCTCCTTAGCCCAGTCCAATATCAATAATGGACCAACAACAAAAACAGAAGTTGCTGGAAAAGCTCAGCAGGTCTGGCAGCATTTCTGAAGAGAAATCAGAGTTAATGTTTCAGGTCCGCTGACCCTTCCTCAGAACTGACGGTAGCTCGGATAATATTGGCTTAAATGCAGAAGATAGGATGAGGGGAAGTGGTAAGATGTAAATGATAGTTGACCAAGTCAGATGAGAGTGTTTTACAATAATCAGTGGGAACAAGAGATCAGATGCAGGGATGTGTTCAGTCAAAGAGCAGAAACAAGAGAGAAAGGTATGAATCTTGTTCTGATCCGAGTTGATGTTATTGCTGGACAAGTCAGGTCCCAGACTGAAACAGGTTTGCTCGAGCATATTTTGAGTTGTTTTTGTTTTTGATGAAATGGTCCCTCTCTGAAAGATAAGCGCACGATGCTGCAGAGTTTGCGTCATACTATCGCAGAAGCTCATTCCCAAAAGACATGAAGATAAAACATGCGTCTACTTAAGACATAAGTTCAAAAAAGTTTAAAAATAGAGTCAAACTTTATCATATTAATGCAAAAATACTTCTTTATAAATCAAAAATAATAAAAGCTCTGTGTCAACCCCAGCACTCATCCCCAGTACAGTACTCAAAAATACATCTTGTTTTGTACCAAGAAAGACTACTTGGGCAAGACTAACCCCAGGGTCCCTGTTTCAAACACACTGGGAGATTTAATTTTGATCATAAGCAGTCAATGAGCTAAAGTTCACTTATAAATTATGTGAAGGGAATGGTCAAGAGATACAGATATCTCACGAGGAGTAATACTTAACTGTAAAAAAATTAATGACAGTGTCAAACTGAAAGAAAACACAAATATTTACACAAAATAAAGGAACAGGTGAGAAGATTGGACAGGATATAAAAATCATCAATCAAAGGCAACAAAATTCATAAGGAGGGAAACCTTACTGTCCAGAGAAAGTTAGGCAGTAATGTAAGAGTGGATAGTTAGAGTTTCTCAAGACATTTTGCAGGTATGTTGCTGAGACAGCTGACTTGGGATGTGGAGCATGGATTCAATTACCTCATGAGCTTACCACAAAGGTCCCAAATTTTCAACTTCACCTCTTACTTGAGATAAGATGATTATCAGGTTAAACACACCACCAGTCATCTGTTTTTCTCTCTCTCTCTCTCTCTCTGATCAGAGAACACCACTGTGGTTCTCTGGGAATATGGCAACGTTACATTTATGTGGCTTAAAAACAACAGGAGTTTGTAGAATTAGTCATGGAAATGGCAATTGCATTAAATGGGTATTTTGCATCAGTCTCCAGGATAAGGGATAAAAATAACATTCCAGATCATTATAAATCCGGAAATGAAAAGGAAGGAGGAACCCAGAAAATTTCAAACACCAGAGAAGTGGTCCTGAGTAAATCATTGATGCTGTGGACTGACAGTTCCCTGAGTCCCTGATGGACTTCATCCCAGGGTCTTTAAAGAGGAGCTGTTGGGAAAATTGAACAATTGCTTTACATTTCCCACAATTCCCAAGGTTCTGGGCTGGTCCCACTGCCTTCAACAATAGCAAATGTAACTCCTGTATTCAAAAAGAGACTATGTTTTTAATTTGATCAACCAGTGCACAGGTAGGTCATGAAGTCAGCCCCAAAACAGATCAGTGCCTGAACACAGCCCCCACTGCACAGGCCCGAACAGGAGCCATTGTTACCATTCCACCCCGAGATGTCTGTTACTCAGACTATCTGAGGCACCAGGTTGTCTTTTTGCAGCAAATTAATTTTAACAATAAAAACACAAAAAGGAATTGTTTCAAATTGCAGCTTCCTTTATGTTCCATCGAGATTCTGTACTGAGTGGGAATGAATGGAAAAGGTGTGGTCTGTTGGGATTCTGTCAAATGGAAGTGAATGAGAAGACATTTTGGTGCATTGAGAGTTGACAGTAATGGGGAGAAGAATGGGGATTAATCCATCAGATTTTAATAGAATGGAGTGGAATGGCCTTGCTTGTGAAACAGCCTCAATCTTCAATCACCCATGAGTCAGACATCAGACAGTGGGTGATACTATTGAACAGGCCACCTTCACCCACCCTCCACCACCCACCAAAGACAAAGCCAGCGTTTTCAGAGAATGTACTGAAGAGGAGAGAGTCGGTGAGGGAAAATTAATCCGGGGTCATTGTTTATTGCTGTTTCAAAAACAGAACCATATTGTTTTATGAACCTCGTTCTCGACAGAACCCACCTCCTTTCTTCCTGAAGGTGATGAAGATGATGACAATGACGATGAGGAGGAGGAGGAGGATGAGCAGTGGAATGACCAGTGAATATACTGAGACATACTGAGCAGGCTGAGTCTTCACTGGAAAACAGCAAGAACAACATTGGTTAGGAATATCTCAATGTTGCTGCAGTGAATCCTGTAGCAGGGTGATAGAGTGTGAGATTAAATGTACACATTGGGCATTCTTTGACAGAGCAATCCAGTTCATCCCCCTCCCCCTGTCCATCCCTATAACCCTGTAACTTGCTCCTTTCCGAATACTTATCCCTTGTTTCTGAAAGATGCCCCTGTTGAATCTGTTTCCATTGCCCTGTCAGGCAGTGCTTTCCAGATCAGGACAATTCTTGAAGGAGGCAGCTGCTTAATTCTGTGACACAGAATAGAAGGTTAGATGGATATTTCACATCATTCCACAGGGCAGTTGTTGGATCCGGTGCTGACTTGCCCGGTCTCAGCTGGGGAAATGAGAAAGACAGATTTAGCTCCAGTGACACCCGGACTGAGGGAGAGAAGAATTGGTAATAGTAACTTCCCTCAGGATTTTGGCACACCAGATGTTGTTATGAAGGAATCAATAACAAATATTGCTGGAGAAACTCTGCAGATCTGGCAGCCATCTGTGGACAGAACTCAGAATGAAAGTTTTGAATCCAGTGATCCTTCATCAGAACTGACAGCTGCTAAGGAAAGGTGGTATGGAAACTGTTGACAGGGGATTGTGGGACCGGGGTGGGAGTGGAGGGAAATGAGCGAGAGGCTGAGTGGAGACTGAGCCCAGAAGGTGAGAAAGACAGTCACATAGACAAAGGGAAGCTGAATGGCCCTCCAGGGAGAAAGACAATGTGATAATGGGGACCAGGAAGGAGGTGAAAGCAACTCATGTCATTACCAGGCCAGAGATGTGCTGTGGTGGGATTTGAACCCATGATCTGGGTGTCTGGATTGGTCACCCAGTGACAGTAGCAGAAAACCACCACCTTCCTTTATAACCCAAGTGTGAACGCAGGACGAGGTTTGGTTCAACATTGTTGTGCTTCCTCACAGTCAGATGGACACTGGGGGAACGTACTAGCATTGGTGGAACTATTCCTGATGAAGGTGTGAACACTTTCATTGGAACCAAGAGGGACACATTAGGCTGTTGCACCTTCCTGCTCGAGGAGATGATCTCAGTGTCAGTATAACTTTGGTGCATTTGGAGATTGAACTGAATGTTCTGAGTGTGTCAATGTCTTTCAATACTGACATCAGAATGAACCTAAAAGAATCAGCACATCAAATTATACTAAACATTTAAAAAATCAAATTTCAACACAAAAACAAAATATTGCAGATGCTGGGAATTTGAAATAAAAATCAAATAGTCACCAGGCCAGCTAATACCTGTGGAGAGAAACAGGTTAACATTTTAGTTCAATAACCTTTCACTCGAAAATCAAATTGTAAAATGTTCACACAATCTGTTCCACCCACACTATCGACCCTTTACAGACTAAAGCCTTCATCATGGTCATTAAGTTATGAGGGTGTGACTGGCTCAGTCAGCCTTTATTGCCCATGCCTCATAGTTAAGAATCAGCCACATTACTGTGGGGTATGGAGTCACATGTAGGCCAGGCCAGGTTAGAATGGCAGTTTCCTTCCCTGAAGGACATCAATGATCCAGATGGGGATTTACAACAATCAACATTGGTCACACAGCCATCTTTAGATTCTTACTTTGACAATTTATTTGATTTCACATTGTACCATCTGCCAAGGTGGGATTTGAACCCTGGTCCCCAGAACATTACCTGGGTCTCTGGATTAACAGTCCAGCAATAATACCATCAGCTGTTGCCTTTATTGCAGAATGATTTCTTACATGTACCAGTAGCCGGGTTTCCTTCAGGATCAGATACTGAGAATCAGGTTCTGACCTGTATTCCACCATACACAGGTAAGTGTGATTGTCCCTCACTCTCAGCTGGTTTATCCCAGTCAAGGCGTTTCCCTCCTCTGAGCTCGTACCGATTTCCACCGGGTCCAGTTGTCCAAGTTCCCTGTGATTGGGCTCTAAATGTAATGACGTGTTGATAGGGCTCCTTCCTCATCCAGGTAACAGTGGTCAGGGTGTGGGAGTCCCAGCTCCTGAAGATACAGGGTAAAGTAACTGAATCTCCCTCTGTCCCAGTCACCACTGAGACATTTCCCTGAGCAGCTGAGGAAAGGACAAACATCAGAATGGATGAGGTCAGTGCCCAGAAGTTCCAGATTCAATTTTTTACATTTCTTTCAACTTCACAATGAAATGAGTAATTAAATACCTCACGCATATTTCTCATGGGTCTGGACCAGGCAATTATAGTTTCCTGAATGACGCACCGTGATGAAAATCACTTACGCTCCACCCCCTCATTTTGAGTTTCTCATTCGTGGGATAGTTACAGCTTAGTAAATGGACTGAACCTACATGACTTCATTCATTCTGGGCCCAACATCCCTCCCACCTTCACTAAAACCTTTTGTTTTTCATTCCACAGCCCTATACTTCAGTCTGTGCTCCTTCACTCTGTGGAAGGGAGGGATGGGGGGATGTGGTGGGGCAGTGGTTAGGAATTAGACCCACCCTATACCACCTTTATACATTAAAAATCCCATGAAAGAGGTAATCTCCCCCATCTCCATCCTAATTTGAAATAAGTTTCAGATTCACCCACATCCTCTCAGCATCTACTCCCTCAAGACCCCTCAGCACCTTGCAAGTTTCAATAAAGTCACTTCTCAATCTTCAGCAACGAGCAGCCCCCATCTGACTCTGAACCAATCAGGATGGTTAGGTAACAACACTCTGACATTCTCAGCCAATGGGAGGTAGGGAGGTGACTCTTCACATATTCTCGGCCAATGAGACCTGAAGTTCCACCATGTGCTCACTCAGTGAGGGATTGGAAGATACTTGCCCTATCTTGTCCTCAGTCAATGCCAATCATTGGATTGACTACAAGAAGGAGGTCATTTTACCCATTGGGTCCTGGTTAGCTCCACATGGAACAATCCAGGTGAGACCCACCCATCTGTTCGAGACCCCCAAGTTCTGCCGGTTCACTTCCTTCAAGGACCTATCAGGTTTAATTCTGAGATCAATGACTGTTTCCACATGCCCCTTCATTGATGTTGGTGACTGTCAGTCATCAGCACTCACTGTGTAAACATTTCGCTCTCACATTCTCTCTGTACCTCTGCCCCAAAATCTAAGGCCTGTGTCCTTGTCCCAACAGCGAATGGATAGACCTTTTACTTGTTTACTTTCTCTCCACTTGTCACTGTCTCAATCAAATCTCCCCTCAATCTCCTTAGCTCCGAGGAGAATGACCCTTGCTTCTCAAAAATTACAACGAAATCCAGTCTCTGATCCCCTCCCTGAAACACCCCAAGCCCATCCCTGGAATAATTCGGGTCACTCTGCACTGTCTCAAGGACATTCACATTCCTCTTAATGGGTGGTGACAGATCTGGACACAATACCCTCATTGAGGCATAGTTGGAGATTTAACAATGTCCACAGTTGTTCGGCCCCTGAACTGCAAAGTCAGGAATGATGGGGCATAATTTTCATGTGAAGGCGAGTGTGGTGAGAGGGGCTTTGCAGAAACGGTGATTGGAGTTTGGAATACACTCCCTTGTGAGGGTAATAGAGGCAGAAAACCTGGCAACATTTAAAAAGTATCTGGATGAGCAGTTGAACCATCATAACATTCCTACCAGGGGAAGGCCATAGTGGCCAGGCCTCTGGCACTGAGCCTGGATCTGTGGCTCAGAAGGGAAGGGGGAGAAGAGAAAAGTGCTAGTGGCAGGAGACTCAATCATTAGAGGAACGAATTTTGATTTGAAGACATGAGCTATGTTTAGTAAGTTTGCAGATGACAGCAAAATCGATGATGTGGTGAACAGCGAAGAAGGTTATCTCAGAGGACAACAGGACTTTGATCAGATGAGATGATGGGCTGAGGAATGGCAGATAGAGTTTAATTTAGATAAATGTGAGATGTTACATTTTTGTAGGTGAAAATCAGTGCAGGGCTTACACACTTAATGGTCAGGTCCTGGGGAGTGTTGCCGAACAAAGAGATTTTGGAGTGAAGATTCATTGTTCTTTGAAAGTCGAGTCACAGGTAGACAGGGTACTGAAGAGGGTGTTTGGTACGCTTGCTTTTCTTGGTCAGTGCATTGAGTATAACAGTTGGGGGGTCATGTTGTTCTTCAACAGGTCACTGGTAAGGCCACTTTTGGAATATTGCATTCACCTCTGGTTTCCCTGCGATCGGAAAGATTAGATTAGATTAGATTAGATTACTTACAGTGTGGAAACAGGCCCTTCGGCCCAACAAGACCACACCGCCCCGCCGAAGCGTAACCCACCCATACCCCTACATCTACCCCTTACCTAACACGACGGGCAATTTAGCATGACCAATTCACCTGACCTGCACATCTTTGGAGTGTGGGAGGAAACCGGAGCACCCGGAGGAAACCCACGCAGACACGGGGAGAACGTGCAAACTCCACACAGTCAGTCGCCTGAGGCGGGAATTGAACCCGGGTCTCTGGCGCTGTGAGGCAGCAGTGCTAACCACTGTGCCACCGTGCCGCCCAGGTTTTGTGAAATCAGAAAGGGTCCAGGAAATATATGGGAGGATGTTGCCAGGGTTGGAGTATTTGAATATAAGGAGAAGCTGAATAGGTTTGGGCTATTTTCCCTGGTGCATCAGAGGCTGAGGGCTGAGCTTTTAGAAGGGGCATGGAGAGGGTGATTCGTCAAGGTCTTTTCCCCAGGGTATGGGAGTCCAAAACTAGAAGGCATAGGTTTAATGGGAGAGGGGAAAGATTTGAAAAGGGACCTTTTACATGAAGAGGGTGATGCCTGTATGAATAGGAGGGTTTAGAAGGAAATGGGCCAAGTGCTGTCAAATGAGACTGGATTAATTAGAATACCTGGTTGCTGGGGACGAGTTGGGCTGGAGGGTCTGTTTCCATGCTGTACATATTTATACGGCTAATAACTATCACGAGAGAAAACCCGCGAAGGAAACTGACGGAGTTAAAGACCAATTAGTCCCCTGGACCTGACTGGGTGATTCTAGGGTATTAAAGGAAGTTATTGAAGAGACAATAAATGCACAGGTGAGAAGGCAAGTGATGAGGATGAAATAAAGAAGCTGCAAAGAAATGTCGTCAGTTAAATAAGTGGGAAAAACTTTGCAGTTGGAATATAATGTGGAAAATGTAAGGTTATACATTTAGCACAAAGAATAGAGAGGCTGAATATTAGTGAAACAGAAAAAGCCTGCAGAAAGTTACAGAACAGAAGAATATGGAGGTTTCACAAAAACATTCAGCAGAGAGTCGGGAAGGTCAATGGAATGCTGACCTTTATTTCAAATGGAATAGAATTTTAAAGTGGGGAGGTTTTACCAGACACGAGTTAGCTCACAGCTGGAATATTGTGGATAGTTTTGGTCCCTTATCAAAGGAAAGTGAAACTGGCATTGGAGGCAGTCCAGAGAAGATTCAATTAGTTGATGCCAGGTCAGGAGGGGCTGTCTTATGGGCAGCGTTTGACAAGATTGAGCCTGTACTTGATGGATCACAGAAGAATGAAGAGTGACCAAATTGAGACAATAAAGATGCTTCGGGTGCTTGATAAGGTGGATGCAGCGTGGTTGTCCCCCTTGTCAGGAACAGAGAGCATCAGCTCAGAATGAGGGGTTACACATTTCAGATGAGAGGAATGTTTTCTCTCAGAGTGTAGTGAATCTCTGGGCTACTTTACCACAGACAGCAGTTAATGTTGGGTCATTAAGTATAGCCAAGGCTGAGATAGATAAATTTTTAATCATTCACGGAATTGAGGATTGTAAAGATAAAGCAAGAATGGGGAATTGACGTTTATCATCTCAGTCACGATCTCATTGAATGTGGAACAGACTCAATGGGATGAATGGCCTTCTTCTGTTCCTATGTCTTATGGGCTACCTGCCTCAGTTCTCAACACCTCCATTTCTGAAACCTGTAAATCCCATTTGCTTTTCCAACCACATTCTCAATATGTCCTGACATCTTCAAAAACCGAGGCACTCTGACCACCGACTTCCTTTATCCAGATCCATCCTTGAGATCCCTGTCATTGACTCCATATTGCCCATAGGGAACATGGAACCAGGTGGATCTTGGAGCTTGCATCCTTGGTGATGTTTTCTCTCGTCCCTACCTCAGAACACTGAAGCCAATTTGAACACAACAAATTAGGGTGTTGATGGGAGACTGTGGGAAGTTTCAGACACAGTGATGGAATGGTCCATAAATCCCAGCCTCATGTCTCTCTCTCTCTTTCTCACTGTCTCCTGCCTGAGACCAACTGAAAGAGCCCAATAAAGGGAGCCAACCCGAGTGCTCCCGGTCCAGATGGACCCTGTTCCCATTGAGCTATCGGGACAGTGACACCATCCAAACATTGTTCCTTACCTTCAACTTCCTGCGTTGTTGGAGGCTTTGTTTGAAAACTATCAGTATTGCGCTCCACACGACACTGATAGGAACTAGAATCCTCCTGGCTCAGTCCCTCCATCGTTACTGAGACATCTTTGTTGCTGAGGTTCCCCATGAATCTGAATCGATTCCCACAGTCCCGCTGTCTCACATTCTCACACAGCTCACCCTGGGAATGGTCTGGACCAGGATATGTAGAGGTAAAGATAGCACCTTTGCCAGATTTAATCCATATGATGGATCCGGTGACTGTGAGGTGAGTGTCAGGATGGGTGAAGCTGCAGGGTAAGACAGCGGAGCCTCCTTCCTCAGCCCTCACTCCATCCACGACTGTCATTGACCAATCAAGGGCCAATCAAGGACAGTAGTGGGAAGTTGTGTGTGGAGTCAGAGGAGACAGGGGAAGCACTAAATGAATATTTTTCAACAGTATTCACTCTAGAAAATGACAATGTTGTCGAGGAGAATGCTGAGATCCAGGCTACTAGACTAGGTGGGATTGAGGTTCACAAGGAAGAGGTATTAGAAATCCTGCAGAGTGTGAAAATAGATAAGTCCCCTGGTCTGGATGGGATTTATCCTGGGATCCTCTGGGAAGCCAGGGAGGAGATCACCGAGCCTTTGACATTGATCTTTAAATCGTCATTGTCTGCAGGATTAGTGCCAGAATACTGGAGGATAGCAAATATAGTTCCCTGTTCGAGAAGGGGAGAAGAGACAACCCTGGTAATTATAGACCATTGTGCCTTACTTCAGTTGTTGGTAAAGTGTTGGAAAAGGTTAAAAGAGATAGGATTTATAAACATCTAGAAAAGAATAATTAGATTAGGGATAGTCAGCACGGTTTTGTGAAGGGTAGGTCGTGCCGCACAAAACCTTATTGAGTTCTTTGAGACGGTGACCAAACAGGTAGATGAGAGTAAACCGGTTGATGTGGTGTATATGGATTTCAGCAAAGCGTTCGATAAGATTCCCCACAGTAGGCTATTGCACAAAATGCGGAGGAATGGGATTGTGGGAGATAAAGCTGTTTGGATCAGTAATTGGCTTGCTGAAAGAAGACAGAGGGTGGTGGTTGATGGGAAATGTTCATCCTGGAGTCCAGTTATTAGTGGTGTACTGCAAGGGTCGGTGTTGGGTCCACTGCTGTTCATCATTTTTACAAATGACCTGGATGAAGGCGTAGAAGGATGGGTTAGTAAATTCGCAGATGACACTAAGGTGGAGTTGTGGATAGTGACAAAGGATGTTGTAGATTACAGAGAGACATAGATAAGCTGCAGAGCTGGGCTGAGAGGTAGCAAATGGAGTTTAATACGGACAAGTGTGAGGTGATTCACTTTGGTCGGAGTAACCGGAATGCAAAGAATTGGGCTAATGGTAAGATTTTTCCGCGTATGGAGTCAGCTGTTACTAGGGGACACAGCTTTAAATTAAGGGGAGGTTGGTATAGGACAGATGTTAGGGGAGATTCTTTACTCAGCGGGTTGTGAGTTCATGGAATGCCCTGCCAGTAGCAGTGGTGGACTCTCCCTCTTCATGGTCATTCAAGCGGACATTGGATAAGCATATGGAGGTTATTGGGAGAGTGTAGGTTAGGTAGGCTTCGGTCGGCACAACATTGAGGGCCGAAGGACCTGTACTGCGCTGTATTTTTCTATGTTCTATGTTCTATGTTCTATTCTTGGTAGTGTAGATGAACAGAGAGATCTCACTGTCCATGTACACAGATCCTTGAAAGTTGCCACCCAGGTTGACAGGGTTGTTAAGAAGTTATACAGTGTTTTAGCTTTTATTAATAAAGGGGTCGAGTTCCGGAACTATGAGGTTATGCTACACCTGTACAAAACTGTGGTGCGGCCGCACTTGGAATATTGTGTACAATTCTGGTCACCACATTATAAGAAGGATGTGGAGACTTTGGAAAGGGTGCAGAGGAGATTTACTGGGATGTTGCCTGGTATGGAGGGAATGTCTTATGAGGGAAAGGCTGAGGGACTTGAGGCTGTTTTCGTTAGAGAGAAGAAGGTTGAGAGGTGACTTAATAGAGAGACATAAGGTAATCAGAGAGTTAGACAGGGTGGACAGGGAGAACCTTTTTCTAAGAATGGTGATGGCGAGCACGAGGGGGCATAGCTTTACATTGAGGGGTGATAGATATAGGACAGATATCAGAGATATTTCCTTTACTCAGAGAGTAGTAAGGGTATGGAATGCTTTGCCTGCAACGGTAGTAGATTCGTCAACTTTAAGTGCAGTTTAAGTCCGTCATTGGACAAACATGTGGACGAACATGGAATAGTGTAGGTTAGATGGGTTCTGATTGGTATGACTGGTCGGCGCAATATCGAGGGCCGAAGGGTCTGTACTGTGCTGTAATGTTCTATGTTCTAACCCTTAGTAGAAACCGCTGTGAGGAGAAAGACAGGGAGAGAGAGGATATGAACACAGCACTGGGACAGATATCAGTGTGTGGGACTGAAACTTGGAGACTCTATTCTGAGTATGTTATTTTGTGAGAACAGGGTTCGCAGCTATAATGAGAGGTAATGAACAAATAGTAATGTAAATTCATGAGCAATCCAATACACTGGGGACAGAGTTTCAGTTCCCACCATGGCAGCTGCTGGAAATTCAATTCAGTTATTTCATCAGGAATTAAACACCAGTCTCATGGGAACCATGAAACCATGATCAATTGTTGGAAAAAATTCATCTGGTTCACTGACGTTCTTTAGAGAAGGGAAATACCGTCCTTACCCAGTCTGACCTGCATGTGACTCCAGTCCCACAGCAACAGATTCGACTCTGAAACTCCCACATCAATGGCAAAGGGAGACACTGAGTTGGACAAAACCAGTACAAAATGTGAAAGGAAAGTTATAGGTATGTGCAGCATAGAACCAGACCCTTCAGTCCAACTTGTCCATGCCCATCAGATATCCTGAATATCTTTTCTGAACTCTTTTGAGTTTCTCAGCATCTTTCCTCCAGCAGGGAGGCCAGAAATGAATGGAGTATTCCAAAAGTGTCTAACCAGCATCCTGTACAGCCATGACAAGACCTCCTCATTCCTATACTCGGTGCATTCAACAATAAAGGTGAGTTTACCAAATGCTCCCTTCATCAACCAGTCTACCCTTTGACTCCACTTTCAAAGAACTGTGAACCTGCACACCAAGTTCTCTTTGTTTGGCAACACTCCCCAGTACTTTACCAGTAAGTGTATAAATCCTGCCCTAATTTGCCTAAACAAAATGCAACACCTCAAATTTATCTAAGTTAAACTCCATCTGCCACTCCTCAGCCCATTGGCCCATCTGATCAAAGTCCCATTCTATACTGAGATAACCCTCTTTGCTGTCAACTCCACCTCCAATTTTGGTGTCATCTGGAAACTTACTGACCATTTCTCTGATATTCCCATCCAAGCCATTTATATAAATGACAATAAGCAGTGGATCCAGCACCGATCCTTGCAGCACACCGCTGGGAACAGGCCTCCAGTCTAAAAAGTAATCCTGCGCCACCACACTCTGTGTCCTATCTTCAAGCCAGTTATGTATCTAAATGGCTAGTCCCCCCTGTATTCCATGTGATCTCACCTTGTTAACCAGTCTATCATGCAGAACCTTGTCAAAGACCTTGCTGAAGTCCATTGAGGCCATGTCCACCACTCTCCATTCATCAATCATCTTCATCACTCCTTCATAAAACTCAATGAGTCATGCTCTGTCTGAACATGTCTTACTGCTCGACACATTATCAGGAGCTACACAAATGTACCAGAATCCCAGTAGGATCACCCTAACACCCAAAGGACCAGACAGATTGCTCCTCAGGACAGAAGTGAGCCACACCAGGATTCTTCAGTAACAGTTAAAATAATTCCACTAATAAGAGCAGTGAAAGAAAAGGATTTTTAATTCATGCTCCTGAACTGCGCCCCTTCAAAACCACACACACACACACACACACACACACACACACACAGGGACAACCACAATTAAGACAGAGAAAAGATAAATGATTTATATTTCTACCATGAGTGAAAAAAGAATGTAGACAGGGTAACAGGCGAAACAAAATGCTGAAAATAAAAGTCCTGACCACAAGATGGAAGGATCGCTCTCTCTCACAGTCCTTGTGTTGTTTCGCAGCAATGAGATGCTGTGTTCTGGACAGTGATGGGCATACTTCAAATCCAACGGCCAATCAGGTGAACTCAGGACTTTTCTTTCCAGATTACTTGTGTTTTCTCCACTTTTCTCTACAGTGATGGGGGAGAGGCAGAGCTGGCTGCTTTCTCTCTGTAGGCTCTAGATACTTTACACTTTCAGACATTCCAGGAACGTATAGCTTTGTAACTGCACAGTTCAACCAATCAGACAGCAGTTGCTAAACAGACTTTTCTTCATGCGAAACATTATCATGAAGTCCGATAGCATCAGGTCAAACATGAACAAGGGAATCTCTGGATGACTACCCACTGCCACAATCCCCCCACTTCTGATCATGTTTATCACCACTTGGAGGAAGCACTGAGGTCAACACTGGCACAGAATGTACTCTGGGTGGGAGACGTCACTGTCCAACACCAAGACAGACTCAGCAGCTTTCCTACTGCCTGAGCTGGTGGAATCTGAAATGACATAGCTCTTGGACTGGGTCTGTGGCGGGTGGTGAGGGAACCAACAAGAGAGAAAAGCTTGACCTTGTCCTCAGCCGTCTATCTGCCTATTATAGGATTGGGAGGAGTCACTACCACACAGTCCCATGGAGACAAAGTCCCATCATCACATTGAGGTACATCCCCATCGTGTATGGCACTCGCCCTGTGTTAAATAGGACAGACTTTGAACAGATCGAGCAAATCAATTCTGGGACCCCTGATGCACTGTGGGCCATCAGTACAGCAGAATTGGGCTGTAACACAATCTGTAAACCCATGGCCTGTAATATTCCCCCACTCAGCCATTAACATCAAGTCAGGACATCAATCCTGGTTCAATGAACAATGCAGGAGGGGACGCCAGGAACAGCACCATCAAACCTGAAAATGAGATGTCAGCTATAAAACAGGGTTACTTCTGTGTCAAACAGCATGAGCAGCAATTGATGCTCTGGGGTTAGTGATTCCACTGTCAGTGCATCAGATATAAACTCAGCAGACCTGTCACATGCAGTTATGAATGGTTGAGGACAATTAAGCAACTAACAGGAGTCTGAGTCTCCACAAATAGATAATAGACAATAGGTGCAGGAGTAGGTCATTCTGCCCTTCGAGCCTGCACCACCATTCAATATGATCATGGCTGATCATCCTTAATCAGTATCCTGTTCCTGCCTTATCCCCATAACCCTTGATTCCACTATCCTTGAGAGCTCTCTCCAACTCTTTCTTAAATGAATCCAGAGACTAAGCCTCCACTGCCCTCTGGGGCAGAGCATTCCACACACCCACCACTCTCTGGGTGAAGACGTTTCTCCTCATCTCTGTCCTAAATGGTCTTCCCCTTATTTTTAAGCTGTGTCCTATGGTTCGGCACTCACCCATCAGCGGAAACATGTTTCCTGCCTCCAGAGTGTCCGATCCTTTAATTATCTTATCTGTCTCAATCAGATCCCCTCTCAGTCTTCTAAACTCAAGGGTATACAAGCCCAGTCACTCCAGTCTTTCAGTGTAAGGTAATCCCGCAATTCCAGGAATTGACCTTATGAACCTATGCTGCACTCCCTCAATAGCCAGAAGGTCTTTCCTCAAATTTGGAGACCAGAACTGCACACAGTACTCCAGGTGTGGTCTCACCAGGGCCCTGTACAGCTGCAGAAGAACCTCTTTGCTTCTATACTCAATCCCTCTTGTTATGAACAGCATGCAGTTAGCCTTCTTCACTACCTGCTGTACCTACATGCTTGTCTTCATTGACTGGTGTACAAGAACACCCAGATCTCTTTGTACTGCCCGTTTATATAAATTGACTCAATTTAGGTAGTAAAATGGATAACCATACATTTATCCACATTAAACTGCATCTGCCATGCATCTGTCCACTCGCCTAACCTGTCCAGGTCACCCTGTAATCTCCTAACATCCTCCTCACATTTCACCCTGCCACCCAGCTTAGTATCATCAGCAAATTTGCGAATGTTATTACTAATACCATCTTCTATATCATTAATATATATTGTAAAAAGCTGCGGTCCAGCACTGATCCCTGCGGTACCCCACTGGTCACTGCCTGCCATTCTGAAATGGAGCCGTTTATCACTACTCTTTGCTTCCTGTCAGCCAACCAACTTTCAATCCAAGTTCGTACTTTGCCCCCAATATCATGCACCCTAATTTGGCTCACTAACCTCCTATGTGGGACTTTATCAAAGGCTTTCTGAAAGTCCAGGTACACTACATCTACTGGATCTCCCTCATCCATCTTCAGAGTTCCATCCTCAAAAAATTCCAGAAGATTAGTCAAACATTATTTCCCCTTCATAAGTCCATGCTGACTCTGAACGATCCTGTTACTACTATCCAGATGTGTCATAATTTTGTCCTTTATAATAGACTCCATCACCTTTCCCACGACTGAGGCCAGACTAACTGATCCATAATTGCCTGCTTTCTCTCTCCCACCTTTCTTAAAAAGTGGTCCAACATTAACCACCCTCCAATCCACAGGAACTGATACTGAATCTATCGAACTCCGGAAAATAATCACCAGCGCAAGCACGATTTCTCAATTCCTGGTGTTGGAATAAATTCCCTTCAGTTCAGGTCCTTCAGCTACTGTTACCTCAGGGAGATTGCTTGTGTCTTCCCCAGTAAACACAGATCTGAAGTACCAATTCAATTCTCTGCCATTTCTTTGTTCCCCATAATATATTCCCCTGCTTCTGTCTTCAAGGGCCCAATTTTAGTCCTAAACATTTTTTTGCCTTTCACATACCTAAAAAAGCTTTTACTATCCTCCTTTATCTTTTTGGCCAGTTTACCTTCGTACCTCATCCCCATCTCCATCCTCAATGAGGGTGAGCTCTGCACATCAGTGCAAATGTTAGGGCTGAAGTATTCCCACATAACTTGACCCAGAAGATGTCCCCAGTATCATAGGTGATTCCTTACCCAGCCGGCAAATATAATTCAGTGGGTCAGCATTCACGTGTAGATAGGGCTAGGGACAGAAATCATGGGACCTAGTGCTGTTCCTCACACAGTCCCTGACCCAACCTCCAGGACCCATACTCGCTTCCACTGACCTGACACAGTGAACACCCTTCTTCAATACTGATGTACTGTCAATCCCTGTCCTGGAGACCTAACCAAGTAAGGATGGCAGAGACAAAACAGAAATTGCGGGAAAAACTCAGCAGATACAGTGGCATCTCTGCAGAGAAAGTAGTGTTAATGTTTTGGCCACTTCTTCAGAAATAAAATGATCAAAAACAGTGGACCGAGAGGAGTGTGGATCTTGCAGCTGCTCCTGAGATTCAGATT
This sequence comes from Chiloscyllium punctatum, assembly GCF_047496795.1. Lineage (NCBI taxonomy): Eukaryota > Metazoa > Chordata > Chondrichthyes > Orectolobiformes > Hemiscylliidae > Chiloscyllium > Chiloscyllium punctatum. The sequence goes on from NC_092740.1 coordinate 9,012,648, forward strand.
TATTTCCAGATTTCTTACGTTTATTAAATTTCAGGAATATAAGCTTTTTATTTGATTCATTTTTAGCTCTTTTCTGGTCAAAAATGCAAAAGAAGCAAAAACAAACTGACACAATGTTTTATGAAATGGAGTTTTCTCAATGGAAGTTTTGGACAGGCCCACATGTGGACTGTTCAGTCTTTTTCCACTATGAAATTATGAGAGAGATGTTTTTAAACTCACTGAAGCAATTTTTTAAAAAATTGCTGAGGAATGTTTCGCTTCAAACCAAGTTGTGTTTATACACCTCTTGGACAGGCTGACACGTGGGATTTAATTTTTAATCAGAACATTGATACCTGTCTGCTGGACCACTTGTGCTTAATATTAACTCTTTGGATAAAGAAAGGTAGTTTATTTTAGAGATAATATGCTGTTATAAGTTGCTTCTTTTTAGACTTAATGACATTGCAGGCATACAAGAGACGCAGAGTTAGATGGCCAGTAAATTTCGAGAGGTGATAACACAGCAGGATCAGTCAGATAGAAGGATAACTGTCAGGAAAGGTAAGAAGATAGTTCAGAAATCTCTCATTCTTTTGAAAGGATAATCTCTCAGAGGAAATTAGAAGGGACAGTCAGACCTTGGGCTGTAAGAATGAATCTCATGTTTGGAGGGGTATGACAAAATTTAAAAGAATAATTGTTGTCGGTGATTCTCCTGTCAAGGGCACAGACAGGAGGTTCAGCAGCAGCGAGCATGAATCTAGGATATTATACTGTTTTCTTGGTGCTAGGATTAAGGACCTTGCAAAATGTTTGACACATACTGTGAAAGGGAAGAGTGAGATACTGGAAGTTTTTGTACACATTGATGGGAATGACACAGTTAGGGAAAGAATAAAGGCTTTACAAAGTGAATATCAGAGGTTAGGGAGAAGATTTAAAAAACAGACCCTCAAAAGTAGTAATCTCTAACTTACTCCCAGGGCCAAACTCAGATGAGGGAACAAAAGGATAAAGGAGACAAATCAATGGCTGAAGAGGTGGAGTAATGTTCAGGGATTCAGATTCTTGGATCACTGCGGTCTCTTCTGAGACAGAAAAGACCATTCACAAAGGACGGTTTCAACTGTACTGCTTTCGAGAAAAACAGGTGAATAAACAGATGGAGGTTCCAGTCAGGGATAAAAAAGAATCATACACTAAATATAAACGACTGGGTCCAAATGTGTCTCTTGCACTGTATAATGAGTGTCAGGCCATTCATAAGAGGGAGATCAGGAAGTCAAAGAAAGGCTATGGGATAGCCTCGGCAAATAAGGTTAAGGATAATCCAAAGGGATTCTATAAGTACATTAAGACCAAGACAGCAACAAGAGATAGAGTGTAAGTCTCCTTAAAAAACAAAGAGGTTGCCTTTGTGTTTTAGATTCCCTATAATGTGGGCGGCACGGTGGCACAGTGTTTAGCACAGCTGCCTCACAGCGCCAGAGACCCGGGTTCAATTCTACGCCTCAGGCGACTGTCTGTGTGGAGTTTGCACATTCTCCCCGTGTCTGCGTGGGTCTCCTCCGGGTGCTCCGGTTTCCTCCCACAGTCCACAAAATGTGCAGGTTTGGTGAATTGGCTAAGCTAAAATTGACCGTAGTGTTAGGTGAAGGGTCTGGATGGGTTGTGGATCGGTTTGGACTTGGGATTGGGTTGGGATATCTGGTCGGCATGGACGAATTGGACTGAAGGGTCTGTTTCCATGCTGCACATCTCTGTGACTCTATGCCTCTAAGGGGCAGTTTTATTTTACACGGAGAGTGGTTTATGTGGAATGAACTTCCCGAGGAAATGGTGGATGTGGGGACAGTTACAACGTTTAAAAGGTATTTAGATAATTTCATGAAAAATAAATGTTTGGAGGGATATGTACAAAGCGCAGGCAGGTGGGACTACTTTAGTTTGGGATTATGGTCAGCATGGACTCGTTGAACTGAAGGGTCTGCTCCTGTGCTGTATGATTCTATAACTGATTATAGCTGGGAAAAGGTTGGTATAGAGGCTGAAGATGGGGAGGGGAGTGAGGGGGCAGGAGTAAACACTCAGTGGAAACAGACCCCAGACAGAGAGAAAAGCAATTGGACAGACAAACGATAGGGGAAAGGTCAGCCTGGGAGAATGAACAGCTGCTGATGGGGACCATTCGTCACTGACAATGGATTGTTTTGGTAGTAGCCCATGTGATGACAAGGCCTGGTGTGTGGGGGTTGGGGGAAGGAGGTAGGAGAAGGTGCTGAGGCCCTAAAATTATTCACCTCAATATTGAGTCTAGAAGGTCACTGGGTCCCAAAAAGTGGAGTGTGGAAATGGCAGGCAACTGGATGCTGAGAATCATTTTTGTGGGCAGAACATTTCTGTTGTGCAAAGTAATCACCCAATCAGTGTTTTGTTTTCCCAATACAGAGTTAGAAGTGGACTGTACAGAGTTGGTGGATTATGAGCAGCCCTGAGTCTGTGTGAGGTGGTACTGATGGAGAGAGAGGGCTCAAGATTGTGCATATGGCAACACATGACACTGAGTGTAAATGGCAGATTTCATTCCCTAAATCAAGTTGCCATATTATTACCAGACCATGGGCTGCTTTCTCTTGAGAGAGAGAGAGAGAGAGAGAGAGAGAGAGAGAGAGACAACTGGTGGTGGTTTAACCTGAGGGCCACCACACCTCAGTGAGGGGAGAGTTGAGAAGGAGGGTCCTTCATGGTCACCTGAGCCAATGTGGGGATTGAACCCACACTGTTGGCATCACACTGCTTTGCAAACCAACCGTCCAGCTAATTTCACCAAAACCCAGATTCCCTCAAGTGTATGATTGAATCAGATCAGCTTTTCCAAATCTCAACAATGGTCACATGCAGCCATTAGGTTAGCTTTTTTAAAAAATCCTGATTAAAAATCAATTCACCTGCTGCTGTGGTGGGATTTGAACCCATGGCCCCAGGATTGAGTGTCTCGATTCGTCACCCAGTGACAGTAACAGTGCACCACCAACTCCTGGTGTAACCCAAGGCTGAATGCAGGGCTAGGATAGGTCCCACATGGCTGGGATGCCTCACACAGTCAGATGGACACTGGGGGAATGTACTTGCATTGATGGAACTATTCCTGATGAAGGTTGGAACCAAGAGGGACACATTAGTCTGTAGCACCTTCCTGTTCAAGGAGATGATCTTAATGTCAGTATAACTTTGGGTCATTTGGAGATTGAACTAAATATTCTGAGTGTGTCAATGTCTTTCAATACTGACATCAGAAGCACCGAAAAATACCAGCACATCATAGTACATTAAATATTTTTAAAAATTTGAAACCAAAAGCTAAAACACTACAGATGCTGGACATTTTAAATCAACATCAAAATGTTGCAAACACTCAGCAGGGCAGACAATACCGATGGAGAGAAACAGGGTTAATGTTTTAGTTCCATGTCCTTTCAGCAGAAAATTAAATCACGAAACATTCACAGAATCTGTTCCACTCTCATTGTGCACCTTCTACAGGCTGAAGAATGTGTGAACGATTTCTTACCGTGTACCTGCAGCCGAGTCTCTTTCTGGATCAGATACAAAAGATTGTGTTTTGACCTGTATTCCACCAGACACAGGTAAGTGTGATTGTCCCTCACACTCAGCTGGTTTATCCTGGTCGAGGCGTTTCCCTCCTCTGGGTTCCCGATGAGCTCGTACCGATTTCCACCGTGTCCAGTTGTCCAATTTCCCTGTGATTGGGCTGTAAATGTAACGATGTGTTGGTAGGGCTCCTTCCTCATCCAGGTAACAGTGGTCAGGGTGTGGGAGCCCCAGCTCCTGAAGATACAGGGTAAAGTAACTGAATCTCCCTCTGTCCCAGTCACCACTGAGACATTTCCCTGAGCAGCTGAGGAAAGGACAAACATCAGAATGGATGAGGTCAGTGTGCAGAAGGTCTTATTTCAATATGTTACATTCCTTTCAACTTCACAATAAAATGAACAATTAAAGACTCCACTCATATCTCGAACAGGTCTGTGCTGGACATTCCCCAAGAAGAGTCACCCTGATCAAAATGTCTCCTCGCCACTCAATTTGAAAACCTTGATTACAAGATTAAGAATCACATATCACCAGGTTATAGTCCGACAGGTTTAATTTGAAGCACTAGCTTTCAGAGCGCTGCTCCTTCATCAGGTGATTGTGGAGTATAAGATTGTAAGACACAGAATTTATAGCAAATGTTTACAGTGTGATGTAACTGAAATTATAGATTGAGAAAGACCAGGATAGTTTGTTAAGTCTCTCGTCTGTCAGAGTGACCATGTTGGTTTCAGTTCTTTTAGATGTAAATCACAATTTTCTTTTAAAAGTTACATTCACAAGAGAAGTTTAACAATTGGTGTCTGTCAGCCCAGATAATGTATTGAAGGTGTGAGCTCCCCTGAGTGATACTGTCTGTGCCACAATGTTTAGACTGAGTCTAATCTAAAAAATGACTTTCTAGAAACTTACATGGATTCATGCAGTTTTTGGAGCAAAGTATGATGAAACTCTGAACGTACAAATTCACCCCACAAACGTATATGTGTGTGTGTGTGTGTGTGTGTGTGTGTGTGTGTGTGTGTGTGTGTGTGTGTGTGTGTGTGTGTGTGTGTGTGTGTGTGTGTATATGTATATGTATGTCTATGAGTGCAGGACCATTGAAGTGTTCTCTGACTGTGGGGGTGGGGGGGAGCACTCCTGTCTGTTGATTGTTGTACGGCGCCCATCCATCCGTTGCTGTAGCCTCTGCTTGTTTTCACTGAAATATATAATTTCAGTTACATCACAGTGTAAACGTTTGTGATAAATTCTGTGTTTTACATTCTTACGCTCCACAACCACCTGATGAAGGAGCAGTGCTCCAAAAGCTAGTGCTTCCAAATAAGCCTGTTGGACTATAACCTGGTGTTGTATGATTTTTAACTTTGTACATCCCAGTCCAACACCAGCATCTCCAAACCTTGGTTACAAGATATTTCCATGATGTGGAGATGCCAGTGTTGCATTGAGGTGGACAAAGTCAGAAGTCACACTACACCAGGACTTCACCTGATGCAGGAGCAGTACTCTGAACCTTGTTATTTCAAATAAACCTGTTGGACTATAACCTGGTGCCGTGTGACTGCTGAAGGTACTTCCAGATTGGATCCATTGAACCCTCCTGAATTCATTCATGCAGAACCCTCCACCCATTGCTCAAAGTTAATTTTCTTTAAATGAGGTCAAGGATTTTACAGCCTTCCCCCTCATTCTGTCCAGCAAACACATTCAAAGTATTGACCACACTCTGTGTGAAGGAGAACCCCCTGGTGTCATTCCGAATGTAACCATTCACCAGCTCCAACCTGTGACCTTTGAAATGAGCACAGGTTAATTTAAACTCAGAGTCCAGATTAAACTTTTCTTCATTAAGTAAGATATTTGGGTGCAGGAGGAGGGGTATAATCAGCCATGTGGTTCTCTGCTTCATCAACTTAAAAGAGGAGCTGAGAGATTAAATGTTTCCTCATCTCAATTTACATAGAAAATCCGTTATTTTGCAATTGTTCCCCTGTTTGACTTCTGTTCACAAGAACAAATATCCTCTCAGAATCTGTCTTGTCAAACTTCTCAGCATCTTGAGGAAGGGTCACTCTGCCTGAAACATTAACTCTGATTTCTCTCCACAGGTGCTGCCAGACCTGCTGAGCTTTTCTGACAATTTCCATTTTTGTTTCTGATTTGCAGCATCTGCAGCTTTGTTTTTGGTTTTTCCTCAGGATGTTCTTTGTTTCATTAATTTCTCCTTTTGTTTTATTCCATCATGGGTATCGCTGGCCCAGATGATGTACATGTATTGTCCATCCTGATTGCCCAGGTGAAGCTGCTGTTACGAGATGGCGGTGAAGCCTTCTGCTAATTAAACCAAACCCCCAGAAAAGCTCACCTCGCATCGCCATCTGTTAAAGTATGAGGAACAGAGAACTCCCAAAATTCACTTTTATATTAAAAGAACAATTTATTCTTTGACTTGAATAGTGAATATTAAACGACAACTATTTCCAGCTCTAAGCCTCCTTTCGCTAAACTGCTTGTTATCTGTCTCCAACTCTATAACAATATACTGTTCCAAGAACCACCCGTATTAAAGTTACATCAGCTTCATTACAAAACCACACAATGGCTGTTATTGTCAGTGTGTTTCTTCTTTCGGCATCGATTGCAACTTTGATTGCAACATTTGGTGCAGCTAAAACTGGTGCCGCGGTTAATACAACTCTTACATTGTCAAGTGCCTCCTGGCTTTGTTCTATCCACCGAAATGTTGTGGTCTTCTTCAGGAAATCGTGAGTGAAGTCACTACCCTGCTGACATTTGGAACAAACTCCCAGTAGAATCCACTTCGTCCCCAAAATCAAAGCACTTCTTTCTTTGAGGTTGTTTGTGGAAATTCCTCGATGGTCTTTGTCTTTGCATTCCTGAGGGTCAACATTTCATGCCCGATGTATTGTCCCAATAATGTCTCCTCTGCCTTCACAAATTGTGTTTTCTTCAATTTTATTACCGCTTTGCTTCTCTTAAACCTTCAAAGAGCTGTGTGCCAACTGTACCATGTGATTTTTCCATGACTCACTAAAGATCACTGCATCATCCAGATATTAGATTAGATTAGACTTACAGTGTGGAAACAGGCCCTTCGGCCCAACAAGTCCACACCGACCCGCCGAAGCGCAGCCCACCCATTCCCCTACATTTACCCCTTACTTAACAGTTGCACAGTTTGTAAACACAGCCACACCTCTGTTCACGAGCCTTTTAAATGTGGCTGGTGTGTTCTTCATTCCAAAGGGCAGGACATTGAATTGACATAACTCATTTGGGGTGACAAAGGCAAAAATTTATTTCACTTTCTCTGATAAAGGGATGACAATACCCAAACAGTAAGTCCAACTTTGTGGTGGAAGGGGCTTGTACAACTTTCTCTATACAGGCCTCCAATTTTAGTATTGATCTGAGTTTGATTTTGTAACTGCCTTAACCTTCCGATGGTCCACGCAAAATTGTTGAATCCCGTCAGGTTTGGCAACTAACACAATCATCGAACTCCACTTGCTTTGACTCAGTTCGATGATAGCTTCATTGAGCATTACATCCACTTCCTTCTGGACCTATGTGGCATTGAAAGAATTAAGCCTTTAAGTGTGTTGTTTTATTGGAACAGCATTTCCTTCTTCTACCTCATGCACAAGAGGATCAGGCCTCTCCATCTTATTCCTGCATATGTCCTTGTCCTGCTGGAACAATCCTTTCAACTGGTTCTTTGTTCCAGTTGACCTCTGACTTCAGTCCTGTCAATTTCTCTTTAATTAATTTCAAAGTACATCTCACTTCATGTCCGAATATTAACTCAAAGGGAGTGAACTGAGTAGATTCATTTGAGCCATCTCTATTGGCAAACAATATGAATGGGATACCTTCATCCCAATCATTCAGGTAATCCTGACAGCACACTCTTAACATGGTCTTCAGGGTCTGATGCTACCTTTCCAAAGCTCCCTGAGTTTCAGGATGATATGCACTTGGTTTAATGTGCTGTATGCCTAATCTATCCATGACTTCTTTAAACAGCTGAGCAATAAAATTAGACAATGGTCTGACTGAATCTCTCTGGGTAGCTCATACCAAGTGAAGAAAGCTACTAACTCCTCTACCACCCATTTTGTCTTAATGCTCCATAATGGAATTGCATCCGGAAATCTGGGAGACACACCCATTATGGTTAGCCAGTACTGGTTCCCACTTATAGGTATCGGCAGGGAATCTACACAATCATCATAACCCACGTGAAAGGTTCTTCAAATGTGGGAACTGGCAATAAAGGTGTTGGGTTTATTGCTTTGGCTCACCGACCACTTGGCCAGTATGACACACACGGCAAAAGTTAACAACATCTTTGTGCATCCCAGGCCAATACAACTGCTTTTGTACCTTAGTCTGAGTCTTCCTTACACTGAGGTGACCTCCTACTGGTAGTTCATGTGCTCCATGGAACATCTCCTGTCTGTATACTACCAGCAACACAATCTGGTGGAAGCTGAGTGATGTGAGTTTTTAAACTCGTCAGCAGAATAACCTCTCCTAGAGCCTCAAAGGTCCTATCGATCTTTAAAGCACGTACCCATCTGTCAAAATGACTGATTGATTCTCTCAAACTCAATACAAGTCTGACTTGGTTCCTTCTTTATATTTCTGAACCACTGTCTATACATTTCTGGCACCAATTCATAAGCACTCAAAATAGCATGATTGACATCATCATAATTAGATTAGATTAGATTACTTACAGTGTGGAAACAGGCCCTTCGGCCCAACAAGTCCACACTGCCCCGCCGAAGCGTAACCCACCCATACCCCTACATCTACATCTACGCCTTACCTAACACTACGGGCAATTTAGCATGGCCAATTCACCTGATCTGCACATATTTGGACTGTGGGAGGAAACCAGAGCACCCGGAGGAAACCCACGCAGACACGGGGAGAACGTGCAAACTCCACACAGTCAGTCACCTGAGGCGGGAATTGAACCCGGGTCTCCAGCGCTGTGAGGCAGCAGTGCTAACCACTGTGCCACCGTGCCGCCCACTGACCCTTCTTGACCCCTCATCTGACAGCACTGCAAATACCTCACTAGCTCTGCCGACCAGCTTATTCCGAACGAGCATTACACAGAGGTTCCCTGACCACTCCCTATGCCGAGCCAAATTGTCTAATGAAATAAAAAAGGCTTCAACATCTTTCTCATCAAAATGTAGCAGAGCTTTGACGCATTTGTATATATCACGACCTTCACTCTTCATCTCCTTCCTGTTAACTTGGCTTTCCTGATGAATTCACAACTTCCGAAGTTCAAATTCTCTCTCTCTTTCTCTTTTTCTTTCTTCGCTTTCTCTTTGCTCTGCTAACAACATTCTCTCTCTTTCTTTTTCACTCTCTCTCTCTTCCTTTTTCCTTTCTCTTTCTTCTCTCATTCTCTCTCCCTTTCTTCTCTTTTTCTCTCTCTCTGTCTCTTTCCCTCCATTTATTCTATCTCTCTCTCTTCTTTTCTTCTCTCATGGCTCTTCTTTCCTTTTCTTTATCTTGTAACTCCATTTTCCTCTGTTGTAAACTAAATTTTTCTAACTCTCCTGCACCTCTCTGTTTCTCTGACACACCAAAGTGCTTGACTAACTCCCTTACAATTTCAGCTTTCCCATGTCCCTGATTAGATCCAATTCAAAGGGAGATTTAAACAATCCTTTGATAAGCACATGGATGATGATGGGATAGTGTAGGGGGATGAACTGAGAATAGTTCACAGGTCGGCACAACATCGAGGGCCGAAGGGCCTGTTCTGTGTTGTATTGTTCTATGTTTTTTGTTCTATGTTCTAACCTCAATGCTAATTCTAAAAGTATGGTCTTCTGCTGTCTTTCTAAACTTTCTTGGCAAATTTGGAACCATTTTCAAACCACAGAATGTCTTCCGCATTTTTAAGAGACATTTCTCTCACTTTTGATTTAACCAACCACAAATAACTGAAAATAAATCAATTCTCTCACCTGCATTTTCTTTAAAAACCTCGGACACTAATCGGCAAGTGTTTAAATCTGCTGGGATCTTTTGTAACCAAATCTTTCCAAATCTCAGACTGGATCTGTCTAAACCCGTCCAAATCGCAGATGAGCCCCCAAACTGTAACGACATGGTGGTGAACCCCTCTGCTAATTAAACCAAACACCCAGAAAAGCTCACCTCACATCGTAATCTGTTAAAGTCTGAGTGAGAGAGAACTCCCAAATTCCACTCCTTAAACAAAAAAATCAAATTATTCTTTAACTCTCAAAGTGAACATTAAACAACAACTATTTCCAACTCTAAGCTTCCTTTCCCTTAACTGATTTCACACACACACACACACACACACACACACAATTTTTCACACTCACAACCCCCACCCCAGACAGACACACTCACACACAGACAGACAAAAACCCACATGCACACATATATTTTGTGGGGTGAAATTGTACTTGCAGAGTCACATTGCACTTTGCTCAAAGACTGCATACATTCATGTAGAACTCTGAGCTCAAAAACTGCATGAATTTATGTAAAACTCTGTTATCTCACTTTTTAGATTAGAAACAATCTAAACATCAGGTCATAGACAGAGAACACAGGGACTAACACCTTCAACATATTGTCTAGCTATCACCATTGTTAACAGCTAACCCGAGAATGCCCTTTAAATAAAAGGTTTTGTGATTTACACATGAAAGAAGTGAAACTATCACTGTATTCTAACAGATGAAAGGCTTAACAGACAATCAATTTTTCAATGTATAATTTCAGTTACATCACACGGCAAATTTTTGCTATAAATTCTGTGTTACGATCGAGCCCTCCACAATCACCTGATAAAGGAGCGTTGCTCTGAAAGCTAGTGTGCTTCCAATTAAACCTGTTGGAGTATAACCTGGTGTTGTGTGATTTTTAACTTTCTCTTAACTGCTTACTATCTGCCTCCAACTCTATAGCAATATACTGTTCCCATAACCACCTTTATTAAAATTACATCAGCTTCATTACAAAACCACAGAATGGCTGCTATTGTCAGTGTGTTTCTTCTTTCGGCTAAAGATCTCCTGGGTCGACTTCTGTCTTTCACTGCAAAGATATTTCATATGAAGAAGGTCCCTTTGATTGAGAGTGTTTTGTACAGCAGTCTCTCAATGGCAGTTACTCTCTGTCTAACTTTCAAAATATCTGCTTTTTTTTAATATCCCAAACATCAGATTGTCTCATTAGTTTGAGGTTGGCAAAAACAATAAATTCAAACTCGATTGGGTTTTAGTATTCTGGTATCTCGTTTGCAGTGAAATGTTACATATTTTCAATTTGGCCAATTAAACTTCTGGAAGCTGTCAGTGACTGAATTGAATTGAAATGAATTGAATTGAATCGAATCGAATAGAATTGAATCGAATTAAATCGAATTGAATTGAATTTATTGTCACACATGCCAAGGCACAGCAAAAAGCTTTGTCTTGTGAGCAGTACAGGCAGATCACAGAGTTAAATAGCATAGATAGTAAATAATAGGTAAACAACGGAAAAAGCAAAAAGACAGGTACAGGCGAATGTGCCTGTTGTTAACATCAAGGCTGTATTTGAGCGAGTGTAGCATCAAGGAACCTGAGCAAAACTGAATCCAGTGGGAAGCCGAGGGGGGAAACCTCCATGGGTTTCAGTCAGACCTGGCACAGAGGAAGCTGGTTGTTGTTCTTGGAGATCAGTCATCTCAGCTCCAGAGCACATCTCTGCAGGAGTTCCTCAGGTTAGTGTGTCCTTGGTCTAACCATCTTTAGCTGCATCGTCAATGACCCTCCCTCCACCATAAGGTTGGAAGTGGGGATGGTTGTTCACTGATGAACATGGGATACAGGAGAACATCTCCACCTACAAGCTTCCCTCCAAGACACTCACCATCCTGACTTGGGAATATTTCATCATTCCTTCAGTGTCACTGGAACAAAGCCTTGGAAATCCTTTCCCAACTGTATCGTGAATGTCTCTGCAGCTGAGGGAATACAGCAGTTCAAGAAGGCAGCTCACCATTCCTTCTCCAGGGCTGGCCAATAAAGGCTGACTGTGCATGGGACACCCACATCCCCTTGGACAATGAAAAGATAGTTCCAAGTCAGGATGGCCTGTATCCGATGTCATTGTTCACTGAGCTCTTCAAGGTCCCTACTTTGGAAGGTGCTGGTGGAGGAAATGTTGCTGTCTTGCTGCAGTGCATTTTATAGTTATTTTTATTCCCACAATGATGTTAGGGTGGGATTTCCAGGACTTTGACCCAGTAATAATGACAGAGCAATGATATATTTTCCTGCACTGTTCCAGGCAATGGGAAGTATTTCATCACACTCCTGACTGGCCAATAGGCTTTGGAGTCAGGAGGTGTGTTAATTCATAGGATTCTTAGCCTGTGACCTGCTCTTGCAGCCACAGTTTCATTTGCACTCCTGGGTTCACTCCTTATCCACAACTGAGGGGCAGTTAAGAGTCCAACACATAACTGTGGGTATGGAGTCACATGTAGGTCAGATCGGGTAAGGATAGCAGATTTCCCTCCCAAAAGGACATGATTAACCCAGATTCTTTTTTAATGGTGACGATTACACTGTCATTATTAGACTAGTTTTCAGTTCTAGATATTTTCAAATTCAAATTTCACAATCGGCCACAATCCCCAGGACATGTTCCTCTGGCAAGGACAGCTCCCCCCATTTTCTCCTCAGCCAATAGAGGTGGAGGATAGCAACAGTGAGGTTCTCAGCTCATGTGAGCTGAGGGTTCCTTCACCCTGAGATGAGCTCATCCAATGAGGGTTCAGGAGGTGCCAGGTGTCTCTTGTACTCACCCAATGCTGATAAAACTGCACACTCATTGGAGGGGATCTTGGAGCTTGGATTGTCAGTGATGTTTTATCTGTTCCCCATCCCAGAGCAATGAAGCCAGTTTTAACGTGATAATGACTGAGTGTAACTGTGGGAGGTTTCAAAGATGGTGATGGAATGGTCTCTAAATCCCAGTCATGTCTCTCTCTCTCTCTATCTCTCATTCTCCCTCTTTGTCTCTTTCTCTCTCTCTCTCTCTCTCTCCCTCTTTGTGCCTCTCTGTCTCTGTCCTTCTCACTGCCTCCTGCCTTAGACCAACTGGAAGAGCCCAGGAGAAGGAACCAACCCAAGAGCTCCCAGACCAGGTGGAGCCTGTCCCCATTGAGCTGTCAGGGCAGTAACACATCAGAACATTATTCCTCACCTTCCACTTTCAGGCGTGTTCCTTTTCCAGATCCAAACTTGTCAATATTGAGCTCCACACGACACCAATAGGAATCAGCATCCTCCCGGCTCAGTCCCTCCATCATTATTGAGGCATCTTTGTTGCTGAGGTTCCCCACGAATCTGAATCGATTCCCACCGTCCTGCTGTCTCACATTCTCACACAGCTCACCCTGGGAATGGTCTGGACCAGGATACGTACATTTAAAGATTAAAGCCCGTGATTTCCCCTTGTACCATAAGATGGAGCCGGTGAGTGTGAGGTTAGTGTCAGGGTGGGTGAAGCTGCAGGGTAAGACAGCGGAGCCTCCTTCCTCAGCCCTCACTCTATCCGCGATTGTCATTGACCAACCATTAGCAGAATCTGTTGTGAGGAGAGAGAGAGAGAGAGAGAGGATATGAACACAGCACAGATACTAGACCGTGAGGTAAAATTGAATCTGTTATTCAATGAGAAAAGATATAATATGATACAATTGTGGTTTCTGAACAGACTAGTGACAGTGTGGAATGAGCTCTGGGCTGGATACAACACAGGTCTTCATCTGGTTTATAAACATCCTGATGTTAGACTGGTGGGTGTTTGTTGCTGTTGGTTGAAGAGAGGGTTTGGTACCTGAGAGTTATCTGAACTCTCCATTGTTCCAGGAGACCCAGAGTGATCTGAAGAGCAGGACTCAGGGCCCTCCCTGCAGAACCTTTTCTACTTCCCATCACTTTCTACTCTATTACCCAGCCAGCCTTCAGCAACCTGGCTCATTCATCAGTCATAGCAGAGGGATGGGGGATGCTGTGGGGGTCGGGAAGGGTGGTGGGGGTGGGGGGGGCCGTGGGTGGGGGTGGAGGTGGATACAGAGAGACATGAAGATGGAAAAAAAGTAAACTGAAGTAAAAAAGTAAACTCATCATTGTGCGAGAGAACTCCTGTCTCGTTAAAGGAAGTTATGACTGGTAATGATTTAACCTGAGGGTCACTCTGCCTCAGACAAGGGGCAAAGTTGAGAAGATTGGAACTTCATGGTCACCTCAGACAATATGGGAATTAAACATCCCTTGTTGGCACCACTCCACATCACAGACCAACTGTCCAGCCAACTGAGCTAACTGACGTTGAGAAGCTAATCCAAGTAAATCCAGAAGGCAGTGTGAATATCGTCAAGTGAGGGCATAAGGGAGTGTGGCATGGCTGGACGGCATTTACTTGTGAGTAAGGCAGACGAGCTGAGGGTGTAGATTAATGAGTGGGGATGAGATATTGTTGTTATCACAGACACGTGGTTGAGGGTGTAACAGGATTGACAGCACAATGTTCTGGGCTATCGAACTGTGAGATGAGACATGTAGGGGTAGGGGGAATGTCAAAGAGGAAGGGGGTGTTGCAACATTGATGAAGGAGTTAATCACTGACATAAGATGGATGATATCTTAGAATGTTCCTCAAATGAGGTCACATGGTACAATGTAAAAACAAACCCCCATCACGACACTCTGTCTCTTACCATCAAGCAAATTTTGTATCCAACTGGCATTCTCTCCCTGAATCCCATGCCACCTAACTTCACTAATTAGTCCACCATGTGGAACTTTGACAACAGCTTTACACAAGTTCATGTAAACAATATCTCCCCCTCTGCCCTCACTGGTCTTTTGGTGACATTTTCAAAAAGCTCAGTCAAGTTTGTGACACATGATTTCCCTGCACAAAGCCACTTTTATGTTTTTCAAGACCTCCAACACTTCCTCTTCAGTAAAGTGAGTTGCTTTCACGACATTAATATTTATTTGCCCGAGTTCTCTTGCATCAATTTCTTTCTCCACAGTAAAAACTGGTGCAAAATATTTGACAATAGACAATAGACAATAGGTTCAGGAGTAGGCCATTCTGCCCTTCGAGCCTGCACCGCCATTCAATATGATCATGGCTGATCATTCCAAATCAGTATCCTCTTCCTGCCTTATCTACATAATCCTTGATTCCACTATCTTTGAGAGCTCTATCCAACTCTTTCTTAAATGAATCCAGAGACTGGGCCTCCACTGCCCTCTGGGGGAAAGCATTCCACAGAGTCACCACTCTCTGGGTGAAGAAGTTTCTCCTCATCTCTGTCCTAAATGGTCTACCCCGTATTTTTAAGCTGTGTCCTCTGGTTCGGCACTCACCTATCAGCGGAAACATGTTTCCTGCTGCCAGAGTGTCCAATCCTTTCATAAGTTTATATGTCTCAATCAGATCCCCTCTCAATCTTCTAAACTCAAGGGTATACAAGCCCAATCGCTTCAGTCTTTCCGTGTAAGGTAATCCCGCCATTCCAGGAATTGACCTCGTGAACCTACGCTGCACTCCCTCAATAGCCAGAATGTCTTTCCTCAAATTTGGAGACCAGAACTGCACACAGTACTCCAGGTGTGGTCTCACCAGGGCCCTGTACAGCTGCAGAAGAACCTCTTTGCTTCTATACTCAATCCCTCTTGTTATGAAGGACAGCATGCTATTAGCCTCCTTCACTACCTGCTGTACCTGCATGCTTGCCTTCATTGACTGGTGTACAAGAACACCCAGATCTCTCTGTCCTGCCCCTTTACCTAAATTGATTCCATTGAGGTAGTAATCTGTCTTCCTGTTCTTGCCACCAAAGTGAATAACCATACAATTATGGTAAAAACAATGACAGCAGATGCTGGAAACCAGATTCTGGATTAGTGGTGCAGGAAGAGCACAGCAGTTCAGGCAGCATCCAAGGAGCTTCGAAACCGACGTTTCGGGCAAAAGCCCTTCATCAGCAATTATTCCTGATGAAGGGCTTTTGCCTGAAACGTCGATTTCTAAGCCCCTTGGATGCAGCCTGAACTGCTGTGCTCTTCCATCACCACTAATCCAGAACCATACATTTTTCCACATTAAACTGCATCTGCCATCATCTGCCCACTCCCCTAACTTGTCTAGGTCACCCTGTAATCTCCTAACATCCTCATCACATTTCACGCTGCCACCCAGCTTTATATCATCAGCAAATTTGCTAATGTTATTGCTGATACCATCTTCTCAATCATTAACATATATTGTAAAAAGCTGCGGTCCCAGCACAGATCCCTGCAGTACCCCACTGGTCATTGCCTGCCATTCTGAAATGGAGCCGTTAATCACTACTCTTTGTTTCCTATCAGCCAACCAATTTTCAATCCAATCTAGTACTTTGCCCCCAATACCATGCGCCCTAATTTTACTCACTAACCTCCTATGTTGGACTTTATTAAAAGCATTCTGAAAGTCCCGTTACACTACATCTACTGGATCTCCCTCGTCCATCTTCAGAGTTACATCCTCAAAAAATTCAAGAAGATTAGTCAAGCATGATTTCCCCTTCATAAATCCATGCTGACTCTGTCCTCTCCTGTTATTACTATCCAGATGTGCCGTAATTTCATCCTTTATAATAGACTCCAGCATCTTTCCCACCACTGAGGACAGACTAACTGGTCTATAATTTCCTGCTTTCTCTCTCCCATCTTTCTTAAAAAGTGGTATAACATTCGCCACCCTCCAATCCTCAGGAACCGACCTCAAATCTATCGAACTCTGGAAAATAATCACCAAAGCATCCACGATTTCCCGAGCCACCTCCTTCTGTACCCTGGGATGTAGACCATCAGGCCCCCGAGACTTATCAACCTTCAGACCTAACAGTCTCTCCAACACCAAATCCCGGCAAATATAAATTCCCTTAAGTTCAGGTCCTTCAGCCACTGTTACCTCAGGGAGGTGCTTGTGTCTTCCCCAGTGAATACAGATCTGAAGTACCCATTTAATTCTTCTGCCATTTCTTTGTTCCCCGTAATATATTCCCCTGTTTCTGTCTTCAAGGGCCCAATTTTAGTCCTGAACATTTTTTTGCCTTGCACATACCTAAAAAATCTTTTACTATCCTCCTTTATATTATTGGCCAGTTTACCTTCATACCTCATTTTTCCCCTGCGTATTTCCTTCTTAGTAATCCTCTGTTGATCTTTAAAAGCTTCCCAATCGTCAGTTTTCCAACTTATCTTTGCTATGTTATACATTTTCTCTTTTAACTTTATATGTTTCTTCACTTCCCTCGTCAGCTACGGCCGCCCATGCCTCCTCCTGGGATCTTTCTTCCTTTTAGGAATGAACTGATCCTGCAACTTCTGTATTATACACAGAAATATCCACCATTGTTCCTCCACGGTCATCCCTGCAAAGGTATTGCACCATTGAAATTTGGCCAGCTCCTCCCTCATAGCTCCATAGTTCCCTTTATTCAACAGAAGTCCTGTCACTTCCGACTGTCACTTCTGACTGGGAAGCTTTTAAAGAACAACGGAGGAGACAAAGGTTAATCCAGGATATTTAGCATGATTTTGTTTAGGATATCTCACCCCTCTCCTCTGGTTCTACACATAGATGACCTCATTGATCTTGAAGAGGCCCTATTCCCTCCCAGGTTGCTCTCTAGCTTCTAATGACTTTCTAGAATATCTTTGGCTTATCCTCAGCCTTATCTGCTGAGGTTTTCTGATGTCCACTTTTTGCCCTCCTGATATCCCTCATAAGAATGCCCCGATAGCCCTTACACTCTTCAAAATATTCACTTGATCCCAGTTGTCTACACCTAATACATGACTCTTTCATATTCTTAACCAGAGCCTCAATATATTTACTCATCCATTGTTCCCTCATCTTACTAGCCTTACCCTTCACTCTAACAGGAGCACAGTATCTCTGAACCCTTGTTATTTCACTTGCCAATCATCCCTTTACCTGTTCCCCTATTGTTCAAGGGTGGTAGTGATAAACCAGGAGAGTACAAGCCAGTGAGGCCAACATCAATGGTGGGGAAAATATTGGAAACAATTCTGAGGGACAGAATGAATCATTACTTGGAGAGACAAAGGTTAATCCAGGATATTTAGCATGAATTTGTAAAGGAATTTGATTGAATTGGATTTGATGGAATTTTAGAGGAGGTGACGAGGTATGAAGATGAGAATAATACAGTTGATGTCGTCAACATTGACTTCAGTAAGCTTCACTTCAGGATGTCTCACTCAACTGAATCTCAGCATTTTCACCAGATAGGATTCTCTCTGTCTCTCTATGAAATGCATTAACATAAACCAACTCATTGACTCTTTCTCTCCCTCTTCCTTTGAGTACTGAAACAGCTTCAGACTTATTTTCAATGCTGCTGATCTGGAGATTTTTTTACAACTCTCAACCTGGAGACTTTCGGAATTTATTTAAAACAACTATTCTTCCGACTTCTGTTCTTCTGAACTCAGCTGACTGGTGGTACTCAAAAATCTGTTTGTATCGACTGTAAAACTCACCTTGGTAAATATTCAGCAATGAACGCTCCAGGTCACCTATCTCCAGGACACTTTCTCAGTGTCTTTACTTCACTGTTCCAGATCACATTCTGACCCTTTGTTTCAAATGAACAAGTCACTTTCACAGAACTGAAACCTAAAATCTCTTTTCACTCCACTTTTGAACCCACATTCTGAATGAACAATAATATTTTATAAACTGCCATCCCACTGTGCCCTCTAGTTCTTGATCCCTTCATGAGTGGGTAAGGTCTCTCTCTATCTACACTATCCTGACCCTTCATGAGTGGGTACGGTCTCTCTCTATCTACACTATCCTGACCCTTCATGAGTGGGTACGGTCTCTCTATCTACACTATCCTGACCCTTCATGAGTGGGTACGGTCTCCCTCTCTATCTACACTATCCTGACCCTTCATGAGTGGGTACGGTCTCTCTCTATCTACACTATCCTGACCCTTCATGAGTGGGTACGGTCTCTCTCTCTATCTACACTATCCTGACCCTTCATGAGTGGGTACGGTCTCTCTATTGACACTATCCTGACCCTTCATGAGTGGGTACGGTCTCTCTATTGACACTATCCTGACCCTTCATGAGTTTGAACATCTCAATCAAATCTTCCGTCAGCCTTCCCTTTGGCCCAAATCCATTCTGACCTCAGTTATTCTGATATCTCCAATTGTGAAATTCAAGGGGAAACATTCTATCCACTCTATGTAAAGATTGCATGAATTGAAATATCTCTGTTCAATTATCCTTTTGTTATGTTCTTCTCTTTGATGCAAAAATAACAGGCACACACAGGGTCAGTGTGTATGTGAAACAATAATGTGTGTTTTTATGTGAAGGGAATATTTTGATTGACTGGGATGTGATGTTTATTGTCAATCTGACTTCGATTTTGCTGCTTCAGACTGTCTAACAAGTCATGGGGCTGACCCATCATATGCTGATGAAGTATGTAATGATTGACAGCAGTTTAAGGTATATGTTGTCACAACATCTCCTATGTAATAAAGTGTTATAATTGACTCCCAACTTTCTCTTAAAGGGCCATCTAGCGAATTAGGATCCATTAATGATGACAATCTCTGGTAGAGTCCTGAGTAGGCTGAAGGCAAAATGTGACTTGAAGTGGGGACACTCCCCACTGCACCACAACAATGTCCTACATATTGAACAGGACATAAGCTCAATGTCAAGATCACTTCGCTCACCAAGACCATAATACTGACTCCCCGTGACAACCCAGCAATCCTCCCTCCCTTACGGCCCGATAGGTTACAGTGCTGAAGCCAGAGGCAGCTAAACCCAACGGCATTGGAAAAGCTTCAAAAAAAGATTGACATGAATTGTACGAGGTTGGAGTGGTTTACTAGGAGATTCCATGAGGGAAGATTATTGCTACAAAACCACATATTGAAGCAATGAAGAAAGACAGGAACAAGGTCATTGCTCAGTATTGTACTAAAAAGTGAAGATTCTGTGTGGTTCACTCAAGACAAGTGACTGCCATTACTAGGGGGTGCAATAGCAGAGTTGTCTTATCAGGAGGCTATAAATCTAGAGATCCAGGTCATTTTCTGGGGTAATGGAGTTCAAAGCCTTCCAGAGTAGAGTTTCATTTTATTTTAAATCTGGAATTAAGAATCTCATGATGACCATAAACTCTCGGGAAGGAAATTTGTTATTCTTACCTGGTTGGTTCACATTGATTAACGATGGAAAAAGAAACATTGCTATCAGCTATTCAACACTTTGAAATTTATGTCTGATATGGAATTAATGAGACAACAGTTTTTGCTAATTATAATCTGCTTATCTTGTAGAAAAGCTTGAAGATTAGACTTCAGGTTATACAGATGGAGCTTAGACCTGCAGATGGAGAGGTGCCAGAAGACAGGAGGAAAGCCAATGTGGTACCATGATTCAAAAAGTGAGCAAGGGATTAACCAGGTATCTACAGGCCAGTCAGTCTAACCTCAGTGGTAGGGAAACTATGGAAGCAATTCTGAGGGGCAGAATTCATCTACACTTAAGAGATGGAGATGGATCAAAGGCAGACAGAATGGTTTTGTTCAGGGTAGCGAGGCAGAAGATGGGATTCGATAGGCTGTTTAGCCTGACCTCGGTTATTTGAAAGATTTTACAGAAATCATGGGAACTAGTGCTGTTCCTCACACAGCCCCTGACCCAACCTCCAGGACCCACACTCGCTTCCACTGACCTGACACAGTGAACCTCCTTCTTCAATACTGATGTACTGTCAATCCCTGTCCTGGAGACCTGACCAAGTAAGGATGGCAGAGACAAAAACAGAAATCGCGGGAAAAACTCAGCAGGTACAGTGAAATCTCTGCAGAGGAAGTAGAGTTAATGTTTTGGGTCCAGTGACACTTCTTCAGAAATAAAATGATCAAAAACAGTGGACCGAGAGGAGTGTGGATCTTGCAGCTGCTCCTGAGATTCAGATTTATTTCGAGGTTTACTTTCAGATTTCTTACGTTTATTAAATTTCAGTCAGAAAAGCTTTTTATTTGATTCATTTTTAGCTCTTTTCTCGTCAAAAAAGCAAAAGAAGCAAAACAAACTGACACAAATTTTTATGAAATGGAGTTTTCTCAATGGAAGTTTTGGACAGGCCCACATGTGGACTGTTCAGTCTTTTTCCACTTTGAAATTATGAGAGAGATGTTTTTAAACTCACTGAAGCAATTCTTTTTTAAATTGCTGAGGAATGTTTTGTTTCAAACCTAGTTGTGTTTACACCCCTCTTGGACAGGCTGACACGTGGGATTTTATTTTTAATCAGAACATTGATAGCTGTCTGCTGGACCACTTGTGCTTAATATTAACTCTTTGGATAAAGAAAGGTTTATCTTTGGATAAAGAAAGGTAGTTTATTTTAGAGATAATATGCTATTGTAAGTTGCTTCTTTTTAGACTTAATGACATTGCAGGCATACAAGAGACACAGAGTTAGATGGCCAGTACATTTCGAGAGGTGATAACACAGCAGGATCAGTCAGATAGAAGGATGACTGTCAGGAAAGGTAAGAAGGTAGTTCAGAAATCTCTCGTACTGTTGAAAGGATAATCTCTCAGAGGAAATTAGAAGGGACAGTCAGAATTTGGGCTGTAAGAATGAATCTTATGTTTGGAGGGGTATGACAAAATTAAAAGAATAATTATTGTAGGTGATTCTCCTGTCAAGGGCACAGACAGGAGGTTCTGCAGCAGTGAGCATGAATCTAGGATATTATACTGTTTTCTTGGTGCTAGGATTAAGGACATTGCAAAATGTTTGACACATACTGTTAAAGGGAAGAGTGAGATACTGGAAATTTTTGTACAAATTGATGGGAATGACATAGTTAGGGAAAGAATAAAGGCTTTACAAAGTGAATATCAGAGGTTAGGGAGAAGATTTAAAAACTAGACCCTCAAAAGTAGTAATCTCTAATTTACTCCCAGGGCCAAGTTCAGATGAGGGAACAAAAGGATAAAGGAGACAAATCAATGGCAGAAGAGGTAGAGTAATGTTCAGGGATTCAGATTCTTGGATCACTGCGATCTCTTCTGAGTCAGAAAAGACTGTTCACAAAGGGCGGTTTCAACTGTACTGCTTTCGGGAACAACAGGTAAATAAAGAGATTGAGGTTCCAGTCAGGGATAAAAAAGAATCATATACTAAATATAAACAACTGGGTCCAAATGTATCTCTTGCTCTGTATAATGAGTGTCAGGCCATTCATAAGAGGGAGATCAGGAAGTCAAAGAAAGGATATGGGATAACCTCGGCAAATAAGGTTAAGGATAATCCAAAGGGATTGTGTAAGTACATTAAGACCAAGACAGCAACAAGAGATAGAGTGTAAGTCTCCTTAAAAATCAAAGAGATTGCCTTTGTGTTTTCGATTCCCTACAATGTGGGCGGCACGGTGGCACAGTGTTTAGCACAGCTGCCTCACAGCGCCAGAGACCCGGGTTCAATTCTATGCCTCAGGCGACTGTCTGTGTGGAGTTTGCACATTCTCCCCATGTCGGCATGGGTCTCCTCCGGGTGCTCCGGTTTCCTCCCACAGTCCACAAAATGTGCACATTTGGTGAATTGGCGAAGCAAAAATTGACCGTAGTGTTAGGTGAAGGGTTAAATGGACAGGCCCTTCGGACCAACAAGTCCACACCGACCTGCCGAAGTGCAACCCACCCAGACTCATTTCCACTGACTAATGCACCTCACACTATGGGCAACGTAGCATGGCCAATTCACCGAACCTGCACATCTTTGGACTGTGGGAGGAAACCCTCACCACACAGGGAGAACATGCAAACTCCAGCTGCCTGAGTCTGGAATTGAACTCAAGTCCCTGGTGCCACTGCTAACCACTGAGCCATCATGCCACCCCTCAGGAGATGGGAGAGATATCAAATGAATATTTTGTGTCAGTTTTTACTGTGGACAAAGAAGTGGAGGCTAGAGAACTCTGAGAAATAAAAATTGATTTTTTGAAAACAGCTCGTAATACAGAAGAGGAATTGTTAGAGGTATTTGAAAATATAAATATATATCTCTGAGACGTGATCTACTCAATCCCAGGACATTGTCAGAAGTGAAGAGAAAATTGCTGGGCCCCCTGCAGGAACATTTGTATCGTCCATAAATAACAGTCAGGTGCTGAATGACTGGAGAGTGGCTCATGTTCAAGAAGGAATGTCAGGAGAAGCCTGGGAACTTCAGACCTGTGAGTCTGACTTCGG
Source organism: Chiloscyllium punctatum (assembly GCF_047496795.1). Classification (NCBI taxonomy): domain Eukaryota; kingdom Metazoa; phylum Chordata; class Chondrichthyes; order Orectolobiformes; family Hemiscylliidae; genus Chiloscyllium; species Chiloscyllium punctatum. Next base: position 9,035,672 of record NC_092740.1, read on the forward strand.
TGGTGAGTAAGTTGTTCTGAAAGTTTGGCTTTATATGCATTTGGAGAGGCAAGGAATGATTCGGGATAGTCAGCATGGTTTTGTGCAAGGGATATCGTGTCTCACAAACTTGATGGAGTTTTTTGGAGAAGTAAACCAGAAAATTGATGAAGGCATAGGGGTTAACATTGTTTACTTAGACTTTGGTAAATCCTTTGACAAGGCTCCGCATGGTAGACTAATTAGTGAAGTTGGATCCCATGGGATTCAGGGTGAGCTTGGCAAGTGGATGCACAATTGGCTGAAAGGCAAAAGACAGAGAGTGACGGTGGAGGGAGGGTTTTGATCTGGAGGCCTGTGCCCAGCAGTGTTCTACGGGGATCAATGCTGGGCCCACTTTTGTCACTCACTTATATGAACAATTTCGATGAGACTACAAAAAGCATGTTTTGCAAGTTTGTGGTTGATACCAAAATTGACAGAATATTGAACAGTGAAGAAGGTTATCTTAATATACAAAAAGATCTTGGTTAAATGGGTCAATGGGCTGAAGAGTGACAGATGGAGTTTAAGATAAGTGTGAGGTGTTGCACTTTGGGAAAACAAACAAAGGGAAGACTTACACAATTAAAAGTAGGGCCTTGGGTAGTGCTGTAGAACAGAGACCGAGGGATTCAGGTACAGAATTCTTCCAAATTTGCATCATCTCTGTATACGGTGGTTCAGCACACTTGCCTTCATTGCTCAGACCTTTGATAATCGGAGTTGGGATGTTATGTTCAGGTTGGACAGGATGCTGGTGAGGCCTCTATTGTGTCCAGTTCTGGTCACCTTGTTATTGCAACGATATCATTTAGCTGGAGAAGAGATTTACCAGGATGTTGCAAATAAAGCAGGCCTTGAGTTATCGGAAGAGTCCGGAGCAACTAGGACATTTCTCACTGGAGCGTACGAGATTGAGAGGTGACCTTATCAAGATCATTAAAGCATGAGGAATATAGATAAGGTGAATGGCAGGTGTCTTTTTGCTCAGGTGGGAGATTTCAAGACTGGGGCATATCTTTAAGGTGAGAGAAGAAAGATTTTAAAAAGACATAAGGAAGGAGGCTGAGGGGTGACCTTATAGAGGTTTACAAAATTACGAGAGGCATGGATAGGATAAATAGGCAAAATCTTTTCCCTGGGGTCGGAGAGTCCAGAACTAGAGGGCATAGGTTTAGGGTGAGAGGGGAAAGATATAAAACAGACCTAAGGGGCAACTTTTTCCCGCAGAGGGTGGTATGTGTATGGAATGGGCTGCCGGAGGGAGTGGTGGAGGCTGGTACAATTACAACATTTAAGAGGCATTTGGATGGGTATATGAATAGGAAGGGTTTGGAGGGATATGGGCCGGATGCTGGCAGGTGGAACTAGATTGGGTTGGGATATCTCTATGACTCTATGCCTGTAAGGGGCAGTTTTTATTTTACACAGAGAGTGGTTTATGTGGAATGAACTTCCAGAGGAATTGGTGGATGTGGGGACAGTTACAACGTTTAAAAGGCATTTAGATAATTTCATGAAAAAGAAATGTTTGGAGGGATACGTACAAAGCGCAGGCAGGTGGGACTACTTTAGTTTGGGATTATGGTCAGCATGGACTCGTTGAACTGAAGGGTCTGCTCCTGTGCTGTATGATTCTATAACTGATTATAGCTGGGAAAAGGTTGGTATAGAGGCTGAAGATGGGGAGGGGGGTGAGGGGGCAGGAGTAAACACTCAGTGGAAACAGACCCCAGACAGACAGAAAAGCAATTGGACAGACAAACGATAGAGGAAAGGTCAGCCTGGGAGAATGAACAGCTGCTGATGGGGACCATTCGTCACTGACAATGGATTGTTTTGGTAGTAGCCCATGTGATGACAAGGCCTGGTGTGTGGGGGTTGGGGGAAGGAGGTAGGAGAAGGTGCTGAGGCCCTAAAATTATTCACCTCAATATTGAGTCCAGAAGGTCACTGGGTCCCCAAAAAGTGGTGTGTGGAAATGGCAGGCAACTGGATGCTGAGAATCATTTTTGTGGGCAGAACATTTCTGGTCTGCAAAGTAATCACCCAGTCTGTGTTTTGTTTTCCCAATACAGAGTTAGAAGTGGACTGTGCAGAGTTGGTGGATTATGAGCAGCCCTGAGTCTGTGTGAGGTGGTGCTGATGGAGAGAGAGGGCTCAAGATTGTGCATATGGCAACACATGACACTGAGTGTGAATGGCAGATTTCATTCCCTAAATCAAGTTGCTATATTATTACCAGGCCATGGGCTGCTTTCTCTTGAGAGAGAGAGAAAGAGAGAGAGAGAGAGAGACAACTGGTGGTGGTTTAACCTGAGGGCCACCACACCTCAGTGAGGGGAGAGTTGAGAAGGAGGGTCCTTCATGGTCACCTGAACCAATGTGGGGATTGAACCCACACTGTTGGTATCACACTGCTTTGCAAACCAACCGTCCAGCTAACTGAATCAAACCCCAGATTCCCTAAAGTGTATGATTGAATCAGATCGGCTTTTCCAAATCTCAACAATGGTCACATGCAACCATTAGGTTAGCTTTTTTAAAAAATTCCATTGGTGAATGCAGGGCTCGGATCGGTCCCACGTGGCTGGGATGCCTCACACAGTCAGATGGACACTGGGGGAATGTACCTGCATTGATGGAACTATTCCTGATGAAGGTTGGAACCAAGAGGGACACATTAGTCTGTAGCACCTTCCTGTTCAAGGAGATGGGTCATTTGGAGATTGAACTAAATATTCTGAGTGTGTCAATGTCTTTCAATACTGACATCAGAAGCGCCTAAAAAATATCAGCACATCATAGTACATTAAATATTGAAAAAAATTAAATTTGAATCCCAAAGTTAAAATACTACAGATGCTGGACATTTTAAATAAACATCAAAATGTTGCAAACACTCAGCAGGGCAGACAATACCGATGGGGAGAAACAGGGTTAATGTTTAAGTTCCATGTCCTTTCAGTAGAAAGTCAAATCACAAAACATTCACAGAATCTGTTCCATTCTCATTGTGCACCTTCTACAGGCTGAAGAATGTGTGAACGGTTTCTTACCATGTACCTGCAGCTGTGTCTCTTTCTGGATCAGATACAAAAGATTGTGTTTTGACCTGTATTCCACCAGACACAGGTAAGTGTGATTGTCCCTCAGTCTCAGCTGGTTTATCCTGGTCGAGGCGTTTCCCTCCCCTGGGTTCCCGATGAGCTCGTACCGATTTCCACCGTGTCCAGTTGTCCAAGTTCCCTGCGATTGGGTTGGAAATGTAACGATGTGTTGGTAGGGCTCCTTCCTCATCCAGGTAACAGTGGTCAGGGGAGGGTAGGACCTGGTCTTGAAGATACAGGGTAAAGTAACTGAATCTCCCTCTGTCCCACTCACCACTGAGACGTCTCCCTGAGCATCTGAGGAAAGGACAAACATCAGAATGGGTGAGGTCAGTGTGCAGAAGGTCTTATTTCAATATGTTACATTCCTTTCAACTTCACAATAAAATGAACAATTAAAGACTCCACTCATATCTCTAACAGGTCTGTGCTGGACATTCCCCAAGAAGAGTCACCCTGATCAAAATGTCTCCTCGCCACTCAATTTGAAAACCTTGATTACAAGATTGAAAATCAGATATCACCAGGTTATTGTCCGACAGGTTTAATTTGAAGCACTAGCTTTCGGAGCGCTGCTCCTTCATCAGGTGATTGTGGAGTATAAGATTGTAAGACACAGAAATTATAGCAAATGTTTACAGTGTGATGTAACTGAAATTATATGTTGAAAAAGACCAGGATAGTTTGTTAAGTCTCTCGTCTGTCAGAGTGACCATGTTGGTTTCAGTTCTTTTAGATGTAAATCACAATTTTCTTTTAAAAATTACATTCTCAAGTGAACTTTAACAATTGGTGTCTGTCAGCCCAGATAATGTCTGTCAGCCCAGATAATGTCTGTCAGCCCAGATAATGTATTGAAGGTGTGAGCTCCCCTGGGTGATACTGTCTGTGCCACAATGTTTCGACTGATTCTAATCTAAAAATTAACTTTATAGAAACTTACATGGATTCATGCAGTTTTTTGAGCAAAGTATGATGAAACTCTGAAAGTACAAATTCACCCCACAAACGTATATGTGTGTGTGTGTGTGTGTGTGTGTGTGTGTGTGTTGGGGGGTGGCTGTGAGTGTCTGTGAAAGAGTGTGCGCATGTGTGTGAGTATGAGTATAAAGGGGTATAAGTCTGTAAGACGGGGCATGTGTGATTGTGGGAGTGTATTTGTGAGCTTACGAAAGAGCATCTGCGTCAGTGTGTGTGTGTGTGTGTGTGTGTGTGTGTGTATGTCTGTGTGTGCAGGACCTCTGACAGTGAGGTGGGGGAGGGGGGTGAGCACTCCTGTCAGTTGATTGTTGTACGGTGCCCATCCATCCATTGCCCTAGCCTCTGCTTGCTCTCACCAATGTAGCATGCCTCAGGGTATCCTTGCCTGCAGCGAATGGGATAGACAACATTGGCTGAGTTGCATGAGTCCCTGCCACATACAGCAGTCTGGGACATTCAACCTTGGACTTTCAGGTGACCATCCTCCAAGGTGGACTTCGGGACAGGCAGCAACAAAAAGTGGCCGGGCAGAGGCTCTTGGCCAAGTTCGGTACCCATGGGGATGGCCTCAACTGGGATCTTGGGTTCATGTCACACTACAGGTGATCCCATCACGCTACACACAGACACAGACACACACACACACACACAGACACACACAGAGACACTCCTACACACACACACACACAGACACTCCTATACACACACAGACACTCCTATACACACACACACACACACACACACAGATGCACACATGCACATATAAGTTTGTGGGGGTGAATTTGTTCTTGCAGAGTTACATTTTACTTTGCTCAAAAATCTATGTAAGATTCTATAACTTCATTTTTTTAGATTAGAATCAGTCTAAACATTGTGGCACAGACAGTATCACCCAGGGGAGCTCACATCTTCAATACATCATCTGGGCTGACAGACACCAATTGTTAAAGTTCACTCGTGAATGTAACTTTTAAAAAATAGTTTTGTGATCTAGATATAAAAGAATTGAAGCCAACATGGTCATTCTAATGGATGAGAGACTTAACAAATAATCCAGATCTTATTCAATATATAATTTCAGTTACATCACACTATAAACCTTTGCTATAAATTCTGTGTCTTACAATCTTACGTTCCACAACCACCTGATGAAGGAGCAGCGCTCCAAAAGCGAGTGCTTCCAAATAAACCTGTTGGACTATAACCTGGTGTTGTGTGATTTTTAACTTTGTACATCCCAGTCCAACACCGACATCTCCAAACCTTGGTTACAAGATATTTCCATGATGGGGAGATTCCAATGTTGCACTGAGGTGGACAAAGTCAGAAGGCACATTATACAAGGACTTCACCTGATTCAGGAGCAGTGCTCTGAAGCTCTGCCTGAAACATTAACTCTGATTTCTCTCCACAGGTGCTCTGAAGCTTATTTCAAATAAACCTGTTGGACTATAACCTGGTGCCGTATGACTGCTGAAGGTACTTACAGATCGGATCCATTGAACCCTCCTGAATTCATTCATGCAGAACCCTCCACCCATTGCTCAAAGTTAATTTTCTTTAAATGAGGTCAAGGATTTTACAGCCTTCCCCCTCACTCTGTCCAGCAAACACATTCAAAGTATTGACCACACTCAGTGTGAAGGAGAACCCCCTGGTGTCATTCCGAATGTAACCATTCACCAGCTCCAACCTGTGACCTTTGAAATGAGCACAGGTTAATTTAAAATCAGAGTCCAGATTAAACTTTTCTACATTAAGTAAGATATTTGGGTGCAGGAGGAGGGGGATAATCAGCCATGTGGTTCTTTGCTTCATGAACTTAAAGAGAAGCTGAGAGATTAAATGTTTCCTCATCTCAATTTACATAGAAAATCCATTATTTTGCAATTGTTCCCCTGTTTGACTTCTGTTCACAAGAACAAATATCCTCTCAGAATCTGTCTTGTCAAACTCCTCAGCATCTTGAGGAAGGGTCACTCTGCCTGAAACATTAACTCTGATTTCTCTCCACAGGTGTTGCCAGACCTGTTGAGCTTTTCTGACCATTTCCATTTTTGTTTCTGATTTGCAGCATCTGCAGCTTTGTTTTTGGTTTTTCCTCAGGATGTTCTTTGTTTCATTAATTTCTACTTTTGTTTTATTCCATCATGGGTATCGCTGGCCCAGATGATGTACATGTATTGTCCATCCTGATTGCCCAAGTGAAGCTGCTGTTATGAGACGGCGGTGAAGCCTTCTGCTAATTAAACCAAACACCCAGAAAAGCTCACCTCGCATCGCCATCTGTTAAAGCATGAGGAACAGAGAACTCCCAAAATTCACTTCTTTGTTAAAAATCAATTTATTCTTTAACTCTCAAAGTGAACATTAAACAACAGCTATTTCCAACTCTTAGCCTCCTTTCCCTAAACTGCTTCTTATCTCTCTCCAACTTTATAACAATCTACTGTTCCAAGAACCACCTGTATTAAAGTTACATCAGCTTCATTACAAAACCACACAGTGGCTGTTATTACTGGTGTGTTTCTTCTTTCAGCTTACGATCTCCCTGAGTTGTCTTCTGTCTTTCACTGTAAAGATGTTTCATATGAAAAAGGTACCTTTGATAGAGAATAATTTGAATCGCAGTTTCTCAATGGCAGTTACTCTCTGTCGAACTTTCAAAATGTCTGCTTTTTTTATACCCCAAACATCAGGTGGTTTCATTATTTTGAAGTTGGCAAAAACAATAAATTCAAACTCGATTGGCTTTTAGTATCCTGGGGCATAGTTTAAATTGATTGGTTCGATTTAAATTATGGTCAAAGCAACTCGTATCTCGTTTACAGCTAAATGTTACATATTTTCAATTTTCCAGTACACTCTGAGACTGCACGTCAGTCACGTGACAGGTGCCTGCATGTTCTCAGTGCAGAACAGATTTCACAAACGCTTAAAGGTACAGTACACACCTTCAACTTCATAACAAAACCCCCCCGAAGAAAAAAAAGAACCATCATAATGAAAAGATGTCTCCATTTTTTTGCCGAATTCTAGAACATAGAACATAGAACATAGAACATAGAAAAATACAGCGCAGTACAGGCCCTTCGACCCTCGATGTTGCGCCGACCGAAGCCTACCTTACCTACACTAGCCCAATCACCTCCATATGCTTGTCCAATGCCCGCTTAAATGCCCATAAAGAGGGAGAGTCCACCACTGCTACTGGCAGGGCATTCCATGAACTCACAATCCGCTGAGTAAAAAATCTAGCCCTAACATCTGTCCTATACCAACCTCCCCTTAATTTAAAGCTGTGTCCCCTAGTAACAGCTGACTTCATTAGCGGAAAAAGGTTCTCACTGTCATCCCTATCTAAACCCCTAATCATCTTGTACACCTCTATCATATCTCCCCTAAACTTTCTTTTCTCCAATGAAAAAAGCCCCAAGTGCCTCAGCCTTTCCTCATACGATCTTCCTACCATACCAGGCAACATCCTGGTAAACCTCCTCTGCACTCGTTCCAATGCCTCCACATCCTTCCTATAGTATGGCGACCAAAACTGCACACAATACTCCAGATGAGGCCACACCAGAGTTTTATACAACTGCAACATGACCTCAGGACTCCGGAACTCAATTCCTCTACCAATAAAGCCCAGTACACCATATGCCTTCTTCACAGCACTATTTACCTGGGTGGCAACTTTCAAAGATCTGTGCACATGGACACCAAGATCCCTCTGCTCATCCACACTGCCAAGTAGCCTACCATTAGCCCAGTAATCCATCTTCTTGTTACTCCTACCAAAGTGAATGACTTCACACTTAGCTACATTGAACTCCATTTGCCACCTTCCTGCCCAGCTCTGCAACTTATCTATATCCCGCTGTAACCTGCCACATTCTTCTTCGCTGTTCACAACTCCACCGACTTTCGTGTCATCCGCAAACTTGCTCACCCAGCCTTCAAGCCCCTCCTCCAGGTCATTTATAAAAATGACAAACAGCAATGGTCCCAAAACAGATCCTTGTGGAACACCGCTAGTAACTGCACTCCAAGATGAACCTATACCATCAACTGCTTCCCTCTGTGTCCTTCCAGCCAGCCAATTCCTAATCCAAACCTCCAACTCACCCTCAATGCCATACCTCCGTAGTTTTTGCATTCGCCTGCCATGTGGTACCTTATCGAACGCCTTGCTAAAATCCATATACACCACATCTACTGCTTTACACTCGTCCACTTCCTTGGTCACCTTCTCAAAGAACACAATAAGGTTTGTGAGGCACGACCTGCCCTTCACAAAACCATGCTGACTATCCTTGATCACATTATTCCTATCCAGATGTGCATAAATCCTTTCCCTTACAATTCTCTCTAAGACTTTGCCCACAACAGAAGTGAGACTCACTGGTCTATAGTTACTCGGGCTATCCCTGCTCCCCTTCTTGAATAAGGGCACCACATTCGCTATCCTCCAGTCTTCTGGCACTATTCCCGTAGACAACGACGACATAAAAATCAATGCCAATGGCTCCACTATCTCCTCCCTAGCTTCCCAGAGGATCCTAGGATAAATGCGATCAGGCCCAGGGGACTTATCTATTTTCACCCTTTCCAGTATTCCCCAGACCTCTTCCCTACGTACCTCAAGGCCATCCATTCTAATCACTTGTGACTCAATATTCACATCAGCAACAGTGTCCTGTTCCTGAGTGAATACGGATGAAAAGTATTGATTTAGTGTCTCTCCAATCTCCTCCGCCTCCACGCACAACTTCCCACTACTATCCTTGACTGGACTGATACCTACCCTAGTCATCCTTTTATTCCTGACATACCTATAGAAAGCCTTGGGGTTTTCCCTAATCCTACCAACCAAGGACTTTTCATGTCCCCTTCTCGCTGCTCTTTGCTCTCTCTTTAGATCCTTCCTGGCTACCTTATAACTCTCTTAACCACATGACAATGAAATACAGAGGATATTAATTTATGTTCATATTAATTTCCGCACACATATGTATAATATTGTTATCTGTTCAACTTTATTTAAAATTTATCCATTAAATTTGCGATAATGTTGTTCGGCCAGTACCAAACTCAATAATTCCTTTTCGATGGTCGAATATTCTTCTCTGGTGGGTGTTGGGTTTCTTTGAAAAGTAACCAACTGGCTATTCGATTCCATCATCATCTTCCTGTAGCAGTACAGCCTCAAGACCAATATCATGAGCATCGATTGCAACTTTGATTGCAACATTTGGTGCAGCTAAAACTGGTGCCGCGGTTAATACAACTCTCACATTGTCAAGTGCCTCCTGGCATTGTTCCATCCACCGAAATGTTGTGGTCTTCCTCAGGAAATCCGTGAGTGAAGTCACTACCCTGCTGACATTTGGAACAAACTCACAGTAGAATCCACTTAGTCCCCAAAATCAAAGCACTTCTTTCTTTGAGGTTGTTTGTGGAAATTCCTCGATGGTCTTTGTTTTTGCATTCCTTAGGGTCAACCTTTCATCACCAATGTATTGTCCCAAAAATGTCTCCTCTGCCTTCACAAATTGTGTTTTCTTTAATTTTATTACCGCTTTGCTTCTCTTAATCCTTCAAAGAGCTGTGTGCCAACTGTAACAAGTGATCTTTCCATGACTCACTAAAGATCACTGCATCATCCAGATATACTGCACAGTTTGTTACCACAGCCACACCTCTGTTCACGAGCCTTTTAAATGTGGCTGGTGTGTTCTTCATTCCAAAGGGCAGCACTTTGAATTTACATCACCCTTTTGGGGTGACAAACACAGAAATTTATTTCACTTTCTCTGATAAAGGGATGACAATACCCAAACAGTAAGTCCAACTTTGTGATGTAAGGGGCTTGTCCAACTTTCTCTATACAGTCCTCCAGTTTTAGTATTGATCTGAGTTTGTTTTGTTAACAGCCTTAACCTTCCAATGGTCCACGCAAAATTGTTGAATCCCATCAGGTTTGGAAACTAACACGATCATCAAACTCCACTTGCTTTGACTCAGTTCGATGAAAGCTTCATTGAGCATTGCATCCACTTCCTTCTGGACCTGTGTGACGTTGAAAGGATTAAGCCTGTAGGTGTGTTGTTGTATTGGAACAGCATTCCCTACTTCTACCTCATGCACAAGAGGATCAGGCCTCTCCATCTTATTCCTGCATATGTCCTTGTACTGCAGCAACAATCCTTTCAACTGGTTCTTTGTTCCAGGGACAGATTGTTCACTAACCTATCCCACTCCTCAAGGACTTCTTCATTGTTTAATGTAGTTTAAGGCAATCAAACTGCACAGCATGAGATTTGATTCTCACTCTGTGGGCCAGTAACTAACACTGTTCCTCTGTTCCCCCTCTATATTATAATAATGTTTCAACATATTCACATGACATACCCAATATAGTTTTTTCCTGTCCAGCATCTTTACCAGATAGTTTATCTGACTCAACTTTTTTCTCAATTTGTCAGGGACCACAGAACCTGACTTTGAAAGGATATCCTGTCATTGGTAACAATACTAACACGTCATCCCCACGGGAAAATGTCTGAATTCCGGAGTTTTATCTGCCACCTGCTTCAATCTCCACTGCACCCTCTTTCAGAGCTGTTTAGCTAACTCACCTGCCTGATTTAATCTCTCTCTCACCTCTGATACACAATCCAAGTGTGTGACCTCCGACTTCAGTCCTGTCAATTTCTCTTTAATTAATTTCAAAGTACCTCTCACTTCATGTCCGAATATTAACTCAAAGGGAGTGAACTGAGTAGATTCATTTGAGCCATCTCTAATGGCAAACAATGTGAATGGGATACCTTCATCCCAATCATTCAGGTAATCCTGACAGCACACTCTTAACATGGTCTTCAGGTTTTGATGCCACCTTTCCAAAGCTCCCTGAGTTTCAGGATGATCTGCACTTGGTTTAATATGCTGTACGCCTAATCTATCCATGACTTCTTTAAACAGCTGAGCAATAAAATTAGACAATGGTCTGTCTGAATCTCTCTGGGTAGCTCATACCAAGTGAAGAAAGCTACTAACTCCTCTACCACCCATTTTGTCTTAATGCTCCGTAATGGAATTGCATCCGGAAATCTGGGAGACAGACCCTTTATGGTTAGCAAGTACTGGTTCCCACTTATAGTTATCGGCAGGGAATCTACACAATCATCATAACCCACGTGAAAGGTTATTCAAATCTGGGAACTGGCAACAAAGGTGTTGGGTTTACTGCTTTGGCTCACCAAACACTTGGCCTGTGTGACACATAGGCAAAAGTTAACAACATCTTTGTGCATCCCAGGCCAATACAACTGCTTTTGTACCTTAATCTGAGTATTCCTTACACTGAGGTGACCTCCTACTGGTAGTTCATGTGCTCCATGGAACATCTCCTGTCTGTATACTACCAGCAACACAATCTGGTGCAAGTTGAGTGATGTGAGTTTTTAACCTCGTCAGCAGAATAACCTCTCCTAGAGCCTCAAAGGTCCTATCGATCTTTAAAGCACGTACCCATCTGTCAAAATGACTGATTGATTCTTTCAAACTCAATACAAGTTTGACATGGTTCCTTCTTTATATTTCTGAACCACTGTCTATACATTTCTGGCACCAATTCAGAAGCACTCAAAATAGCATGTTTGACATCTTCATAATCTCTTGACCCCTCATCTGACAGCACTGCAAATACCTCACTAGCTCTGCCGACCAGCTTATTCCGAACGAGCATTACACAGAGGTTCCCTGACCACTCCATATGCCGAGCCAAATTGTCTAATGAAATAAAAAAGGCTTCAACATCTTTCTCATCAAAATGTAGCAGAGCTTTGACGTATTTGTATATATCACGACCTTCACTCTTCATCTCCTTCCTGTTAACTTGGCTTTCCTGAATAATTCACAACTTCCGAAGTTCAAATTCTCTCTCCCTTTCTCTTTATCTTTATTCGCTCTCTCTTTGCTCTGCTAACAACATTCTCTCTCTTTCTTTTTCACTCTCTCTCTCTCTTTCTTTATCCTTTCTCTTTCTTCTCTCTTTCTCTCTCCCTTTCTTCTCTTTCTCTCTCTCTCTCTGTCTCTTTCCCTCCATTTATTCTATCTCTCTCTCTCTCTTTCTTCTTTTCTTCTCTCATGGCTCTTCTTTCCTTTTCTTTATCTTGTAACTCCATTTTCCTCAATTGTAAACTAAATTTTTCTAACTCTCCTGCACTTGTCTGTTTCTCTGACACACCAAAGTGCTTGACTAACTCCCTTACAATTTCAGCTTTCCCATGTCCCTGGTTAGATCCAATTCTAAGGGAGATTTAAACAATCCTTTGATAAGCACATGGATGATGATGGAATAGTGTAGGGGGATGAACTGAGAATAGTTCACAGGTCGGCACAACATCGAGGGCCGAAGGGCCTGTCCTGTGTTGTATTGTTCTATGTTTTATGTTCTATGTTCTAACCTCAATGCTAATTCTAAAAGGATGGCCTTCTGCTCTCTTTCTAAACTTTCTTGGCAAATTTGGAACCATTTTCAAACTGAAGAACATGTTCAGCAATTTTAAGAGCCATTTCTCTCGCTTTTAATTTAACCAACCACAAATAACCGAAAATAAATCAATTCTCTCAGCTACATTTTCTTTAAAAATCTCGGACACTAATCAACAAGTGTTTAAATCTGCTGGGATCTTTTGTAACCAAATCTTTCCAAATCTCAGACTGGATCTGTCTAAACCCGTCCAAATCGCAGATGAGCCCCCAAACTGTAACGACATGGTGGTGAACCCCTCTGCTAATTAAACCAAACACCCAGAAAAGCTCACCTCACATCGTAATCTGTTAAAGTCTGAGTGATAGAGAACTCCCAAATTCTACTATTTAAACAAAAAAATCAAATTGTTCTTTAACTCTCAAAGTGAACATTAAACAACAACCACTTCCAACTCTAAGCCTCCTTTCCCTTAACTGCTTGCTATCTGTCTCTAACTCTGTAACAATATACTGTTCCAATAACCACCTGTATTAAAGTTACATCAGCTTCATTACAAAACCGCACAGTGGCTGTCATTGACAGTGTGTTTCTTCTTTCGGCTAAAGATCTCCTGGGTCGACTTCTGTCTTTCACTGCAAAGATGTTTCATATGAAGAAGGTCCCTTTGATTGAGAGTGTTTTGTACAGCAGTCTCTCAATGGCAGTTACTCTCTGTCTAACTTTCAACATATCTGCTTTTTTTTAAACCCCAAACATCAGATTGTCTCATTAGTTTGAGGTTGGCAAAAACAATAAATTCAAACTCGATTGGGTTTTAGTATTCGGGGGGATAATTTAATCTGATTGTTTAGATTCAAATCATGCTCAAAACAACTGAGGTATTTCATTTGCAGTGAAATGTTACATATTTTCAATTTGGCCAATTAAACAGCTGGAAGCTGTCAGTGAGTGAATTGAATTGAATTGAATTTAATTGAATCGAATCAAATTAAATCGAATCGAATTGAATTGAATTGAATTTATTGTCACATGTACCGAGGCACGGCAAAAAGCTTTGTATTGCGAGCAGTACAGGTAGATCACAGAGTTAAGTAGCATAGATAGTAAATAATAGGTAAACAACGTAAAAAACAAAAAGACAGGTACTGGCGAATGTGCCTGTTGTTAACATCAAGGCTGTATTTGAGCGAGTGTAGCATCAAGGAACCTGAGCAAAACTGAATCCAGTGGGAAGTCGAGGGGGGAAACCTCCATGGGTTTCAGTCAGACCTGGCACAGAGGAAGCTGGTTGTTGATCTTGGAGATCAGTCATCTCAGCTCCAGAACACATCTCTGCAGGAGTTCCTCAGGTGAGTGTGTCCTTGATCTAACCATCTTTAGCTGCATCATCAATGACCCTCCCTCCACCATAAGGTCAGAAGTGGGGATGGTTGTTCACTGATGAACATGGGATACAGGAGAACATCTCCACCTACAAGCTTCCCTCCAAGACACTCACCATCCTGATTTGGGAATATTTCATCATTCCTTCAGTGTCACTGGGACAAAGCCTTGGAAATCCTTTCCCAACCGTATCGTGAATGTCTCTGCAGCTGAGGGAATACAGCAGTTCAAGAAGGCAGCTCACCATTCCTTCTCCAGGGCTGGCCAATAAAGGCTGACTGTGCATGGGACACCCACATCCCCTTGGACAATGAAAAGATAGTTCCAAGTCAGGATGGCCTGTATCTGATGTCATTGTTCACTGAGGTCTTCAAGGTCCCTACTTTGCAAGGTGCTGGTGGAGGAAATGTTGCTGTCTTGCTGCAGTGCATTTTATAGTTATTTTTATTCCCACAATGATGTTAGGGTGGGATTTATAGGACTTTGACCCAGGAATAATGACAGAGCAGTGATATATTTTCCTGCAATGTTCCAGGCAAGTGGGAAGTATTTCATCACACTCCTGACTGGCCAATAGGCTTTGGAGTCAGGAGGTGTGTTAATTCATAGGATTCTTAGCCTGTGACCTGCTCTTGCAGCCACAGTTTCATTTGCCCTCCTGGGTTCACTCCTTATCCACAACTGAGGGGCAGTTAAGAGTCAAACACATAACTGTGGGTATGGAGTCACATGTAGGTCAGATCGGGTAAGGATAGCAGATTTCCCTCCCAAAAGGACATGATTAACCCAGATTGTTTTTGAATGGTTACAATTACACATCATTATTCGATTAGTTTTCAGTTCTAGATATTTTCAAATTCAAATTTCACAATCTGCCACAATCTCCAGGACATTAGACTCTGGCAAGGACAGCTCCCCCCATTTTCTTCTCAGCTAATAGAGGTGGAGGATAGCAACAGTGAGGTTCTCAGCTCATGTGAGCTGAGGGTTCCTTCACCCTGAGATGAGCTCATCCAATGAGGGTTCAGGAGGTGCCAGGTCTCTCTTGTCCTCACCCAATGGTGATAAAGCTGGACCCTCATTGGTGGGGATTTTGGAGCTTGGATTGTCAGTGATGTTTTCTCTGTTCCCCATCCCAGAGCAATGAAGACAGTTTGAACGTGATAATGAATGAATGTGACTGTGGGAGGTTTCAAAGATGGTGATGGAATGGTCTCTAAATCCCAGTCATGTGTCTCTCTCTCTCTCTCTCTCTTTCTTACCTCTACCTCTCTCTCTCTCTTTCTCTTTGTGCCTCTCTGTCTCTGTCCTTCTCACTGCCTCCTGCCTGAGACCAACTGGAAGAGCCCAAGAGAAGGAACCAACCCGAGAGCTCCCAGACCAGGTGGAGCCTGTCCCCATTGAGCTGTCAGGGCAGTGACACATCAGAACATTGTTCCTCACCTTCCACTTTCAGGCGTGTTCCTTTTCCAGATCCAAAATTGCCAATATTGAGCTCCACACGACACCAATAGGAACCAGCATCCTCCCGGCTCAGTCCCTCCATCATTATTGAGGCATCTTTGTTGCTGAGGTTCCCCACGAATCTGAATCGATTCCCACCGTCCCGCATTATCACATTCTCACACAGCTCACCCTGGGAATGGTCTGGACCAGTATATGTACACTTAAAGATTAAAGCCTGTGATTTCCCCTTGTACCATAAGATGGAGCCGGTGAGTGTGAGGTGAGTGTCAGGGTGGGTGAAGCTGCAGGGTAAGACAGCGGAGCCTCCTTCCTCAGCCCTCACTCCATCCGCGATTGTCATTGACCAACCATTAGCAGAATCCGCTGTGAGGGGAGAGAGAGAGAGAGAGGATATGAACACAGCACAGACACCAAACAGTGAGGTAAAGCACTGAATCTGTTATTTAGTGAGAAAAGATATAATATGATACAATTGTGGTTTCTGAACAGACTAGTGACAGAGTGGAATGAGCTTCGGGCTGGATACAAGAGAGGGCTTCGCGTGGTTTGTAAACATCCTGATGTTAGACTGTGGGTGTTTGTTGCTGTTGGTTGAAGAGAGGGTTTGGTACCTGAGAGTTTTCTGAACTCTCCATTGTTCCAGGAGACCCAGAGTGATCTGAAGAGCAGGACTCAGGGCCCTCCCTGCAGAACCTTTTCTATTTCCCATCACTTTCTACTCTATTACCCAGCGAGCCTTCAGCAACCTGACTCATTCATCAGTAATAGCAGAGGGATGGGGGATGCTGTGGAAGCATTACAGAGGGTGGGGGGGGGGGGGGGGGTGGAGGTGGATACAGAGAGACATGAAGATGGAAAAAAGTAAACTGAAGTAAAAAAGTAAACTCATCATTGTGCGAGAGAACTCCTGTCTCGTTAAAGGAAGTTATGACTGGTAATGATTTAACCTGAGGGTCACTCTGCCTCAGACAAGGGGCAAGGTTGAGAAGATTGGAACTTCATGGTCACCTCAGACAATATGGGAATTACACATCCCTTGTTGGCACCACTCCACATCACAGACCAACTGTCCAGCCAACTGAGCTAACTGACAATGAGAAGGCAATCCAAGTAAATCCAGAAGGCAGTGTGAATATCGTGAAGTGAGGGCATAAGGGAGTGTGGCATGGCTGGACGGCATTTACTTGTGAGTAAGGCAGACGGGCTGAGGGTGTAGATTAATGAGTGGGGATGAGATATTGTTGTTATCACAGAGACATGGTTGAGGGTGTGACAGGATTGACAGCACAATGTTCTGGGCTATCGAACTGTGAGATAAGACATGTAGGGGTCGGGGGAATGTCAAAGAGGAAGGGGTGTTGCAACATTGATGAAGGAGTTAATCACTGACATAAGCTGGATGATATCTTAGAATGTTCCTCAAATGAGGTCACATGGTACAATGTAAAAACAATCCCCCATCACGACACTCTGTCTCTTACCATCAAGCAAATTTTGTATCCAACTGGCATTCTCTCCCTGAATCCCATGCCACCTAACTTCACTAATTAGTCCACCATGTGGAACTTTGACAACAGCTTTACACAAGTTCATGTAAACAATATCTCCCCCTCTGCCCTCACTGGTCTTTTGGTAACATTTTCAAAAAGCTCAGTCAAGTTTGTGACACATGATTTCCCTGCACAAAGACACTTTTATGTTTTTCAAGACCTCCAACACTTCCTCTTCAGTAAAGTGAGTTGCTTTCAAGACATTAATATTTATTTGCCTGAGTTCCCTTGCATCAATTTCTTTCTCCACAGTAAAAAATGATGCAAAATATTTGTTTCGGATATCTCCCCCTCTCCTCAGGTTCTACACATAGATGACCTCATTGATCTTGAAGAGGCCCTATTCCCTCCCTGGTTGCTCTCTGGCTTCTAATGACTTTCTCGAATATCTTTGGCTTATCCTCAGCCTTATCTGTTGAGGTTATCTGATGTCCACTTTTTGCCCTCCTGATATCCCTCACAAGAATGCCCTGATAGCCCTTACACTCTTCAAGAGATTCACTTGATCCCAGTTGTCTACACCTAATACATGACTCTTTCATATTCTTAACCAGAGCCTCAATATATTTATTCATCCATTGTTCCCTCATCTTACTGGCCTTACCCTTCACTCTAACAGGAGGACAGTGTCTCTGAACCCTTGTATTTCACTTGCAATCATCCCTCTACCTGTTACTCT
The DNA here is from genome assembly GCF_047496795.1 of Chiloscyllium punctatum. Taxonomy (NCBI): domain Eukaryota; kingdom Metazoa; phylum Chordata; class Chondrichthyes; order Orectolobiformes; family Hemiscylliidae; genus Chiloscyllium; species Chiloscyllium punctatum. Next base: position 9,053,363 of record NC_092740.1, read on the forward strand.
ATTCTTCAAGGGTGGTAGTGATAAACCAGGAGAGTACAAGTCAGTGAGACCAAAATCAATGGTGGGGAAAATATTGGAAACAATTCTGAGGGACAGAATGAATCATTACTTGGAGAGACAAAGGTTAATCCAGGATATTTAGCATGAATTTGTAAAGGAATTTGATTGAATTGGATTTGATGGAATTTTAGAGGAGGTGACTAGGTTTGAAGATGAGAATAATACAGCTGATGTCGTCTACATTGACTTCAGTAAGCTTCACTTCAGGATGTCTCACTCAACTGAATCTCAGCATTTTCACCAGATAGGATTCTCTCTGTCTCTCTATGAAATGCATTAACATAAACTAACTCATTGACTCTTTCTCTCCCTCCTCCTTTGAGAACTGAAACAGCTTCAGACTTATTTTCAACGCTGATGATCTGGAGATTTTTTTACAACTCTCAACCTGGAGACATTCGGAATGTTTTTGAAACAACTATTCTTCCGACTACTGTTTTTCTGAACTCAGCTGACTGGTGGTACTCAAAAATCTGTTTGTATTGACTGTAAAACTCACCTTGGTAAATATTCAGTAATGAACGCTCCAGGTCACCTATCTCCAGGAAACTTTCTCAGTGTCTTTACTTCACTGTTCCAGATCACATTCTGACCCTTTGCTTCAAATGAACAAGTCACTTTCACAGAACTGAAACCTAAAATCTCTTTTCACTCCACTTTTGAATCCACATTCTGAGTGAACAATAATATTTTATAAACTGCCATCCCACTGTGCCCTCTAGTTCTTGATCCCTTCATGAGTGGGTACGGTCTCTCTCTCTATCTACACTATCCTGAGTCTTCATGAGTGGGTACGGTCTCTCTCTCTATCTACACTATCCTGACCCTTCATGAGTGGGTACGGTCTCTCTCTATCTACACTATCCTGACCCTTCATGAGTGGGTACGGTCTCTCTCTATCTACACTATCCTGACCCTTCATGAGTGGGTACGGTCTCTCTCTATCTACACTATCCTGACCCTTCATGAGTGGGTACGGTCTCTCTCTCTATCTACACTATCCTGACCCTTCATGAGTGGGTACGGTCTCTCTATCTACACTATCCTGACCCTTCATGAGTGGGTACGGTCTCTCTCTATCTACACTATCCTGACCCTTCATGAGTGGGTACAGTCTCTCTATTGACACTATCCTGACCCTTCATGATTTTGAATATCTCAATCAAATCTTCCCTCAGCCTTCCCTTTGGCCCAGATCCATTCTGACCTCAGTTATTCTGATGTCTCCAATTGTGAAGTTCAAGGGGAAACATTCTATCCACTCTATCTAAAGATTGCATGAATTGAAATATCTCTGTTCAATTCTCCCTTTGTTATGTTCTTCTCTTTGATGCAAAAATAGCAGGCACACACAGGGTCAGTGTGTATGTGAAACAATAATGTGTGTTTTTATGTGAAGGGAATATTTTGATATACTGGGATGTGATGTTTATTGTCAATCTGACTTCGATTTTGCTGCTTCAGACTTTCTAACAAGTCATGGGGCTGACCCATCATATGCTGATGAAGTAGGTAATGATTGACAGCAGTTTTAGGTGTATGTTGTCACAACATCTCCGATGTAATAAAGTGTTATAATTGACTCCCAACCTTCTCTTAAAGGGCCACCCAGTGAATTAGGATCCGTTAAAGATGACAATCTCTGGTAGAGTCCTGAGTAGGCTGAAGGCGACACCTAATGTGACTTGAACCCAGAGCTTCTTGAAGTGGGGACACTCCCCACTGCACCACAACAATGTCCTACATATTGAACAGGACATAAGCTCAATGTCAAGATCACTGAGCTCACCAAGACCATAATACTGACTCCCCGTGACAACCCAGCAATCCTCCCTCCCTTACGGCCCGATAGGTTATAGTGCTGAAGCCAGAGGCAGCGAAACCCAACGCCATTGGAAAAGCTTCAAAAAAAGATTGACAAGAATTGTACGAGGTTGGAGTGGTTTACTAGGAGATTCCATGAGGGAAGATTATTGCTCCAAAACCACATATTGAAGCAGTGAAGATAGACAGGAACAAGGTCATTGCTCAGTTTTGTACTGAAAAGTGAAGATTCTGTGTGATTCACTCAAAACAAGTGCCTGCCAATACTGGGGGTGCAATAGTGAAGTTGTCTTACCAGGAGGCTATAAATCTAGAGATCCAGGTCATTTTCTGGGGTAATGGAGTTCAAAGCCCTCCATAGTAGAGTTTCATTTTTTTTAAAAATCTGGAATTAAGAATCTCGTGATGACCATAAACTCTCGGGAAGGAAATTTGTTATTCTTACCTGGTTGGTTCACATTGCTTAACGATGGAAAAGGAAACATTGCTATCAGCTCTTCAACACTTTGAAATTTATGTCTGATATGGAATTAATGAGACAATAGTTTTTGCTAATTATAATCTGCTTATCTTTGCAGAAAAGCTTTAAGATTAGACTTCAGGTTATACAGATGGAGCTTAGATCTGCAGATGGAGAGGTGCCAGAAGACAGGAGGAAAGCCAATGTGGTACCATGATTCAAGAAGTGAGCAAGGGATTAACCAGGTATCTACAGGCCAGTCAGTCTAATCTCGGTGGTAGGGAAACTATGGAAGCAATTCTGAGGGGCAGAATTCATCTACACTTAAGAGGTGGAGATGGATCAAAAGCAGACAGAATGGTTTTGTTCAGGAGAGGGAGGCAGAAGATGGGATACGATAGGCTGTTTAGCCTGACCTCGGATATTTGAAAGAGTTTACAGTCCATCATTAAGAATTAGATTGTGGAGAAGAACACGTTATTTGAGGAGGTGACAAGACAGGTCGACAAAGGTCAAGCAGTTGATATGGTGTATATGGACTTCAGCAAGGCATTTGATAAGGTTCCCCATAGTAGGCTCTTTCAAAATGTCAGGAAGTATGGGATACAGGGAGATTTGGCTATCTGGAGTCAGAATTGGTTGGCTAACAGAAGGCAGAGAGTGGTTGTAGATGGAAAGTATTCTGCCTGGAAGACAATGATGAGTGGGGTCCTGCAGGGGTCTGTTCTTTGTAGTTTTTATAAATGACTTGGATGAGGAGGTTGAGGGGTGGGTTAGTAAATTTGCAGATGACATAAAGTTTAGAGGTGCCCTTGATAGTATTGAGGGTTATTGCAGGCTGCAGCGTGACATAGACAGGATGCAGATCTGGGCTGAGAAATAACAGATGGGGTTCAACCTGGATAAATGTGAAGTGATGTATTTTGGAAGGTCAAAATCGAATGCTGAATCTAGGATTAAAGACAGGATTCTTGGCATTGCAGAGGAACAGAGGGATCTGGGTGTGCAAGTACATAGATCCCTCAAAGTTGCCACCCAAGTGGATAGGGTTGTTAAGAAAGCATATCGTGTTTCGGCTTTCATTAACAAGCAGGAAGTAGAAGATGAAGGATGAGGGACCCTTTTCCGACTGGATGTTCGTGTCCACTAGGGGCCCACTGGGGTAGGTGTTGGGATCCTTGCTGTCTGTGGTTTATATCAATGATATAAACTTATATGTCGGCAGATTGATCACCAAGTTCCCAGAGGATAAACAACTTGGTGGGGTGATCAATAATGAGGAGGATAGCCTTAGGCAGAAAGAAAATATGGACAGGCTGGTCATGAGGTATGTGAGGGCAAGGGCTGGATAATCGGATTAGAATAGATAGGTGACCAGCACAGACTCAATGGGCTGAATGGCCTTCTGTGCTGTTAACTTCTATGAGCTGATCACCATGTAAATCTGAATTATCTACCATTTCCCTGTTCCATGTTTTAAATTCCCAACTTTCTCCCTCACATAGTTCCACAATTATTTTCTTTCTCTGTATATGCCCAGAGCACTGATTGCTGTTAGTTTTTCTATTTCTTGTCCAGTTCCTGTCATCCCAATTGTCTCCACCTTTATGATCTTTATTGGTATCTGCAGTTGGTTTAGAATCACAGAATCAGACAGTGCAGAAGTGGCCCTTCAGCCCATTAAGACTGGACCACCAAAATATATACTACCAACCCAAGTCCCACTTTCCTGCACTCGGCCAATAGCCTTGAATGTTATGACACCACAAGTTTTCATCCAAATAATTTTTAAAAGTTGTGGGTTTTCCTGCCTCAACTACCCTTTGAGGCAGTGCATTCCAGAGTCCCACCACCCTCTGGGTAAAATAGCCTTTCCTCAACTCCCCTCTAAACCTCCTGCCTTCCCTTCAAAATGGTGCTCCTTGTTATTGACCCTTCAACTACGGGGAACTACGGGGAATAACTGCTTTATATTCACCTCACCATACCCCTCATAATCTGAGAAACCTTGATCAGTTCCCCCTCAACCTTCTCTGTTCCAAAGAATACAGCTCAGGTTTATCCAGCCTGTCTTCACAGGTCCTGGTCTATCCCAGGAACATCCTGGTCAGCCTCCGACAGTGCAGTCACATCCTTCTGATCGTGTGGTGACCAGAACTGCTCACCCTATTCCAGCTGTGACTAAACCAAACTTCTGTACAGCCACAACATGACCTCAGTGCACCTATAATATATGCTACAACTGATAAATGCAAGTCACCCATATGCCTTCTTCACTACCTTATCAACCTCTCCTGCCATCTTAAAGGGATCTGCAAACAAACACAACCAAGAGTCCTCTGGTCATCTGAGCTTGCTTGTATTTTCATTCATTGGCTACTCCCTTGTCTTGTTCCTTCTTCTGAAGTGTGTCACCTCATATTTGTAAGGTTTAAATTCCATTTGCCATTGATCAGCCCATATTCTCAATCCATTTGTATCCTCCTATAACCTAACAGCTCACTGTCAACCACCCAGCCAATCTTTGTCTCATCCACAAATGTACAAATCATTCCCCCCACATGCCCATCTACATAAATTATGAACATCACAAACAATGAAGGACCCAGCATTGATCCCTGTGGTACACCAGTGCACACCAAGCTCCAGTCACACAAACATTCTTCTATCACCATCCTTTGTCTCCTGTCATTGAGTTAATTTTGAATCCAACTTCCCAAATTACCTTGGATAGGATGAGTGTTTGCTTTCTTTATCAGTTTCCCAAGTGGGACTTTCTCAAAGACCTTGCTGAAATCCATGTGACAAACATCAACTGACCTACTCTCATCCAAATACTTGGTCACCTCCTCAAAATATTCCACCAGTTTGTAAGGCATGCCGTCCCTCTGACAAACCCATACTGACTATCCCTGATTAAACCTAGTTTCTCAAAATGGAGATTAATCCCCTACTTCACTGTTTCCATCAGTAATTTCCCTAATACTAATGTTACACTCACTGGTATGTAGTTCCCTGTTCTATCTCTACCAGTCTTCTTGTCAAATGGAACCACTGGCTGTTGTCCAATCCTCTAGTATCTCCCTGACGCCAGAGACAATTTACTGTTTTGGATCAGAACCCCTGTAATTTCTTCCCTCATCTCCCACAGTAGGCTGATATACAACTGCCCTTGGTGATTTATCCACTTTTATAAAGCAAGAACCAACAATATCTCCTCACTTTATCTATCAATCTGCTCAAGAGCTTAACAGTCAATCTTCTTGAATACTTTTCTCCAGGGTACGTTCAGATGTAAAATATTCACTTAACCCTCTACCAGTGTCCTCCAGCTGCATGTACAGGTTGTCCCCTTGGTCCCTAATAGGCCTGACTCTCTCCCCAGTTATTCTCTTTCCCTTGATACATTTGAAGAATTCTGGGATTCTCCTTCATCTTTCCCGCCAGTGTTTTCACATAATTCTCTTTGCTCTCCAATTGTTTTTTGAGATCCCACCCCCCCACCCCCCGAACTACCTGCACTCCCCTCGGGCCTGTGTTGTTTTACCCATTTCATATCTGTTGTGCGACTCTCTATTCTTTTTTACCCAGTTTTGAGTATTCCTTGACATTTATGGTTCTCTGGGCTTATTATTCTTACATTTCACAGTTTCTAAAACAATGTCTCAATCCTTTGGCCTCGCACTGGTTTTTCTGTTTAACGTGTGTTAGTTTTTGTTTGGATATTCTCCTTGACCATACTGCACCTCAGTATTCTCCTCGAAAACAATGTCTTTTTCCTGTGTGAATACTGAGATTAGATTAGATAACCTACAGTATAGAAACAGGTCATTTGGCCCAACATGTCCACAGTGACACTCCGAAGAGTAGCCCACCCATACCCATTTCCCGACCCTATATTTACCGCTGACTAATGCACCGAACACGATGGGCAATTTAGCATGACCAATTCACCTGACCTCTCCATCCAAGGATTGTGAGAGGAAACTGGAGCACCCAGAGAAAACCCATACAGACATGGGGAGAATGTACAAACTCCACACAGACAGTCGCCCGAGGTGGGAATTGAACCCAGGTCCCTGGTGCTGTGAGGCAGCAGGGCTAACCACTGAGCCACTGTGCCACCCAGACGAAGCATATTCATTTAACGCCGCTCCTATCTCTTCAGATTCCACACACAACTTCCCACTACTGTCGTTGATTGGCCCTAATCTTTCTCTAGTCTTTTTTTTATTCCTGATACACCAAAAGGAAGCTTTAGGAGTTTCCTTGATCCTACCTGCCAAAGAATTCTCCTGTCCCCTCCTGACTCTTCTTAGCTCTCTCTTTAGGTCCTTCCTTGTTAACGTCTAACAATCAAGTGCCCAATCTGAGTCTCCTGTCTCATCTTTCCATAAGCCTCCTTCCTCTTGACAAGAGCTTCAACTTCTTTTGTAAATCATGGATCCTTCACTCAACCACGTCCTCCCTGCCTGACTGGTACATACTTATCAAGGACACGCAGGAGCTGTTCCTTGAACAGGCTCCACATTTCAATTGTGACCATCCCCTGTAGTTTTGTTCCCCATCTTATGCTTCGTAAATCTTGCCTCATTGCATCATAATTGCCTTTCCCCCAGCTATAACGCTTGCCCTGCAGTATGTACCTGCACGTTGCCATCGCTAAAGTAAACTTAACCAAATTGTGGTCACTATCACCAAATCTAACAGCTGGCCCAGTTTATTGCCCAGTACCAAATCCAATGTGGCCTCGCCTCTTGTATCTTTGTCCGTACATCTCCGACCCCTTCCCATCACACTTTGATTATCATTCACCTCTTCACTACCCAGCATTCTCTGCTCTCTTTTTTTTGATTGGTTGACAGGAAAACTTATAAAATATGGATAATTATGAGTGCTCAGATAGGATAGGCAAGAAGGCCCTTTCTTCATTCATACTGTGGTCAGTAAACAGGGAATATCGATTTAAGGTCGGAGATAGAGGGTGAGAGGAGACTTGAACAGATTCTTCCTCAGGTCGAGGTTAATACGACTCTGGAACACACTGCCTGAAAGGCCGGTTGAGTTATAAACACTGGTAACATTTGTACTTCAATGTTTATTTGCATTTCTGTTTGCCTCTTCAGTAGCCTGCACCTCTGCTCTGTCATTTCTATTTTTCCGAATCCCTGCAGTGTGAAAACTGGAGATTTGACCCAACAAATCCACATTGACTCTCTGAACAGCATCCCTTTTTGATTTTCAAAATTCCCTCCAACTGAATCCCACCTCCCACCATGATCTCCACCCTACGAATTACATTAAAGCCCTCAATCAGTTGGTTAAGAAGGCTTTTAGATGAAGAGCTGCAAAATGGGAGAAGTAGAGTGAGATCATTGTTGACTGATACAGACATGATCACCCAAAATGGCCTCCTTTTACGCTGTAAATGTCTAAGATTCATGAATCCACAAGGAAAACATGAAGGAAGAAATCATCACGCTCGGAATAGTCAATTGTCACTGCTTTCATTTTTGATAAAACAAATGATTTCTCCCTGATGTAGAAACCGCAGTGAAGGAAAAGGCACATCGTGCTGAGCAGGAACAGTTTGGGAACTAAATACCAGACAGTAAACAGACCATCAAGGAGGAGGCAATTCCATGATGAACAGAGTGGATTTGAAAGGTCAGTATTAGAAAGTACTTACTGTGACCCCGTACTGAGACTGACAGCAGGACTGCAGAAAGACAAACATAGAGAGACCTCATCGTTAATACTTCACCATTTCATCCTTCTCACTCCCTTACTCTTGTCGTTTTACAGAAAAATACAGAAGTTACTTGACTTCCTACCAAATAAATGTGAGGCAATCATACACGATACGAACAACAAACGGGAAGTCTGTGTACGGTCAGTAGGAGCTGAGAGAATGACAAAGCTATTATAAAACTGAGGCACTGCAACCGTTGAGAAAAGGGGATGTTACTTCAGCTTCCAACACAAATCTCAAAATCAACAGCGTCAGCATCAAACACTCTGTGAGCTGGGGCAGGACAGTGTTAGAGACAGAGTAAAGCTCTTTCAACACCATCTCCATCAAACACTCCCAGGACAGCCACAGCTCGGGGTTGGATCCAGAGTAAAACTCCTTCTACTTTTTAACATTGAAAATAACCAGAAGGAAAGCACCTTGACATTATCCCCCCGAATGGATACTAAGACTCAGGAGGCAGACAGGATTCAGGCACGTGGCCAACGTTTATTCAAGTAAAAACCAGTTCGTGCAGGGAGACGACCAAAGGACCCTTTCTCATACACCCGCTCTCTCTCAGACACACACACATACACTCCCCACACTCACACCCAAGCAAAAATCCTCTCACAGGCTTATGCACCGTCACACTCACACACACACACTACCAAGTACGCACACACACAAACACACACCCTCAAGCACTCACATTCACATCCATACATACACACTCAAGTGCAAACACTCACACTCTCTCGTTCCCTCACATACACATACACATACACACCCACTCTCTCTGTCCCTCACATGCTCACACACATTGATATTGGGTGAATGTGAATTTGCAAAAGTGCAGGGACATTCCATTTTGTCAAAACGTCCACAACCTGCAGGCAGTCAATGCAGGCAGCCAATCTATGTAACATTTTATAAATTCCTACTTTGGAAATAGAACCAGTCTGACTCAAGATTGGAATACATACAAACTCTAACCTCACACCTTTAATGCATTGACTGAACTAAGATGTCACTTTTTACACTAAAACTGTAAGTTATCTCAAGAATGTGATTTATTTTTTTTTAACAGTACAGCACAGAACAGGCCCTTCAGCCCACGATGTTTTGCCAACCATTGATCCTCATGTAAGGTAAACCTAATGTATAAACCCTCAAATTTCTGTGACCATATGCATGTCCATCAGTCTCTTAAATATCCCCAATGACCTCACTTTCACAACTGCTGCTGGCAACGCATTCCATGCTCTCACAACTCTCTGCAAAATGAACCCGCCTCTGACATCCCCGCTATACTTTCCGCCAAACAGCTTAAAACTATGATCCCTCGTTTTAACAATTTCTGCCCTGGAAAAAGTCTCTGGCTATCAACTCCACCTATGCCTCTCATTATCTTGTACACCTCAATTAGGTCCTCTCTCTTCCTTCTTTTTTCCAATGAAAACAGTCTGAGCTCAGTCAACCTCTCTTTGTAAGATAAGCCCTCCATTCCAGGCAGCACTCTGGTAAACCTCCTCTGAACCCTCTCCAAAGCATCCACATCTTTCCTATAATAGGGCAACCAGAACTGAACACAGTATTCCAAGTGCAGTCTAACCGAAGTTTTATAGAGCTGCAACAAGATCTCACGGCTCTTAAATTCAATCCCCCTGTTAATGAAAGCCAAAACACCATATGCTTTCTTAACAACCCTGTCCACTTGGGTGGCCATTTTCAGGGATTTATGTACCTGCACACCAAGATCCCACTATTCGTCCACACTGCCAAGAATCCTATCCTTAATCCTGTACTCAACTTTCAAGTTCGACCTTCCAAAATGCATCACCTCGCATTTATCCAGGTTGAACTCCATCTGCCACCTCTCAGCCCATCTCTGAATTCTGTCAATGTCCCGCTGCAGCCTACAACAGTCTTCTATACTGTCAACGACACCTCCAACATTTGTGTCGTCTGCAAACTTGCTAATCCATCCTTCAATCTCCTCATCCAAGTCATTAATAAAAATTACAAAGAGTAGAGGCCCAAGAACAGAGCCCTGTAGAACACCACTCACCTCCAGGTAGAATACTTTCCTTGCACTACCAGCCAATTCTGTATCCAGACAGCTAAATGTCCCTGTATCCCATTTCTCCTGACCTTCTGAACGAGCCTACCATGGGGAACCTTATCAAATGCCTTACTGAAGTCCATATACACCACATCTACCACTCAACCCTCATCAACTTGTCTAGTAACATCCTCAAAGAACTCAATAAATTTTTTGAGGCATGACCTGCCCTCACAAAGCCGTGCTGGCTGCATTTAATCAAGCCATGCTTTTCCAGATGGTCATAAATCCTATCCCTTTCTAACACCTCGCAGACGTGAGACTGACTGGTCTGTAATTGCTGGGAATTTCTCTGTTTCCCTTCTTGAAGAGAGGAATTACATTTGCCTCTCTGCAGTCCTCAGGTATGACTCCTGTGGAGAGCAAAGATGCAAAGATCTTTGCAAGCGGTGAAGCAATCACATTTCTCGCTTCCCAAAGCAGCCGAGGACAAATCTGGTCTGGCCCTGGTGACTTGTCAATCTTAATGTTTGTCAAAATTTGCAGCACATCAGCTTCCTTGATCCCTATCTGTTCCAGCATGCTTACCTGCTCCTCAATGATTTCATACACTACAAGGTCCTTTTCTTGAGTAAAGACAGAAGCATAAAAGTCATTTAGGGCCTCCCCTACCTCCTCAGACTCTATACACAAGTTCCCTACGCTATCCCTGATCGGCCCTACTCTTTCTTTGATAATTCTCTTATTCCTCACATTCATGTAAAATGCCTTTGGATTCTCCCTAATCCTTCCTGCCAAGCCTTTCTCGTGCCCACTCCTGGCTCTCCTCAGACCATTTTTGAGCTCCTTCCTCGTCTGCTTGTAATCCTCTAGAGGTAAAAATCAACGAGGCTTTTGCCCGAAACGTCGATTTCGAAGCTCCTTGGATGCTGCCTGAACTGCTGTGCTCTTCCAGCATCACTAATCCAGAATGTAATCCTCTAGAGCTGAGCAAGACCCTTCCTTCCTCCATCTTATGGAAGCTGCCTTCTTTCTTTTGATGAGAAGCGTCTCCGCTCTCGTCATCCAAGGTTCCTTTATCTTAGCCCTTCTTGCCTGTCTCAGAGGAACACATCTATGCATCACTTGCAACAACTGTTCCTGAAACAGTCTCTACATGTCTATAATGCCCTTTCCATGGGACAATTGCTCCCAGTCCATGCTCCCCAACTCACGCCTGATAGCATCATAGTTTCCTTTTCCCCAATTAGATATCCTCCCATTGTGCCTGCTTCTCTTCTTCTCCACAGCTATGTAGAATGTGAGGCAGTTGTGGTCACTATCACCAAAATGCTCTCCCACCGCAAGATCTGACACCTGCCCCAGCTCATTGCCGTGCACCAAATCCAAAATGGCCTCCCCCTTGTCGGGCCTGTCAATGTACCGAGTTAGGAAACCCTCCTGAACACACCTTACAAAAACAACAACTTCCAAACCATCTGCTCAAAGGGGGTTCCAATCAATATTGGGAAAGTTAAAGTCACCATTACAACAACCCTACTACATTCACACTTTTCCAAAACCTGCTGACCTATGCTTTCTTCAATCTCCCTGGTGCTATTGGGGGGCCTGTAGTAAAACCCGAATGAGGTGACTGCTCCCTTACTGTTCCTAACTTCCACCCATACTGACTCAGTAGGCAGACCCTCCTCGACAATGGTAACTTCTGTAGCTGTGATACCCTCTCTGGTTAGCAGTGCTACACCCCCTCCTCTTTTTCCCCCCTCCCTATTCTTTTTAAATGTTCTAAACCCTGGAACTTCCAGCAACCATTCCTGCCCCTGAGAAACCCACATCTCTGTTATGGCCACAACATCATAGCACCAGGTACTGATCCATGCTCTAAGCTCATCACTTTTGTTCCTGATACTCCTTGCATTAAAGCAAACATACTTTAATCAATCCCTTGTTTCTTTCCCAGGAAATCCCTTTCCACTGGCTGCGCTACCTCTTGCTATTGCCTCATCTCCATCAACTCTCACCACCCGTATATAGCTCAGGTTCCCACCCCCCCTGCCATACTAGTTTAAACCCTCCTGAACCACTCGAGCAAACCTTCCACCCAGGACATTGGTCCCCTTCCAGCTCAGGTGCAACCCGTCCTACATTCACAGGTCCCACCTTCCCCTGAAGCCATCCCAATTATCTACATATCTGAAGCCCTCCCTCCTAAACCAGCTGCGAAGCCATGGGTTAAGCTGTGCCAGCTTCCTGTTCCTCACCTCTCCAACTTGTGGCACCGGTAGTAAACCTGAGAACACTACTCTGTTCGTCCTGCTCTGCAGCTTCCACCCTAACTCCCTGAAATCACTTTTTATATCCTCAATCCTTTTCCTGGCTATATCATTGGTGCCAATATATAACACGATTTCTGGTTGTTCGCCCTCCCCTTTCAGAATTTTATACACCCGATCGGAGACATCCCGGACCCTGGCACCAAAGAGGCAACATACCTTCCAGGAATCCCGATCCTGACCACACAATCTCCTGTCAATTCTCCTAACAATCAAGTCTCCTACCACGAGCACTTTCCTATTCTGCCCCCCTTCCCTTCTGGGCCACAGTGTCAGGCTCAGTGCCAGAGAACTGACCACTATGGCTTTCCTCTGGTCGGTCACCCCCCCAGCAGTATCCAAAACGATATACTTATTGCTGAGGGGAATGTCCACAGGGGATCTCTGCACTGTCTGTCTGTCCCCTTTCCTCCCCCTGACTGTAACCCATCTATCCTTATCCTGAGACTCAGGAGTGACCAACTGCCGGTAACTCCTCTCAATTCCCCCCCTCAGCCTCCCGAATGATCCGCAGTTCATCCAGCTCCAGCTCCAATTCCCGAACACAATTTTCAATGAGCTGGAGTTGGGTGCACTTCCCACAGATGGAGCCAGCGGAGACATGTGTCATGTCTCTCACCTGCCACGTTCTGCAGGAGGAGCAAGCCGCCTTGCTAATATATATGGTCACTTACTTTCCTTCCCGACAGCCCCTCTAGTCTGGGTCACTTCCCCCGCTGCTCCCACACCGACTGTGGAGGATAAACACCGCTGGTGACTCCCGGTAAGTAATGTTAAAAATCTCCTTTACCTTCGCTGGAGCCTTCCTGGTTTGCCTTACCTCCGCTGCTGCTCTCACTCTAAAAGGTCACTGGTGTCGAAGGGTAAGTACTTATACTCACTCCTTTCCTTTGAGAGAAGTTCTGGGATTTACATCATAATGAGCCTAAAACCGTAACCCATTCTAAAAGGTGAAAGACTTAACACCAATCTCGGTTTGATCAATCTATCGTTTCAGTTGCATGACACTGTGATCTTTTGCTATAAATTCTATGCCTTCTGATCCTGCTCCACAGCTCCCTGATGAAGGAGCAGCGCTCCGGAAGCTCGTACTTCCAAATAAACCTGTTGGACTCTAACCTGGTGTTGTGTGATTTTTAACTTTGTCCCATGTAAGACACTTCCCGTTTGCTGAGCTGTGCTTTCTTTGGTTTTATTTTTAATCCAGAAGCTACAATGGTTTTTAACGTTTTCAGTTCTGTCTTGTAGTGGTTTCCCTCAGTAGTCGAAGCAATCAGCATCTCGTCAACCTGTTATAATCTTACACACTCTGTTTTGGGACCTTTTGCGATTACATCAGCCATTGCAGAGCTAATGAAGAGCCCTTGTGGTCCTCTTGTCCAGGTGTACTGTCAGTCACCTGTGGGAAAGGGAAATGTATATTGGTGTTTGGGGTCGAGAGGCAGAGTCCAGAACCCGTTTGCTATGTCTAGGATTATAAAGGGCTTGGTTTCTGACCCTATATTGTTTATTATCGTGTTGGGATCTGCATCACCAGGCCCCAGTTTATCTGCATATTTCTTTAGACTGCTATAGTCAGTCATTATTCTGTATGATCCTTCGGGTTTCTTCACTGGCCAATTTTGGGAGTTTGTGGTGCATCCCTCAATACGTAGTCCTGGACCTTGGAATGTGCCACTCTGCAACACTCAATCGGGGTCAACTCCTTCAGCTGGAAGATCAACAGGTTTTGGACTGCCCAGAGAGCATCCTTCACCGAGTTGATGATCCTCCAGGCACAGTTGATGTTCGTCTCGGTGTGCGTCCCAGGGAACAGACCGTAGAGCACGGAGTCCCGCGTCACAACGCTGCTCGGGACGAACCTCGACAAACACCACTGCATTCCTCTCCAGACTTCTTCTGCGTAGGCAAATCCCAGAAGGAGGTGTGTAACAGTCTCGTTCCCCCCCGCAGCCGCTTCGAGGGCAGCGTGCGGTGTTGCTGAGAGTCCGGGCGTGCATAAAGGATCTCACAGGCTGAGCCCTTCTCACCACCAGCCAAGCCATGTCCTGGTGCTTGTTGGAAAGTTCTGGCGATGATGCATTCTGCCAAATGGCTTTGACAGTCTGCTCAGGGAATCGCTCGATAGGATCCGCCCTCTCCTTTTCCCGAAGGGTCTCAAGGACACTACGTGCTGACCACTTCCTAATGGACTTGTGGTCAAAGGTGTTTTTCTTCATAAACTTCTCCACGAAGGACAGGTGATACGGAACGGTCCAACTACTCGGAGCGTTCCGCGGCAGCGAGGCCAGGCCCATCCTTCACAAGACCGGGGACAGGTAGAATCTCAGTACGTAGTGACACTTGGTGTTTGCGTACCGGGGATCCACGCACAGCTTGATGCAGCCACACACAAAGGTGGCCATCAGGGTGAGGGTGGCATTGGGTGTATTATTTCCCCCGTTGCCCAGATCTTTGTACAGCGAGTCCCTTCGGACACGGTCCATCTTTGAACTCCATATAAACTGGAAGATGGCCCGGGTGACTGCAGCGGCACAGGTTCTGGGAATAGGCCAGACCTGTGCCACATACAACAGCAATGACAGTGTCTCACACCTGATGACCAGGTTTTTTCCTGCAATGGAGAGTGACCGTAGCTTCCATCTGCCCAGTTTCTGCCTCACTTTGCTGACACGCTCCTGCCAAGACTTGGTGCACGACCCACTCCCCCCGAACCAAATACCCAGCACCTTCAGGTGGTCGGTCCTGATGGTGAAGGGGATTGAGGATTGGTCGGCCCAGTTCCCGAAGAGCATGGCCTCACTCTTGCCTCGGTTTTCCTTGGCCCCCGAGGCCCGTTCAAACTGGTCACATATGCACATGAGTCTGTGCACGGACAGCGGATCCGAGCAGAAAACGGTGACATCATCCATGTACAGGGAGGCCTTAACCTGCAGGCCCCCGCTGCCAGGAATAGTTCCCCATCTCAGGCTCGCATCCTTCCTGATGGACTCGGCAAATGGCTCTATGCAGCGCACAAACAAGGCAGGAGAGAGAGGGCAGCCCTGCCTGACTCCAGATCTGACTGGGAAGCTATCTGATTCCCACCCATTGATTGAGACTGTAATGACAGTGTTAGTGTTGAGCAGATTCCCTCCCCAAAGCCCATTTTGCCCAGCGATAATACCACTCAGCCACTGTGTACTAGCTCCTTCCTAGCCCGATTGAGTACTCTCTTAACTTGTGTTAATTTCTTAATATTTTTATCCTCCAGTCTCTATTTACAGGTCCCTTCACCCAGGAGCAATAAAATAACATCATCCATGGATTCAAAATTCCTAAAGGAAGTATCCATCCATTCCATGAGAAGTAGAATGGGTTAATTAGTTTTCAACGATGGAAAAAGGGGAGGGGGGCACAATCTCTTGCAGGTAATTAAATCATCCATCATTCCTCCTCCTCCAAAATAAATGTTATACTTTAGGAAAAAACCCACCTCCTTTGTTAAATTTGCCTTTCCTAATTATTTTATCAGCTTTATCAGATTTTAGAACAGACCATCAGAATTTTGATCAAAGAGAATTGCATTTCCAAGATTCCACATTTCAAATTTTTTTGGATTGTCTCACACCAAAGTACCTTTACAATGAGCAAATCTTATCATCTGGAATTAAAGATTCACTCATGTGTTAGAACAGTGTTTGGAAGTTCATTCTGGCAAGAAACTGCAATCCCAAATATTGGTAATTTCTGGAATGAAAATTTTACCCAAGTCCAAACACAGCACGGAGCCAATTCCAAAAGCTTTTACCAAGCCTGATGAACCAACTTCTTAAATCAACATTTTGTCGCAGACTTCTGCCATGCACAACCACTGATAGTTTCTTAAATGGACATTATATTAACCAGACTGGCTCACATATGGCACATATCACACTTCTAAATCACCCAACATTTCCAAAATACAAACTAACTTCAACATATCCCCAGATCTAAAGTTCCAAGAAACAAAAACACATAAATTGCACAAGACAACATTTCGTAAACAACACTCGTGCATTCAAACCAAACCACAAAGAGTTAACCCTTCTCCAAGGTTCAGTGAACCAGCCCGGTGCAGAAATTCAGTCTTCCTCTGTCACTTTTTCAGTTATGAACACTGCAGCTATTTCAGCTTAATTCTGTTCCTCTTTTGTATTCTGCTTGAACAGACCCACAAAGCTGATTAACTCATTGGTCGATTTCTCTTTCTTTGACCCAGCCACCAAGCTTCCTGTTCTGATTCAGTTCCCTCCCTATTCCAACTATCCTCTATCATATCTTTAATTAAGGTTTTATTTTTCTCAAACACAGACTGGTCTGGAACCCAGTGGGTTTTTCTTTTCAGTTCTGTTCTGCCATTGTCCTCGACTCTATGTCGGGCTGTGTCTGATTCCATTTGGAGTCATAGAGTCATAGAGATGTACAGCAGAGAAACAGACCCTTCGGTCCAACCTGTCCATGCTGACCAGATATCCCAACCCAATCTAGTCCCACCTGCCAGCACCTGGCCCATATCCCTCCAAACCCTTCCTATTCATACACTCATCCAAATGCCTCTTAAATGTTGCAATTTTACCAGCCTCCACCGTTTCCTCTGGCAGCTCATTCCATACATGTACCACCCTCTGTATGAAAAAGTTGCCCCTTAGATCTCTTTCATATCATTCCCCTCTCACCCTAAACCTACGCTCTCTGGTTCTGGACTCCCCGACCCCAGGGAAAAGACTTTGTCTATTTATCCTATCCATGTCCCTCATAATTTTGTAAACTTCGATAAGGTCACCCTCAACCTCTGATGCTCCAGGGAAAACAGCCCCAGCCTGTTCAGCCTCTCTCTATAGCTCAAAACCTTCAATCCTGGCAACATCCTTATAAATCTTTTCTGAACCCTTTCAAGTTTCACAACATCCTTCAAATACGAAGGAGACCAGAATTGCATGCAATATTCCAACAGTGGCTGAACCAATGTCCTGTACAGCCGCAACATGACCTCCCAACCCCTGCACTCAATACTCTGACCAATAAAGGAAAGCATACCAAACGCTCATTCACTATCCTATCTACCTGCGACTCCACTTTCAAGGAGCAATGACAAGGAGACTCCAAGGTCTCTTTGTTCAGCAGCACTCCCTAGGACCTTATCATTAAGTGTAGAAGTCCTGCAAAAATTTTCTGTCGCAAAATGCAGCACCTCACATTTATCTGAATTAAACTCCATCTGCCACTTCTCAGCCCATTGGCCCATCTGGTCAAGATCCTGTTATAATCTGAGGTAACCTTCTTCACTGTCCACTACACCTCCAGTATTGGTGTCATCTGCAAACTTACTAACTGTACCTCTTATGTTCGCATCCAAATCATTGATGTTAATGACAAAAAGTAGTGGACCCAGCACCGATCCTTGTGGTACTCCACTGGTCACAGGCCTCCAGTCTGAAAAACAACCCTCCACCACCACCCTCTGACTTCTACCTTTGAGTCAGTTCTGTATCCAAATGGCGAGTTCTCCCTGTATTCCATGAGATCTAACCTTGCTAATCAGTCTCCCATGGGGAACTTTGTCGAACACATAACTGAAGTCCATATAGATTACATCTACTGCTCTGCCCTCATCAATCTTCTTTGTTACTTCTTCATGCTTTAGGGTCTCCCTTGCTCTCTTTGTTTTCACATTGTCCCTTGCTGAAGACTCTTGGTCTCTCTTTATCTTGCATTCTCTCACCCAAGTCTCTTGGTGTCTCTTTGTCTCACGCTGTCGCGTGCCGGGCACCCCCAGTCCACCCCGACCTGTAATTCTGTCTCCACCTGCTCACTCCAATTAAACGTTTTTTTTGCCCTGGCTTTTCACGCACCAAGTGCCTTATATTCTAAGAGGGGTGGTACATAAAATTTTGCTCACCCACATCTCGGCTTCAAGCTGAGATTCCTCATTGTATCGTCAATCTGTAGGAGCGAGAACCCAGACTGGAGACAAAGAGTCAGGAGACAGACAGGAATCAGGGACGTGGCTGACTTTTATTCAATCAGAAACTGGTGAATGCATGGAGAGGGCCAAAGGATCATCCCCGAAACTGTCTTCAACATGAGAACACAATCGATCCCTGAACCTGCAGCTCAGGCTGGAAGAGAGATCAATGACACACTCTGATTTTTGCAGTCAAAAACAGTCTTTTCATACAATGTGTTTCTACAATGATCATACCCAAAATAGTTGCTGTGCCCTCCTTTTCCCCTCCATCGGACCATTCGTGTAAAACACATGATCAATGATGGGCATTCCTATAGATAATCCTGGGTTTCTTTTGTCTTTTAACAATCATTGTTTTCTCTAGGCTTGGGATTTTTCAATGTTGTATTCCAAAGTTAATAGCTGTTCTCTTTTGGTCATGTCCCAGGTTTGTTTAGCTCTGAGAACTCCTTGAATTCTATTGTTCATTGTATTTGCGATCTCTATCAAATTTTATTCTTCTTTTTCAATAAAATACAGTTGATTCTGTTATAAAATTTGCAATATTCAAACGTTGTCCTTCCTCCTCCTGGTAACACTCTTTCGCGAATGAGACAAGATATGCCAAGCATTTCCTCAATGTTTTCTCTCAGTGTCTTTATTATAAAGTTTTATAATTCTGTTTAAACACACCCAGCACAGGGTTGGATACAGAGTCATGTTCCTTCTACTTTTTAAACCTGAAAATAACCTGAAGGAAAGGACTCTTGACATTATCTCCATCAAACACTCCCAGGGCAGGTACATCACAAGGTCTGATACAGAATGAGGCAATCCCTACTCTTTCAAAACTGAAAGGAAATGGAAAATAAAGATCCCTTATAAATGTCCCCATCTAACAATCCCAGGACAGGAAGAGCACAAGATCAGATAAAGAGTTTCCCTCCTTCTCTCTGGTAACCCAGATCCCCCTGTATTGCTGAAGGGACAGTGACTGGGGACACAGATGGAGGCTGCTATCCTGGACTGTCCGTCCTGAGCACACATTGTGGGGATAAGGGGTGAGCCAGGGTCACAGATCCCTGCTGAGTTAATCACTAATCCGGGTGGAGAAAGATACAAATTCAGTGAGTCTGGTTTGACTTTAAAACCAAGCACAGGTCTTAATAGAACAAAGAAATCAGTTGTGGATGCTGAAGCCTGTGTGTGGTTTGCATGTTATTTCTTTAATTTCTATACTTTCCTTCTCAGACCCCAGACGCTTTGGGCTGTATCTTGTGTCTTTTTGGTAAGTCCAAGCAGCACTAAGTTTTTTTGAGCATTGTTACCTGGCTCTCTCTCATTCCAGGAGAAAAACAGCCTGCAAAGGGGCAGAAAGAGTCTGGACGGAGAGTGTGCTGCTGATTATTCGGTTCCTCATCCCTTATATGGAGACCATCCTGACTCTGACTGCCCCGAGCAGGGCCAGGACAGATCGGAGGCTGCACTCGGCTGGGTGTACCAGGGACCCCTGAGAAAGGCTGTCTCCCTGACTCAACTGTGGATGGCTGACAACTGTAAGAAGCTTCCTGTGTCTGTGCAAAATGCTAAATGTGACAGGTGGGAGGGTACTATCTCCACCACAATGACATTATATTGATAATTTTAAAACAACGAGTATAAAGAGACATTGCAATACCCACATCGATATGTCTAGCTCCCCCCTCCCACCCCGCCCCCCATACTCCTTGAGATGCCCTCGCCGATCATCATTCTTGTCCCAACCTCCACAAGTCCCTCTGCCTTTCCCCACCAGGCCTCAACTCCCCCATCCCTTTCAGGAACGATTCCACCACTGTGCCTCCTGAACAATCAATGGACCAGTCCCCAGGACCGTATTCACCCCAAATCTCTGAGTGACATTGACTGACAGCCCCTGGAACATGACTGGTCAGACCCCTGACCACTCCCAGACTAACAACACGAGGTTCTCCTGACTGAAGCTGCTGGCCCCACAGCACTGACTGTCGCCCTCTCCCTGAACTGCAGGCAGACAGATTTGCTGATGGTGCCTGGCCTGAGCAGGTGACTCCTTCATTTAACTGGCCTGAGGTCCAGCCCCCACCCAGTTTCTGACAAGGCCATCGAGTTGAATAGACATGCAGTGTGTTTGCTTGTGTGGGCAGCTGGCACATGCTGCAGGTGTTAGACTGAAGGGTGCAGCATCTGTGGAGAGAAAGCAGAGTTAATGTTTCAGGGCCAGTGATCATTGTTCAGAACTGATTACAGCTGGGAAAAGGTTGGTATGTCTGTCAAAGAAGGGCTGGAGGGAAGGAGAAGGAGTAAATGATAGCTGAAGATAGAACCCAGAGAGAGAGAGAGAGAGCGAGAGAGAGAGAGAGAGAGAGAGAGAGAGAGAGAGAAAGCTGGACAGACAAAGGGAATGGTAAAGGTCAGCCTGGAAGAATAAACAGCTGCTAATGGGGACCACTAGTGACTGACCATGGATTATTTGTGGACGTAGTCTATCTGCAAACAAGGCTTGGTGATTAAAGCCCGAGATGGAGCCTGGTCCAATCAAGGAGCTGCGTGCCTGTCCCTCTGCCTGCAGTAACCTTTCAATGTTAATTGCCCTCAATATGGATCTGTGCTTCCAAAGTGACCCGTCAATGTATCGGAGAGCTGCTGTGAAGATGGAGAGGGGTTGGTAAATGTTGGGATGCCAATGTCTGTG
This sequence comes from Chiloscyllium punctatum, assembly GCF_047496795.1. NCBI lineage: Eukaryota > Metazoa > Chordata > Chondrichthyes > Orectolobiformes > Hemiscylliidae > Chiloscyllium > Chiloscyllium punctatum. Next base: position 9,074,517 of record NC_092740.1, read on the forward strand.
GATGATGGGTGTGTGTGTGGATGATTCCTGTGGATCATTCCCTGAGACGCTGTTTGGTGCTGAGCAGCGTGGAGACTCCTCACAGCCAGCGGTGAGCTGAAGTCTCCAGGTACCTGCTCTGTCCTCCTCCATGTAGAGGATTCAGGGTCTAGATTAGAGTGGTGCTGGAAAAGCACAGCAGTTCAGGCAGCATCCGAGGAGCAGTAAAATTGAGGTTTCGGGCAAAAGCCCTTCATCAGGAATACAGGCAGAGAGCCTGTTTTTACCTGAGGATTCACCATGGAGAAAGTGAGGGCTGCAGATGCTGGAGATCAGAGCTGAATAATGTGTTGCTGGAAAAGCGCAGCAGGTCAGGCAGCATCAAAGGAGCAGGAGAATCGATGTTTCAGCAATAAGCCCTTCTAGCTTGTTCGGCATGTTTGGTAAGACAGGAAGCTGAATGTTAGTCAGTACGGTTCGGGCAGTAATAAGACATTTAAAAAGTTATAATGCCCCTTAATTCCTAATTTGCTGCTGCCCAGTGAGAGACCTGCCTCACTGCTCAGCAAATCCATAAAAGATGCAGCGAGATGCTCCCGATACTGAGATAGACCTCAGCGCACTTCTCATCTGATTCCACCACAAATTTGATCTTGGCTCATCATTCAGGCCCCTGTAAGATTCCACTCATAATCTCAGCAGCATTAGCTGTGACAACAGGGGTAGGCCCACATGAACCAGTGGTGACTATTCAAAGTTCTCCCTGGTGACCTGCTCAATGTCTATCCATGAATCAATGTCATAGAGTCACAGAGATGTACAGCATGGAAACAGACCCTTTGGTCCAACCCGTCCATGCTGACTAGATATCCCAACCCACTCTAATCCCACCTGCCAGCACCCGAACCATATCCCTCCAAACACTTCCTATTCATATACCCATCCTAATGCCTCTTAAATGTTGCAGTTGTACCAGCCTTCACCACTTCCTCTGGCAGCTCATTCCAGACACGTACCACCCTCTGTGTGAAAAAGTTTCCCATTAGGTCTCTTTTATATCTTTCCCCTCTCACCCTGAAACTATGCCCTCTCGTTCTGGACTCCCCGACCCCAGGGAAAAGACTTTGTCTATTTATCCTATCCAAGCTCCTTATAATTTTGTAAACCTCTGTAAGGTCACCCCTCAGCCTCCGACATTCCAGGGAAAACAGCCCCAGCCTGTTCAGTCTGTCCCTGTAGCTCAAATCTTCCAATCGTGGCAACATCCTTGTCAATCTTTTCTGAACCCTTTCAAGTTTCACAACATCATTCTGATAGGAAGGTAACCAGAATTGCACGCTATATTCCAACAGTGGCCTCACCAATGTCCTATACAGCAGCAACATGACCTCCCAACTCCAATACTCAATGATCTGCCCAGTAAATGAAAGCATACCAAACACCTTCTTCACTATCCTATCTACCTCTGACTCCACTTTCAAGGAGCTGTGAACCTGGACTCTAAGGTCTTTTTGTTCAGCAACACTCCCCAGGACCTTACCATTCAGTGTATAACTCCTGCTTTTCCAAAATGCAGCACCTCGCATTTATTTGAATTAAACTCCATCTGCCACTTCTCAGCCCATTGGCCCATTTGGTCCAGATCCTGTTGTAATCTGAGGTCACCTTCTTCGCTGTCCACTACACCCCCAATTTTGGAGTCATCTGCAAACTTACTAACTGTACCTCTTATGCTCACATCCAAATCATTTATGTAAATGACAAAAAGTAGAGGACCCAGCACCGATCCTTATGACACTCCACCTGTCACAGGCCTCCAGTCTGAAAAACAACCTTCCATCACCACCCTCTGTCTTCTACCTTTGAGCCAGTTCTATATCCAATTGAGTATCTCTCCCTGTCTTCCTTGAGATCTAACCTTGCTCACCAGTCTCCCATGGGGAACCTTGTCGAACGCCTTACTGAAGTCCATATAGATCACATCTACTGCTCTGCCCTCATCAATCCTCTTTGTTACTTATTCAAAAAGCTCAATCAAGTTTGTGAGACATGATTTCCCACGCACAAAACCATGTTGACTATCCCGAATCAGTCTTTGCCTTTCCAAATACATGTACATCCTGTCCCTCAGGATTCCTTCCAAGAACGTGCCCACCACTGAGGTCAACCTCACTGGTCTATAGTTCCCTGGCTTGTCTTTACCGCCCTTCGGAAACAGTGGCACCATGTTTGCCAATCTCCAGTCTTCCGGCCCCTCACCTGTGACTATCAATGATGCAAATATCTCAGCAAGAGGCCCAGCAATCACTTCTCTAGCTTCCCACAGAGTTCTTGAGTACACCTGATAATGTCCTGGGGAGTTATCCACCTTTATGCATTTTCAAGACATCCAGCACTTCCTCCTCTGTAATCTGGACATTTTGCAAGGTGTCACCATCTATTTCCCTACATTCTATATCTTCCATGTCCTTTTTCACAGTAAATACTGCTGCAAAATACTCAATTAGTATCTCCCCTTTTTTCTGCGGCTCCACACAAAGGCCGCCTTGCTGATCTTTGAGGGGCCCTGTTCTCTCCCTCGTTACCCTTTTGTCAATAAAACTAATAACTGGTTGTTTGCATATTGCTGTTTGTTGAGAAATGAAAACAGAAGAAAGAGACTGAAAGGAATAAATGTTTTTTTAAACTTAAATTGGAAGTTTACAAATTGTCTGGAACAATTTAAAATCTGCAAACTAAGACTCAGTGATTTTAATTATTGCCTTTCTAGGTCAGAGGGATTGAGGATCAACCTCATTAACATGATATAAATGTGAATGTTTCCATTTCTTCATGTTCCCTGAGTGATCCAGAAAACCATTATTAAAAACACCCTCCACACAGCTGGATATCCAGCACAATCTTCTCAAGGAATAAGCAATAAAAGCTGACCCACATCCTGATTGTAGGAAAAGCATCAATTGTTGTTTACTTGGATGATGTTGTAATACATAGTACAACGTGGAAAATTACACCATTTTACAAATATTCCACAGCTCCAGTCAGCGGGGTTGGTGTTAAATCCGGGAACAAGTGAATTTGCGAAAGCCAAGATGATGTTGTGGGATGTGTGTGGGACAAGGACAGGTGTCACACAGAACAGGAAAAACAAAAGCTTTCATTGACTTTCACACAAAATGAGAGAAAATGAGGCTTTTGGGCACGTGTGGATTTTATCAAAATTTCGATTTAAGTTTAGGACAATAGACGCACCCTTGATGTATTGATTGGAAGGAGGTCAGCCAGGTGGACCTCATAAAATATGAGTTCCCTGATTGGGGCTGTTAATCTGGTCTAATCAAGGAGCCCTGGTTGACAGATATAAACAGGAGAGTCAAATATCCTGTTCATTCTGAAAGTTGGCTCTGAGAGAGGATCAGTGTGAAGGACTTTCCACAAAGGGTGACTTGGTGAGGGATTCCAGTCTCTGTGGAGTTATTTCAGTGGTGTTGAGAGAGAAGTATGCTCCTGAAAAAAAACATCGCTTGTCACAGTCATCTTTGAGTTGGGGTAAACATTTCTGACATCATCCTGTTATTTCTGAAGATTGACTCATTTTATCCTACTGTCAAAGAGTAGGCCCCAGGATGTGGAAAAAATGTGTTATTGATTCTGGCCAAATTCTTTCGGGGTGGTTGAAAAGCAATCAATAGTTCTCCTGACAGCTTGTGGAGCCACAGTTTGTTTTGTTCTGAGGAGAGTAACTTTCCCTGAGGCATCAGATACAAAAACCTTTCAAGAGTTTGTGGATTTAGTTAAGAGAAATTATGATCCCAAATCTCTTCTAATTCTGAAATGCTCCTGGTTTGGCAATTCAAGAACCCGGGGAATCCATATCAGGATTTTTTACTGGGCTAAGACAACTGAAAGTGGCATGTAACTTTGGTTTAACCCTTAAGGAGGTGTTAAGAGACCATTTGGTATTTGGGATTAATGATGTAACCATGCAAAAGCCCGACTGGAGTTCAAAGTGCACAACAACTGGCTTTATCATGGAAAATGTGTCAAGTTGGGCAAGCGTGTTGCAAGGCGTCCTGATGGAAATGATCCCCCGCACCAGGCCGATTGAGCTTAGGGAACACTACTTGAGTGAAGGCAATTGCATAGCCTCACTCAGGGCATATCCTGAACAGAGGGACTCGAGATCAGCCCACAGTAAAACCCCAGAACAAAGCCAGGCCTCAGCCAAACAATTAAAATTGTCTTCAGGATCCGGGCCAACAGGCCACTATAGTTGCTGCCAGTATTCGACTCGAAACAGAAAAAGAGTCCCACTGGACCTAAACTGGGTAAGAGAGCTCATAGTCCAGGAGAGTGAACACCTTGGGAAAATCCACCTACATCTGGTTTGGAACAGTTACGTTTATTGGCAACATCCAAATCAGAACCAATCAAAATAAACATCTGGTTAAATGGTCACCCGCTTCTAAAGGAGCCCGATACTGGTGTGGGTGTTTCAGTGATGACAGAACCACTGTTTAACATTATTCACTCTGGACTCCAACCCATAGGTTTGTGCAAGACCTCAGCTAGACTAACAAGCTACACTGGGTAACCTTTACAGATTAAGGGCCTCTTATGAGAACCAGTTGGTTCATTTGCCACTGACTATAGTATGCAGCAAGCTTAATGGGGCTAAAATTGGTTGAGAAAGATTCACCGAGATTGGCTCAATATTCTCCAATTGGAAAATGGCTGCCTGAGTCCGAATGAAACACCTGACATTTTTCAGGAAGCTCTCGGGACTATCAGGGGAGACAAGGCCACTGTGCATGTTGACCTGGAAGTAATTCCAGAAGGCTGCAAGGCCCAGCCTGTGCCATTTGCCTCAAATTGGAGGCAGAAATCAGATGGCTGGAAAGCAAGGAAGCATCAGACCAGTGCAGTTTACAGAATAGGCAGCCCCGGTCATACCAATTGTGAACCCCTTTGGTCAGTTTGCCATTTGTGGGTATTTTAAACAAATGGTAAACAGCTTTTCACAGCTGGATAAATACCCAATCCCTCACAGTGAGATATATTCACAAAGCTGGAAGGGGGCACTGTCCTTCATGAAGCTGAACATGACCCGTGTGTATTTGTAATTGCAGTTAGATGAGGATTCCCAGAAATATTCTACAATTAATACACATAAAGGTTAGTACCAGTACACGATACTGCCATTTGGAGTAACATTAGTCTGGGTAGTTTCTCAATGGACAATGGAGAACATGTTACAAGTTCTCACCACATTGTGGCATTTATCTCGATGACATGCAAATACCAGGGAAGATGAACAAGGAGCACTTAAAGAACTTGGACACAGTCCTTAGATGTTTCGCCCAGGTGACCATGCAACTTAGAAGGGAAAAATATGAATTCCAGGAACCCCAAGGGACCTACTTGGGCTCCAGAGTCAACAAGACCAGGTCACACCCATTGGAAGATAAAGTGAGATCAAGCAATTGTGCCCTGGTGTCATCTGACTTCTGACCTTCTTCAGGGGATGAAGTTTGGTCGAGGAACCACAGGAATGGCTCTGCATGGGTAAGCTACATGGTCAACACGAGGTCAGGTCCTGTGATGTATAAAGTTCTGGTCAGTCCAATGGTCCTGAACAAGGACATGGACCATATGAAAGCTGCAAACTCACAAACAGTGCAGAAACAATCCATGCCCGGCTCCTTGGCAGTGTTTCTAATTGTTCAGGAACCCGTGCATTCTGCCTGTCCATCAAGCATGGGGCGGCACGGTGGCTCAGTGGTTAGCACTACTGCCTCACAGCACCAGAGTCCCAGGTTCGATTCCAGCCTCGGGTGACTGTCTGTGTGGAGTTTGCACATTCTCCCCCTGTCTGCGTGGGTTTCGTCCGGGTGCTCCTGTTTCCTCCCACAGCCCAAAGATGTGCAAGTCAGATGAATTGGCCATGCTAAATTGTCCATAGTGTTAGGTGCATTAGTCAGAGGGAAATGTGTCTGGGTGGGTTACTCTTCGGAAGGTCGGTGTGGATTGGTTGGGCCGAAGGGCCTGTTTCCACACTGTAGGGAATCTTGCTTTGAAGATCCTTCGGAATCTGAATTGGACACAGCGGATGTTGCTGCCTCAGTGCCTTTGATGCCTGGAGAGGAGAAGGAATTTCTTCCAAGACAATCCAGGCACAAGAGGTGAGCGGCTGGGTGTTCCACACTGCCCATATCGGGGGCAGAGTTGGAGGGACCTGACCCAGTGCTCAAACATTCCAGAAGGATCTACGAAGAAAAGAACTGGCTTCTGTCCTCGGATTCAGGCGGGGAAGGATGGAGTGATTGTAACGAGATCAGCCAGGTGCACCTTATAGAATATCCGTTCCCCGACTGGGGCTGTTAATCTGGGCCAATCAAGGAGACCTGGCTGACTGAAAAAACAGGAATGTCAGAGGTTCTGTTCACTCTGAGAGCTGGCTCTGAGGGAGCTGGATCAGTATCATGGATTGTCCACATGTAAATAACGGGGGACTTCATGATGGATACCAGCCTCTGGGGAGTTATTTCACTTGAATAATTTGTTACAAAAATGAATAAAGATGGAATGGTCAACGGAATGATGCCAGGCAGCCTTTGAAAAACAAAAAGTAATTTTAACAACTGAATCTGTATTAAGTGCGTTGAAGTGTAATGGACCATTTCAATTCGCAGGAGATGTTAGTGATTTGGGGATTAGAGCAGCTCTCTTACAGGACGATGAGGCTGGAATGGAGAGGCCTGTGGCCTATCTTTCAAAACGTGGAACCAACATCAGAAATGCTGCTTGACGACAGAAAAGGAAGCATTGTGATCAGTTCTTCAACACGTTGAAGATTATGTTTGACATGGAAACACTGAGACTGTGTGTTTTTTCCTAATCATAATCTGCTTACTTTTGAACAAAAAAAATTAAAACTAAGACTCCAAGGTTGTGCAGGTGGAGCTTAGATCTGCAGCTGTCTAAACGTTGTACATATTGTTGGGAAAGCAAAACTAATTGTTGATGCTTTATCCTGAATGTTCAGAGTGGTCTGGCAGGCTAAAAACTAAATATCCAAGGCTGGATTAAATATGTCCCAGGTTTATGTGTGAGGCGAAAGAGGAAATAGTCAGGATGTTTGCAAAACATTTCACTTCTTCTCTGGCTACTGGAGAGGTATAGTTAAACAGACAGCACGGTTTTGTTAAGGAGAGGGAGGCAGAAGACAAGAAAGTGTCGGCTGGTTCACCTGACCTCAGTCATTTGTGAGATTTTAGTTTCTATATTATCAAGAATAAGATTACAGAGCACTTGGAAATACAGAATGAAATTCACCTGGGTCAACATGACTTTGTTAAGGTGAGGTCATATCTGGCAAATCTGTTAGAATTCTTCGAGATGGTAACAAGTAAGTTAGACTAAGGACAGCCAGTGGATATGGTCTATTTGGGAGGTTGCAGAAGGACTTGGACAGGATACAAGAGTGGGCAAAGAAGTGGCAGATGGATGATAATGGGGAAATGTGAAGGGTTTTGTACTTTGTTTGGAAGAAAAGAGTTGTAGATTTTGGAGTCCGAGTTCAGGATTCACTTAAGGGCAGCATGCAGGTTCACTTGGCAGTTAGGAAGGCAAATGCAACAGCAGCATTCATCTTGATAGAGCTGAATATAAGAGTCTGAGATGGTAAGAGGATATAGATGAGCTGGTCTGAGAGATTGAGCAGTTACAAATGGAATTCAATGTGGATATATATGAGATGATGCACTTGGGCAGGACAAACAAGGCAAGGGACGACATGGTGAACAACAGCACCTTGAAAAGCACAGAGGATGAAAGGGACATTGGTCCATATGTACTGGTCACTTAAGTTAGCAGCACAGGGGGATAAAGTGGTTCAAAAGGCAGATGGAAGGTTTGTCTTTATTATTGTCACTTCTCAGTCAGTTCTGTCCCAGTATCCCTCTGAAACCTGGGTGTGCCTGCAGTGTTCTGTATCTCCCCTCACTCTCTGGAAAGTCACATGAGTTTCTGTGGGCTCTGTCCCACACGGAGCTCTGATGGGAATGTTTTGGCAGCTTCAGGTAAGCGACGTTATCCTGCCTTCATTTTTTTTAAAAAGGAAGTTATTTCTCCCTGATGAAGAAACCAAGGGGAAGGAAAAGGCTCATTGTGGTGAACAGCAACAGCTTTGGGAAATAAATACCAGGCAGCAGACGGGTCATCAAGGAGGAAGCAAATCCATGATTAACAAAATAGATTAGAAAGGTCAGTGTTAGAAAATACTTAATGTTTCCCTGGACCGAGACTGACAGGAGGACTGCAGAAAGACACACATAGAGACACCTCATCATCAATACTGCAGCATTTCACCCTTCTCACTCGCTTCCTCTTGTCCTTTCACAAAAAACTACAGAAGGTACTTGACTTCCTGTGCACTGCCAAAGGAATGTTGATCAATCTTACATGAAAGGAACCAGAAAGGGAAGTCTGTGTACAGTCAGTAGCAGCTGAGAGAGTGAAAAGACTGTTTTGAAAGTGAGGCACCAACCATAGCCACTCCAGAAAAGGAAATATTGTACCAGTTTCCAATAAATTTCTCAAAATCCTCAGTCCCAACATCAAATGCTCTGAGAACTGGGGAAGCACTGGGTTAAATACACAGTAAAGCTCCTCTGCACATTACTGCCAGCACGGTGGCTCGGAGGTTAGCACTGCTGCTTCACAGCACCAGGGACCTGATTCAATTCCACTCTTTGGCAACTGTACAAACCCTGCAGAGACATTCTCCCTGTGTCAGCGTGGGTTTCCTCTGGGTGCTTTCATTTTCTCCTACAGTCCAAAGGTGTGCAGGTGAGGTGTATTCACCATGGGAAATGCAGGGATAAGGGAGGGGGTTGGATACAGGTGTGATGTCTTTCAGAAGGTCAGTGTCGACTTGATAGGCCGAATGCTGTGCTTCCACACTATAGGGATACTATGATTCCATGAGACATTGTCCCTGTCAAACACTCCCAGGACAGCAGCACCCCTGGATCAGACAAAGGATAATATGGATCCCTCTTTATTGCTGAAGAGAGACGGACTGGAGACACAGATGCTGGCTGCTGTCCTGGACCTTCTGAACTGAACACACCTCGTGGAGCTAAGGACTGACACAGGACCAGAGATCTCTGGTGAGTTCATCACCACTCCCAGGTGTAAAAAGATGCACAGAGAGTCTGGGTTGTACTGACACTGCTGACATACACACACAGAGGAACCTCAATAATCCGGCATTCAATTCTCCGCATTTCAGATTATCCGAACAAGGTCGCAAAGACCTGATGCTTGGCTAAACTATGTCATCCACCATGAACAGAATCAATTAACAGAATGAAACACTCCCTGCCTGTGTCATTAGGATATTTATTTCTGATCCATTTAGAACCAAATATAGAACTGAACAGAATGAGGGAGATTTGCAATATTTGTTGTGGCTGCTGAAGCCAGGGTGTGGTTTGCATGTTATTTCTACAGTTCCCACAATTGCCTTCTCAATGCTCCAAAGCTTGGGGGCTGTCTCTTGTGTTTCTTTGGCTCGGTCCAAGCTGCACCAAGTTTTTTGGAGTATTTTCACATACCTCTGTCATCCCAGGAGGAAAACAGCCTGGGATAGAGCAGAAAGGGTCAAGACGGAGAGTGTGCTGCTGATTATTCGGTTCCTCATCCCTTATATGGAGACCATCCTGACTCTGACTGCCCCGAGCAGGGCCAGGACAGATCGGAGGCTGCACTCGGCTGAGTGCACCAGGGGCCCCTGAGAAAGGCTGTCACCCTGACTCAACTGTGGATGGCTGACAACTGTAAGAAGCTTCCTGTGTCTGTGCTAAATGCTGAATGTGATTAGTGAGTATGAGATGGGCTGGAGGGCACCATCTTGGCCCACAATGGCATTTTTAATTTAAGTTTAAATTTGCTCTGAACTTTGTGACAATCCCCAAGTTATGGTTTGGTTCTTTATTTTTGTTAGTTGTTTCAGAACCACAACTCCAAAGAAATGTTTCAGTATCAACTTGCTGACCTCCAGTCCCCACATCTGTAGTGATTGGAACCAGGTTGATCTCACTGCCCACCAGGTCCTTGATTGGGATTGTTAACCCAGGCCAATCAGGAGAACCCTGGCTGACCTCGGAGATCAGAAGCTCTGAGCTGGTTGGCCACAGCCTGTGTACTGTGCACAGGGAACTGAAGGGTGACTCAGTAACGGGATCCCGGTCTGTCGGCAGTCATTTCCACATCATTAATTACCGACCTGCTCCTTGTGGCATCCCCCACATCCAATTCTATCCCAGTTTTACCAAGGGCTATTCCTGAACTAATTCACCCCTCACCGGAAAACCACTGAAAGTCTGATATCCCTTGTGCCCACAACATCTTGTGGTCAGATGGGTCAGCCAAAATAATGAACTTATGATGGAGAATAACAAACTTACCATGGAGTTACAAAAGATGGACAATGATTAAAGCAAGCTGGGAAATCGAACCCAGCCTTGACTAAAGTGACTGTGCTAATCCACATGCTGCAGGATCCAGACAGGCTACAGCTACTCACAGACGGTTTACAAACAAACCTGACAGCTACAGACCCTGCAATACACACCTGAAGTTGGACTTAAATGGGACAATGGAATGTCCACCCTCGGGACAATTGGGAGATAGACAATTCAATAGACATGGAGGTGCCTAGTACCCTTATTTGGAGGAGGCTACATGCACCCAGCACCGATCATAATGGACACCTAAGGGCCACCCTGGCATCAATGTGCCAACACCTGGTTGGGTCTGATTGATCAGGGCAATCAAACCTGGTCAATCCATTGGCAGATCGTCAAGACCCTCCCAAAAGGGCGGGATGGCTCTGAAGGATTAGAATCATCGCAAAACCCCACTCAGAGCGGTAACCCGAGAATAACCACTGAAAGAGAAGACACCTCCAAGGCCATCGGAAGAAGAAGAAGACATCACCGTGTGGAGCACCGTTCCAGTGGGATGGGATAAGGTCACACCAGGTTAAGCTCCAACATAAGATAGTTTGTTGTGGATTTTTTGTTAGTTTATGGTAAACTTTATTGTTCTAATATTGATTGAGTTCAACAATCAAATATTTTTGTCTCGTAGGGTTAACTTCCAGTTCTTTTGCTGAATATAAGATTTTAAACACACTGTGTGGCAGGTATAACAAATTGGCACCCCAGGCGGGACTTTGATATGTTGTGCCTTTGTTGCTCTGAAATCGAATCCTGTCCAACCTGACACTCTGTGCGATTTTGCCTGAGCCAGTTGTTAAGAGGACAGCTGTCCCACACAAAGGTCAGGAGTCCCAAGTGAATCAATCCGAATCAAAAGGTCAAAACTGAACTGTTCTTGAAAAGTTAAAGACAACAGGTTTTTACTTCTAGTCCAGCAAACAACTGTTTCTGTGTGTGTTTGGGGTAGGTCAGGTAAAACACCGAAAAGTCGGGAGAGACCCAGTGGTATTAGGACCAAGAAAGTTACAACAGCGGTACCCTCAGTCCATTCCACCCCCGATACTCTTTCTGTTTAATTGAAATGGCAAAGAAAGGGGTCAGAGCAGAGGACTGTCCCGTATGGGAAACAAAACTGAGACAGTACGTCAATGACAAAAAGCAGCCGATTTGGGCAGAATGATGTAATGTTAAGATGGAACCAGGATTCCTCGGGCAGAAGTACTGGGATGGTCTTAGAAAAGCTCAAGGGAATCAGGTTTCCAGACTTAGTAGATCACAGTGATCATGTGCTGCTTAGGGCAGTTATTAGGGACAGAGCAGGAGTTAAAAATTGTCTGTGAGGAGCTAGAGGACGCTGCACGTGGAGCAATTTCAGCCCCAGTGTGAGCGAGGATATAGGATACTCAGCACGCAGTGTTGGAGAAAGAAGTAAACCAATGGAAGATCAAATGTCTGGATTTACAAGCTGCAGTTAAAGTATGAGACCAGGCAGACACAAGAACGTAAGAACTCGGAGCAGGAGTAGGCTATCTGGCCCCTCGGGCCTGCTCCACCTTTCAATAAGATCATGGCTGATCTATTCATGGCCTCAGCTCCACTTACCCACCCTCTCACTGTGACCCTTAATTCCTTTATTGTTCCAAAAAAATCTCTTCACTTTCAAAGTATTGATGAAGTCATGCCAACCACTTCACTGGGCAGGGGGTTCCCACAGATTCACAGCCCTCTGGGTGAAGATGTTCCTTCTCAATTCGGTCCTAAATCTGCTCCCCCTAATCTTGAGGCTCTGCCCTCTTGTCCTAGTTTCACCCACCAGTGGAAACATCCTCTCTATTTCTATCAGATCTATTTCCTTCATAATTTTTTATATGTTTGTATAAAATCCCTCCTTGTTCGTCTAAATTCTAATGAATATAATCCCAGTCTACTCAGTCTCTCCTCATAAACCAACACCCTCAACTCCAGAATCAACTCAGTGAACCTCCTCTGTACCCCCTCTAGTGCCAGTGCATCCTTCCTCAAGTAAGGAGACCAAAACTGCACGCAGTACTCCAAGTATGGCCTCACCAGCACCTTGTACAGCTGTAACATTACCTCCTTGCTTTTAATCTCAATCCCTTTAGCAATGAAGGACAAAATTCCATTTGCCTTGCTAATTACCTGTTTTACCTGCAGACTAACCTTCTGTGATTCATGTACAAGGACTCCCAGGTCCCTCTGCATAGCAGTATGCTGCAACTTCTCAACATTCAAATAATATTCCTTTTTACCATAACTCTTCCCAAAACAGGATGAATTCACATTTATTAACATTGTATTCCACCTGCCAGACCTTTGCCCACTCACTTAAGTATCTCTGCAAAGTTTCACAGTCCTCTGCACACTTTGCTCTGCCACACATCTTTGTCTCATCTGAAAACTTGAACACACGACACGTGGCCCCCAACTCCAAGTGAAGAAGCAGGCAGCTGCAGATCATATCAAGTGTCCACCCCAACACACACAAACAAAGTTGCATCAGGACACTATTCAAAAGGGCCACAACACACTGCAGCACACCAGAACTGCAAAAAGAGGAAGAGGAACACCTATACAAGGTATTCGCCAAAAATGGATACCCTCGCAATTTCATCAACAGATGCCTAAGGGAGAGACAACGGAACGAGGACATGCCGCAACCCAAAGGACTAGCCACACTACCATACATCAGGAGCATTTCTGAACTGACAGCCAGACTACTGCGACCACTAGGACTCATAACAACACACAAACCAACAGCCACTCTCAGACAACAACTCACCAGAACGAAGGACCCGATACCCAACATGAGCAAAACTAATGTAGTGCACAAAATCCCATGCAAGGACTGCACAAAACACTACATCGGACAAACAGGAAGACAGTTAACGATCCGTATACATGAACACCAACTAGGCACGAAACGACACGACCAGCTATCCTTAGTAGCCACACACACAGACGACAAGCAACATGAATTCGACTGGGACAACACTACCGTTATAGGGCAAGCCAAACAGAGAACAGCCAGGGAATTCCTAGAGGCATGGCACTCATCCACAGACTCTATCAACAAACACATCGATCTGGACCCAATATACCAGCCACTACAGCGGACAGCTCAAACTGACAACCAGAAGCGGCAGAGACAGGCCACTATAAATGCCGGAGAAAACAGCACAGAAGCGCTTCACAGGAGGCCCCCAAGCACTGAGGATGTCACCGAGACAAGGGACGAAACGTTTGCAAGACAAATTCCCAGCTCGGCGAACAGAATCACAACAACGAGCACCCGAGCTACAAATCTTCTCCCAAACTTTGTCTGTGTGGAGTTGACACATTTTCCCCGTGTTTGCCTGGGTTTGCTCCGGCTTCCTCCTGCAATCCAAAGATGTGCAGGTTAGCTGAATTAGCCATGCAACATTGCCCATAGTGGTCAGGGATGTGTAGGTTGGGTGTATATTGGGAAGGGGAATGGGTTTGATTGGTTTACTGTTTGGACTGTGTATGCAACAGCCTCACTGAATTCTTACCACTCTGGGAAGCAAAGGGTTAATTTCTGCCAATGGGAAATGACTACCACCAGCCCCCTTTATTTCAGTACGGACTGCAGTCTGCCCGTGGAAGGCAATACAGTATAATTAAAGTTAAACACCACCACAAGACATCCCCAGAAGGTAACTACAGAGCAGGTGAATTCTCCAAAAAATGTTGCTCATGTTGGAACATTGTGGTAGTTACCCATTGGTGAGCAGGCCAATGCAGTCACTGTAAATCAGACTAACGTAGAAGACCTTAGACAAGAGCAGCATCGTGATGACCCGTTAAAACAGATTGTGGCAGGGATTTATCCAGATGCCTAAGCTTGGTGGAAAGATTCCCTGCAAGTACGTGATGGGTTCGTCCAAAAGGCAGGATTCTATGTAGTCCTGACTCAGGACAGGAACCACATTATTTACCAATTCCATGAAGGGCATGGGCACCAGGGAATAGAGGCTGTGACAGAACACTTGAAGAACTGTGTTGGCACACACGTCCAGTGGAAGGGCCCTGGACAAACCTCCAAGTTGACTCTATAGGTGCCCTGCCTCCATGTGAAAACAGATACACCTCCATCCATGACATCATAGACACTTTTACAAAATGGATCGATGCATTTCCCATTGGGACAAACACAGTGAGAACAACAGCCCAGATCCTCACACAACAGGGGTTCACGAGATGGGGTTTACCCTGCAGTATCGAGTCAGATCAGGGAACCCCATTTCACCAGCTGAGTAATGCAAAATGTGATGACCATGTTTGGTATCAAACAGGAATTCCACATCACTTACCAGCCCCAATCCAATGGGATCACAGACAGAATGAACCACAGACTGAAAGGGATGATGAGGAAAACAGTGCAACAGAATAACAAAACCTGGGAGACAGTGCTTCCATTTGTCCTCATGGTGAGGAGATACCACCACCCCCCCCAACAATGAATGACAGGCCGACCCATGAAAGGGGTTGTCTACCTGTTCGGACTTGACCTATCAGAGCCTGCCCTCACTGCCCTCCCCCACAAAAAGCCGGACAGCACCTCCCCCACAAAGTCAAAGGCACTTAGCTGGCAGTAGCTGTCCAGTTTTGGACGAGAAAGAAACTAAGTAAGGCTTACTTCAATCGCAAAGCTAACCGTGTCGAGTACCCCCAGGATAGCAAGTAATGCTCCAGGTCTATGAGCCAAGTTCCTTCCTTTCCCCTAAATATTCCAGTCCACTTATGGTGGGGGATTAAGCTAGCCCCTCAGTCTATAAGATTCTACTAGCCATCGGTAAAACTGGCTGGTACCACAGAAACCAGTTAAAAGCCTTTGGCACACAACACAGCCACTCTCACCACCTTAGTATATGGAAGGCAGATGACACAGTTTCAGACCAAATAACAAGACCAAGGACACCCCATAACACATCCTCAGGGCACCCACCCCTGATGGAAATGATACACTTCCATCACTGTCACCGGCAGCAGATTCCACATCCAAGGGACCCCCGACCAGTTTAAATGACCCAATAGGAGAGTGTCCATCAGATTGGCATCACACACTACTCAGTGACAACACGGACATGTCACAGATTCCTGAGACCACCCCGACAGATCGGCAAACTGAACATTCCTGACTCAGTATAACTCAGACACTTAACGGTATCCCCACACCATGGACATGAGACTCACTCAGAACAGACTCACTCAGACTGTCAGGCAGCAGTTCCTGATGACTCCAAAAGGGGGAGTGACAGTAAAATCAACAGGGAAACCCAGACCAGACGAGCTCAGACTCCCAGACAGTAATTCCAGATGTCTCCAATAGGGGGGATGGCACGGCCCATGTCTGGGAACCGAGAGAATTCCAGACGAAACAAAACTGACGCAAACTCCCAGGTGGCAATTCCACATTTCTCCAATAGGGGGACAGAGAGCACACCAATAGGAGAACAGAGAGGATTTGATACAGACACCCCAGAGACAGAGGATTCAGACTCTCTGTTTGGTGTCTCTTTGACAAATGCACTGATTCAGTGATCCAAGTGATGAAACAGCTCCTGACAGCCACTCAAGGGAAGGTGCAACTGTTTCTGGTGATCAAAACTCTCATGCAGCTCACACCTCTTCCAGCTTTATTCCTCTGCACGCTGAGGAATTTAACCAAGTTATAATTCTTCAATTTTCTGCTCATTGGATGAATCTCCAAGTCAGATTCTTCATGGTACCTTCACTTTCATCTTCATTTCTATGACCCACATTTAAAGTGGTCTCTGTCAGTCAGGCCAGCTTCATTTTGGTTGATATTTCAATGATTGATCTCTTGCAATCCCCGACACATTCACTCGTCTTTGAAACATTGGTCTTCATGACCACCTTGTTTTTCTCCTAACCACATCATGGTCAGGTCATTTAAACAGTCCTAACCTCTACCGCTAGAAACCAAGGTTGGAGCCTAATAGGCCTCAAAACCCAATCTAACATTCCACCTGGGATTCACATTACCATGTTTTGTTTTTGTTTTAAAAAAAGTGGGGGAGGGTTAGATCATATACATCCTGAGCATATCCATTGTATTGTGTCAAAACAGTTCAGCTATTAAACAAGGATAACAACAGATCTCTCCCCAGGGTAACCACAGACCGCAAGCAAGAGCTATTTCATCACATCAAACAATCCAGGATGCACTTATCAATTCATTGCCGCTTTCAGTGGTTGGGATAGTTTGTTTGTTTTTATCGTAAAGTACTTAAACTGACCCATTAAGGCAAGCACTTGAGAATTCTTTGTTCAGTTAAGTAGATTAGACCAGTGTAGACATCCTGTGGTTACCCCCCTGCTGTGCACTCTGTGTGGTAGGGTACTTGAAACTGACCCTTTAAGGCAAGTCCCCAATGACTCTGCTTCCACCACCACAGCTGGCAATGCATTCCATACATTCACAACTCTCTGCGTAAAGGACCGGCCTCTGATGTCTCCTTTATACCTTCCTCCTTTATATCTTCAAACTATGACTTCTCGTACCAGTCAATCCTGCCCTGAGGAAAAGACTCTGGCTATTGCCTCTGTCTATTCCTCTCATTATTTTGTTCACCAATCAGGTCTCCTCTCTTCCTCCTTCTCTCCAGAGAGAAAAGTCTGAGCTTTTTCAACCTTTCTTCATAAGGCAAGCACTCCAGTCCAGGCAGCATCCTGGTAAACCTTCTTTGCACCCTTTCCAAACCCTCTGTATCTTTATTATAGTAGGGCGACCAGAACTGGACACAATATTCCAAGTGTGGTCTATTACATTTGGATGGATACTGTTATGCCTCACTGAGGTAGCATGTTGGAAATCAAGTTGCCTTATTCCTTGTGTAGTCACAAAAGTTAGTTTCTCCTGAGTTTTAGACTAAAG
Organism: Chiloscyllium punctatum; assembly: GCF_047496795.1. Lineage (NCBI taxonomy): Eukaryota > Metazoa > Chordata > Chondrichthyes > Orectolobiformes > Hemiscylliidae > Chiloscyllium > Chiloscyllium punctatum. The sequence continues at coordinate 9,091,944 of NC_092740.1, forward strand.
ATTACAGAAAGCACACACTAGGTTTCTGGACTTCACAAGGATTACTATTTATCACACATAAATAGACCTAATTCCACAGAAAAATGATGGACCATTGAGCTATAATGCCATTAGTTAAAACTCTATGATGCTCATGAACCAAGTCCCCTTAAAAGCAAGCACATATTGTATACACACACACACATACACACACACAGACACACACACACAGACACACACACACACACACACACACACACACACACACACTCACACACTCACACACACACACACACTCACACACACACACAGACACACACACTCACACACAGACACACACACTCACACACACACACACAGACACACACAGACACACACACGCACATACAGACACACACAGTCGTGCGCGTGCACACACAGACACACACACAGAGAATCTAAACATCAATCTTTGAGTGGAAGGAACACACAGAAAACAGTTTTGTCGATCCCTGTTCGTGGGATTCACTGAGATGATTCTTGTGCTGATCAGAATGCTGCTTCTCCAGATGCTGTCACTGGTTTATTAGAGATACAGTCTGTGGTTTATAAAAGGTCTGACTTACTCATTAAAGGTCAGAACTTTCTGCAGCTGCTGAAGGAAAAGACAATCAGCTGGTTATCCTCAGATTTAAAGTCGCTTTTCCTGCCAGGAACAGAGCTGATGATGAACAGGTCCTCAGATGGTGGAGGTCGGATGGCTTCTCCCTGTCATGTTCATATCCACAAACTGTTCAATTACCTGGGAACCAATCACATAGTCATTGGCAGCAAGACAGTCTTTGACATTGATTACTGGTCTTTAGTACAAAGACCAATCAGATACTTGTTTCTGCCTGAATCACCATTGGTACATGGGCATGTCTCCAGTTCATCTGCACCTTTTTCTGCTGCTGTCTGACCCAGCAGCTGTGTAAACAATACTTACAATGAGCGTCAGGTTACTTGCTTTCAAAAGTGTGCAGTATCCCTTAAACAATCCTTGGTTTTCAACAATTCTGATGCGTTTCAGTCCACAATTAAAAATACACGAAGATAAAAAGGCACAAATTTTTAAAAAAAGTTTAAAAAACACTTTTGAAGAATAATAATGCCAAGTTTCTGAGCTGGTAAGTTCCATGATGTTCCTTGAATTTGATCTGAGAAACAATCCAACCTCAGTTGCACAGGTTCAGTTCTTATTCGCTCCTAATGAGTCTTCACCACAGCTGCATAGGTTACATCCGCTAGAAAGAGACAGAAATCAGAGCTGATGATCATTATCAATTCAGTTTGAAGGGAAATACAGGAAAGGAGCATATTTACCCAAATATCAGTCCCATCACTATCAGAGTAGTTACAGGAAAGGGAAATATTTACTCCATCAGTTGTTCATGTTCCCCCTCATTCACTTTATGACGCTCACAAATACATTGGGAGAGACAAGCTTTTTGAGAGACAGTCAAGTATCATCCAATGGGATAGTGGAGAGAATGGTTGCTTTCTGATTGGTGGAGTAAAGGAACACCCTAATAAAGATGATCAGACTGTCGGGCCAATGACAACAGCATCGTGGTGAAGGATTGGGGCTTTAAGGTCATGTGATCAAATCTCCATAATGGCGCCACCCAACGTTGGGGTCTCAAATAACAAGGAAATGGATCACCCAGGTCCAACTAGCACTGTCCCACACATTGGAGAATGGGCTTCAGGGATTGGGAAATGAGAAAGAATTAGGATTAGGATTCTGAAAGGACAAAACTGACTCACTCTCTTCTGAATCAGCAACCCGGAGAGTCTTGCCACCTTGAAATGAAAGAGAATAGTCTGTTAGTGAGGAGGATGTATTTTAAATGTTTAGAAATACCACTAAGTTGGAAAAAATGTATGTAGCTGGTTACCTTTTCTGTTGCTGTCAAACATGATGCTGGCATAGGTACAGGAATCAGGCTGAGCTGTAATACAAACAGTATTCACTCTGAAACTGCCTTACTGCATCAGCTTTCTGACTCTAGAATCAAAGAATCGTACAGAATCCTGGATTCACATCACAGCTTGACAATTGGAAAATGTTCAATGAACTGCATGAGAATCAGACATCAAACCATATTCGGAGTTATTTGGACAGGTGGTGTTCCAACACGCATGTCTTAAGGCGCGACTTAAAAGGAGGAAAGAGCGTTGGAGAGGTTTGGACAGGGATTCTCACAGTCTTGGAGATTGAAAATTATACCCCAGTGATGTTACTATTACAGTCCGGTGAATCCACCACCACACATCTCTCTCTAATGAGTGTAGATCAGAGTGGTGCTGGAAAAGCACAGCAGGTCAGGCAGCATTCGAGGTGCAGGAAAATCGACATTTTGGGCAAAAGCCCTTCATCACTCTAATCTAGACTCTGATCTTCAGAACCTGCAGTCCTCACGTTTGCCTAGCTTTTCCTCTCTAATGAGAGAACAGCCCGATGCCCTCTGGGACTATGGTGAGTTTACATTTACAGGAAGGGATATGGAGGAGCCAGATTTGGAAATATTGTGAGTATATGAGGATGACAGACTCAATGCCGTGGAAGAATTTGAACCTGAGAAGGATAATCTTTAATTTTATTTCTTTTTCAATTCAGGAGCCGTTCTGGGCGCCACACCTTGGGAAGGATATTCTGACCTGAGAAAGAGTGTGGTGCAGAATGATGACATCAGGTCTCACAGAGTTAAATTACAAGGTGTGGGATCACAAATTATGTTTGTATCCTGTTACACTGGAAGGTTTGGGATGATTTGATTGAAGTTCTCAACAAAAGAAGAGCATAAACAATCTTTCCACATTCTCCAAGTCGGGAAGTCTCAGATGCCTTCCCATGGGTTTCCTCATTCCATGATTCCCAACACTATCCCAGGGTTTCCAATTTTCCCACAGTCCCATGGTTCAGGTTATAAAACCCTGCACCCAGCACTCTGAGCCAATCCCCTCCATTGCAGAGGGAAACACATCCTGCTCCTCCACAATGTACACCCAATCGGTCCATGATTTTAAAGAATCACAGTTCACAGTGTCTCAGAGATATTGTGGATCACAGTTTACATGAGGGAACTTATTGGGAGTTAAATTCAAAGTGTGCCACTTACTAAGGCATACCTTTTATGCTTCCTCTTCCAGAACCCACTTACCATCCCCTCACCAAGCTAAGATGTGGCACTTTGATGCCCATTGCCAGGTATTTCAAGTGAGTAAATCTTTCCTGGAGATATTTTCCAAACACAATGATTAGAGATATTATTACACACCCATGGATCAAGTGGGATTTCATGGAGGTCTCCTGGCTTTGAAGGAGGGACATTACCACTGTACCACAAGACCCCTAATGGTCTTAATCATAGAGTCATAGAGATCTAGAGCACAGTAAAAGGTCCTTTGGCCCATTGAGTCCATGCTGGTCAAAACTAACCATCTACCCATTCCAATTCTATTATCCAGCAGTTGCCCCAATGCCTTATACATCGACATTGCAAGTGCACACCTAAACAGGTCTGAAACATTATGAGGGTTTTATGTCTGTGTCACCCTTAAAAGCAATGATTTCCAGATTCCCGCCATCCTCCGAGTGAAAAGGTTTCCCTCACATCTCCGATAAACCTCTAACATTCATCAAAGATCCTCAGACATCACCTTCCCAACCCACGACCATCTCCAGCTAAACGTTCAGTGGCAGCAGATAAAGGGGAACACCATCACCTGTAAATTCCCCTCCAAGGCACTCACCATCCTGGCTTGGAAATATATCATCACTCCTTCACTCTTGTTCGGTCAAAATCCTGGAATTCACTCCCTCAAGGCATTATGGGTCTACATCCAGCACGTGGACTGTAAGGGTTTAAGAAGGCAGCCCATCGCCATCTTCTCAAGAGCTCAACAAGGAATGGGCAATGAATGCTGGCCAGCCAGTGATATGCATGTTTCATGAATGAATAAACACAATCGCCCTGCCCCATACCTTAAATTAATGTCCCATGGTCACTGACCACTCTATCATGGGGAAACAATTTTCAATTCAACCGTATTTATGTCCCTCATAATTTTACGCATCTCAATCATGTCTCCTCTCAATCTCCTCCTCCCTGGAGAAAACAATCGATCCGAATTCTCTTCAGAATTGAAACTCTCCAGCCCAGGTAACATCCTGGCAAATCTGCTCTGTCCCATAATATGGATTCCTGAACTTCACACAATTCTTTAGCTGTGACCTAACCAATTTTTCATACAGTTCCAACATAACCTCACTGCTCTGAATTAAGCTCTATGCTTCAACTAATAAAGGGAAGTATCCCATAGGGGTTTTTATCCACGTTATCCACCTGTCCCGATACATTAAGGGGACTGGTGTACATGCACACCAAGGTCGCTCTGATCCTTGGTGTTTCCCAGGGTCCTATTGTTCATTAAGCCTTCCCTTACCTTTTCTGTCCTGCCCAAGTGTATCACCTCACACTGATCCATGTTGGATACTGTTTGCTCCTGATCAGTCTATCTGACCAGCCCGTATAGATCCTCTTGTTGGCTAAGGCTATCCTCCTCAATATTTACTACCCCAACTATTTGTTTATCATCTGGGACCATATTAATCAACCCCTCTTCATTCAAGTCTAAATCATTTACGACAAACCGCAAATAGCAAGGGCCCCAACAGTGACCCCTGTGGGATCCCACAGGACACACACTTCCAGTCACAAAAATGCCCCTCGACCATCACCCTCTGTTTCCTTCCAGTCAGCAAGTTGTGCATCCAATTTACCCCAAATTTCCTTGGGCTCTCACCTTTGCTATCATTTTCCCATGTGGAACCTGGTCAAAGGTTTTGCCGAAGTCCAAGAAGACACAAGAACATAAGAAATAGGAGCAGGAGAGGGTTATCTGACCCCTCAAGGAGAATGTGAGGACTGTGAATGCTGGAGATTAGAGTCGAAGACTGTGGAGCTGGAAAAGCACAGCTGGTCAGGCAGCATCTGAGATGCAGGAGAGTCGTCATTTCGGGAAGAAGACTTCCATCAGGAAGAAAGATCCTTCCTGATGAAGGGCTTATACTCAAAACGTCAATTCACCTGCCCCACAGATGCTACCTATCTGGTCCTTCAACCCTGCTCCATCATTCAATAAGATCTCTTTTAAAATTTATCTCCCTTTGCATTAAAAAGATGCATCAAATTCATTCCCCGTGTCTACACATCTGGAAACCTCTTCAAAAAAAATTCAGGGAAGTTGTTAAGATAGTTGTTTCCTCCCACAGTCCAAAGATGTGCAGGTTAGGTGAATTGGCCATGCTAAATTGCCCGTAGTGGTAGGTAAGGGGTCGATGTAGATGTAGATGTAGGGGTATGGGTGGGTTACGCTTCGGCGGGGCGGTGTGGACTTGTTGGGCCGAAGGGCATGTTTCCACACTGTAAGTAATCTAAACTAATCTAAAAAAAATCTAATAACTTCCTAAACAAATCCATGTTCATGATTGATCCCTGTCTCTCCAAATGCAGATCCATTCCGTCCCTCAGAATTACCTCGAACAGTTTCCACCCCACTGAGTATAGACTGAGAGAAAGTGAGGACTGCACATGCTGGAGAGTCAGAGTTAAACAGTGTGGCATTGGAAAAGCACAGCAGCTCAGGCAACATTTGAGGAGCAGGAGGGTCGATGTTTTGGGCACGAGCCGTTCATCAGCCTGATCTGCCACACGTTTTGACACCGAGTTGAGACTGACTAGCCAGAAGTTTCCTGGTTTATCCCTTGTTCCCTTCTTGAGGTACCACACTGGTTGTCCTCCTGTCCTCCAGCACCTCTCCTGCAGCCGGAGAGGAATGGAAAATTATTTCCAAAGTCCCTGCTATTATCTCCCCTGCCTCACTCAACAACCTGAGATACATTTCATCCTGCCCTGGAGATTTATCTACTTTTTGCTGCCCATACCACTCAGCAGTTCCTCTCTATGTTAATTTCTTTCATCTTGTCACAGACTATCTCCCCGATTTCTGCACCAAAATCATCCCTCTCACGCCTGAACAACAACATAAAGTTGTCAATTACAGCCTGACGTACATCCTCTGGGTTCAAGTTTCAATTACAACCATGGTCTTTGTTGTCTTTTTACCATGAATATTCCTTTCAATATTTTGGATGCTTCTTTATATTACCTATCAGTATACATTCATATTTCCTTTTCGCACTCCGAATCTCCACTTTAATTTCCCACTTGCACATTTTATAATCCTGAAGAAATTGCTACTGTTTTGAATTCTCAGTATCTGCCATAAGCCTCCCTTTTCCCTTCATCCAATGCTGTGTATTCCTCAGTATTCAAGGTTCACTGGATTTGTTGGTCCTACCCTTTAGCCCTGGACTCTCCTTATTTCCTTCTTCAATGCATCCCATTGCATACCTGGTCTGGCCTACATGTGACTCCAGTCCCACAAAAGGACACTGGTGTAAGGTACAGTAATTGTTGAAGAATGAGAGGGGCTGTCAGTGAGCAGATTTATACAGGGCTACAAGGTGCCACATGCTCAAAGAGGAAGCCAATGTCATCAGGAAGTGATGGAAAGCAGCAGCCAGTCTCAGAGATTGCACTGCAGCAAGTCTGCATTTAGAAACATTGTACAGGATGATTTTCCTTTTATTTTGGTAAATGGAGGGTACAGAAACAGATATTTTAATAGAAAGAAACAGAGGTTTGCCTCCCCTGACTCATCGAGGTGAGGAAGCACATTGTTGAGAGCTTGTACAGAATCTTCGGATTCTGTTTAGTCACAAGACAGGTCCCAGAGCACTGGAGAAGAGCCAACATTGTCCCTTTGTCTGAGGGCAACAGGGATAATACAGGAACTTACAGGCTGGTGAGCTTTACGTCCGTGGTAGGGAAAATATTGGAGTAGATTCTTAATGACTGGCTTTACTCAATTTGAAAAAATATCTTCTTATTAACACGAGGCAACATGGTTTTGTGCAGGAAGGTCATGTCACAGAAACTTGATTCAGCCTTTTGAGCAAGTTTCATGATTGACAACAACAGGGTGATAGATATTGTCCACATGGACTTTCATAAGGCCTTTGACAAAGTTTTTCATGGCAGGCTGATAGTGAAATTGAAGTCACATGGATCTGCGGAGGGGTGGTAAGATGGATGCAGAATTGGCTTAGTCACAGAAGACAGAGAGGAGTGGTGGAAGGGTGTTTTTCTGACTGGAAATCTGTGACCATTGGTGATCCACAGGAGTCAGTGTGGGGACCCCTGTTAGTTCACAACATTTATAAATATTTTGGAGAATATTGTAAGTGGTACGATTAGTTAGTTTGCAGATGACACAAAGATTGAGGGAGCTTTGGATAGTGAAGAAGATTGCCAGAGGATACAGCAGGACATATAAAGGTTGTAGACTTGGGCACAGAAATGGCTGCTGAAATTTAATTTGGAGAGACATGTGGTGATGCATAAGGTCTAATGCAAGAGGGAAGTATACAGTAAATGGGACAACCCTTGGAAGCATTGAAGAGATCGAGGGTAGTTTACTCACTCCTGGTTCAGTCCTTCCCTCACTCCTGGTTCAGGCCTTCCCTCACTCCTGGTTCAGGCCTTCCCTCACTCCTGGTTCAGGCCTTCCCTCACTCCTGGTTCAGTCCTTCCCTCACTCCTGGTTCAGGCCTTCCCTCACTCCTGCTGCAGGCCTTCCTTCACTCCTTGTGTGGACCTCCCTTAATTCCTGACATCTCATGGCAATTATATCGATCTTTGGTGAGATCCCATCTGGAATGTGGTGAACAGATCGGATTTCCATATCAACAAAAGGATTCACTTGTTACAGAGTGAGTGTCATACACTGGCTTGAACCAGGGAATACAGTCTCAGAATGAGGGATAGGTGGTTGGAACTGAGATGAGGGGGAATTTAGTGTTTTGAAGCAGTTAATCTTGGGAATTCTCTCATCAGAGAGCTGTGGAAGCTTAGCCATTGAGTATATTCATGAATGAGATTGATAGATTTCCCGGCATTAAAAACATTGAGGGGTAAGGGGATAGTGCAGGAAAGTGGTGGAGCATCTTGTCCTTAGAGGACAACATCCTGATACACATTCTCCTGACTCTCCTACTTCCTGTGGCTGTGGGAATCCTCCCAAAGACACACGACAGCTTTAAACCTTCCAATGGAATCTCCAACATGGCCTTTGTTATCAGACAAATCCAAGTAAAATGTCAAACACAACACCAGGAACTCTGTATTACATTTCTCAACCTGATCACAGCAGATGGCTCAGTAAATCACTTGATGAATCATACTCTTAAAATTTGGAATGTCCAGAAACTTCTTCCAAATTCTGCAACTGCTTTGGGATGACTTGACATCTTCAGGAACGGATGTCTTCAAGGAACAGAACCAGAGTAAAGCAACGCTGTGTGATAGCTCCATATTATCTATAATCTACCAAACAGCAGCTTTGACCTCTGGTGTCAGGATTAAACACGGCCCAGATAGAAATCTCTTCAACCTCAGTCTCATCCATGCCAATAATAAAATGACCACAACAGACCCACATAAGATGCAGTATGCACTGATAACATCACTGTTGTTTTCACATTCTGCACCCGACTAGCAAGCCACCCTTGGTCTCGTCAATGCTGCAAACAAGGGACTTGGCCAATGCTTGAGTGTTGCCAAACCAAACCACAAATCACTGGTCAGTTCAATATTCTACCTCTTGGATATGCTAAGACTCCGGGATACATTTAGCACTCTCAATAGCCTTGGAGGCACCTCCCTCAAAACGGTGCCCAGGGCTGACATCACTGGCTCTGCCCATCAATGCCAGTCTCAGTCCAGCCCATAGGTGACCACGAGGGCACTCTGCTTCTCAATGCCCATTGGGGAAGAGATCCAACCCTGGATCAGCTGAGACAGCTCAACCTTCCAGAAACTATGGCAGTGACTGTTTGACAACAAAGTTCTCCACAAGGCAGCAAAAAGTCCTTGCTTTCATGATCAGTCCGTGTAAATGTTGGGAGACCCACAATGCCACTGGGGAGGGAATTCCAGGATTGTGACCCAGTGACAGTGAGTGAACGACAATATATTTCCATGTCAGTACAGAGTGGGTGGCTTGGAAGGGAACTTGGAGGTGGTGATGATCCCATGTAACTGCAGGAAGGAACAGGAATGTAGTGACTGCATCCTCACGGTCAGGAAACTGAAGAGTGTTTGGACACATTCCCTGTTCTTCCAAAGATAAAAACTTCAAAAGCTTTTGCCTCTGTATTTTTGAATCATTTCATTGATTGTGTGTGTGTTTGGGACTTCTTCAATTCATTAACCAACTACTGCAGCTTGTGAACATTTGGTCATCTTGCAGGATGTTTTATAATGTTTCAATTCACAATCACTTTGTAAAATACAAATGGTTCTGAGACTCAGAGCTCATTAAGGGTTGGCACAGTGACACAGTGGTTAGCACTGCTGCCTCACAGCGCCAGGGACCCGGGTTCAATTCCCACCTCAGGCAACTGTCTGTGTGGAGTTTGCACATTCTCCCTGTGTCTGCGTGGGTTTCCTCCAGGTGCTCCAAAGTCCTCTCACAGTCCAAAGATGTGCAGGTTCGGTGAATTGGCCATGCTAAATTGCCTGTCGTGTTTGGTGAATTGGTAAATGTAGGGGAATGGGTCTGGGTGAGTTGCTCTTTGGAGGGTCGGTGTGGAATTGTTGGGCCGAAGGGCCTGTTTCCGCACTGTAGGGAATCTAATCTAATCAATGAGATCCGCTGGACCCACATTTCAATTATATCACTAGCGCTGCACACTTCCCTCCAGTCTGAAATAAAACCACAGACCACAGCGCTCTGCTTCCTGGCCCAAAGCCAATTTCCAAACCACACAGCCACTAACTTTGAATCTCATCAGCTTCAATTTAAAGAAGATATGTACATTGTACTTCACAGCAGGAGCAAGCCCTATGGCCCATCGAGTTCTCTCCACAATTCATTCAGACCATAACTGATCTGGTTCTGGCTCAGTTCTGCTCTCCTACCTTGTCCCCACTACTCTCGATAAGGCCAAAGGCTGGTAGTCAGACAGCATGTGTTAGCACCGAGGCTATAGGGATGAGAGGGATTGATGGGACGGGATGGGGTCATTCGTTGACACAAACAGTGAATGAGTTTCATCCTTTATGTTTTGAACCCACCCAGGATCACAGCTCTCTCCATGATGTCCATCACTCCTCAGACAGCTGCTCTCACCACATCCTGAGACCCACACTCAGTGCTATATACCATCATATACATACTCTTGACCTCTCTCTCCATCAGCATCCCTTCACACTGTCTCAAAGCTGTCCTCAGCCCCAGTTCGACTTAATTCTCCGGCTCATTCACCCGATACCATGTACCCCCACCCCTCTGGAAACTTCCTCCACCCACTGTCCCACTTGTCCCCATTCTCCCACCTCCACCTCTTGTTGGATATTCACTCTCCCTTCTCCGATACTGAATACAGAACATTCAGTAAAGGTCTCAGTTTTAATCACTTTGCACTCCGACCTCACCGAAGTTCAGTCACGACATGATGTTGATCTCTTCTTCCGTTGCCTTTGCCTCTGTGCCCATTTCTTTGGACAGGAGTCCTCTGTCCATCCCACAGACCCCTTCACCCACCTCCAACTCTCTTCCTCCACCTGGACCCCTCCCTCTGGCCTTTAAGCCGCACTTGACTTGTTTATTGAGAACTGACACTGGTCTTTGTATTTCTCTGTCCTCCTCCATTCACTCCTATCTCCCACTGAACTGAATACTCTCAGGCTGTTCTGTCCACAACAGTCACTCATCTCATCTCAGATCGAGACAAAAGCTCAAAAAAACCAAGGTGAAGCCATTTCCCCGTTCTGTTGCTGTCAATCTTGGCACTGAGTCTGGAATTGTCCTGATCTGTAACACAAACAGGAATGATAAGGGGATATTTATTGGTCGGTTTGTTGTTAGGTATGGGACGGGATGGGGTCATTCGTTGACACAAACAGTGAATGAGTTTCATCCTTTATGTTTTGAATCCACCCAGGATCACAGCTCTCTCCATGATGTCCATCACTCCTCAGACAGCTGCTCTCACCCCATCCTGAGACCCACACTCAGTGCAACAGCTCAGTGGACAACACATACCCCTTGGAGTTAGAAGGTTGTGGGTTCAATTCCCCATTCCAGTGGCTACAACGTAAGATCAATGCTGAGACTTCGGAGCAGTTCGAATGGAGCGCTGCAATGTCTAAAGTGTTATCTTGTGGCTGAAATGTTAAAGGTTGCACTGGTCTGCTCTCTCAGGTGGTTGTGAACAATTCCAAATGTGTTACTTCAATGACGAACAGAGGAGCTCTCTACTGTGTCCTTGTCACTCATCCCTCAACCCAGATCATTGTGTCCTCAACATCACTCATCCCTCAGTCTACATCATGAAAATACACAGGCTAACTGATTGAGCACAGGGCTGTTTGGGGGACATTACTCTTCACAAACTGGTTGTTGCATTTCTCATTACCAGAATGAAAATAAATGCATTTATGCCTAACTTTTCATGATCTCAGGGGACTGAATAACCCCTTACAGCAGATGGAGCTCTATTTTTATATTTGCAGTCAACTAATTTCTTACTGCAAGCTGCCACAAACCACAATGTGATCATGATGTCATCATCTGGTTAAAGCACTGAACAGGAGAGTTGGATTAGCTTGTATTGATCACAGAGTACAGACATTGGGCAGGGCAGACACACTAAACACAGGGAAAAAGGAGAGAATTATGTGAGTGGAGAACCACTGCAGTATTCTACCATGTGGTGGGAATCAGGTCACAAAGGTAGGAACACTCTTACACCATGGAATCAGGAAGGTTAATAAAATGCTATCCTTGAATAAAAGAGGAATTGGATATAAACGTAAACATGTTATTTTAGATATACAAGGCAGTTCTGAGATCACATCTCAAATGCTGTACATAATGAAGGATATTGGTGCTGGCTCAAAGGAGGTTTCTGAGATTGAGAAGCAGGTTGTCTCATGAGGAGAGGGAGGACAGGCTGGGTTTGTTTCCCCTGGAGTTTAGAATAATGAGGGACTGTGAGAATGTAAACTTCAGAACTTTGATAATGATTCAGAGTTTGAATGAATCAACAATGATTTTTTCTGAAATGCAGTGGTACTGAGATGAAAGGGACAAGGAGAAACTGTAATCAAGGAATTAAAAGCAACATGTTAATTAGCCATCCCTGAGAAGAAGGAGTCAACGCAACATCAAGGATCTGTTCCTGGGAGACAGGAGAGAGTTAACACTGAATGTAACAAGGAACAAGGGAGCTACTCCTGATAAGAAGGCAAGCTACAGACTTAATGACTCAAGAAGAGTAATCTATGTTGTGGTTGAACGAATTGAAATGATCATTAATAATCTCACACCGGAGATTTTTCCTGTCCATCGAGAACTGCTAACATTACATGGGTCATTTTAATTTCTCTGCCCTCCTCCATTCACCCCTATGTCCCCTAAACTGACTGGTCTCAGGCTGTAGTGTGCACAACAGTCACAAAGTTAATCTTATCCAGGATCTCTCCACTGCCCTCACAGACTCCAAGCTCACATTCCCCCAGTCCTGACCTGCCCACTTCTACCTTCTTCCCAAAATCTATATCTGGACTGCCCAGGCAGATCCAGTGTTCTTGCTTCTTCCTGCCTGAGGGAACTTATCTCTGTTGACCTTGACCGAGTTTTTCCTCCCCTTGTCCATCCCTTCCCAACTGCATCCATGATACTTTTGCCATTTATGTCAGTGTCAGAATTACTGGTTAGTGAGCTCCAGCCACCTTCTCTTCACTGGTGTGGCCACCGATACCCACCTGGGCCCCAGTTATGCCTCTCTCATTGTGGGGCAAGTGGAACATTCCTCATTCCAGGCCTCCTCAGGCCACTCCCACAACTCTTTCTCCTGTATGTCGATGACATCATCAGTGCTGTTTCAGTTTCTCATCCAGAATTGGAAAATTTGATCAATTTCACTTCCAATATCCACCCTGTTCTCACCTTCACCTGATCACTGACTCCTCCCTTCCCTTCCTTGACATCTCTGTTTCTATTTCTGGTGATAGGCTGGCCACCAATATTCATGACAATCTCAGTCTCACACAGTTACCTTGACTCCCCATCCTCACACCCTGCTTCCTGTAAAGACTCTGTTGTATTCTCCCAGTTTCTCCAAGCCCACCACATCTGTCTGATGGGGCCACATTCTGCACAGGGACCTCCGAAATGTCAAGCTTTATCCTCAACCAAGGATTCTCCATCACCATGGTTGACAAGGCCCTCAGCCGTGTCCAATCCATCTCCTGCATTTCTGCCCTCATCACTTCCCTTCCCTTGAGGTAAAAACAATGACTGCAGATGCTGGAAAGCAAATACTGGATTAGTGGTGCTGGAAGAGCACAGCAGTTCAGGCAGCATCCAACGAGCAGCGAAATCGACATTTTGGGCAAAAGCCCTTCATCAGGAATAAAGGCAGTGAGCCTGAAGCATGGAGAGATAAGCTAGAGGAGGGTGGGGGGTGGGGAAAGAGTAGCATAGAGTACAATGGGTGAGTGGGGGAGGAGATGAAGGTGATAGGTCAAGGAGGAGAGGGTGGAGTGGATAGGTGGAAAAGAAGATAGGCAGGTAGGACATGTCCGGACAAGTCAAGGAGACAGTGCTGAGCTGGAAGTTTGAAACTAGGTTGAGGTGGGGGAAGGGGAAATGAGGAAACTGTTGAAGTCCACATTGAAGCCCTGGGGTTGAAGTGTTCCGAGGCGGAAGATGAGGCGTTCTTCCTCCAGGCGTCTGGTGGTGAGGGAGCGGCGGTGAAGGAGGCCCAGGACCTTCATGTCCTCGGCAGAGTGGGAGGGGGAGTTGAAATGTTGGGCCACGGAGCGGTTTGGTTGATTGGTGCGGGTGTCTTGGAGATGTTCCCTGAAGCGCTCTGCTAGGAGGCGCCCAGTCTCCCCGATGTAGAGGAGACCACATCGGGAGCAACGGATACAATAAATGATATTAGTGGATGTGCAGGTAAAACTTTGATGGATGTGGAAGGCTCCTTTAGGGCCTTGGATAGAGGTGAGGGAGGAGGTGTGGGCACAGGTTTTACAGTTCCTGCGGTGGCAGGGGAAAGTGCCAGAATGGGAGGGTGGGTCGTAGGGGGGTGTGGACCTGACCAGGTAGTCGCGGAGGGAACGGTCTTTGCGGAAGGCGGAAAGGGGTGGGGAGGGAAATAAATCCCTGGTGGTGGGGTCTTTTTGGAGGTGACGGAAATGTCGGCGGATGATTTGGTTTATGAGAAGGTTTGGAGGGAAGAAGGTGAGCACCAGGGGCGTTCTGTCCTTGTTACGGTTGGAGGGGTGGGGTTTGAGGGCAGAGGTGCGGGATGTGGACGAGATGCGTTGGAGGGCATCTTTAACCACGTGGGAAGGGAAATTGCGGTCTCTAAAGAAGGAGACCATCTGGTGTGTTCTATGGTGGAACTGGTCCTCCTGGGAGCAGATACGGCGGAGGCGGAGAAATTGGGAATATGGGATGGCATTTTTGCAAGAGATAGGGTGGGAAGAGGTGTAATCCAGGTAGCTGTGGGAGTTGGTGGGTTTGTAAAAAAATGTCAGTGTCAAGTCGGTCGTCACTAATGGAGATGGAGAGGTCCAGGAAGGGGAGTGAGGTGTCAGAGATGGTCCAGGTAAATTTAAGGTCAGGATGGAATGTGTTGGAGAAGTTGATGAATTGCTCAAATCCCTTGCCCTCATCTATCATCGCACCAGCTTCCACATCCAGAGGATCATTAACCACCATTTCCACAGCACTCCAGCGGTGCTCAGTGCAAGTTGGAAGAACAGCATCTCATTCTCCACATGGGCACCCTGCAGCTTCCTGGCCTCAGTATTGAGTTCTAAATAATTTTACAGCCAGAATGAGGTGTTTTATCCATCCTCACACCTCAGGCCCTGCCGTGACATGAGTTGTTTTCAGCACAGCCAAACCATTTTCACCAACTTATTGTCCCCACTATCAGCTTTTCATTCTCCCTCCCATCCTTTTGATGATCTGACTTCCATTCACTCTCTCTGGGCTCCATCTCCACCTATCTGCTCACTCCTTTTCCCCTCCCACACCACCTGTCTTTACCATAGATACCACTTTTCCCCAGCTACAGGCAGTTCTGAAGAAGGATTTGAAATTTTAACTCTGATTTCTCTCCACAGATGCTGCCAGACCTGCTGAGTTTCTCCAGCAATTTCTATTGATTTATATTGGAAGGTTTCCCGAACAAGAGGAGGAGGCTATTCAGCCCATTGTAACTGTGTTGATTGATAAAGAGCTCTCTAGAACACCCCACTGCCCAGCTCCTGGTCCATAGCCCTGGAGACTCATGTTCTTCAAATCCTTATCCAAGTGAGTTTTAAATGTCAGGGTCAAAAAGGTTGGTGCTGGAAAAGCACAGCCGGTCAGGCAGCATCCGAGGAGCAGAAGACTCATTCCTGATGAAGAGTTTATACTTGAAACATCAACTCTCCTGCCTCTCGGATGCTGCCGAACTAGCTGTGCTTTTCCAGCACCACACATTTTGACTCTGATTTCCAGCATCTGCAGCACACATTTTCTCCTGGGTTTTAGATGTGTTGATGGTTCCTGTCTCTCTAAACATAGAATACAGAACATGGGACAGTACAGTGCAGGAACATGGTCTTTGGTCCACCATGTCAGTGCAAACCATGATGCCATTCTAAACTAATCCCATTTCCCAGCACATGGTCCATCCCTCTCTGTTCCTGTTGTTCATGGGCCTGTCTAAATGGCTCTTAAATGTTGCTAACGTATCTGCTTCTATCACCTCCCCTGGTAGCCTGTTCCAGACGTCTATCATTCTCTTTGTTGAAAGCTATCCTCACAAATCACCCTCAAATTTTTCCTCATTCACCTTAAATTTATGCCGCTTGTATATGACATCTCCACTCTTTGAAAAAAACCTGACTGTCCCCCCTATCCCTGCCTCTCATAAATTTATGTATTTCTATTAAGTCTCCCTTCACCCTCCAATACTCTCGCAAAAATAAATCCAGGTTTGACCAAGTTCTCCTGATAGTTAACACACACCAAATCAGGGAACATCCTGCTCAATCTCTGCTGCACCTTTGTTTTGTACACAAGTACCCCTAAGTCCCTTCATGTTGTAGCTTTCTTCCATTTCTTTTCTCCAGACCTGCTGAGTTTGTCTGTTTGTTTCTCAATCATGACTCCTACAGACATGCGCAAACTTTGATAGAACCTGAACACTGAGGGAACTGGTTCTGAGTGGCACTCGGAACAGCATCGCAGTCACAAAACTACCCGCTCACAATAACTCAATGTCTCCTGATTTGGATCAATCTCGCCACTTTCCCCTGGATCCCATGACCCTTTGATTTTGTGCCCAGTCTGCCTTGTGGAACTTCACCAAACACCTTGCTAACATCCGCATTGATGGTCAATATCAAACACCCAACCAACCATCCTTCAATACTCCTTAAAAATTCGATCACGTTTATCAGACCCGACCACCCTTCAACAATCGTCTTCTGAGGGAATGGTACTGGGTCAGACTCGCATCATGAAGACCTCATCAGGGGAGAATTCAAGGTCAGTTAAAACTGAACTGGGAGTTCTCATTTGGGATGATTCTCTGACGGTGGCCAGGCACGAATTCTATGAGTTGACCAGTTTCCCACTGCAGCTTCAAACATCAACACTGCAACTCCTCCTCAGGAAACCAGACCCCCAGTGAAATCAGCTCTTAAAGATATGGGGGAGTGGGAGTGATCTCAAATGATACACTTTCTCAATATAGAAACAAATGTTGACTCACGGCCTTCTGACAGACTGTTTGTGAATCTCTTGCCACCTTTAACAAAGACAAAATGTTCTCTTAGTTTGATTATAGAATCTGATTATCAATTAGACAATTGCTCAAAACCTTTAAGGTGCAGCCATTTACCTGTTCTGTTGCTGTCAATCTCAGCATAGAGGATGGAACTGTCCTGATCTGTAACACAAACAGGAATGATAAGGGACCATGCATCGACAGGCTTGTCCTTAAATATCAGCAATGGCTCAGTGGACACCACATCATTCTCTGAGTTAGAGATGTGATCGGAGCAGGTGAAATATTGGACTTGCAGCATAGGTTGGTACCTGGGACTTCGATGTTGTGCTTAAAAATGTGTTGCTGGAAAAGCGCAGCAGGTCAGGCAGCATCAAAGGAACAGGAGAATCGATGTTTCGGGCATAAGCCCTTCTTCAGGAATCAAACATCCTGAAGACGGGCTTATGCCCGACACGTCGATTCTCCTGCTCCTTTGATACTGCCTGACCTGCTGTGCTTTTCCAGCAACACATTTTTAAGCTCTGATCTCCAGCATCTGCAGTCCTCACTTTCTCCCACTTCGATGTTGTGGCCATTTTGGAGATATAGGTAGAGTAGGGACAGGAATGGTTGTTGCAGTTCCAGGATTTAGATGTTTCAGTAAGAACAGGGAAGACGGTAAGTTGGGGGGAGGGGGTGTGCAGTGGCATTGTTAGTCAAGGACAGTATTATGGTTGCTGAAAGGACATTTGAGGACTCTCTACTGAGGTAGTATGGGCTGAGGTTAAAAACAGGAAAGGTGAGGTCACCCTGTCAGGAGTTTTCTATAGGCCTCCAAATAGTTCCAGAGATGTAGAGGAAAGGATAGCAAAGATGATTCTGGACAGGAGCAAGAGTGACACAGTAGTTGTTATGGGGGTCTTTAACTTTCCAAATATTGACTAGGAATACTATAGTTCAAGTACTTTAGATGGGTCAGTTGTTGTCCAATGTGTGCAGGAGGATTTCCTGACACAGTACACAGACAGGCCAACAAGGGACGAGGCCACGTCAGATTTGGTACTGGGTAGTGAACTTGGCCAGGTGTTCAATTTGGAGGTAGGTGAGCACTTTCGTGATAGTGACCACAAATTGGTTAAGTTTATTTTAGCAATGGAAAGGGATGGGTATATATTGCAGGACAAGAGTTGTGCGCTGGAGGAAAGGCAACTACGATGTGATTAGGCAAGATTTAGGATGCATGGGATGGGCAAGGAAACTGGAGGGGATGGGCACAATTGAAATGTGCAGTTTATACAAGGAACAGTTACTGTGGGTCCTTGATACATATGTATCTGTCAGGCAGGGAGGAAGTTGCTGAGCGCGGGAGCCATGGTTTACTCAGGAAGTTGAATCTCTTGTCAAGAGGAAGAAGAAGGCTTATGTTAGGATGAGATGTGAAGGCTCAGTTAGGGTGCTTGAGGGTGACAAGTTAGCCAGGAAAAACCTAAAAAGAGACTTAAGAGGAGCCAGGAGGGGACATAAGACACCATTGTCAGATAGGATCAAGGAAAACCCTCAGGCTTTCCATAGGGATATCAGGAATAAAAGAATGACAAGAGTAAGACTAGGGCCAATCAAGGATAGTAGTGGGAAGTTGTACATCGAGTCAGAGGCGATAGGGGAAGCGGTAAATGAATATTTTTCCTCAGTATTCACACAAGATAAAGATAATGTTGTCGAGGAAAATACTGAGATACAGGCCACTAGACGAGATGGGATTGATGGTCACAAGGAGGAGGTGTTAGCAATTCGGGAAAGTGTGAAAATAGATAAGTCAGATGAGATTTACCATGGGTTCTCTGGAAAGCCAGGGACGAGATTGATGAGCCTTTCGCTTTGATCTTTATGTTGTCATTGTCGACAGGAATGGTACAAGAAGACTGGAGGAGGGAAAATGTTTTTCCTTTGTTCAATAAGGGGTGTAGAGACAACCCTGCTAATCATAGACCAGTGAGTAACGAGGGTAACGTGTTGCAAAAGGTTATAAGAGATAAGATTTATAATCATCTGGAAAGGAATAAGTTAATTAGGGATTGTCAACATGGTTTTGTGAGGGTCGTGCCTCACAAACCTTATTGAGTTCTTTGAGAAGGTGAACAAACAGGTGGATGGGGGGGAAAGCCCCACCAAATATACATATTTGGTGTATATGGATTTCAATAAGGCATTTGATAAGGTTGCCATGGTATGCTACTGCACAAAATACAAAGGCATGGGATTGAGGGTGATTTCGTTGTTTGGATCAGAAATTGGCGATCTGAAAGGAGACAGAGAGTGGTAGTTGCTGGGAGATGTTTGTCCGGGAGTTCAATTACTAGTTGCGTACGCAAGGATCTGTTTTGGGTCATGTTTGTGGATGACCCGGGTGAGGGCTTTGATGCATGGGTTAGTAAATTTGCAGATGACACTCAGGTTGGTGGAGTTGTGGATCATGTTGAAGGATGTTGTAGGTTAAAGAGAGACATAGATAAACTGCAGAGCTGGGCTGAGAGGTGGCAAATGGAGTTTAATGTGGAAAAGTGTGAGGCGATTCACTTTGGAAGGAGTAACAGGAGTACAGAGTACTGGGCTAATTGTAAGATTCTTGGTAGTGTAGCTGAGCAGAGAGTTCTCCGTGTCCATGCACATAGCTCTCTGAAAGTTGCTCCCCAGGTTGATAGAGTTGCGAAGAAGGCATATGATGTGCTAGCTTTCATTAGTAAAGGGATTGAGTTTTGGAACCATGAGGTCATGCTGCAGCTATACAAAACTCTGGTGTGGCTGCACTTGGAGTATTGAATGCAGATCTGGTCACCGTATTACAGGAAGGATGTGGAAGCTTTGGAAAGAGTGCAGAGGACATTTTGAGGATGTTGCCTGGTATGGAGGGAAGGTCTTACAAGGAAAGGCTGAGGGACTTGAGGCTGTTTCCATAAGAGAGAAGAAGGCTGAGAGTTGACTGAATTGAAACATAAAATAATCAGAGGGTTAGATAGAGTGGACAGTGAGAGCCTTATTCCTCAGATGGTGATGGCTAGCACGAAGGGGCATAGCTTTAAATTGAGGGGGGAACGATATCGGACAGATGTCAGAGGCAGCTTATTTACTTAGAGAGTCGTATAAGAGTGGTACACGCTGCCTGCAGCAGCAGTAGACTCGCCAACTTGAAGAGCATTTAATGGTCATTGGATAAACATATGGATGAAAATGTAATAGTGTTTGATGGGCTTCAGATTGGTTTCACAGGTCGGCACAACATCGAGGGCCAAAGGGCTGTGCTGCACTGTAATGTTCTTTGTTCAATGTTGGACGCTGGTGGAGAGTTGAGGTGAGGTGGGGGGGAACATTGGAGGATGCAGGGATTGAGAAGAGAATGAGAACAAATTCAGTAGTTTTCATATCCTTGCAAGGCACGTTGGACTCACAGGCAAGGCCAGCGTTTGTTGCCCATCCCTGAACACCCTTGAACTAGGAGGCTTGCTTGGCCATTTCAGAGGGGAGCAGGTCAGAGTCAGACACATTGCATTCAATCGGTCCTAAATAGACACACTGAGGTTTGAAATGGGGATCTGAAGTCACCTGTCAGGCAGATTGGGTAAAGATGGTAAGTTTGCTTCCCTGAAGGAGACTGCCAAACAGAAACTTTTTTGAAGATAACAAACTAATGTTAATTCAGATGGCTCCCATCACAGAGTTGAGTTTATGCTTCCAGATTTAATAATTAAATGTAAATTTTACAAGTTGCCATGGTGAAAATTGAACCCCTCTCCCCAGACCATGAACCTGATCCTCAGGTTCCCCACAGCAGCCCAGCGACTGGGAGTCATTTGAGACGTGTGACACCCAACTGGACTGTTTTCCTTGACCCATACCGAAGCAGCAGATAGACTGGCCGTGAACAGCTCGAGGCAGCAAGGACCGGGCCGAGCCAGTTACTCAGCCAGATGATTCAGGGAATCGGAAATGGTTATTGTCCAATAATCCATCCAGGGTCAGTGACGGAGGAGAAGATTTCCATCTTCATTGCCCGGACAATAATCCAGAGTCTGGTCAGCTCCCTTAATGGAAACCCATAGCTTTTCATTCATTTACATTGAATGGTCTGAAAGTTAAAAGGTTCATCTATCAAAGACGTCAATCTATGCAATAAGTGTGAAGGGTTAAGGATGGGGGTGGGGATAGTTTTCAACTGATGCAGACTCAATGGGCCGAAGGGCTTTATTCTGTGCTGGAGAACGGTTTAACTCAATGTAACAGTCTGTCCCTGAATATCTCTCCAGGATTCACACTCTCTCCATTAGAGTCTCTGAAATGGACAATGATCGGTCAGTTAGAGTACAGACAGTACCTGGAGCAGTGAGCTGCGGGGCTTGATCAGTCCTGGGAATGCTGGATGAACCTGGATCATTCCTGAAAAATACACAAGGAAGATGAATATTCCAAGGAATCTAAATGCATTCTGTCAGGTCACAGAAAGGAACATTCTAACTGTACATCAATCTCTTTCTTTGGTTACACAGAGAACAGATTCCAAAGATTGATAAACACAGTTAATAGAATGAACTTTGCTAGAATTCACAGATACTCAGATGTAGACACAATCAGAAAAGCCACCGTTGAATAAATTGTCATGAGAAACAGTTTTGCCTTGGCATCAGAATATGGCTGGCACCCAGGGAACCCAAGGTGTAGTCAGCAGCTGTAACACAGGGAGGGCTGTGCAGACACTGTCAGGAATCACAGTGACAGATCATTCCAGGCAGCTCGGGCTCAGCTTGGAGCAACTAGTCACAGGGCAGGGAGGGAGGGTGTTGGAGATGAGGGGAAAGTGCTTGCAGGGGCTTCCCATCTGCTGTAACTTTGGAGGGTGTTACAGGGCATGGAAATCTTGGAAAGTGGGGAATGATTAGGAAATCACATTCCCACCCAATGGAAATTCAGCTGCTCGGAGAGCAAGGGAGAAAATAGTAGGATTCACAAAAACATCCTTTTTATCCTCAGCACTCACTGCAAGTGATAACAGTTTAACCTTTCCCTCCATAAAACATTCATTACAACTCAAAGTATCCACTGTGATAAAAATAAGCAACATTTCAGTTTTGCATAAGGATAAATTGCAGGTTAATTTGGAGACGGTGAATCTGGAGCTTGAGATTTACAAACAGCTGGAAAGTGACAAATCCTGCTCAGAAATCATTAACCTGTCATTTACCTCAGTCTATTGATTACTTTCCAACTCTGAGTGCTCTAGCAGCTTCTCAAAATTATAAATGATAGTAAAAGTTTCTTTCAATACATAAGAAACAAACGACAGGCAAAAGTAGACATTGGGCCACTTCAAACTGATGCTGGAAGCCGAGTGATGGGAGAGAAGGAAACAGCTGGAGAACTTAATAAGTACTTTGCGTCAGTCTTCACAGTGGAAGACATGAGGAATATCCCAACAATTAAAGGGAGTCAGGGGGCTGAGATGAGTATGGTTGCCGTTACAAAAGAGAAAGTGCTAGAAAAGCTAAAAGGTCTTAAAATTGATAAATCTCCTGGCCCCGATGGGCTACATCCTAGAGTTCTCCGGAAGGTGGCTGCGGAAATAGCGGAGGCGTTGGTTGAGATCTTTCAAAAGTCACTGGAGTCAGGGAACGTCCCGGATGATTGGAAGATCGCTGTTGTAACCCCACTGTTCAAGAAAGGATCAAGACAAAAGATGGAAAATTATAGGCCAATTAGCCTAACCTCGGTTGCTGGTAAAATTCTAGAATCCATCATTAAGGATGAGGTTTCTAAATTCTTGGAAGAGCAGGGTCAGATTCAAACAAGTCAACATGGATTTAGTAAGGGGAGGTCGTGCCTGACAAACCTGTTGGAATTCTTTGAAGACGTGACAAGTAGGTTAGACCAGGGAAACCCAGTGGATGTGGTCAATCTAGACTTCCAAAAGGCCTTTGATAAGGTGCCACACGGGAGGCTGCTGAGCAAGGTGAGGGCCCATGGTGTTCGAGGTGAGCTACTGGTATGGATTGAGGATTGGCTATCTGACAGAAGGCAGAGAGTTGAGATAAAAGGTTCTTTTTCGGAAGGGCAGGTGTGTGAGGTGTCAGTGAGGGAGCACTTTGTGGCCAGCGACCATAATTCTATTTATTTTAAAATCGTGATGGAAAAGGTTAGACCAGATCTAAAAGTTGAAGTTCTAAATTGGAGGAAGGCCAATTTTGACAGTATCAGGCAAGAACTTTCGAAAGCTGATTGGGTGGACAGATGTTCGCAAGTAAAGGGACGGCTGGAAAATGGGAAGCCTTCAGAAATGAGATAACAAGAATCCAGGGAATGTATATTTCTGTCAGGGTGAAAGGGAAGGCTGGTAGGTATAGAGAATGCTGGATGACTCAAGGAATTGAGGGTTTGGTTAAGAAAAAGAAGGAAGCATATGTCAGGGATAGACAGGCTAGATCGAGTGAATCCTTAGAAGACTATAAAGGAAGTAGGAGTATACTTCAGATGAAATCAGGAGGGCAAAAAGGGGACATGAGATAGCTTTGGCAAATAGAATTAAGGAGAATCCAAAGGGCTTTTACAAATATATTAAGGAAAAAAGGGTAACTAGGGAGAGAATCAGGCACCTCAAAGATCAGCAAGGTGGCCTTTGTGTGGAGTCACAGAAAATAGGGGAGATACTAAATGAATATTTACTGGGGAAAAGGATAAGGAAGTTATAGACTGTAGGGAAATAAATGGTGACATCTTGCAAAATGTCCAGATTACAGAGGAGGAAGTGCTGGATGTCTTGAAATGATAAATCCCCAGGACCTGATCAGGTGTACGCGAGAACTCTGTGGGAAGCTAGAGAAGTGATTGCTGGGCCTCTTGCTGAGATATTTGTATCATCGATAGTCACAGGTGAGGTACCGGAAGACTGGAGGTTGGCAAACGTGGTGCCACTGTTTAAGAAAGGCAGTAAGGACAAGCCAGAGAACGATAGACCGGTGAGCCTGACGTCGGTGGTGGGCA
Organism: Chiloscyllium punctatum; assembly: GCF_047496795.1. Taxonomy (NCBI): domain Eukaryota; kingdom Metazoa; phylum Chordata; class Chondrichthyes; order Orectolobiformes; family Hemiscylliidae; genus Chiloscyllium; species Chiloscyllium punctatum. The sequence goes on from NC_092740.1 coordinate 9,115,882, forward strand.
AGTTGTTGGAGGGAATCCTGAGGGACAGGATGTACATGTATTTGGAAAGGCAAGACTGATTAGGGATAGTCGACATGGCTTTATGCGTGGGAAATAATGTCTCACAAACTTGACTGAGTTTTTTGAAGAAGTAACAAAGAAGATTGATGAGGGCAGAGTAGTAGATGTGATCTATATGGACTTCAGTATGGCAATCGACAAGGTTCCCAATGTGAGACTGATTAGCAAGGTTAGATCTCATGGAATACAGGGAGAACTTGCCATTTGGATACAAAACTGGCTCAAAGGTAGAAGACAGAGGGTGCTGGAGGAGGGTTGTTTTTCAGACTGGAGGCCTGTGACCAGTGGAGTGCCAAAGGAATATTTGCTGGGTCCTCTAGTTTTTGTCATTTACATAAATGATTTGGATGCGAGCACAAGAGGTACAGTTAGTGAGTTTGCAGATGAGATCAAAATTGGAGGTGTAGTGGACAGCGAAGAGGGTTACCTCAGATTACAACAGGATCTGGACCAGATGGGCCAATGAGCTGAGAAGTGGCAGATGGAATTTAATTCAGATAAATGCAAGGTGCTGTATTTTGAGAAAGCAAATCTTAGCAGGACTTATACACTAAATGGTAAGGTCCTAAGGAGTGTTGCTGAACAAAGAGACCTTGGATTGCAGGTTCATTGCTCCTTGAAAGTGGAGTCACAGGTAGATAGGATAGTGAAGAAGGCGTTTGGTATGCTTTCCTTTATTGGTCAGAGTATTGAGTACAGGAGTTGGGAGGTCATGTTGCGGCTGTACAGGACATTGGCTAGGCACTGTTGGAATATTGCGTGCAACTCTGGTCTCCTTCCTATCGGAAAGATGTTGTGAAACTTGAAAGGATTCAGAAAAGATATACAAGGGCGTTGCCAGGGTTGGAGGATTTGAGCTATAGGGAGAGGCTGAACAGGCTGGGACTGTTTTCCCTGGAGCGTCGGAGAATTATACAGGTTTACAAAATTATGAGGGGCATAGATAGGATAAATAGACAAAGTATTTTCCCTGGGGTCGGGTAGTCCAGAACTAGAGGACATAGGTTTAGGGTGAGAGGGGAAAGGTATAAAAGAGACAACGTTTTCACACAGAGGTGTTACATGTATGGAATGAGCTGCCAGAGGATGTGGTGGAGGCTGGTACAATTGCAACATTTAAGAGGCATTTGGATGGGTATATGAATAGGAAGGGTTTGGAGGGATATGGGCCAGGTGCTGGCAGGTGGGACTAGATTGGGTTGGGATATCTGGTCGGCATGGATGGGTTAGACCGAAGGGTCTGTTTCCATACTGTACATCTGTATGACTCTATGGCCCAGCGCATTTCTACAACCACGTTTATATCAGTCACTGATGACCTTACCTTTTCAAAGCTGTGGTCGGATCCATTTGCTGTGAACCCCCTAAAGAGATAAAAATAATTCGTAAATATTTTGTTAAATTATGAACAAATTTGCCACATTGTCTCCACAGTTGGATGAGTCTCAAGCAAAACCATCCCTGACCAACAATATATATATTTTGCACGGTTAGATACAGTGATCTCTCGAATCTTATCTGATTGCTAAAGCTTTACTCAGGAGTGTCCTCCTTAGCCCAGTCCAATATCAATAATGGACCAACAACAAAAACAGATGTTGCTGGAAAAGCTCAGCAGGTCTGGCAGCATCTCTGAGGAGAAATCAGAGTTAATTAAATTACCTACAGTGTGGAAACAGGCACTTCGGCCCAACAAGTCCACACCGACCCGCAACCCACCCAGACCCATTCTCCTACAATTACCCCTTCACCTCACAATACGGGCAATTTAGCATGGCCAATTCACCTGATCTGCATATTTTTGGATTGTGGGAGGAAACCGGAGCACCCGGAGGAAACCCACACAGCTACGGAGAGAAAGGTATTAATATTGTTCTGATCCCAGTTGATGTTATTCCTGGACAAGTCAGGTCCCAGACTGAAACAGGTTTGCTCGAGCATATTTTGAGTTGTTTTTGTTTCTGATGAAATGGTCTCTCTCTGAAAGATAAGCGCACGATGCTGCAGAGTTTGCTGTCATACTATAGCAGAAGCTCATTCCCAAAAGAAATGAAGATAAAACATGTGTCTACTGAAGACATAAGTTCAAAAAAGTTTAAAAATAGAGTTAAACTTTATCGTATTAATGCCAAAATACTTCTTTATAAATTAAAAATAATAAAAGCTCTGTGTCAACCCCAGCACTCATCCCCAGTACAGTACTCAAAAATACATCTTGTTTTATACCCAGAAAGACTACTTGGGCAAGACTAACCCCAGGGTCCCTGTTTCGAACACACTGGGAGATTTAATTTTGATCATAAGCAGTCAATGAGCTAAAGTTCACTTATAAATTATGTGAAGGGAATGGTCAAGAGATACAGTTACAGATATCTGACGAGGAGTAATAGTTAACTGTAAAAAAATTAATGACATTGTCAAACTGAAAGAAAACACAAATATTTACACAAAATAAAGGAACAGGTGAGAAGATTGGACAGGATATAAAAATCATCAATCAAAGGCAACAAAATTCAAAAGGAGGGAAATCTTAATGTCCAGAGAAAGTTAGGCAGTAATGTAAGAGTGGATAGTTAGAGTTTCTTGAGACATTTTGCAGGTATGTTGGTGAGACAGCTGGATTGTGATATAAAGCATGGATTCAATTACCACATTAGCTGATCTTACTAAAAAGGTCCCACTTTTAAACCTTCAACTCTTACTTGAGATAAGATGATTATCAGGTTAAACACACCACCAGTCATCTATCTCTCTCTCTCTCTCTGATCAGAGAACACCACTGTGGTCCTCTGGGAATATGGCAACATTACATGAAGATGGTTTAAAAACAACAGGAGTTTGTAGAATTAGTCATGGAAATGGCAATTGCATTAAATGGGTATTTTGCATCAGTCTTCAGGATAAGGGATAAAAATAACATTCCAAAACATTATAAATCCAGAAATGAAAAGGAAGGAGCAACCCAGAAAATTCCAAACACCAGAGAAGTGGTCCTGAGTAAATCATTGATGCTGTGGACTGACAGTTCCCTGAGTCCCTGATGGACTTCATCCCAGGGTCTTTAAAGAGGAGCTGCTGGGAAAATTGAACAATTGCTTTACATTTGCCACGATTCCCAAGGTTCTGGGCTGGTCCCACTGCCTTCAACAATAGCAAATGTAACTCCTGTGTTCAAAAAGAGACTATGTTTTTAATTTGATCAACCAGTGCAAAGGGAGGTCACGAGGTCAGCCCCAAAACAGATCAGTGCCTGAACATAGCCCCCACTGCACAGGCCCGAACAGGAGCCATTGTTACCATTCCACCCCGAAATGTCTGTTACTCAGACTATCTGAGGCACCAGGTTGTCTTTTTGCAGCAAATTAATTTTAACAATAAAAACACGAAAAGGAATTGTTTCAAATTGCAGCTTCCTTTATGTTCCATCGAGATTCTGTACTGAGTGGGAATGAATGGAAAAGGTGTGGTCTGTTGGGATTCTGTCAAATGGAAGTGAATGAGAAGACATTTTGGTGCATTGAGAGTTGACAGTAATGGGGAGAAGAATGGGGATTAATCCATCAGAGTTTAATAGAATGGAGTGGAATGGCCTTGCTTGTGAAACAGCCTCAATCTTCAATCACCCATGAGTCAGACATCAGACAGTGGGTGATACTATTGAACAGGCCACCTTCACCCACCCTCCACCACCCACCAAAGACAAAGCCAGCGTTTTCAGAGAATGTACTGAAGAGGAGAGAGTCGGTGAGGGAAAATTAATCCAGTGTCATTGTTTATTGCTGTTTCAAAAACAGAACCATATTGTTTTATGAACCTCGTTCTCTCCAGAACCCACCTCCTTTCTTCCTGAAGGTGATGAAGATGATGACAATGACGATGAGGAGGAGGAGGAGGATGAGCAGTGGAATGACCAGTGAATATACTGAGACATACTGAGCAGGCTGAGTCTTCACTGGAAAACAGCAAGAACAACATTGGTTAGGAATATCTCAATGTTGCTGCAGTGAAACCTGTAGCAGGGTGATAGAGTGTGAGATTAAATGTACACATTGGGCATTCTTTGACAGAGCAATCCAGTTCATCCCCCTCCCCCTGTCCTTCCCTATAACCCTGTAACTTGCTCCTTTCCGAATACTTATCCCTTGTTTCTGAAAGATGCCCCCGTTGAATCTGTTTCCATCGCCCTGTCAGGCAGTGCTTTCCAGATCAGGACAATTCTTGAAGGAGGCAGCTGCTTAATTCTGTGACACAGAATAGAAGTTTAGATGGATATTTCACATCATTCCACAGGGCAGTTGTTGGATCCGGTGATGACTTGCCCGGTCTCAGCTGGATAATGGGAAGGACAGACTTAGCTCCAGCTACCCCCGGACTGAGGGAGAGAAGAATTGGTAATAGTGACTGTCCTCGGGATTTCGGCACACCAGATGTTGTCATGAAGGAATCAATAACAAATATTGCTGGAGAAACTCTGCAGGTCTGGCAGCCATCTGTGGACAGAACTCAGAATGAAAGTTTTGAGTCCAGTGATCCTTCATCAGAACTGACAGCTGCTAAGGAAAGGTGGTATGGAAACTGTTGACAGGGGATTGTGGGACCGGGGTGGGAGTGGGGGGGAAATGAGTGAGAGGCTGGGTGGAGACTGAGCCCAGAAGGTGAGAAAGACAGTCACATAGACAAAGGGACACTGAATGGCCCTCCAGGGAGAAAGACAATGTGATAATGGGGACCAGGAAATAGGTGAAAGCAGCTCATGTCATTACCAGGCCAGAGATGTGCTGTAGTGGGATTTGAACCCATGATCGGGGTTTCTGGATTGGTCACCCAGTGACAGTAGCAGAAAACCACCACCTTCCTTTATACCCCATGTGTGAACGCAGGACGAGGTTTGGTTCCACATTGTTGTGTTTCCTCACACAGTCAGATGGACACTGGGGGAACATACTAGCATTGATGGAACTATTCCTGATGAAGGTGTGAACACTTTCATTGTAACCAAGAGGGACACATTAGGCTGTTGCACCTTCCTGCTCGAGGAGATGATCTCAGTGTCAGTATAACTTTGGTGCATTTGGAGATTGAACTGAATGTTCTGAGTGTGTCAATGTCTTTCAATACTGACATCAGAATGAACCTAAAAGAATCAGCACATCAAATTACACTAAACATTGAAAAAATCACATTTCAAACACAAAAGCAAAATATTGCAGATGCTGGGAATTTGAAATAAAAATCAAATAGTTAGCAGGCCAGCTCATACCTGTGGAGAGAAACAGGTTAACATTTTAGTTCAATGACCTTTCACTCGAAAATCAAATTGTAAAAAGTTCACACAATCTGTTCCACCCACACTATCGACCCTTTACAGACTAAAGCTTTCATCATGGTCATTAAGTTATGAGGGTGTGACTGGCTCAGTCAGCCTTTATTGCCCATGCCTCATAGTTAAGAATCAGCCACATTACTGTGGGGTATGGAGTCACATGTAGGCCAGGCCAGGTTAGAATGGCAGTTTCCTTCCCTAAAGGACATCAATGATCCAGATGGGGATTTACAACAATCAACAGTGGTCACACAGCCATCTTTAGATTCTTACTTTGACAATTTATTTGATTTCACATTGTACCATCTGCCAAGGTGGGATTTGAACCCTGGTCCCCAGAACATTACCTGGGACTCTGGATTAACAGTCCAGCAATAATACCATCAGCTGTTGCCTTTATTGCAGAATGATTTCGAACATGTACCAGTAGCCGGGTTTCCTTCAGGATCAGATACTGAGAATCAGGTTCTGACCTGTATTCCACCAGACACAGGTAAGTGTGATTGTCCCTCCCTCTCAGCTGGTTTATCCCAGTCAAGGCGTTTCCCTCCTCTGAGCTCGTACCGATTTCCACCGTGTACAGTTGTCCAAGTTCCCTGTGATTGGGCTCTAAATGTAATGACGTGTTGATAGGGCTCCTTCCTCATCCAGGTAACAGTGGTCAGGGTGTGGGAGTCCCAGATCCTGAAGATACAGGGTAAAGAGACTAAATCTCCCTCTGTCCCAGTCACCACTGAGACATTTCCCTGAGCAGCTGAGGAAAGGACAAACATCAGAATGGATGAGGTCAGTGCCCAGAAGTTCCAGATTCAATTTTTTACATTTCTTTCAACTTCACAATGAAATGAGTAATTAAATACCTCACGCATATTTCTCATGTGTCTGGACCAGGCAATTATAGTTTCCTGAAGGATGCACCGTGTTGAAAATCACTTACGCTCCACCCCCTCATTTTGAGTTTCTCATTCGTGGGATAGTTACAGATTAGTAAATGGACTGAACCTACATGACTTCATTCATTCTGGGCCCAACATCCCTCCCACCTTCACTAAAACCTTTTGTTTTTCATTCCACAGCCCTATACTTCAGTCTGTGCTCCTTCACTCTGTGGAAGGGGGGGATGGGGGGGTGGTGCGGTGGGGCAGTGGTTAGGAGTTAGACCCACCCTGTACCACCTTTATACATTAAAAATCCCATGAAAGAGGTAATCTCCCCCATCTCCATCCTAATTTGAAATAGGTTTCAGATTCACCCACATCCTCTCAGCATCTACTCCCTCAAGACCCCTCAAGATCTTGCAAGTTTCAATAAAGTCACTTCTCAATCTTCAGCAACGAGCAGCCCCCATCTGACTCTAAACCAATCAGGATGGGCAGGTAACAACACTCTGACATTCTCAGCCAATGGGAGGTAGAGAGGTGGCTCTTCACATATTCTCGGCCAATGAGACCTGAAGTTCCACCATGTGCTCACTTAGTGAGGGATTGGAAGATACTTGCCCTATCTTGTCCTCAGTCAATGCCAATCATTGGATTGACGACAAGAAGGAGGTCATTTTACCCATTGGGTCCTGGTGAGCTCCACATGGAACAATCCAGGTGAGACCCACCCATCTGTTCGAGACCCCCAAGTTCTGCCGGTTCACTTCCTTCAAGGACCTATCAGGTTTAATTCTGAGATCAATGACTGTTTCCACATGCCCCTTCGTTGCTGCTGGTGACTGTCAGTCATCAGTACTCACTGTGTAAACATTTCACTCTCACATTCTCTCTGTACCTCTGCCCCAAAATCTAAGGCCTGCATCCTTGTGCCAACAGCAAATGGATAGACCTTTTACTTGTTTACTTTCTCTTCACTTGTCACTGTCTCAATCAAATCTCCCCTCAATCTCCTTAGCTCCGAGGAGAATGACCCTTGCTTCTCAAAACTTACAACGAAAACCAGTCTCTGATCCCCTCCCTGAAACACCCCAAGCCCATCCCTGGAATAATTTGGGTCACTCTGCACTCTCTCAAGGACATTCACATTCCTCTTAATAGGTGGTGACAGATCTGGACACAATACCCTCATTGAGGCATAGTTGGAGAGTTAACAATGTCCACAGTTGTTCGGCCCCTGGACTGCAAAGTCAGGAATGATGGGGCATAATTTTCATGTGAAGGCGAGTGTGATGAGAGGGGCTTTGCAGAAACGGTGATGGGAGTTTGGAATGCACTCCCTTGGGAGGGTAATAGAGGTGGAAAACCTGGCAACATTTAAAAAGTATCTGGATGAGCAGTTGAACCATCATAACATTCCTACCAGGGGAAAGCCATAGTGGCCAGGCCTCTGGCACTGAGCCTGGATCTGTGGCTCAGAAGGGAAGGGGGAGAATAGAAAAGTGCTAGTGGTAGGAGACTCAATCATTAGAGGAACGAATTTTGATTTGAAGACAGGAGCTATGTTTAGTAAGTTTGCAGATGACAGCAAAATCGATGATGTCGTGAACAGCGAAGAAGGTTATCTCAGAGGACAACAGGACTTTGATCAGATGAGATGATGGGCTGAGGAATGGCAGATGGAGTTTAATTTAGATAAATGTGAGATGTTACATTTTAGTAGGTGAAACTTAGTGCAGGGCTTACACACTTAATGGTCAGGTCCTGGGGAGTGTTGACGAACAAAGAGGTCTTGGAGTGAAAATTCATTGTTCTTTGAAAGTCGAGTCACAGGTAGACAGGGTACTGAAGAGGGTGTTTGGTACGCTTGCTTTTCTTCATCAGTGCATTGAGTATAACAGTTGGGGGGTCATGTTGTTACTCAACAGGTCACTGGTAAGGCCACTTTTGGAATATTGCATTCACCTCTGGTTTCCCTGCGATCGGAAAGGTTTTGTGAAATCAGAAAGGGTCCGGGAAATATATGGGAGGATGTTGCCAGGGTTGGAGTATTTGAATATAAGGAGAAGCTGAATAGGTTTGGGCTATTTTCCCTGGTGCATCAGAGGCTGAGGGCTGAGCTTTTAGAAGGGGCATGGAGAGGGTGATTCGTCAAGGTCTTTTCCCCAGGGTATGGGAGTCCAAAACTAGAAAATAGACAAGGCCTTTTTCCTGGTGTGGGAAAGTGTAGAACTAGAGGGTATAAGTTTAGGGTGAGAGGGGAAACATTTAAAAGGGACATAAGGGGCAACTTTTTCACACTGAAGGTGGTGCATGTATGGAATGAGATGCCAGAGGAAGTGGTGGAGTCAGGTACAATTACAAAAATTAAAAAGGCATCTGGATAGGTATATGAATAGGAAGGGTTCAGAGAGACATGGCCCAAGCACTGGCAAAAGGGACGAGATTAATTTAGGAAATCTGGTCAGCATGGATGGGTTGGACCGAAGGGTCTGTTTTCGTGCTGTACATCTCTATGATTCTGTAGACCAATTAGTGAATGTCTGTTATTGGGAAAATGTGAGATCAAAATTGAGATGTCTTGGCAGAACATTTAGAAATGTATAATATGATCAAGCAGAGTCAACATGACTTCATAAAGAGGAAATTATCTTGAAATCTTTGAGGTGGTTACAAGTTGGATAGATAAAAAGGAATTGGTGGATTAGATTAGATTTTTTTTAGATTAGATTACTTACAGTGTGGAAACAGGCCCTTCGGCCCAACAAGTCCACACCGCCCCGCCAAAGCGCAACCCACCCATACCCCTACATCTACCCCTTACCTAACACTACGGGCAATTTAGCATGGCCAATTCACCTAACCTGCACATCTTTGGACTGTGGGAGGAAACCGGAGCACCCGGGGATGTTTCATATGTTTTTAGAAGATATTTCAGAAGGTGTAACAGATTAAACTCCTTAATGCGATTAGATTCTATGGTGCTGGTGGTACTATACGAACATGGATAGAGAATTGACTGACTGATAGAAAACAGAGAGTTGGGATAAGGCAGGAGTGATATCCAGCCTGCAAACTGTAATTAGTGGTGTATCACAGGATCTGAGATGGGGCCACATTTACTATAATATACATTAATGATTTGGATGAGGTCAGTGAATGAGGTCAGTGTAGCCAAGTTTGCTGATGACAAAAATGTAGGTGAGAAGGCAAGTGATGATGATGAAACAAAGAAGCTGCAAAGAAATGTTGACAGTTAAATAAGTGGGAAAAACTTGGCAGTTGGAATATAATGTGGAAAAAGTAAGGTTATTCATTTGGCACAAAGAAAAGAGAGGCTGAATATAGTGAAACAGAGAAAGCCTGCAGAAAGTTACAGAACAGAAGAATATGGAGGTTTTTCAAAAACATTCAGCAGAGAGTAGGGAAGGTCAATGGAATGCTGACCTTTATTTCAAATGGAATCGAAGTTTAAAGTGGGGAGGTTTTACCAGACACTAGTTAGCTCACAGCTGGAATATTGTGGATAGTTTTGGTCCCTTATCAAAGGAAAGTGAAACTGGCATTGGAGGCAGTCCAGAGAAGATTCAATTAGTTGATGCCAGGTCGGGAGGGGCTGTCTTATGGGCAGCGTTTGACAAGATTGAGCCTGTACTTGATGGATCACAGAAGAATGAAGAGTGACCAAACTGAGACATTAAAGATGCTTCGGGTGCTTGATAAGGTGGATGCAGCGTGGTTGTCCCCCTTGTCAGGAACAGAGAGCATCAGCTCACAATGAGGGGTTACACATTTCAGATGAGAGGAATGTTTTCTCTGAGTGGGTAGTGAATCTCTGGGCTACTTTACCACAGACAGCAGTTAATGTTGGGTCATTAAGTATAGCCAAGGCTGAGATAGACAAATTTTTAATCATTCATGGAATCGAGAATTGTGAAGATAAAGCAAGTATGGGGAATTGACGTTTGTCATCTCAGTCACGATCTCATTGAATGTGGAACAGACTCAATGGGCTGAATGGCCTTCTACTGTTCCTATGTCTTATGGGCTACCTGCCTCAGTTCTCAACACCTCCATTTCTGAAACCTGTAAATCCCATTTGCTTTTCCAACCACATTCTCAATATGTCCTGACATCTTCAAAAACCGATGCACTCTGACCACCGACTTCCTTTATCCAGATCCATCCTTGAGATCCCTGTCATTGACTCCATATTGCCCATAGGGAACATGGAACCAGGTGGATCTTGGAGCTTGCATCCTTGGTGATATTTTCTCTGGTCCTGACCTCAGAACACTGAAGCCAGTTTGAACACAACAAATTAGGGAGTTGATGGGAGACTCTGGGAAGTTTAAGACACAGTGGTGGAATGGTCCATAAATCCCAGCCTCATTTCTCTCTCTCTCCTTCTCACTGACTCCTGCCTGAGACCAACTGAAAGAGCCCAAGAAAAGGAGCCAACCCGAGTGCTCCCGGTCCAGGTGGACACTGTTCCCATTGAGCTATCGGGACAGTGACACCATCCAAACATTGTTCCTTCCCTTCAACTTCCTACGTTGTTGGAGGCTTTGTTTGAAAACTATCAATATTGCGCTCCACACGACACTGATAGGGACCAGCATCCTCCTGGCTCAGTCCCTCCATCATTACTGAGACAACTTTGTTGGTGAGACTCCCCACAAATCTGAATCAATTCCCACAGTCCCGCTGTCTCACATTCTCACACAGCTCACCCTGGGAATGGTCTGGACCAGGATATGTACAGGTAAAGATAGCTCCTGTGCCAGATTTAATCCGTATGATGGATCCGGTGAGTGTGAGGTGAGTGTCAGGGTGGGTGAAGCTGCAGGGTAAGACAGCAGAGCCTCCTTCCTCAGCCCTCACTGCATCCACAACTGTCATTGACCAATCAAGGGCCAATCAAGGACAGTAGTGGGAAGTTGTGTGTGGAGTCAGAGGAGACAGGGGAAGCACTAAATGAATATTTTTCAACAGTATTCACTCTAGAAAACGACAATGTTGTCGAGGAGAGTACTGACATCCAGGCCACGAGACTAGGTGGGATTGAGGTTCACAAGGAAGAGGTGTGAAAATAGATAAGTCCCCTGGTCCGGATGGGATTTATCCTGGGATCCTCTGAGAAGCCAGGAAGGAGATTGCCGAGCCTTTGACATTGATCTTTAAATCGTCATTGTCTACAGGAATAGTGCCAGAAGACTGGAGGATAGCAAATATGGTTCCCCTGTTCAAGGAGGGGAGTAGAGACAACCCTGGTAATTATAGACCAGTGTGCCTTACTTCAGTTGTTGGTAAAGTGTTGGAAAAGGTCATAAGAGTTAGGATTTATAATCATCAAGAAGAGAATAATTAGATTAGGGATAGTCAGCACGGTTTTGTGAAGGGTAGGTCATGCCGCACAAACCTAATTGAGTTCTTTGAGAAGGTGACCAAACAGGTAGATGAGAGTAAACCGGTTGATGTGGTGTATATGGATTTCAGCAAAGCGTTCATTAAGATTCCCCACAGTAGGCTATTGCACAAAATGCAGAGGAATGGGATTGTGGGAGATAAAGCAGTTTGGATCAGTAATTGGCTTGCTGAAAGAAGACAGAGTGTGGTGATTGACGGGAAATGTTCATCCTGGAGTCCAGTTATTAGTGGTGTACTGCAAGGGTCGGTGCTGTTCATCATTTTTACAAATGACCTGGATGAGGGCGTAGAAGGGTGCGTTAGTAAATTTGCAGATGACACTAAGGTGGAGTTGTGGATAGTGACAAAGGATGTTGTAGATTACAGAAAGACATAGATAAGCTGCACAGATGGGCTGAGAGGTGACAAATGGAGTTTAATACGGACAAGTGTGAGGTGATTCACTTTGGTCGGAGTAACCGGAATGCAAAGTACTGGGCTAATGGTAAGATTCTTGGTAGTGTAGACGAGCAGAGAGATCTCAGTGTCCATGTACACAGATCCTTGAAAGTTGCCACACAGGTTGACAGGGTTGTTAAGAAGTTATACAGTGTTTTAGCTTTTATTAATAGAGGGGTCGAGTTCTGGAACCATGAGGTTATGTACAAAACTCTGGTGCGGCCGCACTTGGAATATTGTGTACAATTCTGTTCACCACATTATAAGACGGATGTGGAGACTTTGGAAAGGGTGCAGAGGCGATTTACTAGGATGTTGCCTGGTATGGAGGGAAGGTCTTATGAGGAAAGGCTGAGGGACTTGAGGCTGTTTTCGTTAGAGAGAAGAAGGTTGAGAGCTGACTTAATAGAGAGACATAAGGTAATCAGAGGGTTAGACAGGGTGGACAGGGAGAACCTTTTTCCAAGTATGGTGATGGCGAGCACGAGGGGGCATAGCTTTAAATTCAGGGGTGATAGATATAGGACAGATAGCAGAGGTAGTTTCTTCACTCAGAGAGGAGTAAGGGTATGGAATGCTTTGCCTGCAACGGTAGTCGATTCGCCAGCTTGAAGTGCATTTAAGTCGTCATTGGACAAACATATGGACGTACATGGAATAGTGTAGGTTAGGTGGGCTTCAGATTGGTATGACTGGTCGGCGCAATATCGAGGGCCGAAGGGCCTGTACTGCGCTGTAATGTTCTATGTTCTAAGTTCTAACCCTTAGCAGACACCGCTGTGAGGAGAAAGACAGGGAGAGAGAGGATATGAACACAGCACTGGGACAGATATCAGTGTGTGGGACTGAAACTTGGAGACTCTATTCTGAGTATGTTATATAGTAAGAATAGGGTTCGCAGCTATAATGAGAGGTAGTGAACAAATAGTAATGTAAATTCATGAGCAATGCAATACACTGGGGACAGAGTTTCAGTTCCCACCATGGCAGCTGCTGGAAATTCAATTCAGTTATTACATCAGGAATTAAACACCAGTCTAATGGGAACCATGAAACCATGATCAATTTTGGAAAAAGATCATCTGGTTCACTGACGTTCTTTAGAGAAGGGAAATACCGTCCTTACCCAGTCTGACCTGCATGTGACTCCAGTCCCACAACAACAGATTAGACTCCGAAACTCCCACATCAATGGCAAAGGGAGACACTGAGTTGGACAAAACCAGTACAAAATGTGAAAGGAAAGTTATAGGTATGTGCAGCATAGAATCAGACCCTTCAGTCCAACTTGTCCATGCCCATCAGATATCCTGAATATCTTTTCTGAACTCTTTTGAGTTTCTCTGCATCTGTCCTACAACAGGGAGGCCAGAGATGAATGCAGTATTCCAAAAGTGTCTAACCAGCATCCTGTACAGCCATGACAAGACCTCCTCATTCCTATACTCGGTGCATTCAACAATAAAGGTGAGTTTACCAAATGCTTCCGTCATTAACCAGTCTAACCTTTGACTCCACTTTCAAAGAACTGTGAACCTGCACTCCAAGGTCTCTTTGTTTGGCAACACTCCCCAGTACTTTACCAGTCAGTGTATATGTCCTGCCCTGATTTGCCTTAACAAAATGCAACACCTCAAATTTATCTAAGTTAAACTCCATCTGCCACTCCTCAGCCCATTGGCCCACCTGATCAAAGTCCCATTCGACACTGAGATAACCCTCTTTGCTGTCAACTCCACCTCCAATTTTGGTGTCATCTGGAAACTTACTGACCATTTCTCTGATATTCCCATCCAAGCCATTTATATAAATGACAATAAGCAGTGGATCCAGCACCGATCCTTGCAGCACACCGCTGGGAACAGGCCTCCAGTCTAAAAAGCAATCCTGCGCCACCACACTCTGTGTCCTATCTTCAAGCCAGTTATGTATCTAAATGGCTAGTTCCCCCTGTATTCCATGTGATCTCACCTTGTTAACCAGTCTATCATGCAGAACCTTGTCAAAGACCTTGCTGAAGCCCATTGAGGCCATGTCCACCACTCTCCATTCATCAATCATCTTCATCACTCCTTCATAAAACTCAATGAGTCATGCTCTGTCTGAACATGTCTTACTGCTCGACACATTATCAGGAGCTACACAAATGTACAAGAATCCCAGTAGGATCACCCTAACACCCAAAGTGCCTGACAGACTGCTCCTCAGGACAGAAGTGAGCCACACCAGGATTCTTCAGTAACAGTTAAAATAATTCCATTAATTAATAATTCCAGTAATAAGAACAGTGAAAGAAAAGGATTTTTAATTAATGCTCCTGAACTGCGCCCCTTCAAAACCACACACACACACACACACACACACACACACACAGACAACCACAATTAAGACAGAGAAAAGATAAATCATTTCTATTTTGACCATGAGTGCAAAAAGAACATAGACAGGGTAACAGGCTAAACAAAATGCTGAAAATAAAAGTCCTGACCACAAGATGGAAGGATTGCTCTCTCTCACAGTCCTTGTGTTGTTTCACAGCAATGAGATGCTGTGTTCTGGACAGTGATGGGCATACTTCAAATCCAACGGCCAATCAGGTGAACTCAGGACTTTTCTTTCCAGATTACTTGTGGTTTCTCTGCTTTTCTCTACAGTGATGGGGGAGAGGCAGAGCTGGCTGCTTTCACTCTGTAGGCTCTAGATACTTTACACTTTCAGACACTCCAGGAACGTATAGCTTTGTAACAGCACAGTTCAACCAATCAGACAGCAGTTGCTAAGCAGAATTTTCTTAACTCGAAACATTATGATGAAGTCCAATGGCATCAGGTCAAACATGAGCAAGGGAATCTCCGGATGACTACCCACTGCCACAATCCCCCCACTCCCAGGCTTCCGATCATGTTTATCATCATTTGGAGGAAGCACTTTGGTCAACACTGGCACAGAATGTACTCTGGGTGGGAGACGTCACTGTCCAACACCAAGACAGACTCAGCAGCTTTCCTACTGCCTGAGCTGGTGGAATCTGAAATGACATAGCTCTTGGACTGGGTCTGTGGCGGGTGGTGAGGGAACCAACAAGAGAGAAAAGCTTGACCTTGTCCTCAGCCGTCTATCTGCCTATTATAGGATTGGGAGGAGTAACTACCACACAGTCCCATGGAGACAAAGTCCCATCATCACATTGAGGTCCATCCCCATCATGTATGGCACTAGCCCTGTGTTAAATAGGACAGACTTTGAACAGATCGAGCAAATCAATTCTGGGATCCCTGAGACACTGTGGGCCATCGGTACAGCAGAATTGGGCTGTAACACAATCTGTAAACCCATGGACTGTAATATTCCCCCACTCAGCCATTAACATCAAGTCAGGACATCAATCCTGGTTCAATGAACAATGCAGGAGGGGATGCCAGGAACAGCACCATCAAACCTGAAAATGAGATGTCAGCTATAAAACAGGGTTACTTCCGTGTCAAACAGCATGAGCAGCAATTGATGCTCTGGGGTAAGTGATTCCACTGTCAGTGCATCAGATATAAGCTCAGCAGACCTGTCACATGCAGTTATGAATGGTTGAGGACAATTAAGCAACTAACAGGAATATGAGTCTCCACAAATATCCCCATCCTCAATGAGGGGGAGCCCTGCTCATTAGTGCAAATGTTAGGGCTGAAGGATTCCCAAATCACTTGACCCAGAAGATGTCCCCAGCATCACAGATGATTCCTTACCCAGCCGCCAAATATAATTCAGTGGGTCAGCATTCACATGTAGATAGGGCTAGGGACAGAAATCATGGGACCTAGTGCTGTTCCTCACACAGCCCCTGACCCAACCTCCAGGACCCACACTCGCTTCCACTGACCTGATACAGTGAACACCCTTCTTCAATACTGATGTACTGTCCACCCCTGTCCTGGAGAACTGACCAAGTAAGGATGGCAGAGACAAAAACAGAAATTGCAGGAAAAACTCAGCAGGTACAGTGGCATCTCTGCAGAGAAAGTAGAGTTAATGTTTTGGGTCCAGTGACACTTCTTCAGAAATAAAATGATCAAAAACAGTGGACCGAGAGGAGTGTGGATCTTGCAGCTGCTCCTGAGATTCAGATTTATTTCCAGATTTACTTTCAGATTTCTTACGTTTATTAAATTTCAGTCAGAAAAGCTTTTCATTTGATTCATTTTTAGCTCTTTTCTCGTCAAAAATGCCAAAGAAGCAAAACAAACTGACACAATTTTTTATGAAATGGAGTTTTCTCAATGGAAGTTTTGGACAGGCCCACATGTGGACTGTTCAGTCTTTTTCTACTATGAAATTATGAGAGAGATGTTTTAAACTCACTGAAGCAATTTTTTTTTAAATTGCTGAGGAATGTTTTGTTTCAAACCAAGTTGTAGTTTACACACCTCTTGGACAGGCTGACACGTGGGATTTTACTTTTAATCAGAACATTGATAGCTGTCTGCTGGACCACTTGTGCTTAATATTAACTCTTCAGATAAAGAAATGTAGTTTATTTGAGAGTTAAGATGTGAGTGTGAGTTGCTTCTTTTTAGACTTAATGACATTGAGGGCATACAAGAGACACAGAGTTAGATGGCCAGTAGATTTCGAGAGGTGATAACACAGCAGGATCAGTCAGATAGAAGGATGACTGTCATGAAAGGTAAGAAGGTAGTTCAGAAATCTCTCATCCTGTTGAAAGGATAATCTCTCAGAGGAAATTAGAAGGGACAGTCAAATCTTGGGCTGTAAGAATGTATCTTATGTTTGAAGGAGTTTGACAAAATTTAAAAGAATAATTGTTGTCGGTGATTCTAATGTCAAGGACACAGACAGGAGGTTCTGCAGCAGTGAGCATGAATCTAGGATATTATACTGTTTTCTTGGTTCTAGGATTAAGGACATTACAAAATGTTTGACACATACTGTTAAAGGGAAGAGTGAGATACTGGAAGTTTTTGTACACGTTGATGGGAATGACATAGTTAGGGAAAGAATAAAGGCTTTACAAAGTGAATATCAGTGGTTAGGGAGAAGATTTAAAAAACAGACCCTCAAAAGTAATAATCTCTGGTTTACTCCCAGGGCCAAGCTCAGATGAGGGAACAAAAGGATAAAGGAGACAAATCAATGGCTGAAGAGGTGGAGTAATGTTCAGGGATTCAGATTCTTGGATCACTGCGATCTCTTCTGAGTCAGAAAAGACCGTTCACAAAGGATGGTTTTAACTGTAATGCTTTGGAGAACAACAGGTAAATAAAGAGATTGAGGTTCCAGTCAGGGATAAAAAAGAATCATATACTAAATATAAACAACTGGGTGCAAATGTATCTCTTGCACTGTATAATGAGTGTCAGAACATTCATAAGAGGGAGATCAGGAAGTCAAAGAAAAGATATGGGATAGCCTCAGCAAATAAGGTTAAGGATAATCCAAAGGGATTCTATAAGTACATTAAGACCAAGACAGCAACAAGAGATAGAGTGTAAGTCTCCTTAAAAAACAAAGAGATTGCCTTTGTGTTTTAGATTCCCTACAATGTGGGCGGCACGGTGGCACAGTGGTTAGCACTGCTGCCTCACAGCGCCAGAGACTCGGGTTCAATTCTACGCCTCAGGCGACTGTTTGTGTGGAGTTTGCACATTCTCCCCGTGTCTGCGTGGGTCTCCTCCGGGTGCTCCGGTTTCCTCCCACAGTCCACAAAATGTTCAGGTTTGGTGAATTGGCTAAGCTAAAATTGACCGTAGTGCTAGGTGAAGGGGTAAATGTACGTGAATGGGTCTGGGTGGGTTGCGCATCGGCGGGTCAGTGTGGAGTTGTTGGGTCAAAGGGCCTGTTTCCACACTGTAACAAATCTAATCTAATCTAATGTGGAAACAGGCCCTTCAGCCCAACAAACCGTCATCGACCCTCGAAAGAGTAACCCACCCAGACCCATTTCCACTGACTAATGCACCTAACACTATGGGCAACGTAGCATGGCCAATTCACCGAACCTGCACATCTTTGGACTGTGGGAGGAAACCCTCACCACACAGGGAGAACATGCAAACTCCAGCTGCCTGAGGCTGGAATTGAACTCAGGTCCCTGGTGCCACTGCTAACCACTGAGCCATCATGCCACCCCTCAGGAGATGGGAGAGACATCAAATGAATATTTTGTGTCAGTTTTTACTGTGTAGAAAGAAGTGGAGGCTAGAGAACTCTGAGAAATAAATATTGACATTTTGAAAACAGCTTGTATTACAGAAGAGGAATTGTTAGAGGTGTTCGAAAATATAAATATAAATCTCTGAGACGTAATCTACTCAATCCCAGGACTTTGTCAGAAGTGAAGAGGAAATTGCTGGGCCCCCTGCAGGAACATTTGTATCATCCATAAATAACAGTCAGGTGCTGAATGACTGGAGAGTGGCTCATGTTCAAGAAGGAATGTCAGGAGAAGCCTGGGAACTTCAGACCTGGGAGTCTGACTTCGGTGGTGAGGAAGTTGTTCTGAAAGTTTGGATTTATATGCATTTGGAGAGGCAAGGAATGATTCGGGACAGTCAGCATGGTTTTGTGCAAGGGATATCGTGTCTCACAAACTTGATGGAGTTTTTTGAAAAAGTAAACAAGAAAATTGATGAGAGCAGAGGGGTTAACATTGTTTACTTAGACTTTGGTAAATCCTTTGACAAGGCTCCGCATGGTAGACTAATTAGTGAAGTTAGATCCCATGGGATTCAGGGTGAGCTTGGCAAGTGGATGCACAATTGGCTGAAAGGCAGAAGACAGAGAGTGACAGTGGAGGGAGGGTTTTGTTCTGGAGGCCTGTGACCAGCAGTGTTCCACGGGGATCAGTGCTGGGCCCACTTTGTTCAGTCATTTATATGAACAATTTCGAAGAGACTACAAAAAGCATGTTTTGCAAGTTTGTGGTTGATACCAAAATTGATAGAATATTGAACAGTGAAGAAGGTTATCTTAGAATACAAAAAGATCTTAGTCAAATGGGTCAATGGGCTGAAGTGTGACAGGAGTTGGGATGTTATGTTCAGGTTGGACAGGATGCTGGTGAGGCCTCTATTGTGTCCAGTTCTGGTCACCCTGTCATTGCAAGGATATCATTGAGCTGGAGAAGAGATTTACCAGGATGTTGCAAATAAAGCAGGCCTTGAGTTATCGGAAGAGTACGGAGCGACAAGGACATTTCTCACTGGAGCGTACAAGGTTGAGAGGTGACCTTATCAAGATCGATAAAAGCATGAGGAATATAGATAAGGTGAACGGCAGGTGTCTTTTTGCTCAGGTGGGAGATTTCAAGAGTCAGACATATCTTTAAGGTGACAGAAGAAAGATTTTAAAAAGACATAAGGAAGGATGCTGAGGGGTGACCTTATAGAGGTTTACAATATTACTAGAGGCATGGATCGGATAAATAGGCAAAATCTTTTCCCTGGGGTCGGAGAGTCCAGAACTAGAGGGCATAGGTTTAGGATGAGAGGGGAAAGATATAAAACAGACCTAAGGGGCAACCTTTTCACGCAGAGGGTGGTATGTGTATGGAATGGGCTGCCAGACGAAGTGGTGGAGGCTGGTACAATTTCAACATTTAAGCGGCATTTGGATGGGTATATGAATAGGAAGGGTTTGGAGGGATATGGGCCAGGTGCTGACAGGGGGAACTAGATTGGGTTGGGATATCTGGTCGACATGGACGGGTTGGACCGAAGGGTCTGTTTCCATGCTGCACATCTCTATGACTCTATGCCTCTAAGGGGCAGTTTTATTTTACACAGAGAGTAGTTTATGTGGAATGAACTTCCCGAGGAAATGGTGGATGTGGGGACAGTTACAACGTTTAAAAGACATTTAGATAATTTCATGAAAAAGAAATGTTTGGAGGGATATGTACAAAGCGCAGGCAGGTGGGACTACTTTAGTTTGGGATTATGGTCAGCATGGACTCGTTGAACTGAAGGGTCTGCTACTGTGCTGTATGATTCTATAACTGATTATAGCTGGGAAAAGGTTGGTATAGAGGCTGAAGATGGGGAGGGGGGTGAGGGGGCAGGAGTAAACACTCAGTGGAAACAGACCCCAGACAGAGAGAAAAGCAATTGGACAGACAAACAAAAGGGGAAAGGTCAGCCTGGGAGAATGAACAGCTGCTGATGGAGACCATTCGTCACTGACAATGGATTGTTTTGGTAGTAGCCCATGTGATGACAAGGCCTGGTGTGTGGGGGTTGGGGGAAGGAGGTAGGAAAAGGTGCTGAGGCCGTAAAATTATTCACCTCAATATTAAGTCCAGAAGGTCACTGGGTCCCCAAAACGTGGTGTGTGGAAATGGCAGGCAACTGGATGCTGATAATCATTTTTGTGGGCAGAACATTTCTGTTCTGCAAAGTAATCACCCAGTCAGTGTTTTGTTTTCCCAATACAGAGTTAGAAGTGGACTGTGCAGAGTTGGTGGATTATGAGCAGCCCTGAGTCTGTGTGAGGTGGTGCTGATGGAGAGAGAGGGCTCAAGATTGTGCATATGGCAACACATGACACTGAGTGTGTATGGCAGATTTCATTCCCTAAATCAAGTTGCTATATTATTACCAGACCATGGGCTGCTTTCTCTTGAGAGAGAGAGAGAGAGAGAGAGAGAGAGAGAGAGAGAGACAACTGGTGGTGGTTTAACCTGAGGGCCACCACACCTCAGTGAGGGGAGAGTTGAGAAGGAGGGTCCTTCATGGTCACCTGAGACAATGTGGGGATTGAACCCACACTGTTGGCATCACACTGCTTTGCAAACCAACCGTCCAGCTAACTGAACCAAAACCCAGATTCCCGAAAGTGTATGATTGAATCAGATCGGCTTTTCCAAATCTCAACAATGGTCACATGCAACCATTAGGTTAGTTTTTTTTTAAAATCTTGATTTAAAAAAATTCACCTGCTGCGGTGGGATTTGAACCCATGGCCCCAGCATTGGGTGTCTGGATTTGTCACCCAGTGACAGTAACAGTGCACCACCAACTCCTGGTATAACCCAAGGCTGAATGCAGGGCTAGGATAGGTCCCACATGGCTGGGATGCCTCACACAGTCAGATGGACACTGGGGGAATGTACTTGCATTGATGGAACTATTCCTGATGAAGGTTGGAACCAAGAGGGACACATTAGTCTGTAGCACCTTCCTGTTCAAGGAGATGATCTTAATGTCAGTATAACTTTGGGTCATTTGGAGATTGAACTAAATATTCTGAGTGTGTCAATGTCTTTCAATACTGACATCAGAAGCACCGAAAAATACCAGCACATCATAGTACATAAAATATTTTTAAAAATTTGAAACCAAAAGCTAAAACACTACAGATGCTGGACATTTTAAATAAACATCAAAATGCTGCAAACACTCAGCAGGGCAGACAATACCGATGGAGAGAAACAGGGTTAATGTTTTAGTTCCATGTCCTTTCAGCAGAAAATCAAATCACAAAACATTCACAGAATCTGTTCCACTCTCATTGTGCACCTTCTACAGGCTAAAGAATGTGTGAACGGTTTCTTACCGTGTACCTGCAACCGAGTCTCTTTCTGGATCAGATACAAAAGATTGTGTCTTGACCTGTATTCCACCAGACACAGGTAAGTGTGATTGTCCCTCACCCTCAGCTGGTTTATCCTGGTCGAGGCGTTTCCCTCCTCTGGGTTCCCGATGAGCTCGTACCGATTTCCACCATGTCCAGTTGTCCAATTTCCCTGTGATTGGGCTGTAAATGTAACGATGTGTTGGTAGGGCTCCTTCCTCATCCAGCTAACAGTGGTCAGGGTGTGGGAGTCCCAGCTCCTGAAGATACAGGGTAAAGTAACTGAATCTCCCTCTGTCCCAGTCACCACTGAGACATTTCCCTGAGCAGCTGAGGAAAGGACAAACATCAGAATGGATGAGGTCAGTGTGCAGAAGGTCTTATTTCAATATGTTACATTCCTTTCAACTTCACAATAAAATGAACAATTAAAGACTCCACTCATATCTCTAACAGGTCTGTGCTGGACATTCCCCAAGAAGAGTCACCCTGATCAAAATGTCTCCTCGCCACTCAATTTGAAAACCTTGATTACAAGATTCAGAATCAGACATCACCAGGTTATAGTCCGACAGGTTTAATTTGAAGCACTAGCTTCCGGAATGCTGCTCCTTCATCAGGTGATTGTGGAGTATAAGATTGTAAGACACAGAATTGACAGCAAATGTTTACAGTGTGATGTAACTGAAATTATATTTTGAAAAAGACCAGGATAGTTTGTTAAGTCTCTCGTCCGTTAGAGTGACCATGTTGGTTTCAGTTCTTTTAGATGTAAATCACAATTTTCTTTTAAAAGTTACATTCACGAGTGAACTTTAACAATTGGTGTTTGTCAGCCCAGATAATGTATTGAAGGTGTGAGCTCCCCTGGGTGATACTGTCTGTGCCACAATGTTTAGACTGATTCTAATCTAAAAAATGACTTTATAGAAACTTACATGGATTCATGCAGTTTTTGGAGCAAAGTATGATGAAACTCTGAAAGTACAAATTCACCCCACAAACGTATAAGTGTATGTGTTTGTGTTTGTGTGTGTGTGTGTGTTTCTTGGGGGGTGGCTGTGAGTGTCTTTGAAAGAGTGTGCGCATGTGTGTGAGTATGAGTATAAAGGGGTCTAAGTCTGTAAGATGGAGCATGTGTGATTGTGGGAGTGTATTTGTGAGCGTATGAAAGAGCATTTGCGCCAGTATGTGTGTCTGGAGGAGTGTGTATTTGGGAGTGTCTGAGTGTGTGTGGGCACGCGCATGTGTGTGTTTGTGTGTGTGTGTGTACGCACATGTGTGTGTTTGTGTGTGTATATGTATGTCTGTGAGTGCAGGACCATTGAAGTGTTCTCTGACTGGTTGAGGGGCGGGGGGCGGAGGTGGGGAGGGTGGGGGGCGGGGGGGGGTGAGCACTCCTGTCTGTTGATTGTTGTACGGTGCCCATCCATCCGTTGCCCTAGCCTCTGCTTGCTCTCACCAATGTAGCATGCCTCAGGGTATCCTTGCCTGCAGCGAATGGGATAGACAACGTTGGCTGAGTTGCATGAGTACCTGCCACATACAGCAGTCTGGGACATTCAACCTTGGACTTTCAGGAGACCATCCTCCAAGGCGGACTTCGGGACAGGCAGCAACAAAAAGTGGCCGAGCAGAGGCTCTTGGCCAAGTTCGGTACCCATGGGGATGGCCTCAACCAGGATCTTGGGTTCATGTCACACTACAGGTGATCCCATCACGCTACACACAGACACAGACACACACACACACACACACACACACACACACAGAGACACTCCTACACACACACACACACAGACACTCCTATACACACACAGACACTCCTATACACACACACACACACACACACACACACTCCTACGGTTACACACACTCTCCTACGGATGCACACACTGATGCAGACCCTCACTCATATGCTCACACATTCACTGCCACACTCACGCATTCACCCTCTCACAGACTTTATACTTACACTCACACACAGGCACACACTCCTCACAGACATTCACAACCACCCCCCTCACCCCTTCCCCCCCCCCCGCCCCCCCCCTCCTCCTCCCCCCCCCCCCCCCCCCCCCCCACACACACACACACACACACACGCACACGCACATGCACACACACACACACATGCACATATAGGTTTGTGGGGGTGAATTTGTACTTGCAGAGTTACATTTTACTTTGCTCAAAAATCCATGTAAGATTCTACAAATTCATTTTCTTAGATGAGAATCAGTCTAAACATTGTGGCACAGACAGTATCACCCAGGGAAGCTCACACCTTCAATACATTATCTGGGCTGATAGACACCAATTGATAAAGTTCACTTGAGAATGGAACATTTAAAAAAAGTTTTGTGATTTTCATTTTAAAAAAATGAAAGCCAACATGGTCAATCTAATGGATGAGAGATTTAACAAGTAATCCAGGTCTTTTTCAATATATAATTTCAGTTACATCACACTGTAAACCTTTGCTATAAATTCTGTGTCTTACAATCTTACGCTCCACAACCACCTGATGAAGGAGCAGCGCTCCAAAAGCTAGTGCTTCCAAATAAGCTTGTTGGACTATAACCTGGTGTTGTGTGATTTTTAACTTTGTACATCCCAGTCCAACACCAGCATCTCCATATCTTGATTACAAGATATTTCCATGATGTGGAGATGTCAGTGTTGCACTGAGGTGGACAAAGTCAGAAGTCACACTACACCAGGACTTCACCTGATTCAGGAGCGGTACTCTGAACCTTGTTATTTCAAATAAACCTGTTGGACAATAACCTGGTGCCATGTGCCTGCTGAAGGTACTAACAGATTGGATCCATTGAACCCTCCTGAATTCATTCATGCAGAACCCTCCACCCATTGCTCAAAGTTAATTTTCTTTAAATGAGGTCAAGGATTTTACAGCCTTCCCCCTCACTCTGTCCAGCAAACACATTCAAAGTATTGACCACACTCTGTGTGAAGGAGAACCCCCTGGTGTCATTCCTAATGTAACCATTCACCAGCTCCAACCTGTGACCTTTGAAATGAGCACAGGTTAATTTAAACTCAGAGTCCAGATTAAACTTTTCTACATTAAGTAAGATATTTGGGTGCAGGAGGAGGGGCATAATCAGCCGTGTGGTTCTTTGCTTCATCAATTTAAAAGAGAAGCTGAGAGATTAAATGTTTCCTCATTTCAATTTACAGAGAAAATCCGTTATTTTGCAATTGTTCCCCTGTTTGACTTCTGTTCACAAGAACAAATATCCTCTCAGAATCTGTCTTGTCAAACTCCTCCGCATCTTGAGGAAGGGTCACTCTGCCTGAAATGTTAACTCTGATTTCTCTCCACAGGTGCTGCCAGACCTGCTGAGCTTTTCTGACAATTTCCATTTTTGTTTCTGATTTGCAGCATCTGCAGCTTTGTTTTTGGTTTTTCCTCAGGACGTTCTTTGTTTCATTAATTTCTCCTTTTGTTTTATTCCATCATGGGTATCGCTGGCCCAGATGATGTACATGTATTGTCCATCCTGATTGCCCAGGTGAAGCTGCTGTTACGAGATGGCGGTGAAGCCTTCTGCTAATTAAACCAAACCCCCAGAAAAGCTCACCTCGCATCGCCATCTGTTAAAGTATGAGGAACAGAGAACTCCCAAAATTCACTTTTATATTAAAAGAACAATTTATTCTTTGACTTGAATAGTGAATATTAAACGACAACTATTTCCAACTCTTAGCCTCCTTTCCCTAAACTGCTTGCTATCTGTCTCCAACTCTATAACAATATACTGTTCCAAGAACCACCCATATTAAAGTTACATCAGCTTCATTACAAAACCACACAATGGCTCTTATTGTCAGTGTGTTTCTTCTTTCGGCATCGATTGCAACTTTGATTGCAACATTTGGCGCAGCTAAAACTGGTGCCACAGTTAATACAACTCTTACATTGTCAAGTGCCTCCTGGCATTGTTCCATCCGCCAAAATGTTGTTATCTTCTTCAGGAAATCCGCGCGTGAAGTCACTACCCTGCTGACATTTGGAACAAACTTCCAGTAGAATCCACTTAGTCCCCAAAATCAAAGCACTTCTTTCTTTGAGGTTGTTTGTGGAAATTCCTCGATGGTCTTTGTCTTTGCATTCCTGAGGGTCAACATTTCATGCCCGATGTATTGTCCCAATAATGTCTCCTCTGCCTTCACAAATTGTGTTTTCTTTAATTTTATTACCGCTTTGCTTCTCTTAATCCTTCAAAGAGCTGTGTGCCAACTATACAATGTGATCTTTCCATGACTCACTAAAAATCACTGCATCATCCAGATATACTGCACAGTTTGTTAACACAGCCACACCTCTGTTCACGAGCCTTTTAAATGTGGCTGGTGTGTTCTTCATTCAAAAGGGCAGCACTTTGAATTGACACAACCCATTTGGGGTGACAAATGCAGAAATTTATTTCACTTTCTCTGATAAAGTGATGACAATACCCAAACAGTAAGTCCAACTTTGTGACGTAAGGGGCTTGTCCAAATTTCTCTATACAGGCCTCCAATTTTAGTATTGATCTGAGTTTGATTTTGTAACTGCCTTAACCTTCCAATGGTCCACGCAAAATTGTTGAATCCCGTCAGGTTTGGCAACTAACACGATCATCGAACTCCACTTGCTTTGACTCAGTACGATGATAGCTTCACTGAGCATTGCATCCACTTCCTTCTGGACCTATGTGGCATTGAAAGGATTAAGCCTGTAAGTGTGTTGTTTTATTGGAACAGCATTTCCTACTTCTACCTCGTGCACAAGAAGATCAGGCCTCTCCATCTTATTCCTGCATATGTCCTTGTACTGCTGCAACAATCCTTTCAACTGGTTCTTTGTTCCAGTTGACCTCCGACTTCAGTCCTGTCAATTTCTCTTTAATTAATTTCAAAGTACCTCTCACTTCATGTCCGAATATTAACTCAAAGGGAGTGAACTGAGTAGATTAATTTGAGCCATCTCTAATGGCAAACAATATGAATGGGATACCTTCATCCCAATCATTCAGGTAATCCTGACAGCACACTCTTAACATGGTCTTCAGGGTCTGATGCCACCTTTCCAAAGCTCCCTGAGTTTCAGGATGATCTGCACTTGGTTTAATGTGCTGTATGCCTAATCTATCCATGACTTCTTTAAACAGCTGAGCAATAAAATTAGACAATGGTCTGACTGAATCTCTCTGGGTAGCTCATACCAAGTGAAGAAAGCTAATAACTCCTCTACCACCCATTTTGTCTTCATGCTCTGGCAAAAGTTAACAACATCTTTGTGCATCCCAGGCCAATACAACTGCTTTTGTACCTTAATCTGAGTCTTCCTTAGACTGAGGTGACCTCCTACTGGTAGTTCATGTGCTCCATGGAACATCTCCTGTCTGTATACGACCAGCAACACAATCTGGTGGAAGTTGAGTGATGTGAGTTTTTAACCTCGTCAGCAGAATAACCTCTCCTAGAGCCTCAAAGGTCCTATCGATCTTTAAATCATGTTCCCATCTGTCAAAATGACTGATTGATTCTTTCAAACTCAATACAAGTCTGACTTGATTCCTTCTTTATATTTCTGAACCACTGTCTATACATTTCTGGCACCAATTCAGAAGCACTCAAAATAGCATGTTTGACATCATCATAATCTCTTGACCCCTCATCTGACAGCACTGCAAATACCTCACGAGCTCTGCCGACCAGCTTATTCCGAACGAGCATTACACAGAGGTTCCCTGACCACTCCCTATGCCGAGCCAAATTGTCTCGTGAAATAAAAAAGGCTTCAACATCTTTCTCATCAAAATGTAGCAGAGCTTTGACGTATTTGTATATATCACGACCTTCACTCTTCATCTCCTTCCTGTTAACTTGACTTTCCTGACTAATTCACAACTTCGAAGTTCAAATTCTCTCTCCCTTTCTCTTTCTCTTTCTTCGCTCTCTCTTTGCTCTGCTAACAACATTCTCTCTTTCTTTTTCACTCTCTCTCTCTCTTTCTTTTTCCTTTCTCTTTCTTCACTCTTTCTCTCTCCCTTTCTTCTCTTTTTCTCTCTCCCTCTGTCTCTTTCCCTCCATTTATTCTATCTCTCTTTGTCTCTCTCTCTCTCTTTTTTCTCTCATGGATCCTTTTCTTTATCTTGAAACTCCATTTTCCTCTGTTGTAAACTAAATTTTTCGAGCTCTCCTGCACTTCTCTTTTTCTCTGACACACCAGAGTGCTTGACTAACTCCCTTACAATTTCAGCTTTCCCA
Source organism: Chiloscyllium punctatum (assembly GCF_047496795.1). NCBI lineage: Eukaryota > Metazoa > Chordata > Chondrichthyes > Orectolobiformes > Hemiscylliidae > Chiloscyllium > Chiloscyllium punctatum. Next base: position 9,143,875 of record NC_092740.1, read on the forward strand.
TGTCCCTGGTTCGATCCAATTCTAAGGGAGATTTAAACAATCCTTTGATAAGCACATGGATGATGATGGGATAGTGTAGGGGGATGATCTGAGAATAGTTCACAGGTCGGCACAACATCGAGGGCCAAAGGGCCTGTAGTGTGTTGTATTATTCTATGTTTTATGTTCTATGTTCTAACCTCAATGCTAATTCTAAAATTATGGTCTTCTGCTGTCTTTCTCAACTTTCTTGGCAAATTTGGAACCATTTTCAAACCACAGAACGTCTTCAGCAATTTTAAGAGCCATTTCTCTCACTTTTAATTTAACCAACCACAAATAACTGAAAATAAATCAATTCTCTCACCCAAATTTTCTTTAAAAATCTCGGACACTAATCGGCAAATGTTTAAATCTGCTGGGATCTTTTGTACCCAAATCTTTCCAAATCTCAGACTGGATCTGTCTAAACCTGTCCAAATCGAAGTTGAGCCCCCAAACTGTAACGACATGGTGGTGAACCCCTCTGCTAATTAAACCAAACACCCAGAAAAGCTCACCTCGCATCGTAATCTGTTAAAGTCTGAGTGAGAGAGAACTCCAAAATTCCACTCCTTAAACAAAAAAATCAAATTATTCTTCAACTCTCAAAGTGAACATTAAACAACAACTATTTCCAACTCTAAGACTCCTTTCCCTTAACTGATTTCTCACACACATACATACACACACACACACACATTCACTTTCTCACACTCACAACCCCCATCCCAGACAGACACACACACACAGATAGACAAAGACCCACATGCACACATATATTTTGTGTGGTGAATTTGTACTTGCAGAGTTACATTGCACTTTGCTCAGAAACTGCATACATTCATGTAGAACTCTGAGCTCAAAAACTGCATGAATTTATGTAAAACTCTGTTGTCTCACTTTTTAGATTAGAGTCAATCTAAACATCAGGTCATAGACAGAGAACACAGGGGGCTGACACCTTCAACATATTGTCTAGCTATCACCACTGTTAACAGCTAAACCGAGAATGCCCTTTAAAAAAAAGGTTTTGTGATTTACACATGAAAGAAGTGAAACTATCACCGTATTCGAACAGATGAAAGGCTTAACAGACAATCAATTTTTCAATGTATAATTTCAGTTACATCACACGGCAAATTTTTGCTATAAATTCTGTGTTACAATCGAGATCTCCACAATCACCTGATGAAGGAGCGTCGCTCCGAAAGCTAATGTGCTTCCAATTAAACCTGTTGGACTATAACCTGGTGTTGTGTGATTTTTAACTTTGCCTTAACTGCTTGCTATCTGCCTCCAATTCTATAATAATATACTGTTCCAATAACCACCTGTATTAAAATTACATCAGCTTCATTACAAAACCACACAATGGCTGTTATTCTCAGTGTGTTTCTTCATTCAGCTAAAGATCTCCTGGGTCGACTTCTGCCTTTCACTGCAAAGATGTTTCATATGAAGAAGGTCCCTTTGATTGAGAGTGTTTTGTACGGCAGTCTCTCAATGGCAGTTACTCTCTGTCTAACTTTCAAAATATCTGCTTTTTTTATACCCCAAACATCAGATTGTCTCATTAGTTTGAGGTTGGCAAAAACAATAAATTCAAACTCGATTGGGTTTTAGTATTCTGGGGGATAATTTAATCTGATTGTTTAGATTCAAATCATGCTCAAAACAACTGAGGTTCCTCGTTTGCAGTGAAATGTTACATATTTTCAATTTGGCCAATTAAACTGCTGGAAACTGTCAGTGACTGAATTGAATTGAATTGAATTGAATCGAATGGAATCGATTCGAATTGAATTTATTGTCACATGTACCGAGGCACGGCAAAAAGCTTTGTCTTGTGAGCAGTACAGGCAGATCACAGAATTAAGTAGCATAGATAGTAAATAATAGGTAAACAATGGAAAAAACAAAAAGACAGGTACAGGCGAATGTGCCTGTTGTTAACATCAAGGCTGTATTTGAGCGAGTGTAGCATCAAGGAACCTGAGCAAAACTGAATCCAGTGGGAAGCCGAGGGGGGAAACCTCCATGGGTTTCAGTCAGACCTGGCACAGAGGAAGCTGGTTGTTCTTCTTCGAGATCAGTCATCTCAGCTCCAGAGCACATCTCTACAGGAGTTCCTCAGGTTAGTGTGTCCTTGGTCTAACCATCTTTAGCTGCATCATCAATGACCCTCCCTCCACCATCAGGTCAGAAGTGGGGATGGTTGTTCACTGATGAACATGGGACACAGGAGAACATCTCCATCTACAAGCTTCCCTCCAAGACACTCACCATCCTGACTTGGGAATATTTCATCATTCCTTCAGAGTCACTGGGACAAAGCCTTGGAAATCCTTTCCCAACCGTATCGTGAATGTCTCTGCAGCTGAGGGAATACAGCAGTTCAAGAAGGATAGCAGATTTCCCTCCCAAAAGGACATGATTAACCCAGATTCTTTTTTTAATGGTGACGATTACACAGTCGTTATTAGACTAGTTTTCAGTTCTAGATATTTTCAAATTCAAATTTCACAATCTGCCACAATCTCCAGGACATTAGCCTCTGGCAAGGACAGCTCCCCCCATTTTCTCCTCAGCCAATAGAGGGGGAGGAAAGCAACAGTGAGGTTCTCAGCCAATGTGAGCTGAGGGTTCCTTCACCCTGAGATGAGCTCATCCAATGAGGGTTCAGGAGGTGCCAGGTCTCTCTTGTCCTCACCCAATGCTGATAAAGCTGGACCCTCATTGGTGGGGATCTTGGAGCTTGGATTGTCAGTGATGTTTTCTCTGTTCTCCATCCCAGAGCAATGAAGCCAGTTTGAACGTGATAATGAATGAATGTGACTGTGGGAGGTTTCAAAGATGGTGATGGAATGTTCTCTAAATTCCAGTCATGTCTCTCTCTCTCTCTCTCTCTCTCTGTCTCTCTCTCTCTCTCTCTCCTTCTATCTCTCTCTCTCTCTCTCTTTGTGCCTCTCTGTCTCTGTCCTTCTCACTGCCTCCTGCCTTAGACCAACTGGAAGAGCCCAGGAGAAGGAGCCAACCCAAGAGCTCCCAGACCAGGTGGAGCCTGTCCCCATTGAGCTGTCAGGGCAGTGACACATCAGAACGTTGTTCCTCACCTTCCACTTTCAGGCGTGTTCCTTTTCCAGATCCAAACTTGTCAATATTGAGCTCCACACGACACCGATAGGAACCACCATCCTCCTGGCTCAGTCCCTCCATCATTATTGAGGCATCTTTGTTGCTGAGGTTCCCCACGAATCTGAATCGATTCCCACCGTCCCACTGTATCACATTCTCACACAGCTCACCCTGGGAATGGTCTGGACCAGGATCCGTCCACTTAAAGATTAAAGCTCGTGTTTCCTCCTTGTACCATAAGATGGAGCCGGTGAGTGTGAGGTTAGTGTCAGGGTGGGTGAAGCTGCAGGGTAAGACAGCGGAGCCTCCTTCCTCAGCCCTCACTTCATCCGCGATTGTCATTGACCAACCATTAGCAGAATCCGCTGTGAGGGGAGAGAGAGAGAGAGGATATGAACACAGCACAGACACCAAACAGTGAGGTAAAACACTGAATCTGTTATTTAGTGAGAAAAGATATAATATGATACAATAGGGGTTTCTGAACAGACTAGTGACAGAGTGGAAGGAGCTCCGGGCTGGATACAAGAGAGGGCTTCAGGTGGTTTGTAAACATCCTGAGGTTAGACTGTGGGGGGTTGTTGCTGTTGGTTGAAGAGAGGGTTTGGTGCCTGAGAGTTATCTGAACTCTCCATTGTTCCAGGAGACCCAGAGTGATCTGAAGAGCAGGACTCAGGGCCCTCTCTGCAGATCCTTTTCTATTTCCCATCACTTTCTACTCTATTACCCAGCCAGCCTTCAGCAACCTGGCTCATTCATCAGTCATAGCAGAGGGATGGGGGATGCAGTGGAAGCATTGTGGGGGTGGGGGGGGGGGCGGGGGGATACAGAGAGACATGAAGATGGAAAAAAAGTAAACTCATCATTGTGCGAGAGAACTCCTATCTCGTTAAAGGAAGTTATGACTGGTAATGATTTAACCTGAGAGTCACTCTGCCTCAGACAATGGGCAAGGTTGAGAAGATTCGAACTTCATGGTCACCGCAGACAATATGGGAATTACACATCCCTTGTTGGCATCACTCCACATCACAGACCAACTGTCCAGCCAACTGAGCTAACTGACATTGAGAAGGCAATCCAACTAAATCCAGAAGGCAGTGTGAATATCGTCAAGTGAGGGCATAAGGGAGCGTGGCATGGCTGGATGGCATTTACTTGTGAGTAAGGCAGACGAGCTGAGCGTGTAGATTAATGAGTGGGGATGAGATATTGTTGTTATCACAGAGACATGGTTGAGGGTGTGACAGGATTGATAGCACAATGTTTTGGGCTATTGAACTGTGAGGTGAGACATGTCGGGGTAGGGGGAATATCAAAGAGGAGGGGGTGTTGCAACATTGATGAAGGAGTTAATCACTGACATAAGATGGATGATATCTTAGAATGTTCCTCAAATGCGGTCTCATGGATCAATGTAAAAACAAACCTCCATCACTACACTCTGTCTCTTACCATCAAGCAAATTTTGTATCCAACTGGCATTCTCTCCCTGAATCCCATGCCACCTAACTTCACTAATTAGTCCACCATGTGGAACTTTGACAACAGCTTTACACAAGTTCATGTAAACAATATCTCCCCCTCTGCCCTCACTGGTCTTTTGGTTACATTTTCAAAAAGCTCAGTCAAGTTTGTGACACATGATTTCCCCTGCACAAAGCCACTTTTATGTTTTTGAAGACCTCCAACACTTCCTCTTCAGTAAAGTGAGTTGCTTTCAAGACATTAATATTTATTTGCCTGAGTTCCCTTGCATCAATTTCTTTCTCCACAGTAAAAACTGGTGCAAAATATTTGACAATAGACAATAGACAAAAGACAATAGGTGCAGGAGTAGGCCATTCTGCCCTTCGAGCCTGCACCACCATTCAATATGATCATGACTGATCATTCCTAATCAGTATCCTCTTCCTGCCTTATCTACAGAACCCTTGATTCCACTATCTTTGAGAGCTCTATCCAACTCTTTCTTAAATGAATCCAGAGACTGGGCCTCCACTGCCCTCTGGGGGAATGCATTCCACATAGTCACCACTCTCTGGGTGAAGAAGTTTCTCCTCATCTCTGTCCTAAATGGTCTACCCCATATTTTTAAGCTGTGTCCTCTGGTTCGGCACTCACCCATCAGCGGAAACATGTTTCCTGCTGCCAGAGTGCCCAATCCTTTCATAATCTAAAATGTCTCAATCAGATCCCCTCTCAGCCTTCTAAACTCAAGGATATACAAGCCCAGTCGCTTCAATCTTTACGTGTAAGGTAATCCCGCCATTCCAGGAATTGACCTCGTGAACCTACGCTGCACTCCCTCAATAGCCAGAATGTCTTTCCTCAAATTTGGAGACCAGAACTGCACACAGTACTCCAGGTGTGGTCTCACCAGGGCCCTGTACAGCTGCAGAAGAACCTCTTTGCTTCTTTACTCAATCCCTCTTGGTATGATGGACAGCATGCTCTTAGCCTTCTTCACTACCTGCTGTACCTGCATGCTTGCCTTCATTGACTGGTGTACAAGAACACCCAGATCTCTCTGTACTGCCCCTTTACATAAATTGATTCCATTGAGGTAGTAATCTGCGTTCCGGTTCTTGCCACCAAAGTGGATAACCATACATTTATGGTAAAAACAATAACTGCAGATGCTGGAAACCAGATTCTGGATTAGTGGTGCTGGAAGAGCACAGCAGTTCAGGCAGCATCCAAGTAGCTTCGGAATCGACGTTTCGGGCAAAAGCCCTTCATCAGCAATTATTCCTGATGAAGGGCTTTTGCCTGAAACATCGATTTCGAAGCTCCTTGGATGCTGCCTGAACTGCTGTGCTCTTCCAGCACCACTAATCCAGAACCATACATTTATCCACATTAAACTGCATCTGCCATGCACCTGCCCACTCCCCTAACTTGTCCAGGTCACCCTGTAATCTCCTAACATCCTCATCACATTTCACCCTGCCACCCAGCTTTATATCATCAGCAAATTTGCGAATGTTATTGCTGATACCATCTTCGATATCATTAACATATATTGTAAAAAGCTGCGGTCCCAGCACGGATCCCTGCGGTACCCCACTGGTCACTGCCTGCCATTCTGAAATGGAGCCGTTTATCATTACCCTTTGTTTCCTATCAGCCAACCAATTTTCAATCCAATCTAGTCCTTTGCCCCCAATACCATGTGCCCTAATTTTGCTCCCTAACCTCCTATGTAGAACTTTATCAAAAGCTTTCTGAAAGTCCAGGTACACTACATCTACTGGATCTCCCACATCTATCTTCAGAGTTACACCCGCAAAAAATTCAAGAAGATTAGTCAAGCTTGATTTCCCCTTCATAAATTCATGCTGACTCTGTCCTCTCCTGTTACTATTCAGATGTGCCATAATTTCATCCTTTATAATAGACTCCAGCATCTTTCCCACCACTGAGGTCAGACTACCTGGTCTATAATTTCCTGCTTTCTCTCTCCCACCTTTCTTAAAAAGTGGTATAACATTTGCCAACCTCCAATCCTCAGGAACCGACCCCAAATCTATCGAACTCTGGAAAATAATCACCAAAGCATCAACGATTTTCCGAGCCACCTCCTTCAGTACCTTGGGATGTAGACCATCAGACCCCGGAGACTTATCAACCTTCAGACCTAACAGTCTCTCCAACACCAAATCCTGGCAAATATAAATTCCCTTAAGTTCAGGTCCTTCAGCCACTGTTACCTCAGGGAGATTGCTTGTGTCTTCCCCAGTGAATACAGATCTGAAGTACCCATTTAATTCTTCTGCCATTTCTTTGTTCCCCGTAATATATTCCCCTGTTTCTGACTTCAAGGGCCCAATTTTAGTCCTTACCATTTTTTTGCCTTGCACATACCTAAACAAGCTTTTCCTATCCTCCTTTATATTATTGGCCAGTTTACCTTCATACCTCATTTTTCCCCTGCGTATTTCCTTCTTAATAATCCTCTGTTGATCTTTAAAAGCTTCCCAATCGTCAGTTTTACAACTTATCTTTGCTATGTTATACATTTTCTCTTTTAACTTGATGTGTTTCTTCACTTCCCTCATCAGCTACGGCCACCCATGCCTCCTCCTGGGATCTTTCTTCCTTTTAGGAATGAACTGATCCTGCAACTTCTGTATTATACACAGAAATATCCACCATTGTTCCTCCACGGTTATCCCTGCTAAGGTATTGCACCATTGACCTTTGGCCAGCTCCTCCCTCATAGCTCCACAGTTCCCTTTATTCAACAGAAGTCCTGTCACTTCCGACTGTCACTTCTGACTGGGAAGCTTTTAAAGAGCAACGGAGGAGACAAAGGTTAATCCAGGATATTTAGCATGAATTTGTTTAGGATATCTCACCCCTCTCCTCTGGTTCTACACATAGATGACCTCATTGATCTTGAAGAGGCCCTATTCCCTCCCTGGTTGCTCTCTGGCTTCTAATGACTTTGTAGAATATCGTTGGCTTATCCTCAGCCTTATCTGCTGAGGTTCTCTGATGTCCACTTTTTGCCCTCCTGATATCCCTCATAAGAATGCCCCGATACCCCTAACACTCTTCAAGAGATTCACTTGATCCCAGTTGTCTACACCTAAGACATGACTCTTTCATATTCTTAACCAGAGCCTCAATATATTTACTCATCCATTGTTCCCTCATCTTACTGGCCTTACCCTTCACTCTAACAGGAGGACAGTGTCTCTGAACCCTTGTTATTTCACTTGCCAATCATCCCTTTACCTGTTACCCTATTGTTCAAGGGTGGTCGTGATAAACCAGGAGAGTACAAGCCAGTGAGGACAACATCAATGTTGGGGAAAATATTGGAAACAATTCTGAGGGACAGAATGAATCATTACTTGGAGAGACAAAGGTTAATCCAGGATATTTAGCATGAATTTGTAAAGGAATTTGATTGAATTGGATTTGATGGAATCTTAGAGGAGGTGTCTAGGTATGAAGATGAGAATAATACAGTTGATGTCGTCGACAGTGACTTCAGTAAGCTTCACTTAAGGATGTCTCACTCAACTGAATCTCAGCATTTTCACCAGATAGGATTCTCTCTGTCTCTCTATGAAATGCATTAACATAAACTAACTCATTGACTCTTTCTCTCCCTCCTCCTTTGAGAACTGAAACAGCTTCAGACTTATTTTCAACGCTGATGATCTGGAGATTTTTTTACAACTCTCAACCTGGAGACTTTCGGAATTTTTTTAAAACAACTATTCTTCCGACCACTGTTCTTCTGAACTCAGCTGACTGGTGGTATTCAAAAATCTGTTTGTATCGACTGTAAAACTCACCTTGGTAAATATTCAGCAATGAACGCTCCAGGTCACTTATCTCCAGGACATGGGCGGCACGGTGGCACAGTGGTTAGCACTGCTGCCTCACAGCGCCTGAGACCTGGGTTCAATTCTCGCCTCAGGCGACTGACTGTGTGGAGTTTGTACGTTCTCCCCGTGTCTGCGTGGGTTTCCTCCGGGTGCTCTGGTTTCCTCCCACAGTCCAAAGATGTGCAGGCCAGGTGAATTGGCAATGCTAAATTGCCCATAGTGTTAGGTAAGGGGTAAATGTAGATGTAGGGGTATGGGTGGGTTACGCTTCGGCGGGGCGGTGTGGACTTGTTGGGCCGAAGGGCCTGTTTCCACACTGTAAGTAATCTAATCTAATCTAATCGAGACACTTTCTCAGTGTCTTTACTTCAATGTTCCAGATCACATTCTGACCCTTTGTTTCAAATGAACAAGTCACTTTCACAGAACTGAAGCCTAAAATCTCTTTTCACTCCACTTTTGAATCCACATTCTGAATGAACAATAATATTTTATAAACTGCCATCCCACTGTGCCCTCTAGTTCTTGATCCCTTCATGAGTGGGTACGGTCTCTCTCTATCTACACTATCCTGACCCTTCATGAGTGGGTACGGTCTCTCTCTATCTACACTATCCTGACCCTTCATGAGTGAGTACAGTCTCTCTCTATCTACACTATCCTGACCCTTCATGAGTGGGTACGGTCTCTCTCTATCTACACTATCCTGACCCTTCATGAGTGGGTACGGTCTCTCTCTATCTACACTATCCTGACCCTTCATGAGTGGGTACGGTCTCTCTATTGACACTATCCTGACCCTTAATGAGTTTGAACATCTCAATCAAATCTTCCCTCAGCCTTCCCTTTGGCCCAAATCCATTCTGACCTCAGTTATTCTGATTTCTCCAATTGTGAAGTTCAAGGGGAAACATTCTATCCACTCTATCTAAAGATTGCATGATTTAAAATATCTCTGTTCAATTATCCCTTTGTTTTGTTCTTCTCTTTGATGCAAAAATAACAGGCACACACAGGATCAGTGTGTATGTGAAACAATAATGTGTGTTTTTATGTGAAGGGAATATTTTGATTGACTGGGATGTGATGTTTATTGTCAATCTGACTTCGATTTTGCTGCTTCAGACTGTCTAACAAGTCATGGGGCTGACCCATCATATGCTGATGAAGTATGTAATGATTGACAGCAGTTTAAGGTGTATGTTGTCACAACATCTCCTATGTAATAAAGTGTTATAATTGACTCCCAACTTTCTCTTAAAGGGCCATCTAGCGAATTAGGATCCATTCATGATGACAATCTCTGGTAGAGTCCTGAGTAGGCTGAAGGCAAAATGTGACTTGAAGTGGGGACACTCCCCACTGCACCACAACAATGTCCTACATGTTGAACAGGACATAAGCTCAATGTCAAGATCACTTAGCTCACCAAGACCAGAATACTGACTCCCCGTGACAACCCAGCAATCCTCCCTCCCTTATGGCCCGATAGGTTACAGTGCTGAAGCCAGAGGCAGCTAGACCCAACGACATTGGAAAAGCTTCAAAAAAAGATTGACATGAATTGTACAAGATTGGAGTGGTTTACTAGGAGATTCCATGAGGGAAGATTATTGCTACAAAACCACATATTGAAGCAGTGAAGAAAGACAGGAACAAGGTCATTGCTCAGTATTGTACTGAAAAGTGAAGATTCTGTGTGGTTCACTCAAGACAAGTGACTGCCATTACTCGGGGGTGCAATAGCAGAGTTGTCTTGTAAGGAGGCTATAAATCTAGAGATCCAGGTCATTTTCTGGGGTAATGGAGTTCAAAGCCCTCCATAGTCGAGTTTCATTTTATTTTAAATCTGGAATTAAGAATCTCATGATGACCATAAACTCTCGGGAAGGAAATTTGTTATTCTTACCTGGATGGTTCACATTGCTTAACGATGGAAAAGGAAACATTGCTATCAGCTCTTCAACACTTTGAAATTTATGTCTGATATGGAATTAATGAGACAACAGTTTTTGCTAATTATAATCTGCTAATCTTGTAGAAAAGCTTAAAGATAAGACTTCAGGTCATACAGATGGAGCTTCGATCTGCAGATGGAGAGGTGCCAGAAGACAGGAGGAAAGCCAATGTGGTACCATGATTCAAGAAGTGAGCAAGGGATTAACCAGGTATCTACAGGCCAGTCAGTCAAACCTCAGTGGTAGGGAAACTATGGAAGCAATTCTGAGGGGCAGAATTCATCTACACTTAAGAGATGGAGATGGATCAAAGGCAGGCAGAATGGTTTTGTTAAGGAGAGCGAGGCAGAAGATGGGATTCGATAGGCTGTTTAGCCTGACCTCGGTTATTTGAAAGATTTTACAGAAATCATGGGACCTAGTGCTGTTCCTCACACAGCCCCTGACCCAACCTCCAGGACCCACACTCGCTTCCACTGACCTGACACAGTGAACACCCTTCTTCAATACTGATGTACTGTCAACCCCTGTCCTGGAGACCTGACCAAGTAAGGATGGCAGAGACAAAAACAGAAATTGTGGGAAAAACTCAGCAGGTACAGTGGCATCTCTGCAGAGAAAGTAGAGTTAATGTTTTGGGTCCAGTGACACATCTTCAGACATAAAATGATCAAAAACAGTGGACCGAGAGGAGTGTGGATCTTGCAGCTGCTCCTGAGATTCAGATTTATTTCCAGATTTACTTTGAGATTTCTTACGTTTATTAAATTTCATTAATATAAGCTTTTTATTTGATTCATTTTTAGCTCTTTTCTCGTCAAAAATGCAAAAGAAGCAAAACAACCTCACACAATTTTTTATGAAATGGAGTTTTCTCAATGGAAGTTTTGGACAGGCCCACATGTGGACTGTTCAGTCTTTTTCCACTATGAAATTATGAGAGAGATGTTTTTAAACTCACTGAAGCAATTTTTTTTTTAATTGCTGAGGAATGTTTTGTTTCAAACCTAGTTGTGTTTACACACCTCTTGGACAGGCTGACACGTGGGATTTTATTTTTAATCAGAACATTGATAGCTGGGGCTGGACCACTTGTGCTTAATATTAACTCTTTGGATAAAGAAAGGTTTATCTTTGGATGAAGAAAGGTAGTTTATTTTAGAGATATTATGCTATTGTAAGTTGCTTCTTTTTAGACTTAATGACATTGCAGGCATACAAGAGACACAGAGTTAGATGGCCAGTAGATTTTGAGAGGTGATAACACAGCAGGATCAGTCAGATAGAAGGATGACTGTCAGGAAAGGTAAGAAGGTAGTTCAGAAATCTCTCGTACTGTTGAAAGGGTAGTCTCTCAGAGGAAATTAGAAGGGACAGTCAGATCTTGGGCTGTAAGAATGAATCTTATGTTTGGAGGGGTTTGACAAATTTAAAAGAATAATTGTTGTCGGTGATACTCCTGTCAAGGGCACAGACAGGAGGTTCCGCAGCAGTGAGCATGAATCTAGGATATTATACTGTTTTCTTGGTGCTAGGATTAAGGACATTGCAAAATGTTTGACACATTCTGTTAAAGGGAAGAGTGAGATACTGGAAGTTTTTGTACACATTGAAGGGAAAGAATAAAAGCTTTACAAAGTGAATATCAGAGGTTAGGTAGAAGATTTAAAAACTAGACCCTCAAAAGTAGTAATCTCTAATTTACTCCCAGGGCCAAGCTCAGATGAGGGAACAAAAGGATAAAGGAGACAAATCAATGGCAGAAGAGGTGGTGTAATGTTCAGGGATTCAGATTCTTGGATCACTGCGATCTCTTCTGAGTCTAAAAAGACCGTTCACAAAGGGTGGTTTCAACTGAACTGCTTTCGGGAACAATGGGTGAATAAAGAGATAGAGGTTCCAGTCAGGGATAGGACAGAATCATACACTAAATATAAACAACTGGGTCCAAATGGATCTCTTGCACTGTATAATGAGTGTCAGGCCATTCATAAGAGGGAGATCAGGAAGTCAAAGAAAGGATATGGGATAACCTCAACAAATAAGGTTAAGGATAATCCAAAGGAATTCTATAAGTACATTAAGACCAAGACAGCATCAAGAGATAGAGTGTAAGTCTCCTTAAAAAACAAAGAGATTGCCTTTGTGTTTTAGATTCCCTACAATGTGTGTGGCACGGTGGCACAGTGGTTAGCACAGCTGCCTCACAGCGCCAGAGACCCGGGTTCAATTCTACGCCTCAGGCGACTGTCTGTGTGGAGTTTGCACATTCTCCCCGTGTCTGCGTGGGTCTCCTCCGGGTGCTCTGGTTTCCTCCCACAGTCCACCAAATGTGTAGGTTTGGTGAATTGGCTAAGCTAAAATTGACCGTAGTGTTAGGTGAAGGGGTAAATGTACAGGCCCTTTGGACCAACAAGTCCACACCGACCTGCCAAAGTGCAACCCACCCAGACTCATTTCCACTGACTAATGCACCTCACACTATGGGCAACGTAGCATGGCCAATTCACCGAACCTGCACATCTTTGGACTGTGGGAGGAAACCCTCACCACACAGGGAGAACACGCAAACTCCAGCTGCCTGAGGCTGGAATTGAACTCAGGTCCCTGGTGCCAGTGCTAACCACTGAGCCATCATGCCACCCCTCAGGAGATGGGAGAGATATCAGATGAATATTTTGTGTCAGTTTTTACTGTGGAGAAAGAATTGGAGGGTAGAGAACTCTGAGAAATAAATATTGATGTTTTGAAAACAGCTTGTAATACAGAAGAGGAATTGTTAGAGGTCTTTGAAAATATAAATACATATCTCTGAGACGTGATCTACTCAATCCCAGGACATTGTCAGAAGTGAAGAGGAAATTGCTGGGCCCCCTGCAGGAACATTTGTATCATCCATAAATAACAGTCAGGTGCTGAATGTCTGGAGAGTGGCTCATGTTCAAGAAGGAATGTCAGGAGAAGCCTGGGAACTTCAGACCTGTGAGTCTGACTTCGGTGGTGAGTAAGTTGTTCTGAAAGTTTGGATTTATATGCATTTGGAGAGGCAAGGAATGATTCGGGATAGTCAGCATGGGTTTGTGCAAGGGATATCGTGTCTCACAAACTTGATGGAGGTTTTTGAAGAAGTAAACATGAAAATTGATGAGGGCAGAGGGGTAAACATTGTTTACTTAGAATTTGGTAAATCCTTTGACAAGGCTCCGCATGGTAGACTAATTAGTGAAGTTAGATCCCATGGGATTCAGGGTGAGCTTGGCAAGTGGATGCACAATTGGCTGAAAGGCAGAAGACAGAGAGTGACGGTGGAGGGAGGGTTTTGTTCTGGAGGCCTGTGACCAGCAGTGTTCCACGGGGATCAGTGCTGGGCCCACTTTTATCAGTCACTTATATGAACAATTTCGAAGAGACTACAAAAAGCATGTTTTGCAAGTTTGTGGTTGATACCAAAATTGATAGAATATTGAACAGTGAAGAAGGTTATCTTAGAATACAAAAAGATCTTGGTTAAATGGGTCAATGGGCTGAAGTGTGACAGATGGAGTTTAAGATAAGTGTGAGGTGTTGCACTTTGGGAAAACAAACAAAGGGAAGACTTACACAATTAAAAGTAGGGCCTTGGGTAGTGCTGAAGAACAGAGACCGAGGGATTCAGGTACAGAATTCTTCCAAATTTGCATCATCTATATATACGGTGGTTCAGCACACTTGCCTTCATTGCTTAGACCTTTGACAATCGGAGTTGGGATGTTATGTTCAGGTTGGACAGGATGCTGGTGAGGCCTCTATTGTGTCCAGTTCTGGTCACCCTGTTATTGCAAGGATATCATTTCGCTGGAGAAGAGATTTACCAGGATGTTGCAAATAAAGCAGGCCTTGAGTTATCGGAAGAGTCCGGAGCGACTAGAACATTTCTCACTGGAGCGTATGAGATTGAGAGGTGACCTTATCAAGATCGATAAAAGCATGAGGAATATAGATAAGGTGAATGGCAGGTGTCTTTTTGCTCATGTGGGAGATTTCAAGACTGAGGCATATCTTTAAGGTGAGAGGAGAAAGATTTTAAAAAGACATAAGGAAGGAGGCTGAGGGGTGACCTTATAAAGGTTTACAAAATTACGAGAGGCATGGATAGGATAATTAGGCAAAATCTTTTCCCTGGTGTTGGAGAGTCCAGAACTAGAGGGTGTAGGTTTAGGGTGAGAGGGGAAAGATATAAAACAGACTTCACGCAGAGGGTGGTATCTGTATGGAATGAGCTGCCAGACGAAGTGGTGTAGGCTGGTACAATTGCAACATTTAAGAGGCATTTGGATGGGTATATGAATAGGAAGTGTTTGGAGGGATATAGGCCGGGTGCTGGAAGGTGGAACTAGATTGGGTTGGGATATCTGGTCGGCCTGGACGGGTTGGACCGAAGGGTCTGTTTCCATGCTGCACATCTCTATGACTCTATGCCTATAAGGGGCAGTTTTTATTTTACATAGAGAGTGGTTTATGTGGAATAAACTTCCAGAGGAAATGGTGGATGTGGGGACAGTTACAACGTTTAAAAGGCATTTAGATAATTTCATGAAAAAGAAATGATTGGAGGGATATGTACAAAGCGCAGGCAGGTGGGGCTACTTTAGTTTGGGATTATGGTCAGCATGGACTCGTTGAACTGAAGGGTCTGCTCCTGTGCTGTATGACTCTATAACTGATTATAGCTGGGAAAAGGTTGGTGTAGATGCTGAAGATGGGGAGGGGGGTGAGGGGGCAGGAGTAAACACTCAGTGGAAACAGACCCCAGACAGAGAGAAAAGCAATTGGACAGACAAACAAAAGGGGAAAGGTCAGCCTGGGAGAATGAACAGCTGCTGATGGGAACCATTCGTCACTGACAACGGATTGTTTTGGTAGTAGCCCATGTGATGACAAGGCCTGGTGTGTGGGGGTTGGGGGAAGGAGGTAGGAGAAGGTGCTGAGGCCCTAAAGTTATTCAGCTCAATATTGAGTCCAGAAGGTCACTGGGTCCCCAAAAGGTGGTGTGTGGAAATGGCAGGCAACTGGATGCTGAGAATCATTTTTTTGTGGGCAGAACATTTCTGTTCAGCAAAGTAATCACCCAGTCAGTGTTTTGTTTTCCCAATACAGAGTTAGATGTGGACTGTGCAGAGTTGGTGGATTATGAGCAGCGCTGAGTCTGTGTGAGGAGGTGCTGATGGAGAGAGAGGGCTCAAGATTGTGCATATGGCAACACATGACACTGAGTGTAAATGGCAGATTTCATTCTCTAAATCAAGTTGTTATATTATTACCAGACCATGGGCTGCTTTCTCTTGAGAGAGAGAGAGAGAGAGAGAGAGAGAGAGAGAGAGACAACTGGTGGTGGTTTAACCTGAGGGCCACCACACCTCAGTGAGGGGAGAGTTGAGAAGGAGGGTCCTTCATGGTCACCTGAGCCAATGTGGGGATTGAACCCACACTGTTGGCATCACACTGCTTTGCAAACCAACCGTCCAGCTAACTGAATCAAACCCCAGATTCCCTAAAGTGTATGATTGAATCAGATCGGCTTTTCCAAATCTCAACAATGGTCACATGCAGCCATTAGGTTCGCTTTTTTTTAAAATTCCATTGGTGAATGCAGGGCTCGGATAGGTCCCACGTGGCTGGGATGCCTCACACAGTCAGATGGACACTGGGGGAATGTACTTGCATTGATGGAACTATTCCTGATGAAGGTTGGAACCAAGAGGGACACATTAGTCTGTAGCACCTTCCTGTTCAAGGAGATGATCTTAATGTCAGTATAACTTTGGGTCATTTGGAGATTGAGCTAAATATTCTCAGTGTGTCAATGTCTTTCAATACTTACATCAGAAGCGCCTAAAAAATATCAGCAAAGCATAGTACATTAAATATTGAAAAAAATTCAATTTGAATCCCAAAGTTAAAATACTACAGATGCTGGACATTTTAATTAAACATCAAAATGCTGCAAACACTCAGCAGTGCAGACAATACCGATGGAGAGAAACAGGGTTAGTGTTTTAGTTCCATGTCCTTTCAGCAGAAAATCAAATCACAAAACATTCACAGAATCTGTTCCACTCTCATTGTGCACCTTCTACAGGCTGAAGAATGTGTGAACGGTTTCTTACCATGTACCTGCAGCCGTGTCTCTTTCTGGATTAGATACAAAAGATTGACTCTTGATCTGTACTCCACCAGACACAGGTAAGTGTGATTGTCCCTCAGTCTCAGCTGGTTTATCCTGATTGAGGCGTTTCCCTCCCCTGGGTTCCCGATGAGCTCGTACCGATTTCCACCGTGTCCAGTTGTCCAAGTTCCCTGTGATTGGGCTGTAAATGTAACGATGTGTTGGTAGGGCTCCTTCCTCATCCAGGTAACAGTGGTCAGGGGCGGGTAGGACCTGGTCTCAAAGATACAGGGTAAAGTAACTGAATCTCCCTCTGTCCCACTCACCACTGAGAGGTCTCCCTGAACATCTGAGGAAAGGACAAACATCAGAATGGATGAGATCAGTGTGCAGAAGGTCTTATTTCAATATGTTACATTCCTTTCAACTTCACAATAAAATGAGCAATTAAAGACTCCACTCATATCTCTAACAGGTCTGTGCTGGACATTCCCCAAGAAGAGTCACCCTGATCAAAATGTCTCCTCACCACTCAATTTGAAAACCTTGATTACAAGATTAAAAATCAGATATCACCAGGTTATAGTCCAACAGGTTTAATTTGAAGCACTAGATTTCAGAGTGCTGCTCCTTCATCAGGTGATTGTGGATATAAGATTGTAAGACACAGAATTTATAGCAAATGTTTACAGTGTGATGTAACTGAAATTATATATTGAAAAAGACCAGGATATTTGTTAAGTCTCTCGTCTGTCAGAGTGACCAAGTTGGTTTCAGTTCTTTTATATGTAAATCACAATTTTCTTTTAAAAATTACATTCTCAAGTGAACTTTAACAATTGGTGTCTGTCAGCCAAGATAATGTATTGAAGGTGTGAGCTCCCCTGGGTGTTACTGTCTGTGCCACAATGTTTAGACTGATTCTAATCTAAAAATTGACTTTATAGAAACTTACATGGATTCATGCAGTTTTTTGAGCAAAATTTGATGAAACTCTGAAAGTACAAATTCACCCCACAAACGTATATGTGTGTGTGTGGGTGTGTGTGTGTGTGTGTTGGGGGGTGGCTGTGAGTGTCTGTGAAAGAGTGTGCGCATGTGTGTGAGTATGAGTATAAAGGGGTATAAGTCTGTAAGACGGGGCATGTGTGATTGTGGGAGTGTATTTGTGAGCGTATGAAAGAGCATCTGCGCCAGTATGTGTGTCTGGAGGAGTGTGTATTTGGGAGTGTCTGAGTGTGTGTGGGCACGCGCATGTGTGTGTTTGTGTGTGTGTGTGTACGCACATGTGTGTGTTTGTGTGTGTATATGTATGTCTGTGAGTGCAGGACCATTGAAGTGTTCTCTGACTGGTTGAGGGGCGGGGGGCGGAGGTGGGGAGGGTGGGGGGCGGGGGGGGGGTGAGCACTCCTGTCTGTTGATTGTTGTACGGTGCCCATCCATCCGTTGCTGTAGCCTCTCCTTGCTCTCACCAATGTAGCATGCCTCAGGGTATCCTTGCCTGCAGCGAATGGGATAGACAACGTTGGCTGAGTTGCATGAGTACCTGCCACATACAGCAGTCTGGGACATTCAACCTTGGACTTTCAGGTGACCATCCTCCAAGGCGGACTTCGGGACAGGCAGCAACAAAAACTGGCCGAGCAGAGGCTCTTGGCCAAGTTCGGTACCCATGGGGATGGCCTCAACCAGGATCTTGGGTTCATGTCACACGACAAGTGACCCCATCACGCTACACACACACACACACACACCTATGGATGCACACACTGATGCAAACCCTCTCTCATATGCTCACACATACACTGCCACACTCACACATTCACCCTCTCACAGACTTTATACTTACACTCACACACAGGCACACACTCCTCACAGACATTCACAACCACCCCCCTCCCCCCTTCCCCACCCCCGCCCCACACACACACATGCACACACACACACATATGCACATATAATTTTGTGGGGGTGAATTTGTACTTGCAGAGTTACATTTTACTTTGCTCAAAAATCTATGTAAGATTCTATAACTTCATTTTTTTCGATTAGAATCAGTCTAAACATTGTGGCACAGACAGTATCACCCAGGGGAGCTCACACCTTCAATACATTATCTGGGCTGACAGACACCAATTGTTAAATTTCACTTGTGAATGTAACTTTTAAAAAAATGTTTTGTGATCTACATGTAAAAGAATTGAAGCCAACATGGTCATTCCAATGGATGAGAGACTTAACAAATAATCCAGATCTTTTTCAATATATAATTTCAGTTACGTCAGCTGTAAACCTTTGCAATAAATTGTGTGTCTTACAAGCTTATACTTCACAACCACCTGATGAAGGAGTAGTGCTCCAAAAGCGAGTGCTTCCAGATAAACCTGTTGGACTATAACCTGGTGTTGTGTGATTTTTAACTTTGTACATCCCAGTCCAACACCGGCATCTCCAAATCTTGATTACAAGATATTTCCATGATGTGGAGATGCCAGTGTTGCACTGAGGTGAACAAAGTCAGAAGTCACATGATACAAGGACTTCACCTGATTCAGGAGCAGTACTCTGAACCTTGTTATTTGAAATAAACCTGTTGGACTATAACCTGGTGCCGTGTGACTGCTGAAGGTACTTACAGATTGGATCCATTGAACCCTCCTGAATTCATTCATGCAGAACCCTCCACCCATTGCTCAAAGTTAATTTTCTTTAAATGAGGTCAAGGATTTTACAGCCTTCCCCCTCACTCTGTCCAGCAAACACGTTCAAAGTATTGACCACACTCTGTGTGAAGGAGAACCCCCTGGTGTCATTCCTAATGTAACCATTCACCAGCTCCAACCTGTGACCTTTGAAATGAGCACAGGTTAATTTAAACTCAGAGTCCAGATTAAACTTTTCTACATTAAGTAAGATATTTGGGTGCAGGAGGAGGGGGATAATCAGCCATGTGGTTCTTTGCTTCATGAACTTAAAAGAGGAGCTGAGAGATTAAATGTTTCCTCATCTCAATTTACAGAGAAAATCCGTTATTTTGCAATTGTTCCCCTGTTTGACTTCTGTTCTCAAGAACAAATATCCTCTCAGAATCTGTCGTGTCAAACTTCTCAGCATCTTGAGGAAGGGTCACTCTGCCTGAAACGTTAACTCTGATTTCTCTCCACAGGTGCTGCCAGACCTGCTGAGCTTTTCTGACAATTTCCATTTTTGTTTCGGATTTGCAGCATCTGCAGCTTTGTTTTTGGTTTTTCCTCAGGATGTTCTTTGTTTCATTAATTTCTCCTTTTGTTTTATTCCATCATGGGTATCGCTGGCCCAGATGATGTACATGTATTGTCCATCCTGATTGCCCTGGTGAAGCTGCTGTTACGAGACAGCGGTGAAGCCTTCTGCTAATTAAACCAAACAACCAGAAAAGCTCACCTCGCATCGCCATCTGTTAAAGTATGAGGAACAGAGAACTCCCAAAATTCACTTTTATATTAAAAATCAATTTATTCTTTAACTCTCAAAGTGAACTTTAAACAACAACTATTTCCAACTCTTAGCCTCCTTTCCCTAAACTGCTTGCTAACTGTCTCCAACTCTATAATAATCTACTGTTCCAATAACCACCTTTATTAAAATTACATAAGCTTCATTACAAAACCACACAATGGCTCTTATTGTCAGTGTGTTCCTTCTTTCGGCATCGATTGCAACTTTGATTGCAACATTTGGTGCAACTAAAACTGGTGCCACGGTTAATACAACTCTCACATTGTCAAGTGCCTCCTGGCATTGTTCTATCCACTGAAATGTTGTGGTCTTCTTCAGGAAATCCGAGTGAAGTCAC
This sequence comes from Chiloscyllium punctatum, assembly GCF_047496795.1. Classification (NCBI taxonomy): domain Eukaryota; kingdom Metazoa; phylum Chordata; class Chondrichthyes; order Orectolobiformes; family Hemiscylliidae; genus Chiloscyllium; species Chiloscyllium punctatum. Next base: position 9,164,314 of record NC_092740.1, read on the forward strand.
TACCCTGCTGACATTTGGAACAAACTCCCAGTAGAATCCACTTAGTCCCCAAAATCAAAGCACTTCTTTCTTTGAGGTTGTTTGTGGAAATTCCTCGATGGTCTTTGTCTTTGCATTCCTGAGGGTCAACATTTCAAGCCCGATGTATTGTCCCAATAATGTCTCCTCTGCCTTCACAAATTGTGTTTTCTTCAATTTTATTACCGCTTTGCTTCTCTTAATCATTCAAAGAGCTGTGTGCCAACTGTACCATGTGATCTTTCCATGACTCACTAAAAATCACTGCATCATCCAGATATACTGCACAGTTTGTTACCACAGCCACACCTCTGTTCACGAGCCTTTTAAATGTGGCTGGTGTGTTCTTCATTCCAAAGGGCAGCACTTTGAATTGACATAACCCATTTGGGGTGACAAACGCAGAAATTTATTTCAAAATCTCTGATAAAGGGATGACAATGCCCAAACAGTAAGTCCAACTTTGTGATATAAGGGGCTTGTCCAAATTTTTCTGTACAGTCCTCCAATTTTAGTATTGATCTGAGTTTGATTTTGTAACTGCCTTAACCTTCCAATGGTCCAAGCAAAATTGTTGAATCCCGTCAGGTTTGGCAACTAACATGATCATCGAACTCCACTTGCTTTGACTCAGTTCAATGATAGCTTCATTGCACATTGCATCCACTTCCTTCTGGACCTGTGTGGCGTTGAAAGGATTAAGCCTATAGGTGTGTTGTTTTATTGGAACAGCATTCCCTACTTCTACCTCATGCACAAGAGGATCAGGCCTCTCCATCTTATTCCTGCATATGTCCTTGTCCTGCTGCAACAATCATTTCAACTGGTTCTTTGTTCCTGGGACAGATTGTTCACTAACCTATCCCACTCCTCAAGGACTTCTTCATTGTTTAATGTATTTTAAGGCAATCAAACTGCACAGCATGAGATTTGATTCCTCACTCTGTGGGCCAGTAACTAACACTGTTCCTCCAGTTCCCCCTCTCTATTATAATAATGTTTCAACATATTCACATGACATACCCAATATAGTTTTTTCCTGTCCAGCATCTTTACCAGATAGTTTACCTGACTCAACTTTTTTCTCAATTTGTCAGGGACCACAGAACCTGACTTTGAAAGGATATCCTGTCACTGGTAACAATACTAACACGTCATCCCCATGGGAAAATGTCTGGATTCCAGACTTTTTATCTGCCACCTGCACCCTCTTTCAGTGCTGTTTAGCTAACTCACCTGCCTGATTTAATCTCTCTCTCACCTCTGATACACAATCCAAGTGTGTGACCTCCGACTTTTGATTTAACCAACCACAAATAACTGAAAATAAATCAATTCTCTCACCTACATTTTCTTTAAAAATCTTGGACACTAATCGGCAAGTGTTTAAATCTGCTGGGATCTTTTGTACCCAAATCTTTTCAAATCTCAGACTGGATCTGTCTAAACCCGTCCAAATCGCAGATGAGCCCCCAAACTGAAACTTTAACTGCGACTTCAACCAAACACCCAGAAAAGCTCACCTCACATCGTAATCTGTTAACGTCTGAGTGATAGAGAACTCCCAAATTCCAATACTTAAACAAAAAAATCAAATTATTCTTTAACTCTCAAAGTGAACATTAAACAACAACTATTTCCAAGTCTAAGCTTCCTTTCCCTTAACTGCTTGCTTTCTGCCTCCAACTCAATAACAATATACTGTTCCAATAACCACCTGTATTAAAATTACATCAGCTTCATTACAAAACCACACAGTGGCTGTCATTGTCAGTGTGTTTCTTCTTTCAGCGAAAGATCTCCTGGGTCAACTTCTGTCTTTCACTGCAAAGATGTTTCATATGAAGAAGGTCCCTTTGATTGAGAGTGTTTTGTACAGCAGTTTTTCAATGGCAGTTACTCTCTGTCTAACTTTCAACATATCTGCTTTTTTTTATATACCCCAAACATCAGATTGTCTCATTAGTTTGAGGTTGGCAAAAACAATAAATTCAAACTCGATTGGGTTTTAATATTCGGGGAGATAATTTAATCTGATTGTTTAGATTCAAATCATGCTCAAAACAACTGAGGTATCTCGTTTGCAGTGAAATGTTACATATTTTCAATTTGGCCAATTAAACTTCTGGAAGCTGTCAGTGACTGAATTGAATTGAATTGAATTGAATCAAATTGACTTGAATCGAATCGAATTGAATTTATTGTCACATGTACCGAGGCACGGCAAAAAGCTTTGTCTTGTGAGCAGTACAGGCAGATCACAGAGTTAAGTAGCATAGATAGTAAATAATAGGTAAACAACGGAAAAAACAAAAAGACAGGTACAGGCGAATGTGCCTGTTGTTAACATCAAGGCTGTATTTGAGCGAGTGTAGCATCAAGGAACCTGAGCAAAACTGAATCCAGTGGGAAGCCAAGGGGGGAAACCTCCATGGGTTTCAGTCAGACCTGGCACAGAGGAAGCTGGTTGTTCTTCTTGGAGATCAGTCATCTCAGCTCCAGAGCACATCTCTGCAGGAGTTCCTCAGGTTAGTGTGTCCTTGGTCTAACCATCTTTAGCTGCATCGTCAATGACCCTCCCTCCACCATAAGGTCAGAATGGGGATGGTTGTTCACTGATGAACATGGGATACAGGAGAACATCTCCACCTACAAGCTTCCCTCCAAGACACTCACCACCCTGATGGGAATATTTCATCATTCCTTCAGTGTCACTGGGACAAAGCCTTGGAAATCCTTTCCCAACCGTATCGTGAATGTCTCTGCAGCTGAGGGAATACAGCAGTTCAAGAAGGCAGCTCACCATTCCTTCTCCAGGGCTGGCCAATAAAGGCTGACTGTGCATGGGACACCTACATCCCCTTGGACAATGAAAAGATAGTTCCAAGTCAGGATGGTCTGTATCTGACGTCATTGTTCACTGAGCTCTTCAAGGTCCCTACTTTGGAAGGTGCTGGTGGAGGAAATGTTGCTGTCTTGCTGCAGTGCATTTTATAGTTATTTTTATTCCCACAATGATGTTAGGGTGGGATTTGCAGGACTTTGACCCAGTAATAATGACAGAGCAGTGATATATTTTCCTGCACTGTTCCAGGCAAGTGGGAAGTATTTCATCACACTCCTGACTGGCCAATAGGCCTCGGAGTCAGGAGGTGTGTTAATTCATAGGATTCTTAGCCTGTGACCTGCTCTTGCAGCCACAGTTTCATTTGCACTCCTGGGTTCACTCCTTATCCACAACTGAGGGGCAGTTAAGTGTCAAACACAAAACTGTGGGTATGGAGTCACATGTAGGTCAGATTGGATAAGGATAGCAGATTTCCCTCCCAAAAGGACATGATTAACCCAGATTCTTTTTTAATGGTGACGATTACACAGTCATTATTAGACTAGTTTTCAGTTCTAGATATTTTCAAATTCAAATTTCACAATCTGCCACAATCCCCAGGACATTAGCCTCTGGCAAGGACAGCTCCCCCCATTTTCTCCTCAGCCAATAGAGGTGGAGGACAGCAACAGTGAGGTTCTCAGCTCATGTGAGCTGAGGGTTCCTTCACCCTGAGATGAGCTCATCCATTGAGGGTTCAGGAGGTGCCAGGTCTCTCTTGTCCTCACCCAATGGTGATAAAGCTGGACCCTCATTGGTGGGGATCTTGGAGCTTGGATTGTCAGTGATGTTTTCTCTGTTCCCCATCCCAGAGCAATGAAGCCAGTTTGAACGTGAGAATGAATGAGTGTAACTGTGGGAGGTTTCAAAGTTAGTTATGGAATGGTCTCTAAATCCCAGTCATTTCTCTCTCTCTCTCTCTCTGTCTCTCTCTCTCTCTCTCTCTCTCTCTCTCTTTGTGCCTCTCTGTCTCTGTCCTTCTCACTGCCTCCTGCCTTAGACCAACTGGAAGAGCCCAAGAGAAGGAACCAACCCGTGAGCTCCCAGACCAGGTGGAGCCTGTCCCCATTGAGCTGTCAGGGCAGTGACACATCAGAACGTTGTTCCTCACCTTCCACTTTCAGGCGTGTTCCTTTTCCAGATCCAAAACTGTTAATATTGAGCTCCACACGACACCAATAGGAACCAGCATCCTCCCGGCTCAGTCCCTCCATCATTATTGAGGCATCTTTGTTGCTGAGGTTCCCCACGAATCTGAATCGATTCCCACCGTCCCACTGTCTCACATTCTCACACAGCTCACCCTGGGAATGGTCTGGACCAGGATCTGTGCACTTAAAGATTAAAGCCCGTGTTTCCTCCTTGTACCATAAGATGGAGCCGGTGAGTGTGAGGTGAGTGTCAGGGTGGGTGAAGCTGCAGGGTAAGACAGCGGAGCCTCCTTCCTCAGCCCTCACTCCATCCGCGATTGTCATTGACCAACCATGAGCAGAATCTGCTGTGAGGAGAGAGAGAGAGAGAGAGAGGATATGAACACAGCACAGACACCAAACAGTGAGGTAAGACATTGAATCTGTTATTTAGTGAGAAAAGATGTAATATGATACAATTGTGGTTTCTGAACAGACTAGTGACAGAGTGGAAGGAGCTCCGGGCTGGATACAACAGAGGGCTTCAGGTGGTTTGTAAACATCCTGATGTTAGACTGTGGCTGTTTGTCGCTGTTGGTTGAAGAGAGGGTTTGGTACCTGAGAGTTATAGAACATAGAACATAGAACAATACAGCATAGAACAGGCCCTTCGGCCCACAATGTTGTGCCGAACATCTATCCTAGATTAAGCATCCATCCATGTACCTATCCAAATGCCGCTTAAAGGTCGCCAATGATTCTGACTCTACCACTCCCATGGGCAGCGCATTCGATGCCCCCACCACTCTCTGGGTAAAGAACCCACCCCTGACATCTCCCCTATACCTTCCACCCTTCACCTTAAATTTATGTCCTCTTGTAACACTCTGTTGTACCCGGGGAAAAAGTTTCTGCCTGTCTACTCTATCTATTCTTCTGATCATCTTATAAACCTCTGTCAAGTCACCCCTCATCCTTCGCCGTTCCAACGAGAAAAGGCCAAGAACTCTCAACCTCTCCTCGTACGACCTATTCTCCATTCCAGGCAACATCCTGGTAAATCTTCTCTGCACCCTCTCCAAAGCTTCCACATCTTTGCTAAAGTGAGGCGACCAGAACTGCACACAGTACTCCAAATGTGGCCTAACCAAAGTCCCGTACAGCTGCAACATCACCTCACGACTCTTGAATTCTATCCCTCTGCTAATGAACGATAATACACCATAGGCCTTCTTACAAACTCTATCCACCTGAGTGGCAACCTTCAAAGATCTATGTACATAGACCCCAAGATCCCTCTGTTCCTCCACCTGACTAAGAACCCTACCATTAACCCTGTATTCCGCATTCTTATTTGTTCTTCCAAAATGGACAACCTCACACTTGGCAGGGTTGAACTCCATCTGCCACTCCTCAGCCCAGCTCTGCATCATATCTAAGTCCCTTTGCAAACGACAAATGCCCTCCTCACTGTCCACAACTCCACCTATCTTCGTATCATCTGCAAATTTACTGACCCAACCTTCGACTCCCTCATCCAAGTCATTAATAAAAATTACAAACAGCAGAGGACCCAGAACTGATCCCTGCGGAACGCCACTTGTAACTGGACTCTCCATTATCTGAACTCTCCATTGTTCCAGGAGACCCAGAATGATCTGAAGAGCAGGACTCAGGGCCCTCCCTGCAGAACCTTTTCTATTACCCATCACTTTCTACTCTATTACCGAGCCAGCCTTCAGCAACCTGACTCATTCATCAGTCGTAGCAGAGGGATGGGGGATGCAGTGGAAGCATTGTCGGGGTGGGGGGGCAGGGGGGGATGGGGGAGTGGAGGTGGATACAGAGAGACATGAAGATGGTAAAAAGTAAACTGAAGTAAAAAAGTAAGCTCATCATTGTGCGAGAGAACTCCTGTCTCGTTAAAGGAAGTTATGACTGGTAATGATTTAACCTGAGGGTCACTCTGCTTCAGACAAGGGGCAAGGTTGAGAAGATTGGAACTTCATGGTCACCTCAGACAATATGGGAATTAAACATCCCTTGTTGGCACCACTCCACATCACAGACCAACTGTCCAGTAAACTGAGCTAACGGACGGTGAGAAGGCAATCCAAGTAAATCCAGAAGGCAGTGTGAATATCATCAAGTGAGGGCATAAGGGAGTGTGGCATGGCTGGATGGCATTTACTTGTGAGTAAGGCAGACGAGCTGAGGGTGTAGATTAATGAGTGGGGATGAGATATTGTTGTTATCACAGAGACATGGTTAAGGGTGTGACAGGATTGACAGCACAATGTTCTGGGCTATCGAACTGTGAGATGAGACATGTAGGGGTAGGGGGAATGTCAAAGAGGAAGGGGTGTTGCAACATTGATGAAGGAGTTAATCACTGACATAAGATGGATGATATCTTAGAATGTTCCTCAAATGAGGTCACATGGTACAATGTAAAAACAAACCCCCATCATGACACTCTGTCTCTTACCATCAAGCAAATTTTGTATCCAACTGGCATTCTCTCCCTGAATCCCATGCCACCTAACTTCACTAATTCGTCCACCATGTGGAACTTTGACAACAGCTTTACACAAGTTCATGTAAACAATATCTCCCCCTCTGCCCTCACTGGTCTTTTGGTAACATTTTCAAAAAGCTCAGTCAAGTTTGTGACACATGATTTCCCTGCACAAAGCCACTTTTATGTTTTTCAAGACCTCCAACACTTCCTCTTCAGTAAAGTGAGTTGCTTTCAAGACATTAATATTTATTTGCCTGAGTTCCCTTGCATCAATTTCTTTCTCCACAGTAAAAACTGATGCAAAATATTTGTTTAGGATATCTCACCCCTCTCCTCTGGTTCTACACATAGATGACCTCATTGATCTTGAAGAGGCCCTATTCCCTCCCTGGTTGCTCTCTGGCTTCTAATGACTTTCTAGAATATCTTTGGCTTATCCTCAGCCTTATCAGCAGAGGTTTTCTGATGTCCACTTTTTGCCCTCCTGACTTCCCTCATAAGAATGCCACGATAGCCCTTACACTCTTCAAGAGATTCACTTGATCCCAGTTGTCTACACCTAATACATGACTCTTTCATATTCTTAACCAGAGCCTCAATATATTTTCTCATCCATTGTTCCCTCATCTTACTGGCCTTCCCCTTCACTCTAACAGGAGCACAGTATCTCTGAACCCTTGTTATTTCACTTGCCAATCATCCCTTTACCTGTTACCCTATTGTTCAAGGGTGGTAGTGATAAACCAGGAGAGTACAAGCCAGTGAGGCCAACATCAATGGTGGGGAAAATATTGGAAACAATTCTGAGGGACAGAATGAATCATTACTTGGAGAGACAAAGGTTAATCCAGGATATTTAGCATGAATTTGTAAAGGAATTTGATTGAATTGGATTTGATGGAATTTTAGAGGAGGTGACGAGGTATGAAGATGAGAATAATACAGTTGATGTCGTCTACATTGACTTCAGTAAGCTTCACTTAAGGATGTCTCACTCAACTGAATCTCAGCATTTTCACCAGATAGGATTCTCTCTGTCTCTCTATGAAATGCATTAACATAAACTAACTCATTGACTCTTTCTCTCCCTCTTCCTTTGAGAACTGAAACAGCTTCAGACTTATTTTCAACGCTGATGATCTGGAGATTTTTTTACAACTCTCAACCTGGAGACTTTCGGAATTTTTTAAAACAACTACTCTTCTGACTTCTGCTCTTCTGAACTCAGCTGACTGGTGGTACTCAAAAATCTGTTTGTATTGACTGTAAAACTCACCTTGGTAAATATTCAGCAATGAACTCTCCAGGTCATTTATCTCCAGGACACTTTCTCAGTGTCTTTACTTCACTGTTCCAGATCACATTCTGACCCTTTGTTTCAAATGAACAAGTCACTTTCACAGAACTGAAACCTAAAATCTCTTTTCACTCCACTTTTGAATCCACATTCTGAATGAACAATAATATTTTATAAACTGCCATCCCACTGTGCCCTCTAGTTCTTGATCCCTTCATGAGTGTGTACAGTCTCTCTCTATCTACACTATCCTGACCCTTCATGAGTGGGTACGGTCTCTCTCTATCTACACTATCCTGACCCTTCATGAGTGGGTACAGTCTCTCTCTCTATCTACACTATCCTGACCCTTCATGAGTGGGTACGGTCTCTCGATTGACACTATCCTGACCCTTCATGAGTGGGTACAGTCTCTCTCTCTATCTACACTATCCTGACCCTTCATGAGTGGGTACGGTCTCTCTCTATCTACACTATCCTGACCCTTCATGAGTGGGTACGGTCTCTCTCTATCTACACTATCCTGACCCTTCATGAGTGGGTACGGTCTCTCTCTATCTACACTATCCTGACCCTTCATGAGTGGGTACAGTCTCTCTCTATCTACACTATCCTGACCCTTCATGAGTGGGTACGGTCTCTCTCTATCTACACTATCCTGACCCTTCATGAGTGGGTACGGTCTCTCTCTATCTACACTATCCTGACCCTTCATGAGTGGGTACGGTCTCTCTCTATCTACACTATCCTGACCCTTCATGAGTGGGTACGGTCTCTCTATTGACACTATCCTGACCCTTCATGAGTGGGTACAGTCTCTCTCTATCTACACTATCATGACCCTTCATGAGTGGGTACGGTCTCTCTCTATCTACACTATCCTGACCCTTCATGAGTGGGTACTGTCTCTCTCTATTGACACTATCCTGACCCTTCATGAGTTTGAATATCTCAATCAAATCTTCCCTCAGCCTTCCCTTTGGTCCAGATCCATTCTGACCTCAGTTATTCTGATATCTCCAATTATGTCTCCCCGTGACAACCCAGCAATCCTCCCTCCCTTACGGCCCGATAGGTTACAGTGCTGAAGCCAGAGGCAGCTAAATGCACCGACATTGGAAAAGCTTTAAAAAAAGATTGACATTAATTGTACGAGGTTGCAGTGGTTTACTAGGAGATTCCATGAGGGAAGATTATTGCTACAAAACCACATATTGAAGCAGTGAAGAAAGACAGGAACAAGGTCATTGCTCAGTATTGTACTGAAAAGTGAAGATTCTGTGTGGTTCACTCAAAACAAGTGACTGCCATTACTAGGGGGTGCAATAGTGGAGTTGTCTTGTCAGGAGGCTATAAATCTAGAGATCCAGGTCATTTTCTGGGGTAATGGAGTTCAAAGCCCTCCATAGTCGAGTTTCATTTTTTTAAAATCTGGAATTAAGAATCTCATGATGACCATAAACTCTTGGGAAGGAACTTTGTTATTCTTACCTGGTTGGTTCACATTGCTTAACGATGGAAAAGGAAACATTGCTATCAGCTCTTCAACACTTTGAAATTTATGTCTGATATGGAATTAATGAGACAATAGTTTTTGCTAATTATAATCCTCTTATCTTTGTAGAAAAGCTTAAAGATTAGACTTCAGGTTATACAGATGGAGCTTCGATCTGCAGATGGAGAGGTGCCAGAAGACAGGAGGAAAGCCAATGTGGTACCGTGATTCAAGAAGTGAGCAAGGGATTAACCAGGTATCTACAGGCCAGTCAGTCTAACCTCGGTGGTAGGGAAACTATGGAAGCAATTCTGAGGGGCAGAATTCATCTACACTTAAGAGGTGGAGATGGATCAAAAGCAGACAGAATGGTTTTGTTCAGGATAGCGAGGCAGAAGATGTGATACGATAGGCTGTTTAGCCTGACCTCGGTTATTTGAAAGATTTAACAGTCCATCATTAAGAATGAGATTGTGGAGAAGAAGAAGTTCTTTGAGGGGGTGACAAGACAGGTTGACGAAGGTCAAGCAGTTGATATGGTGTATATGGACTTCAGCAAGGCATTTGATAAGGTTCCCCATAGTAGGCTCATTCAAAATGTCAGGAAGTATGGGATACAGGGAGATTTGGCTATCTGGAGTCAGAATTGGTTGGCTAACAGAAGGCAGAGAGTGGTTGTAGATGGAAAGTATTCTGCCTGGAAGACAATGATGAGTGGGGTCCTGCAGGGGTCTGTTCTTTGTAGTTTTTATAAATGACTTGGATGAGGAGGTTGAGGGGTGGGTTCGTAAATTTGCAGATGACATAAAGTTTAGAGGTGCCATTGATAGTATTGAGGGTTATTGCAGGCTGCAGCGCGACAAAGACAGGATGCAGATCTGGGCTGAGAAATAGCAGATGGAATTCAACCTGGATAAATGTGAAGTGATGTATTTTGGAAGGTCAAAATCGAATGCTGAATACAGGATTAAAGACAGGATTCTTGACAGTGTTGAGGAACAGAGGGATCTGGGTGTGCAAGTACATAGATCCCTCAAAGTTGCCACCCAAGCGGATAGGGTTGTTCAGAAAGCATATCGTGTTTCGGCTTTCATTAACAAGGGGGATTGAGTTTAAGAGCTGTAAGATTTTGCTCCAGCTCTACAAGTCCCTGGTGAGACCACACTTGGAATATTGTGTCCATGTCTGGTCACCCTACAACAGGAAAGATACAGAGGCTTTGGAGAGGATGCAAAGAATAGACAATAGACAATAGGTGCAGGAGAAGGCCATTCTGCCCTTCGAGCCTGCACCACTATTCATTATCATCATGGCTGATCATCCTCAATCAGTATCCATAACCCTTGATTCCACTATCCTTGAGAGATCTATCCAACTCTTTCTCAAATGAATCCAGAGACTGGGCCTCCACTGCCCTCTGGGGAAAGCATCCCACACACCCACCTCTGTCTGGGTGAAGACATTTCTCCTCATCTCTGTCCTAAATGGCCTACACTTATTTTTAAGCTGTGTCCTCTGGTTCGGCACTCACCCTTCAGCAAAAACATGTTTCCTGCCTCCAGAGTGTCCAATCCTTTAATCATCTTATATGTCTCAATCAGATCCCCTCTCAGTCTTCTAAACTCAAGGGTATACAAGCCCAGTTGCTCCAGTCGATCAGTGTAAGGTAATCCCGCCATTCCAGGAATTGACCTCGTGAACCTACATTGCACTCCCTCAATAGCCAGATTGACTTTCCTCAAATGTAGAGACCAGAACGGCACACAATACTCTAGGTGTGGTCTCACCCCAGTGCCCTATACAGCTGCAGAAGAATCTCTTTGCTTCTATACTCAATCCCTCTTGTTATGAAGGCCAGCATGCTATTAGTCTTCTTCACCACCTGCTGTACCTGCATGCTTGCCTTCATTGACTGGTGTACAAGAACACCCAGACCTCTTTGTACTGCCCCTTTACCTAACTTGACTCCATTTAGGTAGTAATCTGCCTTCCTGTTCTTGCCACCAAAGTGGATAACCATACATTTATCCACATTAAACGGCATCTGCCATGCATCTGTCCACTCGCCTAACCTGTCCAGGTCACCCTGTAATCTCCTAACATCCTCCTCACATTTCACCCTGCCACCCAGCTTAGTATCATCAGCAAATTTGCTAATGTTACTATTAATACCATCTTCTATATCATTAATATATATTGTAAAAAGCTGCGGTCCCAGCACTGATCCCTGCGGTACCCCACTGGTCATTGCCTGCCATTCCGAAAGGGAGCCGTTTATCACTACTCTTTGTTTCCTGTCAGCCAAACAACTTTCAATCCAAGTCAGTAGTTTGCCCCCAATACCACGTGCCCTAATTTTGCTCACTAACCTCCGATGTGGGGCTTTATCAAAGGCTTTCGGAAAGTCCAGGTACACTACATCCACTGGATCCCCCTCGTCCATCTTCAGAGTTACATCATCAAACATTCCAGAAGATTAGTCAAGCATGATTTCTCCTTCATAAATCCATGCTGACTCTGACCTATCCTGTTACTACTATCCAGATGTGTAGTAATTTCATCCTTTATAATTGACTCCCCAGCATCTTTCCTACCACTGAGGTCTGACTAACTGGTCGATAACTTCCTGCTTTCTCTCTCGCTCCTTTCTTAAAAAGTGGTACAGCATTTAGCACCCTCCAATCTGCAGGACTTGATCCTGAATCTATCAAACTCTGGAAAATAATCACCAACTCAGCCACGATTTCTAGAGCCACCTTCTTCAGTACCCTGGGATGTAGACCATCAGGCCCTGGGGACTTATCAACCTTCAGACCTAACAGTCTCTCCAATACCAATTCCTGGCAAATATGAATACCCTTCAGTTCAGGTCCTTCAGCCCCTGTTACCTCTGGGAGATTGCTTGTGTCTTCCCCAGTGAGCACAGATCTGAAGTACCAATTCAACTCTTCTGCCATTTCTTTGTTCCCCGTAATATGTTCCCCTGTTCCTGTCTTCAAGGGCCCAATTTTAGTCTTAACCATTTGTTTCCCTTTCAGATACCAAAAAAGCTTTTACTATCCTCCTTTATATTTTTGGTCAGTTTACCTTCGTACCTCATTTTTTCTCTGCATATTTCCTTCTTAGTAATCCTCTGTTGTTCTGTAAAAGCTTCCCAGTCCTCCGTTTTCCCATCTTCTTTGCTATGTTATACTTTTTCTCTTTTAACTTTATATGTTTCTTAACTTCCCTCATCAGCCATGGCCACCCCTGCTTCCTCCTAGGATCTTTCTTCCTTTTTGGAATGAACTGATCCTGCATCTTCTGCATTATACCCAGAAATATCTGCCATTGTTCCTCCACTGTCATCCCTGCTAAGGTATTGCACCATTGATCTTTGGCCAGCTCCTCCCTCATAGCTCCATAGTTCCCTTTCTTCAACTGAAATATTGTCATTACCGATTGTACCCCCTCCCTTTCAAATTGCAGATTGAAGCTTATTGTATTATGGTCACTACCTCCTAATGGCTCCTTCACTTCGAGGTCCCTGATCAATTCTGGTTCGTTGCACAATACCAGATCCAGAATTGCCTTCTCCCTGGTAGGCTCCAGCACCAGCTGCTCTAAGAATCCATCTCGGAGGCACTCCACAAAGTCTCTTTCTTGAGGTCCAATACCATCCTGATTCTCCCAGTCTATCTGCATGTTGAAATCCCCCATAACAACTGTAGTAACATCTTTGTGACAGGCCAACTTCAGCTCCTTATTCAACTTACACCCTACATCCATACTACTGTTTGGTGGCCTGTCTTTGTGGGTCTTTCTACCCTTAGAATTTCACAGCTCTATCCATTCTGACTCTACATCCCCTGATTGTAGGTCGCCCCGCGCAAGGGACTGAATATCATCCTTTACCAACAGGGCCATCCCACCCCCTCTGCCCGTCAGGAGGGTCACTTGACAAAGGACTGTCGGGAGGAAAAGAGCTGCAACCTGTGCGGGGAGGCGGGCCACATGTACAAGGCCTGCCCAAGACGAGGAGCCGCCACCTACGCACAGATGGCCGGAGGTGGCAACACGAGCCGCGGACCGACAAAGTCTAATGAGGTACCGCGAATCAGCAAAGGAACGGTACCTGGAGGCACCCAGAAGGAAGGGAAAGTTGTAGAGGAGCAGGCAGCAGACAGCGGGGAGATGCAGCAGCCGACCCAAGCTCCTGCAAGACAGACGGAGGAAATGGAAGAGGAGGGATCAAAGGAGGCAGAGCAGTGGATTATCGTTAAAAACAGGAAAAGGAAACCTCTCGAGGGCCCCAAAGCCACCAAGCGAAGGGGGAAGAGACACCTCCAAGAGGAGGATACAGGCAGCTCCTCCGAGGGTGAGGACGGGCGCAAGAAGGGTCGCCTCCGGAGGAAGAGGCAGAGCGCCGTGGGGAGAAAGGAGGGCAACACCGCCCAAGAAGGAAAAGACGATCCCTCTGAGGGGATGGGTGAAGGCCTCCCCCTACCCGGTGAGAACCAAGGGGTACCCACCGGCCCACAGCTCCAGGGAACTGGGAGCAGCGTCCCAGTGACAGCCCTGCTGTCAGATGGAGAACGGGGCGATGAGGACCCTGGGTCCGACACGATGACACCAGAGCGGGGAAATGACTCCAGCGTGGAGCCGGACAACTACCTCAGCCCTGGGAAGGTCCAGCAGTTTGCTGTCACCACGGGGATGCACGCAGCTACCCCACTGGAGCAAGACCAGAAGAAAATGGACACTGGTAACCCCGCAAACTGTTAAAATGGGGTTTAAAATTGCCAGCGTAAATGTACGTAGCATTAAAGCGGCTACGCGATGTGTTTCAACGCTGGCCTTCCTGGCCAACGTCAAAGCCGATATCCTGTTTCTGCAGGAGTGTGGGATACCGCACCTCAGCAGTTACAGGAGATGGTCGAGCTTGTGGGCCCACGGGCCGTCAGTGTGGTCGGGGGGCAACGATAGCCGCGCCTCCGGCCTGGGTATCCTGTTGCGGGGAGGCAACTTCACCATCTCCGAGGTTAAGGAGGTGGTGGGCGGGCGCCTCCTCGTCGCGGATGTTAAATACAGAAACGCTCCCGTGAGACTAATCAACGTGTACGCCCCAGTGGGTAAGAGTGAACGGTTGGCCGTCCTGCAACAGCTTCCACTGCTGCTGGCTACGTCCAGGCCGGTCATTCTGGCCGGAGACTTCAACTGCATCATTGATGCTGATGGACGATCCGGCGGGGGGGACAGTAAACCGGACGCTACGTCCAGGGCCCTGATGGAAACGGTCAAAGACGCCAAGCTGCACGACGTCTTCAGCGCCCCTGCAGACGGAGCGCAGCGTAGATACACCTGGTCACGGGCAGACGGGTCTATCCGCTCAAGGATAGATTACCTGTTTGTGTCCCGAACGCTCTCGGTCAGATCCACCGACGTCAAGCCGGTGTTCTTCTCTGACCACTGCCTCCTGCTGGCTGACTGTCACCTACAGGACGAACAGCGGGCGGGCAAGGGAACGTGGAAACTGAACACTAAGCTGTTGACCCCGGGAAACATCGAAGAGCTCAAGAGGGATTAGGCAGGTTGGAGAACCGTGAAGCCCCTCTTTGAGTCTCCAGCGGACTGGTGGGAAACGGTAAAAGGGAACATCAAGAGGTTCTTTATCCTCAAAGGTGTCCAGGAGGCGAGAGAGAGGCGGGGAAAACTGTCCCAGCTCCAGGAAAGTATGCAGAACCTGCTCCTGCTGCAGACGATGGGGGTGGATGTCACGGAGGACCTCAAGGAGGTGAAGGGCCAGCAAGCCTCGCTCTTTGCCTCGGAGGCCTCCAGGATAATCTTCCGGTCCAGGGTCCGCTCGGTGGAGCAGGACGAGACGTGCTCACGTTTCTTCTTCCAGAAGGTGCACAAAGAGAGCTCCGTGCTCAGCAGCCTGAAGAAAGAAGATGGCTCGGTAACGTCATCTCAGGCTGACGTCATGAGGATCAGCAAATCCTTCTACGCCAGCCTGTATGACTCGAAGCCGACCGACAGCGCGGCCTCCCAGTCGTTCCTGTCCTCTATCACGGAGGTCCTAGATGACGGAACACGAGAGAGGCTGGACCAGCCGCTATCTCTGGATGAACTGACCAAGGCCCTCGAGTCCTTCGAAAAGAATAAAACTCCCGGAAGCGACGGCTTACCGGTCGAGGTTTATTCCGCTCTTTGGGACTTGATCGGCCAGGACCTGCTGGAGGTGTATGTCAGTATGCTCCGGGCAGGTACCATGAGTGAATCCATGAGGAAAGGCATCATCACCCTCGTCTACAAGCGGAAGGGGGAGAGGGAGGAAATTAGAAATTGGAGACCGATCTCACTGTTAAATGCAGACTACAAAATCCTGTCAAAGGTCATCGCCAACCGGGTCAGGTCTGCTCTGGGATCGGTGATCCACCCGGACCAAACCTGTGCTGTACCGGGCAGGAAGATCTCTGAGAGTCTCGCACTCCTCAGGGATACGATCGCCTACGTGCAGGACAGGGGGGTGGACACCTGCCTCATCAGCCTTGACCAGGAGAAAGCCTTTGACAGGATATCGCATACATATATGAGGGATGTCCTCTCCAAAATGGGCTTTGGGGACGGAATCGGAAATTGGATCAGACTGCTCTACACCAACATTGTCAGTGCAGTCTCAATCAATGGGTGGGAATCAGATAGCTTCCCTGTAAGATCTGGAGTCAGGCAGGGATGCCCCCTCTCACCCGCCTTGTTTGTGTGTTGCATAGAGCCATTTGCCGAATCCATCAGGAAGGATGCGAGCCTGAGAGGGGTGACTATTCCTGGCAGCGGGGGCCTGCAGGTTAAGGCCTCCCTGTACATGGATGACGTCGCTGTTTTCTGCTCGGATCCGCTGTCCGTGCACAGACTCGTGTGCATCTGCGACCAGTTCGAACGGGCCTCGGGGGCCAAGGTAAACCGAGGCAAGAGCGAGGCCATGCTCTTCGGGAACTGGGCCGACCAATCCTCTATCCCCTTCACCGTCAGGACTGACCACCTGAAGGTGCTGGGTATTTGGTTCGGGGGGGCTGGGGCGTGCGCCAAGACCTGGGAGGAGCGGATCAGGAAGATGAGACAGAAACTAGGCAGATGGGGGCAACGGTCGCTCTCCATCGCGGGAAAAAACCTGGTCATCAGGTGTGAGGTCTTCTCAGTATTGCTATATGTGGCACAGGTCTGGCCTATCCCCAGGACCTGTGCCGCCGCAGTCACCCGGGCCATCTTCCAATTCATTTGGAGATCAAAGATGGACCGGGTCCGAAGAGACTCAATGTACAAAGACCGGTGCAGTGGGGGAAAAAACACGCCCAATGCCACCCTCACCCTGATGGCCACCTTTGTGTGTGGCTGCATCAAGCTGTGCGTGGATCCCCGGTACGCAAACACCAAGTGTCACTACGTACTGAGGTTCTACCTGTCCCCGGTGTTGCGAAGGATGGACCTGGCCTCGCTGCCGTGGAACGCTCCGAGTAGTTGGACCGTTCCGTATCACCTGTCCTTCGTGGAGAAATTTATGAGGAAAAACACCTTTGACCACAAGTCCATCAGGAAGTGGTCAGCACGTAGCGTCCTTGAGACCCTTCGGGAAAAGGAGAGGGCGGATCCTGTCGAGCGGTTCCCTGAGCAGACTGTCAAAGCCATTTGGCAGAATGCCTCATCGCCAGAACTTTCCAACAAGCACCAAGACGTGGCTTGGCTGGTGGTGAGAAGGGCTCTGCCTGTGAGATCCTTTATGCACGCCCGGACTCTCTGCCGCACCGCACGCTGCCCTCGAAGTGGCTGCGGGGGGGACGAGACTGTCACACACCTCCTTCTGGAATGTGTCTATGCAGAGGAAGTCTGGAGAGGAATGCAGTGGTGCTTGTCGAGGTTCGTCCCGAGCAGCGCCGTGACGCGGGACTCCGTGCTCTACGGCCTGTTCCCCGGGACTCACACCGAGACGAACATTAACTGCGCCTGGAGGATCATCAACTCGGTGAAGGACGCTCTCTGGGCGGTCCGAAACCTGTTGATCTTCCAGCTGAAGGAGTTGACCCCGACCGAGTGTTGCAGACTGGCACATTCCATGGTCCAAGACTACGTGTTGAGGGACGCGCTGAAGCTTGGGGCAGCTGCCGCCAAGGCGCGGTGGGGAAAGACCACCGTGTAAGATCGGCCGGCCGAAAGAAGAACAGGGGGCCCATACAGACGTTTTTTTGGGCTCTGCTGATGCCTCAGCCAAATATATGTATATATACAAGATTGAAAAAATGCACAGGATTGTAAAGGACAAGAATAAAGTCGAATCTGTGTTTGTAAATATGGACATATGTATGGCATGATCCAATGTACAGACCATCAAATCATTTATGAATAAAGTATATTTTTGAAATAAAAAAAAAGTCTGTCCTTACGATAGCACGTATAGCCTTGAATATTCATTTCCCAGGCCCTGTCCACTTGAAGCCACGTCTCAGTTATCCCCACAATATCGTAGCTGCCAATTTCCAAAAGAGCCTCAAACTCATCCATCTTATTTCTAATACTTCGTGCATTCATATATCGTATTTTTAATTTGTTACTGCTCTCACCCTTCCTATCAACCCCTATTTCACTCAACCTTACGGCATGATCCCTTTTAGAATTTTCTGCTTCATTGATACCGTTGACTTTCTTGACTTCCCTTGTTCTAACTTTCCCTTCAATTTCCTTCTTAAACTTCCAGTTTGCCCCCTCACCCCCCGCTATTGAGTTTAAATGCAGCTGTGTTGCAGTAGCAAACCTGCTGCCACAATGCTGGTCCCCAACCTATTAAGGTGCAAACTGTCTCTTTTGTATAATTTATGCTTACCACAAAACATACCCCAGTGATCCAAGAATTTAAATCCTTACTTCCTGCACCAGTTCCCCAGCCACATGTTCAAGTCCATTATCTCCCTGTTCCTGGCCTCTCCAACCTGAGGAACTGGAAGCAAACCGGAGATAACCACCCTGGACGTCCTGCTTTTCAGCCTTCTTCCTAGTTCTCCGAAATCCCACTGTAGTATGTTCCTCCTCTTCTTCCCGACATCATTTGTGCTGACATGTACCACCACCTCTGGCTCTTCACCTTCGCCCTTGAGGATTTCCTGCACTCTGTCTGCGATGTCCTTAATCTTGGCACCAAGAAGGCAACACACCATCCTTAAGTCCCACCTGTTTCCACAGAAACCCCGTTCAGTTCCTCTCACTATGGAGTCCCGTATTACCAGGGCTCTGTGCGATGTCTGACTCCTCGGCTCTGCCTCCACTCCAGCTTTTGATTGACAGACCTGACCAGCTCATAGACTGGCAGTGTCATCTGTCTCTACTGTTTCCAAAAGATTCAACTTGTTCCTGACAGGTACTTCCCCGCGGTCTCTTGCACCTGTCTCCTCTCTGCCTTCCTCATCGTCTTCTCGCTTCTGCTCTCTTCTGGTATGGTCGGTGTACATAGATCCATCAAAGTTGCCACCCAAGTGGATAGGGTTGTTAAGAAAGCATATGGTGTTTCGGCTTTCATTAACAGGGGGATTGAGTTTAAGAGCTGTAAGGTTTTGCTACAGCTCTACAAGTCCATGGTGAGATCACACTTGGAATATTGTGTCCAGTTCTGGTCGCCTAAATATAGGAAAAATACAGAGGCTTTGGAGAGGGTGCAAAGAAAATTTACCAGGATGCTGCCTGGACTGGAGAGCTTGCCTTATGAAGAAAGGTTGAAAAAGCTCGGATATATCTCTCTGGAGAGAAGTAGGACAAAAGGAGACCTGATCGAGGTGTACAAGGTAATGAGAGAAATAGATAGAGTCAATAGCCAGAGACTTTTCCCCAGGGCAGGATTGACTGGTACGAGGGGTCATAGTTATAAGATATTAGGAGAAAGGTATTGAGGAGATGTCAGAGGTAGGCTCTTTACACAGAGAGTTGCGAATGCATGGAATGCATTGCCAGCGGTGGTGGTGGTGGAAGCAGAGTCATTAGGGACATTTAAGCGACTGCTGGACATGAACATGCATAGCAGTGAGTTGAGGGGTGTGTAGGTGAAGTTAGTATAATTTACATTAGGATTTAACCTCGGCACAACATCGTGGGCCGAAGGGCCTGTTCTGTGCTGTACTTTTTTATGTTCGATGTTCTAAGTTCTAAATACAGTTGGCAGTTCAGAAAACAAATGCAATGTTAGCATTACATTCGAGAGGGTGTAAATACAAGGCTAGGGGGTGTATGGCCTATGCTGCATAAGGCTATATCTGGCCAGACTACATTTGGAATATTGACAGCAGTTTTGGGCCCTATATCTGAGGATGGAGCTGTTGACATTGGAAGAGATCGAGGAAGTTACAAGAATGATCCAGGGGGCGAAGACTTGTTATGATGAGTACAGATTCTGGGTCGGTACTCAAGGGAGTTTAGGAGGATGAGGGGGATCTGATTGAAACTTACAGAATACTGAGAGGCCTGGATATCATGAACGTGAAGATGTTTCTACTCGGGGGAGAGATGAGGACCCAGGGGCACAGCCACAGAATGCAGGGTGAGATTTGAGATGAGGAAGAATTTCTTCAGCCTGTGGTGGGAATTCTGTTGAACTCATTGCTGCAGAGGGCAGTGGAGGCCAAGTCATTGAGTGTATTTCTGACAGGGTTCTTGATTAGTCAGGGGTTCAAGGGTGTTATGGGGAGAAGGCAGAGAATGTGTTTGAGGAACATATCAGCCATGATCACAAACAGAGCAGACTTGATGGGTCAAATGGCTTAGCTCTACTCCAATATCCTACGGTCTTACATCTGACCAATAATTGAATTTGTTTGAAGCCAAGACCAGGTGTGCAGATGAGGCAATGATTTTGATGTTGTCTACTTGGACTTCAGCAAGGCTTTTATCAATCTCCACATGGGAGACTGATAGTAAAGGTCAGAACCCATGGGATCCAAGGACATTTGGGAAATTGGATCCACAATTTGCTGACAAGCAGGAAGTAGAAGATGAAGGATGAGGGACCCTTTTCCGACTGGATGTTCGTGTCCACTGGGGGCCCACTGGGGTAGGTGTTGGGATCCTTGCTGTCTGTGGTTTATATTCAATGATATAAACTTATATGTCGGCAGATTGATCAACAAGTTCCCAGAGGATAAACAACTTGGTGGGGTGATCAATAATGAGGAGGATAGCCTTAGGCAGAAAGAAAATATGGACAGGCTGGTCATGAGGTATGTGAGGGCAAGGGCTAGATAATCGGATTAGAATAGATAGGTGACCAGCACAGACTCAGTGGGCTGAATGGCCTTCTGTGCTGTTAACTTCTATGAGCTGATCACCATGTAAATCTAAATTATCTACCATTTCCCTGTTCCATGTTTTAAATTCCCAACTTTCTCCCTCACACAGTTCCACAATTATTTTCTTTCTCTGTATATGCCCAGAGCATCGATTGCTGTTAGTTTTTCTATTTCTTATCCAGTTACTGTCATCCCAATTGTCTCCACCTTTACGATCTTTATTGGTATCTGCTGTTGGTTTAGAATCACAGAATCAGACAGTGCAGAAGTGGCCCTTCAGCCCATTAAGACTGGACCATCAAAATATATACTACCGCTGACTAATGCACCGAACACAATGGGCAATTTAGCATGACCAATTCACCTGACCTCTCCATCCTAGGATTGTGAGAGGAAACTGGAGCACCCAGAGAAAACCCATACAGACATGGGGAGAATGTACAAACTCCACACAGACAGTCGCCCGAGGTGGGAATTGAACCCACGTCACTGGCACTGTGAGGCAGCAGGGCTAACCACTGAGCCACTGTGCAACCCAGACAAAGCATATTCATTTAACGCCACTCCTATCTCTTCAGACTCCACACACAACTTCCCACTACTGTCGTTGATTGGCCCTAATCTTTCTCTAGTCATTTTTTTTATTCCTGATACACCGAAAGGAAGCTTCAGAGGTTTCCTTGATCCTACCTGCCAAAGAATTCTCATGTCTCCTCCTGACTCTTCTTAGCACTCTCTTTAGGTCCTTCCTGGCTAACGTCTAACAATCAAGTGCCCTATCTGAGTCTCCCATCTCATCTTTCCATAAGCTTCCTTCTTCCTTTCGTAAATCATGGTTCCTTCACTCAACCACGTCCTCCCTGCCTGACTGGTACATACTTATCAAGGACACGCAGGAGCTGTTCCTTGAACAGGCTCCACATTTCAATTGTGACCATCCCCTGTAGTTTCGTTCCCCATCTTATGCTTCGTAAATCTTGCCTCATTGCATCATAATTGCCTTTCCCCAGCTATAACGCTTGCCCTGCAGTATATACCTGCACCTTGCCATCGCTAAAGTAAACTTAACCAAATTGTGGTCACTATCACCAAATCTAACAGCTGGCCCAGTTGATTGCCCAGTACCAAATCCAATGTGGCCTCGCCTCTTGTATCTTTGTCCGTACATCTCCGACCCCTTCCCATCACACTTTGATTATCATTCATCTCTTCACTACCCAGCATTCTCTACTCTCTCTTTTTTTTTGATTGTTTGACAGGAAAACTAATAAAATATGGATAATTATGAGTGCTCAGATAGGATAGGCAAGAAGGTCCTTTCTTCATTCATACTGTGGTCAGTAAACAGAGAATATAGATTTAAGGTCGGAGATAGAGGGTGAGAGGAGACTTGAACAGATTCTTCCTCAGATCAAGGTTAATCCGACTCTGGAACACACTGCCTGAAAGGGCGGTTGAGTTATAAACACTGGTAACATTTGTACTTCGATGTTCATTTGCATTTCTGTTTGCCTCTTCAGTAGCCTGCACCTCTGCTCTGTCATTTCTATTTTTCCGAATCCCTGCAGTGTGAAAACTGGAGATTTGACCCAACAAATCCACATTGACCCTCTGAACAGCATCCCTTTTTGATTTTCAAAATTCCCTCCAACTGAATCCCACCTCCCACCGCGATCTCCACCCTACGAATTACCTTAAATCCCTCAATAAGTTGGTTAAGAAGGCTTTTAGATGGAGAGCTGCAAAATGGGAGAAGTAGAGTGAGATCATTGTTGACTGATACAGACATGATCACCCAAAATGGCCTCCTTCGACACTGTAAATGTCTAAGATTCATGAATCTACAAGGAAAACATGAAGGAATAAATCATCACGCTCGGAATAGTCAATTGTCACTGCTTTCATTTTTGATAAAACAAATGATTTCTCCCTGATGTAGAAACTGCAGTGAAGGAAAAGGCACATCGTGCTGAGCAGGAACAGTTTGGGAACTAAATACCAGACAGTAAACAGACCATCAAGGAGGAGGCAATTCCATGATGAACAAAGTGGATTTGAAAGGTCAGTATTAGAAAGTACTTACTGTGACCCCGTACTGAGACTGACAGCAGGACTGCAGAAAGACAAACATAGAGAGACCTCATCGTTAATACTTCACCATTTCATCCTTCTCACTCGCTTACTCTTGTCGTTTTACAGAAAAATACAGAAGTTACTTGACTTCCTGCCAAATAAATGTGAGGCAATCATACACGATATGAACAACAAACGGGAAGTCTGTGTACGGTCAGTAGGAGCTGAGAGAATGGCAAAGCTATTATAAAACTGAGGCACAGCAACCGTTGAGAAAAGGGGATGTTACTTCAGCTTCCAACACAAATCTCAAAATCAACAGCGTCAGCATCAAACACTCTGCGAGCTGGGGCAGGACAGTGTTAGAGACAGAGTAAAGCTCTTTCAACACCGTCTCCATCAAACACTCCCAGGACAGCCACAGCTCGGGGTTGGATCCAGAGTAAAACTCCTTCTACTTTTTAACATTGAAAGTAACCAGAAGGAAAGCACCTTGACATTGTCCCCCCGAATGGATACAAAGACTCAGGAGGCAGACAGGATTCAGGCACGTGGCCAATGTTTATTCAAGTAAAAACCAGTTAGTGCAGGGAGACGACCAAAGGGCCCTTTCTCATACACCCGCTCTCTCTCAGACACACACACATACACTCCCCACACTCACACCCAAGCAAAAATCCTCTCACAGGCTTATGCACCGTCACACTCACACACACACACACTACCAAGTACGCACACACGCAAACACACACTCTCAAGCACTCACATTCACTTCCATACATACACACTCAAGTGCAAACACTCACACTCTCTCGCTCCCTCACTAACACACATACACACCCTCTCTCTGTCCCTCACATGCTCACACACATTGATATTGGGTGAATGTGAATTTGCAAAAGTGCAGGGACATTCCATTTTGTCAAAACGTCCACAACCTGCAGGCAGTCAATGCAGGCAGCCAATCAATGTAACATTTTATAAATTCCTACTTTGGAAATAGAACCAGTCTGACTCAAGATTGGAATACAGACAGACTCTAACCTCATACCATTAATGCATTGACTGAACTAAGATGTCACTTTTTACACTAAAACTGTAAGTTATCTCAAGAATGTGATTTATTTTTTTTTAACACTACAGCACAGAACAGGCCCTTCAGCCCACAATGTTTTGCCAACCATTGATCCTCATGTAAGGTAAACCTAATGTATAAAACCCTCAAATTTCTGTGACCATATGCATGTCCAGCAGTCTCTTAAATATCCCCAATGACCTCGTTTCCACAACTGCTGCTGGCAACACATTCCATGCTCTCACAACTCTCTGCATAAATAACCTGCATCTGACATCCCCTCTGTACTTTCCGCCAAACAGCTTAAAACTATAATCCTTCGTGTTAACAATTTCTGCCCTGGGAAAAAGTCTCTGGCTATCAACTCCACCTATGCCTCTCATTATCTTGTACACCTCAATTCGGTCCTCTCTCTTCCTTCTTTTTTCCAATGAAAACAGTCCGAGCTCAGTCAACCTATCTTTGTAAGATAAGCCCTCCATTCCAGGCAGCACTCTGGTAAACCTCCTCTGAACCCTCTCCAAAGCATCCACATCTTTCCTATAATAGGGCAACCAGAACTGGACACAGTATTCCAAGTGCAGTCTAACCAAAGTTTTATAGAGCTGCAACAAGATCTCACGGCTCTTAAACTCAATCCCCCTGTTAATGAAAGCCAAAACACCATATGCTTTCTTAACAACCCTGTCCACTTGGGTGGCCATTTTCAGGGATCTATGTACCTCCACACCAAGATCCCACTGTTCGTCCACACTGCCAAGAATCCTATCCTTAATCCTGTACTCAACTTTCAAGTTCGACCTTCCAAAATGCACTAATTCGCATTTATCCAGGTTGAACTCCATCTGCCACCTCTCAGCCCATCTCTGAATTCTGTCAATGTCCCGCTGCAGCCTACAACAGTCTTCTATACTGTCAACGACACCTCCAACCTTTGTGTCATCTGCAAACTTGCTAATCCATCCTTCAATCTCCTCATCCAAGTCATCAATAAAAATTACAAAGAGTAGAGGCCCAAGAACAGAGCCCTGTGGAACACCACTCACCTCCAGGAAGAATACTTTCCTTCCACTACCAGCCAATTCTGTATTCAGACAGCTAAATTTCCCTGTATCCCCTTTCTCCTGATCTTCTGAACGAGCCTACCATGGGGAACCTTACCAAATGCCTTACTGAAGTCCATATACACCACATCTACCACTCGACCCTCATCAACTTGTCTCGTAACATCCTCAAAGAACTCAATAAGTTTTTTGAGGCATGACCTGCCCTCACAAAGCCGTGCTGACTGCATTTAATCAAACCATGCTTTTCCAGATGGTCATAAATCCTATCCCCTTCAAACCCTCGCAGACATGAGACTGACTGGTGTATAATTGCCGGGGATTTCTCTGTTCCTTTCTTGAAGAGAGGAAAGACATTTGCCTGTCTGCAGTCCTCAGGTATGACTCTGGTGGAGAGCGGGGATGCAAAGATCTTTGCAAGCAGCGAAGCAATCGCATTTCTCGCTTCCCAAAGCAGCTGAGGACAAATCTGGTCTGGCCCTGGTGACTTGGCAATCTTAATGTTTGTCAAAATTTGCAGCACATCAGCTTCCTTGATCTCTATCTGTTCCAGCATGCTTACCTGCTCCTCAATGATTTCATTCACTACAAGGTCCTTTTCTTTAGTAAAGACAGAAGCATAAAAGTCATTTAGGGCCTCCCCTATCTCCTCAGACTCTATACACAAGTTCCCTATGCTAAGCCTGATCGGCCCTACTCTTTCTTTGATAATTCTCTTATTCCTCACAGACGTGTAAAATGTCTTTGGATTCTCCCTAATCCTTCCTGCCAAGCCTTTCTCGTGCCCACTCCTGGCTCTCCTCAGACCATTTTTGAGCTCCTTCCTCACCTGCCTGTAATCCTCTAGAGGTAAAAATCAACGAGGCTTTTGCACGAAACGTCGATTTTGAAGCTCCTTGGATGCTGCCTGAACTGCTGTGCTCTTCCAGCATCACTAATCCAGAATGTAATCCTCTAGAGCTGAGCAAGACCCTTACTTCCTCCATCTTATGTAAGCTGCCTTCTTTCTTTTGATGAGAAGCGCCTCCGCTCTCGTCATCCAAGGTTCCTTTATCTTAGCCCTTCTTGCCTGTCTCAGAGGAACACATCTATGCATCACTTGCAACAACTGTTCCTGAAATAGTCTCCACAGTCTATAATGCCCTTTCTATGGGACAATTGCTCCCAGTCCATGCTCCACAACTCACACCTGATAGCATCATAGTTTCCATTTCCCCAATTAGATATCCTCCCATTGTTCCTGCTTCTCTTCTTCTCCACAGCTATGTAGAATGTGAGGCAGTTGTGGTCACTATCACCAAAATGCTCTCCCACCGCAAGATCTGACACCTGCTTCAGCTCATTGCCGTGCACCAAATCCAAAATGGCCTCTCCCCTTGTCGGCCTGTCAATGTACTAAGTTAGGAAACCCTCCTGAACACTCATTACAAAAACAACAACTTTCAAACCATCTGCTCAAAGGAGGTTCCAATCAATATTGGGAAAGTTAAAGTCACCATTACAACAACACCATTACAACATTCACACTTTTCCAAAACCTGCTGACCTATGCTTTCTTCAATCTCCCTGCTGCTATTGGGGGGCCTGTAGTAAACCCCTAATGAGGTGACTGCTCCCTTACTGTTCCTAATTTCCACCCATACTGACTCAGTAGGCAGACCGTCCTCGACAATGGTAACTTCTGTAGCTGTGATACCCTCTCTGGTTAGCAGTGCCACACCCCCTCCTCTTTCTCCCCCCTCCCTATTCTTTTTAAATGTTCTAAACCCTGGAACTTCCAGCAACCATTCCTGCCCCTGAGAAACCCACATCTCTGTTATGGCCACAACATCATAGCACCAGGTACTGATCCATGCTCTAAGCTCATCACTTTTGTTCCTGATACTCCTGGCATTAAAGCAAACATACTTTAATGAATCCCTTGTTTCTTTCCCAGGAAATTCCTTCCCACTGGCTGCGCTACCTCTTGCTATTGCCTCATCTCCATCAACTCTCACGACCGGGATATAGCTCAGGTTCCCACCCCCCCTGCCATACTAGTTTAAACCCTCCTGAACCACTCGAGCAAACCTTCCGCCCAGGACATTGGTCCCCTTCCAGCTCAGGTGCAACCCGTCCTACATTCACAGGTCCCACCTTCCCCAGAAGCCATCCCAATTATCTACATATCTGAAGCCCTCCCTCCTAAACCAGCTGTGAAGCCATGGGTTAAGCTGTGCCAGCTCCCTGTTCCTCACCTCTCCAACTCGTGACACCGGTAGTAAACCTGAGAACACTACTCTGTTCGTCCTGCTCTGCAGCTTCCACCCTAACTCCCTGAAATCACTTTTTATATCCTCTATCCTTTTCCTGGCTATATCATTGGTGCCAATATATAACACGATTTCTGGCTGTTCACCCTCCCCTTTCAGAATCTTATACACCCGATCGGAGACATCCCAGACCCTAGCACCAGGGAGGCAACATACCTTCCGGGAATCCCGATCCTGACCACACAATCTCCTGTCAATTCTCCTAACAATCGAGTCTCCTCCCACGAGCACTTTCCTATTCTGCCCCCCTTCCCTTCTGGGCCACAGTGTCAGGCTCAGTGCCAGAGAACTGACCACTATGGCTTTCCTCTGGTAGGTCACCCCCCCAGCAGTATCCAAAACGATATACTTATTGCTGAGGGGAATGTCCACAGGGGATCTCTGCACTGTCTGTCTGTCCCCTTTCCTCCCCCTGACTGTAACCCATCTATCCTTATCCTGAGCCTCAGGAGTGACCAACTGCCGGTAACTCCTCTCAATTCCCCCCCTCAGCCTCCCGAATGATCCGCAGTTCATCCAGCTCCAGCTCCAATTCCCGAACACAATTTTCAATGAGCTGGAGTTGGGTGCACTTCCCACAGATGGAGCCAGCGGAGACATGTGTCATGTCTCTCACCTGCCACGTTCTGCAGGAGGAGCAAGCCGCCTTGCTAATATATATAGTCACTTACTTTCCTTCCCGACAGCCCCTCTGGTCTGGGTCACTTCCCCCGCTGCTCCCACACCGACTGTGGAGGATAAACACCGCTGGTGACTCCCGGTAAGTAATGTTAAACATCTCCTTTACCTTCGCTGGAGCCTTCCTGGTTTGCCTTACCTCCGCTGCTGCTCTCACTCTAAAAGGTCGCTGGCGTCGAAGGGCAAGTACTTATACTCACCCCTTTCCTTTGAGAGAAGTTCTGGGATTTACATCATAATGAGCCTAAAACCGTAACCCATTCTAAAAGGTGAAAGACTTAACACCAATCTCGGTTTGATCAATCTATCGTTTCAGTTGCATGACACTGTGATCTTTTGCTATAAATTCTGTGCCTTCTGATCCTGCTCCACAGCTCCCTGATGAAGGAGCAGCGCTCCGGAAGCTCATACTTCCAAATAAACCTGTTGGACTCTAACCTGGTGTTGTGTGATTTTTAACTTTGTCCCATGTAATACACTTCCCGTTTGCTGAGCTGGGCTTTCTTTGGTTTTATTTTTAATCCAGAAGCTCCAATGGTTTTTAACGTTTTCTGTCTTGTAGTGGTTTCCCTCAGTACTAGAAGCAATCAGCATCTCGTCAACCTGTTATAATCTTACACACTCTGTTTTGGGACCTTTTGCGATTACATCAGCCATTGCAGAGCTAATGAAGAGCCCTTGTGGTCCTCTTGTCCAGGTGTACTGTCAGTCACCTGTGGGAAAGGGAAATGTATATTGGTGTTTGGGGTCGAGAGGCAGAGTCCAGAACCCGTTTGCTATGTCTAGGATTATAAAGGGCTTGGTTTCTGACCCTATATTGTTTATTATAGTGTTGGGATCTGCATCACCAGGCCCCAGTTTATCTGCATATTTCTTTAGACTGCTGTAGTCAGTCGTTATTCTGTATGATCCTTCACTGGCCAATTTTGGGAGTTTGTGGTGGAACAAGTTTCTTTTATTATTCCCTGTTTCTCCAAACCGTTCGCAATCTCTTTAATTGCCTCAACAGCTTCAGGTCTGATGGGGTACTGTCTTTCAGATGGATGTACATTCCCAGGAATTTCAGTCGGTGTTATGCCCAATCTCCCTCACTGGGTTTTGGGGGTTACTCATAATTTGGGACACATCATCACCAATTTGTGGTAGGGGTTCTCGGAATCCCATTCCCACTCTATTGTGACAGCACGGATACTCTTAAGGAGGCAGGCAATCCTTGTCTTTCCAAATTTAAACTGGTGAGCCCATTTTGGCTTCTCGCACATCAATTATGGCTCCAAGTTATTCCAATAAATCCATCCCCAGGACACCACCTTCAGTATTTTTACACACATAAATACGAGAATTAATTACACAATCAGCTATTTTAATATCAAGCAGGTGTCTGAGAGTGGTTGGTTGAATCCCACTACTCCCTCCCTGTACTTTTAAATTTTTATTTGATAATGGTCAATCCAAATCTGTAATACAGATAGAGGCTCCAGTGCCTATGAACATACTGCACGGCCGGCCCCCTAACAGCGTGCTTCTATACATCTGGTTATCCCCTTCTATTTGTCCGAGCACCACAAGCCATCACTTGTTCACGATTCGTTTCTGCAGCTCTCTTGCTGTAAATTGTATGACAGTCCTCTCACTGCTGTTGCCATTGGCAACCGGCTGGGTGTTTCCCTGATTCTGCCTTGGTCCCTGTCCGGGCCTGCCTCCCCTGGGGAACCAGCAGTTCTCTCTGTTGTGTCCCAGTTCTCCACTATTCTCACATTTCTTATTGTGGCAGTTCTTGGTGAAGTTATTGCACACAAATCACACTCTTTCCTTCAGCTGCTTCGGGCAGGCTCCCTGTCTGTGTGCATTCCCTGTAACAACTTCTCTTTTTTATTCATGCAGGGAATGATAGCATCACTGACAGGGCCAGCATTGATTGCCCGTCCCTAATTGCCCAGAGGGCAGTTAAGAGTCAACCGCATTGGGTCTGGAGTCACATGTAGGCCAGACCAGGTAAGGATGGCTGTTCCCTTCCCTCAAGGACATTATGACCCAGATGGGGTTTTCCAACAACCAACATTGATTTCATGGTCATCATTAGAATCTTGATTCCAGATATTTATTGAATTCAAACCCCACTGTCTGCCACGGTGGGATTCAAACCCGAGCACCCAGAACCTTACCTGGGTCTTTGGATTAACTTATTTTTTCTTTCAAAAATATACTTTATTCATAAAATAATTTGATGGTCTGTACAGTTGGTCGTGCCATACATACGTAAACATTTACATACAGAGATCCGAATTTATCATTTTTATATACAGGTCTGTACGTTTATCAATTATATGTCCATATATTCAGCTGAGGCGTCAGTGGAGCCCAACTGACTGCGCGGGCCCCCTGTTCTTCTTAGGCAGGCAGATGTTACACGGTGGTCTTTCCCCACCGCGTCTTGGTGGCTGCTGCCCCAAGCTTCAGCACATCCCTCAACACATAGTCCTGGATCTTGGAATGTGCCACTCTGCAACACTCAGTCAGGGTCAACTCCTTCAGCTGGAAGATCAACAGGTTTTGGACTGCCCAGAGAGCGTCCTTCACTGAGTTGATGATCCTCCAGGCGCAGTTAATGTTCGTCTCGGTGTGAGTCCCGGGGAACAGGCCGTAGAGCACGGAGTCCCGCGTCACGGCGCTGCTCGGGACGAACCTCGACAAACACCACTGCATTCCTCTCCAGACATCTTCTGTGTAGGCACATTCCAGTAGGAGGTGTGTAACAGTCTCGTGCCCCCCGCAGCCGCTTCGAGGGCAGTGTGCGGTGTGGCTGAGAGTCCGGGCGTGCATAAAGGATCTCACAGGCAGAGCCCTTCTCACCACCAGCCAAGCCACGTCTTGGTGCTTGTTGGAAAGTTCTGGCGATGATGCATTCTGCCAAATGGCTTTGACAGTCTGCTCAGGGAACTGCTCGACAGGATCTGCCCTCTCTTTTTCCCGAAGGGTCTCAAGGACACTACGTGCTGACCACTTCCCGATGGACTTGTGGTCAAAGGTGTTTTTCTTCATAAACGTCTCCATGAAGGACAGGTGATACGGAACGGTCCAACTACTCGGAGCGTTCCGCGGCAGCGAGGCCAGGCCCATCCTTCACAAGACCGGGGACAGGTAGAATCTCAGTACATAGTGACACTTGTTGTTTGCGTACCGGGGATCCACGCACAGCTTAATGCAGCCACACACAAAGGTGGCCATCAGGGTGAGGGTGGTATTGGGTGTATTTTTTCCCCCGTTGCCCAGATCTTTGTACAGTGAGTCCCTTTGGACACGGTCCATCTTTGAACTCCATATAAACTGGAAGATGGCCCAGGTGACTGCAGCGGCACAGGTTCTGGGAATAGGCCAGACCTGTGCCACGTACAACAGCAATGACAGTGCCTCACACCTGATGACCAGGTTTTTTCCTGCGATGGAGAGCGACCATAGCTTCCATCTGCCCAATTTCTGCCTCACTTTACTGACACGCTCCTCCCAAGTCTTGGTGCACGACCCAGTCCCCCCAAACAAAATACCCAGCACCTTCAGGTGGTCGGTCCTGACGGTGAAGGGGATTGAGGATTGGTCAGCCCAGTTCCCGAAGAGCATGGCCTCACTCTTGCCTCGGTTTTCCTTGGCCCCCGAGGCCCGTTTAAACTGGTCACATAAGCACATGAGTCTGTGCACGGACAGCGGATCCGAGCAGAAAACGGTGACATCATCCATGTATAGGGAGGCCTTAACCTGCAGGCCCCCACTGCCAGGAATAGTTCCCCCTCTCAGGCTCGCATCCTTCCTGATGGACTCGGCAAATGTCTCTATGCAGTGCACAAACAAGGCAGGAGAGAGAGGACAGCCCTGCCTGACTCCAGATCTGACTGGGAAGTTATCTGATTCCCACCTGTTGATTGAGACTGCACTGACAATGTTGGTGTTGAGCAGATTCCCTCCCCAAAGCCCATTTTGCCCAGCGATAATACCACTCGGCCATTGTGTGCTAGCTCCTTGATGATTTTCTGCCTTCCTAGCCCAATTGAGTACTCTCTTAACTTGTGTTAATTTCTTAATATTTTTATCCTCTAGTCTCTATTTACAGGTCCCTTCACCCAGTAGCAATAAAATAACATCATCCATGGATTCAAATTTCTAAAGGAAGTATCCATCCATTCCATGAGAAGCAGAATGGGTTAATTAGTTTTCAACGATGGAAAAAGGGGACGGGGGCATAAGCTCTTGCAGGTAATTAAATCATCCGTCATTCCTCCTCCTACAAAATAAATGTTATACTTTAGGAAAAAACCCACTTCATTTGTTAAATTTGCCTTTCCTAATTATTTTATCAGCTTTATCAGATTTTACAACAGACCATCAGAATTTTGATATAAGAGAATTGCATTTCCAAGATTCCACATTTCATATTTTTTTTGGATTGTCTCACACCAAAGTACCTTTACAATGAGCAAATCTTATCATCTGGAATTAAAGATTCACTCATGTGTTAGAACAGTGTTTGGAAGTTCATTCTGGCAAGAAACTGCAATCCCAAATATTGGTAATTTCTGGAATGAAAATTTTACCCAAGTCCAAACACAGCACGGAGCCAATTCCAAAAGCTTTTACCAAGCCTGACGAACCAACTTCTTAAATCAACATTTTGTCGCAGACTTCTGCCATGCACAACCACTGATAGTTTCTTAAATGGACATTATATTAACCAGACTGGCTCACATATGGCACATATCACACTTCTAAATCACCCAACATTTCCAAAATACAAACTAACTTCAACATATCCCCAGATCTAAAGTTCCAAGAAACAAAAACACATAAATTGCACAAGACAACATTTTGCAAACAACACTTGTGCAGTCAAACCAAACCACAAAGAGTTAACCCTTCTCCAAGGTTCAGTGAACCAGCTCTGCAGAAATTCAGTCTTCCTCTGTCACTTTTTCACTTATGAACACTGCAGCTATTTCAGTTTAATTCTGTTCATCTTTTGTGTTCTGCTTAAACAGACCCACAAAGCTGATTAACTCATTGGTCGCTTTCTCTTTCTTTTACCCAGCCACCAAGCTTCCTGTTCTGATTCAGTTCCCTCCCTATTCCAACTGTCCTCTATCATATCTTTAATTAAGGTTTTATTTTTCTCAAACACAGACTGGTCTGGAACCCACTGGGTTTATCTTTTCAGTTCTGTTCTGCCATTGTCCTCGACTCTATCTCGGGCTGTGTCTGATTCCATTTGGAGTCATAGAGGCATAGAGATGTACAGCATAGAAACCGACCCTTTGGTCTAACCCGTCCATGCCGACCAGATATCCCAACCCAATCTAGTCCCACCTGCCAGCACCCGGCCATATCCCTCCAAACCCTTCCTATTCATATATCCATCCTAATGCCTCTTAAATGTTGCAGTTGTACCAGCCTTCACTACTTCCTCTGGCAGCTCATTCCATACACGTTCCAACCTCTGTGTGAAAAAGTTGCCCCTTAGGTCTCTGTTATATCTATCCCCTCTCACCCTGAAACTATGCCCTCTCGTTCTGGACTCCCCGACTCCAAGGAAAAGACTTTGTCTATTTATCCTATCCAAGCTCCTTATAATTTTGTAAACCTCTGTAAGGTCACCCCTCAGCCTCAGACGTTCCAGGGAAAACAGCCCCAGCCTGTTCAGTCTGTCCCTGTAGCTCAAATCTTCCAATCGTGGCAACATCCTTGTAAATGTTTTCTGAACCCATTCAAGTTTCACAACATCTTTCCAATAGGAAGGTAAACAGAATTGCACGCTATATTCCAACAGTGGCCTCACCAGTGTCCTATACAGCTGCAACATGACCTCCCAACTCCAATACTCAATGCTCTGACCAATAAATGAAAGCATACCAAACACCTTCTTCACTATCCTATCTACCTCTGACTCCACTTTCAAGGAGCTGTGAACCTGGACTCTAAGGTCTATTTGTTCAGCAACACTCCCAGGACTATCCAATAAGTACATAACTCCTGCTCAGATTTGCTTTCCCAAAATGCAGCACCTCGCATTTATTTGAATTAAACTCCATCTGCCACTTCTCAGCCCATTGGCCCATTTGGTCCAGATCCTGTTGTAATCTGAGGTCACCTTCTTCGCTGTCCACTGCACCTCCAATTTTGGTGTCATCTGCAAACTTACTAACTGTACCTCTTATGCTCACATCCAAATCATTTATGTAAATGACAAAAAGTAGAGGACCCAGCACCGATCCTTGTGACACTCCACTGGTCACAGGCCTCCAGTCTGAAAAACAACCTTCCATCACCACCCTCTGTCTTCTACCTTTGAGCCAGTTCTGTTTCCAATTGAGTATCTCTCCCTGTCTTCCATGAGATCTAACCTTGCTCACCAGTCTCCCATGGGGAACCTTGTCGAACACCTTACTGAAGTCCCTATAGATCACATCTACCGCTCTGCCCTCATCAATCCTCTTTGTTACTTATTCAAAAAGCTCAATCAAGTTTGTGAGACATGATTTCCCACGCACAAAGCCATGTTGACTCTTCCGAATCAGTCTTTGCCTTTCCAAATACATGTCCATCCTGTCCCTCAGGATTCCCTCCAAGAACGTGCCCACCACTGAGGTCAATCTCACTGGTCTATAGTTCCCTGGCTTGTCCTTACCGCCCTTCTTAAACAGTGGCACCATGTTTGCCAATCTCCAGTCTTCCGGCACCTCACCTGTGACTATCAATGATGCAAATATCTCAGCAAGAGGCCCAGCAATCACTTCTCCAGCTTCCCACAGAGTTCTCGAGTACACCTGATAATGTCCTTGGGAGTTATCCCCCTTTATGCATTTTCAAGACATCCAGCACTTCCTCCTCTGTAATCTGAACATTTTGCAAGGTGTCACCATCTATTTCCCTACATTCTATATCTTCCATGTCCTTTTTCACAGTAAAATACTCAATTAGTATCTCCCCTTTTTTCTGCGGCTCCACACAAAGGCCGCCTTGCTGATCTTTGAGGGGCCCTGTTCTCTCCCTCGTTACCCTTTTGTCAATAAAACTAATAACTGGTTGTTTGCATATTGCTGTTTGTTGAGAAATGAAAACAGAAGAAAGAGATTGAAAGTAATAAATGTTTTTTTAAACTTAAATTGGAAGTTTACAAATTGTCTGGAACAATTTAAAATCTGCAAAATAAGACTCAGTGATTTTAATTCCTGCCTTTCTAGGTCAGAGGGATTGAGGATCAACCTCATTAACATGATATAAATGTGAATGTTTCCATTTCTTCATGTTCCCTGAGTGATCCAGAAAACCATTATTAAAAACACCCTCCACACAGCTGGATATCCAGCACAATCTTCTCAAGGAATAAGCAATAAAAGCTGACCCACATCAAGGGAAAGACATTGATAGAGATACAGAAAATGTATATAGAACGAATCGATACACCACACACATGCGTCAATCCCATATTACATATAGATGGAGATCGTTACACCTCACTGAGGTAGCAGTTTGGAAATCAAGCCTCACTCTTCCTGGGGTCATCCAAAATGGGGAAGTTTATTTAGAAGTTCACAAAATTCTCCAATTGACTTGGAGTTTTTGATCCAAGTTGACAGAAAACACAGACCAGGTTTCTGTTCTTACAAGGATGAGTATTTATTACAAATAAATTCACTCTAATTCCAGAGAAATAATAACAAACTATTAACAACTACTTATAAAAACTCTAAGATGCTCATAAACCCCACTTTAAATGTGCATGTGCACAAGGCAGTTTCAGTGGTCCTGTACACAGGATCTGTCGAAATGATTCTCATGATAGATCAAAAAGTTCATTCTTTGTCTTCCTTCTCTGGATGCTGCCATTGGTTTACAATGTATACAGGGTGGCTTATAAAAGGTCATACTTATCCATTAAAGGTCAGAGCTTCCTGTAACTACTGGAGTAAAGGAAGATCAGTTGTTTTCCTTCAATTTAAAGTAGCTTTTACTGCAGGAAATGGAGCTGATGATGAACAGTTCCTCAGATGGTGGAGGTCTGATGGCTTCTCGCTGTCTTGTTCATATCCACAAACTGTTTAGTTACCTGGAACCAATCACAAAGTATTTGGCAGCAAGAAGATCTTTGTCAGTGATTACTGGTCATTCGTCCACAGACCAATCAGATACTTGTTGCCAGCTGAATCTCCATTTGCACACACCCTTTGTCTCCAGCTCATCTGCACCTTCTTCTGCTACTGTCTGACCCAGCAGCTGTGTAAACAGTACTCACAATGAGTGTCAGGTTACTTGCTTTCAAAAACATGCAGTAACCCATAAACAATCCTTGGCTTTCAAACAATTCTGATGTGTTTCAGTCCATAATTAAAAGTACACCAAGATAAAAAGGCACAGAACAAAAAAAAAATTCCTTTGGAAGCATAATGATGTCATGTTTACAAGCTGGTGAATCCCATGAAGTTCCTTGAATTTGATCTGGGAAACAATGCAATCTCAGTTACACAGGGTCAGTACTTATTCACTCCTAATGTGTGTTCACCACAGCTGCATAGGTTACATCCACTAGAAAAATACAGAAATCGAACTCATTATAATTATAATTTTAGTTTGAGAGTCATTACAGTAATTACATCAGTCCCGTCAGTGTCAGAGTAATTGGGAAAAAGGAAAAATTTACTTCATCAGTTGAACATTTTTCTCCTCATTCTTTTTCTGACACTCATAAACACATTGGGAGAGACAAACATATTGAGAGACAGTTAAGTATTATGTAATAGGGTACAGAGAGTCTGTTTGCTTTCTGATTGGTGCAGTAAAATAACACCACAAGAAAGATGGACAGGTTGATCGACCAATGACAACAGGATGGTGGGGAGGGAATGGGGCTTTAAGGACATGTGATTAAATCTCCATAAACCAGCCACCCAGAGTTGGGATCTCGAATAACAGGCCAAACTAGCACTGTCCCACACGTGGGAGAACGGACTTTAGGGATTGGGAAATGAGAAAGGATTAGAATTAGGATTCTGAAACGACAAACCTGACTCACTCTCTTCTGAATCAGCAACCCGGAGAGTCTTGCCACCTTGAAATGAAAGAGAATAGTCTGTTAGTGAGGAGGATGTATTTTAAATGTTTAGAAATACCACTATGTGGGAAAAAAAGTATGTAGCTGGTTACCTTTTCTGTTGCTGTCAAACACGATGCTGGCATAGGTACAGGAATCAGGCTGAGCTGTAATACAAACAGTATTCACTCTGAAACTGCCTTACTGCATCAGCTTTCTGACTCTAGAATCAAAGAATCGTACAGAATCCTGGATTCACATCACAGCTTTACCATTGGAAAATGTTCAATGAACTGCATGAGAATCAGACATCAAACCATATTCGGAGTTATTTGGACAGGTGGTGTTCCAACATGTATGTCTTAAGGAGTGACTTAAAAGGGGGAAAGAGAGTTAGAGAGGTTTGGACAGGGATTCTCACAGTCTTGGAGATTGAATATTAGACCCCAGTGATGTTACTATTACAGTCTGGTGAATCCACCACCACACATCTCTCTCTAATGAGTGTAGATCAGAGTGGTGCTGGAAAAGCACAGGAGGTCAGGCAGCATCCGAGGAGCAGGAAAATCAACATTTTGGGCAAAAGCCCTTCATCACTCTAATCTAGACTCTGATCTCCAGAACCTGCAGTCCTCACGTTTGCCTAGCTTTTCCTCTCTAATGAGAGAACAGCCCGATGCCCTCTGGGACTATGGTGAGTTTACATTTACAGGAAGGGATATGGAGGAGCCAGATTTGGAAATATTGTGAGTATATGAGGATGACAGACCCAATGCCGTGGAAGAATTTGAACCTGAGAAGGATAATCTTTAATTTTATACCTTTTTCAATTCACGATGATTTGTTTGAAATTCTCTAGAAAAGAAGAGCATAAACGATCTTTCCACATTCTCCAAGTCGGGAAGTCTCAGATGCCTTCCCATGGAGGTTCCTGATTCCATGATTCCCAACCCTATCCCAGGGTTTCCAATTTTCCCACAGTCCCATGGTTCAGGTTATAAAACCCTGCACCCAGCACTCTGAGCCAATCCCCTCCATTGCAGAGGGAAACACATCCTGCTCCTCCACAATGTACCCCCAGTCGGTCCATGATTTTAAAGAATCACGGTTCACAGTGTCTCAGAGATATTGTGGATCACAGTTTACATGAGGGAACTTATTGGAAGTTAAATTCAAAGTGTGCCCCTTGCTAAGGCATACCTTTTATGCCCTCCCTTCCATAACCTACTTACCATCCCCTCACTATGCTAAGATCTGGCACTTTGACACCCCTTCCCAGGTATTTCAAGTGAATAATACTTTCCTGGAGGTATTTTCCAAACGCAATTATTAGAGATATTATTACACACCTCTGGATCATGTGGGACTCCATCTAGACCTCCTGGCTTTGAAGCAGGGACATTACCACTGTACCACAAGAACCCCTAATGCTCTTAATCATAGAGTTGTAGAGATCTAGAGCACAGTAAAAGGCCCTTTGGCCCATTGAGCCCATGCTGGTCAAAACCAACCATCACCTATTCCAATTCGATTATCCAGCCCTTGCCCCATTGCCTAATACATCGACATCACAAGTGCACATCTAAACACTTCTTAAACAGAGAGTTTCTGTCTGTGTCACCCTTATAAGCAATGACTTACAGATTCCCACCATCCTCCGAGTGAAAAGGTTTCCTTCGCCTCCCTGATGCACTTCTAACATTCATCAAAGATCCTCAGACAGCACCTTCCCAACCCGTTACCATCTCCAGTGAAACGTTCAGTGTCAGATGATAAATGGAAACACCATCACCTGTAAATTCCCCTCCAAGACACTCACCATCGTGGCTCGGAAATATAGCATCACTCCTTCACTCTTGTTCGGTCAAAATCCTGGAATTCACTTCCTAAAGGCATTATGGGTCTACATCCAGCACGTGGACTGCAGTGGTTCAAGAAGTAAAAATCACACAACACCAGGTTAGAGTCCGAGAGGTTTATTGGGAAGCACTAGCTTTCGGAGCGCTGTTCCTTCATCAGGTGGTTGTGGAGTAGCAGATCGTAAGACACTGAATTTATAGCAAATGTTTACTTTGTGATACAACTGAAATTATATTGAGAAAGACCTGAATTGTTTGTCACGTCTCATTTTTTAGAACGATCATGTTGGTTTCAGTTCTTTCGTCTGTGAAGCTCAGAACATTTCTTTCCAATTTACATTCTCAAGTGAACTTTAACAACAGATGCCATTTCAGATGCCAGCTCAGATAATGCTTTGAAGGTTTGAGGTTTCCTGTGTGAGGCTGCCTGTGCCCCAATGTTCACACTGAGTCTATTTCTAAAAAAAGCATTTACAGAATCTTACATGGATTCATCCAGTTTTTGAGCAAAATAAAATGTAATTTTGCAAGTACAAATTCACCACACAGATGTGTGTATGTGTGTGTGTGTGTGCATGTGGGTGTTTGCATGTGGGAGGTATGAATGTGTTGTGAGAGAGTGTGTTTATGCGTATGTGTGTGACTGTAAAGGGGTACAAGTCTGTGTGAGGGTGCAAGTGGGGGTGTGTGTAAGTGTGAGCATATGAGAGAGAGCTTCTGTATGAGAGAGGATCTGTGTGAGTGTATAGGTCAAGACGCGTGTGTGTGTGTGTCTGTGTGTGTCTGTGTGTGTGTGTGTGTGTGTGTGTGTGTGTGTGTGTTTGTGTGTGCATGCACATGCATGTGGGTGTTTATTGGTCCTGACTGAGGCCATCCCCATGGGAACCAAACTTGGCAATCAGCCTCCGCTTGGCTACTTTGTGATGTTGCCTGTCCCGAAGTCTGCCTTGAAGGATGGTCACCCGAAGATCCAAGGTCGAGTGTTCCAGAACGCTGAAGTGCTCTCCGACTAGGAGGGAACCCTCCTGACAGTCAGAGAACACTTCTGCGTCTAACAATCTTGTACTCCACAGTCATCTGACGAAGGTGCAGTTCTCCGAAAGCAAGTGCTTCCAAATAACGTTGGGCTATAACCTGGTGCTGTGTGTTTTTTAACTTTTTCCACCCCAGTCCAACACTGGTACATCCAAATCATGGTTCAAGAAGGCAGCTCATTGCCATCTTCTCAAGAGATCAACAAGGAATGGGCAATGAATGCTGGCCAGCCAGTGATATGCATGTTTCATGAATGAATAAAAACAAACACCCTGCCCCACAAACGTTAAATTAATGTCCCATGGTCACTAACCACTCCATCATGGGGAAACCATTTTCATTTCAACTGGATTTATGTCCCTCATAATTTTACACATCTCAATCATGTCTCCTCTCAACCTCCTCCTCCCTGGAGAAAACAATCTATCCAAATTCTCTTCAGAATTGAAACTCTCCAGCGAAGGTTACATCCTGGCAAATCTGCTCTGTCCCATAATGTGGATTCCTGAACTTCACACAATTCTTTAGCTGTGACCTAACCAATTGTTCACCCAGTTCCAACATAACCTCACTGCTCTGAATTAAACTCTATGCTTCAACTAATAAAGGGAAGTATCCCATAGGGTTTTTTATCCACGTTATCCACCTGTCCCGATACATTAAGGGACTGGTGTACATGCACACCAAGGTCGCTCTGATCCTTGGTGTTTCCCAGGGTCCTATTGCTCATTATATCTTCCCTTCCCTTTTCCGTCCTGCCCAAGTGTATCACCTCACACTTATCCATGTTGGATACTGTTTGCTCCTGATCAGTCTATCTGACCAGCCCGTATAGATCCTCTTGTTGTCTAAGGCTATCCTCCTCAATATTTACTACCCCAACTATTTGTTTATCATCTGGGACCATATTAATCAACCCTTCTTCATTCAAGTCTAAATCATTTACGACAAATCGCAAATAGCAAGGGCCCCAACAGTGACCCCTGTGGGATTCCCCAGGACACACACTTCCTGTCACAAAAATGCCCCTCGACCATCACCCTCTGTTTCCTGCCAGTCAGCAAATTGTTCATCCAATTTACCAAATTTCCTTGGATCCCATGGGCTCTCACCTTTTCTGTCGTTCTCC
Organism: Chiloscyllium punctatum; assembly: GCF_047496795.1. Taxonomy (NCBI): domain Eukaryota; kingdom Metazoa; phylum Chordata; class Chondrichthyes; order Orectolobiformes; family Hemiscylliidae; genus Chiloscyllium; species Chiloscyllium punctatum. The sequence continues at coordinate 9,205,260 of NC_092740.1, forward strand.
CATGTGGAACCTGATCAAAAGTCTTGCCGAAGTCCAAGAAGACACAAGAACATAAGGAATAGGAGCAGGAGAGGGTTATCTGACCCCCCGAGCCTGGTTCATCATTCAATAAGATCATGGCTGATCCTTTCATGGACTCAGCTTCATTTATTGCGCACTCACCATAACCTTTAATTCCTTTACTGTTCAAAAATCTATCTGTCTTTGCATTCAAAAGACAACATCAAATTCATTCTCCTCATCTACATACCTGGTCACCTCTTCAAAAAAATTCAGGGAAGTTGTTAAGACATGACTTCTCCTGAACAAATCCATGTTCATGATTGATCCCTGTCTCTCCAAATGCAGATCCATTCTGTCCCTCAGAATTACCTCGAACAGTTTCCACCCCACTGAGTATAGACTGAGAGAAAGTGAGGACTGCACATGCTGGAGAGTCAGAGTTTAACAGTGTGGCACTGGAAAAGCACAGTAGCTCAGGCAGCATCTGAGGAGCAGGAGGGTCAACGTTTTAGACATAAGTCCTTCATCAGCCTGACCTGCCACACGTTTTGACACAGAGTTTAGACTGACTAGCCTGAAGTTTCCTGGTTTATCCCTTGCTCCCTTCTTGAACAATGGTACCAGACTGGCTGTCCTCCAGTCCTCCAGCACCTCTCCTGCAGCCGGAGAGGAATGGATAATTATTTCCAAAGACCCTGCTATTTTCTCCCCTGCCTCACTCAATAACCTGAGATATATTTCATGCTGCCCTGGAGATTTATTGACTTTTCAGCCACCCAAGCCACTCAGCAGCTCCTCTCTGTCAATGTTAATTTCTTTCACAATTTCACAGACTATCTCCCTGATTTCTACACCAAAATCATCCCTCTCCCTGCTGAACACCAACATAAAGCACTCACTTACAGCCTGACCTGCATCTTCTGGGTCCCTGAGCTTTCAGGAGAGATTGGATAACCTTGGTTTATTTACACTTGAAAGTCAGAGGCTGAGGGGGAACCTGGTCGATGTTTACACCATTATGGGAGGCAGAGTGAATAGAATAGACAGAGTGTTTAGCTTGGAAGGGAACTTGGAGCTGGTGGTGATCCCATGTAACTGCAGTAACGAACAGGAATGCAGTGACTGCATCCTCACGGTCAGGAAACTGAACAGGATTTGGACACATTCCCTGTTCTTCCAAGACACAAACTTCAAAAGCTTTTGCCTCTGTATTTTTGAATCATTTCATTGTTTGTGTGTGTTCTGAATTCAGCAAAGGTCTCAGTTTTAATCACTTTGCACTCCCACCTCACCAACGTTCAGACACGACATGATGTTGATCTCTTCTACCGTTGCCTTTGCCTCTGTGCCCATTTCTTTGGACAGGTGATTAAGAGCGTCGCTCCAAAAGCTAGTGTGCTTCCAATTAAACCTGTTGGACTATAACCTGGTGTTGTGTGATTTTTAACTTTGTACACCCCAGACCAACACCGGCATCTCCACATCATTATTTTTATATTGGTAGGCAACTAATTCATTACTGCAAGGTGTCACAGACAATGTGATAATGTTGCCATAATCTGGTGAAAGGATTGAACAGGAGAGTTGGATTCGCCTGTATTGATCACAGAGTACAGACACTGGGCAGGGCAGACACACTAAACAAGGGGAAAAGTAGAGAATTATTCAAATAAGAAGGACTGCAGAATTCTGAGGTGTGGTGGGAGATAGGTCACAAAAGGTTAGTTAACAGATGCACCATTGTAATCAGAGTCAAGAGTCTGATGCTGGAAAAGCACAGCAGGTCAGGCAGCATCCGAGGAGCAGGAGAATCAAGTCCTGCAGTCCTTACTTGCACCATGTCATCAGGGAGGTTTACAGCATTCTATCCTAGAATAAAGGAGGAATTGGATATAAGTGTATCAATGTTTTGTTTCAGTTATACAGAGTATTTCTGTGACCATATCTCAAATGCTGTACATAATGAAGGATATTGGTGCTGGATCAAAGGAGGTTTCTGAGATTGAGAAGCAGGTTGTCTCATGAGGAGAGGGAGGACAGGCTGGGTTTGTTTCCACTGGAGTTTAGAATAATGAGGGACTGTGAGACTGTAAACTTCAAACTTTAATAACGGTTCGGGGGTTGAAAGAATAAACCATGACTTTCTCTGGAATAAACTGGTCCTGAGATGAAAGAGACAAGGAGGAACTATTATCAAGGAGTTAAAAGCAACATGATAATTATTCATCCCCAGGAAGAAAGAGTCAAAGCAACATCAACATGTTGTTCCTGGAGACAGGAGATAGTTAACACCAAATGTTTCAAGGAACAAGGAAGCTACTCCTGATAAGAAGGCAAGTTACAGACTTGATCACTCATGGATTTTGTGGATGAAAGGATCTAACGGATCCTCAATAATGTCACATCAGAAACTCCACATGAACTAAAATCCTGTAAGACTTCATCTTCAGAATTTTTCAGTAGCAGAACCTCTGAGAACAATTCAGCAAAAGGTTTGGACCTTGGATATCCAGAGACAGACGCTATTGGTTCGAATCGTAGACTAAATTCCACCAAAAATCAGGGACTAGCTAAGTTGAATCGTGAGGCTTAACTTGTTTTTTAAGGAGTCTTATTTTATTGCTATATGCAATAAACTTTGAGAAGGTGGTTCAATATTAAATTGTCTCAAAGATTTCTTAAAATGTATCCAAATTAAACGAAGCTTGTAGTAATTTACACACAACAGGGATCACTTGATTGAAATGTATAATATCGTAAATGTTTTTTAGAGTCATAGAGATGTACAACATGGCCATAGACCCTTCAGTCCAACACTTCCATACCAGCCAGATATCCTAAATTAATCTGGTCCCATCTGCCAGCATTTGATCCATATCCTGCTAAACCCTTCCGATTCATATACCCATCTAGATGCCTTTCAAATATTGCAATTGTACCAGCCTCCATCACTTCCTCTGGCAGCTCATCACATACACGCAATCCCCTGTGTGGGAAAAGGTTACCCCTTTTAAATCTTTCCCCTCTCACTTTAAAATTATGCCCTTTAGTTTTGAAGTCCACTATGCTGGAGCTCTATCCATGCCCTTCATGATTTTAACTTCTCTCAGGTCAGCCCTCAGCTTTGAACAGTCCAGGGAAAACAGCCCCGGCCTCCTCAGTCTCTTCCGAAACCTCAAACCCTCCATCCCTGACAACAACCTTGTAAATCTTTTCTGAACACTTTCAAGTTTCCCTACATCCTTCCTATAGCAGGGAGACCAGAACTGAATGCAGCATGATAAAATTGGCCAAATCAATGCACTATATAGCTACAGTATGACATCCCAACTCCTATCCCTAATGCACTGCCCAATAATGGAAAGCATACCAAATACCTTCATCACTAACCAGCTCGACTTGCAACTCCATCATTCGGGAACTGCGAGTCTGCACTCTAAAGTCTCTTTGCTTGGCAACACTCCCCAGAACCTAACCATTAAGTGTGTATGTCCTACCCTGATTTGCCTTTCCAAAATGTAACACCTCACATTTGTCTCGATTAAACTCCATCTGCCGTTCCTCGGCCCATCATTCCACTGATCAAGTTCCCATTATACTCTGAGATAACCTTCTTCACTGTCCACTCCACCACCAATGTTGGTGTCCAGTATTCTCAGACAGTTGTGTGATGTTGGAATTCTTTGCCTCAGGAAGACGTGGAGGTAGGGTCATGGAATATTTTTAAAGGTAGTGATGGACAGATTCTTGTGAATCTGGGGAATCAAGGTGAAAATGTGGAATATGAAGCACAAACAAATCAGTCAAGATCTTCCTGAATATTGGAGCAGGCTTGAGGGGCTGAATGGTCTACCTCTGCCCCCAATTTCTTCTGGTCATGTGTTTCATTCTGGGTAGGAGCACACAGACTGTCCAAAACATTCATGAGAGATGTGATTGGAGCAGGAAGGATATTGGACGATAGGAGAGAGTTGAGGTGAGGCAGGAGCAAATATTAGAGGGTGCAGGGAGTAAGAAGACGGTGAGAACAGATTAGGTAGTTTTCATATCCTTGCAAGGCACATGGGTCTCACAGGCAAGCCCAGCGTTTGTTGCCCATCCCTGAACACCCTTGTAGTGAGATGCTTGCTTGGCCATTTCAGAGGGCAGCAGGTCAGAGTCAGACTCATTGCATTCAATCGCTCCTAAAAGGACAACTGAGGTTTGAAATGGGGATCTGAAGTCACCTGTCGGGCAGATTGGGTGAAGATGGCAGATTTGCTTCTCTGAAGGACATTAGTGAAAGTTTCTATCTTTAAACAACAATTGATGTTAATTCAGATGGTCACCATCACAGAGATGAGTTTACAATTCCAGATTTAATAATTAAATGTAAATTTTACAAGTTGCCATCGTGAAAATTGAACCCCTCTCCCCAGAGCATGAACCCGACCCACAGGTTCCCCACAGCAGCCCAGCGACTGGGAGTCATTTGAGATGTGTGACACCCAAGTGGACTGTTTTCCTTGACCCATACCGAAGCAGCAGACAGACTGGCCGTGAACAGCTCGAGGCAGCAAGGACCGGGCCGAGCCAGTTACTCAGCCAGATGATTCAGGCAATCGGAAATGGTTATTGTCCAAGAATCTATCTAGGGTCAGTGACTGAGGAGAAGATTTCCATCTCCATCGCTCAGATAATAATTTAAGGGTGGATTTCCATCTCCATCGCTCAGATAATAATTTAAAGGTGGATTTCCATCTCCATCGCTCAGATAATAATTTAAAGGTGGATTTCCATCTCCATTGCTCAGATAATAATTTAAAGAGCCTGGTCAGCTCCCTTCATGGAAACCCATTGGTTGTGGGATCACTTAGCTCCGCCTACCATTTGCTGCTTGTCCTGTTTGGTCCACAAGTACACCTGTATGGTCACTTCTCCAGACTAACACCTCAGTTTTAGGTGTGGCTGTTGCTGCTTGTGACATGCCCTCCTACACTCTCCTGTGAACCTGGAGTAATCCCCTGGCTGATAGACACAGACCCACACATCCACACACACACACCCACACACACACAGACACACCAATAAACACACAAACACACCCACGGACATACCCACACATACCCACACACACACAGACACACACACAGATACAGACACACACACACAGAAACACACACACAGACACACCCACACACACACAGACAAACAAACACACCCACAGACACATGCATATGCACCCCCCCCCACACACACACATACACACATACACAAACACAGACACACACACACACAGACACACACACAGACACACACACAGACACACACACACACATACACACACACACAGACACAGACACAGACACACACACACAAACTAAGCTCTGGTTTTTGGGGAGGGGGAACCACATAAAACAGTTTCAATGGTTCTCTGTTCACAATACCTGCTGAGATGATTCTTGTGCTGATCAGAATGCTGATCCTTGCTCTTCCTTCTCCAGGTCGGTGATAACGGTAATAATGTTTTTTGAAAGTCTGTAATAAACAGAATTCAGAGCAGGTCAGAATTATAATTTCAGTTTGAGGGGAATTACCTGAAAAAGGAACATTTACCTCAACAATTGTACATTTATTTTATTCATTGATAGAATGAGTGTATCACTGGCCAGGCCAGCATTTATTGCCCATCCATAGTTGCCCAGAGAGCAACCAAACCATACCGCGGTGGGTCTGGAGTTACATGTCGGCAGAAGGGGGTACTGCTGATGTTGGAGATTAGGGTCAAGATTAGAGTGGTGTTGGAAAATCACAGCAGGTCAGGCAGCATCTGAAAAGCAGGAAAAAGCCTTTCACCAGGAATTCATCAGGAGTCACATGGAGGGCAGTCCCTGTAAGGATGACATTTACTGTCCATAAGGACATTACTGACCCAGATGGGTATTTCCTCACAAGTGGTAATGAGTTTGTCGTCACTATTAGACTCTTAATTCCAGATTGTTTTGTATATAAATTCCACCAGCCCCTATGGTGTGATTCAAATCCAGTTCCCCAGAACATTTCCTGGTTCTCTGGATTAACCATCCAGCCAATTTACCATGATGTCCTCACATCCTCTTTTCCCTCATTGTTTTCCTGACCAGGATAAACATACTGGGAGAAACAAACTGTTGACCGACGGTCAAGTACCATCTAATAGGATAGGGGAGAATCTGTTTGCCTTCTGATTGGTGCAGAAAACCAACACCTCAATGAAGATGGGCAGGCTGGCAGACCAATGCTAGAGCACTGGGATGAGGAGTTGGGGCTTGGAAGTCATGGGATCAAACCCCAATGATCTGACTGAACAGCATTAGAGATGCCAGGAACAAGGAGCTATATCACACAGTCCCAACTGGTTCTATCCAGTACATGGAGAGTGGGATTCTGGAGCCTGGGAGCAGATAGAGTGTCAGGGAGAAAGGGAGAGGAAATTAGAACTGGTGTTGAAAGGAAAGACTGATTCACTCACGTCTGAATAAGCAACTCAGAGAGTCTTGCTGCTTGAACTGAAGGAAAATTGTCTGTTATTGAGGAGGATTACTTTTAACATTCAGATTCATCACAAAATGGAACAAGATATAAAATATGCTGAAGAACAATTATCGTCACTTACCGTTATCTGCTCCTGTGCCTTCCCTTTCCAGCCTGTTCAGTGTGAGGAGAAATGTAGGAAAGGGAAACATTTACCCAACATCCTTCCCTTCAGTGTGAGGGTAATTACTCTGAGGGAGAGCATTAACCCCAACATCCTTCCCTTCAGTGTGTGGATAATTACTCTGAGGAGAGCATTTACCCCATCATCAACCCCTTTCACTGTGAGGGTAATGATAGAAAAGAAGAACATTAAATGCAATGATCTGGGACAAAATTAATTGGTACTTAGTGTCACAGAGTCATACAGCACAGAAACAGGCCTTTAGCCTTACATGGAGAAAGTGAGGACTGCAGATGCTGGTGATCAGAGCGAAAAACTGAGTTGCTGCACTTTTCCAGCAACAAATTTTTCAGCTTGAGCCTAACATGTCCATTCCAGTAAGTTTTCCTAAACTGAACCAGCCCCATTTTCCTGTGTTTGACCCATATCTCTCTCACCCTTTCCGAACTATGTACCGGTCCAAAATGTCTTTTAATTTGGTGGATGTGAGGTGGGTCTTTCATCAGAGTGAACCCACTGGTGCGTCAAAAGTGATTGAATCCATTCCAACCCTCCGAGCAAGTGAATGGTCTCTCCCCATTATGAACATGTTGGTGTGCAGTGAGGTGAGATGATTGCCTGAACCCAGTCCCACAGTGAGACCACCAGAGCGGTCTCTCCCCAGTGCGAACGTGGTGATGGATCATCTGATGTTGAATACGTTTATTGCTTTTCCCACAGTCTGAACTTTTAAAAGCTTCTTAACGTAGTGAACATGCTGGTGTCTCAGCAGCTGGGATGATTGAGTGTGTCCCTTGCCACACTCTGTGTGGGTGGACAGCCTCTCCCCCGTGTGAACTCACTGATGTACAGTCAGCTGGGATGATCACCTGAGCCCAGTTCCACAGTCAGAACACTTGAATGGTCTCCTGAATCATCCCCATCAGTGAACACACATTAATGGGACATCAGTTCTCCAGGACGTTTCCAGCATTGCCTACATCCTGAATATTTAGAAGGTCTCTCCCCCGTGTGAACTCCCCGGGGCCTCCAGACAGACATATACAAAATGGTTATTTAATAAAGTCTTCAGTGCTTGATGTGATGGAGATTTAATGAGTAATTTGTGTGAATGAGAGGGTTTTTTTTGGTGAAGCCTAAAACAGATACTTTGAGTTTTATTTGATTTCATCTCAGCGTGGCTCTTGAAGGCCAGCTGTGATGGAGTTGAGTAAGTTGTTCAAGAAGAAGACCATACAACACAGGAACTGAAGTGGGCCATTCATCCCATCAGGGTCTCGCAGGTACAGTGCTGCTGTGACGGAGGGGTTGGGAGGATATGAAATGGGAAAGATTCACAAACAGGAAACTCCAAACAGACATGTGACTGTCACTCCTTTTACCAGGATACGAATATCGTTGTCCTTTCTCTGTGGAAGCAAATGCTTTCCTTTCTGTCTGAGAGAAAAGATGTCAGATGTTGGTGTGGCTGTGTGTGTTCCAAAGTATTCACTAACCAGATTAGACCATCCTGGAGCATGTGCTCACTCTGTGTACCCCACCTGCAGAAGGTGCTGGGCTGGGTTTCACCAGCAATTTCTGTTTTTGTTTCTGATTTCCAGGATCCACCGTTCTTTGTAATTTTTCGATTCACTGCGGTGAGTGTTTGTATTTCAGACTGGAGGGACGTGTGCTGAAACAAGGCTCTTTTTGAGCTATGTGTATGACCTGGACTCAAGTGGACAGGACAGAATTTCAGTACTTGCAGGGAATATGAAGATCCAAAGTGTAGTGTAATGGACCAGATCAAACCACCTCAAAACCTATCAAGGAGATAGCTTCAATCCTGACTTCTTTCTTGTTTAAATGCAAGTTCAAGGCATTGCACTCGAGATGTGATTCCATTGGTCAAACTATTCACCTTTAACCAAAACTCAATTTATTCTGACATCACAACTTAAATACAAATGAGAAAAAGAATTGGCATTACTTTACCTTCAATAAAATACTGAACAAAATAATAGATTATTTAACAACCGCCCATCAACCGCCCTAGTCCAGCAGCATCACATAAGCACATACTTGGCAAAGGCAATGTCAACAAAGCAGACTTCCTGTACTTGCAGAGATGAGATTGGAGCAGGTGGGATATTGGTTGCTAGGGGAGGGTCAAAGGGAAATAAGGGTAGAGAGAGTGAAGTGAGTCAGGGCCAGGTGTTAGAGGGTGCAGGGACTGAGCAGAGAGTGAGAACAGATTAGGTCGATTTTTAAAATTCATTCAAGCCATGTGGGTCTCACTGGCAAGGCCAGTATTTGTTCCCCATCCCTAAGTGTCCTTGAACTGAGAGGCTTGCTTGGCCATTTCAGAGACAAGGACAGAGTCAGACACATTGCATTCAATCTGTCCGAAAAGGTCACACCGAAGTTTGAAGTGGGATCTGAAGTCACCTGGAGGGCAGATGGGGGAAAGATGGTGGATTTGCTTCCCTAAAGGACATTAGTGAAACGGTTTTTTTTGAGCAACAAGTGATGATAATTCAGATGGCCACCATCAGGAAGAACAAGGCTTCAATTCCAGATTTATTAATTAAATTCCACAAGTTGCCGTGGTGAGAATTGAACCTCATTTCCCCAGAGCACAAACCTGATCTTCAGGGCCCCCTCAACAGCCCAGCTATGGGAGTCATTTGGGAATGTGTGACTGGACTCTTTTCCTTGACCCATACAGACCGGCCATAAACAGTTCGATACAGCAAGGAACGGGCCTGGCGATTCAGAAAATCAGAAATGGTTATTCTTCAAGTGACCGAGGAAAGGAGTTTTAATCTTCATTGCTCAGATAATAATCTAAAGAAACCAATCAGATCCCTTTCTGGAATGTTATGAAACAGGGATAGCAAGCCAAACCAAATCCACCTCACTATCACTGGATACACAACACAATGATAAGAAAACATTCAATGATCCTCAAAATTACTGAATGATTCTGAATGAGGCATGGCAAAGAACACATCTTGGACACCAAGTCTACAATTTTAACGAAAATTAACAATTCATTCCGAAGAACAAAACTGAGCACAGATAAACTATAAGGCAATAGCATGTTTTGAGTCAATTTGTAGTTCAGGTTGATGTTCTGGATGTAGATTTGTTATATGTGCAAACCAATATCCAAAACTATAAGGCAATCTAATTAATATCTACCACCTAAGCCCAATCTTCATTGATTGTAAACATCCGATCAGACATCCCTCACAAATATGTGTGCGCACATACACACACACGCGGAGTTAAGATAAATGAGAAAAATAAAAGAATTGTGATTTTCCAGTTTGATAACCATTTTACTGATAAACGTCAGGCCTTCATGAAATCCTTGGATGATGAGTTCTCTGACAAGTACGTTGGATGTACGTCTTGCTTGAATTCCAAAGTCACTGGTCAATACAGACCGCTTCTGCAGATAGAGCTATAGAGTCATGGATTCCTAAAGCATGGAGACATGCCCTTTGCCCCAAAATGTCCATGCCCACCAACATGTCTTTCCACACTAACCCCATTTCCCTGCACTTGGCCCATATCCTTCGAATCCTTTCCTGGACACATATTCACACAAATGCCTTTTAAATGTTGATAATGTATCCACCTCAACTACTTCCGCTGGCAGCTCATTCCAAGTTTGCAGATGACACTAAGATTGGTGGAGGAGCAGATAGTGAAGGGGACTGTCAGAGAATTCAGCAGAATACAGATAAATTAGAGAGTTGAGGAGAGAAATGGCAGGTGGAGTTTAATCCGGGCAAATGCGAGGTGATGCATTTTGGAAGATCCAGTTCAAGAGCAAACATTATGGTAAATGGACAAGCCCTGCTGAAAATTAATGCACAGCGAGATCTGGGTGTTCAGATCCATTGATCCCTGAAGGTTACAATGCAGTTCGATAGAGTGCTCGAGAAGGTATACAGCGTGGTTTCCTTTATCAGGCAGGGTATTGAGTACAGGAGTTGGTAGATCGTGTTACGGTTGTATAAGATTTTGGTTCGGCCACGTTTGGAATCTTATGTACCCATCTGGTCGCCACGTAACCAAAAGGATGTGGATGCTGTGGAGAGGGTGAAAACGAGGTTCACCAGGATGGTGAACATACACACACCCCGGTATGATGGGGTGCTAGCTATGAAAAGAGGTTGAGCAGATTAGGATTATTTTCATTAGGAAGACAGAGGTTGAGGGGCAACTGATTGAGGTCTACAAAATCATGAGAGGTATAGACAGGGTGGATAGCAAGAAGCTTTTTCCCAGAGTGGGGTCTCATTTATGAGGGGTCATGAGTTCAAAGTGACAGGGGAAAAGTTTTATTGTTGGGAATTGATGAGACTCACGGTTGGTGTGTTCCTCCCAGGTGCCAGGGTCCGTGATGTCTTGGATCATATCTTTGGGGTCCTGAAGGGAGAGGGTGACCAGCTGCAAGTTGTGGTCCATGTAGGTACCAACATCATAGTTAGAAAGAGGGATAGGGATGTAAGGCAGGATTTCAGGGAGATAGGGTGGAACCTGAGAGCTAGAACAAACAGAGTTGTTATCTCTGGTTTGTTACCTGTGCCACGTGATAGAGAGGCAAGGAATACGGAGAGATATCAGCCAAACAGAGATGGTGTAGGAGGGAGGGTTTCAGGTACTTGGATAATTGGGGCTCATTCTGGGAAAGGTGTGACTTGCACAAACAGGACGGTCTTCACTTGAACCAGAGGGGTACTAATATCCTGGGTGGAAAATTAGCTGGTGCTAATCGGGTGGGTTTATACAGAGGGATGGGAACCTGAGGTGTGGTTCCAGTAGACAGGAGGATGAGAGTAGGGAGGACAGGGACAGTATTTCACAGTCACAAGAGTGTGCTGGCAGACAGCAAGCTGGTTTGAAGTGTGTCTACTTCAATGCCAGGAGTATCCGGAATACGGGAGGTGAGCTTGCAGCATGGATGGGTACCTGGGATTTCGATGTTGTGGCCATTTTGGATACATGGATAGACCAGGGTGAGGAAGGGATGTTGCAGGTTTTCAGGATTGAGATCATTCATTAAGAACAGGCAAGGCAGTAAAAGAGGGGGAGGTGTAGCCTTGTTCATCAAGGAAAGTATAATGGTGGCTGAAAGAACTTTTGACACCATACTACTCCTGAGGTAGTATGGGCTGAGGTTAGAAACAGGAGAGGAGAGGTCACACTGCTGGGAGTTTTTTTATAGGCCTCTGCAGAGTTCCAGGGAGGTGGAGGAGAGGATTGGCAAAACGATTCTGGGTAGGAGTGAAAGGAACAGGATGATCAGTATGGGGGACTTTACTTTCCCCAACATTGACTGGAAATGCGATAACTCTAGTACGTCGGTTGGATCAGTTTTTGTCCAATGTGTACAGGAGGGTTTCCTGACACAGTATGTCGAGGGGCTGACAAGAGGGGAGGCCACACTGGATCTGGTGCTTGGTAATGAACCAGGACAGGTGTTTGATTTAGTTGTAAGTGAGCACTTTGGAGAGAGTGACCATAATTCAGTTATGTTTAGTTTAACGATGGAAAGGGATAGGTACATGCCACAAATCAAGATTTATCGATGGGGCAAGGGCAATAAGAACACGATTAGTCAAGAATTAGGATGCAGAGAATGGGTTATCAAAGTGCAGGGGATGGGGACAATGGAAATGTGGAGCTGGTTTAAGGAACAGATATTGGGTGGACTTGATCGGTATGTCCCTGTCAGGCAGGGAGGAAGTTGTAAGGTAAGGGAACCGTGGTTTACTACAGAAATTGCATCTCTTGTTAAGTGTAAAAAGGAGGCTTATATGTTGATGAGACAAGATGGTTCAGATGAAGCGATGGAGAGATACAGATTAGCTGGGAAGGATTTAAAGAGAGTTAAGAAGAGCAAAGAGAGGACATGAACAGTTTTTAGCAGGTAGAATAGAGGAGAACCCTAAATCTTTCTATAGATGTGTGAGGAATAAAAGGATGACTAAGGTAGGAATAGGGCCAGTCAAAGACAGAAGTGGGAAGTTGAGTGTGGACCCTGTGGAGATCAGAGATGTGCTAAATGAACATTTCTCATCGGTTTTAACTCCGGAAAAGGAGAACATTGTAGAGGAGATAAATGAGATACAAGATCAATTCTAGAAAGTGTGAAAGTAGACAAATCCCCCTGGGCTGGATGGGATTTATCCGAGGATTCTCTGGGAAGTTATGGAGGAGATAGCAGAAGCTTTGGCTTTGATATTCGAGTCATCATTGTCTACAAGTTTGGTATCAGAGGACTGGAGGATTGCAAATGTTGTGCCCTTGTTCAAGGAGGGCAGGATGGATGACCAGGTAATTATAGACCAGTGAGTCTTACTTCTGTAGTAGGAAAGGTTTTGGAAAAGATTATAAGAGATAAGATTTATAATCATCTAGCTCGCAACAATTTGATTTCAGATAGTCAACATGGCTTCGTCAAGGGCAGGTCATGTCTCACATTGAGTGTTTTGAGAAGGTGACCAAGCATGTAGGTGAGGGTAGGGCAGTTGATGTGGTATACATGGACTTCAGTAAAGTCTTTGATAAGGTTCCACATGGTAGGCTGTAGGAGAAAATGCAGAGGCATGGGATTGAGGGTGATTTAGCAGTTTGGATTAGAAACTGGCTTTCTGAAAGGAGGCAATGAGTGATGGTTGATGGAAAATATTTCGCCTGGAGTCCAGTTACTAGTGGTGTGTCACAACGATCTGTTTTGGGATCACTGCTGTTTGTCATTTTTATAATTTGGAGATGCCGGTGTTGGACTGGGGTGTACAAAGTTAAAAATCACAAAACACCAGGTTATAGTCCAACATGTTTAATTGGAAGTCATTTTTATAAATGACTTGGACGCAGGCATAGGTGGATGGGTTAGTAAGTTTACAGATGACACTGAAGTTAGTGGAGTGGTGGACAGTGTGGAAGAATGCTTCAGGTTGCAGGGGGACTTGGATAAACTGCAGAACTGGGCTGAGAGGTGACAAATGGGGTTCAATGCAGCAAAATGTGAGGTGATTCACATTGGGAGGAATAACAAGAGGGCAGAGTACTGGGTCAATGGAAAGATTCTTGGTCATGTGGATGTGCAGAGGGATCTTGGAGTCCATGTACATAGATCCCTGAAAGTTGCCACCCAGGTTGATCGTGCTGTTAAGAAGGCATACGGTGTGTTAGGTTTCATTGGGAGAGGGACTGAGTTCTGGAACAGCAATGTCATGCTGCATCTATACAAAATGCTTGTGCGGCTGCACTTGGGATATTGTGTACAGTTCTGGTCGCCCTATTACAGGAAGGATGTGGAAGCATTGGAAAAGTTGCAGAGCAGATTTACCAGGATGTTGCCTGGTCTGGAGGGAAGGTCTTTTGAGGAAAGTCTGAGAAACTTCGGTCTATTCTCATTGGAAGGAAAAAGGCGAAGAGGGGATTTGATAGAGACATACAAGATGATCAGAGGAGTAGTTAGGTTAGACAGTGAGAGTCTTTTTCCACAGATGATTACATCAGCTTGTGCGAGGGTGCCAAACTACAAATTGTGGGGTGATAGATTTAAGACAGATTTTAGAGGCAGGTTCTTTACTCAGAGTGATAAGGGTGTGGAATGCCCTACCTGCTAATGTAGTCAACTCAGCCACATGAGGGAGATTTAAACAATCCTTGGATAAGCACATGGATAATGATGTAATAGTGTAGGCGGATGGGCTTAGAATATTTTACTGGTCAGCACCACATTGAGGATCCGAAGGGCCTGTTCTGTGCTGTACTGTTCGATGCTCTATGTTCTAAGATTAAGGGAGATATGTGCGGAAGGTTCTTTACGCAGATTGGTGGTGAGCTTCTGGAACGGGTTGCCAGCGGAGGTGGTAGAGGTGGGCCCAATACTTTAAGATGTCCCTAGACAGAGACATGAATGGGCAGAGAGCAGAGGGGTACAGATCCTTAGAAAATAGGTGACAGGTTTAGACAAAGGATCTGGAGCAGTACAGGCTTGGAGGGCTGAAGGGCCTGTTCCTGTGCTGTAATTTTCTTTGTTCTTTGATCCACATCTGGGAAACACCCAACAAATATGTGGTTGGAGATGTGGCTCCAGGATTCACACAAGGACCCACAGAACCCATAAAAACGGACACAAATTTCCTCAGTAGATGACAATACTCATGAGTGAGTAATCACCGATGACAATGACAATGACCTTGAATTAACCTGCGTTAGTTTTCCAGACCATATTCCAACAGCAAATGTTTCCCTTTTCTTCTCTCATCTTTCGTCAAACAACCTCCTTTTCAAACTTTAATTCTCAACTTTAAAATCACAGTTCCAAACCAAAAGTGAGGAAACCAAAAGAAAAGTAGTGATGCTCTCAATGGGAAACATGCTGCTTTTCACTGGGTCACATTGAATGGGAAGAAAGTTAGTCCAAAGTGGTCAGGCTGTACAGTGAGGGTGGTACTCTATCACTGCATGTCTGTCCACTGTGTTGATGCTTCACACACTCGATGTTACAGTGTCTGAAATGGATGGTGATTGGTCAGTTCGAGTACAGCCAGTACCTGGGGCCAATGGCTGCTGGGCCTGATTAGGCTCAGGAATGCTGGATGACCCTGGATCATTCCTGAAAAAACATACAAGGAACATTAATGTTCAGAGGAAGCTAATGGCATAATCCCAGGTCACAGTAACAAGAATCCTATCTTTTTGCTTATCCCCTCACAGGTCATGGGTCGGTCTGGCTGCTCCTAGTTGTCCATGAGAAGGTGGTGGGGAACTGTTGCTGGATCAAAATCCTGGAAATCCCTCCCTAAGGGCTCTGTGGCTCTTACCTCCAGAACACCGACTGGAACAGTTCATGAAGGCAGCTCACCCCCACCTTCTCAAGGGCAACTGAAGACAGGTAGTCAATGCTGGTCCAATCAGAGATGCTCACGACAGGTAAATGAATAAACAAAATGTTCAGATTTAGACACAGATCACCCATGTCACCCTTGAAGAATTCACCACCAGGAACAGTTCTGCCTTGGTACCAGAATGTACCAAAGCACCCACGGGTCAGCTTTGAGCAACTGGTTACAAGGCAGGGAGGGAGGGTGTTGGAGATGAGGGGAAAATTCCTGCAAGGGCTTCCCATCTCCTGTAACTTTGGAGGACGCTACAGAACATGGAAATCTTGGAAGGTGGGGGATGATCAGGAAATCACATTCCCAACCAGTGGAAATTCAGCTGCTCAGAGGGCAAGGTAGAAAAAGTAGGATTCACAAAAAAGGTCCCTTTTATCCTCAGCACTCACTGCAAGTGATAACATTCCAATCTTTCCCTCCATAAAACAGCCATTACAACTCAAAGTGACCACTGTGAGAAAAATGGGGAACACTTTCGTTTTACACAACGATGAATTGTAGATTGATTTGCAGACGAGAGATCACAGATGAACCTGGAGCTGGAGATTTACAAACAGCCAGAAATTGACCAATTCTGTTCAGAAATTATTTATCTGTCATTTACCTCTCACTTTCCCAGTGAGTGTTTGAGCAACTTGTTAGAAGGAAAAAACACATTGGGAGCTCATCGGCAGGAGGCTGCATTCTGTCTATGAAAAGGAGATATTCAATACAACCCTGAACGAGAGCATTTCTACTCAGCGAAAGTGAGGGCTTCCTGATGAAGGGCTTTTACCCGAAACATCGATTCTCCTGCTCCTCGGATGCTGCCTGACCTGCTGTGCTTTTCCAACACCACACTCTCAACTCAGGGCATTTCCACCACTACTCTCGTGTCAGTCACTGACTATCTTACCTTTTCAAAGGTGTCGTTCTCTTGATTTGCTGTGAACACCCTAAAGAGAAAAAAAGATTCATAAATATTTTGTAATATTATGAACAAATTTGTCACATTGTCTCCACAATTGGAAATGTTTCCCCCCCATACACTTTCATCCCTTTATCCTCAAGAACTCTAACTCCTTCTGAAAAACATTCCTTGCTTTGGCCTCAACTGCTTTCTGTGGCAGGGAACTCCACAGGATCACAGTAACTCCAAAGGGATTGCTCCCCATGTCAATCCTGAATGGCCTACCCAATATCCTTTGACAGTGACCATTGGTTCTTGTCTCCCCAGTCATTGGAAACATCTTTCCTACATTTACCTTGTCGGGTTTTATTGAAATTTCACACATTTCCCTGAGATCCCCTTCATTCTTCCAAACTCCAGTGAATATCATCCTAACCAATCCAATCTCTCTTCATACATCAGCCCTGAAAACCCAGGAGTCTGTCTGAGAAACCTTCATTGCACTCTGTCCAATGCCAGAACACCTTCCTCAGATAAGGGGACCAGATCCTCACCCAATACTCCAGGTGTGGTTTCTCCAAGACCTTGTACAATTACAGCAAGACATTCCTGCTCCTGTATCAAAACTTCTCTCTATGAAGCCAAAATACAACTGACAGAGATATGGAGGGAGAGGCCATGAAGATAAGGATCAGAATTTAAACTTCTCAAGGTCTTCAGCACTGACATAACTGAGCTCAGGATTCTGAGGCCTTCAATATTCCTACGACATCCTGCCTGTTCAATTTGTTCAGTCAGAGCAAAGACAGGTCATGAGGGCAGTCCCAAAACAGACCAGTGCCTGAACATTGCACTCACTGCACAGGCCAGAAGAGGAGTCCATGTTACCATTCCTCCCCAAATATAGCTCTGTTACTCAGACTATCTGAGTCACCATGTCTATGCCTTTATCCTGCAAACTCTCGAAAGCCACTTGAACAATAAAGCACACAAGAATATCGTGGTGAACTGCAACTTCCTTTCTGTTCTGTTTGAGAGTCTGTACAAAGTGGGAATGAATGCAAAAGATGTGATTTGTTGTGATTCTATCAAATGGGAGTGAATGAAAAGACATTTTAGCGCATTGAGATTCAACAGTGATGGGAGGATAATGGGAATTGATCCATCAGAGTTCAATAGAATGGGTTTGAATGGATCTCCTTGTGAAACATCCTCAATGTTAAATCACTCACAAGAAAGCTCCATCCCAGGCAACTTCCTGGTGAATCTCCTGTGCACCCCTCCCTCTTGTTATGTCAGAACCATACTGTTTTATCAAACCTCATTGTCCATGAACCCACCTCCTTTGTTCCTGAAGTTGATGAAGATTATGAAGCAGATGGGCAGGATGAGAAGCATTGGAATGACCGGCAGATATACAGTGGTGGGCTCAGTCCTCTTCACTGGAAAACAGCAAGAACAGCATTATTCAGGAATACCTCCATGTTGCTGCAGTGAAACTTGTAGCAGGGTTACAGAGGAAGAGATTAAATGGACAAACAGGATGTTCTGCAATGGAGCAAACCAGTTCAACGCTCTCACCTGCTGTTTCCCACAGACCAGGAATTTGCTCCCCTCCAAATACTTACCCAATTATCACCTGAAAGATCACTCTATGAAATTTATTTCCATTGGCCTTTCAGGCAGTGCATTGCAGATCAGAACAACTCCTGAAGGAGGCAACTGCTTAATTCTGTGACACAGAATATAAGGTTAGATGGATACTTTAAAACATTCGACAGGGTATTTTCTGGACCCAGCCTTGACTCACCAACACAAGGGCACCCATTACTGAGCACTGATCTACCATCCCACCCTGTCCTGTGTCCTCCATGTAGACCAGACCAAGTAAGGAAGGCAGATTTCATACTGTAAAGGACCTGACTGAGTCAGATGAGCTTTCCCAACTATCAACAGTGGTCACATGTAACCATAAGGTTAGCTTTTCATTTAAATTCCAAATGTTTAAAATTTCATTCATCTTTCACCTTCTGCTGTGGTAGGATTTGAACCCATGGCCCCAGACATGAGGGTCTGGATTAGTTACCCAGTGACAGTAGCAGTATACCACCAACTCCTTTTATAACCCATGTGTGAATGCAGGGCTAGGATAGGTCCCACGTGGCTGTGATGCCTCACACAGTCAGATGGACACTTAAGGAATGTATTTGCACTGATGGAACTATTCCCGATGAAGGTGTGAACACTTTCAATGGAACCAAGAGGGACACATTAGTCTGCAGCACCTTCCTGCTCGAGGAGATGATCTCATTTTCAGCTTAACTTTGGATCGTTTGGGGATTGAACTGAATGTTCTGAGTGTGTCAATGCCTTTCAATACTGACTTCAGAATGTACCTAAAAGGATCAACACATCAAATTACATTAAATGTTTAAAAAGTCAAATTTCAAACACAAAAGCAAAATACTGCAGGTGTTGGAAATTTGAAATAAAATCAAAATACTGTAAATACTCAGCAGACCAAACAGGGAAAACTTCTTTGAGTTTTGGGGGATGGTGGTGTTGG
The DNA here is from genome assembly GCF_047496795.1 of Chiloscyllium punctatum. NCBI lineage: Eukaryota > Metazoa > Chordata > Chondrichthyes > Orectolobiformes > Hemiscylliidae > Chiloscyllium > Chiloscyllium punctatum. The sequence goes on from NC_092740.1 coordinate 9,224,306, forward strand.
GATGCATGGGGAGGCAGGGGGAGGAATTAGCTCCATGCTGTACCCCCTTTATAAATTAATCATCCTCAGAAAGAGGAAGGGTCTCTCCATCTCCATCCTAATGTGAAATGAGTTTCAGATTCACCCACATCCTCTCAGCATCTGCTCCCTCAAGACTCCTCAGGATCTTCCAAGTTTCAATAAAGTCACTTCTCAATCTTCAGCAACGAGCTGCCCCCAACTGGGTCTGAACCAATCAGGATGAGAAGGTAACAACACTCTGACATGCTCAGCCAATGAGAGGTAGGGAGGTGGCACTTCACATATTCTTGGCCAATGAGACCTGAAGTTCCACCATGTGCTCACTCAGTGAGGGATTGGAAGATCCTTGCCCTATCTTGTCCTCAGTCAATGCCAATCATTGGATTGACAACAAGAAGGAGGTCATTTTACCCATTGGGTCCTGGTTAGCTCCACATGGAACAATCAGGTGACACCCACCCATCTGCTCGATTCCCCCCCAAGCCCTGCCAGTTCACTTCCTTCAAGGGCCTATCAGGTTAAATTCTGAGATCAATGACTGTCTCCACACGCCCCTCTGCTGATGTTGGAAGAACATAGATTGATTAAAGATTGTCACCGTGGCTTTGTGAGGGGCAGGTGATGCCTCACAAGCCTGATTGGGTTCTTTGAGGATGTGATGAGATAAGTTGATGAAGGTCGAGCAGTGGATGTGGTGTTTATGGATTTCAGTAAGGCATTTGATAGTCAATTAATTCAGAAAATTAGGAGGTATGAGATACAGGGAAATGTGGCTGTCTGGATACAAAACTGGCTTGCTGAATGAAACAGGAAGTGGGAGTGGATGGAAAGTATTCCACCGAGAAGTCAGTGACCAGTGGTGTTCCACAGGAATCTGTTCTTGGGCCTCTGCTCTTTGTAGTTTTTATAAATGACGTGAATGAAGATGTATCAGGGTTGGTTAGTAAGTTTGCCGATGCCGGTGGTGTTGTAGTGGGTGTAGCGTGCTGTTGGAGGCCAAAACAAGCCATTGGCAGATGCAGGTCTGGGCTGAGAAGTGGCAGATGGAGTTCAATCTGGATAAATGCGAAGTGGAGTATTTTGGAAGGTCAACTTTGAATGCAGAATACAAGGGTAAAGACAAGATTCTTGACAGTGTGGAGGAACAGAGGATCTTGGGGTCCATGTACATAGATCCCTCAATGTTGCCACCCAAGTTGATAGCATTGTGAAGAAGGCGTATGGTGTTTTGGTTTTCATTAATGGGGGGAATTGAGTTTCAGAGTCGCGAGGTTTTGCTGCAGCTCTATAAAATCCTGGTTAGACCACACTTGGAATATTATGTCCAGTTCTGGGTTGTCTCATTACTGGAAGGATGTAGATGCTTTAGAGAGGGTGCAGAGGAGATTTGCCAGGATACTCCCTGGATTGGATGACTTGTCTTATGAAGAGAGGTTGAGTGAGTGAGGGCTGTTTGCACTGGAGAGAAGCAGGAAAAGAGGTGACTTGATAGAGGTATACAAGGTAATGAGAGGCATAGATAGAGTAGATAGCCAGAGACTCTTCCCAAGGCAGAAATGGCTGTCACAAGGGCCATCATTTTAAGGTGATTGGAGGAAGGTATAGGGGAGATGTCAGAGATACTTTATTTATGCAGACTGGTGGATATGTGGAAGGCAGTGGTAGTAAAGTCAGAAACATTAGGGATATTCAAGCGACTGTTGGACAAACACAAGGATGGCAGAAGACTGAGGGTGTGGAGGGCATTTCTTCTAAGATTAAGCTAAATGGTCAGCACAACATTGTGGGCTGAAGGGCCTATACTGTGATGTACTGTTCTGTGTTCTATGTAACCTACAAGGCTATGGACCAAATGCTGGGAAGTTGGACAGGTGCAGACTTAGAGCGATGTTTTTGTTGGTGTAGACTGCATGGGCTCAAGGGCCTCTTCCATCCTGTCTAATTCTATAATTGTATGGATCAGCTTTCCTTATGGTTCCTTCCATAAGGAACAAAAACGGCAGTAAGATGTTGTGGGAGTAATCTATGGGACCCATAGCAGTAGCTATATGGTGGGTGTCATGGACCGGGCCACATTCCCTCAAAACATTTCAGGAAGTTCGCCCAGACCCTAACTTATTGAGTTGTTATAAGCAAATGTCGATTGGATAATCCAGGAAAGATGCAGATTGCCCAACCACTCACTTTTAAACAAAACAGTATTTATTCACACATGAACAAAAGAAAAACACATTTAGAATCCCAGAACTATTTAAAAACCCATCTGCCTCTATTGCAACTTAATGATGCTGTTCCAAATACTTGTGATGTCCCCATAAACACTCTCTTGGCAAAAAAGCTACAATCAAACACTGGTTCACACAGGAGAGATGTCAGAGAGAGAGAGGATCAACATGGTACTGTTTCTTTGACCAGCAACCTTAAAAAACTGACTGCTTGCTAAACCAAACCAAACCAGAAAAAGCTGAGCTGGAATAACTGGCCATTCCCTTTCATTGCATAATTCTTTTCTGTTTTAATTTGAAAGCCTATTTTCTGAGGCAGTATCTGTTACCTATAATCAAATAGGCCCTAAAACATCTCTGTTTACAACCCCTCTCAAAAAACCAAGGACAGAATATCCTTGTCAAAGGAGCAGTATTGTCACAGTGGGGAAGGGAATAAATCAGCAGATAGTAAAGGCATGTAGCAGAGGCAGTACGTTAACCATGGGTGACTTTAATCTTCATGCACATTGGGATAGTCAGATTAGCAAAGGGAGCCATGAGGAAGAATTCAGAGACATATTGAAGGCAGTCTCTGAGAACAATGTGATGTGGATTCAACCAGGGATCCGGTTAGTTTGGGTTTGGTGATGTGTCATGATTCAGGTTTAATAACTGATGCCAGAGTGAAGGATACCCTGGAATCTGTCACCATAACACAATAGATTTGAGTATTCAGTTTGAGGGAGAGGACCTTGTGTTGGCAGCTACTGTGCTTAGCTTATCGAAGGGAATGAGAGCAGGACTGGCTGGAGTGGGCTGAAGAAGCAGTTTAGCAGCAAAAACAGCTGAGGAACAATGGCAGACTTGGAACAAAATCGTTCATGGCTCCACAGCAAAGGGACAATCCAGTGAGAAGAAGCATTCTGGGAAGTGGATAAGCCTATCAGGATTAACCAGGGAAATTCAGTATAGTATCAGGTTGAAAGGGAACATATAACGTGACAAATACTCATGGTAAACCAAAGAAATTTTAACAACCAACGAAAGATGATTGAGTTGTAATAAGGTCAGAGAAAATACTCTCTGAGTGTAAACTTGCAAGTAAAATCATGAGAGAGAGAGAGAGAGAGTGAGAGAGAGAGAGAAAGAGAGAGAGAGAGAGAGAGAGAGAGAGAGAGTGAGTGAGAGAGAGTGAGAGAGAGAGAGAGAGAGAGAGTGAGAGAGCGAGTGAGTGAGAGAGAGTGAGAGAGCGAGTGAGTGAGAGAGAGTGAGAGAGAGAGAGAGTGAGAGAGCGAGTGAGTGAGAGAGTGAGAGAGAGAGAAAGAGAGAGAGAGTGAGAGAGAAAGAGAGAGAGTGAGAGTGAGAGAGAGAGAGAGAGTGAGAGAGAGAGTGAGAGAGAGTGAGAGAGTGAGAGAGAGAGAGAGAGTGAGAGAGAGAGTGAGAGAGAGCGAGAGAGAGAGAGTGAGAGAGTGAGAGAGAGAGAGAGAGAGTGAGAGAGAGTGAGATAGAGTGAGAGAGAGCGAGAGAGAGTGAGATAGAGAGAGAGAGAGTGAGAGAGCAAATATCTAAAAAGGAAGAAAAGGTCCAGATTGACCATAGGCCCCTTCGAGAGTAAGGGCTGGGAAATAATCATCAGGAACCAAGAAATGGGAGAGGAATTAAATTAATCATTTTTAGCAGTTTTCACAGTAAAAGGCATGAACAGCATCCCAAACTTAATAACTATTCAAGGGCAAAAGGACAAGAATAAAGACAATAGCTACAATTATGTTGTTTTGGAAATTGTAGGGAGTGTTGGGCTCTCAGAGGAAGGCAGTACGGACAGCCAACTTTCTGGGACTGAGCCTGGCTCGACTGTAACGGGGGTAGGTCAGGTTCCAAGTGAGTTTCTAGTCAGAGGCACAGATAGTCGTTTCAGTGGCCTGCAGTGAGATATCAGAATGGTGTTTCGCCTCCTCAGTGCCAAGGTCAAGACAGTCTCGGAGAGGGTGCAGAATATTCTTAAAGGGAGTGGGGGGACCAACAGGAGGTCGTTGTACACATTAGAACCAATGAGATAGGAAGAGAAAAAGATTGGATTGTGAGGAGAGAATATAGTAAGATAGGTAGGAGACTAAATAGGAGGTCCTTGAGTACAGTAATATTTGGATTATTCCTGGTACCACGTGCAAGTGATCATAGGAATAGGAGGATAAAGCAGATAAATGATTGGCTGAGGAGCTGGTATAGGGAAGAATACAAACTTTCAGATCATTAGAGTCTCTTCTGGGATAGAAGTGCCCTGTATAAGAAAGACGAGTTGGAGCTGGACAGGAAGGGGAGATTTACTGGAGCCAACCAGGATGGAGGTGAAAGGTGAGGGTTGTGGGGGGTTACAGGGTGATAGTGAGAAAAGGGATCATTCTGAGATGGTGCACTTGGGAAAAGGAACAAGTCAAGTAGTCAGTGCAGGGAGGTGCAAAGTAGAGAACAAGATCGAACTGATCAATTAGCATGTACTTATTTCAATGTAAGCAGACTGAGATGTGAGGCAGATGAACACAGGGCATGGTTGGGAAGATGAGACTGGGATATCACAGCTATTACAGAAATATACCGCAGGGATGGTCAGGACTGACAGCTTCATGTTCCACGATTATATCAATGATTTAGATTTGAATACAGGAGCTATGTTTAGTAAGTTTGCAGATGACACCAAAATTGGTGGTATACTGAACAGCAAAGAAGGTTATCTCAGAGAAAAACAGGATTTTGATCAGATAGGACGATGGGCCGAAGAATGGCAGATACAGTTTAATTTAGAAGAATGTGAGATGTTACCTTATAGTCGGGCAAATCAGTGCAGGCCTTCTACACTTAGTGGTAAGGTCCAGGGGAGTGTTGCTGAACAATGAGGTCTTGTTCTTTGAAGGTGGAGTCACAGGTAGACAGGTTACTGAAGAGAGTGTTTGGTACGCTTGCCTTTCTTGGTCAGTGCATTGAGTATAAGAGTTGGGAGTTCATGTGGATACTCAACAGGAAACTGGCTCGGCCACTTTCGAAATACTGCATTCACTTCTAGTCTCCCTGCTTTCAGAAAGATTTTGTGAAATTCAAAAAGGTTCAGGAAGTATATGGAAGGATGTTGTGAGGGTTGGAGTGTTTGAATATAGGGAGAAGCTGAATAGGTTTGGGCTGTTTCCCCGGGTGCATCAGAGGCTGAGGGCTGAGCTTTGAGAAGTTCATAAAATCATGTGGGGCATGGATGGGGTGAATAGTCAAGGTCTTTTCCCGAGGGTACGGGAGTCCAAAACTAGAGGGCAGAGGCTTAAGGGGATAGGGGAAAGATTTAAATGGGACCTTTTACGTGCAGAGGGTGGTGCCTGTATGAATAGGAGGGTTTAGAAGGATAAGGGCCAAGTGTTGTCAAATGAGACTCGATTAATTAGAATACCTGGTTGCCGGGGACGAGTTGGGCTGAAGGGTCTGTTTCCATGCTGTACATGTCTGTATGTCTAATACCTATCATGACAGAAAAACCACGAAGGAAACGGATGGAGTTAAAGACCAATTAGTCCCCTGGACCTGACTGGATGCATCTAGGGTATTAAAGGAAGTTATTGAAGAGACAATAAACACACAGGTGTTAAACTTCCAAGAATCTTTGGAAAGTTCCCAGAGAATTGGAAATCTCCCAAAATAACACTCTTGTTTTTTCAAGGAAAGGAGACAGAAAACAAAGTTACCCAATGTGTCCATCACTTGGAGTTCTGAAGCAATGTGGTCTCACTAGGGATGGCGGATGTTTCCTTTCAAGATGGCAGGAAAAAAGAAGGGACTGCATCAGGCAGCAGGCTGGATATAGTTTACTGGCACATTGCTACAAGGTTTACATCAACTACAGTAACAAGCATCTGTTTAGACTTCTGCAGGTCACTGTGTGGATAGCTGAGTACAATACATGATGGAATGCCCTGCAAATTGGGAGAAGGAGAGGGAGAATTGGGGGCGTAATTTGAGATAAAGACATCTGCAAAAATGAAAGTGAAAAAATGTGGGTGCAGAAAATTGGAAATAAAAAGAAAGTGCTGGAGAAACTCAGCAGGTCTGGCACCCTGTGTGGAGTAAGAAACAGAGTTAACATTTCAGGCCAATAACTTTCCATCAGTGAGTAAAGCACAGATACGTTGCTCCAAGTGTTGTGTTTGAAGCAAATTAAGCATTTCCACGGCATAGTCTTGGCAATCTCATCAGGAAAATAGACAAGGCCTTTTTCCTGGTGTGGGAAAGTGTAGAACTAGAGGGTATAAGTTTAGGGTGAGAGGGGAAACATTTAAAAGGGACATAAGGGGCAACTTTTTCATGCTGAAGGTGGTGCATGTATGGAATGAGATGCCAGAGGAAGTGGTGGAGTCAGGTACAATTACAAAATTTAAAAGGCATCTGGATAGGTGTATGAATAGGAAGGGTTTAGAGAGACATGGCCCAAGCACTGGCAAAAGGGACGAGATTAATTTAGGAAATCTGGTCAGCATGGATGGGTTGGACTGAAGGGTCTGTTTTCGTGCTGTACATCTCTATGACTCTGTAGACCAATTAGTTAATGTCTGTTATTGGGAAAATGTGAGATCAAAACTAAGGATGTCTTGGCAGAACGTTTAGAAATGTATAATATGATCAAGCAGAGTCAACATGACTTCATAAAGAGGAAATTATCTTGAATTCTTTGAGTGGTGACAAGCTGGATAAATAAAGGGGAATCGGTGGATGTTTCATATGTTTTTAGAAGATATTTCATAAGGTGCAACACATTAAACTCCTTAATGCGATTCGATTCTATGGTGCTGGTGGTAGTATACGAACATGGATAGAGAATTGACTAACTGAGAGAAAACAGAGAGTTGGGATAAGACAGGAGTGATATCCAGCCTGCAAACTGTAATTAGTGGTGTATCACAGGATCTGAGATGGGGCCACATTTATTATAATATACATTAATGATTTGGATGAGGTCAGTGAATGTACTGTAGCCAAGTTTGCTGATGACAAAAACGTAAATGAGAAGGCAAGTGATGAGGATGAAATAAAGAAGCTGCAGAGAGATGTCGACAGGTTAAATAAGTGGGAAAAACTTTGCAGTTGGAATATAATGTGGAAAATGTAAGGTTATACATTTGGCACAAAGAATAGAAAGGCTGAATATTCGTGAAACAGAGAAAGCCTGCAGAAAGTTACAGAACAGAAGAATATGGAGGTTTCACAAAAACATTCAGCAGAGAGTAGGGAAGGTCAATGGAATGCTGACCTTTATTTCAAATGGAATAGAATTTTAAAGTTGGGAGGTTTTACCAGACACGAGTTAGCTCACAGCTGGAATATTGTGGATAGTTTTGGTCCCTTATCAAAGGAAAGTGAAACTGGCATTGGAGGCAGTCCAGAGAAGATTCAATTAGTTGATGCCAGGTCGGGAGGGGCTGTCTTATGGGCAGCGTTTGACAAGATTGAGCCTGTACTTGATGGATTACAGAAGAATGAAGAGTGACCAAATTGAGACATTAAAGATGCTTCGGGTGCTTGATAAGGTGGATGCAGCGTGGTTGTCCCCCTTGTCAGGAACAGAGGGCATCTGCTCAGAATGAGGGGTTACACATTTCAGATGAGAGGAATGTTTTCTCTGAGTGGGTAGTGAATCTCTGGGCTACTTTACCACAGACAGCAGTTAATGTTGGGTCATTAAGTATAGCCAAGGCTGAGATAGATAAAATTTTAATCATTCACGGAATCGAGGATTGTGAAGATAAAGCAAGAATGGGGAATTGACGTTTATCATCTCAGTCATGATCTCATTGAATGTAGAACAGACTCAATGGGCTGAATGGCCTTCTTCTGTTCCTATGTCTTATGGGCTACCTGCCTCAGTTCTCAACACCTCCATTTCTGAAACCTGTAAATCCCATTTGCTTTTCCAACCACATTCTCAACATGTAAAGACATCTTCAAAAATGGATGCACTCTGACCACCGACTTCCTTTATCCAGATCCATCCTTGAGATCCCTGTCATTGACTCCATATTGCCCATAGGGAATATGGAACCAGTTGGATCTTGGAGCTTGCATCCTTGGTGATGTTTTCTCTGGTCCCTACGTCAGAACACTGAAGCCAGTTTGAACACAACAAATTAGGGAGTTGATGGGAAACTGTGGGAAGTTTCAGACACAGTGGTGGAATGGTCCATAAATCCCAGCCGCATCTCTCTCTCTCTCTCTCTCTCTCTCTCTCTCTCTCTCTCTCTCTCTCTCGCTGTCTCCTTCTCACTGTCTCCTGCCTGAGACCAACTGAAAGAACCCAAGAGAAGGAGCCAACCCGAGTGCTCCCATTCCAGGTGGACCCTGTTCCCATTGAGCTATCGGGACAGTGACACTATCCAAACATTGTTCCTTCCCTTCAACTTCCAGCTTTGTGGAGGCTTTGTTTGAAAATTATCAATATTGAGCTCCACACGACACTGATAGGAACTAGCATCCTGCTGGCTTAGTCCCTCCATCGTTACTGAGACATCTTTGTTGGTGAGACTCCCCATGAATCTGAACGATTCCCACCCTCCCGCTGTCTCACATTCTCACACAGCTCACCCTGGTAATGGTCTGGACCAGGATATGTACAGGTAAAGATAACACCTGTGCCAGATTTAATCCATATGATGGAGCCGGTGAGTGTGAGGTGAGTGTCAGGGTTGGTGAAGCTGCAGGGTAAGACAGCGGAGCCTCCTTCCTCAGCCCTCACTCCATCCACGACTGTCATTGACCAATCAAGGGCCAATCAAGGGCAGTAGTGGGAAGCTGTGTGTGGAGTCAGAGAAGACAGGGGAAGCACTAAATGAATATTTTTAAACAGTATTCACTCTAGAAAACAACAATGTTGTCGAGGAGAATACTGAGATCCAGGCTACTAGACTAGGTGGGATTGAGGTTCACAAGGAAGAGGTGTGAAAATAGATAAGTCCTCTGGGCTGGATAGGATTTATCCTAGGATCTTCTGGGAAGCCAGAGAGGAGATTGCCGAGACTTTGACATTGATCTTTAAGTCGTCATTGTCTACAGGAATAGTACCAGAATACTGGAGGATAGCAAATATGGTTCCCCTGTTCAAGAAGGGGAGAAGAGACAACCCTGGTAATTATAGACCAGTGTGCCTTACTTCAGTTGTTGGTAAGGTGTTGGAAAAGGTTATAAGAGATAGGATTTATAATCATCTAGGAAAGAATAATTTGATTAGGGATAGTCAGCACGGTTTTGTGAAGGGTAGGTCGTACCTCACAAACCTTATTGAGTTCTTTGTGAAGGTATCCAAATAGGTAGATGAGAGTAAACCGGTTGATGTGGTGTATATGGATTTCAGCAAAGCATTCGATAAGGTTCCCCACAGTAGGCTATTGCACAAAATGCGGAGGAATGGGATTGTGGGAGATAAAGCAGTTTGGATCAGTAAATTGGCTTGCTGAAAGAAGACAGAGGGTGGTGGTTGACGGGAAATGTTCATCCTGGAGTCCAGTTATTAGTGGTGTACTGCAAGGGTCGGTGTTGGGTCCACTGCTGTTCATCATTTTGACAAATGACCTGGATGAAGGCGTAGAAGGGTGCGTTAGTAAATTCGCAGATGACACTAAGGTGGAGTTGTGGATAGTGACAAAGGATGTTGTAGATTACAGAGAGACATAGATAAGCTGCAGAGATCGGCTGAGAGATGGCAAATGGAGTTTAATAAGGACAAATGTGAGGTGATTCACTTTGGTCGGAGTAACCGGAATGCAAAGTATTGGGCTAATGGTAAGATTCTTGGTAGTGTAGATGAGCAGAGAGATCTCAGTGTCCAGGTACACAGATCCTTAAAAGTTGCCACCCAGGTTGACAGGGTTGTTAAAAAGGAATACAGTGTTTTAGCTTTCATTAATAGAGGGATCGAGTTCCGGAACTATGAGGTTATGCTACAGCCATACAAAACTCTGGTCTGGCCGCACTTGGAATATTGTGTACAATTCTGGTGACCACATTATAAGAAAGATGTGGAGACTTTGGAAAGGGTGCAGAGGAGATTAACCAGGATGTTGCCTGGTATGGAGGGAAGGTCTTACAAGGAAAGGCTGAGGGACTTGAGGCTGTTTACATTAGAGAGAAGAAGGTTGAGAGCTGACTTAATTGAGAGACGTAAGGCAATCAGAGAGTTAGATAGGGTGGACAGGGAGAACCTTTTTCCAAGTATGGTGATGGCGAGCACGAGTGGGCATAGCTTTAAATTGAGGGGTGGTAGATATAGGACAGATATCAGAGGTAGTTTCTTCACTCAGAGAGGAGTAAGGGTATGGAATGCTTTGCCTGCAACGATAGTAGATTCGTCAACTTTAAGTGCATTTAAGTCGTCATTGGACAAACATATGGACGTACATGGAATAGTGTAGGTTAGGTGGGCTGCAGATTATATGACTGGTCTGCACAATATCGAGAGCCGAAGGGTCTGTACTGCACTGTAATGTTCTATGTTCTAACCCTTAGCAGAAACCACTATGAGGGGAAAGACAGGGAGAGAGAGGATATGAACACAGCACTGGGACAGATATCAGTGTGTGGGACTGAAACTTGGAGACTCTATTCTGAGTGTTATTTAGAGAGACCAGGTTTCGCAGCTATAATGAGAGGTAGTGAACACATAGTAATGTAAATTCATGAGCAATCCAATACACTGGGGACAGAGTTTCAGTTCCCACCATGGCAGCTGCTGGAAATTCAATTCAGTTATTTCATCAGGAATTAAACACCAGTCTAATGGGAACCATGAAACCATGATCAATTGTTGGAAAAAATCCATCTGGTTCACTGACGTTCTTTAGAGAAGGGAAATACCCAGTCTGACCTGCATGTGACTCCAGTCCCACAACAACAGATTAGACTCTGAAACTCCCACATCAATGGCAAAGGGAGACACTAAGTTGGATGAAACCAGTAAAAATGTGAAAGGAAAGTTATCGGTATGTGCAGCATAGAACCAGACCCTTCAGTCCAACTTGTCCATGCCCATCAGATATCCTGAATATCTTTTCTGAACTCTTTTGAGTTTCTCAGCATCTTTCCTACAGCAGGGAGGCCAGAGATGAATGGAGTATTCCAAAAGTGTCTAACCAGCATCCTGTACAGCCATGACAAGACCTCCTCATTCCTATACTCAGTGCATTCAACAATAAAGGTGAGTTTACCAAATTAACCAGTCTACCCTTTGACTCCACTTTCAAAGAACTGTGAACCTGCACACCAAGTTCTCTTTGTTTGGCAACACTCCCCAGTACTTTACCAGTAAGTGTATAAATCCTGCCCTAATTTGCCTAAATAAAATGCAACACCTCAAATTTATTTAAGTTAAACTCCATCTGCCACTCCTCAGCCCATTGGCCCATCTGATCAAAGTCCCATTCTACACTGAGATAACCTTCTTCGCTGTCAACGACACCTCCAATTTTGGTGTCATCAGGAAACTTAATGACCATTTCTGATATTCCCATCCAAGCCATTTATATAAATGACAATAAGCAGTGGATCCAGCACCGATCCTTGCAGCACACCGCTCGGAACAGGCCTCCAGTCTAAAAAGCAATCCTGCGCTACCACACTCTGTGTCCTATCTTCAAGCCAGTTATGTATCTGATTTTGAGTGCGAGCAGCAGCTGAGTTTAAATGAACCCGGAAGGCTACAGCTCAGGTAAGACAATTTGTTTTAAAATTACTTACCGGTAACGGGCAGCGGTGGTTTTTTTTCTTCACAGAAAGAGCGGGAGCAGCAGGGGGAAGTGACGATGACCAGAGGGGCAGCCAGGACCCGGAAGCTGGTGTAGTGCAAGCTTAACTGGGTAGGTATTTTTTCGTATAAAATCGTGCAGGAGAGGAACCCGAGGCACTACAGAGGTAGTGTCTCCCGCCCGCCCTCCTCCTCTAACCTAATAATAAGACCCGTTGTGGTAAGCAGGTAAGTGCTGCATTTTGCTTGTTCTATTCTTTAGACCTAGTTTTTTTTTTAAAAGGTTACTTTGAGAGGGAGGCAGTGAAGGCAGTGCAATGTTCCTCTTGCAACATGTTTGAGGTGAGGAATGCCATGGTCGTCCCTATTGATTACACTTGCAGGAAGTGCACCCATCTCCAGCTCCTCCAAGACCATGTTAGGGAACTGGAGCTGGAGTTGGATAAACTTAGCATCATTCGGGAGGCAGAGAGGGTCATAGATCGGAGCTTTATGGAAGTAGTAACTCCAAAGATTGCAGACAGATGGGTGACAGTGAGAGAGACTGGGAGGAAGCAGCCAGTGCAGGGATCCCCTGCAGCCGTTCCCCTCAAGAACAACTATACCGTTTTGGATACTTGTGGGGGGGATGACTTACCAGGGGTAAGCAATGGGGTTCAGGCCTCTGGCACGGAGCCTGTCCCCGTTGCTCAGAAGGGAAGGGTGGAGAAGAGCGGAGCAATAGTTATTGGGGACTCGATAGTTCGGGGCACAGATAGGCTGTTTTGTCGGGGCGAGAGAGACTCACGTTTGGTATGTTGCCTCTCAGGTGCAAGGGTACGTGATGTCTCTGATCGTGTTTTCCGGGTCCTTAAGGGGGAGGGGGAGCAGCCCGAAGTCGTGGTCCACATTGGCACCAACGACATAGGTAGGAAGAGGTCTGAGGATGTTAGGCAGGCTTTCAGGGAGCTAGGTTGGAAGCTCAGAGTTAGAACAAACAGAGTTGTTGTCTCTGGTTTGTTACCCGTGCCACGTGTTAGAGAGTCAAAGAATAGGGAGAGAGAACAGTTAAATGTGTGGCTACAGGGATGGTGCAGGAGGGAGGGATTCCGGTATCTGGATAACTGGGGTTCTTTCTGGGGAAGATGGGACCTCTATAAACAGGATGGTCTACACCTGAACCTGAGGGGCACCAGTATCTTTGGGGGGAGATTTGCTAGTGCTCTTGGGGGGGGGGGGTTTAAACTAACTCTACAGGGGCATGGGAACCTAGACTGAAGCTTTAGGGTGCAGGACCTGGAGTGTAGGGAGGTTAGGAACATGGCATCAATCTCAAAGGAGGGTGCTTGTAAACAGGAAAGTGGCTTGAAGTGTGTAAACTCCAATGCAAGGAGTATACGAAATAAGGTAGGTGAACTTGCAACGTGGGTTGGTACCTGGGATTTCGATGTTGTGGCTATTACGGAGACATGGGTAGAACAGGGACAGGATTGGCTGTTGCAGGTTCCAGGGTTTAAATGTTTTAGTAGGGTCAGAGGTGGGAGTAAAAGAGGGGGAGGTATGGCATTGCTTGTCAAAGATCGTATTACAGCGGTGGAAAGGACGATGGATGAAGACTCGCCATCTGAGGTAGTTTGGGCTGAGGTTAGGAATAGGAAAGGTGAGGTTACCTTGTTAGGAGTTTTCTACAGGCCTCCTAATAGTCCGAGAGATGTAGAAGAAAGGATTGCGAGGATGATTCAGGAGAAGAGTGAAAGTAATAAGGTGGTTGTTATGGGGGCTTTAACTTTCCTGATATTGACTGGGAAAGCTATAGCTCGAATTCGTTAGATGGGTCGGTGTTTATCCAATGTGTGCAGGAGGGTTTCCTCACACAATATATAGACAGGCCAACAAGAGGTGAGGCCATACTGGATTTGGTTCTGGGTAACGAACCAGGCCAGGTGTTAGAATTGGAGGTAGGTGAGCACTTTGGGGACAGTGACCACAATTCGGTGACTTTTACTCTAGTGATGGAGAGGGATAAGTGTGCACTGCAGGGCAAGAGTTATAGCTGAGGGCAGGGAAATTATGACGCAGTGAGGCATGACTTAGGGTGCGTGGCTTGGAAAAGTAGGCTTCAAGGCAAGGGCGCAATCGATATGTGGAGCTTGTTCAAGGAGCAACTATTGAGTGTCCTTGATAAGTATGTACCTGTCAGGCAAGGAGGAAAGGGTCGTGTGAGGGAGCCATGGTTTAATAAGGAATTGGAATCCCTTGTTAAAGGGAAGAGGGCAGCCTATGTAAAGATGAGGCATAAAGGTTCAATTGGGGCGATTGAGAGTTATAAGGTAGCCAGGAAGGATCTGAAGAGAGAGCTAAGAGCAGCAAGGAGGGGACATGAAAAGTCCTTAGTTGGTAGGATTAGGGAAAACCCAAAGGCTTTCTATAGGTATGTCAGGAATAAAAGAATGACTAGGGTAGGAATAGGTCCAGTCAAGGATAGTAATGGGAAGTTGCATGTGGAGGCTGAAGAGATTGGGGAGACACTGAATGAATTCTTTTCATCAGTATTCACTCAGGAACAGGACATTGTTGCCGATGTGAATATTGAGTCACAATTAATTAGAATGGATGGCTTTGAGGTATGTAGGGAAGAGGAGTTGGAAATTCTGGAAAGGGTGAAAACAGATAAGTCCCCTGGGCCTGATGGCATTTATCTTAGGATTCTCTGGGAAGCAAGGAAGGAGATTGCAGAGCCATTGGCCTTGATTTTTATGTCCTCATTGTCTGCAGGAATAGTGCCAGAAGACTGGAGGATAGCAAATGTGGTTCCCTTGTTCAAGAAGGGGAGGAGGGATAACCCTAGTAACTATAGGCCGGTGAGCCTCACTTCTGTTGTGAGCAAATTCTTAGAGAGAATTGTAAGGGATAGGATTTATGAACATCTGGATAGGAATAATGTGATCAAGGATAGTCAGCATGGCTTTGTGAAGGGCAGATCGTGCCTTACAAACCTTATTGAATTCTTTGAGAAGGTGACTAAGGAGGTGGACGAGGGTAAAGCAGTAGATGTGGTGTATATGGATTTTAGTAAGGCGTTTGATAAGTTTCCCCATGGTAGGCTACTGCAAAAAATACGGAGGTATGGCATTGCGGGTGAGTTGGAGGTTTGGATTAGGAATTGGCTGGCTGGAAGAAGACAGAGGGTAGTAGTTGATGGTAAAGGTTCATCTTGGAGTGCAGTTACTAGCGGTGTTCCGCAAGGATCTGTTTTGGGACCATTGCTGTTTGTCATTTTTATAAATGACCTGGAGGAGGGGCGAGAAGGTTGGGTGAGCAAGTTTGTGGATGATACGAAAGTCGGTGGAGTTGTTGACAGTGAGGAAGGATGTGGCAGGTTACAGCGGGATAGAGATAAGCTGCAGAGCTGGGCAGAAAGGTGGCAAATGGAGTTCAATACGGGTAAGTGTGAGGTGATTCACTTTGGTATGAGTAACAAAAAGATGGGGTACTGGGCTAATGGTTGGATACTTGTTAGTGTGGATAAGCAGAGGGATCTTGGTGTCCATGTACATAGATCTCTGAAAGTTGCCACCCAGGTAAATAGTGCTGTGAAGAAGGCACATGGCGCACTGGCTTTTATTGTTAGAGGAATTGAGTTCCGGAGTCCTGAGGTCATATTGCAGTTGTATAAGATTCTGGTGCGGCTGCATCTGGAGTACTGTGTGCAGTTTTGGTCGCCAAAATATAGGAAGGATGTGGAGGCACTGGAACAGGTGCAGAGGAGGTTTACCAGGATGTTGCCTGGTATGGCAGGAAGATCGTATGAGGAAAGGCTGAGGCACTTGGGGCTGTTTTCATTGGAGAAAAGAAGGTTTAGGGGTGACTTGATAGAGGAGTACAAGATGATTAGGGGTTTAGATCGGATTGACCATGAGAACCTTTTTCCACGTATGGACTCAGCTATTATGAGGGGGCATAGCTTTAAATTAAGGGGTGTTAGGTATAGGACAGATGTTAGGGGTAGATTCTTTACTCAGCGAGTCGTGAGTTCATGGAATGCCCTGCCAGTAGCAGTGGTGGACTCTCCCTCTTTATGGACATTTAAACGGAAATTGGATAGGCATATGGAGGATAGTGGGCTAGTGTGGGTTAGGTGGCCTTGGATCGGCGAAACATCGAGGGCCAAAGGGCCTGTACAGCGCAGTATTTTTCTATGTTCTATGTTCTATGAATGGCTAGTTCCCCCTGTATTCCATGTGATCTCACCTTGTTAACCAGTCTATCATGCAGAACCTTGTCAAAGACCTTGCTGAAGCCCATTGAGGCCATGTCCACCACTCTCCATTCATCAATCATCTTCATCACTCCTTCATAAAACTCAATGAGTCACGCTCTGTCTGAACATGTCTTACTGCTCGACACATTATCAGGAGCTACACAAATGTACAAGAATCCCAGTAGGATCACCCTAACACCCAAAGTGCCTGACAGACTGCTCCTCAGGACAGAAGTGAGCCACACCAGGATTCTTCAGTAACAGTTAAAATAATTCCATTAATTAATAATTCCACTAATAAGAGCAGTGAAAGAAAAGGAGTTTTAATTAATGCTCCTGAACTGCGCCCCTTCAAAACCACACACACACACACACACACACACACACACACACACACACACACACACACACACACACATACACACACACACACACACACACACACACACACACAATCACAATTAAGACAGAGAAAAGATAAATGATTTATATTTCTACCATGAGTGAAAAAAGAATGTAGACAGGGTAACAGGCTAAACAGAACGCTGAAGATAAAAGTCCTGACCACAAGATGGAAGGATCGCTCT
Source organism: Chiloscyllium punctatum (assembly GCF_047496795.1). Lineage (NCBI taxonomy): Eukaryota > Metazoa > Chordata > Chondrichthyes > Orectolobiformes > Hemiscylliidae > Chiloscyllium > Chiloscyllium punctatum. Next base: position 9,241,124 of record NC_092740.1, read on the forward strand.
CTCTCACAGTCCTTGTGTTGTTTCGCACCAATGAGATGCTGTGTTCTGGACAGTGATGGGCATACTTTAAATCCAACGGCCAATCAGGTGAACTCAGGACTTTTCTTTCCAGATTACTTGTGTTTTCTCTGCTTTTCTCTACAGTGATGGGGGAGAGGCAGAGCTGGCTGCTTTCTCTCTGTAGGCTCTAGATACTTTACACTTTCAGACACTCCAGGAACGTATAGCTTTGTAACAGCACAGTTCAACCAATCAGACAGCAGTTGCTAAGCAGACTTTTCTTAAACTCAAAACATTATCATGAAGTCCAATGGCATCAGGACAAACATGAGCAAGGGAATCTCCGGATGACTACCCACTGCCACAATCCCCCCACTCCCAGGCTTCTGATCATGTTTATCACCACTTGGAGGAAGCACTGAGGTCAACACTGGCACAGAATGTACTCTGGGTGGGAGACGTCACTGTCCAACACCAAGACAGACTCAGCAGCTTTCCTACTGCCTGAGCTGGTGGAATCTGAAATGACATAGCTCTTGGACTGGGTCTGTGGCGGGTGGTGAGGGAACCAACAAGAGAGAAAAGCTTGACCTTGTCCTCAGCCGTCTATCTGCCTATTATAGGATTGGGAGGAGTAACTACCACACAGTCCCATGGAGACAAAGTCCCATCATCACATTGAGGTCCATCCCCATCATGTATGGCACTAGCCCTGTGTTAAATAGGACAGACTTTGAACAGATCGAGCAAATCAATTCTGGGATCCCTGAGACACTGTGGGCCATCGGTACAGCAGAATTGGGCTGTAACACAACCTGTAAACCCATGGCCTGTAATATTCCCCCACTCAGCCATTAACATCAAGTCAGGACATCAATCCTGGTTCAATGAACAATGCAGGAGGGGATGCCAGGAACAGCACCATCAAACCTGAAAATGAGATGTCAGCTATAAAACAGGGTTACTTCCGTGTCAAACAGCATGAGCAGCAATTGATGCTCTGGGGTAAGTGATTCCACTGTCAGTGCATCAGATATAAGCTCAGCAGATCTGTCACATGCAGTTATGAATGGTTGAGAACAATTAAGCAACTAACAGGAATATGAGTCTCCACAAATAGACAATAGACAATAGACAACAGGTGCAGGAGTAGGCCATTCTGCCCTTTGAGCCTGCACCACCATTCAATATGATCATGGCTGATCATCCTTATTCAGTATCCTGTTCCTGCCTTATCTCCATAACCCTTGATTCCACGATCCTTGAGAGCTCTATCCAACTATTTCTTAAATGAATCCAGAGACTGAGCCTCCACTGTCCTCTGGGGCAGAGCATTCCACACACCCACCACTCTCTGGGCGAAGATGTTTCTCCTCATCTCTGCCCTAAATAGTCTACCCCTTATTTTTAAGCGGTGTCCTCTCGTACGGCACTCACCCATCAGCGGAAACATGTTTCCTGCCTCCAGAGTGTCCAATCCTTTAATTATCTTATATGTCTCAATAAGATCCCCTCTCAGTCTTCTAAACTCAAGGGTATACAATCCCAGTTGCTCCAGTCTTTCAGCGTAAGGTAGTCCCACCATTCCAGGAATTGACCTCGTGAACCTACGCTGCACTCCCTCAATAGCCACAGTGTCTTTCCTCAAATTTGGAGACCAGAACTGCACACAATACTCTCGGTGTGGTCTCACCCCAGGGCCCTGTACAGCTGCAGAAGAACCTCTTTGCTTCTATACTCAATCCCTCTTGTTATGAAGGCCAGCATGCTGTTAGCCTTCTTCACTACCTGCTGTACCTGCATGCTTACCTTCACTGACTGGTGTACAAGAACGCCCAGATCTCTTTGTACTGCCCCTTTTCCTCACTTAACTCCATTTAGGTAGTAATCTGCCTTCCTGTTCTTACCACCAAACTGGATAACCATAAATTTATCTACATCAAACTGCATCTGCCCACTCGCCTAACCTGACCAGGTCACCCTGTAATCTCCTAACATCCTCCTCACATTTCATCCTGCCACCCAGCTTATTATCATCAGCAAATTTGCTCATGTTATTACTCATAGCATCTTCTATATCATTAATATATATTGTAAAAAGCTGCGGTCCAGCACTGATCCCTGCGGTACCCCACTGGTCATTGCCTGCCATTCCGAAATGGAGCCATTTATCACTACTCTTTGCTTCCTGTCAGCCAACCAACTTTAAATCTAAGTTAGTACTTTGCCCCCAATACCATGCACCCTAATTTTGCTCACTAACGTCCTCAAAACATTCCAGAAGATTAGTCAAACATGATTTCTCCTTCACAAATCCATGCTGACTCTGACCTATCCTGTTACTACTATCCAGATGTGTCGTAATTTCGTCCTTTATATTGGACTCCAGCATCTTTCCCATGAATGAGACCAGACTAACTGGTCTATAATTTCCTGCTTTCTCTCACCCACCTTTCTTAAAAAGTGGTATAACATTAGCCACTCTCCAATCCAAAGGAACTGATCCCAAATCTATCGAACTCCGGAAAATAATCACCAACGCATCGACGATTTCTCGAGCCACCTCCTTCAGTACCCTGGGATGTAGACCATCAGGCCCTGGGGACTTAGCAACCTTCAGACCTAACAGTCTCTCCAACACCAATTCCTGGTAAATATAAATTCCCTTAAGTTCAGGTCCTTCAGCCACTGTTACCTCAGGGAGATTGCTTATGTCTTCCCCAGTGAACTCAGATCTGAAGTACCAATTCAATTCTTCTGCCATTTCTTTGTTCCCCATAATATATTCCCCTGCTTCTGTCTTCAAGGGCCCAATTTTAGTCCTAACCATTTTTTTGCCCTTCACATACTGAAAAAAGCTTTTACTATCCTCCTTTATATTTTTGGCCAGTTTACCTTCGTACCTCATCCCCATCTCCATCCTCAATGAGGGGGAGCCCTGCTCATCAGTGCAAATGTTAGGGCTGAAGCATTCCCAAATAACTTGACCCAGAAGATGTCCCCAGTATCATAGGTGCTTCCTTACCCAGCCGCCAAATATAATTCAGTGGGTCAGCATTCACATGTAGATAGGGCGAGGGACAGAAATCATGGGACCTAGTGCTGTTCCTCACACAGCCCCTGACCCAACCTCCAGGACCCACACTCGCTTCCACTGACCTGACACAGTGAACACCCTTCTTCAATACTGATGTACTGTCAACTCCTGTCCTGGAGACCTGACCAAGTAAGGATGGCAGAGACAAAAACAGAAATTGCAGGAAAAACTCAGCAGGTATAGGGGCATCTCTGCAGAGAAAGTAGAGTTAATGTTTTGGGTCCAGTGACACTTCTTCAGAAATAAAATGATCAAAAACAGTGGACCGAGAGGAGTGTGGATCTTGCAACTGCTCCTGAGATTCAGATTTATTTCCAGGTTTACTTTCAGATTTCTTACGTTTATTAAATTTCAGTCAGAAAAGCTTTTTATTTGATTCATTTTTAGCTCTTTTCTCGTCAAAAAAGCAAAAGAAGCAAAATAAACTGACACAATTTTTTATGAAATGGAGTTTTCTCAATGGAAGTTTTGGACAGGCCCACATGTGGACTATTCAGTCTTTTTCCACTATGAAATTATGAGAGAGATGTTTTTAAACTCACTGAAGCAATTTTTTTTTAAACTGCTGAGGAATGTTTTGTTTCAAACCAAGTTGTGTTTACACACCTCTTGGACAGGCTGACACGTGGGATATTATTTTTAATCAGAACATTGATAGCTGTCTGCTGGACCACTTGTGCTTCATATTAACTCTTTGGATAAAGAAAGGTTTATCTTTGGATAAAGAAAGGTAGTTTATTTTAGAGATAATATGTTGTTGTAAGTTGCTTCTTTTTAGACTTAATTACATTGCGGGCATCCAAGAGACACAGAGTTAGATGGCCAGTACATTTCGAGAGGTGATAACACAGCAGGATCAGTCAGATCGAAGGATGACTGTCAGGAAAGGCAAGAAGGTAGTTCAGAAATCTCTCGTACTGTTGAAAGGATAATCTCTCAGAGGAAATTAGAAGGGACAGTTAGATCTTGGGCTGCAAGAATGAACCGTATGTTTGGAGGGGTTTGACCAAATTTAAAAGCATATTTGTTGAAGGTGATTCTCCTGTCAAGGGCACAGACAGGAGGTTCTGCAGCAGTGAGCATGAATCTAGGATATTATACTGTTTTCTTGGTGCTAGGATTAAGGACATTGCAAAATATTTGACACACACTGTTAAAGGGAAGAGTGAGATACTGGAAGTTTTTGTATACATTGATGGGAATGACATAGTGAGGGAAAGAATGAAGGCTTTACAAAGTGAATATCAGAGATTAGGTAGAAGATTAAACAAACCAGACAATCAAAAGTAGTCATGTCTAATTTACTCTCAGAACCAAACTCAAATGAGGGAGCAAAAGGGTAAAGGAGACAAATCAATGACTGAAGAGGTGGTGTAATGTTCAGGGATTCAGATTCTTGGATCACTGCGATCTCTTCTGAGACAGAAAAGACCGTTCACAAAGGATGGTTTCAACTGGACTGCTTTCAGGAACAACGGGTGAATAAAGAGATTGAGGTTCCAGTCAGGGATAGGAGAGAATCAGACATTAAATATAAACAACTGGATCCAAATGGATCTCTTGCACTGTATAATGAGTGTCAGGGCATTCATAAGAGGGCGATCAGGAAGTCAAAGAAAAGATACGGGATAGCCTCAGCAAATAAGGTTAAGGATAATCCAAAGGGATTGTATAAGTACATTAAGACCAAGACAGCAACAAGAGATAGAGTGTAAGTCTCCTTAAAAAACAAAGAGGTTGCCTTTGTGTTTTAGTTTCCCTACAATGTGGAAACAGGCCCTTCAGCCCAACAAACCCATTCCGACCCTCGAAAGAGTAACCCACCAAGACCCATTTCCACTGACTAATGCACCTAACACTATGGGCAACGTAGCATGGCCAATTCACCGAACCTGCACATCTTTGGACTGTGGGAGGAAACCCTCACCACACAGGGAGAACATGCAAACTCCAGCTGCCTGAGGCTGGAATTGAACTCAGGTCCCTGGTGCCACTGCTAACCACTGAGCCATCATGCCACCCCTCAGGAGATGGGAGAGATATCAAATGAATATTTTGTGTCAGTTTTTACTGTGGACAAAGAAGTGGAGGCGAGAGAACGCTGAGAAATAAATATTGATGTTTTGAAAACAGCTTGTAATACTGAAGAGGAATTGTTAGAGGTCTTTGAAAATATAAATACATATCTCTGAGACGTGATCTACTCAATCCCAGGACATTGTCAGAAGTGAAGAGGAAATTGCTGGGCCCCCTGCAGGAACATTTGTATCATCCATAAATAACAGTCAGGTGCTGAATGACTGGAGAGTGGCTCATGTTCAAGAAGGAATGTCAGGAGAAGCCTGGGAACTTCAGACCTGTGAGTCTGACTTCGGTGGTGAGTAAGTTGTTCTGGAATTTTGGATTTATATGCATTTGGAGAGGCAAGGAATGATTCGGGTGAGTCAGCATGGTTTTGTGTGAGGGATATCGTGTCTCACAAACTTGATGGAGTTTTTTGAAGAAGTAAACAAGAAAATAGATGAGGGCAGAGGGGTTAAAATTGTTAACTTAGACTTTGGTAAATCCTTTGACAAGACTCCGCATGGTAGACTAATTAGTGAAGTTAGATCCCATGGGATTCAGGGTGAGCTTGGCAAGTGGATGCACAATTGGCTGCAAGGCAGAAGACAGAGAGTGACGGTGGAGGGAGGGTTTTGTTCTGGAGGCCTGTGACCAGCAGGGTTCCACGGGGATCAGTGCTGGGTCCACTTTTGTCAGTCATTTATATGAACAATATCGATAAGACGACAAAAAGCATGTTTTGCAAGTTTGTGGTTGATACCAAAATTGATAGAATATTGAACAGTGAAGAAGGTTATCTTAAAATACAAAAAGATCTTAGTCAAATGGGTCAATGGGGTGAAGAGTGACAGATGGAGTTTAAGGTAAGTGTGAAGCATTGCACTTTGGGAAAACAAACAAAGGGAAAACTTACACAATTAAAAGTAGGGCCTTGGGTCGTGCTGTAGAACAGAGACCGAGGGATTCAGGTACAGAATTCTTCCAAATTTGCATCATCTATATATACGGTGGTTCAGCACACTTGCCTTCATTGCTCAGACCTTTGATAATCGGAGTTGGGATGTTATGTTCAGGTTGGACAGGATGCTGGTGAGGCCTCTATTGTGTCCAGTTCTGGTCACCCTGTTATTGCAAGGATATCATTTAGCTGGAGAAGAGATTTACCAGGATGTTGCAAATAAAGCAGGCCTTGAGTTATCGTAAGAGTCCGGAGCGACTAGGACATTTCTCACTGGAGCGTACAAGGTTGAGAGGTGACCTTATCAAGATCGATAAAAGCATGAGGAATATAGATAAGGTGAATGGCAGGTGTCTTTTTGCTCAGGTGGGAGATTTCAAGACTGGGGCATATCTTTAAGGTGAGAGGAGAAAGATTTTAAAAAGACATAAGGAAGGAGGCTGAGGGGTGACCTTATAGAGGTTTACAAAATTACGAGAGGCATGGATCGGATAAATAGGCAAAATCTTTTCCCTGAGGTCGGAGAGTCCAGAACGAGAGGACATAGGTTTAGGGTGAGAGGGGAAAGATATAAAACAGACCGAAGGGGCATCTTTTTCCCGCAGAGGGTGGTATGTGTATGGAATGAGCTGCCAGACGAAGTGGTGGAGGCTGGTACAATTGCAACATTTAAGAGGCATTTAGATGGGTATATGAATAGGAAGGGTTTGGAGGGATATGGGCCGGATGCTGGCAAGTGGAACGAGATTGAGTTGGGATATCTGGTCAGCATGGACGGGTTGGACTAAAGGGTCTGTTTCCATGCTGCACATCTCTGTGACTCTATGGCTCGAAGGGGCAGTTTTTATTTTACACAGAGAGTGGTTTATGTGGAATGAACTTCCAGAGGAAATGGTGGATGTGGGGACAGTTACAACGTTTAAAAGGCATTTAGATAATTTCATGAAAAAGAAATGTTTGGAGGGATATGTACAAAGCGCAGGCAGGTGGGACTACTTTAGTTTGGGATTATGGTCAGCATGGACTCGTTGAACTGAAGGGTCTGCTCCTGTGCTGTATGATTCTATAACTGATTATAGCTGGGAAAAGGTTGGTGTAGAGGCTGAAGATGGGGAGGGGAGTGAGGGGGCAGGAGTAAACACTCAGTGGAAACAGACCCCAGACAGAGAGAAAAGCAATTGGACAGACAAACGAAAGGGGAAAGGTCAGCCTGGGAGAATGAACAGCTGCTGATGGAGACCATTCGTCACTGACAATGGATTGTTTTGGTGGTAGCCCATGTGATGACAAGGCCTGGTGTGTGGGGGTTGGGGGAAGGAGGCAGGAGAGGGTGCTGAGGCCCTAAAATTATTCACCTCAATATTGAGTCTAGAAGGTCACTGGGTCCCAAAAAGTGGTGTGTGGAAATGGCAGGCAACTGGATGCTGAGAATCATTTTTGTGGGCAGAACATTTCTGTTCAGCAAAGTAATCACCCAGTCAGTGTTTTGTTTTCCCAATACAGAGTTAGAAGTGGACTGTGCAGAGTTGGTGGATTATGAGCAGCCCTGAGTCTGTGTGAGGTGGTGCTGATGGAGAGAGAGGGCTCAAGATTGTGCACATGGCAACACATGACACTGAGTGTAAATGGCAGATTTCATTCTCTAAATCAAGTTGCTAAATTATTACCAGACCATGGGCTGCTTTCTCTTGAGAGAGAGAGAGAGAGAGAGACAACTGGTGGTGGTTTAACCTGAGGGCCACCACACCTCAGTGAGGGGAGAGTTGAGAAGGAGGGTCCTTCATGGTCACCTGAGCCAATGTGGGGATTGAACCCACACTGTTAGCATCACACAGCTTTGCAAACCAACCATCCAGCTAACTGAACCAAAACCCAGATTCCCTAAAGTGTATGATTGAATCAGATCAGCTTTTCCAAATCTCAACAATGGTCACATGCAGCCATTAGGTTCGCTTTTTTAAAAAATCCTGATTAATAATCAATTCACCTGCTGCTGTGGTGGGATTTGAACCCATGGCCCCAGGATTGGGTGTCTCGATTCATCACCCAGTGACAGTAACAGTACACCACCAACTCCTGGTGTAACCCAAGGCTGAATGCAGGGCTAGGATAGGTCCCACGTGGCTGGGATGCCTCACAGTCAGATGGACACTGGGGGAATGTACTTGCATTGATGGAACTATTCCTGATGAAGGTTGGAACCAAGAGGGACACATTAGTCTGTAGCACCTTCCTGTTCAAGGAGATGATCTTAATGTCAGTATAACTTTGGGTCATTTGGAGATTGAACTAAATATTCTGAGTGTGTCAATGTCTTTCAATACTGACATCAGAAGCACCGAAAAATACCAGCACATCATAGTACATTAAATATTTTTAAAAATTTGAAACCAAAAGCTAAAACACTACAGATGCTGGACATTTTAAATCAACATCAAAATGTTGCAAACACTCAGCAGGGCAGACAATACCGATGGAGAGAAACAGGGTTAATGTTTTAGTTCCATGTCCTTTCAGCAGAAAATCAAATCACGAAACATTCACAGAATCTGTTCCACTCTCATTGTGCACCTTCTACAGGCTGAAGAATGTGTGAACGATTTCTTACCGTGTACCTGCAGCCGAGTCTCTTTCTGGATCAGATACAAAAGATTGTGTTCTGACCTGTATTCCACCAGACACAGGTAAGTGTGATTGTCCCTCACACTCAGCTGGTTTATCCTGGTCGAGGCGTTTCCCTCCTCTGGGTTCCCGATGAGCTCGTACCGATTTCCACCATGTCCAGTTGTCCAATTTCCCTGTGATTGGGCTGGAATAGTAACGATGTGTTGGTAGGGCTCCTTCCTCATCCAGGTAACAGTGGTCAGGGTGTGGGAGCCCCAGCTCCTGAAGATACAGGGTAAAGTAACTGAATCTCCCTCTGTCCCACTCACCACTGAGACATTTCCCTGAGCAGCTGAGGAAAGGACAAACATCAGAATGGATGAGGTCAGTGTGCAGAAGGTCTTATTTCAATATGTTACATTCCTTTCAACTTCACAATAAAATGAACAATTAAAGACTCCACTCATATCTCGAACAGGTCTGTGCTGGACATTCCCCAAGAAGAGTCACCCTGATCAAAATGTCTCCTCGCCACTCAATTTGAAAACCTTGATTACAAGATTAAGAATCAGATATCACCAGGTTATAGTCCGACAGGTTTAATTTGAAGCACTAGCTTTCAGAGCGCTGCTCCTTCATCAGGTGATTGTGGAGTATAAGATTGTAAGACACAGAATTTATAGCAAATGTTTACAGTGTGATGTAACTGAAATTATAGATTGAGAAAGACCAGGATAGTTTGTTAAGTCTCTCGTCTGTCAGAGTGACCATGTTGGTTTCAGTTCTTTTATATGTAAATCACAATTTTCTTTTAAAAGTTACATTCACAAGAGAAGTTTAACAATTGGTGTCTGTCAGCCCAGATAATGTATTGAAGGTGTGAGCTCCCCTGAGTGATACTGTCTGTGCCACAATGTTTAGACTGAGTCTAATCTAAAAAATGACTTTCTAGAAACTTACATGGATTCATGCAGTTTTTGGAGCAAAGTATGATGAAACTCTGAAAGTACAAATTCACCCCACAAACGTATATGTGTGTGTGTGTGTGTGTGTGTGTGTGTGTGTGTGTGTGTGTGTGTGTGTGTATATGTATATGTATGTCTATGAGTGCAGGACATTGAAGTGTTCTCTGACTGTGGGGGTGGGGGGGAGCACTCCTGTCTGTTGATTGTTGTACGGCGCCCATCCATCCGTTGCTGTCGCCTCTGCTTGTTTTCACTGAAATATATAATTTCAGTTACATCACAGTGTAAACGTTTGTGATAAATTCTGTGTTTTACATTCTTACGCTCCACAACCACCTGATGAAGGAGCAGTGCTCCAAAAGCTAGTGCTTCCAAATAAGCCTGTTGGACTATAACCTGGTGTTGTATGATTTTTAACTTTGTACATCCCAGTCCAACACCAGCATCTCCAAACCTTGGTTACAAGATATTTCCTTGATGTGGAGATGCCAGTGTTGCATTGAGGTGGACAAAGTCAGAAGTCACACTACACCAGGACTTCACCTGATGCAGGAGCAGTACTCTGAACCTTGTTATTTCAAATAAACCTGTTGGACTATAACCTGGTGCCGTGTGACTGCTGAAGGTACTTACAGATCGGATCCATTGAACCCTCCTGAATTCATTCATGCAGAACCCTCCACCCATTGCTCAAAGTTAATTTTCTTTAAATGAGGTCAAGGATTTTACAGCCTTCCCCCTCACTCTGTCCAGCAAACACATTCAAAGTATTGACCACACTCTGTGTGAAGGAGAACCCCCGGTGTCATTCCTAATGTAACCATTCACCAGCTCCAACCTGTGACCTTTGAAATGAGCACAGGTTAATTTAAACTCAGAGTCCAGATTAAACTTTTCTTCATTAAGTAAGATATTTGGGTGCAGGAGGAGGGGGATAATCAGCCATGTGGTTCTCTGCTTCATCAACTTAAAAGAGGAGCTGAGAGATTAAATGTTTCCTCATCTCAATTTACATAGAAAATCCGTTATTTTGCAATTGTTCCCCTGTTTGACTTCTGATCACAAGAACAAATATCCTCTCAGAATCTGTCTTGTCAAACTCCTCAGCATCTTGAGGAAGGGTCACTCTGCCTGAAACATTAACTCTGATTTCTCTCCACAGGTGCTGCCAGACCTGCTGAGCTTTTCTGACAATTTCCATTTTTTTTATGATTTGCAGCATCTGCAGCTTTGTTTTTGGTTTTTCCTCAGGATGTTCTTTGTTTCATTAATTTCTCCTTTTGTTTTATTCCATCATGGGTATCGCTGGCCCAGATGATGTACATGTATTGTCCATCCTGATTGCCCAGGTGAAGCTGCTGTTATGAGACGGCGGTGAAGCCTTCTGCTAATTAAACCAAACCCCCAGAAGAGCTCACCTCGCATCGCCATCTGTTGAAGTATGAGGAACAGAGAACTGCCAAAATTCACTTTTATATTAAAAGAACAATTTATTCTTTGACTTGAATAGTGAATATTAAACGACAACTATTTCCAACTCTTAGCCTCCTTTTGCTAAACTGCTTTTTATCTCTCTCCAACTCTATAACAATCTACTGTTCCAAGAACCACTCGTATTAAAGTTAGATCAGCTTCATTACAAGACCGCACAGTGGCTGTTATTATTGGTGTGTTTCTTCTTTCAGCTCAAGATCTCCCTGAGTTGTCTTCTGTCTTTCACTGTAAAGATTACATTTACCCCTTACTTAACAGTTGCACAGTTTGTTAACACAGCCACACCTCTGTTCACGAGCCTTTTAAATGTGGCTGGTGTGTTCTTCATTCCAAAGGGCAGCACTTTGAATTGACATAACCCATTTGGGGTGACAAACGCAGAAATTTATTTCACTTTCTCTGATAAAGGGATGACAATAGCCAAACAGTAAGTCCAACTTTGTGATGGAAGGGGCTTGTACAACTTTCTCTATACAGTTTTAGTATTGATCTGAGTTTGATTTTGTAACTGCCTTAACCTTCCGATGGTCCACGCAAAATTGTTGAATCCCGTCAGGTTTGGCAACTAACACAATCATCGAACTCCACTTGCTTTGACTCAGTTCGATGATAGCTTCATTGAGCATTACATCCACTTCCTTCTGGACCTATGTGGCATTGAAAGAATTAAGCCTGTAAGTGTGTTGTTTTATTGGAACAGCATTTCCTTCTTCTACCTCGTGCACAAGAAGATCAGGCCTCTCCATCTTATTCCTGCATATGTCCTTGTCCTGCTGGAACAATCCTTTCAACTGGTTCTTTGTTCCAGTTGACCTCTGACTTCAGTCCTGTCAATTTCTCTTTAATTTATTTCAGAGTACCTCTCACTTCATGTCAGAATATTAACTCAAAGGGAGTGAACTGAGTAGATTCATTTGAGCCATCTCTATTGGCAAACAATATGAATGGGATACCTTCATCCCAATCATTCAGGTAATCCTGACAGCACACTCTTAACATGGTCTTCAGGGTCTGATGCTACCTTTCCAAAGCTCCCTGAGTTTCAGGATGATATGCACTTGGTTTAATGTGCTGTATGCCTAATCTATCCATGACTTCTTTAAACAGCTGAGCAATAAAATTAGACAATGGTCTGACTGAATCTCTCTGGGTAGCTCATACCAAGTGAAGAAAGCTACTAACTCCTCTACCACCCATTTTGTCTTAATGCTCCATAATGGAATTGCATCCGGAAATCTGGGAGACACACCCATTATGGTTAGCCAGTACTGGTTCCCACTTATAGGTATCGGCAGGGAACCTACACAATCATCATAACCCACGTGAAAGGTTCTTCAAATGTGGGAACTGGCAATAAAGGTGTTGGGTTTATTGCTTTGGCTCACCGACCACTTGGCCAGTATGACACACACGGCAAAAGTTAACAACATCTTTGTGCATCCCAGCCAATACAACTGCTTTTGTACCTTAATCTGAGTCTTCCTTACACTGAGGTGACCTCCTACTGGTAGTTCATGTGCTCCATGGAACATCTCCTGTCTGTATACTACCAGCAACACAATCTGGTGGAAGTTGAGTGATGTGAGTTTTTAAACTCGTCAGCAGAATAACCTCTCCTAGAGCCTCAAAGGTCCTATCGATCTTTAAAGCACGTACCCATCTGTCAAAATGACTGATTGATTCTTTCAAACTCAATACAAGTCTGACTTGGTTCCTTCTTTATATTTCTGAACCACTGTCTATACATTTCTGGCACCAATTCATAAGCACTCAAAATAGCATGTTTGACATCATCATAATTAGATTAGATTAGATTACTTACAGTGTGGAAACAGGCCCTTCGGCCCAACAAGTCCACACTGCCCCGCCGAAGCGTAACCCACCCATATCCCTACATCTACATCTACGCCTTACCTAACACTACGGGCAATTTAGCATGGCCAATTCACCTGATCTGCACATATTTGGACTGTGGGAGGAAACCGGAGCACCCGGAGGAAACCCACGCAGACACGGGGAGAACGTGCAAACACCACACAGTCAGTCACCTGAGGCGGGAATTGAACCTGGGTCTCCAGCGCTGTGAGGCAGCAGTGCTAACCACTGTGCCACCGTGCCGCCCACTGACCCTTCTTGACCCCTCATCTGACAGCACTGCAAATACCTCACGAGCTCTGCCGACCAGCTTATTCCGAACTAGCATTACACAGAGGTTCCCTGACCACTCCCTATGCCGAGCCAAATTGTCTAATGAAATAAAAAAGGCTTCAACATCTTTCTCATCAAAATGTAGCAGAGCTTTGACGCATTTGTATATATCATGACCTTCACTCTTCATCTCCTTCCTGTTAACTTGGCTTTCCTGATGAATTCACAACTTCCGAAGTTCAAATTCTCTCTCTCTTTCTCTTTTTCTTTCTTCGCTTTCTCTTTGCTCTGCTAACAACATTCTCTCTCTTTCTTTTTCACTCTCTCTCTCTTCCTTTTTCCTTTCTCTTTCTTCTCTCATTCTCTCTCCCTTTCTTCTCTTTTTCTCTCTCTCTGTCTCTTTCCCTCCATTTATTCTATCTCTCTCTCTTCTTTTCTTCTCTCATGGCTCTTCTTTCCTTTTCTTTATCTTGTAACTCCATTTTCCTCTGTTGTAAACTAAATTTTTCTAACTCTCCTGCACCTCTCTGTTTCTCTGACACACCAAAGTGCTTGAATAACTCCCTTACAATTTCAGCTTTCCCATGTCCCTGATTAGATCCAATTCGAAGGGAGATTTAAACAATCCTTTGATAAGCACATGGATGATGATGGGATAGTGTCGGGGGATGAACTGAGAATAGTTCACAGGTCGGCACAACATCGAGGGCCGAAGGGCCTGTTCTGTGTTGTATTGTTCTATGTTTTTTGTTCTATGTTCTAACCTCAATGCTAATTCTAAAAGTATGGTCTTCTGCTGTCTTTCTCAACTTTCTTGGCAAATTTGGAACCATTTTCAAACCACAGAATGTCTTCCGCATTTTTAAGAGACATTTCTCTCACTTTTGATTTAACCAACCACAAATAACTGAAAATAAATCAATTCTCTCACCTGCATTTTCTTTAAAAACCTCGGACACTAATCGGCAAGTGTTTAAATCTGCTGGGATCTTTTGTAACCAAATCTTTCCAAATCTCAGACTGGATCTGTCTAAACCCGTCCAAATCGCAGATGAGCCCCCAAACTGTAACGACATGGTGGTGAACCCCTCTGCTAATTAAACCAAACACCCAGAAAAGCTCACCTCACATCGTAATCTGTTAAAGTCTGAGTGAGAGAGAACTCCCAAATTCCACTCCTTAAACAAAAAAATCAAATTATTCTTTAACTCTCAAAGTGAACATTAAACAACAACTATTTCCAACTCTAAGCTTCCTTTCCCTTAACTGATTTCACACACACACACACACACAATTTTTCACACTCACAACCCCCACCCCAGACAGACACACTCACACACAGAAAGACAAAAACCCACATGCACACATATATTTTGTGGGGTGAAATTGTACTTGCAGAGTCACATTGCACTTTGCTCAAAGACTGCATACATTCATGTAGAACTCTGAGCTCAAAAACTGCATGAATTTATGTAAAACTCTGTTATCTCACTTTTTAGATTAGAAACAATCTAAACATCAGGTCATAGACAGAGAACACAGGGACTAACACCTTCAACATATTGTCTAGCTATCACCATTGTTAACAGCTAACCCGAGAATGCCCTTTAAATAAAAGGTTTTGTGATTTACACATGAAAGAAGTGAAACTATCACCGTATTCTAACAGATGAAAGGCTTAACAGACAATCAATTCTTCAATGTATAATTTCAGTTACATCACACGGCAAATTTTTGCTATAAATTCTGTGTTACGATCGAGCCCTCCACAATCACCTGATAAAGGAGCGTTGCTCCGAAAGCTAGTGTGCTTCCAATTAAACCTGTTGGAGTATACCCTGGTGTTGTGTGATTTTTAACTTTCTCTTAACTGCTTACTATCTGCCTCCAACTCTATAGCAATATACTGTTCCCATAACCACCTTTATTAAAATTACATCAGCTTCATTACAAAACCACAGAATGGCTGCTATTGTCAGTGTGTTTCTTCATTCAGCTAAAGATCTCCTGGGTCGACTTCTGTCTTTCACTGCAAAGATATTTCATATGAAGAAGGTCCCTTTGATTGAGAGTGTTTTGTACAGCAGTCTTTCAATGGCAGTTACTCTCTGTCTAACTTTCAAAATATCTGCTTTTTCTTTATACCTCAAACATCAGATTGTCTCATTAGTTTGAGGTTGGCAAAAACAATAAATTCTAACTCGATTGGGTTTTAGTATTCTGGTATCTCGTTTGCAGTGAAATGTTACATATTTTCAATTTGGCCAATTAAACTTCTGGAAGCTGTCAGTGACTGAATTGAATTGAATCGAATCGAATAGAATTGAATCGAATTAAATCGAATTGAATTGAATTTATTGTCACACATGCCAAGGCACAGCAAAAAGCTTTGTCTTGTGAGCAGTACAGGCAGATCACAGAGTTAAATAGCATAGATAGTAAATAATAGGTAAACAACAGAAAAAGCAAAAAGACAGGTACAGGCGAATGTGCCTGTTGTTAACATCAAGGCTGTATTTGAGCGAGTGTAGCATCAAGGAACCTGAGCAAAACTGAATCCAGTGGGAAGCCGAGGGGGGAAACCTCCATGGGTTTCAGTCAGACCTGGCACAGAGGAAGCTGGTTGTTGTTCTTGGAGATCAGTCATCTCAGCTCCAAAGCACATCTCTGCAGGAGTTCCTCAGGTTAGTGTGTCCTTGGTCTAACCATCTTTAGCTGCATCATCAATGACCCTCCCTCCACCATAAGGTCAGAATGGGGATGGTTGTTCACTGATGAACATGGGATACAGGAGAACATCTCCACCTACAAGCTTCCCTCCAAGACACTCACCATCCTGACTTGGGAATATTTCATCATTCCTTCAGTGTCACTGGAACAAAGCCTTGGAAATCCTTTCCCAACCGTATCGTGAATGTCTCTGCAGCTGAGGGAATACAGCAGTTCAAGAAGGCAGCTCACCATTCCTTCTCCAGGGCTGGCCAATAAAGGCTGACTGTGCATGGGACACCCACATCCCCTTGGACAATGAAAAGATAGTTCCAAGTCAGGATGGCCTGTATCCGATGTCATTGTTCACTGAGCTCTTCAAGGTCCCTACTTTGGAAGGTGCTGGTGGAGGAAATGTTGCTGTCTTGCTGCAGTGCATTTTATAGTTATTTTTATTCCCACAACGATGTTAGGGTGGGATTTCCAGGACTTTGACCCAGTAATAATGACAGAGCAATGATATATTTTCCTGCACTGTTCCAGGCAAGTGGGAAGTATTTCATCACACTCCTGACTGGCCAATAGGCTTTGGAGTCAGGAGGTGTGTAAATTCATAGGATTCTTAGCCTGTGACCTGCTCTTGCAGCCACAGTTTCATTTGCACTCCTGGGTTCACTCCTTATCGACAACTGAGGGGCAGTTAAGAGTCCAACACATAACTGTGGGTATGGAGTCACATGTAGGTCAGATCGGGTAAGGATAGCAGATTTCCCTCCCAAAAGGACATGATTAACCCAGATTCTTTTTTAATGGTGACGATTACACAGTCATTATTAGACTAGTTTTCAGTTCTAGATATTTTCAAATTCAAATTTCACAATCGGCCACAATCCCCAGGACATTCGCCTCTGTCAAGGACAGCTCCCCCCATTTTCTCCTCAGCCAATAGAGGTGGAGGATCGCAACAGTGAGGTTCTCAGCTCATGTGAGCTGAGGGTTCCTTCACCCTGAGATGAGCTCATCCAATGAGGGTTCAGGAGGTGCCAGGTCTCTCTTGTCCTCACCCAATGCTGATAAAGCTGGACCCTCATTGGTGGGGATTTTGGAGCTTGGATTGTCAGTGATGTTTTCTCTGTTCCCCATCCCAGAGCAATGAAGCCAATTTGAATGTGATAATGAATGAATGTGACTGTGGGAGGTTTCAAAGTTATTTATGGAATGGTCTCTAAATCCCAGTCATGCCTCTCTCTCTCTCTCTCTCTCTCTCTCTGTCTCTCTCTCTCTCTGTCTCTCTCTCTCTCTCTGTCTCTCTCTCTCTCTCTCTCTCTCTCTCTCTGTGCCTCTCTGTCTCTGTCCTTCTCACTGCCTTCTGCCTTAGACCAACTGGAAGAGCCCAGGAGAAGGAACCAACCCAAGAGCTCCCAGACCAGGTGGAGCCTGTCCCCATTGAGCTGTCAGGGCAGTGACACATCAGAACATTGTTCCTCACCTTCCACTTTCAGGCGTGTTCCTTTTCCAGATCCAAAATTGTTAATATTGAGCTCCACACGACACCGATAGGAACCAGCATCCTCCCGGCTCAGTCCCTCCATCATTATTGAGGCACCTTTGTTGCTGAGGTTCCCCACGAATCTGAATCGATTCCCACCGTCCCACTGTCTCACATTCTCACACAGCTCACCCTGGGAATGGTCTGGACCAGGATATGTACATTTAAAGATTAAAGCCCGTGATTTCCCCTTGTACCATAAGATGGAGCCGGTGAGTATGTGGTTAGTGTCAGGGTGGGTGAAGCTGCAGGGTAAGACAGCGGAGCCTCCTTCCTCAGCCCTCACTTCATCCGCGATTGTCATTGACCAACCATTAGCAGAATCCGCTGTGAGGAGAGAGAGAGAGAGAGGATATGAACACAGCACAGACACCAAACAGTGAGGTAAAACATTGAATCTGTTATTTAGTGAGAAAATATATATTATACAATTGTAGTTTCTGAACAGACTAGTGACAGAGTGGAAGGAGCTCCAGGCTGGATACAAGAGAGGGCTTTGGGTGGTTTGTAAACATCCTGATATTAGACTGTGTGTGTTTGTTGCTGTTGGTTGAAGAGAGGGTTTGGTGCCTGAGAGTTATAGAACATAGAACATAGAACAATACAGCACAGAACAGGCCCTTCGGCCCACGATGTTGTGCCGAACTTCTAACCTAGATTAAGCACCCATCCATGTACCTATCCAAATGCCGCTTAAAGGTCGCCAATGATTCTGACTCTACCACTCCCACAGGCAGCGCATTCCATGCCCCCACCACTCTCTGGGTAAAGAACCCAGCCCTGACATCTCCCCTATACCTTCCACCCTTCACCTTAAATTTTTGTCCCCTTGTAACACTCTGTTGTACCCGGGGAAAAAGTTTCTGCCTGTCTACTCTATCTATTCCTCTGATCATCTTATAAACCTCTGTCAAGTCACCCCTCATCCTTCGCCGTTCCTACGAGAAAAGGCCGAGAACTCTCAACCTCTCCTCGTACGACCTATTCTCCATTCCAGGCAACATCCTGGTAAATCTTCTCTGCACCCTCTCCAAAGCTTCCACATCTTTCCTAAAGTGAGGCGACCAGAACTGCACACAGTACTCCAAATGTGGCCTAACCAAAGTCCTGTACAGCTGCAACATCACTTCACGACTCTTGAATTCAATCCCTCTGCTAATGAACGATAATAGAACATAGGCCTTCTTACAAACTCTATCCATCTGAGTGGCAACTTTCAAAGATCTATGTACATAGACCCCAAGATCCCTCTGTTCCTCCACCTGACTAAGAACCCTACCATTAACCCTGTATTCCGCATTCTTATTTGTTCTTCCAAAATGGACAACCTCACACTTGGCAGGGTTGAACTCCATCTGCCACTCCTCAGCCCAGCTCTGCATCATATCTAAGTCCCTTTGCAAACGACAAATGCCCTCCTCACTGTCCACAACTCCACCTATCTTCGTATCATCTGCAAATTTTCTGACCCAACCTTCGACTCCCTCATCCAAGTCATGAATAAAAATTACAAACAGCAGAGGACCCAGAACTGATCCCTGCGGAACCCCACTTGTAACTGGACTCTCCATTATCTGAACTCTCCATTGTTCCAGGAGACCCAGGGTGATCTGAAGAGCAGGACTCAGGGCCCTCCCTGCAGAACCTTTTCTATTTCCCATCACTTTCTACTCTATTACCCAGCCAGCCTTCAGCAACCTGGCTCATTCATCAGTCATAGCAGAGGGATGGGGGATGCAGTGGAAGCATTGTCGGGGTGGGGGGGCAGGGGGGGTGGGGGGGTGGAGGTGGATACAGAGAGACATGAAGATGGTAAAAAGTAAACTGAAGTAAAAAAGTAAACTCATCATTGTGCGAGAGAACTCCTGTCTCGTTAAAGGAAGTTATGACTGGTAATGATTTAACCTGAGAGTCACTCTGCCTCAGACAAGGGGCAAGGTTGAGAAGATTCGAACTTCATGGTCACCTCAGACAATATGGGAATTAAACATCCCTTGTTGGCACCACTCCACATCACAGACCAACTGTCCAGCTAACTGAGCTAACGGACGGTGAGAAGGCAATCCAAGTAAATCCAGAAGGCAGTGTGAATATCGTCAAGTGAGGGCATAAGGGAGTGTGGCATGGCTGGATGGCATTTACTTGTGAGTAAGGCAGACGAGCTGAGGGTGTAGATTAATGAGTGGGGATGAGATATTGTTGTTATCACAGAGACATGGTTGAGGGTGTAACAGGATTGACAACACAATGTTCTGGGCTATTGAACTGTGAGATGAGACATGTAGGGGTAGGGGGAATGTCAAAGAGGAGGGGGTGTTGCAACATTGATGAAGGATTAATCACTGACATAAGATGGATGATATCTTAGAATGTTCCTCAAATGAGGTCACATGGTCCAATGTAAAAACAAACCTCCATCACGACACTCTGTCTCTTACCATCAAGCAAATTTTGTAACCAACTGGCATTCTCTCCCTGAATCCCATGCCACCTAACTTCACTAATTAGTCCACCATGTGGAACTTTGACAACAGCTTTACACAAGTTCATGTAAACAATATCTCCCCCTCTGCCCTCTCTGGTCTTTTGGTAACATTTTCAAAAAGCTCAGTCAAGTTTGTGACACATGATTTCCCTGCACAAAGCCACTTTTATGTTTTTCAAGACCTCCAACACTTCCTCTTCAGTAAAGTGAGTTGCTTTCAAGACATTAATATTTATTTGCCTGAGTTCCCTTGCATCAATTTCTTTCTCCACAGTAAAAACTGATGCAAAATATTTGTTTAGGATATCTCCCCCCTCTCCTCTGGTTCTACACATAGATGACCTCATTGATCTTGAAGAGGCCCCATTCCCTCCCTGGTTGCTCTCTGGCTTCGAATGACTTTCTAGAATATCTTTGGCTTATCCTCAGCCTTATCTACTGAGGTTATCTGATGTCCACTTTTTGCCCTCCTGATATCTCTCATAAGAATGCCCCGATAGCCCTTACACTCTTCAAGAGATTCACTTGATCCCAGTTGTCTCCACCTAATACATGACTCTTTCATATTCTTAACTAGAGCCTCAATATATTTACTCATCCATTGTTCCCTAATCTTACTGGCCTTACCTTTCACTCTCACAGGAGGACAGTATCTCTGAACCCTTGTTATTTCACTTGCCAATCATCCCTTTACCTGTTACCCTATTGTTCAAGGGTGGTCGTGATAAACCAGGAGAGTACAAGCCAGTGAGGACAACATCAATGGTGGGGAAAATATTGGAAATCATTCTGAGGGACAGAATGAATCATTACTTGGAGAGACAAAGGTTAATCCAGGATATTTAGCATGAATTTGTAAAGGAATTTGATTGAGTTGGATTTGATGGAATTTTAGAGGAGGTGACGAGGTATGAAGATGAGAATAATACAGTTGATGTCGTCTACAGTGACTTCAGTAAGCTTCACTTAAGGATGTCTCACTCAACTGAATCTCAGCATTTTCACCAGATAGGATTCTCTCTGTCTCTCTATGAAATGCATTAACATAAACTAACTCATTGACTCTTTCTCTCCCTCTTCCTTTGAGTACTGAAACAGCTTCAGACTTATTTTCAACGCTGATGATCTGGAGATTTTTTTACAACTCTCAACCTGGAGACTTTCGGAATTTTTTAAAACAACTATTCTTCTGACTTCTGCTCTTCTGAACTCAGCTGACTGGTGGTACTGAAAAATCTGTTTGTCTTGACTGTAAAACTCACCTTGGTAAATATTCAGCAATGAACGCTCCAGGTCACTTATCTCCAGGACATTTTCTCACTGTCTTTACTTCACTGTTCCAGATCACATTCTGACCCTTTGTTTCAAATGAACAAGTCACTTTCACAGAACTGAAACCTAAAATCTCTTTTCACTCCACTTTTGAATCCACATTCTGAATGAACAATAATATTTTATAAACTGCCATCCCACTGTGCCCTCTAGTTCTTGATCCCTTCATGAGTGGGTACAGTCTCTCTCTCTATCTACACTATCCTGACCCTTCATGAGTGGGTACTGTCTCTCTCTCTATCTACACTATCCTGACCCTTCATGAGTGGGTACTGTCTCTCTCTATCTACACTATCCTGACCCTTCATGAGTGGGTACGGTCTCTCTATTGACACGATCCTGACCCTTCATGAGTGGGTACTGTCTCTCTATTGACACGATCCTGACCCTTCATGAGTTTGAATATCTCAATCAAATCTTCCCTCAGCCTTCCCTTTGGCCCAAATCCATTCTGACCTCAGTTATTCTGATATCTCCAATTATGTCTCCCCGTGACAACCCAGCAATCCTCCCTCCCTTACGGCCCGATAGGTTACAGTGCTGAAGCCAGAGGCAGCTAAACGCACCGACATTGGAAAAGCTTTAAAAAAAGATTGACATGAATTGTACGAGTTTGGAGTGGTTTACTCGGAGATTCCATGAGGGAAGATTATTGCTACAAAACCACATATTGAAGCAGTGAAGAAAGACAGGAGCAAGGTCATTGCTCAGTATTGTACTGAAAAGTGAAGATTCTGTGTGGTTCACTCAAAACAAGTGACTGCCAATACTGGGGGGGCAATAGTGGAGTTGTCTTGTCAGGAGGCTATAAATCTAGAGGTCCATGTCATTTTCTGGGGTAATGGAGTTCAAAGCCCTCCATAGTCGAGTTTCATTTTTTTAAAATCTGGAATTAAGAATCTCATGATGACCATAAACTCTTGGGAAGGAACTTTGTTATTCTTACCTGGTTGGTTCACATTGCTTAACGATGGAAAATGAAACATTGCTATCAGCTCTTCAACACTTTGAAATTTATGTCTGATATGGAATTAATGAGACAATAGTTTTTGCTAATTATAATCCTCTTATCTTTGTAGAAAAGCTTAAAGATAAGACTTCAGGTTATACAGTTGGAGCTTAGATCTGCAGATGGAGAGGTGCCAGAAGACAAGAGGAAAGCCAATGTGGTACCATGATTCAAGAAGTGAGCAAGGGATTAACTAGGTATCTACAGGCCAGTCAGTCTAACCTCAGTGGTAGGGAAACTATGGAAGCAATTCTGAGGGGCAGAATTCATCTACACTTCAGAGGTGGAGATGGATCAAAAGCAGACAGAATGGTTTTGTTCAGGAGAGGGAGGCAGAAGATGGGATACGATAGGCTGTTTAGCCTGACCTCGGATATTTGAAAGATTTTACAGTCCATCATTAAGAATGAGATTGTGGAGAAGAACAAGTTCTTTGAGGAGGCGACAAGACAGGTCGACGAAGGTCAAGCAGTTGATATGGTGTATATGGACTTCAGCAAGGCATTTGATAAGGTTCCCCATAGTAGGCTCATTCAAAATGTCAGGAAGTATAGGATACAGGGAGATTTGGCTATCTGGAGTCAGAATTGGTTGGCTAACAGAAGGCAGAGAGTGGTTGTAGATGGAAAGTATTCTGCCTGGAAGACAATGATGAGTGGGGTCCTGCAGGGGTCTGATCTTTGTAGTTTTTATAAATGACTTGGATGAGGAGGTTGAGGGGTGGGTTAGTAAATTTGCAGATGACATAAAGTTTAGAGGTGCCATTGATAGTATTGAGGGTTATTGCAGGCTGCAGCGTGACACAGACAGGATGCAGATCTGGGCTGAGAAATAACAAATGGGGTTCAACCTGGATAAATGTGAAGTGATGCATTTTGGAAGGTCAAAATCGAATGCTGAATACAGGATTAAAGACAGGATTCTTGACAGTGTTGAGGAACAGAGGGATCTGGGTGTGCAAGTACATAGATCCCTCAAAGTTGCCACCCAAGTGGATAGGGTTGTTCAGAAAGCATATCGTGTTTTGGCTTTCATTAACAAGGGGGATTGAGTTGAAGAGCTGTAAGATTTTGCAAAAGCTCTACAAGTCCCTGGTGAGACCACACTTGGAATATTGTGTCCAGTTCTGGTCACCCTACAACAGGAAAGATACAGAGGCTTTGGAGAGGATGCAAGGAATAGACAATAGACAATAGGTGCAGGAGAAGGCCATTCTGCCCTTCGAGCCTGCACCACCATTCATTATGATCATGGCTGATCATCTTCAATCAGTATCCATAACCCTTGATTCCACTATCCTTGAGAGCTCTCTCCAACTCTTTCTCAAATGAATCCAGAGACTGGGCCTCCACTGCCCTCTGGGGCAGAGCATTCCAAACACCCACCACTGTCTGGGTGAAGAAGTTTCTCCTCATCTCTGTCCTAAATGGCCTACACTTATTTTTAAGCTGTGTCCTCTGGTTCGGCACTCACCCATCAGCAGAAACATGTTTCCTGCCTCCAGAGTGTCCAATCATTTAATAATCTTATATGTCTCAATCAGATCCCCTCTCAGTCTTCTAAACTCAAGGGTATACAAGCCCAGTTGCTCCAGTCTATCAGCGTAAGGTAATCCCGCCATTCCAGGAATTGACCTCGTGAACCTACATTGCACTCCCTCAATAGCCACAGTGTCTTTCCTCAAATTTGGAGACCAGAACGGCACACAATACTCTAGGTGTGGTCTCACCCCAGTGCCCTATACAGCTGCAGAAGAATCTCTTTGCTTCTATACTCAATCCCTCTTGTTATGAAGGCCAGCATGCTATTAGCCTTCTTCACCACCTGCTGTACCTGCATGCTTACCTTCATTGACTGGTGCACAAGAACACCCAGATCTCTTTGTACTGCCCCTTTACCTAACTTGACTCCATTTAGGGAGTAATCTGCCTTCCTGTTCTTGCCACCAAAGTGGATAACCATACATTTATCCACATTAAACTGCATCTGCCATGCATCTGTCCACTCGCCTAACCTGTCCAGGTCACCCTGTAATCTCCTAACATCCTCCTCACATTTCACCCTGCCACCCAGCTTTGTATCATCAGCAAATTTGCTAATGTTACTATTAATGCCATCTTCTATATCATTAATATATATTGTAAAAAGCTGCGGTCCCAGCACTGATCCCTGTGGTACCCCACTGGTCATTGCCTGCCATTCCGAAAGGGAACCGTTTATCACTACTCTTTGTTTCCTGTCAGCCAACCAACTTTCAATCCAAGTCAGTACTTTGCCCCCAATACCACGTGCCCTAATTTTGCTCACTAACCTCCTATGTGGGACTTTATCAAAGGCTTTCGGAAAGTCCAGGTACACTACATCCACTGGATCCCCCTCGTCCATCTTCAGAGTTACATCATCAAACATTCCAGAAGATTAGTCAAGCATGATTTCTCCTTCATAAATCCATGCTGACTCTGACCTATCCTGTTACTACTATCCAGATGTGTAGTAATTTCATCCTTTATAATTGACTCCCCAGCATCTTTCCTACCACTGAGGTCTGACTAACTGGTCGATAACTTCCTGCTTTCTCTCTCGCT
Source organism: Chiloscyllium punctatum (assembly GCF_047496795.1). Lineage (NCBI taxonomy): Eukaryota > Metazoa > Chordata > Chondrichthyes > Orectolobiformes > Hemiscylliidae > Chiloscyllium > Chiloscyllium punctatum. The sequence continues at coordinate 9,266,123 of NC_092740.1, forward strand.
CCTTTCTTAAAAAGTGGTACAACATTAAGCACCCTCCAATCTGCAGGAACTGATCCTGAATCTATCTAACTCTGGAAAATAATCACCAACTCAGCTTACACCCTACATCCATACTACTGTTTGGGGGCCTGTCTTTGTGGGTCTTTCTACCCTTAGAATTTCACAGCTCTATCCATACTGACTCTACATCCCCTGATTCTAGGTACCCCCCGCGCAAGGGACTGAATATCATCCTTTACCAACAGGTCCATCCCACCTCCTCTGCCTGTCAGTCTGTCCTTACGATAGCACGTATAGCCTTGAATATTCATTTCCCAGGCCCTGTCGACTTGAAGCCACGTCTCAGTTATCCCCACAATATCGTAGCTGCCAATTTCCAAAAGAGCCTCAAACTCATCCATCTTATTTCTAATACTTCGTGCATTCATATATAGTATTTTTAATTTGTTACTGCTCTCACCCTTCCTATCAACCCCTATTTCACTCAACCTTACGGCATGATCCCTTTTAGAATTTTCTGCTTCATTGATACCGTTGACTTTCTTGACTTCCCTTGTTCTAACTTTCCCTTCAACTTTCTTCTTAAACTTCCAGTTAGCCCCCTCACCCCCCGCTATTGAGTTTAAATGCAGCTGTGTTGCAGTAGCAAACCTGCCTGCCAGAATGCTGGTCCCCATCCTATTAAGGTGCAAACTGTCTCTTTTGTATAATTTATGCTGACCACAAAACATACCCCAGTGATCCAAGAATTTAAATCCTTGCTTCCTGCACCAGTTCCCAGCCACATGTTCAAGTCCATTATCTCTCTGTTCCTGGCCTCTCCAACCTGAGGAACTGGAAGCAAACCGGAGATAACCACCCTGGACATCCTGCTTTTCAGCCTTCTTCCTAGTTCTCCGAAGTCCCACTGTAGTATGTTCCTCCTCTTCTTCCCGACATCATTTGTGCCGACATGTACCACCACCTCTGGCTCTTCACCTTCGCCCTTGAGGATTTCCTGCACTCTGTCTGCGGTGTCCTTAATCTTGGCACCAAGAAGGCAACACACCATCCTCAAATCCCACCTGTTTCCACAGAAACCCCGTTCAGTTCCTCTCACTATGGAGTCCCGTATTACCACGGCTCTGTGCGATGTCTGACTCCTCGGCTCTGCCTCCACTCCAGTTTTTGATTGACAGACCTGATCGCCTCGTAGACTAGCAGTGTCGTCTGTCTCTACTGTTTCCAAAAGATTCAACTTGTTCCTGACAGGTACTTCCCCCACGGTCTCTTGCACCTGTCTCCTATCTGCCTTCCTCATCGTCTTCTCGCTTCTGCTCTCTTCTGGTGTGGTCGGTGTACATAGATCCCTCAAAGTTGACACCCAAGTGGATAGGGTTGTTAAGAAAGCATATCGTGTTTCGGCTTTCATTAACAGGGGGATTGAGTTTAAGAGCTGTAAGGTTTTGCTACAGCTCTACAAGTCCCTGGTGAGACCACACTTGGAATATTGTGTCCAGTTCTGGTCGCCCTACTATAGGAAAGATACAGAGGCTTTGGAGAGGATGCAAAGAAGATTTACCAGGATGCTGCCTGGACTGGAGGGCTTGCCTTATGAAGAAAGATTGAATAAGCTTGGACATTTCTCTCTGGAGAGAAGGAAGAAGAGAGGAGACCTGATTGAGGTGTACAAGGTAATGAGAGAAATAGATAGAGTCAATAGCCAAAGAGTTTTCCCCAGGGCAGGATTGACTGGTATGAGGGGTCATAGTTATAAGTTATTAGGAGAAAGGTATTGAGGAGATGTCAGAGGTAGGCTCTTTACACAGAGAGTTGTGAATCCATGGACTGCATTGCCAGCGGTGGTGGTGGTGGAAGCAGAGTCATTAGGGACATTTAAGCGACTGCTGGACATGAACATGCATCGCAGTGAGTTGAGGGGTGTGTAGGTGAAGTTACTATAATTTACATTAGGATTAAACCTCGGCACAACATCGTGGGCCGAAGGGCCTGTTCTGTGCTGTACTTTTTTATGTTCTATGTTCTAAGTTCTAAATACAGTTGGCAGTTCAGAAAACAAATGCAATGTTAGCATTACATTCGAGAGGGTGTAAATACAAGGCTTGGGGGTGTATGGCCTATGCTGTATAAGGCTATATCTGGCCAGACGACATTTGGAATATTGACAGCAGTTTTGGGCCCTATATCTGAGGATGGAGCTGTTGACATTGGAAGAGATCGAGGAAGTTACAAGAATGATCCAGGGGATGAAGACTTGTTATGATGCGAACAGATTCTGGGTCTGTACTCAAGGGAGTTTAGGAGGATGAGGGGGATCTGATTGAAACTTACAGAATACTGAGAGGCCTGGATATCATAAACGTGAAGATGTTTCTACTCGGGGGAGAGATGAGGACCCAGGGGCACAGCCACAGAGAGCAGGGTTAGATTTGAGACGAGGAAGAATTTCTTCAGCCTGTGGTGGGAATTCTGTTGAACTCATTGCTGCAGAGGGCAGTGGAGGCCAAGTCATTGAGTGTATTTCTGACAGGGTTCTTGATTAGTCAGGGGTTCAAGGGTGTTATGGGGAGAAGGCAGAGAATGTGTTTGAGGAACATATCAGCCATGATCACAAACAGAGCAGACTTGATGGGTCAAATGGCTTAGCTCTACTCCAATATCCTACGGTCTTACATCTGACCAACATAATTGAATTTGTTTGAAGCCAAGACCAGGTGTGCAGATGAGGCAATGATTTTGATGTTGTCTACTTGGACTTCAGCAAGGCTTTTATCAATCTCCACATGGGAGACTGATAGTAAAGGTCAGAGCCCATGGGATCCAAGGACATTTGGGAAATTGGATCCACAATTTGCTGACAAGCAGGAAGTAGAAGATGAAGGATGAGGGACCCTTTTCCGACTGGATGTTCGTGTCCACTGGGGGCCCACTGGGGTAGGTGTTGGGATCCTTGCTGTCTGTGGTTTATATCAATGATATAAACTTATATGTCGTCAGATTGATCACCAAGTTCCCAGAGGATAAACAACTTGGTGGGGTGATCAATAATGAGGAGGATAGCCTTAGGCAGAAAGAAAATATGGACAGGCTGGTCATGAGGTATGTGAGGGCAAGGGCTGGATAATCGGATTAGAATAGATAGGTGACCAGCACAGACTCAATGGGCTGAATGGCCTTCTGTGCTGTTAACTTCTATGAGCTGATCACCATGTAAATCTAAATTATCTACCATTTCCCTGTTCCATGTTTTAAATTCCCAACTCTCTCCCTCACATAGTTCCACAATTATTTTCTTTCTCTGTATATGCCCAGAGCATCGATTGCTGTTTGTTTTTCTATTTCTTGTCCAGTTACTGTCATCCCAATTGTATCCACCTTTACGATCTTTATTGGTATCTGCTGTTGGTTAAGAATCACAGAATCAGATGGTGCAGAAGTGGCCCTTCAGCCCATTAAGACTGGACCATCAAAATATATATGACTGCTGACTAATGCACTGAATACAATGGGCAATTTAGCATGACCAATTCACCTGACCTCTCCATCCTAGGATTGTGAGAGGAAACTGGAGCACCCAGAGAAAACCCATACAGACATGGGGAGAATGTACAAACTCCACACAGACAGTTGCCCGAGGTGGGAATTGAACCCAGGTCCCTGGCGCTGTGAGGCAGCAGGGCTAACCACTGAGCCACTGTGCCACCCAGATGAAGCATATTCATTTAACGTCGCTCCTATCTCTTCAGACTCCACACACACCTTCCCACTACTGTCGTTGATTGTCCCTAATCTTTCTCGAGTCATTTTTTTATTCCTGATACACCGAAAGGAAGCTTTCGGGGTTTTCTTGATCCTACCTGCCAAAGAATTCTCATGTCTCCTCTCGACTCTTCTTAGCTCTCTCTTTAGGTCCTTCCTGGTTAACGTCTAACAATCAAGTGCCCTATCTGAGTCTCCCGTCTCATCTTTCCATAAGCCTCCTTCTTCCTCTTGACAAGAGCTTCAACTTCTTTCGTAAATCATGGTTCCTTCACTCAACCACGTCCTCCCTGCCTGACTGGTACATACTTATCAAGGACACGCAGGAGCTGTTCCTTGAACAGGCTCCACATTTCAATTGTGACCATCCCCTGTAGTTTCGTTCCCCATCTTATGCTTCGTAAATCTTGCCTCATTGCATCATAATTGCCTTTCCCCCAGCTATAACGCTTGCCCTGCAGTATATACCTGCACCTTGCCATCGCTAAAGTAAACTTAACCAAATTGTGGTCACTATCACCAAATATAACAGCTGGCCCAGTTGATTGCCCAGTACCAAATCCAATGTGGCCTCGCCTCTTTTATCTTTGACCGTACATCTCCAACCCTTCCCATCACACTTTGATTATCATTCACCTCTTCACTACCCTGCATTCTCTGCTCTCTCTTTTTTTTTTATTGTTTGACAGGAAAACTAATAAAATATGGATAATTATGAGTGCTCAGATAGGATAGGCAAGAAGGTCCTTTCTTCATTCATACTGTGGTTAGTAAACAGAGAATATCGATTTAAGGTCGGAGATAGAGGGTGAGAGGAGACTTGAACAGATTCTTCCTCAGGTTGAGGTTAATCCGACTCTGGAACACACTGCCTGAAAGGGCGGTTGAGTTATAAACACTGGTAACATTTGTACTTCGATGTTCATTTGCATTTCTGTTTGCCTCTTCAGTAGCCTGCACCTCTGCTCTGTCATTTCTATTTTTCCGAATCCCTGCAGTGTGAAAACTGGAGATTTGACCCAACAAATCCACATTGACCCTCTGAACAGCATCCCTTTTTGATTTTCAAAATTCCCCCCAACTGAATCCCACCTCCCACCACGATCTCCACCCCACTAATTACATTAAAGCCCTCAATAAGTTGGTTAAGAAGGCTTTTAGATGGAGAGCTGCAAAATGGGAGAAGTAGAGTGAGATCATTGTTGACTGATACAGACATGATCACCCAAAATGGCCTCCTTCTCCACTGTAAATGTCTAAGATTCATGAATCTACAAGGAAAACATGAAGGAATAAATCATCACGCTCGGAATAGTCAATTGTCACTGCTTTCATTTTTGATAAAACAAATGATTTCTCCCTGATGTAGAAACCGCAGTGAAGGAAAAGGCACATTGTGCTGAGCAGGAACAGTTTGGGAACTAAATACCAGACAGTAAACAGACCATCAAGGAGGAGGCAATTCCATGATGAACAAAGTGGATTTGAAAGGTCAGGATTAGAAAGTACTTACTGTGACCCCGTACTGAGACTGACAGCAGGACTGCAGAAAGACAAACACAGAGAGACCTCATCGTTAATACTTCACCATTTCATCCTTCTCACTCGCTTACTCTTGTCGTTTTACAGAAAAATACAGAAGTTACTTGACTTCCTGCCAAATAAATGTGAGGCAATCATACACGATACAAACAACAAATGGGAAGCCTGTGTACGGTCAGTAGGAGCTGAGAGAATGACAAAGCTATTATAAAACTGAGGCACCAACCACAGCAACCGTTGAGAAAGGGAGATGTTCCATCAGCTTCCAACACAAATCTCTAAATCAACAGCTTCAGCATCAATCACTCTGTGAGCTGGGGCAGGACAGTGTTAGAGACAGAGTAAAGCTCTTTCAACACCGTCTCCATCAAACACTCCCAGGACAGCCACAGCTCGGGGTTGGATCCAGAGTAAAACTCCCTCTACTTTTTAACTTTGAAATTAACCAGAAGTAAAGCACCTTGACATTATCCCCCCGAATGGGTAGAATGACTCAGGAGGCAGACAGGATTCAGGCACGTGGCCAATGTTTATTCAAGTAAAAACCAGTTAGTGCAGGGAGACGACCAAAGGGCCCTTTCTCATACACCCGCTCTCTCTCAGACACACACACATACACTCCCCACACTCACACCCAAGCACAAACCCTCTCACAGGCTTATACGCCATCACATTCACACACACACACTACCCAGTACGCACACACGCAAACACACACTCTCAAGCACTCACATTCACATCCACACATACACACTCAAGTGCAAACACTCACACTCTCTCACTCCCTCACTCACACACATACACACTCTCTCTCTGTCCCTCACATGCTCACACACATTGATATTGGGTGAATGTGAATTTGCAAAAGTGCAGGGACATTCCATTTTGTCAAAAAGTCCACAACCTGCAGGCAGTCAATGCAGGCAGCCAATCAATGTAACATTTTATAAATTCCTACTTTGGAAATAGAACCGGTCCGACTCAAGATTGGAATACAGACAGACTCTAAGCTCACACCTTTAATGCATTGACTGAACTAAGATGTCACGTTTTATTGTAAAACTGTAAGTTATCTCAAGAATATGATTTTTTTTAACAGTACAGCACAGAACAGGCCCTTTGGCCACAATGTTGCGCCAACCATTGATCCTCATGTAAGGTAAACCTAATGTCCGAACCCTCAAATTTCTGTGACCATATGCATGTCCAGCAGTCTCTTAAATATCCCCAATGACCTCGCTTCCACAACTGCTGCTGGCAACACATTCCATGCTCTCACAACTCTCTGCATAAAGAACCCGCCTCTGACATCCCCTCTATACTTTCCGCCAAACAGATTAAAACTATGACCCCTCGTGTTAACAATTTATGCCCTGGGAAAAAGTCTCTGGCTATCAACTCTATCTATGCCTCTCATTATCTTGTACACCTCAATTAGGTCCCCTCTCTTCCTTCTTTTTTTCCAATGAACAGAAAGATTGCCATTAGAAACAGTTTCTCATGACTTGCTTTCGAAAGACTGTTCTTGAATTGGCACAGTCCAACCAAATCTCCCCTGAATCTTCTCTGCTGTAAAGACAACACCAGTTCCTCCAAAGAACTGAAGTCTCTCTTCCCTGGAACCATTTGATTCACCTGCTTTGCACAAAAACATCTTGCTTCAAGGATAGTGCTCAGAATTGGTCATGTGTCTCCAGCTGGGTTCGAACTGATGTTTTGGAAATGTCCATCCTTGCTTTTCTACTCTATGTGCTATTCAATAAAAACAAACAGTTATTTTGCCTATTTTAATCCATTTCATTAAACCTCCAAGCTTCAAAGACTTCTCAATGTGCATTTCTGCTAACTTTCTGTTCCTGTAACCACTGTAAAATTACACCATTTATCACACCTCTCTTTGTTCTTCCTATCATGATGTGTCACTTCACTCTTCCCAGTGTTAACTTTCATTTGGCTGGCCATTTCACCAGCCTATATGGCCCAGAGCCTGTGAGCACTTTCCTCACTCTTCACTGTGTTTTTGAATTTTGTGTCATCTGCAAACATTGGAGTTTGTCCTGTATCCCTGAGTGCAGATCATTCACAAAGATCAAGAAGAGAATTATATCACCAGCGCTGCACACTTCCCTCGAGTCTGAAATAAAACCACAGACCACAGCGCTCTGCTTCCTGACCCAAAGCCAATTTCCAAACCAAACAACCTGCAACTTTGAACCTCATCTGTTTCAATTTAAAGAAGATATGTACATTGTACTTCACAGCAGGAGCAAGCTCTATGGCCCATCGAGTTTTCTCCACAATTCATTAAGACCATAACTGACCTGGTTCTGGTTCTGGATTAGTGGTGCTGGAAGAGCACAGCAGTTCAGGCAGCATCCAAACAGCTTCGAAGCGACTTGGATGCTGCCTGAACTGCTGTGCTCTTCCAGCACCACTAATCCAGAATCTGGTTTGCAGCATCTGCAGTCATTGTTTTTTCCTCGTTGATGTGGTTCTGGTTCAGTTCTGCTCTCCTACGTTGTCCCCACTACTCTCGATAAGGCCAAAGGCTGGTAGTCAGACAGCATGTGTTAGCACCGAGGCTAGAGGGATGAGAGGGATTGGTGGGAGGGGACTGAATCATTCGTTGACACAAACAGTGAATGAGTTTCATCCTTTGTGTTTTGAATCCACCCAGGATCACAGCTCTCTCCATGATGTCCATCACTCCTCAGACAGCTGCTCTCACCACATCCTGAGACCCACACTCAGTGCTATGTGCCATCATATACATACTCTTGACCTCTCTCTCCATCAGCACCCCTTCACACTGTCTCAAAGCTGTCCTCAGCCCCAGGTTCAACTTCATTCTCTGGCTCGTTCAACAGATACATGAAACTTTTTCTCTTCCTTTCAGGCATTAACACATTTTGCAACCAACTCAGAGTTTCCCCCACCCCTCTGGAACCTTCCTCAGCCCACTGTCCCACTTGTCACTCTCCATTCTCCTTCCTCCACCTCTTGTTGGACATTCACTATCCCTTCTCAGATGCTGAATGTTCTGAACTCAGCAAAGGTCTCAGTTTTAATCACTTTGCACTCCCACCTCACCAAAGTTCAGACACGACATGATGTTGATCTCTTCTTCCGTTGCCTTTGCCTCTGTGCCCATTTCTTTGGACAGGAGTCCTCTGTCCTCAGCCTGAGCTACAAATCTTCCAAACTCACTAACCCCTTACAGAAGATGAAGCACTCTATTTTTATATTGTTAAAAACCATACAACACCAGGTTATAGTCCAACAGGTTTAATTGGAAGAACACTAGCTTTTGGAGCGACGCTCCTTCATCAGGTGATTAAGAGCGTCGCTCCGAAAGCTAGTGTGCTTCCAATTAATCCTGTTGGACTATAACCTGGTGTTGTGTGATTTTTAACTTTGTACACCCCAGTCCAACACCGGCATCTCCACATCATTATTTTTATATTGGTAGGCAACTAATTCATTACTGCAAGGTGTCACAGACAATGTGATAATGTTGCCATAATCTGGTGAAAGGATTGAACAGGAGAGTTGGATTCGCCTGTATTGATCACAGAGTACAGACATTGGGCAGGGCAGACACACTAAACACGGGGAAAAGTAGAGAATTATTCAAATAAGAAGGACTGCAGAATTCTGAGGTGTGGTGGGAGATAGGTCACAAAAGGTTAGTCAACAGATGCCCCATTGTAATCAGAGTCAAGAGTCTGGTGCTGGAAAAGCACAGCAGGTCAGGCAGCATCCGAGGAGCAGGAGAATCAAGTCCTGCAGTCCTTACTTGCACCATGTCATCAGGGAGGTTGACAGCATTCTATCCTAGAATAAAGGAGGAATTGGATATAAGTGTATCAATGTTTTGTTTCAGTTATACAGAGTATTTCTGTGACCATATCCCAAATGCTGTACATAATGAAGGATATTGGTTCTGGCTCAAAGGAGGTTTCTGAGATTGAGAAGCAGGTTGTCTCATGAGGAGAGGGAGGACAGGCTGGGTTTGTTTCCACTGGAGTTTAGAATAATGAGGGACTGTGAGACTGTAAACTTCAAACTTTAATAACTGTTCAGGGGTTGAAAGAATAAACCATGACTCTCCCTGGAATAAACTGGTCCTGAGATGAAAAAGACAAGGAGGAACTGTTATCAAGGAGTTAAAAGCAACATGATAATTATCCATCCCCAGGAAGAAAGAGTCAAAGCAACATCAACATGTTGTTCCTGGAGACAGGAGATAGTTAACACCAAATGTATCAACGAACAAGGAAGCTACTCCTGATAAGAAGGCAAGTTACAGACTTGATCACTCATGGATTTTGTGGATGAAAGGATCTAACGGATACTCAATAATGTCACATCAGAAACTCCACATGAAGTAAAATCCTGTAAGACTTCATCTTCAGATTTTTTCAGTCGCAGAACTTCTGAGAACAATTCGGCAAACGGATTGGACCTTGGATATCCAGAGACAGACGCTATTGGTTAGAATCGTAGACTAAATTCCACCAAAAATCAGGGACCAGCTAAGTTGAATCGTGAGGCTTAACTTGTTTTTTAAGGAGTCTTATTTTATTGCTATATGCAATAAACTTTGAGAATATGGTTCAATATTTCATTGTCTCAAAGATTTCTTAATATGTATCCAAATTAAACAAAGCTTGTGGTAATTTACACACAACAGGGATCACTTGATTGAAATGTATAATATCGTAAATGTTTTTTAGAGTTATAGAGATGTACAACATGGCCATAGACCCTTCAGTCCAACACTTCCATACCAGCCAGATATCCTAAATTAATCTGGTCCCATCTGCCAGCATTTGATCCATATCCTGCTAAACCCTTCCTGTTCATATACCCATCTAGATGCCATTCAAATATTGCAATTGTACCAGCCTCCATCACTTCCTCTGGCAGCTCATCACATACACGCAATCCCCTTTGTGGGAAAAGGTCACCCCTTTTAAATCTTTCCCCTCTCATTTTAACATTATGCCCTCTAGTTTTGAACTCCACTATGCTCCACTATCCCTTCATGATTTTAACTTCTCTCAGGTCACCCCTCAGCTTTGAACAGTCCAGGGAAAACAGCCCCGGCCTCCTCAGTCTCTTCCTAAACCTCAAGCCCTCCAACCCTGACAACAACCTTGTAAATCTTTTCTGAACCCTTTTAAGCTTCCCTCCATCCTTCCTGTTGCAGGGAGAACAGAACTGAATGCAGCATGATAAAATTGGCCAAATCAATGCACTATATAGCCACAGTATGACATCCCAACTCCTATACTGAATGCACTGCCCAATAATGGAAAACATACCAAATACCTTCATCACTAACCAGCTCTACTTGCAACTCCATCATTCGGGAACTGTGAGTCTGCACTCTAAAGTCTCTTTGCTTGGCAACACTCCCCAGAACCTAACCATTAAGTGTGTATGTCCTACCCTGATTTGCCTTTCCAAAATGTAACACCTCACATTTGTCTCGATTAAACTCCATCTGCCGTTCCTCGGCCCATCATTCCACTGATCAAGTTCCCATTATACTCTGAGATAACCTTCTTCACTGTCCACTCCACCACCAATGTTGGTGTCCAGTTTTCTCAGACAGTTGTGTGATGTTGGAATTCTTTGCCTCAGGAAGCCGTGGAGGTAGGGTCATGGAATATTTTTAAAGGTAGTGATGGACAGATTCTTGTGAATCCGGGGAATCGAGGTGAAAATGTGGAATATGAAGCACAAACAAATCAGCCAAGATCTTCCTGAATGTTGGAGCAGGCTTGAGGGGCTGAATGGTCTACCTCTGCCCCGATTTCTTCTGGTCATGTGTTTCATTCTGGGTAGGAGCACACAGACTGTCCAAAACATTCATGAGAGATGTGATTGGAGCAGGAAGGATATTGGACGATAGGAGAGAGTTGAGGTGAGGCAGAAGCAAATATTAGAGCGTGTAGGGAGTGAGAAGACGGTGAGAACAGATTAGGTAGTTTTCATATGCTTGCAAGGCACATGGGTCTCACAGGCAAGGCCAGCGTTTGTTGCCCATCCCTGAACACCCTTGAAGTGAGATGCTTGCTTGGCCATTTCAGAGGGCAGCAGGTCAGAGTCAGACACATTGCATTCAATCGCTCCTAAAAGGACAACTGAGGTTTGAAATGGGGATCTGAAGTCACCTGTTGGGCAGATTGGGTAAAGATGGCAGATTTGCTTCCCTAAAGGATATGAGTGAAACAGTTTCTATCTTTCAACAACAATTGATGTTAATTCAGATGGTCACCATCACAGAGATGAGTTTACAATTCCAGATTTAATAATTAAATGTAAATTTTACAAGTTGCCATGGTGAAAATTGAACCCCTCTCCCCAAAGCATGAACCCGACCCTCATGTTCCCCACTGCAGCCCAGCTACTGGGAGTCATTTGAGACGTGTGACACCCAACTGGACTGTTTTCCTTGTCCCATACCGAAGCAGCAGACAGGCTGGCCGTGAACAGCTGAAGGCAGCAAGGACCGGGCCGAGTCAGTTACTCAGCCAGATGATTCAGGGAATCGGAAATGGTTATTGTCCAAGAATCCATCCAGGGTCAGTGACTGAGGAGAAGATTTCCATCTCCATCACTCAGATAATAATTTAAAGGTTGATTTCCATCTCCATCGCTCAGATAATAATTTAAAGGTGGATTTCCATCTCCATCGCTCCGATAATAATTTAAAGGTGGATTTCCATCTCCATCGCTCAGATAATAATTTAAAGGTGGATTTCCATCTCCATCGCTCAGATAATAATTTAAAGGTGGATTTCCATCTCCATCGCTCAGATAATAATTTAAAGAGCCTGGTCAGCTCCCTTCATTGAAACCCATTGGTTGTGGGATCACTTAGCTCCGCCTCCCATTTGCTGCTTGTACTGTTTGGTCCACAAGTACACCTGTATGGTCACTTCTCCAGACTAACACCTCAGTTTTAGGTGTGGCTGTTGCTGCTTGTGACATGCCCTCCTGCACTCTCCAGTTAAACTGGAGTAATCCCCTGGCTTACAGACACAGACACACACACACAAACACACACACAGACACACCAACATACACACAAAACACCAACAGACACACGCACCCCTCCCCCCACACACACACAAACACGCACATACATTTACACGCACACAAAGACACACACAGACACACATACACACACACATAGACACACACACACGCACACACACACACACACAAACTGAGCTCTGGTCTTTGGGGAGGGGGAAACCACATAAAACAGTTTTAATGGTTCTCTGTTCACAAGACCTGCTGAGATGATTCTTGTGCTGATCAGAATGCTGATCCTTGCTCTTCCTTCTCCAGGTCGGTGATAACGGAAATAATGTTTTTTGAAAGTCTGTAATAAACAGAAATCAGAGCAGCTCAGAATTATAATTTCAGTTTGAGGGGAATTAACTCAAAGGGGAACATTTACCTCAACAATTGTACTTTATTCATTGATAGAATGAGTGTATCACTGGCCAGGCCAGCATTTATTGCCCATCCATAGTTGCCCAGAGAGCAACCAAACCATACCGTGGTGGGTCTGGAGTTACATGTCAGCAGAAGTGGGTACTGCTGATGTTGGAGATTAGAGTCAAGATTAGAGTGGTGCTGGAAAATCACAGCAGGTCAGGCAGCATCTGAAAAGCAGGAAAAAGCCTTTCACCAGGAATACATCAGGAGTCACATGGAGGGTGATCCCTGTAAGGATGACATTTACTGTCCATAAGGACATTACTGACCCAGATGGGTATTTCCTGACAAGTGGTAATGAGTTTGTAGTCACTATTAGACTCTTAATTCCAGATTGTTTTGTATATAAATTCCACCATCCCCTGTGGTGTGATTCAAATCTAGTTCCCCAGAACATTTCCTGGTTCTCTGGATTAACCATCCAACCAATTTACCATGATGCCCTCACATCCTCTTTTCCTTCATTCTCTTCCTGACCAGGATAAACATTCTGGGAGAGACAAACTATTGACCAACGGTCAAGTACCATCTATTAGGATAGGGGTGAGTCTGTTTGCCTTCTGATTGGTGCAGAAAACCAACACCCCAATGAAGATGGGCAGGTTGGCAGACCAATGCTAGAGCACTGGGATGAGGAGCTGGGGCTTGGAAGTCATGGGATCAAACCCCAATGATCTGACTGAACAGCATTAGAGATGCCAGGTACAAGGAACTATATCACACAGCCCCAACTGGTTCTATCCAGTACATGGAGAATGGGATTCTGGAGCCTGGGAGCAGATAGAGTGTCAGGGAGAAAGGGAGAAGAAATTAGAACTGGTGTTGAAAGGAAAGACTTATTCACTCATGTCTGAATAAGCAACTCAGAGAGTTTTGCTGCTTGAACTGAAGGAGAATTGTCTGTTATTGAGGAGGATTACTTTTAACATTCAGATTCATCACAAAATGGAACAAGATATAAAATGTGCTGAAGAACAATTATCGTCACTTACCGTTTTCTGCTCCTATGCCTTCCCTTTCCAGCCAGTTCAGTGTGAGGAGAAATGAAGGGAAGGGAAACATTCACCCCAACATCCTTCCCTTCAGTGTGAGGGTAATTACTGTGAGGGGAGCATTTACCCCAATGTCCTTCCCTTTCACTTTGAGGATAATTATAGAAAAGAGGAAAATTAAAAGGCAATGATCTGGGACAAAATTAATTGGCACTTAGTGTCACAGAGTCATACAGCACAGAAACAGGCCCTTTGGTCTAACATGTCCATCCCAGCAAGGTTTCCTAATCTGAACCAGCCCCATTTTCCTGTGTTTGTCCCATATCTCTCTCACCCTTTCCGAACCATGTCCCTGTCCAAAATGTTTTTTAAATGCCCTTTCCTCTGGTAAGTTGTTTCATACACTCACCATACTCTGTGTGAAAACGTTGCCCCCTCAGGTCCCTTTTGAATTCTTTCCCTTCTCATCTTTACCTCTGCTCTCGAGTTTTCGGCTCCCCTTTTCTAGGGAGAAGACATTGGTTATTCACCCTCGGCATGTCCCTCAAGATTTTATAAACCTCTGTAGAATGTTATGGTCCAGACCCAACCCCCCTCAAAATATTTCTCGAAGGTACCCTAGATCCGAACTGTTTCTTATTTTAAAGGTAGATGAGAAGTGGGTGTTCCAGATGTGATGTGACTCAATGTAAAGCAAAACACAATTTATTTAATCACTACAGTTAAAATAAGAACAAAAGAAAGAGGCATTTAGAATAACTTAATGAGTGGAAAACTTAATTGAACATTAGATACGGTACCTATTGCTAATTGACTGTTCCAATATCGTAACATCCGATAAACATAGCCCTTGCCAAAATGGTAAATTCAGACACAGATGTTTACATGTCATTCAACATCAAGAGAGATTTCAGAGAAAGTCACGGTTAAAATCATTTACTGAAGCTTACAACACTTCAGGGACACAAACAGCTTTTACTGCTACAGCTAAAAAAAACTAGAAACCCTGCTCTGGCAGAACTGGCCTCTCCCCTTCCATTGTTACAAATACTTTAAAAATAATTCAGGGCCTCGACATTATTGACTGAGGCTGGTATCAACAGGGACTTCAGCATCTCTGCCTTTACAACCTCCCTTCATAAAAACCCAGGGCAAAATCCCCTTTTTAAAGTGACAGAGTTGTCACACTCTCCGCCCTTTATAAATATCAACCATCAATCTACAGAAACTGCTTCATTTTAAAACCTTTAGTCTTTCTCTATTAGGACGCTACAATACATAGACATTACATTAACTCTCAGACTGCAAACATTCACTACTACATTCTATTTCAGTTCATTTACTCCGGCCGCTGAACAACTCCGTCTTTCATCATCCGAGTCACAACAACGCGTCAGCAATTACGTTTTCTCATCCTGCCGTGTGTATCATTTTCAAACTGAATGGCTGCAATAATAAGCTCCATCTAAAGAGTCAGAAATGTTTGTCCTTAACTTTCTACAAAAACAGTAATGCATTGAGATCGGTATATACAATGGTCTCAGACACATTACTGGAAATATAAATGTTGAAATGTTGTAATGCCAATACCAAGCTCAAGGTCTCCTTTTCAATCATGGGATATTATTATTAATGAATATTCAACTTTCTGGAAAAGTACCTGATGGATCTTTCTATCTTCTCATCATCTTTTTGTAAGAGTACAGCACCAACACCACTGCAACGAGCAACTGGAACCAGCAGGCAGAAGCAGCAGGAATGAACCCAAATACATTCCAATCGACACAGTACAGCAGCACTTCACAGGAGGCTCCACAGCACTGAGGATGTCACTGAGAAAGTAGATGAAACATCTGCAAACCAACTTCCCAGCTCAGCGAACACACCCACAATAACTGTAACCAGCACCCGAGCTACAAACCTTCACACAAACCTTGAACCCACATCATTTGCATTGATAGACACCTTGAATGGCTTTGCATAATTGGGTGTGGCTACCACTGGAGCTGTGATGAACACAGCTTTCAGGCTGTTAAATACCTTCTGACAGTCTGTCGAGCACTAAACTTTTCTGCACTTATTCAATAAGTCAGTCAGTGGAACTAAAAATCAGGACAAACTTCTGACATGGGAAGCTCTCCAATAACCATTGTTTTTATATTCCATAGGGCCATCTGCTCATGTCTGATAACATGGCCCAGGAAGTGACTTGGATTTTTCCAAATTCACTTTTAGCCAGGTTTATTACCAAATCTGTCACTTGAAGTTGATCTAATAATTTCAATAAATACTGTAAACATTCCTTCCATATGTCTCTAAAAATCACCAGGTCGTTGATGTATATCATCGAATTGGCTAATCCAGAAATGACTTTATTGCTTAGACTTTGAAATGTGGCAGGCACATTTTTCATACCAAATGCCATGCCTTTAAATTGGTATCATATTTTGAGTAGGTTGGGGCTGTTTTCCCTGCAGCGTCGGAGACTGAGGGGTGACAGTAGAAAGGTTTACAAAATTATGAGGGGCATGGATAGGATAAATAGGGAAAGTTTTTTTCCCTGGGGTCGGGGAGTCCAGAACTAGAGAGCATAAGTTTAGGGTGAGAGGGAAAATATATAAAGGAGACCTAAGGGGCAACATTTTCTCGTAGAGTGTGGTACGTGTATGGAATGAGCTGCTCGAGGATGTGGAGGCTGGTACAATTGCAACATTTAATAGGCATTTAGATGGGTATATGAATAAGAACGGTTTGGAGGGCTATGGGCTGGGTGCTAGCAGGTGGAACTAGATTGGGTTGGGATATCTGGTAAGCATGGACAGGTTGGACCGAAGGGTCTGTTTCCATGCTGTACATCTCCATGACTCTATGAGTGTCATGAAAGCCAACATTGTCTTCATTCTTTCAGATAAACATACCTGCCAGTATCCTCTGAGAAAGTTCAAATTAGAAATATAAGTTGCTTGTCCCACCTTCTCAATACAGTCTTCCAAACAGGGAATAGAGTATGATGACGGCATTGACTTTGCAGTAGTCTATAAATAGTCAATGGATACTGTCTGACTGTGACACCATTACTATAAGTGAGCCCCAGTCACTGCAACTCAATTCAATTATGTTGTTTTTGACCAGGCATTCAATCTCTGTTTGAATCTGTGCCAAGTTTAGTGGATTAAGTCTGTAAGGATCTTGCTTATTTGGAACAGCATTTTCTATATCGACATTATGCATAACTCGATTAGTACTTCCCAGTTAATTCTCAAATATCTCCCCATGTGATAGCAATAACTCTTTCAGGTCTTTTTGATTTTCCTCTGGAAGGTAACATAATAATTTATCGCAGTTTTTGAGAACCTCCTGATTTTCCAAATTAATCTGAGAAATGCCCAATTCAGAATCCTCTGAACTTGCTTCTTCACTCTGTGTTGTAACCAGTAACATATTCTCCTTTTGCTTTCTTTCCATATTTAAAAACCTTTTGCACATATTCACATGACACATTCTGAGAGGTTTCTTTCTATCTGGAGTCCATATTAAATAATTGACTCAATCTCATTTTGATCTGTTAAGAACCACTAAACCTTGCTTTTAAAGTGTCACCTATCACTGGAAGTAAAACTTGTCTCCTTCCTGTGTTCTCATATGCTGTGCTATTTTTAAATGCTGCTGAGCCAACTCCACTACTCTGTTTAATAGTTCAATAAATTTGACACATAGAACAAATATACATTTCACAGTTAAGTGGGAATTGGTCAACATGATCTCTGATAAGGAATGACAAGAGATGGGAAAGAAAACTGAAGAAGGATGTGAGTTCAAGATTGAGACATGGAGCAACATATGAGTGCCTTTGGACCAGTGGGTTGGTGCATGTGAGAGTTATAGCAGAGGTGAGAGTGTGGTGCTGGAAAAGCACAGCAGGTCAGGCAGCATCTGAGGAGCAGGAGAATCAAGCAGTAGCAGAGAGAGAGGAGAAGAACTTCTGAACCTTGTAGAGAGAGGAGGAGATGAAGGGCTAATGCCTGAAATGTGGACTCTCCAGCTCCTCGGATGCTGCCTGACCTGCTGTACTTTTCCAGCACCACACTCTCGACTCTGATCTCCAGCATCTGCAGTACTCATTCTCTCTGAGGCAAAGCATCAGAAAATATTTCTGATGAAAAAGACTCACTCCCAAATATGATTAACAGTAAAACCAGTCATTTTAGTTACTGGTGAACTCGCTCGTGTCTCTGGGTCTCTCATTAGAGTGAATAAGTTGATGGGACATCAGTTCTCCAGGACGTTTCCAGCATTGCCTACATCCTGAATATTTAGAAGGTCTCTCCCCCGTGTGAACTCCCCGGGGCCTCCAGACAGACATATACAAAATGGTTATTTAATAAAGTCTTCAGTGCTTGATGTGATGGAGTTTTAATGAGTAATTTGTGTGAATGAGAGGGTTTTTATATGGTGAAGCCGACAACAGATACTTTGAGTTTTATTTGATTTCATCTCAGCGTGGCTCTTGAAGGCCAGCTGTGATGGAGTTGAGTAAGTTGTTCAAGAAGAAGACCATAAGACACAGGAACTGAAGTGGGCCATTCATCCCGTCAGGGTCTCGCAGGTACAGTGCTGCTGTGACGGAGGGGTTGGGAGGATATGAAATGGGAAAGATTCACAAACAGGAAACTCCAAACAGACATGTGACTGTCACTCCTTTTACCAGGATACGAATATCGTTGTCCTTTCTCTGTGGAAGCAAATGCTTTCCTTTCTGTCTGAGAGAATAGATGTCAGATGTTGGTGTGGCTGTGTGTGTTCCAAAGTATTCACTAACCAGATTAGACCATCCTGGAGCATGTGCTCACTCTGTGTACCCCACCTGCAGAAGGTGCTGGGCTGGGTTTCACCAGCAATTTCTGTTTTTGTTTCTGATTTCCAGGATCCACCGTTCTTTGTAATTTTTCGATTCACTGCGGTGAGTGTTTGTATTTCAGACTGGAGGGACGTGTGCTGAAACAAGGTTCTTTTTGAGCTATGTGTATGACCTGGACTCAAGTGGACAGGACCGAATTTCAGTACTTGCAGGGAATATGAAGATCCAAAGTGTAGTGTAATGGACCAGATCAAACCACCTCAAAACCTATCAAGGAGATAGCTTCGATCCTGACTTCTTTCTTGTTTAAATGCAAGTTCAAGGCATTGCACTCGAGATGTGATTCCATTGGTCAAACTATTCACCTTTAACCAAAACTCAATTTATTCTGACATCACAACTTAAATACAAATGAGAAAAAGAATTGGCATTACTTTACCTTCAATAAAATACTGAACAAAATAATAGATTATTTAACAACCGCCCATCAACCGCCCCAGTCCAGCAGCATCACATAAGCACACACTTGGCAAAGGCAATGTCAACAAAGCAGACTTCCTGTACTTGCAGAGATGAGATTGGAGCAGGTGGGATATTGGTTGCTAGGGGAGGGTCAAAGGGAAATAAGGGTAGAGAGAGTGAAGTGAGGCAGGGCCAGGTGTGAGAGAGTGCAGGGACTGAGCAGAGAGTGAGAACAGATTAGGTCGATTTTTAAAATTCATTCAAGCCATGTGGGTCTCGCTGGCAAGGCCAGTATTTGTTCCCCATCCCTAAGTGTCCTTGAACTGAGAGGCTTGCTTGGCCATTTCAGAGACAAGGACAGAGTCAGACACATTGCATTCAATCTGTCCGAAAAGGTCACACTGAAGTTTGAAGTGGGATCTGAAGTCACCTGGAGGGCAGATGGGGGAAAGATGGTGGATTTGCTTCCCTAAAGGGCATTAGTGAAACAGGGGTTTTTTTTGAGCAACAAGTGATGATAATTCAGATGGCCACCATCAGGAAGAACAAGGCTTCAATTCCAGATTTATTAATTAAATTCCACAAGTTGCCGTGGTGAGAATTGAACCCCATTTCCCCAGAGCATAAACCTGGGCCCCCTCAACAGCCCAGCTATGGGAGTCATTTGGGAATGTGTGACTGGACTCTTTTCCTGGATCCATACAGACCGGCCATAAACAGTTCGAAACAGCAAGGAACGGGCCTGGCGATTCAGAAAATCAGAAATGGTTATTGTTCAAGAATCCATTTAGAGACAGTGACCGAGGAAAGGAGTTTTAATCTTCATTGCTCAGATAATAATCGAAAGAAACCAATCAGATCCCTTTCTGGAATGTTATGAAACAGGGATAGCAAGCCAAACCAAATCCACCTCACTATCACTGGATACACAACACAATGATAAGAAAACATTCAACGATACTCAAAATTACTGAATGATTCTGAATGAGGCATGGCAAAGAACACATCTTGGACACCAAGTCTACAGTTTTAACGAAAATTAACAATTCATTCTGAAGAACAAAACTGAGCACAGATAAACTATAAGGCAATAGAAGGTTTTGAGTCAATTTGTCGTTCAGGTTGAGGTTCTGGATGTAGATTTGTTCTCAGGGAAAACCAATATCCAAAACTAGAAGGCAATCTAATTAATATCGATCACCTAAGCCCAAACTTCATTGATTGTAAAAGTGAAAGTAATACGGTGGTTGTTATGGGAGACTTTAACTTTCCAGATGTTGACTGGGAAAGCTATAGCTTGAGTTCGTTAGATGGGTCGGTGTTTGTCCAATGTGTGCAGGAGGGTTTCCTCACACAATATATAGACAGGCCAACAAGAGGTGAGACCATTCTGGATTTGGTTCTGGGTAATGAACCAGGCCAGATGTTAGAATTGGAGGGAGGTGAGCACTTTGGGGACAGTGACCCCAATTCGGTGACTTTTACTCTAGTGATGGAGAGGGATAAGTGTGCACTGCAGGGCAAGAGTTATAGCTGGGGGCAGGGAAATTATGATGCGGTGAGGCATGACTTAGGATGCGTGGCTTGGAAAAGTAGGCTTCAAGGCAAGGACTCAATTGATATGTGGAGATTGTTCAAGGAGCAACTATTGAGTGTCCTTGATAAGTATGCACCTGTCAGGCAGGGAGGAAAGGTTCGTGTGAGGGAGCCGTGGTTTAATAAGGAATTGGAATCACTTGTTAAAGGGAAGAGGGCGGCCTATGTAAAGGTGAGGCGTGAAGGTTCAATTGGGCGATTGAGAGTTATAAGGTAGCTAGGAAGGATCTAAACAGAGAGCTAAGAGCAGCAAGGAGGGGACATGAAAAGTCCTTGGTTGGTAGGATTAGGGAAAACCCAAAGGCTTTCTATAGGTATGTCAGGAATCAAAGAATGACTAGGGTAGGAGTAGGTCCAGTCAAGGATAGCAGTGGGAAGTTGCGTGTGGAGGCTGGAGAGATTGGGGAGACACTGAATGAATACTTTTCGTCAGTATTCACTTAGGAACAGGACATTGTTGCCGATGTGAATATTGAGTCACAATTAATTAGAATGGATTGCTTTGAGGTATGTAGGGAAGAGGTGTTGGAAATTCTGGAAAGGTTGAAAACAGATAAGTCCCCTGGGCCTGATGGCATTTATCCTAGGATTCTCTGGGAAGCAAGGGATGAGATTGCAGAGTCATTGTCCTTAATTTTTATGTCGTCCTTGTCTACAGGAATAGTGCCAGAAGACTGGAGGATAGCAAATGTAGTTCCCTTGTTCAAGAAGGGGAGTAGGGATAGCCCTAGTAACTATAGGCCGGTGAGTCTCACTTTTGTTGTGGGCAAAGTCTTAGAGAGAATTGTAAGGGATAGGATTTATGAACATCTGGATAGGAATAATGTGATCAAGGATAGTCAGCATGGTTTTGTGAAGGGCAGGTCGTGCCTCACAAACCTTATTGAATTCTTTGAGAAGGTGACTAAGGAGGTGGACATGTGTAAAGCAGTAGATGTGGTGTATATGGATTTTAGTAAGGCGTTTGATAAGGTTCCCCATGGTAGGCGACTGCAAAAAATATGGAGGTATGGCATTGAGGGTGAGTTGGAGGTTTGGATTAGGAATTGGCTGGCTGGAAGGAGACAGAGGGTAGTAGTTGATGGTGAAGGTTCATCTTGGAGTGCAGTTACTTGCGGTGTTCCGCAAGGATCTGTTTTGGGACCATTGCTGTTTGTCATTTTTATAAATGACCTGGAGGAGGGGCGAGAAGGTTGGGTGAGCAAGTTTGCGGATGATACAAAAGTCGGTGGAGTTGTTGACAGTGAGGAAGGATGTGGCAGGTTACAGCGGGATATAGATAAGCTGCAGAGCTGGGCAGAAAGGTGGCAAATGGAGTTCAATGTAGGTAAGTGTGAGGTGATTCACTTTGGTAAGAGTAACAAGAAGATGGGGTACTGGGCTAATGGTTGGATACTTGGTAGTTTGGATGAGCAGAAAGATCTTGGTGTCCATGTACGTAGATCTCTGAAAGTTGCCACCCAGGTAAATAGTGCTGTCAAGAAGGCATATGGCGTACTGGCTTTTATTGGTAGAGAAATTGAGGTCTGGAGTCCTGACGTTATGTTGCAGTTGTATAAGACTCTGGTGCGGCTGCATCTGCAGTATTGTGTGCAGTTTTGGTCACCATACTATAGGAAGGATGTGGACGCACTGGAACAGGTACAGAGGAGGTTTACCAGGATGTTGCCTGGTATGGTAGGAAGATCGTATGAGGAAAGGCTGAGGCACTTGGGGCTGTTTTCATTGGAGAAAAGAAGGTTTAGGGGTGACTTGATAGAGGTGTACAAGATGATTAGGGGTTTAGATAGGGTTGACCATGAGAACCTTTTTCCACGTATGGAGTCAGCTATTATGAGGGGGCATAGCTTTAAATTAAGGGGTGGTAGGTATAGGACAGATGTTAGGGGTAGGTTCTTCACTCAGCGAGTCGTGAGTTCATGGAATGCCCTCCCAGTAGCAGTGGTGGACTCGCCCTCTTTATGGGCATTTAAATGGGCATTGGATAGGCATATGGAGGATAGTGGGTTAGTGTAGGTTAGGTGGGCTTGGATCGGCGCAACATCGAGGGCCAAAGGGCCTGTACTGCGCTGTATTTTTCTATGTTTTATGTTCTATGTTCATCCGATCAGACATCCCTCACAAATATGTGTGCACACATACACACACATGCGGAGTTAAGATAAATGAGAAAAATAAAAGAATTGTGATTTTCCAGTTTGATGACCATTTTACTGATAAACGTCAGGCCGTCATGAAATCCTTGGATGATGAGTTCTCTGACAGGTACATTGGATGTACGTCTTGCTTGAATTCAAAAGTCACTGGTCAATACAGACCGCTTCTGCAGATTGAGCTATAGAGTCATGGAGTCCTAAAGCATGGAGACATGCCCTTTGCCCCAAAATGGTCCATGCCCACCAAATGTCTGTCCACACTAACCCCATTTCACTGCACTTGGCCGATATCCTTCTAATCCTTTCCTGGACACATATTTACCCAAATGCCTTTTAAATGTTGATAATGTATCCACCTCAACTACTTCCGCTGGCAGCTCATTCCATGTTTGCAGATGACACTAAGATTGGTGGAGTAGCAGATAGTGAAGAGGACTGTCAGAGAATTCAGCAGAATGTAGATAAATTGGAGAGTTGAGCAGGGAAATGGCAGGTGGAGTTTAATCCGGGCAAATGCAAGGTGATGCATTTTGGAAGATCCAGTTCAAGAGCAAACATTATGGTAAATGGACAAGCCCTGCTGAAAATTAATGCACAAAGAGATCTGGGTGTTCAGATCCATTGATCCCTGAAGGTTACAATGCAGTTTAATAGAGTGCTCGAGAAGGTACACTGCATGGTTTCCTTTATCAGGCAGGGTATTGAGGACAGGAGTTGGTAGATCGTGTTATGGTTGTATAAGATTTAGGTTTGGCCACGTTTGGAATCTTATGTACCCATCTGGTCGCCACATAACCAAAAGGATGTGGATGCTGTGGAGAGGGTGAAAACGAGGTTCACCAGGATGGTGAACATACACACACCCCGCTATGATGGGGTGCTAGCTATGAAAAGAGGTTGAGCAGATTAGGATTATTTTCATTAGGAAGACAGAGGTTGAGGGGCAACTGATTGAGGTCAACAAAATCATGAGAGGTATAGACAGGGTGGATAGCAAGAAGCTTTTTCCCAAAGTGGGGTCTCAGTTGTGAGGGGTCATGAGTTCAAAGTGACAGGGGAAAAGTTTTATTGTTGGGAATTGATGAGACTCACGGTTGGTGTGTTCCTCCCAGGTGCCAGGGTCCGTGATGTCTTGGATCATATCTTTGGGGTCCTGAAGGGAGAGGGTGACCAGCTGCAAGTTGTGGTCCATGTAGGTACCAACATCATAGTTAGAAAGAGGGATAGGGATGTAAGGCAGGATTTCAGGGAGATAGGGTGGAACCTGAGAGCGAGAACAAACAGAGTTGTTATCTCTGGTTTGTTACCTGTGCCACGTGATAGAGAGGCAAGGAATACAGAGAGATATCAGCCAAACAGAGATGGTGTAGGAGGGAGGGTTTCAGGTACTTGGATAATTGGGGCTCATTCTGGGAAAGGTGTGACTTGCACAAACAGGACGGTCTTCACTTGAACCAGAGGGGTACTAATATCCTGGGTGGAAAATTAGCTGGTGCTAATCGGGTGGGTTTATACAGAGGGATGGGAACCTGAGGTGTAGTTCCAGTAGACAGGAGGATGAGAGTAGGGAGGACAGGGACAGTATTTCACAGTCACAAGAGTGTGCTGTCAGACAGCAAGCTGGTTTGAAGTGTGTCTACTTCAATGCCAGGAGTATCCGGAATACGGGAGGTGAGCTTGCAGCATGGATGGGTACCTGGGATTTCGATGTTGTGGCCATTTCGGATACATGGATAGACCAGGGTGAGGAAGGGATGTTGCAGGTTTTCAGGATTGAGATCATTCATTAAGAACAGGCAAGGCAGTAAAAGAGGGGGAGGTGTAGCCTTGTTCATCAAGGAAAGTATAATGGTGGCTGAAAGAACTTTTGACACCATACTACTCCTGAGGTAGTATGGACTGAGGTTAGAAACAGGAGAGGAGAGGTCACACTGCGGGGAGTTTTTTTTTATAGGCCTCTGCAGAGTTCCAGGAAGGTGGAGGAGAGGATTGGCAAAACGATTCTGGGTAGGAGTGAAAGGAACAGGATGATCATTATGGGGGACTTTACTTTCCCCAACATTGACTGGAAATGCGATAACTCTAGTACGTCGGTTGGATCAGTTTTTGTCCAATGTGTACAGGAGAGTTTCCTGACACAGTATATCGAGGGGCTGACAAGAGGGGAGGCCACACTGGATCTGGTGCTTGGTAATGAACCAGGCCAGGTGTTTGATTTAGTTGTAAGTGAGCACTTTGGAGAGAGTGACCATAATTCAGTTATGTTTATTTTAATGATGGAAAGGGATAGGTATATGCCACAAGTCAAGATTTATCGATGGGGCAAGGGCAATAAAAACACGATTAGTCAAGAATTAGGATGCAGAGAATGGGTTATCAAAATGCAGGGGATGGGGACAATGGAAATGTGGAGCTGGTTTAAGGAACAGATATTGGGTGGACTTGATCGGTATGTCCCTGTCAGGCAGGGAGGAAGTTGTAAGGTAAGGGAACCGTGGTTTACTACAGAAATTGCATCTCTTGTTAAGTGTAAAAAGGAGGCTTATATGTTGATGAGACAAGATGGTTCAGATGAAGCGATGGAGAGATACAGATTAGCTAGGAAGGATTTAATGAGAGTTAAGAAGAGCAAAGAGATGACATGAGCAGTTTTTAGCAGGTAGAATAAAGGAGAACCCTAAAGCTTTCTATAGGTTTGTGAGGAATAAAAGGATGATTAATGTTGGAACAGGGCCAGTCAAAGACAGAAGTGTGAAGTTGAGTGTGGACCTTGTGGAGATCAGAGATGTGCTAAATGAACATTTCTCATCGGTTTTCATTCAGGAAAAGGAGAACATTGTAGAGGAGATGAATGAGATACAAGATCAATTCTAGAAAGAGTGAAAGTAGACAAGTCCCCCTGGGCTGGATGGGATTTATCTGAGGATTCTCTGGGAAGTTATGGAGGAGATAGCAGAAGCTTTGCTTTTGATATTCGAGTCATCATTGTCTACAGGTTTGGTATCAGAGGACTGCAAATGTTGTGCCCTTGTTCAAGGAGGGCAGGATGGATGACCAGGTAATTATAGACCAGTGAGTCTTACTTCTGTTGTAGGAAAGGTTTTGGAAAAGATGATAAGAGATAAGATTTATAATCATCTAGCTAGCAACAATTTGATTTCAGATAGTAAACATGGTTTCGTCAAGGGCAGGTCGTGTCTCACATGGAGTGTTTTGAGAAGGTGACCAAGCATGTAGGTGAGGGTAGGGCAGTTGACGTGGTATACATGGACTTCAGTAAAGCCTTTGATAAGGTTCCTACATGGTAGGCTGTTGGAGAAAATGCAGAGGCTTGGGATTGAGGGTGATTTAGCAGTTTGGATTAGAAACTGGCTTTCTGAAAGGAGGCAATGAGTGATGGTTGATGGAAAATATTTAGCCTGGAGTCCAGTTACTAGTGGTGTGTCACAACGATCTGTTTTGGGACCACGGCTTTTTGTCATTTTTATAATTTGGAGATGCCGGTGTTGGACTGGGGTGTACAAAGTTAAAAATCACACAACACCAGGTTATATTTCAACAGGTTTAATTGGAAGTCATTTTTATCAATGACTTGGACGTAGGCATAGGTGGATGGGTTAGTAAGTTTACAGATGACACTGAAGTTGGTGGAGTGGTGAACAGTGTGGAAGAATGCTACAGGTTGCAGGGGGACTTGGATAAACTGCAGAACTGGGTTGAGAGGTGACAAATGGGGTTCAATGCAGCAAAATGTGAGGTGATTCACATTGGGAAGAATAACAGGAAGGCAGAGTACTGGGTCAATGGAAAGATTCTTGGTAGTGTGGCTGTGCAGAGGGATCTTGGAGTCCATGTACATAGATCCCTGAAAGTTGCCACCCAGGTTGATCGTTCTGTTACGAAGGCATACGGTGTGTTAGGTTTCATTGGGAGAGGGACTGATTTCTGGAACAGCAATGTCATGCTGCATCTATACAAAATGCTAGTCCGGCTGCACTTGGAATATTGTGTACAGTTCTGGTCGCCCTATTACAGGAAGGATGTGGAAGCATTGGAAAAGCTGCAGAGGAGATTTACCAGGATGTTGCCTGGTCTGGAGGGAAAGTCTAATGAGGAAAAGCTGAGAGACTTCGGTCTGTTCTCATTGGAAAGAAGAAGGCTAAGAGGGGATTTGGTCGAGACATACCAGATGATCAGAGGATTAGATAGGGAAGAAAGTGAGAGTCTTTTTCCTCGGATGATGACATCAGCTTGTACGAGGGGGCAAAACTACAAATTGTGGGGTGATAGATTTAAGACAGAATTTGGAGGCAGGTTCTTTACTCAGAGTGATAAGGGTGTGGAATGCCCTACCTGCTAATGTAGTCAATTCAGCCACATTCGGGAGATTTAAACAATTGTTGGATAAGCACATGGATAATGATGTGATAGTTTAGGCGGATGGGCTTGGAATATTTTTCAGGTCAGCACAACATTGAGGGCCGAAGGGCCTGTTCTGTGCTGTAATTTTCTTTGTTCTTTGTTCCACATCTGGGAAACACCCAACAAATATGTGGTTGGAGATGTGGCTCCAGGATTCACACAAGGACCAACGGAACCCATAAAAAGGGATACAAGTTTCCTCAGTAGATGATAACACTCATGAGTGAGTAATCACCGATGACAATGACAATGACCTTGAATTAACCTGCGTTAGTTTTCCAGACCATATTCCAACAGCTAATATTTCCCTTTTCTTCTCTCATCTTTCGTCAAACAACCTACTTTTCAAACTTTAATTCTCAACTTTAAAATCACAGTTCCAAACCAAAAGTGAGGAAACCAAAAGAAAAGGAGTGATGCTCTCAATGGGAAACATGCTGCTTTTCACTGGGTCACATTGAATGGGAAGAAAGTTAGTCCAAAGTGGTCAGGCTGTACAGTGAGGGTGGTACTCTATCACTGCATGTCAGTCCACTGTGTTGATGCTTCACACACTCGATGTTACAGTGTCTGAAATGGATGGTGATTGGTCAGTTCGAGTACAGCCAGTACTTGGGGCCAATGGCTGCTGGGCCTGATTAGGCTCAGGAATGCTGGATGACCCTGGATCATTCCTGAAAAACATACAAGGAACATTAATATTCAGAGGAAGCTAATGGCATAAACCCAGGTCACAGTAACAAGAATCCTATCTTTTTGCTTATCCCCTCACAGGTCATGGGTCGGTCTGGCTGCTCCTAGTTGTCCATGAGAATGTGGTGGGGAACTGTTGCTGGATCAAAATCCTGGAAATCCCTCCCTAAGGGCTCTGTGGCTCTTGCCTCCAGAACAACGACTGGAGCAGTTTATGAAGGCAGCTCACCCCCACCTTCTCAAGGGCAACTGAAGACAGGTAGTCAATGCTGGCCCAATCAGAGATGCTCATGACCGGTAAATGAATAAACAAAATGTTCAGATTTAGACACAGATCACCCATGTCACCCTTGAAGAATTCACCACCAGGAACAGTTCTGCCTTGGTACCAGAATGGACCAAAGCACCCACGGGTCAGCTTTGAGCAACTGGTTACAAGGCAGGGAGGGAGGGTGTTGGAGATGAGGGGAAAATTCCTGCAAGGGCTTCCCATCTCCTGTAACTTTGGAGGATGCTACAGAACATGGAAATCTTGGAAAGTGGGGGATGATCAGGAAATCACATTCCCACTCAGTGGAAATTCAGCTGCTCGGAGAGCAAGGGAGAAAAAGTAGGATTCACAAAAAAGGTCCCTTTTATCCTCAGCACTCACTGCAAGTGATAACATTCCAATCTTTCCCTCCATAAAACAGCCATTACAACTCAAAGTGACCACTGTGAGAAAAATGGGGAACATTTTCGTTTTACACAAGGATGAATTGTAGATTGATTTGCAGACGAGAGATCACAGATGAACCTGGAGCTGGAGATTTACAAACAGCCAGAAATTGACCAATTCTGTTCAGAAATTATTTATCTGTCATTTACCTGCCACTTTCCCAGTGAGTATTTGAGCAACTTGTGAGAAGGAAAAACCACATTGGGAGCTCATCGGCAGGAGGCTGCATTCTGTCTATGAAAAGGAGATATTCAATACAACCCTGAACGAGAGCATTTCTACTCAGCGAAAGTGAGGGCTTCCTGATGAAGGGCTTTTACCCGAAACATCGATTCTCCTGCTCCTCGGATGCTGCCTGACCTACTGTGCTTTTCCAACACCACACTCTCGACTCAGGGCATTTCCACCACTACTCTCGTGTCAGTCACTGACTATCTTACCTTTTCAAAGGTGTCGTTCTCTTGATTTGCTGTGAACACCCTAAAGAGAAAAAAAGATTCATAAATATTTTGTAATATTATGAACAAATTTGTCACATTGTCTCCACAATTGGAAATGTTTCCCCCTATACACTTTCATCCCCTTATCCTCAAGAACTCTAACTCCTTCTTAAAAACATTCCTTGCTTTGGCCTCAACTGCTTTCTGTGGCAGGGAACTCCACAGGAACACAGTAACTCCAAAGGGATTGCTCCCCATGTCAATCCTGAATGGCCTACCCAATATCCTTTGACAGTGACCATT
This sequence comes from Chiloscyllium punctatum, assembly GCF_047496795.1. NCBI lineage: Eukaryota > Metazoa > Chordata > Chondrichthyes > Orectolobiformes > Hemiscylliidae > Chiloscyllium > Chiloscyllium punctatum. The sequence goes on from NC_092740.1 coordinate 9,295,582, forward strand.
GGTTCTTGTCTCCCCGGTCATCGGAAACATCTTTCCTACATTTACCTCATCGAGTTTTATTGAAATTTCACACATTTCCCTGAGATCCCCCTCATTCTTCCAAACTCCAGTGAATATCATCCTAACCAATCCAATCTCTCTTCATACATCAGCCCTGAAATCCCAGGAGTCTGTCTGAGAAACCTTCATTGTACTCTGTCCAATGCCAGAACATCCTTCCTCAGATAAGGGGACCAGAACCTCACCCAATACTCCAGGTGTGGTTTCTCCAAGACCTTGTACAATTACAGCAAGTCATTCCTGCTCCTGTATCAAAACTTCTCTCTATGAAGCTAAAATACAACTGACAGAGATATGGAGGGAGAGGCCATGAAGATAAGGATCAGAATTTAAACTTCTCAAGGTCTTCAGCACTGACATAACTGAGCTCAGGATTCTGAGGCCTTCAATATTCCTACGACATCCTGCCTGTTCAATTTGTTCAGTCAGAGCAAAGACAGGTCATGAGGGCAGTCCCAAAACAGACCAGTGCCTGAACATTGCACTCACTGCACAGGCCAGAAGAGGAGTCCATGTTACCATTCCTGCCCAAATATAGCTCTGTTACTCAGACTATCTGAGCCACCATGTCTATGCCTTTATCCAGCAAACTCTCGAAAGCCACTTGAACAATAAAGCACACAAGAATATCGTGGTGAACTGCAACTTCCTTTCTGTTCTGTTTGAGAGTCTGTACAAAGTGGGAATGAATGCAAAAGATGTGATTTGTTGTGATTCTATCAAATGGGAGTGAATGAAAAGACATTTTCGCGCATTGAGATTCAACAGTGATGGGAGGATAATGGGAATTGATCCATCAGAGTTCAATAGAATGGGTTTGAATGGATCTCCTTGTGAAACATCCTCAATGTTAAATCACTCACAAGAAAGCTCCATCCCAGGCAACTTCCTGGTGAATCTCCTGTGCACCCCTCCATCTTGTTATGTCAGAACCATACTGTTTTACCAAACCTCATTGTCCACGAACCCACCTCCTTTGTTCCTGAAGTTGATGAAGATTATGAAGCAGATGGGCAGGATGAGAAGCATTGGAATGACCGGCAGATATACAGTGGTGGGCTCAGTCCTCTTCACTGGAAAACAGCAAGAACAGCATTATTCAGGAATACCTCCATGTTGATGCAGTGAAACTTGTAGCAGGGTTACAGAGGAAGAGATTAAATGGACAAACAGGATGTTCTGCAATGGAGCAAACCAGTTCAACGCTCTCACCTGCTGTTTCCCACAGACCAGGAATTTGCTCCCCTCCAAATACTTACCCAATTATCACCTGAAAGATCTTTCTATGAAATTTATTTCCATTGGCCTTTCAGGCAGTGCATTGCAGATCAGAACAACTCCTGAAGGAGGCAACTGCTTAATTCTGTGACAGAGAATATAAGGTTAGATGGATACTTTAAAACATTCGACAGGGTATTTCCTGGACCCAGCCTTGACTCACCAACACAAGGGCACCCATTACTGAACACTGATCTACCATCCCACCCTGTCCTGTGTCCTACATGTAGACCAGACCAAGTAAGGAAGGCAGATTTCAGACTGTAAACGTCCTGACTGAGTCAGATGAGCTTTCCCAACTATCAACAGTGGTCACATGTGACCATAAGGTTAGCTTTTCATTTAAATTCCAAATGTTTATAATTTCATTTATCTTTCACCTTCTGCTGTGGTAGGATTTGAACCCATGGCCCCAGACATGAGAGTCTGGATTAGTTACCCAGTGACAGTAGCAGTATACTACCAACTCCTTTTATAACCCATGTGTGAATGCAGGGCTAGGATAGGTCCCACGTGGCTGTGATGCCTCACACAGTCAGATGGACACTTAAGGAATGTATTTGCACTGATGGAACTATTCCCGATGAAGGTGTGAACACTTTCATTGGAACCAAGAGGGACACATTAGTCTGCAGCACCTTCCTGCTCGAGGAGATGATCTCATTGTCAGCTTAACTTTGGATCGTTTGGGGATTGAACTGAATGTTCTGAGTGTGTCAATGCCTTTCAATACTGACTTCAGAATGTTCCTAAAAGGATCAACACATCAAATTACATTAAATGTTTAAAAAGTCAAATTTCAAACACAAAAGCAAAATACTGCGGGTGTTGGAAATTTGAAATAAAATCAAAATGCTGTAAATACTCAGCAGGCCAGACCCCACCTGCGGAGAGAAACAGGGTTAATATTTTAGTTTCAATGACCAAATCATTAAACCTTTGCATAACCTGCTACACTCTCACTGTACACCCTCTTCAGACTGAATACTTATTAATATTCATTCAATTACAGGATGAGAAGGACATTGGGTGGGGCAGCGTTTATTACCCATCCCTGTTAGTTAAGAATAAACCACATTGCTGTGTCTGGAGTCAAAGGTAGGCCAGGCCAGGTTAGGATGACAGTTCCCTTCCTGAAGGATCATTAGTGAAACAGATGGGTTTTTACAACAATAAACAGTGGTCACATAGTCAGCTTTTGACTCTGACTTTGAGAACTTTATTCATTTCAAATTCCACATCTGCCATGGTAGGATTTGAATCCTTCTGCCCAGAACATTACCTGGGTGTTGGATTAACCATCCATCGATAATACCATCAACTGTTGTCCCCCCACAACGATTTCTTACCATAAACCCGCACCCGAGTCTCCTTCAGGCTCAGATACTGAGAATCAGGTTCTGACCTGTATTCCACCAGACACAGGTAAGTGTGATTGTCCCTCACTCTCAGCTGGTTTATCCTGATCGAGGGGTTTCCCTCCCATGAGTTCCCAATAACCTTGTACCGATTTCCACCGTGTCCAGTTGTCCAAGTTCCCTGTGATTGGGCTGGAAATGTAACAATGTGTTGGTTGGGCTCCTTCCTCATCCAGGTAACAGTGGTCAGGGTGTGCGAGTCCCAGCTCTTGAAGATACAGGGTAAAGTACCTAAATCTCCCTCTGTCCCACTCACCACTGAGACATTTCCCTGAACAGCTGAGGAAGGACGAACATCAGAATGGATGAGGTCAGTGCCCAGAAATTCTGAATTCAGTTTGTTACATTTCTTTCAACTTCACAATAAGATGAGTAATTAAACAACCCACATATTTCTCACAGGTCTGGACCAGGCTATTATAGTTCCCTGAAGGAATCACCATGATGAAAATCACTCACTCTCCACCCCCTCATTTTGAGTTACTCATTCATGAGAGACTGACAGATTAGAAAATGGACTGAACCCACATGAATTCATTTATTCTGGGCCCAACATCCCTCCCAACTTCACTAAAAATGACTGTTTTTCATTCCCCAGCCCTATATTCCAGTCTGTGCTCCTTCACTCTGTCCTGAAATCCCATTCCAATGATTGAACACGTCTCTGTGTGAAGGTGAACATTCCTGATATTAACCTGAGGATAGCCTTTCACTAATTCCCAACCGTAACCTATGTCATTAACACAGTTTGATTGAGGTCTGTTGAAGATTTCCTGCAGCACCAACCACTTCTTTGAGTTTTGGGGGATGCTGGTGTTGGGATGCATGGGGAGGCAGGGGGAGGAATTAGCTCCATGCTGTACCCCCTTTATAAATTAATCATCCTCAGAAAGAGGGAGGGTCTCTCCATCTCCATCCTAATGTGAAATGAGTTTCAGATTCACCCACATCCTCTCAGCATCTGCTCCCTCAAGACTCCTCAGGATCTTCCAAGTTTCAATAAAGTCACTTCTCAATCTTCAGCAATGAGCTGCCCCCAATTGGGTCTGAACCAATCAGGATGAGAAGGTAACAACACTCTGACATTCTCAGCCAATGAGAGGTAGGGAGGTGGCACTTCACATATTCTTGGCCAATGAGACCTGAAGTTCACAATGTGCTCACTCAGTGAGGGGTTGGAAGATACTTGCCCTATCTTGTCCTAAGTCAATGCCAATCATTGGATTGACAACAAGAGGGAGGTCATTTAACCCATTGGGTCCTGGTTAGCTCCACATGGAACAATCCAGGTGAGACCCACCCATCTGCTCGATTCCCCCCCCAACCCCACAGGTTCACTTCCTTCAAGGGCCTATCAGGTTTAATTCTGAGATCAATGACTGTCTCCACACGCCCCTCTGCTGATGTTGGTGACTGTCAGTTGTCAGTCCTCACTGTGTAAACATTTCTCTCTCACATTCTCAATGCACCTTTTCTAAAGGAAATGCACAACAGAAATGTGGAGGCTGTTTAAGGGGCACTTGTTGCGAGTGTTGGATAACTTTGTCCTATTGAGACAGGCAAGGAATGGTAAGGTGAAGGAGCCTTGGATGACAAGAGACGAGGAGCTTCTCATCAAGAGGAAGAAGGAAGCTTACGTAAGGTTGAGGAAGCAAGGATCTGGCACAGCTTTCGAGGATTACAGGGTAGCTAGGGAAGAACTCAAAAATGGACTGAAGAGAACTAGGAGGTGGCACAAAAAAGCCTTGGTGGGACGGATTAGGGAAAACCCAAAGGCATTCTATATTTAGATGAGGAATAGGAGAATGACCAGAGAGATGGTAAGGCCAATCATGGATAGTGGAGGGAACTCATGGCTGGAGTCTGAAGAGGTAGGGGAGGCCCTAAATGAGTTTTTGCTTCAGTATTCACTCAAGATTGTTGATAATGAGAACACCGTGGACCAGGTTAATAGGCTTGAGCAGATTGATGGTCAGAAAGTGGATGTGCTAGAAACTCTGGAAAGATAAGTGTCCAGGGCCAGATCAGTTATATCCAAGGTTACTACGGGAAGCAAGGAATGAGATTGCTGCTCCTCTGGTGATGATCTCTGAATCCTCACTCTCCATGGGAGTAGTAATGGATGATTGGAGGGAGGCGAATGTTGTTCCTCTGTTCGAGAAAAGGAATAGAAAAATCTCGAGGAATTACAAACCTGTCAGTCTGATGTCTGTGGTCAGCAACTTACTGGAAAGGATTTATGACTATTTGGAAGAACGTAGTTTGATTAAAGATTGTCACCGTGGCTTTGTGAGGGGCAGGTGGTGCCTCACAAGCCTGATTGGGTTCTTTGAGGATGTGATGAGATAAGTTGATGAAGGTTGAGCAGTGGATGTGGTGTTTATGGATTTCAGTAAGGCATTTGATAGTCAATTAATTCAGAAAATTAGGAGGTATGAGATACAGGGAAATGTGGCTGTCTGGATACAAAATTGGCTCGCTGAATGAAACAGCAAGTGGTAGTGGATGGAAAGTATTCCACCGAGAAGTCAGTGACCAGTGGTGTTCCACAGGGATCTGTTCTTGGGCCTCTGCTCTTTGTAGTTTTTATAAATGACGTGAATGAAGATGTATCAGGGTTGGTTAGTAAGTTTGCCGATGCCGGTGGTGTTGTAGTGGGTGTAGAGAGCTGTTGGAGGCTACAACAAGCCATTGGCAGATGCAGGTCTGGGCTGAGAAGTGGCAGATGGAGTTCAATCTGGATAAATGCGAAGTGGAGTATTTTGGAAGGTCAACTTTGAATGCAGAATACAAGGTTAAAGACAAGATTCTTGACAGTGTAGAGGAACAGAGGATCTTGGGGTCCATGTACATAGATCCCTCAATGTTGCCACCCAAGTTGATAGCATTGTGAAGAAGGCGTATGGTGTTTTGGTTTTCATTAATGGGGGGAATTGAGTTTCAGAGTCACGAGGTTTTGCTGCAGCTCTATAAAATCCTGGTTTGACCACACTTGGAATATTATGTCCAGTTCTGGGTTGCCTCATTACTGGAAGGATGTAGATGCTTTAGAGAGGGTGCAGAGGAGATTTGTCAGGATACTCCCTGGATTGGATGACTTGTCTTATGAAGAGAGGTTGAGTGAGTGGGGGCTGTTTGCACTGGAGAGAAGCAGGAAGAGAGGTGACTTGATAGAGGTATACAAGGTAATGAGAGGCATAGATAGAGTAGATAGCCAGAGACTCTTCCCAAGGTAGAAATGGCTGTCACAAGGGGTCATCATTTTAAGGTATAGGGGAGATGTCAGAGATAGTTTATTTATGCAGACTGGTGGATGTGTGGAAGGCAGTGGGAGTAAAGTCAGAAACATTAGGGATATTCAAGCGACTGTTGGACAAACACAAGGATGGCAGAAGATTGAGGCTGTGGAGGGTATTTTGATCTAAGATTAAGATAAATGGTCAGCACAACATTGTGGGCTGAAGGGCCTATACTGTGCTGTACTGTTCTGTGTTCTATGTAACCTACAAGGCTATGGACCAAATGCTGGGAAGTTGGACAGGTGCAGACTTAGAGCGATGTTTTTGTTGGCGTAGACTGCATGGGCTCAAGGGCCTCTTCCATCCTGTCTAATTCTATAATTGTATGGATCAGCTTTCCTTATGGTTCCTTCCGTAAGGAACAAAAACGGCATTAAGATGTTGTGGGAGTAATCTATGGGACCCATAGCAGTAGCTATATGGTGGGTGTCATGGACCGGGCCACATTCCCTCAAAACATTTCAGGAAGTTCGCCCAGACCCGAACTTATTGAGTTGTTTTAAGCAAATGTCGATTGGATAATCCAGGAGAGATGCAGATTGCCCAACCACTCACTTTTAAACAAAACAGTATTTATTCATACATGAACAAAAGAAAAACACATTTAGAATCCCAGAACTATTTAAAAACCCATCTGCCTCTATTGCAACTTAATGATGCTGTTCCAAATACTTGAAATGTCCCCATAAACACTCTCTTGGAAAAAAAAAGCTACAATCAAACACTGGTTCACACAGGAGAGATGTCAGAGAGAGAGAGAGAGAGAGTGAGAGGATCAACATGGTACTGTTTCTTTGACCAGCAACCTTAAAAAACTGACTGCTTGCTAAACCAAACCAAACCAGAAAAAGCTGAGCTGGAATAACTGGCCATTCCC